>NC_092414.1:131025859-132295263 GCF_040894005.1 Engystomops pustulosus
AGTATGGACCTGGGGGAGTGGGGACCGCGGCAGCAGGCACAGGTGCACCGTACCAAGGATCGCGGGTGTAACCGTGACAGTGTATTAATTTATTGTTGTTTACGTTCTTGAGAAAGGTGGGTGATTTAAAATTTTTTAATTGTTTTTCTTTTTCCAGCAGGGTCTCAAAGTCTTGGAGAGTATCCTGGCTGTTAAAGTAATGGATCTCTGTTCCTCAGTCATAACTGAGCCATAACATGGTGGGAGGGACAACAACTCGAGCCAATAAGATAAATTGCAGGTTTCTCTTGTAATTAAGTACTGGGAGAGGCTTTGCCAATGGCACTTAACCCCTTAAGCCACCATAATTTTCCTCAACTTCATGGGCAACAGTGCATAAAGACACCATGAAATAACGAAGGCTGACAGGATTAAAGCTCCAGCTGTCTCTGAGAGCCAAGCAATTGCTGTGAGTGGCCAGTTAGTTCAGAGTAACCAATCACAGCAAAAAAACATGCTTTCCCAGACTGAACTTTCAATATCTGTGTCCAATCTTCTCATTCTTCTTCACAGAGAGAGGAGATGGATATACCATAAAAAACTTGGACACCACATTCAATTAACTCTTTCACTGCCCAGCTCCATACCTCTTCCCTCTGTTCTGAGGCTGGCAATTTGTGATCATCTAGATGTAGGAACTAGACTGATCATACTGACACCTTCTGTCCAGACAGCCCTACAGCACTGAAAAGATAAATCAATTTAACCGCTTCACTGCTTCCCAGGTTATCAATAACCCCCCCAACCCTGATCTGTTTACCAACTAATCTATTCATTCTCCTGTAAACAAAAAAAAAGGAAAAAGCAGTTATGAAGCATTACAGTTAGAAGTAAAAATGTTCTGTTAACATTTTACAGGTTTATCCATTTTACAAAGTTTACTGTCACTTTACAGTTTACAGTAACAGATTTGTTATTCTGTAAAATTTCTGCAATTTTACAGAACTAAAGCGTCATTATGGCTCAGCAAATGTTTACTTCTGATGAGGCATATGAAATGCTTATTTCAGACACAGAATCTACCAGGAGGATCAGTCTTCAGGGAGCCAGATTGATACAGCAGGGATTAATGAAATGAAACTGTTTTTTACTGATGAATTTCTTGATTTGATAGTTACCCAAACTAACTTGTATGTGGAGCAATTTCTTGTGGGCCAATCGGCAATTATTTTATGCCAGGTCAAACAGGTGGCATCCTGTTGATGCTAGCAAATTGGCAACATTACTTTTGAACATGGGTATTACAAAGAAACCCAATTTAAAATCATACTGGTCAGCAGACATGTTGCCCCATACACCGCTATACCACACTGCAATGCCCAGGGGACAATTTGATGTGATTTTAAAATTCCTGCACTACAATTGTGCCCTTCTCCAAGTGACCAAAACCCTGATCACCTTTATAAAATTCAACCTGTAATAAAACATTTTCATCAAAAATTCAGTGCAAAAAAGAATATTGTCATTGACCCAATGCGGCATAGAAATATACGAGCTATGCAAGTATGAAACTGGCTATACATAAACCTTTGACATTTAAAAGGGCAAAGACACAACGATTCCACCTTCAGACAGCCCTCCTATTCTAGGTACAAGTAGTAAAATTGTCTCCTGTAGCCTCTACTTTATAAAGGGTACCACTTACACAATTTCTACATGACTGTTCCATTACTAAAATGCCAGGCTGTAAGAGAAACAGTCGCTTGTGTAACAGTGCAGAGAAATTCAAAAGGCCTGCCAAAGACCCTCTTAGTGCAAAGGCTGCAAAATGGTCAAAGCAGAGCGATGTGCAGTAATTGGGTGCTCTTTTTGAAGTATAGGGACAAGAAAGATGTCCATATGCTAACAACCATACATGATGTAAGAAGCACTCCAGTCAGCGTCCGTGCCACACCTACTGAAATTCAAAAGCCTGTTTGCATTCAGAGATACAATCAGTACATGGGGGTCGACCTTTCTGACCAAATGATAAAACCTTATCAGGCAATGCAGAAATCAAGGACATGGTATAAAAAAATTACCACGATTCACTAAGATCCTTCGCCCGATATCCTGCATGTCCACCGGAGTTCACCTTCATCTTCCTGGTGCATGTAAGTGGTTGATCATGCAACACAACTTGAAAGTTTAACCCCGCACTAAGTCTGAAGGCCCGCCCCCCGATTTCTGTTGCATGAAAGTAGGCGCAGCTGCACCACAATCTGATTGCGTGCAACACAATCCCCAGTTAAATACCTGTCACATTGGCGCAAATCTCGAAAACGCCAGAAGATCCAACGAAAGTGCAGCCGCAGACCTTTAGTAAATAAGCCCCATTGCGTCTGCCACAAAAGAAGGGTACGGAAGGCTACATGCTTTCACTGTGAAACATGTGCTTCCAAACCTGGTCTTTGTACTGCTGATTGCTTTAAAACCTTTAAAATGCCTCTTTAGGTTATTTGTTTAGTTCATTTATTCACTATGAACTTTGCACTTTTACATTTCATTCATTCCCTTTCAAAAGCCTTACTTTATTGCCCTGCTACCAAGTAGAAGTCAAACTAAACAAAGCTAAAAATCCCCATAATACAACTAGATGAATACCTTAGCAGGTGCTAGTGGTTCATTTTAAAAATTGTAACATGTGAAACTGAAAAACATGGCTCTGAACTAAGATTATTTATAATAACAATGTAATTTTCTGCTTGGTGACCCCGGAACAATTACGGTATAGTCAATTATGTGCTTCAAAAGACTCTCTACTTCTTACTTATGAGACCTGCTGTCTCCCAAAAAAAGAAATTTGAGGCTATAAATGGGGTATAGCTGTATTCAGCAGAAAGTGTATAAGACAAACTGGTGTGCTTTTTTCCGATTGCCCCTTGTGAAGTTGATAAAACTGGACCTGACCTAAAAATTTTATTGGACAAAAAATGTAATTTGAAATTTTATCTCTTGTGTTTATATTTTCTATGTTACACATATGGATTCAAAATGATCACTGTACCCCTGGATACATTCCTTGAAAGTTGTAGTTTCTAAAATGGGGTCACATGTTGTGATCTTTTACAGTTCTAGTAGCTTATGGCTTTATAATTTCAGCATAACTCCCTAAAATCATTCCAGCAAAATCTGTGCTTCAGAAGCCACTTGGAGGTTCTACCCTTCTCAGTCTTGTGTGCACAAAAATCAATTTAGGGCCCTAAGGGGTTAAAGGGACCTAGTTTTTTACAAAAGCTCATTACACCTTGCTTGCAAAGATGTCATTGTCCATTCTCTGAGCAGTTTATTATAATTGTGTATTTTAAGTTACCTGGCTCCCTGTCAGAATCTTGTGATGAGTCCTGGGAGGGAGGGGGGCTTTGATTTGGATGCATTTTGAAAATGAATACTTGTTTTTTCTGTGCTCAATCCTCTTCCAGCAATGACTGCAGGTATTAGTGTCTCCTGGTTTTATTTGGATTTATTTTTAATACATATTGAATAATGCAGCAGACACCCACAATGTATGGAGAGGCAGCAGCTACTTTTTTGTGATGATATACAATATATTTTAATGTCATCCAATGGTTTTAGAAAAGCCACCCTTTATTTAACAACACAAAACCATTTAAAGCCAATATGAAAGTATCAATACTGCAATAAAACTGACTTCTGCTCTGTGTAGCTAAAGGACTACACGAAGGAATAAAGTCTTTTGAGTTTAGTGCAGATATCACTTGCTGAGAATAAACTTAAAATAGATGAGTTGTAGTGTGTCTCCTTTATGAAAAGAGAACACATGCATGTTTACTTTAGACAACACTTTAAAGCCACTTTGTTGATTATTTAACGTGCAAGCCAAAATAGTTGCAAGTTTATATTTCAAAGACAAAACATGAATTAATTGACAATTTAAAGGGATGTTGTTTTTTTCTACTGATTTTCTACTGTCCTACACAAAACACTCCTTCATAACTGTAACATAACTGTATATGAAACTAGGAAACAATAATTTAGATGTATCTTGTTCATCTCGTTATATACAGATAATTATATAAATTAAAGGGGTTACCCGAGTTTAAGAAATAATTTAGGGACAAGCTGGGACAGGCTATTTAAAAAAAATAAATGTGTACTTACCTCCTCTGGTGCTGCAATAATTATTATCACATAATTCAAAAAGGTTGTTTGACTGTACCAGTCTTGCCACCTTTTATGCATTTAAAAAAAAAAAATACTGTATATACTCAAGTATAAGCCGACCCGAGTATAAGCCGAGGTACCCACTTTAAAAAAAAAACTGGAAAAACTTATTGACTCGAGTATAAGCCGAGGGTGGGAAATGCTGCAGCTGCTGGTAAATTTAAAAAATTAAAATAGAGACCAATAAAATTACAGACATCAAATGGATAAGTGTTGTTGAATATTTATTTCAAAGAAAAACAGTAAACTAGCTCTGTAAGTGGAAAAGCAGATCAACAAAAACAATTATCAACAATAACTCAGCAACCAAGCTAAAATACAAAGGAACTGGATTCCTCTTCAACATCTGTATCTGCAAACAGAGCTTCAGCATTAGCTGGTGTGAGGATATCTGAATAGACATTGTCATCATCACTGAGTTCACAGTCATCACCATCACTGCTGTCATTCTCATACAATGCGCTGTCTACGCTGCCATCCATAGCATTACTAATGCCACATTTCTTGAAGGCACGTTGCACCATGTCCTCAGGAATATCTTCCCATGCATCACGAACCCACTTTGCTATTAGTTCTATGTCTGGCTTCACCAGATTTCCAACTTTTGTCTGTTGGGCTTGTCCAGATGACATCCATTCATGCCACATCTTTATTACACGGTCTTTGAATGGTTTGTTTAACCGGTTAAGGACCGGGCCCTTTCCTGTTTTTTCATGTCCATTTATCAATGCCCACCTTCAAAAATCTATAACTTTTTTATTTTTACACGTAAAGAGCTGTGTGACGGCTTGTTTTCTGCGTAACAAATTGCACTTCATAATGATGGTATTAAATATTCCATGCCATGTACTCGGAAGCGGGAAAAAAATTCCAAATGCAATGAAAATGGTGAAAAAACGCATTTGCGCCATTTTCTTGTGGGCTTGGATATTACGTCTTTCACTGAGCGCCCCAAATGACATGTATACTTTATTCTTTGGGTCGGTACGATTAAGGGGATACCAAATTTGTATAGGTTTTATAATGTTTTCATACATTTACAAAAATTAAAACCTCCTGTACAAAAATATTTTTTTTGATTTTGCCAACTTCTGGCGCTAATAACTTTTTTATACTTTGGTGTACGGAGCTGTGCGTGGTGTAATTTTTTGCGAAATTTGATAATATTTTCAATGATATCATTTTTAGGACTGTACGACCTTTTGATCACTTTTTATAGATTTTTTTTGATTTTTCAAAATGGCAAAAAAGTGCCATTTTCGACTTTGGGCGCTATTTTCCGTTACGGGGTTAAACGCATTGAAAAAACGTTATCATATTTTGATAGATCGGGCATTTTCGGACGCGTCGATACCTGATGTGTTTATGATTTTTACTGTTTATTTATATTTATGTCAGTTCTAGGGAAAGGGGGGTGATTTGAAATTTTTGGTTTTTTTATTATAATTTTTTTTTTTTAACTTTTTTTTATTTTTATTTATACTATTTTTCAGACTCCCTAGGGTACTTTAACCCTAGGTTGTCTGATCGATCCTACCATATACTGCCATACTACAGTATGGCAGTATATGGGGATTTTCTTCCTCATTCATTACAATGTGCTATCAGCACATTGTAATGAAGGGGTTAAAACGAAATAGCCTCGGGTCTTCCGAAGACCCGAGGCTACCATGGAGATGGATCGCCGCTCCCCGATGACGTCACGGGGAGCGGCGATCCCAGGTAATATGGCGGCGCCCATGCGCCGCTATCTGTTTGAGGCTGCCGGCCGCTTTGCCGGCAGCCCACGCTGTAAAAACACCCGCGATCGGTGCTAGCACCGATCGCGGATGTTACCGGTAAGCAATATGCAGCAAAGACTTACCGGCTATGGAGAGGGCTCAGCCCGTGAGCCCTCTCCATGCAGCGCGACGCGACCACCGCCGTGAATACACGGCGGGCGGTCGCGAACCGGTTAAACACACATCTAAGGGCTGCAATACGGATGTAAGCCCACCTGGAATGACGGCCAAAGTAACTTGAAAAGACTTTGCCAGTTTTGTTATGTCATCACACATGTGGGCTCGGAACATATCCCAAACTAGCAGTGATGGTTTTTTCTTTAAGGCTGCTCCTGGTCATGCATTCCAGATTTCTTCAAGCCATTTTTTTGTGCCGTCTTCATCCATCCAACCTTTAACATGTGCACGTACCGTAATTCGTGGTGGGAATTTGACCTTTTTAGGCAAGGTCTTTCTTTTAAAAATAATGACAGGCCGCAGCTTTGTTCCATTAACCAAACATGACAGAACAACTGTAAAAAGTGTCTTTTCATTTCCTGTGGTTCTCAGTAAAATAGTTTTTTCTCCTAAACTTGCCACAGTTCTGTTGCTTGGATAATCAAAGGTCATAGGTGTTTCATCCATATTTCCAATATCTCCCAGGTCATAGTTATGGATCCTTCTTTGTTTTAAGATGAATGAATGGAATGACATCACTTTTTCATCAAGATCTTTTGGCAACTTCTGTGATATCTTTGTTCTTTGTCGCAAACATAGGCCAAACCTATTCATGAAGCGGGGACACCATCCTGGTGATGCAACAAAATTTTCAATGCCTGGTGCTTTTAATGTGTCATCTTTAGCCAATTGTAGGACACGCAAGTGAATTCCCATGCGTGTTAAGCAGTAAACCATTTTGACGACACTCCATGACCCATTTATTCAATTCAGTCTCTAGAGCTCCATATGGATTTGCTAAACCACGTCAAGCTTTTTTTTGTCTTTGGAAGCTTTTCTAATTCACCTTTCATTTTCCGCCACTCTCTCACTTGTTTTTCGTCAACACAAAATTCCCTGCTTGCAATACTGTTATTGCTTTCTTCTGCTCTGAAACCAGCTTCGTATGACCTGCGCTTTTTTCGACTTGGTCCAGGTTTAGAAGTGCTGGGATCCAAAAGTGTCATTCTTTGTGTCATGAAACGTCGTTTTTAGGAACTGTATGACCTTTTGATCACTTTTTATTACAAATAACCACGGATCTTTCTGCTGGCTCAATGGTGTATATATGTATGATATATATTTTTATGGACAAGGGGGTTAAAAAGAAATAGCTTCACGTACCAAAAATGTATGTTATGGAGTTAAGATGGACACTGCACAGCACCTTCAGACAGCCTCAGAGGAAACACTGAGAGAAAGAGGCTGGCACATAGCATGACCTGTGACCTCACATGACAGTGATCTGATTGGAGGAGGTGTTTTATGACAGGAGCAGCTGTCCAATCCCTTCCTGACTAGGCTCAGCCCTCATAGACTGTAACAGATAAAAATATATATTGTGACACCCTAGGTGAAATATTGTGACTTTCAAAACACTACTGCCATTCTAAAGGAGTGGCAGTCACCTTTCTGCACAGGGCATACTTTATCTATACCGTATGCCCTGCGGGACTTAGGAGTTATCATAGGGAAGTCTCCACCCCGTCCTTCCCCGCGGTTCATAGTCTCCACTGACAGACTCCACCCCCAGACTCCAGCCCCGGAGCCGCGGCTGCATACTTTATCCTACAGTATGCTGCCTAATAGGAGGAGCCGTGGACGCTGAGGACCCCTGAGCCATGGCTGTATACTTTGTTGCCCAGTATGCCACCAAAGATCCAAGGCCGGCTTACAGTGCCCGGTACCACTCACCACTCTGGAGGAGCCGCGGACCCCGAACACATAGGAGCCGCGGCTACATACTTCTTCAGTATAGTATGCAGCTGCTCACCACTCTGGAGGAGCCGTGGACTCCGAACGCACAGGAACCGCGGCTGCATACTTCTTCAGTATAGTATGCAGCCGCTCACCACTCTGGAGGAACCGCAGACACCGAACACCATGGAGCCACTGAACACCCCTTCCCTTAAGCTGGAGCACACCAACGGGCCCTGGTTAGTCACAAATTACTTTGATTTTAATCATTGACTCGTGTATAAGCCGAGTCAGGATTATCTTAGTACTTATTTTTCTTTTTTTGTGACTTTCTTTTCATTATTTTATAAGAAAAGTACAAATAACTGTGTATCACAATACTTACACATTTATAGTTTTGTCATATACGTTACAATATTGCAGGTGTAAGTATATTAATACAAAACCATTATAAAAACATATGCCTATTATTTTCCTTTTGTTTTTATTTATAGTGTTGTCTGCCTATAGTAATCATAATGGATGGACTGAAAGGAACTGAATCCAGTTCAAATGTACCTTGGTTGCCTCTATCCAGAGGATAGTCAGCAATCATACTTTCTGATTGGTGGGGGTCTTGTTGATGGAGTGATGGATTAATTTCCGTCAGCTTCATTGAGATGTATGGAACAGAACTGTCATGCGCGGCCTTTGCTCCTTTACTCTCCCGGAGCAATTACTGAGGTACCTGGGATGTGATCGGACCCCTTATTTTTGTGATCTGTGGGGGTCTCATCACTGAAACCCCCACCGATCAGCAAGTTAGGCCCTATCCTGTGGATAGTGTCTAACTTGGTTTTTGGGACAACCCCTTTAACAAATTAAAGACTTTTGATGAAAGCACAATCTAAAGCTTAACAAAGTCATAATTTAATGTAGTGTCATAATTAATTCTTCATTTTGCATAATTATTGAAAATGATACATGTTCAGGTGAAGATTTGTATGAAATTTTGAAAACTGTACATATTGTATGTATTATTTTAAATGAAGGAAAATGTAAGCATTAGCCTGCAAGTGTATGCACATGGCTAGGCTTCGGGTAATGAATTTAGATATTTATTTATGTTATATTCTACAAAAAGCTTTTTTAAACCCCTTATCACCAACACTAGTTTTCAGCTCAATGACCAGACTCGATTTTTCAAATCTGACACGTCTCACGATAATTGGTTATAACTTCGGAACGCTTTAACATATCCCTGTGATTTTGAGAATGTTTTCTCATGACACATTGTACTTCATGTTAGTTATAAAATTTAAGTGATACGTTTTGCGATTCATTCTGAAAAAAAGTTAAAATTTGGCAAAAGTTTGTAAAAATTCTTCATTTTCCAAGTTTGAAATGTTCTGCTTTCCATTCAGAACATTTACGGAATGTCTGCTTTATGTTGGGATGATATTTTATGCATCCTCTCACTTTTCTAGGATGTTATGAGGTGCAGAACTTTAGGTGCGATTTTTCTCATTTTCATGAAAATTGCCAAAACTCACATTTTGAGGGACAACTCAGCTTCCAAGTGACTTTGTAAGGCCTAAATAATAGTAAAACCCCATAAAATACCCCACTATAGAAACTTCACCCCTCAACGTATGTAAAACAACTTCTATTAAGTCCATTAACCCTTTAAGTGTTTCACATGGGTTAAAACAATATGGACCTGCGATTTAGAAACTATGGAATTTTTTTGGAAAATACATTCATTTAGGCCAAACTGACAGTTTCAGAATAAATTAAATGATGAAACGCACTGCAATGTTTGATGCCCAATTCCTCCCGAGTGTACTGATACCACATATGTGGTGGTAAACTTCTGTACAGGCGCACGGCCGAGTATAGAATGAATGGAGGTGCCATTCACTGCAGATTTGTATTGTCACATTGTACGACCTATACATTTTTATTTTTTTTGGTAATGCAAACATATGAGGGCTTATTTTTTACGGAATGAGATACAATGTATAGATAATTCATTTAGGGGGGTCTATAGCTTATTCATGAGATTTTATTAACTATTTCAAGGGGGACACAAACAAAATCATCAATTTTTATTTTGGATTTTTATCATTTTTTTCCCCCCGCTCACCGTAACGTAAAAATAATATTTTATCTTTATTCTCTGGTTCACTACGATTGCGGTGATACCTCATTTATATAGTTTTTCTTATCTTTGCTCAATTTTCCTGAGCAAAACCAATATTGGAGAATATCGCATTGTTTTTACTATTGACAATTTTTAGGGCCATAACTTCTGTATTTTTATGCTGTCAGACCTGGTTGAGGGCTTCTTTTTTGCGAAAAGAGTTGTTCTTTTCAGTCGTATCATATTAGGGAACGTAGCTTTTTTTGATCACTTTTTAGAGCATTTTTTGTGATGGTGTTTGATGAAAAATTGTATATTACGGGAAGTTTTTCGTAGTTTTTTTTTTCATCGTTCACCGAGCGGGTTCAATATTGATTTAGATTTATTGTACAGATTAATACGGATGCGGTGATACCAAATATGTATGTTTTTGTGTTTTATTTACTGTATTTGCATTTTATGTGTTACTGGGGAGATTATGGGACTTTTATTTTATTTATTTATTTATTTAATTATATTATAAAAAGATTGAATTTTTTTTTTTTTTAACTTTTTTACATTTTCTACTTCTTGGCTTGAATAAGCGATCATCTGATCGCTTATTCAAGCCTTTACACTGCAATACACTTGTATTGCAGTGTAAAGTGTAAGTAACTGAGCATAGATATCACAGCCTGACACCGGCACTATACTGACCCGATGTCCCGAAATCTTCTTCTGACGCGGCGCCGTAGAAAGGCGTCGCATCAGAAGAAGTACCCTTAATGACCGACGTAGAATCCCGATAGGGCGGTCATTAAGGGGTTAAATATTCTCTTTATTTGTTTAAAGTTGTCTTTGTTTACTACCCAGAAGGAATATTTCTTTTCTTCCATGGTTTCCTGCTTGCTTAATTCTGCCTGGCCTTTTGTTAGAGTTTTTCACTTTTCTTTCAAGTGCTCAGTGTGTCTGACTTTCAAGTTTCCCCTCATTGAGGATACATTTAAACATTGATAACATCAAACCTCTTTTCTGTAGTAAGAGTCTCCAAGCCAATGCATTATCTATTTACCTTAGTAATAGTTTGTACCCCATCCCAATGACTCTCTAGTATATTATATTTCTCTAATTCTTCAGATGATCTGCAGACTACCTTTGAAACTTTCCCCATGTCAATGTCCACTAAGCGCTTTCCTTACAGTAACATAGGAAATCATCTGAAATCTCAACCGCTCAATAATGTATTATAACAATTAAGGATTACTGTTGTAATTCTGTACTACAGAATGTATAGATGTTTGGACATTAGTCACAAATATCTTTTTCATTTGTGAAAAATTTATGTAACCATTTTTTATTGATTAGCATCCATAAATGTAATTTACAAATCAACAGCACCTGTTTTCCAGCTTATTGACCAGGTCTTTGGGGTCTTTTTTTTTCTGGACAAATTATAATTTTTAATAGCACAATTTTGGGTTTCATCTTCTACTGATTAACTTGCATTGACCATTCAGTAAAGTATATTAACAAGTTGAAAATAAATTTGACACCTTTGCTAATAAAAATGTGCTGTATTTATTGTGCAACCTAAATAATACCAAAAATAACTGCAAATTTAACATTTAAATGACTTAGTGTTGCTTATCAACAAATCTTTTGCAGATGTCAATTTTTTTCAGTATCAAAGCGTCAGTACAGTATTTTGTCAGTTTTTTTTATCCTGGGTTAGTACAGGTGTGGAAGTCCAAAAATGTGTGCACTTTTAAGTTTTTAGCCTTTTTCTGCGCAGGAGCAGAGATGCTCTCTAGCTGGCAACATGCTAGAAGCCACTATCCCTATGCCGGTTGTGCTGCTACATTTATAAAAAGCATGAATGCGCAGAGGGGGCAACTTTTCCATAGGCTACTCGGGGCATGGAGTAGCCTTAGCCCTGGGAGCTCACAGATGCTACTACACACCAGTAGTAGCCTCTGCAGGTAAATTGCATATACCGCATATACTTGAGTATAAGCCAACCCAAGCATAAGACGAGGTACCTAATTTTATCACAAACTGGTAAAAGGTATTGATTCAAGGAAATGTAGCCACCACTCTTTAAAAAATGTCCAGTAGTCTCTCCTCATTAATGAAATGTCCATAGGTACCTTTACAAGAAATGGTATAACATGTAGAGGCATGAAGCAGCGATCAAGAATCTACTTCTAGATCCATTGGAAAAAGTTGATACCATATTGGAGCTTTTCTTATTTCAGGTGTTAGTGTCAGTTCTGGACTGTAATAACTGAGCACCAGTTGTAGCAGGACCAGAAGGCTAGCAGTCTTATTTTGGTGTGCCTCTGTGAAACCAGCTGCATCAAAAGCAGTCCCCAAAACATACAACATAAAAACCCAATAAGGTAGTTGTAGAGTAAATAGGAATGGTAGGCACCCCCCTTCTGAAATTCCTCAGAAACTCCAGACCATTATACTGGGACAATAATCATAAAAATGAATTAGTGTGGATGCGATTCTCTCCACATACATTAACAAGGTCAGCAATAGGTAATGGCCTCTGGCTCTGAGGTGACAACTAGAAAGACCCCTCTTGCTATATACAACAAAGGAATATGTGGCTTAAATCATATTTTGGCTACATACCTTTCCATAATAATTCCATTCATATCTCTGCTGTTAATGTGTTGAAGGCCAATGGATATCTTCACAGTGATTGAGAGCAATTAAATAGCTCCCAAAATATTAATACAATTATCTTCATGATGTAGCATGTATGTATGCAGTCCATCATGAGGGAAAAGATGAAAGTAGTTAGTCCAAGTCTGTAGGATGCCACATGGCAAGATATCCACGTATAAAGACTCTGAGGCATACAAGGGGTCATACACCCTGAGTAATTAAAATAGCAATTAACATATTGTATTTTTCTTTGTGTCATCACAGGCAGGGGGGCTGGGAGCTGTTATAATCATACTTAGGTAGAAGTGTGGAGATAAGAAATTGTCATTCTTTCCTAGTGGATAGACGTTATGTAGTTATGTAATGTATTAAGTTCTGTTTTTATCCCTTTTATTAAACTGTTACTCAAGTTCTGGAGGGTGGCCCAGCGTTATTTGTCTCCTTTCATGAAACTAAGTTTGTGACTTTGACAGAGGTCAAAAGCAACATGTGTTCCTAGAGAGTCAATTTTATTTTGGAACAGTAAAGTATAGGCCAATATGAATGTTTCTAAAGAAATTATTTGCATCTTATTTCACAAAATAAGCATTTGATCACAGAATAACCAGCAAGAATTCTGTCTCTCCCAGATATGTTATTCATTACATGTTTGAACTTGTTACTTGTATAAAAGACACCTGACCACAAACTCAATTAATCACAGTTAAACCTCTCCACCATGGCCAAGACAAAAGAGCTGTCTAAGGGCACCAATGACACAATGGTAGACCTGCAAAGGGGCTGGTTTCGGACTACAGGACAATATGACAAAATAAAATGTCCAATAAACAATTTGTGATAATGCAACAACTGTTGCTCTCCCTTGTTCTAGGGCTCCATGCAGGATCTCAATGGTCAATGACCTTAAGTGGGCTGGGATCACAGTCTAAAATATTATTATTAGTAATAAACTACACCGTCATGGATTAAAAGCCTGCAGAGCACACTCCGTGTTCCTGCTCACAACAGCACATATTCAGAAGATAATCAATGACCATCTGAATGATCAAGAGGAAGCAAGGAAGAAGGTCATGTGGTCAGAGGAGTGCAAAAGAGAACTTTCAACTCCTATCACCATTTGGTGGAAGAAGAAAGATGAGTACAAGAATAACATCCCAACCATGGTTGCTTGGTTATCCAGCATGACAATGAATCAAAACACACAGCCAGAGCAACTAAGAAGTGGTTCCTTACTAAGCGTTTCAAGGTCCTGGAGTAATTTAGCCAGTCTCCGGACCTGAACCCAATCAAAAACTTTTGGAGGGAGTAAGCCAAAATCCCTGCTTCTATACCAAATATAAAGTTTTGTTTTAGCAAATACTTATTTCATGCAAAAAATGTGCATGAATTATTATTTCTAAAAAAAATTATGGCTTTAACCCCACAGTCTTAGTGCCACCTACTGAATTACAGTATGTGCACAGGAGAATTATACTCAGCTTTAGATATCTATGATTAATCTTTAATATAAGGTTAGATCTTTAATGTTTTTTTAACTGGGCCTGGAATCCAGAATTATATGAATTTTAGTTAGGATTACATTGTTACTAATATCCAATATACATCAGATGGATAAAGTGTGAAATGTTGTTTAGCTTTCAGTGGGAATAATTAAAGTTAGTACAATTTTGTAGCAACCACAACAGTAGGGTTGCCAGAAATTCATCAAATAAACAACAAAGGATACCAGATTTTGTCAGAGTTTTTATTTATTTATTAAGTTCCATACAGTTATATTCTAACATTGCCAAATGAAATAACAAATTAAAAATTACACCCATTACTACTACTACTTTACATTACCTTTACATAAGCTTCATAAGACCACTGTTTGTATAACTTAGGCTACATGCACATGGTACAAAGTGATATACTGGATATGAATAATGGCCATTTATCCCATTTATCATCAGTGGATGGGAAGTTGAATGGAATTCTAAAAGACTGCACAGTCCCGATATACAGGCAGGAATAGGTTCTGCTATACCTTTTGTGGCCTGGGCATTCAGCTCATCCACGGCCTTCTGAGCGAGCCAATATAAAGTAAATATGGCTAGCACACGTTCGCAAAACCTTGTCATGTGCATGAGCACTTATTTTTATGCAAAACAGACTGTGGAGACTACTCAAATATAAGGTATAATGGAAAGCTTGCCACCTGTTCTCTGCACTCAGCCATTAACCCCTTAACGACTTGGCCTTTTTTAGTTTTTTCACTTCCATTTTTCACACCCCACCTTCAAAAATCTATAACTTTTTTATTTTTCCACATAAAGAGCTCTGTTATGGCTTATTTTCTGCGTAACAAATTGCACTTTGTAGTGACGGTATTTAATATTCCATGGCGCGTACTGGGAAGCGGGAAAAAAATTCCAAATGCAGTGAAAATGGTGAAAAAACACATTTGCGACGTTTTCTTGTGGGCTTGGATTTCACAGCTTTCACTCTGCGTCCCAAATGACATGTCTACTTTATTCTTTGGGTTGCTACGATCACAGGGATACCACATTTGTACAGGTTTTATAATGTTTTCATACATTTAAAAAAATTAAAACCTCCTGTACAAAATTTTTTTTTTTGATTTTGCCATCTTCTGGCGCTAATAACTTTTTCATACTTTGGTGTACGAAGCTGTGGGTGGTGTCATTTTTTGCGACTTTTGATGGCGTTTTCATTGCTATCATTGTTAGGACTGTGCTACCTTTTGATCACTTTTTATTAATTTTTTTATATTTTCCAAAATGGCAAAAAAAATGTCATTTTTGACTTTGGGCGCTATTTTCCGTTACGGGGTTAAACGCAGTGAAAAACCGTTATAATATTTTGATAGATCGGACATTTTCGGACGCGGTGATACCTAATGTGTTTATGATTTTTACTGTTTATTAATATTAATATCAGTTCTAGGGAAAGGGGGGTGATTTGAATTTTTAGGTTTTTTTAATATAATTTTTTTTTTTTTAACTTTTTTTAACTTTTACTTTAACTATTTTTCAGACTCCCTAGGGTACTTTAACCCTAGGTTGTCTGATCGATCCTACCATATACTGCCATACTGCAATATGGCAGTATATGGGGATTTTACTCCTCATTCATTACAATGTGCTGATAGCACATTGTAATGAATAGGTTAAAACGAGACAGCTTCGGGCCTTCGTGAGGCCCGATGCTGTCATGGCAACGGATCACCGCTCCCCGTGACGTCATCGGGGAGCGGAGATCCGCGCCAAGATGGCGGCGCCCATGCGGCGCCATCTTTTTGAAGCCTCCGGCAGCATTGCCGGAGGCGATCGCGGTGAAAGCACCCGCGATCGGTGCTAGCACCGATCGCGGGTGTTACCGGTAAGCCTTTGCTGCAATATGCAGCAAAGACTTACCGGCTATGGAGAGGGCTCGGCCCGCGAGCCCTCTCCATGCACCGGGACCCGGCGCGCGCCGTACTAGTACGGCGCGCGTCGGGAAGGGGTTAATATGGTATATGTTAAAGGGGTTTTCCATTGAAAGAAAATTCTCAAATTTCAATCCCCTAGTGATGTTTACACAATAAAGATAATTCTTAACCCCTTACTTTACAATGTTACTCAGTTTTATTGCTGTTTTAGCTCCAATCACTCTCTAGGCTGGTCAGAGTAAAATTCCAGAGTGTGGGTGGGGACTCTCTAAGCAAGCACTTCATTATTCTTATACTTTTGTGTGCTGAGAATGTGGTTGGATTATCACGGTACAGGTTTATATACACTTTCATTAAGCTTCTGAAATTGTACTAAGATCTGAAACATAGGAAGAGAGATGAGACAGATCAGAGATGAGAGATTATGAGATTTAGAGATGAATATAACACACAATGACACTCTCAGCTCTGCTAACTCATTTATAACACACAGTTCTGCTATATACCTCCCCCCTTCTCCCCTGAAATAAAGATCTTATCTGTATGTAGCTTGTAGCTTTACTCTCCTCACAATGGGGGTCATTAACTAAGGGCCCGAATCGCGTTTTTACGGCGGGTTACCCGAATACTTTTGATTTGCGCCAATTTTCCCTGAATTGCCCCGGGTTTTTGGTGCACGTGATCGGATTGTGGCGCATCGGCGCTGGTGTGTACGTGACGGAAACCAGGGGGGGCGTGAGAAAACGAAAAACCCGAAGGATTCGGAGAAACCGCCGCATTTTTTTTAAACACACGCTTTCCTGCACCCAGCAACGGATCGTGAACTCCGGCGAACCTCGGCGGACTTCAGCGCAGCAGCGACACCTGGTGGACGTCGGAGGAACTGCCTTAGTGAATCGCCGGAAGACCCGAATCCACCGCAGAGATGGACCGGGTAAGTAAATCTGCCCCAATGTCTCTTTGTGTGTGCTCGCTCTCAAATGCAAGGGTGGGGGCTAGAGGCAGAGAGCAGACAGGAGCTCAGCCTCAGACAGAAAAACAAGATGTCTGCCGACCCTAAACTCAGAAGATCCAGGGTTATGTCAAGGGGCAACCAAAATTGTGTACACCAGGACTGATAGATAATTATATCTGTGAAATGCTGTTTCACAAAATGTTGTTAATAACATTGAATTAGAGAAAGTGTTATTTTGTTTTCCTGAGTACAAATGGGAAAAATAATAAAAAATGGTGGCCTTAATATCACTTATTTATAAATTAATATAAACAATAAAGATTATCTGTGAAAAAAGTATTACATGTTACACCAAAACCACATTCACTTTTATTAATTGCAATTGAAGTCTACACAAAACTAGTAATTTTGGCTGTGGAAACAGTTTGTTATGTTTTACATGTACTGCAATTTGTTTTGTATGAGACTGCTTTCACTTAAAGAGTAATCATCATTTCAGATAATTTTTATATAGCGTGTAGGGGTATGTGAACATTTTTATATTATACTTCATTAACAAATTATGCTTAGTTTGTAATCAAGCTACTCCGTCCTATAGAGATGCATATTCCAGCCTATATATGGAGGCTGCAAGAGCTCACATCTAATCTAATATCAATGCAAATCCTGGCAGCTCCACCTTACAGATTCATGAGAAATCCCACAAAACGTTATTTCGTCCTCTTATTCATTGTAGCAAGGAAAGAATTTTCAAAATACTTGTGAGCTTTCTGCTCTTTGATTGCGTTTGCTGATTTGTCTTATTACACTGCCATTCTTTTAAGTGCTTTTACCCATTGCATAAAATGTAACAGACTTTGAAATGCTCATCTGATGTTCAGCTATTACACAAACTACTGAAAATGCAGCCAAGAAGTTTAATGTCATGGTTGGAATTCCACAAATGAATGGCATATCATTCAGATGTAACTTTAGAAGGAAAATCCCTTCTTTGGCCTTGTATCTTTAGCATAAGCACATCGCTGTGTGCACAAGTCCCAAAACAGCCATCATGTGCCTGAGGTCTTATATTAGACATTACTCCCATAATGAATCATCTCTAGGTGTGATCATCCTAGAGGTTGCATTCACACGTTGCATTTGCATTGCATTTAGAAACGCAATGCAAATGCAATTGGGCAAGGTTTGGCCTGATCACAAATGCACTTCCATTAAAACGCATGCATTCGGTAATTTGCACCTTGTGTTTAGCTGAGCCTTGCTTACTTGCAATTATATTGCATTTCTGAACACCGTGCAAACACAACGTTGAATGCAGCCTTTGGGTGCACTGAGATGTGGCTCTAGTGACCAAGGCGATTTTGGGCCTTATCAAATATGCTTTTTCCAGTGAAATGCATGCTATCGGTAACTGGCACCTAGTGCCTCGAATTTAAATAATAAAAGACACTAGGTGGTGGTTTACGATTGCATGATATTGGGCCAAGGGCAGCCCCCAGACACAGCGTTGCGATTGTAAAAGCAGCACTAGCTAACTTCACTTTTAGACTTACGTGCCACCTGCAGAACATCATGAAATGTTAACTTATTTTCACCTAAGATCAGTTTCACATGATTTCACAGCTTGAAACATGGTCTGTGCTTTGGCCTGATCTAAAAACACAACAACTAGGAAAATGCTCCTTGGCTTTGTGCATGAAAATACTTCTGCTTAGGCCCACATTTGTCCCGATCCCTTGGACAGGAGTCCATGCATTTCACAGAAAAATGATGCAAGTACTTGCCGTCTGCTGACTGAACTGCAACGCTGGCAATGTAACAGTTAATACAGCGCCAGTGCTGATATTCTGCTGTCAGATGGGAAGTCCTTGCATCGTATTTATGTATAATGCAACTGCGATGTATGCAGTTTGTGGGATCAGGCTAACATATGGGTCCGTTTCTATGGGATGTTCATGTGCGGGTGATCTCAGATATAGGACGCTAAAAGGATTGGTGCTAAGTTTGTAACTAGATGAATAAGAACCATTTTAAGTTGAAAACATTTCAGCAGGTTCTAATTTTTTTTCCTTATCTATACAGGCAGTTTTAACACAAACTTGCTGCTGAATGACAATTTGTATTGTGGTAATAATGGTAAACTTGTGTTATGGGACCCAATTAGTTGTGTACACAAACAGATATATACTCCCCACTGGCAAAAAAAAGTGCTATTTTGATATTTCGGGCATTTTTGGATGCAGCAATAACTAATTTGTTTATTATTTTTACTATTGATTTATATATATATATGATTAGAATTTTTAGGTTTTTTTTACAATATTGTTTTTTTCCTTTTTTTATTTTTACTATTTTTCAGTACTGGGGTACTTTTACCCTAGTTTGTCTTATTAATTCTACCATATACTGGCATACTACAGTATGGCAATATATGGGGATTTTCTTCCGCATTCATTACAATGTGCACATTATGATCAATGGGTTTAATGAGACAGCCTTGGGTCTTCCAAAGACATGAGGCTGTCATGGCGACAGATCGCCGTCCTCCGATGACATCACGGGGAGCAACCATCTTCAGAAAGCTGCCGGCGGCGATGGATGGGTTAAATTGCAAAATCAGCCACTCCTATAGCCATAAACACAGAAAGCAGCTACTCCAAGAAAAATAATGGCTAACCATTGAATGGCTCACAATAATCACTAGAACAGCACATGTACTGGTGTTTTCATTGCTATCATTTTTAGGACTGTGTGACCTTTTGATAACTTTTTATTGTTTTTTTTATATTTTTCAAAATGGTAAAAAGTGCCATCTTCGACTTTGTGCACTATTTTCAGTTACGGGGTTAAACGCAGTGAAAAACAGTTATCATATTTTGATAGATCGGGCATTTTTGGATGTAGAGATACCCAATGTGTTTATGATTTTTACTGTTTATTAATATTTATATCAGTTCTAGGGAAAGGGGGGTGATTTGAATTTTTAGGGTTTTTTGCTGTAATTTTTTTTTCAACTTTTTTTTTATTTATACCGCTACCTAGGGTACTTTAACCCTAAGGTAAGGGGTTAAAGGATATAAAATATAGGAATAATTAACAACACAATTTTCATGTATGGTACTTTTTAACTGTACTATATGGACAGTAGACAACATCAAGCCTATCCATTATCAATGTCACTTTTCTAATTGTCAAATGTAAGATTTCGCCTCCTGTTTTGCGTAAAATACTTGGAAAATGTTTATTAATTGTTTTTATGTATAATACAGTACTGTAAACTTTTAAACATTATTATTAATGCTAACATTAAATTTATGCTATAAATAATGTAAGATTTATGAAATAAACGTAAAGCTGGACTTGTTAGACTCCTTTATAGGTGGTGCCAGTTTTTCTTTTATTACTTTACAACTTGTACTTGATACCCCGCCATAAAAGCTATAGAACATTGCTTGTATATCTTCCCTGTGTTGGTGATCCTCATATACAAAATTTGTTATTTAGACTCACAGTTCTGTCAAACTTTCTACATACTGGTTCTTTAACATTGATGCTCATTGTCAGAAAATGGAAAAAAAAAGGCTTGTTAGAAGCACTTGAAAAGTCAAAAGGTGAAGATTTGATTATTACTGCTGACAATTAACGTGATCCATTGCAAATCCTTTGCTTGATGTTCTTCATGTTTTTGCTTTGGCTTGATACATTTTTATTGTCAGCAAGTCTGAGAAAAAGATGTAAACATTACATTGCCTTCTAATTGTTCCATCAATAACTTTGTCTAATTGTTTCTAGTAAGTTCCATCTAATGGAACTACTGACTCTTATTTTAATTACAGGTGGCACAATATAAAGCATTCCTAATCATATATTGTCTCTACTAAGAGTTATGTAGACATCAATAGTAACCATAAAATAAAGAAAAGATGCTGTAAAGGTTTATATTTTACTACTTCTTGTTCCTATGAAAAGTATATTGTAGGACAGATTTAGCTGTACTAGCGAATTGTGAGACAAAGTAAATTTAGATTAGTCAGTCGTAAATGCTGAAGATTTATCAAAGTGGCTGATTCATGTCCATGATGAGACTTCCTAGAGCCTGCTACTACTTGATGTGTGTCAGTCTCTAGGGGTAGTGGACCCACTGGACCACCATGATCGATGACGTAAGCCAACATCTAAGTGGTATCTGGTTTTCACCAGAGCCCGCTGCAAAGTGGGTTGGACTTGCTGTGTTATGGTACCACACAAGGCCGATTCTAACCTTTTTGCTGCCTGAGGCAAAAATTCAAATGGCGCCCCCCCCCCCCATGCTGTAAACACATGCCTATTTAAATGTCTACTTCCACACTCTTTATATATAGGTAATCACTCACACACAAGCGAATATTTATCAATTGTTTACCTCATGAGATAAGTATTTTTTTCCCTCTCTGGGAGGTGGAGGATGCAGCTCACTCCAAGACCCGAGGTGCAGCTCAGCCACCATCACCTTGCTACCTCTACTTCTCTGACCTGCAGTAATGTCCTGCATTAACACAGAGGGGGAGGAGGGCTTTAAACAGAGTATCAACAGGGGCAGAATAAGTGGCAGCTATTTGTCCTCACTTTTCCCCTAGTGGCCTGGTCTATAGAGTATAAAGGAGCCCCTGCCTGGTTCCTGCTATCACACAGGGCTATATATCACTAAAAGCTCTTCTCTTTCATTCGGGACTGGAGAAGGTCACATGACCTTCTAAGGCCAGTTAAGGACTAAGCCTATTTTGACCTTATGGACATAGCCAGATTTTTCTAATCTGACATGTGTCAATTTAAATTGTAATAACTTTGGAACAATTTAATATACCAAGTTTGCGAGTTGTTTTGTGACACATTGAACTTCATGCTTTCAGAAACATTTGAGTGATATATTTTGAATTTATTTATGAAAAAACTGTAAAAATAGTAAAACTTTGTAAAAATGTGCTCTTTTTGAAACTTTGAACTCTTATAATTTTTGAACAAATGGTCAAAAAATGTTTTTTATGGAGCACAGTAAAATCAAGATGTAAAGGAGCTAAAAGGTAAATAGTATATGACCTGTGCTAGGGGGAGCAGAAAGCAGCCAGCAGGAACTTCTGCTGGGTGATAGATCAGGTCACACGGGCTGCCTCCTAAATCATCCAGGCTGCCATTCTGCTGCCTCTGATATATGCCGTCTGAAACAAGATTTTCATCCTGCCTCATGGCAGCAGCGGTGGCAGCCAAGCGAGGTACAAAGATATAGAGCAAAATTGTAGTCGGGGACAGGCAGGAGGTCAGGATGGGCAGAACGGGATCAGAGTGGGGACATAGCAATAGGTCAAGGCAGGCAGCAGAGGAGCGTAGTCACACTGGAAATCACAATAACAGCAAACAGCTTTCTCTAGGGCATAAGGCAAGAAGATCCGGCAGGGGGCACAGGAATGGGCGAGAACTTAAACTGAACAGGCAGACAGCCAGCGCCAATTCTTAGCACACTGGCCCTTTAAATACCCGGTAGCTGTCGCACGTGCCACACCGCCAGAGTCAGCGCTGGATCGCGGCAAGGTAAGTGAGCCGTAGGTGGACCGGAGCAGCAGAGAGGGATACTGGTGTGCCTGCGACCCGGGAGGTGGGTTGCAGGAGCACCCATGACAATATGGTTACTAATTTAAAAAATTATAGTAAAAGCAAATGGTGCATCACAAGTCAGGCCTTTCTCCCACTTACCGGACCATTACCTACTAAGCTCCTCCGGCTTATGAAGCAGAATTCATCTAGAGAGGCATATAGAGGGGCATGTTAGGAGATGTAGTGGTTTAAGTGCAAAAACTAAATTTTTTTGTGTTATCTTAAAAATGTTTACAGCATTTTTTTCGTATCACATAAGAAAAGTTACAAAATTAAAAAATGTTAAAGGGAACCTGTCACTAGGGACCTCATTTTCACTAAAGACAGGTTGAAGAAGCTTATTACACCTTCAGTGCAAAAAAGCCTTTCTGCCTTTTATAAGCATTTGCATTACAATATAATTGCATGTTACTTACCTTGCATCCTGACAAAATCCCGGGGTAGTCCCAGGGTCTGGACTTTGGTTTAGAGACATTTCAAAAAACCTTTGTGTTCTTGTAAAGCTCCTCCTCCTGCTCCTTCACAGGGGTCACAGGCTGGTGAGATGACATCAATGCGGGAGGGAGGAGCTGTACAGGAGCACAAAGGTGGGGGCCAAGCTCTGAGGAGTCTGCAGCACAGACAAGTCTCATGTTGTTTTTATGAAATGCCAATGTCCAGCCCCTGGGACTACCTCAGGATTTTGTCAGGGTGCAAGGTAAGTTATAACACACAATTATAGTGTAATGAAAATGCTTATAAAAGGCAGAGAGGCATATTTGCACTGCAGGCGTGATGGGCTTCTGCAACCTTTCTATAGTGAAAATGAGGTCCCTGGTGACAGGTTCCCTTTAATTTTTTTAGTTTAACTGGGGTTTAAAATTACAAAATGTGGAAAAGGGCTTTTTTGTAACTTAAAATGACCATTAAAATTAATTTTGTATTGTGTAAAGGTTGTTTTACTATATAGTATGTACACTGGAGATCAAAATTAGAGAGGGTGGTAGCTGCAATAAAAAAAACAAAATTAAATCTCACCAATACTCTTTACCCTAGAAAAAAAATTCTTAGGATCCACAAAGCCAGCTTGTAATGTTTGAAAGGGTTGATCCATTAACACAGGTCTTTTTCCAGGCACCGATCGACATCCATCCTCTCTATTCAGCAAGATACGCCAGCTCTATGGCCACAGTTAAAGAGAACTCTGTAAACCCGCGGTCACCATGTTCCTCCGATGGAAGAAGGGCAATGGGGCCTAAGCACAGCATACCTCCAGTCACATCAGCTCAATATTCGAGCACCCACATCCAAAAGGATAGAGTTGGTGTGCAGGTAGATATGCTCTCTATCACTTTCTGCAACTAATGACCTGGCGTTCAAACGCCAGACGCCCGCATCCATTGTCCCTGGATGCTCACATCATGCCGCCACTCCTTTTACAGAGGGAGTAATCTCCACTTATTAACATCTGATGGATTTTTTGTAAAGGGTCCACCATCATAGTATCATCATAGTACATATGGCTGGAAAAAGATGTAAGTCCATCAAGTCCAACCTCTAAGAATTTTGTTCTCCAAAATGGCATCTAGGCCTCTCTTGAACATAAAATAAAGTCCGCCATCAACAGAGAGTTCCATAGTCTCACTGCTCTTACAGTAAAGAACCTTTGTCTATGTTGATGGTAGAACCACCTCTCCTCTAGATAGAGAGGATGCCCCCTTGTCCTGGTCACAGGTCCAGGTATAAAAAGATCTTTGGAGACATCCTTGTACTGCCCATTCAGTTATTTGTAAATTTCAATGAGGCCTCCCAATAGCCATCTTTTTTCTAGACTCAATAGCCCCAAGTTTAGTAATATGTAGAACAGTGCCACTAGAAAATTGTAGAAGATCCTACTCATCTTCAGTTGAAGAATGAAATTAGCTTTTTTTCTGATTTATCTATTTTCTTTAAAAAAAATAAATGTGTTCTGAATGACAAAAGGTTTTGGTCCAAATAAAACCCTCAGCCTGCCTTGCAAAACTCAAGCCATAATTTTCTATGATAGAATGTTTTACTTTGCCACAAATAAATTTACATTTCTGGAATCTTCTAAAAAATATTAGTCTACTCAAGTTTCTTGTATATCTGATAATTCCCATTTTTAGTCATTAGTTTTTCTTCATCTTTTTTGTAAGCATTTATTTTTAGCAGCTAATATTTTAATACAATCAATCTGATCTTTAGTAATTACAAACAAATCTTCTGGTTTTGCTGTTATACATGCAACAGGATGAATTTCTAGTATTTCCATGAAAAATATTAATTACAACATGAATTTATTTGCTACGATTTTTCTGATGCTCTGAATACATTTCATATCGGTACCTTCCGGCTCTATCTCATGGGTATTCTTAAAGTTCAACAGAATGGCAAACATATTGGGCTGTTGTTTAAGGTGGCCCATGTGTATACTAAAAAACAGATGGAATATAAAAGAAAGACTGTCCCCATTTCACACCTGCTGCAAAAACAGCTTGAGGAAGAAGTGTACAAGCTTTATCT
The DNA here is from genome assembly GCF_040894005.1 of Engystomops pustulosus. Lineage (NCBI taxonomy): Eukaryota > Metazoa > Chordata > Amphibia > Anura > Leptodactylidae > Engystomops > Engystomops pustulosus. Next base: position 131,051,050 of record NC_092414.1, read on the forward strand.
GATGGTTTTCTTTAATTTTGAGAGCAGAATCTTAAATAACATCTCTCTTGTGAAAATACTGATTTGCAATGGATCAAGCAAAATTCTAATCCATTCTAGAATATATTTATATTGTAATAATAAGCTTGAAGCAATTGCCATAAAAAGATGACACTATGATACTATGATAGAACACATCATTATAATTATAGAGCTATGAATAAAATAATTTGTATTACTCATACATTACATTATTTAAGTCAGTGTGCAAATTGTATTATAGAAATCATTATTCATATGAAGTATGCATAAATTATCAATCAGAAAATAATAAATTGAAAAAATAAAATATAAAAACCTGATTTCATTTAGTATACAATAATCCCAAACTACAATGTTTTGAGTTTGGATATAAATCATCAACCAGGGTTTTCCCCATAATTTTACTGCAATTCAGCGAAGGTTTCATGGAACCAATGCAATAGAAGTTATTATACAACATTTTAGCAACAAGTTTTACTGCCACCCAGTTACCAGTACCATTGCATAATGAAGAATGAAGAATCGTACAATAATAGTACATCTTTACTTCGTCTGAAGTATTACAGTGTAAAACACACATCATCATGTAGAGGAAAACATTACCAATGATACTATTATAGAAAACCCAAATAATAACACTATAGCATGATCAGTCCTGACACCTGTATATTGTAACCCTTACTGATACTGTATGAACACTCAGATGTTACTACAATATAGTGACAATATAATATCAAACATCAGCTCTGGACAGAACTTCTGCAGAACCTATTTGTGATTACAAGTAATAAATGATGTTGAAATGCCTTCACTTAAAGAAGGCATTTAGGAACGGTTCACCGGGCATTTAGGAGCCATAGAAAACAACAGCTGGGGAAAATACTTTGGGGCTGATTTATCAAAACTGTTTGCGACAGAATTCTCGTAAGTTGCAGCAACATTCTGTCTTAAACACCTTGAACCACATATATCAAAAGATTACAGACTTTTTTGTATTCACTTTTGCATCCAGTGTTAAATAAAAGATGCCATAGAACCAGTAAAAGGGTGTAGTCCTTGTTTAAAGTGGCTTGTTGCAACAAAAATTGCGACCAAATGGTAATTTTTCAGCGCTAAATATGGTGCAGTATAGGAATGTCTTCTAACATTTTTTATGAAGTTTATATTAACAATAAGAAGGTACATTCTAAAAATATCCAATACTCATTTAACACTCACTACTTTTAAATATGAGTGGTAAAGGTATTAGAGAAAAACGAGTCAAGGACAAGGAGAAAAAGAGAGAGTGTGCATACTGGATTTAGTATGTCATCACGATGCGTGTGGCATTGTGTGCTCCGGCCAGTAGATCGCATGGACGAGTCCCTGCCGGCTAATACAGCAAAGAGAAGACAAAAGAGGAGCCACCAGGAGCCATCCCGATCATCGGAGTGCCGGAGGGTATGTAAGTTTATTTTTTTACTGACTGATATGTAAGCCAAGGTAAGGTTTTGTGTCATATAACCTGCTTTTATTCTATAATAGCTGGATATCATTTTGTCATAAGCAACTGGGAGGATCTTAGGGATATTTTACTATTCCTCTAGATTATCCAATTTTTCCATGACCAGTCTTCTAGTTTGACAGATTGTAAATGATATGTTCAAACCAGAGGTAATTCTAACAAGGAGCAGCAAATAGTTTTAATTTACACTTTCCTAAAATTTAATGTAAGGTTTTAATACCTGCTTTAGTCCTTCTGGACATAACCAAGTCTTTCAATGACCCTTTACATTTTTTTATGTGGACTTCTCCAGCTCTTATTGAGTCCAATATTTAACCCAAGCATGTACTAGATCTACTGTATAGTGGTTCTGAAGAAGGGCTTATCCTCTGTCACCTGTAGCAGGTGGCATTTAAGAAATCACTATGGACTCATTATTTACCCACATACCCACAAGAGGATTGATATTTCCTTTAAGAAGCTGCCAACAAAATATAGAGGAATGCATCTAAGTAGAAAGAATATATCTGGTAAAATATGGATTTTGATCACATAAATTAAGGCTGGTCATGACATCAACTTTTTATTTAGGTAACTTATATGCTAATATTTTCATCAATAGTTTCCTTGCGTTAATATTCAAGATTAGGTCTACAGAGTGAATTATTTGTATTTGCATCAAGGCATCCTGATGCCCAGACAAATGGAAAAGCTTGAGCTTCTTAGTTGCATGTAATAAAATGAGATGTTATAGGTTTTCTTTTAATTTATACCAAGAAGCTTCAGAATAACTGTGATTAGTCTCTCCAAGTCAGTGAAATCATAGAGGAGTGGTGGCGAACCTATGCACGGGTGCCAGAGGTAGCAATCAGAGCCCTCACTATGGGCACCCACGCCTTCACCCCAGCTCAGTGTTCGCCAAACAGGACTCAAAGCCTCTTGTACTTACAGGTAGCCCAGGACCGCAATGGAAGGAAGCCGCAATGATAATTTGAGCTTCTCTTTCTTTTTACTTTATTGGTGTCCTCTGGTGCCTACACGATTTAAACCTGTAACAGAGCTGGGAGTAATAATAAGTAATAATGCAACTAAATTGTTGCATTGGCACTGTGCAAAAAATATTTGGGTTTTGGTTGTAGTTTGGGCACTTGGTGTCTAAAAGGTTTGCCATCACTGTTATAGGGTCTGTACATCTGGATATTATGCATTCTACATATAGCTCTATAAGTTATTAATGTGATCATGGTCTAAGTACTTTATTATTGGGGTTTGAGTATATTGTTCAATTAATACATTGAATATATTATTTGGGACAGTGGCAACCCTTTAAATTCACACTTGATATGGAGATACACACTCACCGGCCACTTTATTAGGTACACCATGCTAGTAACGGGTTGGACCCCCTTTTGCCTTCAGAACTGCCTCAATTCTTCGTGGTATAGATTCAACAAGGTGCTGGAAGCATTCCTCAGAGATTTTGGTCCATATTGACATGATGGCATCACACAGTTGCCGCAGATTTGTCGGCTGCACATCCATGATGCGAATCTCCCGTTCCACCACATCCCAAAGATGCTCTATTGGATTGAGATCTGGTGACTGTGGAGGCCATTTAAGTACAGTGAACTCATTGTCATGTTCAAGAAACCAGTCTGAGATGATTCCAGCTTTATGACATGGCGCATTATCCTGCTGAAAGTAGCCATCAGATGTTGGGTACATTGTAGTCATAAAGGGATGGACATGGTCAGCAACAATACTCAGGTAGGCTGTGGCATTGCAACGATGCTCAATTGGTACCAAGGGGCCCAAAGAGTGGCAAGAAAATATTCCCCACACCATGACACCACCACCACCAGCCTGAACCATTGATACAAGGCAGGATGGATCCATGCTTTCATGTTGTTGACGCCAAATTCTGACCCTACCATCCGAATGTCGCAGCAGATATCGAGACTCATCAGACCAGGCAGCGTTTTTCTCTGCGTCCAATGATAGGACTGCACTGGGGGATCCTGAGTGTTGTGCCAATCAAGTTCATCTACCTACTCGTGCATCCCTGGTTTGCTCACCAGAGGTGAATCCAATTTGATCAGGGGAAATCAGACTGCCCATATTATCCACCAATCTCCCCACTAATATTGAAGAGATGATCTTCACATCACTGTTAAATAGTGAAATTGGTTTGAAGTTTTCTGGCCTACAAGAAGCCTTGATTGGTTTATGGATCACAATAATTTATGCCTCAAATATTTCTAGGAATTTCTAGGTGTTTCATGAAATATTACTTCTGGAAAGATAAGAAAAAGAGATGTCAAATAATGAATTACTTTAGCAGAGAATGTCTTATATTTTTTGTTAAGAGTCTTTGTTATTTTTGTTATTTTTAAGTAGCTAAATTCATTGAGACACTTGTGATAAATCTTTAAATTTTTTTTGGTATTATATAGTTAAAAGCTACTCAAATTGTGACATAGATATCTGTATAAGTCCAGCAATAAGGAAAGGTCATAGAGGACACATCTGTAACTGGCTTCTATTAATTTTAAGCTCTTTTTTCTAATCTTTGCAAGACCTTTCTTGCATTTCAGTCCTGATTTTGGCTAATTGTGACAAAAAATAAAACACTTACAAAGTGAACACAGAAGCCATGGAAATAAACTGCACATATTATTGGTGTTTCCCTGTTTCTTCTATGTTGCTACTCTTTAATAAAATATGCAGTAGTCTTCCTTTACTAATAAAATGTCCAGAAGCCTCCCCACACTAATAAAATGTCCAGCAGCGACCCCTTCATTAATTATATGTCCAACACAAGCCATCATTAATGAAATGTCATGCAGTGGCCCCCTTAACGCCTTAACATCACGTGCCGTAGTAGTACATCATGCATCGGCTGCGGGTGAATGGAGAGTGCTCATGGGCTGAGCCCTCTCCATTGCCGGTAAGTCTTTGCTGAATGTTGAGGCAAACACTAACACCTGCGATTGGTGCTATCATCCATCACAGGTGCTTTGCCGGTGGCTTCAAAAAGATTGCCGCTTCCCGTGACGTCATCGGCGATTGGTCGCCATGACAGCCTTGGGTCTTCGGAAGATGTGTGGTTTTAACCTATTTATTACAATGTGCCATTCACATATTGTAATGAATGAGGAGAAAAATCCCCATATACTTCCATACTGTAGTATGGCAGTAAATGGTAGGATCAATCAGACAACCTAGGGTTAAAGTACCCTACGGGGTCTAAAAAATAATAATTAAAAAAGTTACAAAAAATGGTGTTAAAAAACCTAAAAATTCAAATCATCCCCCTTTCCCTAGAAGTCATATAAATAAACAGTAAAAATCATAAATAAGTGCCACCTTCTATCAAAATATAATACAGTTTTTTCATAACGTTAAACCCAGTAATGGAAAATATTAAAATAACACTTTTTTGCGATTTTGAAAAATATAAATAATTATATAAAAAGTGATAACCAGGCTGTACAGTCCTAAAAATAGAAACATTGAAAATGTCATCAAAAGTCTTAAAAAATTACACTATGCACAGCTCCGTATGAAAGCTGTGTATGAAAAAGTATGTAGCGCCAGAAGATAAAAAAAAACTGTGCTGGAGGTTTTAATTTTTGTAAATGTATGAAAACATTATAAAACCTATACAAGTTTGGTATCCTGGTGATCACTCCAACCCTCCAAGAATAAAGTAGACATGTAATTTGGGTCGCACAGTGAAATCCGTAAATTCAAAGCCCACAAGAAAATGGCTCAGATGCGTTTTTTCATCATTTCACTGCATTTGGAATAATAAATACCATCACTATGAAGTGCAATTTGTTACACAGAAACCAAGTCCTCACACAGCTCTCTACATCGAAAAATAAAAAAAAGTTGGGGGTGGAGAGTTAAAAATAGCAATGCAAAAATGAAAAAGGGCCTCAGCGTTAAGGGGTTAATAATAAAATGTTAAGCAGAACATGCTTAATAATAAAATGCCTTAATAATTTTAATAGACTACTCCTATTGAGTTTTATTGTTTGTTTAACAATTATCATAGTCTTCAAATGTTGACTTGCATTACAATGTAAGGCATGTTGCTATATTGAATATTCCCATTTTCAAAAATTTTTAAAACTAAGGAAATTGTCAGTAAGAACTGTGGTTATATTAGAGTAGAGCAACAGGATCATACAGTATATAATGTGATTTTGTATAATGAGAAGAAATTCATGCGGTAGTTAAATAAAATAGCAGTGGTGCATAAATGTTTCTTAATGAGCTATTCTGGAGAAAAAGTTTCCCGCATGCTGGTAACATGAAAGCTATATGTTAAATGGATCGTGCAGGCACTGAAGCTAAAAAGAACAAACATAGATGGGTCACAGGGGTCAGCCTACAGAATTTTTAGTTTTAGCTTCAATTGGACAATTTGCACTGCTGAATTACAATTGAGCTTTATAACAAAGGCTAAGGAAAATAATATGTTAACAGGAATATAAAAAGTGGTATCTAAATAATGTGTTCGATTGTCTTGTTCTCTGGTGCTTCCTCAGAACTATGCAAATCACGATTTTCTTTTCTCAAGCCACTAACAATGTGCAAAATGAGCACACAGGTCTATATCATAGCCTGAAAGTTTTGTTGTAATAGGACAGTTTCTGTAATAGGTGTGGTATATACAAGTAAATTTTGTACAGATTGGTAATATGGATTCAAAATATAGACATGTTACAGATGATCCTGCATCAGAAGAACATGAGCATATTATTGGCATACTATAAGTGTGGCTGAGAAATGTCTTGTTTTCTATGGAGTAAAATTCACTACAGAGTAGGCAATGTTCAAAATGGATGTTACATGCATTTTGTATAGATGTAAAACAGATTACATATGTATCACAAACAGATGCATACAATTTATTCACTTCCTACAGACAGAACTGTTATATTATATATATTGATAGGTTCAAGTATACACACAAACATGGAATTCTGATAAATAAGCCCAAAATATAATTTCACAATGGGTATCACTGAATTCACTGAAAAGAGGTATAACTCTGATTCAATTTGGTCTACATCATTTCGATCCAAATAATAATGTGCTCCAATTGCCTGTTCAGTGCTATAACTAAACATTTACATTTTTTGGACTTAAAATAGTCCAAAAATGAATATAACAAAAATGGAAAAGATCTAAAATGCCTGACTGCGTAGGTATAGTATCAAAGAGCTGCAACTGCAATTTCTACTGCCAGTAATGACTGACAAAATCAGTTCTAGTACCAACTGTGACACCTAAGCAAAGGGCTCTGATAGGCACCTTCAAACATTATTATTGTGAAGCTCTGATTAGTCGGCATGATACCCAGGAGCCTCTCAGGCCTGACATTTGGCATTTCCCATTACAGCCTACCTCTAAGCATGTTTAAAGGGAACCTGTCACCAGGAGACCCATTTTTAGCACTACTCCAGTCCCCACAGAGCATAGTACATACACTGCCAAAGTGTTTTTGTATAAAAAATAGGTTTTACAGAAAAAAAAGATATGTTATATAGCATCTTTAAATACCATGTGCTGTTTGACTAGGCACTAGGCACCTGGCAGTGGCTGGAAAGGAGAATTCCCCCCCCCCCCTTAGGAAACTGCTCCTCCGTGTGTCCTTTTCAAATATATGAAAACACCCATCACTTGGCTTACCGACACCCCCTTCTCCTCTACAGCCAATCCTGAGAGAGGGGAGTTATTCATATGTTTGAAAAGGACACATGGAGGAGCAGTTTGCTCCTTTCCAGCCACTCCCAGGGGACGAGTGCCTAGTCGCACAGCAGGTGCTAATGAAAGGTACAATATAACATATCTTTTTTTCTGTAAAACCTATTTTTTATACAAAAACACTGTATATGTACTATGTATGTACTATGCTCTGTGGGGACTGGGGGAGTGCTAAAAATGGGTCTCCTGGTGACAGGTTCCCTTTAAGGACATGGGGGAGATTTATCTTTTTTCCTTCCATTTTTCTAGTTGTCTAGTTAGTCTAATTTGTGATAGGTTGATTCTCCTTGTGTTAAATTTCCCCTGTGCCTCTAAGTCCAACATGGAATGGAAGATGCAACTTTTAAAAAAAAAAAATAGCAAATTTTTATCGGCTGTCCAATAAATCTCTCCCTTTATTTATAAAATGTTTTGGTTATATTGTCTGCATATTGCAGCCAAAAGACAGTTCACCCACAGGTTTGTCCAAATTTGCACAACTTTTGATGTTTCTTGAAATTTGAAATCCATTTTTACTGCATTTTAGATTGATGTCTAAAATGAACTTTTTAAAAAAAATTTTGTCAACCTTTTTTACAAGGTAGTGAAGCTAGACTGGTCAGTGCCATTGGGACTTGTTTGCGTTTTTTTTTTTAAAGACTCAGCTGGCGAATACATCAAACTTTAATCTAAACACCTGGATTTGTAAGATAAATACAACAAATACATTGAAAAACAGTGTACCATTAGTTGTAGTGCATATGTGCAAAAGTCACAAAAAAGTGCGCAAAAATCTGCAACTTGTTGGTTCTAACATTTTGGAGAAAATCTCCCCCATGGTGTTTTTGTACTTTTATTCTTTCTTCTAGACAATTCCATGTTAGTAATTCAATGCTGATGAGCCAATGATGAACACCAAATCTCTGGTCCAGAACAGTTTAAAAAGTTCAACTAATCCATAAATATCTCTACTTGATATTCACACGTGACATATTTGTTGTGTAATTATATCTGTGACAGTGCCGTTCATGGAAATGGGCCTGGCAGAAATTCATGCACATTCTACAAATACAATCAGATTCAGCTTTAGAGTAATGCTTTGTACAATCGCACCTTATTTACACTGGCTGGCATCAGTTTTTATAGCGCATCCAAAAACATTTTGCAAAATCATTATCATTTGTACGGCTCAGCACTGACCAATTTGAATGTGCCATAACTAGAGATGAGCGAACATGCTCGTCCGAGCTTGATGCTCGTTCGAGCATTAAGGTACTCGAGACGGCTCGTTGCTCGGACGAGTATTTCCCCTGCTCGAGATCGAGCATTTAATTAAAAAAACACAGTGAAGAACAATGAAGAATAGAATAAAAACAGTGAACACAGTGACCACAGGATCATTTAAGTGAAAAACACAGTGAAGAACACAGTGAAGAATAGATTACAGATGTTCGGCACATCTGCTTACTTGTTGGGAGATACGCGCGGAACGGCGCGAACAAAATAGTATGTGAAGAACAATATATATGTGTGAAGAAGACATTGAAGAACACGGTGAGCAGGACAGAGACAACGAGGAGCAGCACAGAGACACCGGGGAGCAGCACAGAGACATCGGGGAGCGGCACGGAGACATCGGGGCACGGAGACATATGGGCACGGAGACATATGGGCACGGAGACATATGGGCACGGAGACATCGGGGCACGGAGACATCGGGGCACGGAGACATCGGGGCACGGAGACATCGGGGCACGGAGACATATGGGCACGGAGACATCGGGGCACGGAGACATCGGGGCACGGAGACATATGGGCACGGAGACATCGGGGCACGGAGACATATGGGCACGGAGACATATGGGCACGGAGACATCGGGGCACGGAGACATATGGGCACGGAGACATCGGGGCACGGAGACATATGGGCACGGAGACATCGGGGCACGGAGACATATGGGCACGGAGACATATGGGCACGGAGACATATGGGCACGGAGACATCGGGGCACGGAGACATATGGGCACGGAGACATCGGGGCACGGAGACATATGGGCACGGAGACATATGGGCACGGAGACATATGGGCACGGAGACATAGGGGCACGGAGACATCGGGGCACGGAGACATCGGGGAGACTTCAGTGGAAGAAGAGCAGCGGATCCCGGGACAGCGTATCTCCCGACAAGTAAGCAGATGTGCAGAACATCTGCAATCTATTCTTCACTGTGTTTTTCACTTAAATGATCATGTGGTCACTGTTTTTATTCTATTCTTCACTGTTCTTCACATCTGTTAACTTGTCGGGAGATAATATACGCGCGGAACAGTGAAGAATAGATTGCAGATGTTTGCATACATCTGATAACTTATCAGAAGACATTCTTTTTCAATTAATTAACACATTTTATTCCCGAACCATGGTCCCTTTGAAAAATGCTCGAGTCTCCCATTGACTTCAATGGGGCTCGTTATTCGAGACGAGCACTCGAGCATCTGGAAAAGTTCGTCTCGAATAACGAGCACTCGAGCATTTTAGTGCTCGCTCATCTCTAGCCATAACCTTGATGCAGCGCTATTAAACTGCGAAACATTTGACCTAAAATGATCTAAATCATTTGTTCACACACGACACTCATTGTTTATAATGAACTGACATTTTTAGAGCTTTAAATAATATAGAATATATGTAAATGCAATTCCTGCTTATAGCCATGACTGAACACCTTCAGGCTGTTCTGGAAATAGAAATCCCAATCACTGGAATACAAAGTACAATCCACAATATCTTGTGGATAGTGACAGATTCGGCAAATTACCATTTCACCTAATGAGCTGGCGTTTGTGAATTAAATAACGTTAATGAATTAAGTCAGAACTAAAATGATTGTTTAATTAAATCTTGGAAAAACTCATTTTCGCGCAACACCTGCTATTTTAAATAAACTGCATACAGTATGTTTACAGTAATCTATATTTAGGACAATTCGCTAATCTGAAATTAAAATGTATGCATGAATTTGAATATTGCAAGTGTTCAGTACTGTTATGCACTTCTGGTTATCTGAAAATAGTATCATAAAGCCAAATTTATAAGGATACGAACCTGTCAATTTGGGGATTCTACATTTTATTTGAATTGTTGCCATATTTTATTGTTATTACAAGTCGAATCTTATAAATAATAATAATAATCATAATCATAATCATATGGTAAAGTATGATTTCATCCCAACATCTAGGGGCCACAGGTTCCCACTAAAAAGTTGCTATATTTTTTATCAATTTGAAATCTTTTCATTTATTATCATGACACACAGGTATCTTTATTTTATTTATGAACTTTGATGGCAGAATCTTTCTGTTTCAGAAGAATGTAATTAGGTGTTATTAGAGATGAGCGAGAAACTAAAATGCTCGGGTACTCGTTATTCGAGACAAACTTTTCCCGATGCTCGAGTGCTCGTCTCGAATAACGAGCCCCATTGAAGTCAATGGGAGACTCGAGCATTTTTCAAGGGGACCAAGGCTCTGCACAGGGAAGCTTGGCCAAACACCTGGGAACCTCAGAAAAGGATGGAAACACCACGGAAATGGACAGGAAACAGCAGGGGCAGAATGCATGGATGCCTCTGAGGCTGCTTAATCGCACCATTATGCCAAAATTATGGGCAACAGCATGGCCATGACAGAGTGACAGAATGAAGCTAGATAGCATCTAAAACATCCAATAATTGACCCTGACACTATAGGGGACGGCATGCAGAGGCAGCGGCAGCAGCGGCAGGCTAGAGAGTGGCATGGCGACATACCCTAAATGGACTCAGGCTTCAAACCAATGGGTGGCAGAGAGGAACCAAAGGAGGTGAGCAAGAAGCGTTCAAATAATATCGGTACATGATAAAAGTTTGCCAGTATATTTTGTGGATTACACAGCAGGGTGGCGACAAAGTTAACATGGAAGCCATGAAAACAACCCAAAATTCTGCCTGACACAGCTCGTTTGATAAGGGGACCATGTATGGAGGCAGTGAACTAGTAGTAGATTAAAGGTGCTGCAGTTAAAACTATGTTAGTTGGATCTTGGCATGGAGCTGGCGCTCCGCTGCCAGGCGAGCTTTCGCCAATCCAAGCCCTTGTCTCTAGGCTACTCCCCAAACAGCACTTCTAAGAACCTTTTGTATAAGATCAAGTGTAGTAGCGTTCTTATAAGTTTAGGATATGGCGGGTGAGGGGAATGTAAACAGATGCGCAAGAAGCGCTGAAATAATATTGCTAAATGATAAAAGTTTGCCAGTATAGTTTATGGATTACACAGCAGGATGGCGACAAAGTTAACAAGTTTGATGTGGAAGCCATGAAAACAACCCAAAATTCTGCCCGACACAGCTCGTTTGATAAGGGGACGATGTATGCCTACAGTTCATGCCAGTCGCTGCACTGGCTGCCAGTCTCCTTTCGAATACAGTTTAAAATAATAACCCTCATCCATAAAGCTCTGTATAATGCTGCACCCCCCTACCTCTCCTCTCTTATCTCAGTCTATCGCCCAACCCGTGCTCTTAGATCCGCCAGTGATCTTAGATTAACCTCTACTCTAGTGCGGACCTCCCACTCGCGTCTCCAAGACTTCTCTAGAGCTGCACCAATTCTATGGAATGCTCTGCCCCGGACTATCAGACTAATACCTAACCTCCAAAGTTTCAAACGTGCTCTTAAAACCCATTTCTTTAGGCAAGCCTATAACACTCATTAACTGCATGAAGTTTTAACTCTTCTACTAACCCGTCCTGTGTCGTCCTCCCATCTGTTATCCAGCAACCAACAGGCACCAGACTTCTCTGCAGTCCCATTCACCCTGGACCTGGTATATAAGATGACGGCTGAGTGGTTCAAGCGACAGCAATTCCATTTATTATATTTTGTTCTATTCCCTAAGAAGAATGGCTTGACCATTAAATATTCTTTTACCTCGGGTTACCCCATCATCTTCATAAACCGTAAGCTCTGGCGAGCAGGGACCTCACTCCTGTTGTTCCATACAAATGTTGTGCTCTGTTACATTACATTTGTATTTGTTTCCTATGATTTGTAAAGCGCTACGGAATATGATGGCGCTATATAAATAAAGATTATTATTATTATTATTATTATTATGGAGGCAGTGAACTAGTAGTAGATTAAAGGTGCTGCAGTTAAAACTATGTTAGTTGGATCTTGGGATGGAGCTGGCGCTCCGCTTCCAGGCGAGCTTTCGCCAATCCAAGCCCCTGTCTCTAGGCTACTCCCCAAACAGCACTTCTAAGAACCTTTTGTATAAGATCAAGTGTAGTAGCGTTCTTATAAGTTTGGGATATGGCGGGTGAGGGGAATGTAAACAGATGCGCAAGAAGCGCATGATGCGCATGGAGCTGGCGCTCCGCTGCCAGGCGAGCTTTCGCCAATCCAAGCCCCTGTCTCTAGGCTACTCCCCAAACAGCACTTCTAAGAACCTTTTGTATAAGATCAAGTGTAGTAGCGTTCTAATAAGTTTGGGATATGGCGGGTGAGGGGAATGTAAACAGATGCGCAAGAAGCGCTGAAATAATATCGGTAAATGATAAAAGTTTGCCAGTATATTTTGTGGATTACACAGCAGGGTGGCGACAAAGTTAACAAGTTTGATGTGGAATGCCCTGTAATAGCTCTTGGGCGGTGTGCCTTTTATCGCCTAGGCTCAGCAGTTTGAGCACCGCCTGCTGTCGCTTAGCGACGGCACTGCTGCTGTGCCTAGAGCTACCGACTGATGGCGCCATGGCCACGGATGGTAATTTGGAGGAGGAGGAGGTGGAGGAGGGGTGGGAGGAGGAGGAGGTATACTAGGCCTTTGAGACCTGGACCGAGGTAGGCCCCGCAATTCTCTGCGTCGGCAGTATATGACCAGCCCCAGGGTCAGACTCGGTCCCAGCCTGCACCAAGTTAAGTGTAGTAGCGTTCTTATAAGTTTGGGATATGGCGGGTGAGGGGAATGTAAACAGATGCGCAAGAAGCGCATGATGCGCATGGAGCTGGCGCTCCGCTGCCAGGCGAGCTTTCGCCAATCCAAGCCCCTGTCTCTAGGCTACTCCCCAAACAGCACTTCTAAGAACCTTTTGTATAAGATCAAGTGTAGTAGCGTTCTTATAAGTTTAGGATATGGCGGGTGAGGGGAATGTAAACAGATGCGCAAGAAGCGCTGAAATAATATTGGTAAATGATAAAAGTTTGCCAGTATATTTTGTGGATAACACAGCAGGGTGGCGACAAAGTTAACAACTTTGATGTGGAATCCATGAAAACAACCCAAATTTCTGCCTGACACACCTCGTTTGATAAGGGGACGATGTATGGAGGCAGCTATATGGACGACTTTTGGAGGTAGCAATGGAGACAACGTGTGGAGGCTGCTATGGAGACAATTTAATTTGGATAGTGCCTGTATGTGGCAGTCCAAAAAAGTTTTCAAACCAGAGGAGCAGGTAGGTGGCCCTCCAGAAAAATGAAATAGATTGAGTGCCTGTATGTGGCAGTCCAAAAAAGTTTTCAAACCAGAGGAGCAGGTAGGTGGCCCTCCAGAAAAATGAAATAGATTGAGTGCCTGTATGTGGCAGTCCAAAAAAGTTTTCAAACCAGAGGAGCAGGTAGGTGGCCCTCCAGAAAAATGAAATAGATTGAGTGCCTGTATGTGGCAGTCCAAAAAAGTTTTCAAACCAGAGGAGCAGGTAGGTGGCCATCCAGAAAAATGAAATAGATTGAGTGCCTGTATGTGGCACTCCCAAAAATTGTTTAAAACAGAGGACCGGGTAGGTGGCCCTCCACAAAAATTAAATGCATAAAGTACTATAGCTAGAGCCAGTGGGCCCTGTCAAAAAATAGCCAGTTTCCTCTGCTTTAGTGTACAAAGAGGAGGAGAAGGAGGAAAATGAGGAGGAGGAGGAGTGCATAAATTATTCAGGTTGAGCTTCCTTCACCTGGTGGAGATTGGAAATTATGAGAAATCCAGGCTTTATTCATCTTAATAAGCGTCAGCCTGTCAGCGCTGTCAGTCGACAGGCGTGTACGCTTATCGGTGATGATGCCACCAGCTGCACTGAAAACCCGCTCAGAAATAGTGTTTCAGCTTGTGCACCAGGGCCTGCTGGTATTCATGCATTCTCACACTCCTTTCCTCTCCAGGGATGAGACTGGAAAGATTTTGCTTGTACCGTGGGTCCAGGAGAGTGAATACCCAGTAATCGGTGCTGGAATAAATTCTTTGAACGCGAGGGTCACGGGATAGGCAGCCTAGCATGAAATCTGCCATATGCGCCAGAGTACCAACGCGTAAGAATTCACTCCCCTCACTGGCCTGACTGTCCATTTCCTCCTCCTCCAACTCCTCCAACTCCTCTTCTTCTGCCCATACACGCTGAACAGTGAAGGACTAAACAATGGTCCCCTCTTCTGTCTCGCCAACATTCTCCTCCTCTTCCTCCTCATCCTCCTCCACCTCCTCCGATATGCGCTGAGAAACAGACCTAAGGGTGCTTTGGCTATCAACAAGGGAATCTTCTTCCCCCGTCTCTTGTGACGAGCGCAAAGCTTCCGACTTCATGCTGATCAGAGAGTTTTTCAACAGGCCAAGCAGCGGGATGGTGAGGCTGATGATGGCGGCATCGCCACTGACCATCTGTGTTGACTCCTCGAAGTTACTCAGCACCTGACAGATATCAGAAGACATCCACGTCCACTCCTCATTGTAGACTTGAGGAAGCTGACTGACCTGACCACCATTTCTGGTGGAAGTTGACATCTGGCAGTCTACAATCGCTCTGCGCTGCTGGTAAACTCTGGATAACATGGTTAATGTTGAATTCCACCTCGTGGGCACGTCGCACAACAGTCGGTGAGCGGGCAGTTGGAGGCGGCGCTGCGCTGCCCTGAGAGTGGCAGCATCTGTGCTGGACTTCCTGAAATGCGCGCAGATGCGGCGCACCTTCGTGAGCAAATCAGACAGATTGGGGTATGTCTTGAGGAAACGCTGAACTATCAGATTTAACACATGGGCCAGGCATGGCACATGTGTCAGTCTGCCGAGTTGCAGAGCCGCCACCAGGTTACGGCCGTTGTCACACACAACCATGCCTGGCTTCAGGTTCAGCGGTGCCAGCCACAGATCAGTCTGCGCCGTGATGCCCTGTAAAAGCTCTTGGGCGGTGTGCCTTTTATCGCCTAGGCTCAGCAGTTTGAGCCCCGCCTGCTGTCGCTTAGCGACGGCACTGCTGCTGTGCCTAGAGCTAGCGACTGATGGCGCCATGCCCACGGATGGTAGTTCGGAGGAGGAGGTGGAGGAGGGGTGGAAGGAGGAGGAGGCATAGTAGGCCTGAAAGACCTGGACCGAGGTAGGCCGAGGGGCGGCCGCCGCCATGAGGTTGCGAAAGGCCTCGGTCTCTACTAGCCTATAGGGCAGCATCTCCAGGCTAAGCAATCTGGAGATGTGGACATTAAGGGCTTGGGCGTGCGGGTGGGTTGCACTATATTTCCGTTTCCGCTCCAGCGTCTGGGGTATGGAGAGCTGAACGCTGGTGGATGCTGTGGAGGATCGTGGATGGGGTTTTTGTGCCAGGGTCCTGGGCAGGGGGCTGACTATCAGCTGAAAAGGGGGAAGGAGCAGTGGTGTGCACGGCTGGAGGTGAACGGGCTTGGTGCCACTGAGTGGGGTGTTTAGCATTCATATGCCTGCGCATACTGGTGGTAGTTAAGCTAGTAGTGGTGGAACCCCTGCTGATCCTGGTTTGGCAAAGGTTGCACACCACAGTCCGTCGGTCATTCGGTGTTTCCTTAAAGAACCTCCAGACTTCTGAAAATCTAGCCCTCGCCGCGGGAGCCCTCGCCACGGGAGCTTCACTACGTGACACATTTGGCGCTGATGCACCTGCTCTGGCCCTGCCTCTCCGTCTGGCCCCACCACTGCCTCTTCCAACCTGTTCTGGTCGAGGACTCTCCTCCGTCTCAGAAGCACTGTGTTCACCCGGCCTCTCAACCCAGCTTGGGTCTGTCACCTCATCATCCTCCGATCCCTCAGTCTGCTCCCCCCTCGGACTTCCTGCCCTGACAACAACTTCACCACTGTCTGACAACCGTGTCTCCTCATCGTCCGACACCTCTTTACACACTTCTTCCACTACGTCAAGAAGGTCATCATCACCCACAGACTGCGACTGGTGGAAAACCTGGGCATCGGAAAATTGCTCAGCAGCAACCGGACAAGTGGTTTGTGACTGTGGGAAGGGTCCAGAAAACAGTTCCTCAGAGTATGCCGGTTCAAATGCCAAATTTTCCTGGGAGGGGGCAGACTGGGGGGGAGGAGGCTGAGGTGCAGGAGCTGGAGGAGTGCCGATTTCGGTGACATGGGTGGACTGCGTGGAAGACTGACTGGTGGACAAATTGCTCGAAGCATTGTCGGCAATCCACAACATCACCTGTTCGCACTGTTCTGGCCTCAACAGTGCTCTACCACGAGTCCCAGTAACTTCAGACATGAACCTAGGGAGTGTAGCTCTGCGGCGTTCCCCTGCTCCCTCATCAGCAGGTGGTGTCTCACCCCGCCCAGGACCACGGCCTCTGACCCCTGCAGTAGTTGGACGCCCACGTCCCCGCCCTCGTCCTCTACCCCTAGCCCTCGGGTTAAACATTTTGAAAATGAAAGTTATAACTTTTTTTGTGTTTTTTAGTTTTTTTTGTGTGTTTTTTAGTTTTTAAAACCAAACAATGCTATCCTATTGCTATGGCTATTTTCTAGCCAAGTATGAAAGCACACTGCTATGCCAGATGAGATGACGCTGAGTTATGAAAAAATAAACGTAAAATAAAAAGAAACTGCCAGACTGTGCCTAATTGAAATCCAACCCCTAATAAATTTTCCCACTTCGGTCTTTGCGATGGATATGTGCTTCACTAAGCGCTAAACACAGCGGTCGCAAGTCTCACTCCAAATTCCTGACAATTGGCTAGTATATGCACTGCAGCAAGGACAGCCACCAGCAGATCAACCAGAAATAAAATATATATAACGCTATTGTAGGCGTAAGTAAGCCGTTTGGATTCTCCTTTGGCTATTTTCTAGCCAAGTATGAAAGCACACTGATGAGATGATGCTGAGTTATGAAAAAATAAACGTAAAATAAAAAGAAACTGCCAGACTGTGCCTAATTGAAATCCAACCCCTAATAAATTTTCCCACTTCGGTCTTCGCGATGGATATGTGCGTCACTAAGCGCTAAACACAGCGGTCGCAAGTCTCACTCCAAATTCCTGACAATTGGCTAGTATATGCACTGCAGCAAGGACAGCCACCAGCAGATCAACCAGAAATAAAATATATATAACGCTATTGTAGGCGTAAGTAAGCCGTTTGGATTCTCCTTTGGCTATTTTCTAGCCAAGTATGAAAGCACACTGATGAGATGACGCTGAGTTATGAAAAAATAAACGTAAAATAAAAAGAAACTGCCAGACTGTGCCTAATTGAAATCCAACCCCTAATAAATTTTCCCACTTCGGTCTTTGCGATGGATATGTGCGTCACTAAGCGCTAAACACAGCGGTCGCAAGTCTCACTCCAAATTCCTGACAATTGGCTAGTAGATGCACTGCAGCAAGGACAGCCACCAGCAGATCAACCAGAAATAAAATATATATAACGCTATTGTAGGCGTAAGTAAGCCGTTTGGATTCTCCTTTGGCTATTTTCTAGCCAAGTATGAAAGCACACTGATGAGATGACGCTGAGTTATGAAAAAATAAACGTAAAATAAAAAGAAACTGCCAGACTGTGCCTAATTGAAATCCAACCCCTAATAAATTGTCCCACTTTGGTGTTTGAGGTGGATATGTGTGTCACTAAGAGCTAAACACAACGGTAGCAAGTCCCCCTGCTAATTCCTCACAATATGGTACTAGCTGCACTACTAGTGCCAGCAAGCCCAGCCACAAGCAAATAAAAAAAAAAAGTATAACGTTATTGTAGCCCTAAGAAGGGCTGTTGGGTTGTTGTAGAATCACTCCTGCCTAACAGTAAGCTAATAGAACACCCTAACGCTTTCCCTGACCAGCAGCAGCTCTCTCCCTAGCGGCATCCAGACAGAGAATGATCCGAGCAGCGCGGGCAGCGGCTAGTCTATCCCAGGGTCACCTGATCTGGCCAGACAACCACTGCTATCTACGTGTAAGGGTACCACGTCATGCTGGGTGGAGTGCAGAGTCTCCTGGCTTGTGATTGGCTCTGTTTCTGGCCACCAAAAAGCAAAACTGCGGGAGCTGCCATTTTCTCGAGCGGGCGAAGTATTCGTCCGAGCAACGAGCAGTTTCGAGTACGCTAATGCTCGAACGAGCATCAAGCTCGGACGAGTATGTTCGCTCATCTCTAGGTGTTATTATAATAAAGATGAGATGCTGTATGATAGCCCAAACTGCTTTTTTTTTCCATTAAAGAGGAGAGGACGTATACTGTATATGCCGAGAAAGCATTAAAAAAAATAAGAAACAATAAAGTTGTTGTGGCATGTCCAAGTTAAATCAATATCCTTTATTCTTTATTCATTAAAAACACATACATGGGCGCATTTACTTACCTGCCCCACTGACGGCGCGGATCTGGAATGTTCGACGAGGATTTAGGTCTGCCTTAATTCATTAACCAGTTAAGGACAGGGCCCTTTCCTGTTTTTTCATGTCCATTTTTCACTCCCCACATTCAAAAATCCATAACTTTTGTAATTTTACACATAAAGAGCTGTGTGATGGCTTGTTTTCTGCGTAACAAATTTTACTTCATAGTGATGGTATTAAATATTCCATGCCATGTACTCGGAAGCGGGAAAAAAATTCCAAATGCAGTGAAAATGGTGAAAAAACGCATTTGCGCCATTTTCTTGTGGGCTTGGATATTACGTCTTTCACTGAGCGCCCCAAATGACATGTCTACTTTATTCTTTGGGTCGGTACGATTAAGGGGATACCAAATTTGTATAGGTATTATAATGTTTTCATACATTTACAAAAATTAAAACCTCCTGTACAAAAATTATTTTTTTGATTTTGCCAACTTCTGGTGCTAATAACTTTTTTATCCTTTGGTATACGGAGCTGTGGGTGGTGCCATTTTTTTCGAAATTTGATAATATTTTCAATGATATCATTTTTAGGACTGTACGACCTTTTGATAACTTTTTATAGATTTTTCTATATTTTTCAAAAGGGCAAAAAAGTGCCATTTTCGACTTTGGGCGCTATTTTCCGTTACGGGGTTAAACGCATTGAAAAACCGTTATCATATTTTGATAGATCGGGCATTTTCGGACGCGTCTATACCTAACGTGTTTATGATTTTTACTGTTTATTTATATTTATGCCAGTTCTAGGGAAAGGGGGGTGATTTGAAATTTTAGGTTTTTTTATTATAATTTTTTTTTTTTAACTTTTTTTTATTTTTATTTTTACTATTTTTCAGACTCCCTAGGGTACTTTAACCCTAGGTTGTCTGATCGATCCTATCATATACTGCCATACTACAGTATGGCAGTATATGGGGATTTTCCTCCTCATTCATTACAATGTGCTATCAGCACATTGTAATGAAGGGGTTAAAACAAAATAGCCTCGGGTCTTCGGAAGACCCGAGGCTACCATGGAGACGGATCGCCGCCCCCCCGATGACGTCACGGCGGGCGGTCGCAAAGTGGTTAAGATCATGCATCCAATTTCCTGCATGTGTCACTTCCCTCGCTGAGGTCCACCAGAGTTCACCTTCTTCTTCCCGGTGCATGTGAGTGCTCCCTGATTTGTGTCACATGCAAGCTGGCGCGGAATCACGGTGTGTGTTTTACTCCCCTAGTACCTAGCACCCAATTCTGTCAGGGAAACCAAAACGCATCAGAAGTCCCGACACTACACATCACGCACGCACAGCCCACGGGGCGTACAACCACACTATGTACTCCTCTTACCACTTACGTACCTATGGAACATTACTGCACAAAGTCAGTCTACTTCCCAATTCAGTCACACACTTATTCCATACACTTATCACAGCTGCCACCACTTGGCTTACGAAAAGCCTACATCAGGACTGCACCCATACACCCAGATACACACTCTTCTTGGTGCCGTATTGTTTACCTGGACAAACAGACAGTCACAGGATAACACGGCTTAGTGGTAATTCACCTCTCTAGAGTTATGGGAAAGTATAGAGCACAATGTATGAAATAAATTAGCTAACCTCAGTTTTATCTTCTTGCCATAGCAAAAAAATATTGACTGGAGTAAATAATATTGTGCAAAAATTGATTAGCAACACAAAAAACTGTACTTGGATGTGGCATAACAACTTTTTCGTTTCTTGAATTCATCTGAAGCCAGATGCCGGTGTGCAGTCCCATCTAATTCCCTCATTCAGCAAGCTGGCATAGGAGAGACTATACTGCATCATGTTTATTATTCAAAAAAATAAGATGAAGTTCAAGAGGGGGCAATATTTGTGAGACAAATGGAATAAGCAAGCTGTGTGAGTACGTGTATGTGTCCAAGTGTATGTGTGTGTATGTATGTCCGCTAAAGAAATCTGCATTGTCGCATTTACAATCACCAAATTTTGCACAGCCGCTCTTTGTGACTTTGGGAATGTCATAGGCTAGGCTTTTGAAAAATTTTCAACCCGCGCTTTCCGAAATACATTTATTAACCATCATATAGCCATTGTCTGCTGCTGCTGCGGCTGTGGCAGTTAGAAGCTAGTCATGATCGGTTGCTGTTCTGCTACAGGTCATTAATTTGAGCTCTGAGCTTTGATTGGTTACTAAAGCAATGAGTATAACACAGCTTATGTGTGAGGTAAGATGGATAGAGGCAGGAACACAGATAGAGAGAGACAGAGACAGTCAGTGACAGAGACAGTACAGTACAGAGATACACAGTCAAGTTAATCTAGAGACTGAGTGAATGAGAGACTGTCAAGTACAGAAAGATACAGTCAAGTATAGACAGAGACAGTGAGAGACATTCAAGTACAGAGTGAGACAGTTAGAGACAGTCACGTAGAGAAAGAGAGTCAAATACAGAGAGAGAGTCTATCACAGAGAGAGACAGTCAAGTATAGAGGGAGACAGTTAGAGACAGTCACGTAGAGAAAGAGACAGTCAAATACAGAGAGAGAGTCTATCACAGAGAGAGACAGTCAAGTACAGAGGGAGACAATCAAGTACAGAGAGAGAGAGAGAGAGAGAGACAGTCAAGTTCATAGAGAGACAGTCAAGTACAGAGAGACACAGAGAGATAGAGTCAAGTACAGAGAGAGACAGTCAAGTACAAAGAGATACAGTCAAGTACAGACAGACAGTCAAGTACAGAGAGAGAGTCAAGTACATTGAGAGACAGAGAGAGATAGAGTCAAGTACTGAGAGACAGAGATGTACAGTTAAGTACAGAGAGAGACAGTCAAGTACAGAGAAAAAATGAGAGACAGTCAAGTACAGAAAGAGACCGTTAAGTACAGAGAAACAGTGAGAGACTGTCAAGTACAGTGAGATAGTCAGGTACAGAGAGACAGAGTCAGGTACAGGGAGACAGGGTCAGTGACAAAGGCAGTCAAAAACAGAGACATTACAGAGAGATTGTCAAATACAGGGAGACAGGTACAGAGAGACGGTCAGAGTCACTGACAGTCATAGACAAAGACCATCATAGACACAACTACAGAGACAGTCAGATACAGTCAGGTACAGAGAGTCAGACACAGTCAGACACAGAGAGGCAGTCAGAACAAAGACATTCAAAGAGATAGTCAGGTACAGAGAGACAGGTCCATAGAGACAGTCAGATACACGGACAGTCAGAGACAGACACTTACAAAGACAGTCAGAGACAGAAAATACATATAAAATATTTTTTGTGAGACCATTCTATTTTGTTATATCTAAGAGCAGTTATTTACTATCCCAGACACCAGGAGCTATAGCTAGTACATTATATATTTCAAATAGTGCAGGATGGTTAGTTGTAGTGTATGTTGGAATGAAAGTGGGGAGATAGGGGTTTCATAATTGCTGTACACAACAGGTGAAACTGGGCCACAAGGCATTTGTTTGATGGCACATATCTGTACTAAAAGTAATACTTTGTAGGGGGGGCGTGGCTAGCAGCCAAGATGGCCAGACGTGTCTAGCGGAGCTCTGTGGAGACCCACATAATCCGGAGGTTAAATCCTGAGCCATCCGGCCTAATATTGGAAACAATCAGTGACCCCACTCACTGCAGCCTCCGGCGACACCGGGTTACAGCCCCGACCCCACGAGTGATGGAGAAGAGAGGTCAGAGACCGGGCAGCCGCAGGCCAGCGTGCACCGCACTTCAGACACGGTCTGGATCGCACCGAGGAGGACCTAGGATGCCACAGCGGCAGACGAACCAGCAGAGAGTCCCTGCAAACCAGACAAAGCAGCCGCTAAACCCGGAGGTACGAGCAAGTGGCAGCATTGCACAGTGTCGGGCGTGTGGCAGCACTGCACAGTGTCGGGCGCCACCTTGGGAGGTTGAGACCGGGGCCTGCACCTCATTGACTGGGAGGAGAACAGGCACCGTGGAAAGCGGTGCGGCAGCACCTGCACGTATCCCCACTTCTGCCACCCCAAAGCCTGTAACACCCCGGGCAGAAGACACGCCAGTTTGGTGTCAAAAGGCCAACAGGCGCCAAGTCACCAGCGGCATCTTGGAAACAGCTGCCAGCGCTGAGTGACCTACAGCTGCAAAAGACAGCAGTGCCCTAAGACTCCAGGGCACATGCTGACACAACTAATCCAGCACAAAAGCCTCAGAGCTAGCCACCACTGAACTATGAATGTCGGATTTATTATCATTTAAACCTGAGCTGGTAGCTTGAATACAGTGGATAACTGACAAGAGTACATTCTAAGGGCACAGCCTCAATCCGCCAGTGGGTTATTGCACCTGCCACATTGTGTGACTCCTTCTGATATACCAATTCTCACAGATACCTTTAGGCAACATGAGCCCCCCTAAAGCGAGCGCAATAGACTTTGACAGAGGGAATTTGACAGGGGAGACCCTGCTGAACCTGCACGTACACGGCTGCCGCAACGCACGGTGCATACCAGGGCTAAAAGTAATACTTTGTAATGAATCAGTGCCCATGGCCTTTATTTTAACAGCACAGGAGGCCAATTTATAAAAAAAAGTTAAAAAGTTTGAATCGTTATTCATGGATCACAATGAGGATACCAGACTAAAGCGAGAATGATCATATCTGTGTGCAGGTAGCCTAAACAAGAGAGTTGTTGCAGATCTCTGAGTTTTATACGGTCTAGCAAAAGTGAGCACTGTATAAATATGATAAAGGATCTGATTAGAGTTGAGATACTGTACGTGTACATATACATATTTAAATTTGTCCTGGGGCAAATTTGTCCTGGGGCACTTGACATTTAGATGATTATGGAATAATAATTATTATTATTATAAGAATATGGTATAATATGATTTCATCGCAAAATCTAGGGGCCACAGGATCCCACTAAAAAGTTGCTATGTTTTTTTTATCACGTCAAATTGTTTTAATTTATTGTCAGGACACACAGGCATCTTCATTTTATCTATGAACTTCAATTACTGTCCCATTGTGTTATACATCAGCTCCCTAAGTATAATGCTTGAAATTCGGTGTGTTAATGATGATGATCTAAGAAAGGGTGCACATAGTTCTGTTATAGCTACATTCCTTTGAAGCAGTTCTATAGAATGTTACAGTATGCTTCTATAGTCCTATCATTTATGTTTTAACAGCATAATGTCACCATCTGTCATTTTTAAGGTGCTAAATAGAACAAAATGTGGTGAGAGTTGATTATTATAAAACTGAAGGAGTTCTACAATGTAATGGCAGTTTCCAAGCCATTTCCATGCTGTGTCTATATGATTCTTCTGTTCTAAGTTTGACAGTGTTATGATTTTTATGACAATATTTTTAGAGTAACATCTTTGCACAAAAGTATTATGTAGACATTAAAGTGAATTGTTGCCTATTCATGATAAACCAAGTATAACTGAGCATTCAGGAACAGCTGCATATGAAAATTGGAATTTAGTTTTCTGTTTTAGGGTATATAACAACACAACTTAAAATATACTCCTAGAGAAGAATTGTAATATAAGGTATGACGTTAAAAAGCTTAAGGGTGGATTGAAGAGGGTCCTCAGGGATATGGTTTGATATTACTTGTAACATTCTGCTGTGAAAATTATCTAAATGAACTATGAAGGACAAATAAAAATGTCTGCTTCTTCTCTCCTTTGTGTCTGTTTGTTTCTGTGGTTCAAAAAACTGTATCAATAACTGTCAATAAACTGAATATTTAGAGGAATTCTTTAATGACATAGCTGTTAGACAAGCATATTCTAGAAAAGGGGCATTTTCTAATACTAGAATAAAATCAACGATCAATGAAAACAAAATGTATATGTATTATAGTTTCATGAAAGCATTTCACAGTCACATGTTAAACACGTTTCAGGCACAGGTAATGCCCTTAATCATGACTACTATCCCTGTCAGAGGTCACTATTTGTATGGTTACTTCTCACAATGGAAATGGACACCCCACCAAGGTGTTATTAATTTACAAAGAAAATGTAATATACAAATATAAAATGCATGCATAGGTTCATAAATAACTATGTAAAAGTTATCCGAAAAGTGCACAAAATACACAATATTCTTAATGCACGCATTCATTTTCATAAACTCCTTTCTGACTAGGCCTTAAAAAGTTTTACTAATCGGGTTTAATGGTTTAATGGCGTTATTACCAATCACAATAACTTACTCAACATCTGTATACACAATGGGGCACATTTACTTACCCGGCCCATTCGCGATCCAGCGGCGCTCTCTGCACAGGATTCGGGTCCGGACGGGATTTATGAAGGTAGTTCCCCCGCCGTCCACCAGGTGGCGCTGCTGCGCTGAAAATCATCTGAACGCCCGGAATACACCGAGCTGGACCAGGTGAAGGTAAGCGCTTCCCAAGCGACACATTTTCGGTTTTTAAATGCGGCGGTTTTTCCAAATACGTCGGGTTTTCGTTCGGCCACGCCCCCAGATTTCCGTCGTGCGCATGCCGGCGCCGATGCGCCACAATCCGATCGCGTGCACCAAAATCCCGGGGCAATTCAGGTACAATCGGCGCAAATCAGAAATATTCGGGTAACACGTCGGGAAAACGCGAATCGGGCCCTTAGTAAATGACCCCCAATGTGTTTGAATAACCATGCATTAGTATAAGTCACTTTCAATTTTGGAATAATTTTTATAATCTTTGTTTTATGGACCTTTTGTTAAGTATGTTATTATGCGAGTAAACAATGTATGCTAAACACTTATTGATATGTACTTATTAATGTACTTCTTACCTGCATCACTTGTAGTACTTGTACACATGTGTTGGTGTTCCCCCGTCGCAGGAGGGCACCGTTCATTATGTCACATGTAATTTTCTTTTACCTTTCAACGGCATGTTTTTAAGACAACACAATATCAATAATTCCTCAAATGAAAAAGAAAGCATAGCCAGGTCAGGCAGGATTAAGCACATATGATGCGCGAAACAGACCGTCGCCTTCTGTGGGCTCCTTCAGCGTTTTTACTTCCCTCCCGCAACAATGTCATTTTAACCATGTTGGAATAAAGTTTTGGACTTTTTAACTCAGTGAGTGCCAGCTTTGCTTTCTTTTTCATTTGAACATTTATCTCAACTCCTATGGATCTTTTTGAACTAAAGCGCCGCCCGAGTATTTAAATAGTCGGTACCCCTACAATACCCTGTGCAATGTGCAATATCGCCGCTAGTGAATAAAGGTTGCCTAAGTGCAGTGCCCCCCCATGTGATTCTCTCTTCAGCAATATCAATAATTCTATTGCACTTTAGTGATTTTGCACTTAGATTAGGGATGCTCAATTTACCTAGTCGGTTTGTCACTTACCATCATTGAGAATCTGCGCATGCCCACCCCTTCGCCGATCTATTCTATCCGGTATACATTCAGACACACCACAACACAATATTGCGAGACTTGGATCACGTGATCATTAGACCAGGTACCATGTGACTAGCACACAGTTCCGCCCAGCAGCGCGCTCAGGATGACATGCTACCAGCAATGCGCTCTCATTGGTCCGATGGTCCTTTATATCCCTCCTCTTACTAAGACGTCATCGCGGACAGATGAGGATTCCACTCTGTCACTTTTTAAGGATTTTCATTCCCCACATGGGGAGCCTAGATTTCGTCTACTATAGGACTCAGCTGCTTGCTCTCCTAGATCATACATTGGGTTAAAATTGCACTAGGCTTCAAATGTTCTCTCTTTACCACTTGTATTTCAATATTGGTACTATTTGTATTTCCTCTAATTCTGTCCGATTTGACGGCATTTCTGTGTCACCGCTACTGCGCTGTCTTTGTTTTTAGTACATCATGTTTTATCAATTTGGCAATAATAAAGTACTTGATTTTTATTGATTTGTCTTTACTGAGTCTTGCCCTTCCCTGCCCCCTTATGTAAGGGGTACCATAGGCTTTAACTGTATATGTCCTGTATGAAGTTATAAAAGACCCTTGGGGGACATTTACACATTTTTTTTTTTTTTTACATTTTATTTAAATTCTGGTTTTCACTATGTAACTGGGGCATCTGTAAGAGACCTAATTTTAGGGGGAAACTACCCCTGTGGGTGCAACTGTTGGATCAGAACTGGACTGGGTCTGATCAGACCCAGCAGCTCTGATTAACCCCTACAGACTGCTGGGTCTGTATTGCCAATGACAGTGCCAGCTCTCCTCCTCCGCTACTTTAGGGCGATGCTCTGAGGAGCAGAGAAGCGGTAATAAATCTCATGTCCCTTCTCCCTAGAATCTCCAGCGCTTGGTGCTGCTCCTGCAATTATCAAGGGAGCAGAGGAAAAATTTAGGACATCAAAAGACATTGCTGTAGACTCAGGAACTGTGCCTGCTGACGTCTTTCAGCAGCGGGCAGTCGGAGACAAGTTAAAACACCAAGGACTGACAGTAAAGTAGGTAAACAGCTCAGCGACAACGGATCCATGTTTGCATGGCTGTGACATCCTTAGTAAAACAGTAAACTGCAAATTACATGATTTTGAAGTTATATTATTATGGAAGCTCCTGGCGATTGGAAAGGTTTGTTTTCTTGGTGGTTACATGACCCAGGGAGCCTGTGCCATGTCACAAATCACATGAAGAGGCTATGAGATAACTATAAAGTGTATGCATTGAAAAACAGGTCACCTGAAGGAAGCCGCCGCTGCCACCTGTGCTCGTCCCCATCTCCTAGGGATCCCACCGGCTTCAGAAAATTTAAAGGGCTAGTGCACCATTTATTGCCGCTGGCCATTTCCCAGAATTCTATATAAACCGCCCTCTCCCTGCACACTCTGCTTTGTGCCTAGTGGCTCTGAGAAAGCTATTTCATGTGATTTGTTGTGATTCCGAATTCCTGTTGTTACTCCGGTTCCGTTATTGACTCTGATCCCGTGCTGCCTGTCCTGATCTACTGCTATGTCCACGACTCAGATCCTGTACTGCCTGTCTCAACCCCCTGCCTTTCCCTGACCATGAGTTTGCCGTACGGTTCTGTACTTCGCCATGGCCACCTCCGTGGACAAAGTCGCGCCTGTGGTAAGACCTGCTGGTACAACGCCGCAGTCGACTTACGTCATCATCCGCAGTGGTACAGAGGATCCACTACCACTGATCCTGACATTGCCTGTTCAGAAGAAAAAACAATGCATAAATAAATAGAGAGCACATAGTCCAATTATGGAGCAGCACAGCAATTACAATGGATCAAGGCCAAATGTGGGTGCTCATCTCCAACAAGCCAGATCTACAGGAATGTTTAGGCAATATTCAAGAAACATGCAATGAAGTAGCACTCCAATAGATTCAATGTGGTCTAAGTGTTACAGGGCACAGGAAAATACACCATGGATGAAATCACATTGTGAATATGTAACATTTTGTGCAAAAGTTAGTGTGAATTAATCACAAAGTTAATAGTACTGCAGTACAATAAATATGTGCTATATATTGTTAAGAAGGTCACACTGGTTTCGGACGCCATCTTGACTACTGTCCGCCATCTTAGATACAGCGGACATGTTCGCTGACCACTGTCAAGTTAATGTCATGATTCAAACTTCATTTTATGTAACCTGTTTGCTCGCCTGTCAGCTAATACCCTTTGACATTTAATGAGAAGCCAGTCTGTCCTCGATGCTGCATAATAATATGATTCTGGAGCCCACTTATCTTATTCTTCTCAGCATTAGTATAAACAATATCTGTGTACAAGGTCTCTGAGAACTGAGCACAATTAATTAATTGTTTTTCCCAGAATGTGCTGATGACCAATACTTTTACAGTATACTATTCACGCCAACTCTTCTGTCTGTGATATTATGCATTTTGAGATATTAAACGGGAGAAGATCTTGACATACACTAAGAGATTGACATGTCTTACTTTTTATGTTCAATCATGAAAGGGTTAATTAGGACTCACCTTACAAAAGTCAAGAGGGCTGTTGGGGCCCTGCATAAAAATCCCTATCAATATGTACCCAATTCAACACAATAGTGTAATCATACAGCATAATTTCATATATAAAAACACCTACTAACACCTGGGAACCTTATTTGATGAATGCTAACTATAGTACGCATTCGTACTGTCAGGAACCAAGGGTAGTGGACCCACTGGACCACCGGGTACGATGACTTAAGCTGACCTGGGAGCGGAGTCTAAGTGGTATCCGGTCTTTCTCCAGAGTCTGCCGCACAGCAGTTTGGACTTGCTGCAGCGTGGTACCACCAGGTCAGTCCACAAGTGAAAATTTGTCCTTGGTGGCATAGTACAAAGTCGTGAGGCAGAAGCGTTGTTGGGGACAGGCAGAAGGTCAAGACAGGTAGCACAGGATCAGAGTTGGGGACGTAGCGGTAGGACAGGCCACACAGGAGCGAAGTCAGGAACAGAATCAAGGTCACAATGAGAAATCATTGTAATCACAAAGGTCAAGGAACACAGCTTTCTCTCAGGTTTAGAGCCCAAAGATTCGGCAGGGGACATAGGATGGGGGTGGAAATTTAACCATACGGGTGGCCGGCCAGTGGCAATTATCAGCACGCTGGCCCTTTATATCTCCGGAAGCCAGAGCACACGTGCCCTAATAGGCGGGGACACGCCCCCCCGGACAACTGGAACCAGCACCAGATCGAGGCGAGTTGAGTGAGACAGCAGGGGCACTGGGGAACAGAGAGGGGCACAGGAGCGCCTGTGACCCATGATCATGTACTTCTATTAGACATGTGCTTCTATTAGTCATGTACTGTGGGTGCGGCCGCCATATTTATTAAGGGAGCCCATACTAGCCCACACTGGAGGCATGCTGTAATTTCATCCGATCAGTTGCATACATGGGTAGTCATTGCATGTGTAACAGGACCTTAGATAATATCTCACTTGTCACAAGACATGAAGTGCTGAATACTTCAAAGAGGCATGGCACAAGGGAAAGGGTAGATGTGAGTGGCTGGCTGAGCAGGACACGTCCCCTCTGATGCCTGGTAATATAAAATAAAGCTGATTTATTAGGATGCAAGGGAAAAATTTTTGCTAAAAGAAGGGTGTCAGTTAGTTAATAGGGCTCTATGGGAGCCACTTCAGGCCAGTTTGTAGCTTAAAGGAAACCTACCATCTCAGATCTACCTATTAAGGTAGATCCGGTGGCGGGTTCCTCAAATAAATACCATGACAGCCTTTTTTAGGGCTAGTCTTTCAGTGCCTGATAAGTTTATAAATTTTTTATTGCCCCAATATGCAAATTAGTGAAAGAGGCTACTGGGGTGTGGAGTAGCCAGAGCTGAAGCTACACAACGTGGCCACTCCACGCCCTAGTAGCCACTTTCGATGTCATCTAGGTCAGCTCCCAGTAGCTGCGCGCACTCACTGCATTCGTGCATGCGCAATAGCTGCAAAATCCAGCACGCACAGCCACCAGCTCAAGTGCAGCGAGTGCACGCAGCTACCAGGAGCTGTGCACAGAAGATATTGTAGGAGAATAAATATAGGCTACTGGGGCATGGAGTAGCCGCATCGTGTAGCTTCAGCTCCGGCTACTTCACACCCCAGTTACCTCTTTCACTAATTTGCATATTAGGGCAATAAAGCATTTACAAACTTATCGGGTACTGAAAGATTAGCCCTAAAAAGGATTGCGATGGCATTTATTAGAGGAACCTGCCACCGGATGTACCTTAATAGGTAGATCTAAGATGGTAGATTTCCTTTAATGCTCAGCCCCGATTTTTGTATTCTTACTTGCACCACTCAATAAGGTTGTTACGTTTGAACACTGTTACTTATCAAAGCACTTTTGAGATTGTTTTTAATTACATGTTGTACTTCATTTCATTGATACATTTTGGCTGAAAAGTTGTGTGTTTATTTATAAAAAAAAATGTAAAAACTGATGAATTTTTTTAAAAAATTTGCCATTTTAAAATCATCTCGTTTTCAGGCAGATAGTTTTACCACCTCGATAAGTTGGTGAATAACATTTCCCATATGTCTGCTTTACATTTTCATAATTTTTTAAATGCCTGGAAAATTTATTTTGCAATACTGATGTATTGTAGGGTATTAGCTCAGTCAGCCTGTGCACAGATGGGATCTTACAGGCACTGCCTGAAGACAGTCCTAGGGTCCTGATCGGAGGATGGACCCCCAGAAGGGGAGAGACCCCTAGCAGGCCCGTTAAATGCCATGGTCAGGCTGACCGCAGCATTTATTGGGTTAAACACTCCAACTGCGGGTGTTACACTGGGGTGTCAGCTGTTAGCTATGTTCCGATTATGGGCTGAGCCGGCATCAGCTCTGCGTCTGATATATTGTGTGCTGAGAATTAGAGCCCATCACTGGATGAGAAATTAGAGCCCATCAATCAGTGTCTGGATGAGAAATCTATGAAACTATAAGACTTCTTATTCTAACATTACACTACCTATTAGCTGATATCAGAAAAATGCCTAGAGCATTTCTGCTTTCCATGCACATTTACATATGAAGTCATGCTGCTTTCTTTGTATATATATTTATAACAATGTGATGAAAGTAGCACAAGGAATGATAGACTTGAGTATTGGCACATGTTGCTTTGTAAATTTCCAAGTACATGATCTTTGATCTTACCAAATGACTCAGTTATAAATAATTGCATCCATATAATGTATAATAGTAAAAATAATGCTTTCTACAAAGTACTAAAGTTTAAATAAAATAAAGTTAAATCCTTCATAGAAATAACAAAGCTGCCAAGAATTCTGTAAAGCATACAACATTGCATTGGTCTCAGGCTTAGTGATGGAACCAGATGTGTAGGGTTGAAGGTGAAAGACAGAAGCTGGGTTTCAAGCTGACTCAATAGCTGGCCTTTGTGTACAGACTGCCAACTTAAAAGCCAATTAATGTCAGTTGTGGTGGTATTTTTGCAGTTTAGAGAATCATGTCACAAGACAAACATACAATTTGTTTGATTAAACAAAGCCAGAAACCATATCCTACAGATATCCAGATGGTATGAAACTTTAGAAACAGATTTCTTATCCTACATTGTTGTGAATGTCAATAATGTAAATATATGATAACGTATACGCAACTTATGTAACCTGGACAAATATATTGGAAAGCAACAGGAGTATTAACCCCTTAAGGACCAGGCCCTTTTTCGTTTTTGCATTTTAATTTTTCACCCCCAACCTTCAAAAACCTTCAAAAATCTATAACTTTTTTTTCCATGTAATGAGCTGTGTATGGGCTTGTTTTCTACCTAACAAATTGCACTTCATAGTGACTGTATTTATTATTCCATGCTGTGTAAAAATGCATTTGCTCCATTATTTGTGGACATGTCTACTTCATTCTTGTGGACATGTCTACTTAAGTCTTTGGATCAGTACAATCATGGAGATAACAAATTTATATAGGTTTTATAATGTTTTCATTAACAAAAATTAAAACCTCCTGTACAAACTGTACTTTGGTGTACGGAGATGCGGGTGGTGTAATTTTTTGCAACTTTTGATGAAGTTTTCAATGCTATCATTTTTAGGACTACAACCTTTTTATCACTTTTTATTGAATTTTTTATATTTTTCAAAATGGCAAAAAAGTGCCAGTTGGGACTTTGGGCGCTATTTTCCGTTACAGGATTAAACTCAGTAAAAAACCATTATTATTTTTTGATAGATTGGGCATTTTTGGACGTGGCGCTATCTAATGTATTTATGATTTTTCCTGTTTATTTATATTTTTATGACTTATAGGGAAAGGGGGTGATTTGAATTTTTATTTTTTTAATATAATTTGTTTTTTAACTTTCATTTATTTTTATTTTTACTAGGTACTTTAACCCTTGGTTGTCTGATTTATCCTACCATATACTCCCATACTACAGTAAGGCAGCATATAGGGATTTTGCACACAATCTATTACAATGTGCAAATCGCCTTAAACATGATAGCCTTGAATCTTTGTGTGACCTGAGGCTATCATGGCAATGGATCGCTGTTCCCTGATGGCGTCACAGGGAGCGACAATCCGAGCCAAGATGGAGGCGGCGGTGGCAATCAATGGGTTAACACCTGCGATCGATGCTAGCATGGTGAGTATGAAGAGGGCTGAGCCCGTGAGCTTGCTTCATACTCCCCCCTATGCAACAAGACCTACAGTCTTTTTGCATCATGGGGTTAAAGAAAATGTACCATACATGCACTGTGACTGTGATTATCTTCTTACATATGTTATCCATGGCATCCTTCGTTCTAAAATCAACTTTTAAAATTATGCTAATGAGCATGAAGGGCTATTCTAGCCACTCTGTGATCTGCTTTACAGGCTGTTATATTGTTTCCTTCTTACCCCTGCATTTTCAGCATTTGTGTTGTGAGCATTTCCTGCTGTTATCTCAGTGCTGAGGGAGCAGAGGGAGGGGTAATCATG
Source organism: Engystomops pustulosus (assembly GCF_040894005.1). Classification (NCBI taxonomy): domain Eukaryota; kingdom Metazoa; phylum Chordata; class Amphibia; order Anura; family Leptodactylidae; genus Engystomops; species Engystomops pustulosus. The sequence goes on from NC_092414.1 coordinate 131,084,457, forward strand.
AAATAGGTACAGAAATTAAGGGATGAAAATCTTCTTAAATATGTCAATTTACCCTTATAATGTATACAGAGTAGTGTATAAGGAGTAGAGCAGTCCAGATACAAAGCCAGGGTATGTTACTGTTACAAGGGGTTCAATGCTAAGCTCAGTATAGGCCTGGTCCTTGCACGACTGGACACCCAGGTATTTGACTCTGGAAACCACTAGGATTGGAACTGTTACATTACATTCAGAGAGAGGGAAGTGAATGGATTTATCCCAAATGACCCTAAAACCCTGAAAAAAGAAGATAACTACAGCACAGCTCCTGCCCCCAGTAGCCTGTTCTGAAATCTTACATGTATATTCATACATCTATACAAAAGGAAAATCTTGAACAGCGCAAATACGTAGATGCTAGAAAATGATAGATGTGTGCTATTCAAGGCCAAGCGACAGGTCCTCCAAATGTAAGAACAGGAAAAATAGCAGCACTCCAAGTAGGTAAAGTGATCAAGTCGATTTATTCCATGTTAGAAGCAACGTTTCAGCCTTTGTCAATCTAAGTAACAGTGGTCACACACACTTATATATACCAAAATGGAGGACATCAAATGATTTAGGGCTCTGCCCAATGGAAGACATCACATAATTTAGGGCTCCACCCAATGGAAGACATTGCATAATTTGTGACTCTGTCCACATAGTTCAAAGTTCAAAGAACACGTGCAAATAAAGTGAACAAATGACATCATAATGGATAAAAACATATCATATCTTAATAATAAAGTACAAATAATAATATTGATTGATGATAAAATGTGAAATTAATGTATTAAACTGTTAATAAAAGATTGGAATCTCTATCAATCAGTATATGATAAAATTAGACCCATAAGGGGTCAGGGATGTGTTCCCCTTCGTCTCACCTCCATAGAATAACTCAATGCACAATTGCATTTAGTAAAACAAACCAGACGAGTATGTAACACAAGGTGGAATACAAGAGAGAGACCGAAAATGTGTACTGCGCATACGGCTTCCGTGCAAGTCTATGGGCTTAGGAAAAAAGGAGAATGACATCGCTGGATAAAGGAAGGTAAGTATCAAATTGCTGTATCAGTCCGCGCCAACTTTACTTGGGGTTTTATATATATATAGTATCGAGGAGACTTTTTAAATAAAATATGTTGTAGTATAGGTAAAATCACCCATCTGTGTTAACTTCTCCATTCTTTGAAGGATGAGTACATTTTGGAGGATGTCAGTGGATGATAGAATTCACAATGTTTTCCAAAGTCTGGGAATCAGGGTTCGTGTTCAGCCAAGTTTTAAGGAAGGAAAATGGGGTCAGATCCCTCAGCCTTCTCAGGCAAGCCCACATTCATGACAGTATTGCACCTCACGACATTATTCTCAAAGTTGTCAGCTCTTTCAATGGAAGCAAACATTTGGTGCTGGCGATCATTCATCTGTATGAGCATTGGGTACTGGACATCTTCAATCTCAGAGATCCTTTCTTAACTTTGTGACCAACATGGACAGGAAGAAGTTAATGGCCGCCAGCATGTCTAACAACACAGGAGTCAGAAGGGTTGGCATGATGCACATGGGAAGCAGTCTGAGGGGGGCTTTGGGATCCCTCAAACATGATAGGTGACAAACAAGGAGACTCCAGCAGGGTTGAGTTTAAGAAAATTTTTCCAGCTTCTGAGCAGCCCCTGATTGTATTTGCACCAGCATAGCTTGGGAAGTAAACAGCATCTGGCGGTCCAGGAGTTCAAGAGAATGAAATGAAGGATCTATCTTAAACAGGATGGTAGAAATCAGGCAGGAGGCACACACTGAGAAGATTTATAAAACACAGACTCCAACTAGTTTAACCAATGAGCTATTGTGCAACAGGGTAGTAGCTACAGGGGCCTATAAAGGAGATCTATAGGCTGAGAGAAAAGCCATAGGAGACCTCACTGCAGGCATATGCAGGGCATAAGACTAGGGCAGGTACAATGTCACTGTGAATATGGCAGCTATGGGGATTGGAGTGGAGAATGGAAGAACATACCCAACATACCTGGCAGAAGTGACCTTGCTTCCCTCTGTTGTGCAGAGCCAGGTTTTCAACACTGTCGGTACAGACCCTTCAGAAGACAACCACAGAGCACAACAACAGCCCATAAAAGGAGGAGTGCCATGCAGTGAACACTCATGGTCTATTCACCACTGCACCACAAAGCAGAACACTGGACTAAAGAGGGACCGAGACCTGGCGACTGCACAGAGTTATTCGCAGGATGTCTGCCTATTAGGAAGGATGGATCAGGTTTCTGGGAGCCGCAAAAGTCCTCTTAGCTATGGTTCTAGCCATAAAAAATAAAAGTAAAGACAAAATATATAAAAAATATTCCCCAAAAATGTTTTCACCTCTCTAGTCACTAATGTCACCTTTTATGACACTCAGTTACACTAAAACAGACATATTATATGTCAAAATTTGCAGCATTATAATGCCTTAAACTATTGTGATGTCAGTTTTGTGGTAATGCTGTATTATAGTCAGAGAAAAAATAGCTAAAATGTATAAAAAATAATTTTTTAAACTTTTTTAACTGAGCTTAACATTTTGTTTAAATAAAAATTAAGACCCAAAAATAACAAAATAAGAATCCTCTATTTTTATACTTGTATTGTCCCAAAAATGAAAAAGATAGGGCCGTTAAAAGAACACATGGAAATTTGTGCCTGGTCCTGAAGGTGCTAATTACTGGTGCATTATGAAAGTGGTGCATTATTTGGGGCAAAAGGCGTGGTACCTGTTGTGGGAGATTTGGCCCAGTAGAGACCGTGGTAGCGGGGTTTTGTGATGCAGTTCAAGACAGTGACACCAAGGTACAGTCCAAAACAGGCCTCGCCTGCGTTTATTGCAGCAGCAAAATAAAACAGCCTTTACATTCAGGCATTAAACAAACAAAATCCTACCCGTCAGGGTTCTAACTAAACAGAGTTTCTCTAACTCACCACTGGTACATAAAATAAGTCGCTGCTCCAGGCACAGAGGTCAGGGCTGTGTGCTCTCCAGCCTCCTTTCAGAGAGACAACACTCTCAGCTCTGCTGAGCAGCTTTATGCAGACTGATTAGGCTGCTCCCATCACCTGTGTCCAAGGTGCTGGACAACACAACCTCAGCACTCAGGCCTCGCATAGTATGAAAACCTAGGGGAAACATACCGCCCATCCACAGTTAACCCCTTCAGTGTCTCACACTGTATATTTATATGTACCACACAAAAACACTCGCCCAGGGCTGGGACAACACATTTTGGTGCCTTAGGCAGACAAGTAGGGCCAATCTTGAGGGAAAAAAAAGGAAATGGCTTCCTCTCCCCTTTATCTCCTTAACGCTGAGGCCCTTTTTCATTTTTGCGTTTTCATTTTTCACTTCCCACCATCAAAAATCTATAACTTTTTTTTCCATGTAAAGAGCTGTGTGAAGTCTTGTTTTCTGCATAACAAATTGCACTTCATAGTGACGGTATTTAGTATTCCATTCCCTATACTGGGAAGCAGGAAAAAATTCCAAATGCTGTGAAATTGGTAAAAAATAAGGTATGTGCAGCATTTACATAAATTTACAAGAATTAAAACCTCCTGTACAAATTTTTATTTTTTTATTTTTCCATATTCTGGCGCTAATAACTTTTTCATACTTACAGCATATGGAGCTGTGGGTAGTGTAACTGTTTGCAAATTTTCATGCTGTTTTCAATGCTACCATTTTTAGGATTACACAGTCTTTTGATCACTTTTTATAGAATGTTTTAAAATATATTTCAAAATATTAAAAAAAGTTTCATTTTTGACTTGGGCGCTTTTTTTTTTTACAATTTTTCAGACCCCTCTAGGGTACTTTGACGCTAGCTTGTCTGATTGATCCTACAATATACTGCCATACTACTACAGAGAGTGCATTTGCATGTGCAAAATTTAGTGATTACAAACGTGATGGTGTAGATTCCTTTAGCAGACATATATACACTGAGCTTTATATTTTAGATGCCTAAAATGTATATACCACAAATATAAATATATACCTAAAATTCATTTACCACAAATGACCACATTGTGCTCCCTGCATATACAAATAATATTCTGTGACCCCCCAGGATGTTACAATTTTTAGTACCAAATAGTTGGGGCGGCTCAGTGGTTAGCACTACAGCCTTGCAGAGCTGGGGTCCTGGGTTCTAATCCCATCCAAGTCAACATCTGCAAAGAGTTTGTGTGTTCTCTCCGGGTTTGCGTGGGATTCCTCCGGGTACTCCGGTTTCCTCTCAACCTCCAAAAACAAACTGGTAGTTTGATGAGATTGTGCACCCAATGGGGACTGTGACCATGGCTGCGTAATCTGCATGCACTGTAAAAATAAAGAATTATTATTATTTTCCTTCTCATAAATTCATATTCAAACAAGTGCATCCTCATTAATCTAGACACCGCTGCCCCATTATAAATTTGGTTAGCAGTAGTGATTAGCGAGTATACTCGTCCGAGCTTGATGCTCGGTCGAGTATTAGTATACTCGGACCAGCTCGTTGCTCGGACGAGGATTTGCCCTGCTCGATAACGAGCATTTAATTAAAAAAAAAGAAGTGAAGAACAATAAAAAAATACAATTAAAACATTTAATTTAAACGTTTAATTGAAGAAAACAGTGAAATAACACAGTGCAGAATAGATTGCAGATGTTCGGGAACATCTGCGATCTGTTCCGGAGACACCCGTGCAGAACGGTGTTCTCCGCAATAGTATTTGAAGAACAATATGTGTGAAGAACAACTTGCAGATGTTTCCAATACTATGGTGGAGAACACCGTTCTGCACGCGTGTCTCCGGAACAGATCGCAGATGTTCCCGAACATCTGCAATCTGTTCTGCGCTGTGTTATTTCACTGTGCTCGGTCAGTTTGTAATTTTACTGAAAAATGCTCGGGTCTCCCATTGATTTCAATGGGGCTCGTTGCTCGAAACGAGCACTCGAGCATCGGGAAATGTTCGGTTCGAGTAACGAGCACCCGAGCATTTTAGTGCTCGCTCATCTCTAGTTAGCAGATCACCCCCATAATATAGGAAGCCTAGCACACTGAAACCATGTATGGATATCACAGCCCATACCATAGACATAGAGTATATAGGTGTCCCAGCCTAGTACATCCCACCTAGTATATAAATAGCCCAGCATCTTCCACCCAGTATATTGGTAGCCAGGCCAGCAGAGAAACATACATTAATACTCACCTACCTGTGCTTCCTGCAGCCTCCTTATCACTCCCACACTACTCCTACAGGACACTGGGAGCATGATGACACTTTCTGTGACACAGGTGACACCACAGTTGACATTGCTTAGTCAAACGCATCACCTGGATCACACAGAAAGAGTAGGCAGTGGTAATATTGCACGTCTTAATGACATACCACTGATTACTATTGAGGGCCAGGACAGTGTCCCCTAGGTTGGAGGTCAAGGTGGTGTGCCCGGTGAGCCCTCATCCAGGCTCTACACCCACCTTAGATAAAAGGTCACCATCTCCTTGGCTGGTATAAGCTAATTCACATATAAAGCTTCAGTCACCATTTCTATAATGAGTTTAACCATTTGACAAAAATGAATTGGGTCCTATAGCACTCAAAGGAGTCATTCAGCATTATTTACTTGTTGACAAGTACATTTTTAGATCTTTTGCCAACATCAGGACCGCAGAACACTAATCAGGAGACCATATTTCAACAGGTATTTTGGCATCACGTTAAACTGAGAACAATAAAGAACAACTCATGATTACATTAATGTTATATATTAGCGGTAATTTAAATGGTATTTGTAACTTTGTTAATGCTAGATATGGGAAATAAGACAAAAAGAAGAAAAAATAAACTCCTCAAATAATATTCTATGTGAATGAATTTGAAGTCTATTCAGAAACATGATCTATGTCTTATTATACCAAAAGCCTTGGAACCTGCCCTCAGCTCAGCATGTCCTTTTCCTACCTGCCATGTTAGACTTTTTTGCTGTTTGCATATAGATATTGAAGGAATGCAGAATCATTCAGTTGTGTCAAATATGCACAAATCAGTGTCATTGGAACAAAGAGGAAATGGCTGGATACATGTACAATTTAAATAAAGAAGATTATTTCCATAATGTGCAGCCTGGACTACCAAAGGCATTTCACATTGGTGACACCTTTGCCTTTTGAACTAAGACCAAATGTGAGCATTTCTGGTAATTCTCCCAATAATGATACATAAATTGCTGCAACACGTGATTTAGTGTTGCTCATTTCCAAAGATAGCATTGATAGTGGTCTTAATAGAGCAGTTCTTGCCAGGTTTGTCAACCAGGTTTTTAACCCATTTCTTTACAATTTCACTCAATCATATTGTTGTTGTAGCTCCTGTAACTGATGGTCATTTTAAAATCCCAGTGTGTGGGTGGGGACTCTCTAACCAGAAATTTCACGATTCCTTTAGTTCTGTGAAATGCTGTGTGCTGACGATGTGGTTCGATTATCAGGGTCCAGATTTATATACACTTTCATTTAGCTTTGAACATTCACTAGTATCTGTCACACAGAAAGTGATGGGACACCCCCTTCCCTGGATAAAGACCTTATCTACCTGTAGCTTTACTCTCCTCACAATGTGATGTGGTGTTTGCCGGGAGGAAGTTAGTCTGTGTCTGTGTGAGCTCATCTTGGAATGTAAGGGTGGGGCTAGAGGCAGAGAGCAGCTCAGTGCAGCGTCAGACAGATGAGCAATATGGTTTCCGACACTAAACTCCAGGGTCAAGGGGCAACCAAAATTGGTAGAGGACTGATAGAGACAGGTTGGTATTATATCTGTGAAATACAGTATTTTTGGATCAGTGAATTAGAGAATGTGTTATTTTGTTATCCTGAGTACATTTAAGAAACTTGTGTTTGTGGGAATAACTCTTTAAGAATGTTGACCATTTATAAGGACTTGCTCAAGACGAAACTCTTCTGAACTTTCTCTGGCAATCCTACAGAGAATGAAACACATTTATTAAAGCCCTGCACAGTTTCCTATCTGACTTTGCACGTTCCTTTCACAGCAAACTGCTTGCACATGTATTTATTAAGTGTCTGTGACACATTTGTCGTGGCTGCATTATGCCCAACACAAAATAAAATTCTGCACTAAAAAGGCGTTTCGGTTGTACTGTGCACTACATAATAAAATAATACGCAGCGCTGCACAAGCATATCAAATTGGTCCCTGTCCCCATGGGGCTCACAATCTAAACAACCTAACAGTATGTTTTGAAGTGTGGGAGGAAACCGGAGTACCCGGAGGAAACCCACGCAAACACGGAGAGAACATACAAACTCTTTGCAGATGTTGACCTGGGTGGGATTCGAATTTATCATACAGTGTCCAACAAAATTGTGTTGCATGCTCTATGTTATAGGTGCACCAAAAAAAAGTTGGTGCACTCTGTTGGAGCAGGGCAGGGAGCGCCAGATTCATGAAGAACAAGCAACACAATTCATGAATCTGCTCTACTCTCTACTCTATTCATCTGGTAAAATGGGAACCTGATCTAATTGATTGGAGTTCCCAACTGTTGATCTTTGCCAATCTGCATGTTATCCTGTATTCTGAGGGTATGGGAATACAGAAGAATGCACAGAATCACTTCAGAAACTCCATACAATTAGGATAAGCTGCTGTAAGATGCTTCTGCCATCCTCAACATGACAAAAGAATGGAGCAGTATGTTCCTTATTTTTCCAAAGATCAAGTAGGCAATTGTTTGATTTCATTGACTTTGATTTTGACTTTGACCTACCTTCTTTAATTCATATATTGAGTTTCATAGCTGTGTCAGGGAATAGAATCCATTTTCTATTGTGTTCACACACCTTGTGTTTTACATTAGCCCTATGCTTAGTACCATCCCCCGCGCACACACTGATCATTTTACACTGATACATCCTGTTCAAGGCAATTGGAATGTGATGCATGCTCAGTAAGTTTCTTTGTCCCAAGAACCTATAAAAACTCTCTCTGCTACCTAAATAAAGTGGAATGCTCAAACACATGAGGGTCTGAGTGGTACACCAAGCAGCTTGTACTATACAATGATTTGGACACACATTACATCGGAGATGGGGATATTTCCATAACAGCTGCGACACAGGCAGCCTGGCATTGAGCTTCGATCTCATATCAAAGGGATTCAGCTGAATACAGAAACCAGACGAGCTATGGAGGATTCACACTAAATAATACTTTTTCAATATAGCACTTAGAATTTTCTTTCTGTCCCCACTATTGATGAAATATCAGTCCCAGTATCTAATCATTAAAATACTCTTTACTATCAGAGAGGAGGTAATGAGGAGGAGAAGGTGGCATGTGTTATGATAATCTTATCTGACATTGAGATAATTAGAACTCCCTCTTTCATTCCACTTTGACAGTGGGGACGATTATAGAGTGCCAATACTGGGACTGATATCTCAGCAACCATACCATAGGGGTTTAGTAAGAAAATTCTATGTGCAACTGAAGCAGTCCCTACAGAATGGTATGTCAACCTTTGTGTGCCCATAACCATCTTAACTCCTTAATGACGCAGCCCGTTTTTAAGTTAATGCTCAGACCTTTTTCTTAAAATTTGACCAGTTTCTCTTCCTGTGGTAATAACTTTTCAACACTTTAAGATATCCGTGTAATTTTGAGATTGTTTTCTCGTGAGATTTTGTAGTTTATGTTAGTATTATCATTTCGGTGATCAGTTTCTTTTTTGGGGGGTAAAAATTCAATAATTTAGGAAAAATTTGAAATTTTTTTTTTTCAAATTTCGAATGTTATATTTTTTAGACAAAAAGTCATACCACAATTTTGTTTTTGTAGAAACCTTTTGCCATTTGTCTTATTTTTATTTCCATAATTTGTTTTACATTTCCATTTTTTTTATGGATGTGAGAAGGTTTCAAGTTTTAGTAGCAACTTCTCAGATCTTCAAGAGATTTGAAAAATGCTAAATTTTTAGTGACCAATTCAGTTTGGAAGTGTTCTATAAAGGCTTATGTACTATATACCCCCACAAGTAACACCATTTTATGAACCTAACATCTCAAACTATTCAAATCAGCATTTGAGAAGTCTGTTAACCCTTTAAATATTTCTCTGGAAGCAAACAAAAATGGATTGAAAATTTTGAAATTTCAGTATAAGATTATTTTCATTTAGCTCTAAAATGGACAAATTCAGAAGGAATTTGAGGTAAATATACATCCTAAAATTTTTGCCCTGCTTCTTCCGAGTACAGCAATACCAGACATGTGGATGTCAACTGCTCTTTAGTCGTACAGTGATGTCCAGAACAGAGTTTGTACTATTGGGTTTTTGGAAGGCCAATTTGACTGCAAATGTTTTGTGGTGGCACAGTGTACTTGAAGAGCCCTTGAAGTAACAGTATAATAGAAAACTTCCAAAGATGTCACCATTTAGGAAACTAGACCCCTCAAAGAATTTATCTGGGGTTGGGGGTGAGCATTTTAACCCCCAAAATGCTGGCCAAAATCTTATGCAAAGTAAATGGTGAAGAGTAAAAGATGCATTTTTATCTCAAAAATGTAATTTTAGTGCCCAACCCGTGCCACTTTAGACAAACACCCCAAAAATCATTCTGCAGGTTGTCCCGAGTATGGCAATACCACATATGTGCCAATAATTGACAGGCTGGGCACAAAGCAGGGCTGAGAAGGGAAGGAGCAAAATTTTGCTTTTGCAGCTCTGTTTTTACACATTTGGATTTAGAATGCCATGTCATGTTCGCAGGGCCCATGAGGTACCAGTGCGATAGAAACCCCCAATAAATTATACCATTTTTGAAACTACACCCCTCAAAGACTTATCTGGGGTTGGAGGTGAGCATTTTAACCCCCAACTTACTGGCCAAAATCTAATGCAAAATAAATGGTGTATAGTAAAAAATGTGTTTTTATCTCAAAAATGTAATTTTACTGCCTTATATATTGTATCCCACCCATGCCACTTTAGACAAACACCACAAAAATCATTCTGCGGGTCGTTAAGAGTATGGCAATACCACACACGTGCCAAAAATTGACAGGCTGGGAACACAGTCGAGATGAGAAGGAAAGCAGCAAAATTTTGCTTTTGGAGCTCCATTTTCACCTGTCTGGATTTGGAGTGCCATGTCACGTTCGCAGGGCCCGTGAGGTACCAGTGCAATAGAAACCCCTGAGAAATTATACCATTTTGGAAACTAGATCCCTCAAAGAATTTATCTGGGGTTGTGTCGAGCATTTTAACCCCCAACATGGTCAAAATGTAATGCAAATTAAATGGTACATATTAAAAATTGAGTTTTTATCTCAAAAATGTCATTTTAGCACCTAGTATACTGTGCCCAACCCATGTCACTTCAGACAAACACCACAAAAATAATTCTTTGGGTTGTTCCGAGTACGGCAATACCACAAATGTGCCAAAAATTGACAGGCTGGGCACACGGCAGGGCAGAGAAAAGAAGGAGCCAAATTTTGCTTTTGGAGCACCCTTGTCACTAGACTGGTGTTGGGGTGTAACAGTACAATAGAAACCCCCAAGTAGTGACCCAATTTTAGGAAAGGACACCCTTCAAAGAATTTATCTAGGGTTGTATGAACATTTCAACCCCTGAGATGCTGGGTCAAATGTAATACAAAATGATGGGGGCAGTGTAAAAATAGCTTTTTTTCCCAAATGTGCCAAAGTAGGAAGAAATGTATTCAGCCCAACTCATCCCACTGTGGATAAACACCCCAAAAATCATTCAGTGGGTTACTTCGGGTATGGCAATGCCCCATGCGTAGCAATAGTCTACAGGCTGGGGACATAGCAGGCCGGAGAAGGGACAAGCAAAATCTAGCTTTTGGAGCACCCATTCACTAGACTGGTGTTGGGGTGCCCCTGAGGTACCAGTACAATAGAAACCCCCGTGTAGTGACCCCATTTTAGGAAAGAGCAACCCTCAAAGAATTTGTTTAGGGTTGTATGAGCATTTTAACCCATATGATGCTGGCTCAAATGTAACACAAATTGAACGGTGTCAAGTAAAATTTGCTTTGCAATTTCTCTAAATTTGTAATTGTTTTTTTTGTTTTTTGTTTCCTATAAATTTTTATTGCCATAATACATGTATAATACATAATTTAAAAGTCATATATTACAACACACAATCAAATACAGGTTACATCCTATTACAGGTCAAAAAAGAAGATTTTTCCCTCTTTCTTTTCCCTTTCCTTTCCCTTCCTCCCGTTCCTTCCCCTCCCCCGTATATGCAGTCAATTCTAGGTATTGTGGAAGATTTGGCTCAGTAGAGACCGTGGTAGCGGGGTGCTGTGATGCAGTTCAAGACAGTGACACCAAGGTACAGTCCAAACAGGTCTCGCCTGCGTTTATTGCAGCAAAAATAAACCAGCCTTTACATTCAGGTATTTGAATAAACAAACAAAAAACCTACCCGTCAGGGTGCTAACTATACAAATAGTCCACTAACTCACACTATACAAAGATCACGTGGCTGCTCCAGGCACAGAGGTCAGGGTAGTGTCCTCTCAGCCTCCTTCCACAGAGAGACAACACACTCAACTCTGCTGAGTGATTTTATGCAGGCTCATTAGTCTGCACCCATCACCTGTGTCCAAGGTGCTGGACAAACCCACCTCAGCACTAAGGCCTTGCATAGAAGCAAAACCTAGGGGAAACATACCGCCCATCCACAGTTAACCCCTTCAGTGTCTCACATACCCTCTCCCTCTGTTTGACCCTGTGGGGACGAACACTTTTGGCCATCAGACAGTGGGTACGGGATAGGGCATCGGCATTCCCATGCAGCTTTCCTGCTCGATGTTCCACCATGAATTTAAAATTCTGGAGCATTAGGAACCACCTTGTGACCCTGGCGTTCCTCTCTTTGGCCTGACTCATCCAGGTGAGGGGAGAGTGATCGGTCACTAGTGTAAACTGTCGCCCTACCAAATAATACCTCAGGGATTCCAGAGCCCATTTTATCGCGAAGCACTCCCTCTCAACTATACTATAGTTCTTTTCAGGAGGTGTGAGCTTGCGGCTCAGGAATGTTACAGGATGTTCCTCACCCTCCACCACTTGGGACAGGACAGCCCCCAAGCCCACGTCAGAAGCGTCAGTCTGCACAATAAAGGTCTTGGTGAAGTTAGGGGTGATCAGTATCGGTCCCTCACACAAAACCGTCTTAAGTCGCTGAAACGCCACCTCAGCCTCTTCACTCCACATTACCATCACCGCCCTGCTACCTTTGGTCAGGTCAGTCAGGGGTGCCGCTATTGTCGCAAAATCGGGGATAAATCGGCGATAATAGCCCACTATGCCCAGAAAAGCCCTCACTTGCTTCTTGCTCAAAGGTCGTGGCCACTGCTGGATCGCCTCTACTTTATTTACTTGGGGTTTGATGACCCCTCGCCCAATACGGTACCCCAGGTAACGGGCCTCTTCCAGACCCAGTGCACATTTTTGGGGGTTCGCTGTCAGCCCTGCCGCCCTCAGGGAGTCTACCACTGCTTGTACTTTGGCTAGATGACTCTCCCAGTCGTTACTATAGACTATGATTTCATCCAAGTAGGCCGAGGCATAACTCCGGTGAGGTTTTAGCACGAGATCCATTAACCTCTGGAATGTGGCGGGAGCCCCATGTAGCCCAAAGGGGAGTACCACGTACTGAAAAAGCCCATCAGGGGTAACAAAAGCGGTCTTCTCTTTGGCCCTGTCAGTAAGGGGTACCTGCCAATACCCTTTTGTCAGGTCAAGGGTGGAGAAGAACCTAGCCTGTCCAAGTCGTTCTATCAACTCGTCAACCCTGGGCATGGGATAGGAATCAAATTTGGACACCTCGTTCAACTTCCTAAAATCATTGCAGAACCGTAGGGAACCATCAGGTTTGGGAATCAACACAATAGGACTCGACCAGTCACTTTTAGATTCCTCGATAACCCCCAGGTCTAACATCTGCCTGACTTCTTCGGATATGGCAAGCCGGCGCGCTTCAGGGACCCGGTAGGGTTTTTGGTGTACCCGGATGTGGGGTTCGGTTATGATGTCATGCTTGATGACTGAAGTGCGTCCCGGTAACTTAGAGAACACATCCATATTTCAGAGCACAAACTCCTTCGCTTCCTGAATCTGGGCCCTGGAGAGGGACTCCGAGATCCGTACTTCAGGCACCTTGGCATCGGGTACACCTACCTCCGGTGTCCCCTTCTTGGGGACAGACGCCTTCTCTACTCCCATGGCCATCAGGGACTCTCTTTCCCTCCATGGCTTTAGGAGGTTCACTTGGTATATCTGTTCGGGTTTCCTCCTCCCCGGCTGAGATACCCTGTAGGTTACCTTCCCCACTCTCTCCATGACCTCATATGGTCCTTGCCATTTTGCCAAGAACTTGCTCTCCACGGTGGGCACCAGAACTAGCACTCGCCTGGGTTAAAGGTCCTGAGTCTGGCTGACCTATTGTAGACCCTAGACTGGGCCTCTTGTGCCCTTGTCATGTGCTCCTTTACAAGGGGCATTACCGCCGCTATGCGGTCCTGCATAAGGGAGACGTGTTCTATCACACTACGGTGGGGGGTCCTCTCCTGTTCCCAGGTCTCCTTGGCTATATCCAAAAGCCCACGTGGGGAACGGCCATATAACAGCTCAAAGGGTGAGAAACCCGTGGAGGACTGGGGAACTTCCCGTATGGCAAACATCAAATAGGGCAACAAACAATCCCAGTCCTTCCCATCTTTGCTGACCACCCTCTTAAGCATCCCCTTCAAGGTCTTATTAAACCTCTCGACCAGGCCATCTGTCTGAGGATGATACACAGAGGTGCGGAGCTGTTTTACCTGTAGTAGCTTACACATCTCCTTCATTACCCTAGACATGAATGGGGTACCCTGGTCAGTCAAGATTTCCTTGGGGAGGCCTGTGCGTGAGAACACCTGGAACAGCTCCCTAGCAATATTTTTGGAGGAGGTGTTCCTTAATGAAATCGCCTCGGGATACCGCGTAGCGTAGTCCAGGATAACTAGGATGTATTGGTGCCCCCTGGAGGATTTGACTATGGGGCCAACCAGATCCATTGCAATCCGTTCAAAGGGCACTTCTATGATTGGTAGCGGGACCAAAGGACTCCTGAAGTGGGAGACCGGGGCAGTAAGTTGACACTCAGGGCAGGAGCTACAATACCGGTTTACCTCCTCCCACACCCCGGGCCAGAAAAATCGCTGCAGGATCCTCTCTCGGGTCTTCTCAGCACCTACGTGCCCTCCCAGCACATGTTTGTGTGCCAACTCTAGCACCAGCCTACGGTGAGATTGGGGTACTACAAGTTGCTCAACCTCCTCACCCCGTATCTGGTCGACCCTGTACAACAGTTCCCCAATAATCACCATTCGGGGGTATATTTTATCAGCTCCTGGTATTTGGAGTACCCCATTTATCACCTTAACATTCTCCCGTGCTTTAACCAAGGTAGGGTCCTGTAGCTGTGCAGCCCCAAAATTTTCACGGGAAATCTCAAGGTCCAGCATGTCGGCCACCTCCTCGTGGCCCTCGACCTCACCAGCTAGGACCTCTAGGGGAGAGAATTCATCACATGGGGTCACCCCTACTGCTGGTGTGTGTACATCGGCCTCAAAGGGTTCAGGGGCCAAGGCCGGACATACCTGATGTCCAATATCTGCAACAGCACCCGAGGTGGGTCTTTGTCTCCAGAGGTCCCAAAACACCGGTAAGTCTCTGCCGATAATAGCCTCATGAAAAAGGGTCCCCACCACCCCCACTTCATGGGTAACAGTACCACAAGGGGTATGTAGGTTGATGACAGCAGTGGGATATTCGCGAGTGTCCCCATGTATACACAACATTCCCACTCTCCGCCCACTGTATAGTCCAGGATCAACCAAAGTTCCCCGCACCAGGGTGACCAGACTCCCTGAGTCTAGCAAGGCTTCCACTGTGTGACCACCGATTGTGACCATGCATACTTGGGGTTCTGCATCCGTGACTGACTCAGCCGCCAGAACTGGCCGGACAAACAGTGACACTCGCCGGGTCTGGTTGCAGTCCATTGGCTCCACTGACAGTGGACAGTTGGCAGCAATATGGCCCATTTCATGGCACCGCCAACACTGGATACGGCCATGACCTCTGTCACGAGCCTCACTGGGTTTCTGGGTATCCACGCCCCCCAATGAACCCCCTCCTAACCTGACATGTCTCCCCTTTTCCGCAGTAGCAGCTGGTTTGGTGCCCCTGTCAGTGGCACTGCTTCGTGTCGGAGAGGTAAGTAGAAGGTCCTCCGTAGCCCGATACCTCTCTACTAGGGACACAAGCTCCTCAGCTTTTGTGGGACCGGCCTGTCCAACCCACCGCTGGAGCCGAGAGGGCAGAGAACGGGTGAATTTGTTGAGGACCACTCTCTCTACCATCTGTGCGGGGGTGCAGTCCTCTGGTTGTAGCCACTTCCGGACAAGATGGATCAGGTCACGCATTTGGGAGCGTGGGGGTAATTTTTCTGAGTAAGCCCACTGGTGGACCCGGCTGGAGCGAACTTGAACGGTGACCCCAAGACGAGCCAGAATCTCCGCCTTTAGCTGGGGGTACTTACGGGCCTCCGTTTCACTCAGGTCGTAGTAAGCCTTCTGCGACTCGCCGGTCAGGAACGGTGCCAGGACATCTGCCCACTGCTCAGCTGGTAACTCCTCTCGCTCAGCTACTCGCTCGAACACTGTGAGATACGCCTCCACGTCGTCGGTCGTCGCCATTTTTTGTAAAGCCTTTTGTACTGCAGCCCGTGCGAAACGCTGGACAACCGGGTACCCTTGCAGACCAGTATGGGACCCCTCAGTAGTCGTCGCTTGCGGTGCTGACATAATGCCAGAAAACTTCTCCATCATCAGCTGGAACATGGCTCGGGACTCTTCCTGCTGTTGCTGTAGCATGGCTCGGGACTCTGCCTGCTGTTGCTGGAGCATGGCTTGCTGCTGGCGGGACCTCTCCTCCTGCTGCTGGAGCATGGCTTGCTGCAGCTGCCGATTAGCCAGGGACTCTTCCTGCTGCTGCTGCCGATTAGCTCTGGCCTCCTCTTGCAGGTATTTAATAAAGTCCTCCATCTTGGCTTTATCCTGCACTTTGCCTGCTGCTTTCACCCAGGCCATGCAATGTTGCAGGATGTAGCGAACCTTTCAGGTGTATGTCTTTTTGAACTGCCCGCATCCTCCACCATATGTGGAAGATTTGGCTCAGTAGAGACCGTGGTAGCGGGGTGCTGTGATGCAGTTCAAGACAGTGACACCAAGGTACAGTCCAAACAGGTCTCGCCTGCGTTTATTGCAGCAAAAATAAACCAGCCTTTACATTCAGGTATTTGAATAAACAAACAAAAAACCTACCCGTCAGGGTGCTAACTATACAAATAGTCCACTAACTCACACTATACAAAGATCACGTGGCTGCTCCAGGCACAGAGGTCAGGGCTGTGTCCTCTCAGCCTCCTTCCACAGAGAGACAACACACTCAACTCTGCTGAGTGATTTTATGCAGGCTCATTAGTCTGCACCCATCACCTGTGTCCAAGGTGCTGGACAAACCCACCTCAGCACTAAGGCCTTGCATAGAAGCAAAACCTAGGGGAAACATACCGCCCATCCACAGTTAACCCCTTCAGTGTCTCACAGTATTTAATAGATTCAATTGTATTTCCCTCCCCTTCCCCAATCTCCCCCTTTCCAGGCACCGGTGGGGAAAAAAAAACACACACATTGCCCATACGCCTATCCCTAATTATACCTTCGGCTTCAAAATGGAACCATCATAACTCTTGCATCAATATCTCTACCTTGTTAACCACTCCAGCCAGCAATTGGGTTGTGTTCTATTATTTACATTTCCTCCTATACCATTACTGCACCCCAGAGGGGTTGCTTCATAATACCTCATTCTTTCAACTGACGTAAGCCAATCTTTGATATTCAAACTTTTTTTCCCATTCCAGTTTTTGACCAGGACCAACCTCCCATTAAACAATAATTTGTGTATTAACTGGGATTTTCCTCTTGATGTCCCCAGAGAAGGGACAAGACCCAATATAGCCACTGAGACATCAAAAACAAAATTAATTTTCAGTCTCTCAAATATATACAATCATAAATCTCCAGCCAGAACTGTCTGGCCTTGGCACAATTCAACCTTATGTGGAAGATGTCAGCACCCACCCCTCGACACCTAGTGCACCTCGAGTCTTCTCTGAGTTTTGCTTTGCATAACATATCTGGAGAGTAATATAATCTATACAGGATATTTAGTTGAATCAGTCTGTGGTTCCAGTTCTCAGAGACCTACTTTACAGTTCTATAGAGTCCCAGTGCTCATCCGCAAGTGTCCCACACACCTTGGCCCATTTCTTTTGACTGGGGTGCTTTAGCGTCTTTTCTACCTCTTTCATTACCCCTTTAAATATTCTAGACAAATTTTTTGGTGCTTTAACCAATGTGAAAATAAATGTCATAAGGGAGCATGTCCCGACTTTTAGATATTCCTTATTCCTTTCTGATCTTACTGCATGTTTCACTTGCATGAATCTGAAGTAGTCCTTTTCTTTTAGGTGGTAGCTTTGTTTCAGGTTATCGAAAGATATCAGTAGCCCCTCGTGAAATAAATCACATACATACCTTACCCCCCTCTTTTCCCAAAATTGTGAATCCACTATTTTATTTATTCTAATACATGCTCATTGTGCCATAAAGGTGAAAAAACCGTAGAACCCTGAATTCCGGTAAATACCCTAAACCATTTCCACGTGTTATATAGCAAATCCATAATTGGCAAGTTATTGCCCTTCTTCTTTAGTTTACCCGATTCCAAGAGTGAAAATATATTCTCCCCAGTGTAATTAATTCTACCTAATAATTCCCTAAAAATTCTTGAATTTCTATTTTCTCCTATAAATTGTATTTGTGCTGAAACGAAATAATGAAATGGGGAGGGGAAGGAACTCCCCCCCCCCCCTTATCCTTATTTTTACATAAGAACTCCTGTTTTAATCGAATTCTCGATCTCCCCCAAATTAAGTCATTAAATATCTTTCGTAACAATTTAAACCATCTATCATTGATCCAGCAAGGGCTATTTGTCAAGACATATAAAATTTGCGGTAACAGCACCATCTTGGCTAGAGCTATCCTGTCCGCTCTTGAGAGTGGAAGTCTATTCCAGATTCTAATTTTGTTTTTAATTTTTCCTATTAATGGTGAGAGGTTCATGTCAACATAGTCTAGGACCCTCGGGTTGATCCTCAGTCCCAAGTATTCAAAACTTTCACACGGATTTAGAATACATAACTTTCCTAGGTGTCCGAGATTGAATTTGTCCAGTTTACATAGAGTTGAATTACTCCAATTAATCTTCAGTCCTGAGACAAACCCAAACTCTTCTAAAATCTCCATTGTACAGCCTACATACTTGTCTGAGTTTCTCAGATGTAATAAAATATTGTCAGCGTAGAGGAGTATTTTGTCATTTACTCCTCCACATCCACATCCCTCTATCTCCGTTGTGCCTCTAATTTTAATCGCTAACGGTTCCACAAAGATGGCAAACAGCAGCGGTGACATAGGGCATCCTTGTCGTGTACCCCTACTTAGTTTAAACCCTTCTGAGACCCCACCATTTATTTTCACTCTGGCTATTGGCTTAGAGTAAAATAATTTATATATCTGTCTCCGATGCCGAATCGTTTCATTACTTTCCAGAGGGGGATCCACTCCACCCTGTCAAACGCCTTGGTGGTGTCTAGTGACAGGAAGGAGCGGGCCCCCCCCCCGGCCCATCTGTATAGCTGCGTACAGTCGCCCGATATTATCTTTGGTACTGCGACCCGGAATAAAACCACTTTGATCTTCATTAATAATATTCCCTTTTTTTTAAGCGATTGGCTAATAATTTTGCTATTATCTTCCCATCGGTATTTAGCAATGAGATGGGTCGATAAGACTCCACCTCAATTGGATTTTTATTTTTCTTACATATTAATGTTATGCAAGCCTCATAAAATGATTTTGGTAATTTCCCACTTTGAAGACTAGCCTCCCATACCTTCATCAATATAGGGAATAAAATATCACCAAATCTTCTATATATCTCAAAGGGAAACCCATCAAGACCTGGGGATGAGTTCCCCCGGCATGATTTTAGGGTCTCCTGTATTTCTTGGATGGATATCGGAGCATCCGTTAGGTTTCTATCTTCTTCTGTAAGAGTAGGAAAATATAATTGATCCAAGAAATCCTGGATCTCAGCTCCAGTGGCCTTTAGATCCGATGTGTGTATATCCGTATAGAAGGCCTGAAATTCTGCCATGATATCTTTCTCTAGAAGAGCCAGTTCTCCTGAACTTTTTTTTTTTAATCACTGATAATAGCTGGCTTTCTTGTTGATTTTTAATTCTCCTGGCCAGACCACTACCCGGTCTCCCCCCTTCCAGATGTGCTCTCTGTCCTAGGAAAATAAGTTTATTTTGCGCTTTTTCCTTTAAGTAGGCGTTATAATCGCTCTGACATTTTTCCAGGTTTAGGGTTGCCTCTATTGTTTTATATTTAATAACCTCTCCTTCCAATTTTTTCAGTTCTTGTCTTAGAGCCTCCACTTTCTCATAAAATTTTCTTTTTAAGCCTGATATTTTCCTATGTAAAAAATCCTTAAGGTGTAGTTTAAGAGACTCCCATACTATGTACTCCCATACTTGAGGCTGAGCCTACATTTGAATCAATAAAACATTCAATTTCCTCTCTTGCAAATCTCCTAAGAGAAATAGCCAGTGAGGATTCAATTTCCAATGGGTAGTTCTTTCACGTCTTTGCCCTAGACACAATTGAAGAGTAATTTCTGAGTGGTCTGACACTACCCTATTACCATATTTCATTCCTGCAATGTAGTGAAAGAACTGACCATTTGCTAATGCTAGGTCGATGCGAGACCTTGTCTTGTATGTTGCACTAAAACAAGAAAATGTTGGGGTCCCGTCTCCCAATTCCCTCCAGACGTCCAGCATCCCTATCTCCCCACAAAGTCTAGATAGTTGTGTGGAATGGCCCAAGTGCCCTGTTTCACCATTAGGGCCCCATTTGTCCGTACTAGGGTCCATAAATGAATTGAAATCCCCCATAATTAATGCTGGACAGTTCTCATGCTTATCTAGGAATGCAATATATTTTTTAATTAGGGCTCCGTAAAGAAAAACAAAACGCCCCTTTTGATCTATGACACTATCAGTAACTTTAAAGTCAATAGCATTGTGAATAAGAACCGATACCCCTCTGGTATAGTTTGAGAACACAGAGTGGAATTCTTGGATGCACCATTTTTTTTTGAGACAGGTCACGGTCTCCCTGGTCAAGTGTGTTTCCAACAACACCACAATAGCTGGCAACCGTCTTTTGATTGAATCAAAGATAATGCTCCGTTTTTCCGGTCATTTAAACCTCTAATGTTCCACGATATCAGGTTTATCCCCATTTGTCAGCTGAATAAGGAAAAAGAAAACAAAAAAAAACCCAACCCCACCCCACCGGTGCCCCTACCCCCAGATTGCTACAGCATCTCTGAAGTTCTCAACTTAGGAGCTGCCTATTATCCCCGACACCTACGCCCCTAGAGCTCTTAAAGTAATCGTAGTTATCTCAAATGCCTTTGGGCACTTTTGTCCCATTGACTGTGGGATCTGGGTGATATTGCAAGCTTTTCAGAATTAAATCTCTATCGCTAGACAGCAATACCTTACATAAAACTGATAGAGGGAATGCACCTGGGGGAACCCTTTTTCCTGATATTCTGTGGGCGCTTTCTACCACAAATGAGGAGGATAGGTTGTCTTTTCCCACTTTATCAATAAGCCAGTTATGTATGAATTTGATCATATTGTCACCTTCCGCCTTTTCGGGGATCCCTATGAACCTTAAATTATTACGCCTGGAGCGGTCCTCTAAGTCTGCTATTTTATCTCTCAACTCTTTATTTTCTGATCTCATTTTTTCCTGAGATTCCTCCACCTTCTTGATTTTTTCCTCTGAAACTTTTTGCAGTTCTTTAATCTTATGGAAATCCTCCCTCAGAAGTGATATATCATTTCTGGTTGCCCCTATTTGCTTTGATAAATCCTCAATGGTATTCTGGCACCCTTCTATTGAGAGATTACATAGCTTTACAGAAGACAAAATCTCATTTAACACATCATCATTTTCATCTCTGGCCCTCCCCCCTTGCTCCTCATCCTCATCTAAATTTAGAGGGGAATATCTTGATCCCTTGGGTTTATTTTCCTGTTGACCCTCCTGACCGGCCCCTCTTCCTACTCCTCTGGTCTTTCCTAGGGGGGATTTCCATAGTTTCTCAATTTTACTTTGAGATTCTGGTTTCCCTTTTTGGGGAGAAGTCCCTAAAGATTTCCTGGTACCTGTTTTTGGCCCCATCGTACTCACGAGGCCTGAATGAGGGATTTCTACCTGATACTGTAAAAATGTTCTCTTTTTTTTTTCTTTCTTTCTCTTTCTCTTTCTCCTTCCCCTTTTTCCTTTTTTCCCCCTTTCCTCCTTTCCTTCCCTTTTCCCTTTCTCTTTCTCCCTCTATATTTCCCTTTCCCTTCTTCTTCCGCCTTTCCCCCCTTCCTTTACTTCCCTTACCTTCCCCTATATCTCGTCGGGTCTCGAAGAAAGAAGCAAAAAACAACGAACATGCATGGAATATCAGTACTCCTAGTCAGTCAATGTAAATTACATTCAAATTCTGGGCAGTCTGATTGTTTATATTATTGGACAATATTAGGGCATACACAGCTACCCTCTATCTTGAGTCCACCTAAGCAAACTGAACAGGTCAACAGATATCTCGAAGTTCGATCTAATATCACCAGACGAGAGTCAAACAATTCAATTATAGCTATGGATTCCTCTATGCAATACCCATATTCTCCTGGTGGGACCACAGTCCAGCACCAGGTCAGCAGGCGGGTCAGCAAGAATAGGATATGTTGCAGTCAATCTCTCCGCAGCATAAAGCCGTAGTCATATGACACAAAACTACCCTTTGACACAGGTCCACACCAGCGAGCTGAGCGGATCAGCGATTGTTCAACAACTGTCCAGTTGATTAGCCTGAGATAAGTCCGACATTCCAATTATAACTGTTCCGATGTCTTAGCAGGAGGTGTATGGGGTCGGTGTGAAAATCTCTAGCAAAATAGAGGAAAAAAAAATTCATGAAGGGATTTCACCCAGGGCAGTACTTGACCCTTGATCATGTCTCCTGGTCATTCGGTGTACTTTACAATCAAAAATCCGGGTTGTCTGAAAAAAAAATTTTAAACCATATTTTGGCATGCACAGGTATCCTCTGACTTAAAACCACATATGTGAGCTAAGCAGGTCGACAAGTGTCCAAGTATTCAGTCTGGTATAGCCCCACACAGTCAGGCAGTTCAATTCTAGCTATAGATTCTTCTATGCAATACCCGTATTCTCTTGATAAACCAACAGTCTGGCAATGGGTCAACAGGCAGACAGAACCAGGAGACGTGTTTTTTTTTTTTTTTTAAATAAATCTCTCCACTGGTTGTAGTCGGAATCAGGCAACCCAAAAACTGATTTCTGGCATAACTCCGCACCAGCAAGCTGAGCGGATCGGTGGGTGTTCCACGGGTCTCAAGCTGGTTAATTTAGTGCAGCAAGAGATCAATTCAACAGTTCAGTCATAACTGTGCCGCTATAGACTCTTAACAAATGCTGTGTGATATCGGTAGAAAACTTTAGAAAAATAGAGGAGAAGATTCATAAAATGATCTCACCCAGGGCGTTCCTCGACCTTCAGTCGCACCTCCACGCAGCTCTGTCCTCACTGTACCACCAGCAAGCGTACCTCCTTAGGCAAAATATTCGGCTGCGCTTAGAATTCCAGCCCTTGTCCAGGCTCAACGTATATGACACCAGCCGTTGCCATGTCGCTTTACTTCTCAGCCGTCGCCTGGGCCTCAGAGCCGCTCCACGACAGTCCACCACCACCACTGGCCACGTACAGCTCTGCTAGTAGAAACATAAGTGCTGAGACCGTGCCACCTCGGGAGCCGCCGACGTCGCCTCTGGAGTTTCCAAGAGGCTTGTGGACACGGGCACATGACCCGACAATCTGTCCGGTCCAGCAGCAGACTAACAACGGGGAACCAGAGAGTCAGCGGGGAAGTTGGCAAGGGTGCCGGCAGACAGCATAACTCGGGGTTAGGTGCGGGGATTGCACGGCTCGTCCGTCCGACGGCTACGTCACGTCCTGCCGCTCTGCTCCTCCTCCCTTGCTCTAAATTTGTAATCGTAGTGCCAAAAGTATTTTACCCAATTCATGCAACTGGAGGCAAACACCCCAAAAATCATCATGCAGGTTCTCCCGGGTATATGCCAATAATCTAAAATATGGAGACAGGGCAGGGCTCGGAAGAGAATGGCATTTGGAGTACCGACATTTTAATTTTTTTTGGCACCATAAGACATTTGTAGATCCCCTGAGAACTTACCCTATTTGAAAACTACATCCCTCCATGAATTAATCTAGGGGTGTAGTGAGTATTTTAACCCCACAGGTGGACCCCAAGGATGATGCATAATGGATGGTGCATAGTACAAAATATCTATTTTGTCATCTTGTGCCCAGCTCCTGCCATGGGAGACAAACACCCCAAGAATCATGATGCAACCTCTCTCTTGTCCTTGTACCTAGGCACTTCAGCACTACTATGAAAGTGCCTTCTCGGGTGTTCCTCAGAGTCGCTTTATGAGGAAGAGGTACACAAACAAAACGTCCCAACACTCGTCTCCACTAGCAGACTCCATATCGGAGGCCATATAAATATATACCTCCAAGTCAGTGTATGACTTCTGGGACATGGTGGGGGGCAGTACACAACATACGCAGAACAACGCCTGCCCCTCCACACAACCCCTGCCCCTCCACGCTACACCTACTCCTCCACACTATTACTACTCCTCCACAGAACACCTACTCCTCCACGCTACGCCTGCTCCTCCACAGAACGCCTGCTCCTCCACAGTTGCCTACTCCTCCACAGAACGCCTACTCCCCCACGCTATTACTACTCCCCCACACAATGCCTACTCCCCCACACAATGCCTACTCCTCCACACTACGCCTGCTCCTCAATGCTACGCCTGCTTCTCCACGCAACGCCTGCTCCTCCATGCTATTACTACTCCTCCACAGAACACCTATTCCCCCACACAACGCCTACTCCTCCACGCTACGCCTGATCCACCACAGAATGCCTGCTCCTCCACAGAACGCCTGCTCCCCCGCGCTACGCCTGCTCCTCCACGCTATGCCTGCTCCTCCACGCTACCTGCTGCCATGCCATGCAAGTAGCGCTTGCATCCGATATATTGGACGATGAGCGTTATGTCACTGCGCTTTCTGCCAAGGTGCATGGCAGTGCGGATTTGTGGAGCTGTAACTATAGTCAGGGCCAATACATGTTCTTTACGGCCCACTGGGTGAATGTGCTTCCCTCCCAGCCACAACAGCCCAGCTTGAACAGGAGACGCCGCTTTCTCCTACGCTATGTCAAACTGCTGTTCCATTGCCAATGTCTGCCTCCTCCTTCTCCACCACCACCTCAGCCTACACAAGTCTAGGTGCTACTCCATCACACCACATGTGCAGGGCACAGCAAACAAAGTCACACAGGGGAGGAACTGCTCTGCGTGATGCACGAAGAAATCAATGTTTGGCTTTCTCTGCAACAACTGCAAATCGGAACCATGGTGACAGACAATGGGAGGAACATGGTGTCTGTGCTGCACCAAGGAGGGATGGTACATGTGCATGGTGCACGTGTTCAATCTGGTTGTCAAAAGGTTCCTGAAGTCTTCCACCCATCTGCTAGACATTCTAAAAATGGCCAGGACACTGTGCATGCACTTCAGACATTCAGACAAAGCCATGAGCTGCAGTGGCAGAATGGCCTACCCCAACATAGGTTGATGTGCAATGTTTCCACCCATTGAAATTCCAACCTGTATGAACAGAGAAAAGCCATTAATGATTATTTTATGATGCAAGCAGACAGGAGTACGCCCCTTTGTAACTTTGATGTCAGCCACTGGCAGCTCATGCATGACACCTGCCATTTGCTCAGGCCGTTTGAAGAGGCCATGTTATTTTTCAGTCACCAGGACTACGGGATGAATAATGTCATTCCACTGCTTCATGTCCTGGAACAGATGCTGCAAAATATGTCTGGTCAGGGCACTGGAGAAGTGGAGACTACATCTCATGACCATATCAGTCTAGTGGGGGTTTAACTGGAAGAGAAGGAGGACATTGGAGCACAAGCAGAGTCTGGTGAAATTAGTGGATTTTCTACTCAGGTCACAGGAGAGGAGGAGCAGGAGCATCCGGAGGAGGTAGAAGACGAGGCAGATGACCCAGAAGCAAGGAGGTAGAAGACGAGGCAGATGACCCAGAAGCACCGTGACAGTATACAGTGGAGAAGGAGGCTGGGAGTCCCTCAGAGTCACTTGCGCAGATGGCGCACAGCATCCTGCTTTGCCTAACTAGTGACAGCCAAATAGTCAACATCCGGCATAGGGATGACTTTTGGCTCTCCACCCTCTTGGACCCTTGCTACCGGTCCAAAATGGGTGCCTCTTTCCCAGCTGCCGAGAAGGAGGAACAACTGGCTTACTATAGAGAAATACTTTGCAGGCATTACTGTGCAGGCCACTGACTATGTGCGCCATTGTCCATCCTCAGTCAGGTCTAACCTGGGGATTCCTGGCAGTGATCACTCATATACTACTGCCACGGCTGCTGTGGGGAGATGGGTGGGTAGTAGCAGTAGCAGTTCCATCAGCAGCAGCTTAAGTCTTAATGAGCAGCTTCCTTCACCCGCTTAGTGAGGAAGGTAGCCGCCACCAGCAGCAGAAGCAGAACATGGAGCAGACCCTGCACCAGCATGTGGTGGCCTACTTGGGCAGCACTCTACCACCCCAAGTAGAGGATCCCCTGGACTACTGGGCAGCCAAACTTTATGTGTGGGCGCAACTTGCAGAATTGCAGTAGAGAAGATGTTCAGCATGGCCAATAGTGTGGCATCAGAGCGGGTGTTCAGTGCGGCGGGGTCCATCCTTACCCCAAGGAGAACCCACATGTCCATCTGTAATGTGGAGAAACTGACCTTTGTCAAGATGAATCAAGCGTGGATTGGCCAGGATTTCAACTCACCAATGCCCTATACATCAGATAAGATCAGCCATGATGCCTCCCCCAAACGTTGAGAAGTGAGTCTGGATTCTAACTACCTGTCTCAGCCACAACTCTGATGCTGCCACCCACCTGATGCCACACATCTGCTGCCAGTTGCTCCATTTGCCTCCCAACATCTTTACCAATGACTGTAATTGTCACCCACCTCCACACTCTGTCATTGTGCCATTTTCTGACCTCCTGCTGCTGCCGCTGGCAGCTCCACAATCTGTCCCTTGTTGCTGCCACCACCAGAATTTTTCATTGTGCCACTCTCTGGCCTCATGCTGCTGCTGCTGCTGCTGCTGCCCACTTACTCGCACTGTGATTCTCTCCTCTTAAGAATGGTGATCTACTCCCACCCTCCCTCCATTGGGAAGCATATTAGTCTTGGCAGATTCTTTCTCTGACTTTCTGTGAAGTTTAACACAAGTAAAGTAGACCACAGGGACATTTTATGGTGTTTTAGGTTTAGTAGTCTCTTATCTGAATGGGGTGGCCTGTTATGGGGAGATATAGAATTTCAGGACATTAGAGCATTGCAAATACGATATGTATGGAAAAGTCCCTTTACCTGGGGAAATTGTTGGCAGGGAATCTGTGTGGAGTAGCCTATATCTGTTCATATCTTTACCTTTCTTGACTTATTTTACCCACATAGACCCACTGAACGTAGGCTCCCTCATCCCAGGACTCTATAGAAAAATATATAAATGGCACCCACTGTGGGGTAACTCCACCATGACTTCTCTATGTTATTGTCATTATATCAACAAGCATACCTTGTATACTTGGCAAGACATCTAGCCTACCGTTATCCCCAATGTACTCCGATTCCATGACTAAGACAATACTATATTTGCTCTTTAAGTTATTTTGTTTAATTAACACTAATATTTATGTTTTGGTCTATTACAGTTTGACAAAGGCTGTACTGGCTGAAATGACATGTCTATGTTTGCACAAGTTTTACACTTACACAACTGGGGATAAGGAGGAATACCGGGAAAGTCACAGAATTACTTAAAAAGCTTTTCCTATAATCAATATATATCCCCTTTCTAGTGGATGGGGCATAAATGTCTGAACAGGGGAGTCAGGCTAAAAAATATTTTTTAGGATCAGCAGAAAGTGGAAACGTAAGGCATTTAGAGCTTACATGTGATGCTGACTTCCAGCATTGGCTGGACCTGTGAGCTGTGC
The DNA here is from genome assembly GCF_040894005.1 of Engystomops pustulosus. Lineage (NCBI taxonomy): Eukaryota > Metazoa > Chordata > Amphibia > Anura > Leptodactylidae > Engystomops > Engystomops pustulosus. Next base: position 131,112,063 of record NC_092414.1, read on the forward strand.
CAGAAGTGCCATAGTCTATAATGGAGCACAGAACATGATTTAATCTTGTGCTCTGTAGACTGCTATGGAACCCCAGACACAGTTATAAGGAAGAGCCAATTCTGGAAGTTGGCATCATATGGCAACTAATTTGGACCTGCTGTTTGTCAATGAGCATATGGTGCACAAGAAATGTAGAAGGCACATTCTTCAGTTGAAAAGAGAGGCTCAGGATTTATTGGTAACAGATTGTAATCCAGGGTCCCTAGATATTATAAAAATATTCCCTTCTACCAGATTAATTATTTTTAAATTGCTTTCATGACCAAGAAGTAAAATTAAGGGTTTTATTGAAGACTTCTATAAAATTCATTATCAAGTACCATTTTCCAAACAGTGAATGGACAATAAGACACACCTTCCTGGGCGTACGACACAATTTGCAAGTTAAATACAGTGCTTGGTCCAAATTAGTAGGTCCATCCAATGACATGCCCCCTATTTTGTGTTCATCTATAGGGGGAGAACTATTCTTAAAACTCCTACATTGAAAAGAGATTGAAAGCCTACAGAAAATGAATCAAATAAAACAAGCCCCTCTAAGACCACCAAAGAGCGTAGTGACATTTTGCTATATATTGAAAGTATGATAGAAAGTATGCCATTCACAAGTGTATGATAGATTTAAATATCTTTACTGCCAACATACTAATAATATATGATTTTATAGTATGCAGATTGGAATACATAATTTATGTATATGAAGTTCTTTTTCATTCTTGACATAAATAAGAGTGTTTTACTATTTAAATATACTCTTCACATCAGATACAAAAGGAAATTCAGTCTATAATCATTCACTTTAATTGTTCCTTTATAAAAAAAAAAAGCGGTCTGAAAAAGTAGCATCATGCACGTTATTAACTGTTTTAATGTATTTACCTCACATGACAGTGGAGAAAGGATTAGCATGAAGATGACAACTTTCTGAAATGCACACTATCCTAAGGGACCCAGTAAATAACAAGATGCTTTTATATTGTGTGGTATTTCCATCACTATGACAACTGCTTCACAATACATTAAGAGTTAAGATGGGCGACAGAGAATTCAAAGTGTTTTTTTAAAGCCTCGTCTGCTATGATAAATATGTGTTGTTTGCTCAGTTTCTCTAGATTTTCTAGTAAAGCAATATAAGTGAATTAATCAGTAGGAAATAGAGATTAGTGTTGCTTTGTATTGTCATTATGATCTGTAACCTTTGTCATCTTCCTGTCCTCGATACAACATTCTATTGATACAATTCTTAAAACCTTAACTACACGAGCAGTTACCACTGAACAATAACAGCATAGATTCTTGCTATGTGGCCCACATTACAGTTTTTTAATCTTCCAGAGGCATTGACAGCCTTATTTTATACGTAAAAAACTACAGGTAGTCCCCGGGTTACGTACAAAATAGGAATTTTACTTGGTCTCCGTGACAAGTGCGTTTTAACCCCTTAAGGACCAGGCCCTTTTTCATTTTTGCATCTTTATTTTTCACTCCCCACCTTCAAAAATCTATATATTTTTTATTTTTCGATGTAGAGAGCTGTATAACAGCTTTTTTCTGCGTAACAAATTGCACTTCATTGTGAGGGTATTTAATATTCTGTGCTGTATACTGGGAAGCGGAAAAAAAAATTCTGAATTCAGTGAAAATTGATGAAAAAACACATTTGTGCCATTTCTTGTGGGCTTGGATTTTATGTCTTTCACTGTGCACCCAAATGACATGCCTACTTTATTCATTGGGTCAGTACGATCATGGAGATAACAAATTTGTATACGTTTTATAATGTTTTCATACATTGCGCTAATAACTTTTTCATACTTTGGTGTACGGAGCTGTGGGTGTCATTCTTTGCGACTTTTGATGAAGTTTTCAATGCTTTTATTTTTAAGATTGTTCAACCTTTTTATCACTTTTTATTGAATTTTTTATATTTTTCAAAATGGCAAAAAATGCCATTTGAGACTTTGGGCGCTATTTTCGGTTACGGGGTTAAACGCAGTGAAAAATGTTATTATATTTTGATAGATCGGGCATTTTCGAGACACAGCGATATCTAATGTGTTTATGATTTTTACTGTTTATTTATATGACTTCTAGGGAAAGGGGGGTGATTTGAAGTTTTAGGGTTTTTTAATATAATTTTTAATTTTTTTCCTTTTTTATTTAAATTTTTGCTATTTTTCAGACTCCCTAGGGTAGTTTAACCCTAGGTTGTCTGACTGATCCAACCATATAATTCCATACTACAGTATGGCAGTATATGGGGATTTTGCACATCATCTATTACAATGTGCAAAACATGATAGCCTCGGATGTTTGTGTGACCCAACGCTGTCATGGAAACAGATCGGCGCTCCCCGATGATCATCGGGGAGCGACGAACGGAACCAAGATGGAGGCGCCGATCAAAGGGTTAACACCCGCGACGGGCGTTAGCAATGGGGGTCTGCTTCATTTTAAAGCAAGCACCCGCTGAGTATGAAGAAGGTTCAGCCCGTGAGCCCTCTTCATACTCCCCCATGCGCAATAAAACGTATAGGTATGTCTTATTTGCTATGGTGTTAAAGATGCTGGATTATCATAAGAACCAGGATTAACAAAAAAGCTTAATTGCAGACACCTTTGACAACTATTATAGCTGTTTATTGTAGCCTAAGGCTTAAGTACAGTAAATTACCAACATCCAGAGGTCCGTTTGTAACCAGGGATTGTCTGCAAGTCGGGTGTGCTTAAGTAGGGGATCGCCTGTACTTTGAAGTATGAATTGTAACTTTTTATTTGTTTGCTGCACAAAACCTGCTGTAAACTTGCTTAGTAATTTTATATTTTGGTTGTCATGCATTATATGTCCATTTGTCTATTTGGATCAATTGTCAAATTTTAATGTCGCAAAAAAGACTAAACAAGTAAAAGATTGGCTTTTAGTTTGTACTTAGCATACCATGAAGTTCCCTTTACGTCATAGAGATCGCACAGGCGCATGGCCATTGTCTCCACAAGTTTGACTGCAAAAATAGATAATAAACACAGGAAAAATTATGATTTTTGTGCATACAACCAAACAGAAAATGCCATAAAAAGTGATCAAAAAGTCACATTTACCCCATTGTAAAAAATAAAATTTGCAAAATCAAGGGGATTTTTATCTCCAAATGTTTTCTGTCCAAATTTTTTATTCTGTAAAGCTAGTCAAACATTAAAAATCTATATAAATGGGATATTGCCACAATCCTACTGACCCATAAAAGATAAGTAACATGTTATCTGTGCTGTTTGGTGTATAAAATGCCAGAAAAAAAAAAGTTAAAAAGTAGAATAGATTTTTTTTTGGCATCTTAGTCATATGACTAAGGACCTTATTGGTCAGAAACGTGTAAGAAGATGCTTTTTTCTGCACTTATGTGTTAATACCTGTAACTTGCTGTGTCACCATGTTTGAATAAAGGTTTCAAGATTTCCCGTGAAACAAAAAGTGCCGACCTCATCTGTTCTGAAGTTTATATTTATTTTTAAAGCTTAATTTATTTGATATCTTTGCTGCCATCTGACTCAAAGCGATAAATTGTAAGTTTTAAGTCATATTCATCAGTAATTTAATTTAATGGGCCCCAATAGGATCAATGGATTTTGCGAAAACCTGCCAAATGCTCTTTCCACTCGAGGCCCCATCTTGTAAAACCCACTTGGCACATGTCAGAAAACAGTAGCATTTCCGGGTCATACACCAGGAACTGTAACAGTTCCATTCCTTGTACAATGCTTTTATGATAGAAAGCATCATCTGTACATTATTTCCTGTATCAAAGATTTGGACAGTGGTTAATTGAGCTTACGGACCGGACTAATTGTCCATGAAGCAGTGGCTAACATATAATAAATGCAAATTTCACTTCTAAGACATTGTTATCGCACAAAATGTATAATCAGTAAGTTTATGATGGCTAAGTAGTTATATGGTCAATTACTGTTAGGATAGAAAGCTTAATGAACTCTAAACAGCTGGTAGGATTTCTCCAATAGTTATGTGAGCTTCTCTAGGCGCAGGAAATGCACAATAGAAATGGATCTGACATTTATTAATGTATTGCTTCTGATAATATGGCATCTGGCAACTGATTTATTATGTAGATATCTGATACATCCCTCTTATTCAGCTGGATAGTGCTAAATAGCTTGGGGCGTGTTGGTATTTCTAAGTCCTTGTCAAAAATTGTGTTATGATGCATCTAGAAAAATAACAGACACTGACTAAGCTTCACCGCAGACAGCAATAAATCCCCCACTTTTGGCTTTCATATGGTAAAGGATAGAAGAGCTGGCACAAAGCGTAGCTCAGCATGTTTTATGACCCACTCTGTCTAGCAAACTATTTGTACTGTAGGAAGCTTGCAATGGCGTTATTTAGTGGACATAGTCATAGTAAATCTAATCCATAATATAGCACAATAATAGCCCAAGGAGAGAATGTGAGTTGTGATTGCGCCCTTCAATGACTTTTCACGTCTTTGAAACCTTATTTTCATACATATTTTATCAGTAAAATATGTGGAGATGAGCAAATCTATCTAGATATCTATAATGCCAAATAATGAAACCGCAAGACAAAGACAGTTGTTAAAATGCTTTCAGCTGAAAACAGTTTTCATTTCTATTACGCTGCACAGTGTATCTGCAGGCTTTTCTTCGTACAGTGCAGCTCTTTAACCCCTTAACGACTTGGCCTTTTTTAGTTTTTCCACTTCCATTTTTCACTCCCCGCCTTCAAAAATCTATAACTTTTTTATTTTTCCACATAAAGAGCTCTGTTATGGCTTATTTTCTGCAAAATAAATTGCACTTCGTAGTGACAGTATTTAATATTCCATGGCGCGTACTGGGAAGTGGGAAAAAAATTCCAAATGCAGTGAAAATGATGAAAAAACACATTTGCCACGTTTTCTTGTGGGCTTGGATTTTACAGCTTTCACTGTGTGCCCCAAATGACATGTCTACTTTATTCTTTGGGTTGCTACGATTACGTGGATACCAAATTTGTTTAGGTTCTATAATGTTTTCATACATTTAAAAAAATGAAAACCTACTGTACAAAATTTTTTTTTTTGATTTTGCCATTTTCTGGCGGCAATAACTTTTTCATACTTTGGTTTATGGAGCTGTGGGTGGTGTAATTTTTTGCGACTTTTGATGGCGTTTTCATTGCTATCATTTTTAGGACTGTGTGACCTTTTGATAGCTTTTTATACATTTTTTTATATGTCCCAAAATGGCAAAAAAATGTCATTTTTGACTTTGGATGCTATTTTCCGTTACGGGGTTAAACGCAGTGAAAATCCGTTATTATATTTTGATAGATCGGACATTTTCGGACGCGGCAATACCTAATGTGTTTATGATTTTTACTGTTTATTAATATTAATAAACAGTTCTAGGGAAAGGGGGGTGATTAGAATTTTTAGGTTTTTTTATTATAATTTTTTTTTTTAACTTTTTTTTTACTTTTACTATTTTTCAGACTCCCTAGGGTACTTTAACCATAGGTTGTCTGATCAATCCTACCATATACTGCCATACTGCAATATGGCAGTATATGGGGATTTTACTCCTCATTCATTACAATGTGCTGATAGCACATTGTAATGAATGGGTTAAAACGAGACAGCTTCGAGCCTTCGTGAGACCCGAAGCTGTCACGGCAATGGATCACCGCTCCCCGTGACGTCATCGGGGAGCGAAGATCCGCGGCAAGATGGCGGCGCCCATTTGATTTCATGTATTATGAACCAAAAACATCTTGAGAATGCTGTATCTACACTGATGAAGAAGTCTTGTTTAATCTCTGAGCTGAGTGGTTTTGCTGAAAAAAAACAATTATAAAATTATGATAATGAGGCTCTGTCGCTTCTTTGCCTGGCTCAGGGCTTCTTCTCTCACATTAAGTATGCACTGCTCAAGAGAATGATGTAATCACTGTGTTGTGCCTGACAGGCGGAGGTAATTAATCACTGCACCATCTCCAGCTGCTGTGCATGAGTGATCCAGCTCAGGTGGATTAGTCCAGTCTGTCTGTTTAGAGGACTTTCACTCTAATTAATTATTTTTATTAAAAAGATGTTATTAAGCTTGAACAATGCTCTGATCGCTTGTTCAAGCTCTCCTTCACCTGACAAAGTGGTGCTCATTTACTAAGGGCCCCGCGACCGCACTTTTATCGGACATCCCGCCGATTTCTGTTTTGCGCCGCTGGAACAGATATTTAAAAGGGGGCTTTGGCGCACACAATCGGATTTTGGCACAATCACGCTGGCTTTCATATAACACAAATCGGGGGCGGGCCGTTGGATGATCCAATGGATTTGGATAAACCGCAGGATTTAACTTAAGGATTTAAAGGTGAACTCCGGCGGTCCTGAGCGGGAAGCGACACATGCAGGATATCGGGCACACAATCTTCATCCTCGTCGGACAGACCGGATCGGGGATCGCGCAGAGACCGGGTAAGTAAATGTGCCACAGTGTATTACATATGTATTACACTGTGCTGTGCATGCTGCCACGTCCGCATGTTACACTTCTTGGTAATATGGGCATCTACAGTATAGGTGACAAACACCCCCCTGAGGTACATGTCCAAGATTTTCAGGAAATCCTACTTATGACAGCTTTGGTACACATAATTTGTGACATTGGGTGGCACGGTTGCTGAGTCGGTAGCACTTCTGCCTTGCAGCATTGGGGTCCTTGGCTTTAAATCTCCTTGGTCACATCTGCAATGAGTTTGAATGTTCTCTCCGTGTTTGCTTCGGTGTCCTCCGGTTTCCTTCCACACTCCAAATCATACTGTAAGGCTGTTAAGATTATGAGCCCCATGGGGACAGGGACCAATTTCGCATGCTTTGTGCACCCCTGCATAATCTGTAGGCACTATATAAATAAAGAATTATTATTGGTAGAATGTAACACCTTCATATTTGGTTAGTTTGGCTAGAGAGGGTTTAAATTACATTATGATATAAATAAGTCCTTTTGCTGAAACTAGTTTTTGGGAGGTTTCTGCTGCAAATGAAATCACTGGTGAATGTCTACTTCAGCAGTGATTCTGACCCGTTTGTACCAAACTTTAGGTTGATTGTTCATCTGATTTTGATGCTTTGTTTTACTTTTCAAAAATAATTTTCAGCTGACGCTGCCAGATACCATTGAAACACAAGATGATCAAAGAAGAGGTAGTGTAGTAGGATAATAGTAGTTTGCCAATACATATTGTTAAACAATTTATTCTATTTTTATGGCCAACTTTTTTGCTTTCTAAGCTTAATCTGGATATTAATGTGTTGATATACTAGTTTTGTTCTTACTAGAACTCATTTATTTCTTTGAAATATTGTCTAAATAGTTTTTCTCCATATGTTCTTACGATAAACATGGCTTTTGTGAAACAATTTATGAGAATTCAGCTGAAAAGTACTCAGTCCCCCTCTAGGCTTGCCTCAATACATATGCATAAACCACTTTACATATCATTATAATATATTACCTGTGCGCTGTAAGAAAACATTTTTGATAAATATCATGAATACATAAGTGTAAACTCAAACACATTAGTGAAAAAAACATATTTTATAGTAGTCATGTACAGAATATATTGAAAATCATTGCAATAGTTATATCTATAGTCCCCGCCAGATCCATTATCTTTTTTATATTATACTATGCCATTAACCCCTCAGATACAGTGATTAGCTTTCATTTTCATGTTGAGCAAATAAACCACTCTCTAATAGGCACATCTCTAAAGCTTGACCCAATTCAGGTGTTGCAGCCAGGTCACCTTTTAGTATAGAAAAGTCCAAAAACACAGACAGGCTTGACAGCGGAAATGTGGTCTCCTTGTGGCTTTTATTGGCAGCCAAAACAATGCAGCTTAACAGGCAGATAAAATAAAACAAAAAAGAAAACTAAATCTGGCTCGTCTGAGCACTACCTGTACAGCAGCGATTTCCTCACAAAAAAAAGCAGTATATTCACAACAGCTAGTCACACATGGCTGGCTAGCCTTCCAGAGCAATGTCTTTCACACTGTGCTCCAGCCCCGGATGCAGCTCTGGTTTAAAGCCCCTCTTCCCAGCTGCTGTTGGTAATTAGGACTGTGAAGACTCTGGTCAGTACATTAACCCTTTATCACAGTTAAGAATGTAACCTAAAAGGAACATACACCCTTACTATTACATTATATTACCATCTATTACCTGTATACCCCATCTATTAGCTTCAAGCTGCTGTCCTACATACCATCCCTCTCTGCTCAGACCTTTGGGGAGGGGCACTTTGTGCCCCTAGAGTATAGCATGTGACAATGCAGCAGCATTGCCTTGCTTAAACCCTGGGCAATGTTTCACATAGAACTCAGAGTCCTGTAAGGGTAAAAAAAAAACCTGGTTACCCTTGGCATTCTTTCCTTTAATCTGGGGCATCCATTTTAATGGAGAATGATCAGTCACCAGCTTGACCTGTCTCTCAAGTAAATAATTTTTAGGGACTAATGGCCCATTCCCTCTCAAAGATGGCATAATTCTTTTCTGCAGAGTACAATTTCCTACTCAGATAAACAGGATGTTCTTCTCCATTGACTATCTGGGAGAAGACAGCTCCTAAATCGACATTAGAGGCATCTGCCTGGATCACAATCTCTTCTCTAAAATGTGGGGCTATTAGCACTGGCTATTCTGCACAACAGCTCATTTAAATGGTGGAACGCTTGGTCTACTTTCTTGTCTCACTTGACCATAGCAGGCAATTATGGTAAAGTTTTGCACAAACCTTCTATAATATCTAGCTATTCCTAAGAAAGCCGTTATCTGCTTTTATAAACTAGGTAACTAGGTAATAGCCTCAACCATATCCATTTGGGGCTTAATACACCTCGCCAAATGCTATATACAATATATCTGGCTTCTTCTAGCCCTATGGCACATTTTTTTTTGGTTTGCCGTCGAGCCCGCCTCTCAAATTGAGTCTAAGAACCTTTTGGACTTTGGTAAAATGTGACTTCCAGATGCTAACAATTCTTGCTTCTCTCTAGGTGTTTTTTTCAAGATGATTATGTTGAGTTTGTGGGGTAGTATGTCTTTTAGTTTCTAGGCACGATCTGCATTTATTTATCAAGTGATCTTTGTATGAGGGCAAAAAGAGGACTCCTATCTGTCTGCAATGGGGAAGGGGGATGGAGGGTGGTTGAATTGGGGGAATTTCTGTACAATTCTGTATATTTTTTGTTTATGTTTTGTTTCTCGTGTTTCTTTGTGTGTGAAATCGAACCTGCAGCAATATAAAAAAAAATGTGGACTGTTGTTTCCCTCACTGTGCCTGCATCTGTCATTGTTAAGAGAAAGGTGGCCATACATGTGTCCATACATATCTTGATTTTTATTTGTAAATTGTACAGCTTAAGCTTAAGGACAGAGATTTATAGCATATCCTGTAGATTTGCTACATTCAGGTGAGATGTTATTACCCACAAAGTGTTTAATTTACTTAACACTTAATTTATACTACCAATAGAACTTACCACATTACATATTATTTTGAGCACCTTTACATGCCCATGATTTGTCCTGTACAGCTATGATCAAAGCATTATGAATAGAGATGAGCGAACATGCTCGTCCGAGCTTGATGCTCGGTCGAGCATTAGGGTACTCGAAACTGCTCGTTACTCGGACGAATACTTCGCCCGCTCGAGAAAATGGCAGCTCCCGCCGTTTTGCTTTTTGGCGGCCAGAAACAGAGCCAATCACAAGCCAGGAGACTCTGCACTCCACCCAGCATGACGTGGTACCCTTACACGTCGATAGCAGTGGTTGGCTGGCCAGATCAGGTGACCCTGGGATAGACTAGCCGCTGGCCGCGCTGCTCGGATCATTCTGTCTCTGGATGCCGCTAGGGAGAGAGCTGCTGCTGGTCAGGGAAAGCGTTAGGGTGTTCTATTAGCTTACTGTTAGGCAGGAGTGATTCTCAAAGAACCCAACAGCCCTTCTTAGGGCTACAATAACGTTCTACTTTTTTTATTTTAATTTGCATCTTTTACCATTTTGTGAGGAATTAGCAGGGGGACTTGCTACCGTTGTGTTTAGCTCTTAGTGGCACACATATCCATAGCAAAGACCGAAGTGGGAAAATTCAGTAGGGGTTGGATTTCTATTAGGCAATAACTCAGTGTCATCTCATCTGGCATAGTAGTGTGCTTCCTTTGATACTTGGCTAGAAAATAGCCATAGGAGAATACAAACAGCTTCTTGAAGCCTACAGTAGCGTTCTATATATTTGATTTCTGGTTGATCTGCTGGTGGCTGTAGTTTCTGCAGTGCATGTACTTGCCAATTCTGAGCAATTTGTAGTGAGACTTGCGACCGCTGTGTTCTGTGCTTAGTGGCGCACATATCCATAGCAAAGGCCGAAGTGGCAAAATTCAGTAGGGGTTGGATTTCTATTAGGCAATAACTCAGTGTCATCTCATCTGGCATAGTAGTGTGCTTCCTTTGATACTTGGCTAGAAAATAGCCATAGGAGAATACAAACAGCTTCTTGAAGCCTACAGTAGCGTTCTATATATTTGATTTCTGGTTGATCTGCTGGTGGCTGTAGTTTCTGCAGTGCATGTACTTGCCAATTCTGAGCAATTTGTAGTGAGACTTGCGACCGCTGTGTTCTGCGCTTAGTGGCGCACATATCCATAGCAAAGGCCGAAGTGGCAAAATTCAGTAGGGGTTGGATTTCTATTAGGCAATAACTCAGTGTCATCTCATCTGGCATAGTAGTGTGCTTCCTTTGATACTTGGCTAGAAAATAGCCATAGGAGAATACAAACAGCTTCTTGAAGCCTACAGTAGCGTTCTATATATTTTATTTCTGGTTGATCTGCTGGTGGCTGTAGTTTCTGCAGTGCATGTACTTGCCAATTCTGAGCAATTTGTAGTGAGACTTGCGACCGCTGTGTTCTGCGCTTAGTGGCGCACATATCCATAGCAAAGGCCGAAGTGGCAAAATTCAGTAGGGGTTGGATTTCTATTAGGCAATAACTCAGTGTCATCTCATCTGGCATAGTAGTGTGCTTCCTTTGATACTTGGCTAGAAAATAGCCATAGGAGAATACAAACAGCTTCTTGAAGCCTACAGTAGCGTTCTATATATTTGATTTCTGGTTGATCTGCTGGTGGCTGTAGTTTCTGCAGTGCATGTACTTGCCAATTCTGAGCAATTTGTAGTGAGACTTGCGACCGCTGTGTTCTGCGCTTAGTGGCGCACATATCCATAGCAAAGGCCGAAGTGGCAAAATTCAGTAGGGGTTGGATTTCTATTAGGCAATAACTCAGTGTCATCTCATCTGGCATAGTAGTGTGCTTCCTTTGATACTTGGCTAGAAAATAGCCATAGGAGAATACAAACAGCTTCTTGAAGCCTACAGTAGCGTTCTATATATTTGATTTCTGGTTGATCTGCTGGTGGCTGTAGTTTCTGCAGTGCATGTACTTGCCAATTCTGAGCAATTTGTAGTGAGACTTGCGACCGCTGTGTTCTGCGCTTAGTGGCGCACATATCCATAGCAAAGGCCGAAGTGGCAAAATTCAGTAGGGGTTGGATTTCTATTAGGCAATAACTCAGTGTCATCTCATCTGGCATAGTAGTGTGCTTCCTTTGATACTTGGCTAGAAAATAGCCATAGGAGAATACAAACAGCTTCTTGAAGCCTACAGTAGCGTTCTATATATTTTATTTCTGGTTGATCTGCTGGTGGCTGTAGTTTCTGCAGTGCATGTACTTGCCAATTCTGAGCAATTTGTAGTGAGACTTGCGACCGCTGTGTTCTGCGCTTAGTGGCGCACATATCCATAGCAAAGGCCGAAGTGGCAAAATTCAGTAGGGGTTGGATTTCTATTAGGCAATAACTCAGTGTCATCTCATCTGGCATAGTAGTGTGCTTCCTTTGATACTTGGCTAGAAAATAGCCATAGCAATAGGATAGGATTGTTTGGTTTTAAAAACTCAAAAAAAAACAAAAAACACAAAAAAAAAAAAAAAACACAAAAAAACACCAAAAAAAACAAAAAGAAGTAAAAAAAAAAAAAAACACAAAAAAAAAAAAAAAAAAAGTAAAAAAAAAAATAAAGTTATAACTCTCATTTTAAAAATGTTTAACCCGAGGGCTAGGGGTAGAGGACGAGGGCGGGGACGTGGGCGTCCAACTACTGCAGGGGTCAGAGGCCGTGGTCCTGGGCGGGGTGAGACACCACCTGCTGATGAGGGAGCAGGGGAACGCCGCAGAGCTACACTCCCTAGGTTCATGTCTGAAGTTACTGGGACTCGTGGTAGAGCACTGTTGAGGCCAGAACAGTGCGAACAGGTGATGTCGTGGATTGCTGACAATGCTTCGAGCAATTTGTCCACCACCAGTCAGTCTTCCACGCAGTCCACCCATGTCACCGAAATCGCCACTCCTCCAGCTCCTGCACCTCAGCCTCCTCCCCCCCAGTCTGCCCCCTCCCAGGAAAATTTGGCATTTGAACCGGCATACTCTGAGGAACTGTTTTCTGGACCCTTCCCACAGTCACAAACCACTTGTCCGGTTGCTGCTGAGCAATTTTCCGATGCCCAGGTTTTCCACCAGTCACAGTCTGTGGGTGATGATGACCTTCTTGACGTAGTGGAAGTGTGTAAAGAGGTGTCCGACGATGAGGAGACACGGTTGTCAGACAGTGGGGAAGTTGTTGTCAGGGCAGGAAGTCCGAGGGGGGAGCAGACTGAGGGATCGGAGGATGATGAGGTGACAGACCCAAGCTGGGTTGAGAGGCCGGGTGAACACAGTGCTTCTGAGACGGAGGAGAGTCCTCGACCTGAACAGGTTGGAAGAGGCAGTGGTGGGGCCAGACGGAGAGGCAGGGCCAGAGCTGGTGCATCAGCGCCACTGTCAACTAGTGAAGCTCCCGTGGTGAGGGCTCTTGCGGCGAGGGCTAGATCTTCAGAAGTGTGGAGGTTCTTTAAGGAAACACCGGATGACCGACGGACTGTGGTGTGCAACATTTGCCAAACCAGGCTCAGCAGGGGTTCCACCACTACTAGCTTAACTACCACCAGTATGCGCAGGCATATGAATGCTAAGCACCCCACTCAGTGGCAACAAGCCCGTTCACCTCCGGCCGTGCACACCACTGCTCCTTCCCCTGTGTCAGCTGCTAGTCAGCCCCCTGCCCAGGACCCTGGCACAAAAACCCCATCGTCGCCTCCACGATCCTCCACAGCATCCACCAGCGTTCAGCTCTCCATACCCCAGACGCTGGAGCGGAAACGCAAATATAGTGCAACCCACCCGCACGCCCAAGCCCTTAATGTGCACATCTCCAGATTGCTTAGCCTGGAGATGCTGCCCTATAGGCTAGTAGAGACCGAGGCCTTTCGCAACCTCATGGCGGCGGCCGCCCCTCGGTATTCGGTCCCCAGCCGCCACTACTTTTCCCGATGTGCCGTCCCAGCCCTGCACCAGCACGTGTCAGACAACATCATCCGTGCCCTGACCAACGCCGTTTCTGACAAGGTCCACCTGACCACGGACACGTGGACGAGTGCTGCCGGGCAGGGCCACTATATATCGCTGACGGCACATTGGGTTAACTTGGTGGAGGCTGGGACCGAGTCTGACCCTGGGGCTGCTCATATACTGCCGACGCCGAGGATTGCGGGGCCTACCTCGGTCCAGGTGTTTCAGGCCTACTATGCCTCCTCCTCCTCCCACCCCTCCTCCACCTCCTCCTCCGAACTACCATCCGTGGGCACGGCGCCATCAGTCGGTAGCTCTAGGCACAGCAGCAGTGCCGTCGCTAAGCGACAGCAGGCGGTGCTCAAACTGCTGAGCCTAGGCGACAAAAGGCACACCGCCCAAGAGCTATTACAGGGCATCACGGCGCAGACTGATCTGTGGCTGGCACCGCTGAACCTCAAGCCGGGAATGGTTGTGTGTGACAACGGCCGTAACCTGGTGGCGGCTCTGCAACTCGGCAGACTGACACATGTGCCATGCCTGGCCCATGTGTTAAATCTGATAGTGCAGCGTTTCCTCAAGACATACCCCAATCTGTCTGATTTGCTCACGAAGGTGCGCCGCATCTGTGCGCATTTCAGGAAGTCCAGCCCAGATGCTGCCACTCTCAGGGCAGCGCAGCGCCGCCTCCAACTGCCCGCTCACCGACTGTTGTGCGACGTGCCCACGAGGTGGAATTCAACACTGACCATGTTATCCAGAGTTTACCAGCAGCGCAGAGCGATTGTAGACTGCCAGATGTCAACTTCCACCAGAACTGGTAGTCAGGTCAGTCAGCTTCCTCAAGTCTACAATGAGGAGTGGACGTGGATGTCTGATATCTGTCAGGTGCTGAGTAACTTTGAGGAGTCAACACAGATGGTCAGTGGCGATGCCGCCATCATCAGCCTCACCATCCCGCTGCTTGGCCTGTTGAAAAACTCTCTGGTCAGCATGAAGTCGGAAGCTTTGCGCTCGTCACAAGAGACGGGGGAAGAATATTCCCTTGTTGATAGCCAAAGCACCCTGAGGTCTGTTTCTCAGCGCATATCGGAGGAGGTGGAGGTGGAGGAGGATGAGGAGGAAGAGGAGGAGAATGTTGGCGAGACACAAGAGGGGACCATTGTTGAGTCCTTCACTGTTCAGCGTGTATGGGCAGAAGAAGAGGAGTTGGAGGAGTTGGAGGAGGAGGAAATGGACAGTCAGGCCAGTGAGGGGAGTGAATTCTTACGCGTTGGTACTCTGGCGCATATGGCAGATTTCATGCTAGGCTGCCTATCCCGTGACCCTCGCGTTCAAAGAATTTATTCCAGCACCGATTACTGGGTGTTCACTCTCCTGGACCCACGGTACAAGCAAAATCTTCCCACTCTCATCCCTGGAGAGGAAAGGAGTGTGAGAATGCATGAATACCAGCAGGCCCTGGTGCACAAGCTGAAACAGTATTTCCCTTCTGACAGCGCTAGCGGCAGAGTGCGTAGTTCTGCGGGACAAGTAGCGAGGGAGAGTAGGCGAGCAGGCAGCTTGTCCAGCACTGGCAAGGGTACGCTTTACAAGGCTTTTGCCAGCTTTATGTCACCCCAGCAAGACACTGTCACCTGTCCCCAGTCTCGGCAGAGTAGGGCTGATCTTTACAGAAAGATGGTGAGGGAGTACGTAGCTGACCATACCATCGTCCTAAATGATCACACAGCTCCCTACAACTACTGGGTTTCAAAGCTGGACATGTGGCACGAACTGGCGCTGTACGCCTTGGAGGTTCTTGCCTGCCCTGCCGCTAGCGTCTTGTCCGAGCGGGTTTTCAGTGCAGCTGGTGGCATCATCACCGATAAGCGTACACGCCTGTCGACTGACAGCGCTGACAGGCTGACGCTTATTAAAATGAATAAAGGCTGGATTTCTCAGAATTTCCAATCTCCACCAGGTGAAGGAAGCTCAACCTGAATAATTGATCCACTCCTCCTCCTCCTCCTCATTTTCCTCCTTCTCCTCCTCTTTGTACAGTAAAGCAGAGGAAAATGGCTATTTTTTGACAGGGCCCACTGGCTCTTGCTATAGTACTTCATGCATTTAATTTTTCTGGAGGGCCACCTACCCGGTCCTCTGTTTGAAACAATTTTTGTGAGTGCCACATACAGGCACTCAATCTATTCCATTTTTCTGGAGGGCCACCTACCCGGTCCTCTGTTTTAAAAAATTTTTGGGACTGCCACATACAGGCACTCAATCTATTCCATTTTACTGCAGGGCCACCTACCTGCTCCTCTGGTTTGAACAATTTTTGGGACTGCCACATACAGGCACTCAATCTATTCCATTTTACTGGAGGGCCACCTACCTGCTCCTCTGGTTTGAAACATTTTTGGGACTGCCACATACAGGCACTCAATCTATTCCATTTTACTGCAGGGCCACCTACCTGCTCCTCTGGTTTGAACAATTTTTGGGACTGCCACATACAGGCACTCAATCTATTCCATTTTACTGCAGGGCCACCTACCTGCTCCTCTGGTTTGAACAATTTTTGGGACTGCCACATACAGGCACTCAATCTATTCCATTTTACTGGAGGGCCACCTACCTGCTCCTCTGGTTTGAAACATTTTTGGGACTGCCACATACAGGCACTCAATCTATCCCATTTTACTGGAGGGCCACCTACCTGCTCCTCTGGTTTGAAAAATGTTTGGGACTGCCACATACAGGCACTATCCAAATTAAATTGTCTCCATAGCAGCCTCCACACGTTGTCTCCATTGCTACCTCCAAAAGTCGTCCATATAGCTGCCTCCATACATCGTCCCTTTATCAAACGAGGTGTGTCAGGCAGAAATTTGGGTTGTTTTCATGGATTCCACATCAAAGTTGTTAACTTTGTCGCCACCCTGCTGTGTTATCCACAAAATATACTGGCAAACTTTTACCATTTAGGGATATTATTTCAGCGCTTCTTGCGCATCTGTTTACATTCCCCTCACCCGCCATATCCTAAACTTATAAGAACGCTACTACACTTGATCTTATACAAAAGGTTCTTAGAAGTGCTGTTTGGGGAGTAGCCTATAGACAGGGGCTTGGATTGGCGAAAGCTCGCCTGGCAGCGGAGCGCCAGCTCCATGCCAAGATCCAACTAACATAGTTTTAACTGCAGCACCTTTAATCTACTACTAGTTCACTGCCTCCATACATGGTCCCCTTATCAAACGAGCTGTGTCAGGCAGAATTTTGGGTTGTTTTCATGGCTTCCATGTTAACTTTGTCGCCACCCTGCTGTGTAATCCACAAAATATACTGGCAAACTTTTATCATGTACCGATATTATTTGAGCGCTTCTTGCTCACCTCCTTTGGTTCCTCTCTGCCACCCATTGGTTTGAAGCCTGAGTCCATTTAGGGTATGTCGCCATGACACTCTCTAGCCTGCTGCCGCTGCCTCTGCATGCCGTCCCCTATAGTGTCAGGGTCAATTATTGGATGTTTTAGATGCTATCTAGCTTCATTCTGTCACTCTGTCATGGCCATGCTGTTGCCCATAATTTTGGCATAATGGTGCGATTATGCAGCCTCAGAGGCATCCATGCATGCTGCCCCTGCTGTTTCCTGTCCATTTCCGTGGTGTTTCCATCCTTTTCTGAGGTTCCCAGGTGTTTGGCCAAGCTTCCCTGTGCAGAGCCTTGGTCCCCTTGAAAAATGCTCGAGTCTCCCATTGACTTCAATGGGGTTCGTTATTCGAGACGAGCACTCGAGCATCGGGAAAAGTTCGTCTCGAATAACGAGTACCCGAGCATTTTAGTGTTCGCTCATCTCTAATTATGAACTGAACTTGGGGCCACTTTTTGACTTGTCAGTTGGGTATATTGGCTTTCTATAAAGTGTAATTTAATTCTAATTCTAACACCTTCAGGCCAATTTTGACCTGTAGGAGGTGGCCCCATTTTTCAAATGTGCCCTGTGTCACTATAAGTGGTTATAGCTTTGGAATGCTAAAAGATATCTAGGGGATTTTGAGATTGTTTTCTCGTGACACATTGTACTTCAAATTAGTTTAAAAAATTTGGATGATATCTTTTGTGTTAAGTTATTAAAGAAACTGAAATCTGGCCAAAAAATTGAAAAATTCTTTAATTTCAAAGTTCTAAATTCTCTACTTTTGAATGAGATAGTCATAGCAACCAAATAAATTCTTAACTTACATTTCCCAAATGTCTGCTTTGTGTTGGCATAGTTCTTTAAGATTCCACATATTTTACTAGAATGTTAGGAGGCTTAAAATTTGGGTGTCATTTTTAACATTTTTGGAATGCCCCATATTTAGAGGGACCTGCTCAACTTTTAATTGACTATGAGAGGCCTAAATAATAGGTAGACTTGTAAATTACCCCATTATGGAAGCTACATAAACAAAATGGAGATGCATTCTACAAATTGGAATATTTTTGGACAATACTTTCATTTTGGGAGGAAAATGGAAAAAGGCTCCACAAATTTTAATAACCAGTGCCCCATATCTGGTGGTAAACTGCTGTATGGGCGCACGACCAGTAAAGAATGGAAGGAGGACTTGTATTGTCACATTGTACAGACTATAATTTTTTTCTTTTTTTAATGTGGAATTATGGGGGCTTTTTTTTTGCTACATGAGATGCACTTTTCGGTTGACAGATCTGGTTCAGTGCTTTCTTTCGCAAGTATAGTTGCTCTTTTTAGTGGTCTTTGAGTGTGTAACATTATTTTAAATCATTTTTTAGAGTATTTTTTAATGTGTATTGCAATACCAAATATATGGGGGGGAGGGGTTGTGTGTTTGTGTTATTTATACTTTATTAAGTGTTTGTATGGGAAAGTGACATTTTTGGGGCTGTTCTTTTTTTATTTTAATGTTTTAAACTTATTTTATTTCACTGTTTTTACTTATACAAACTTGAACTTGAACCAGGGATGTTCTGATGGCTGGTTCAAGTTAAATACACTGCTCTCCAATACTTTAATCATTGTAAAGCAGTGTAAACTGTCTAAACATGCAGACGCATGTGCAGACAATTTACAGTCAGATCCGGAAGGGGTCTGACTGCAGAAGAGTTGGGGCATCCCCAGGGCACTTGGCAGACCTCTGGGCTGACCAGAAGTTGATTGGATCCCCCGGTAAGTGAAGAAACACCCTTACACGCCACAGTCATGCTTGACTGCAGCATGTAAGGGGTTAACACTCGCGATTGGCGCTGGCTCCGAACACGGGTCTTAGAGCATGGTGTTAGCTGTAAAACACAGGTGACAGCTGCTGCTTTTAGTGCTGGCTCCGTTCGTCAGCCGGTGCCAAAAGCGGGACACAATAGAATGTCCTGTTGCGGGACATATCCAAGGAACTTACTGTTATGTTGAGGTGCGCATAGGGGTTAATTTTCTCCAAATTTGAAAATAGCACCAGTTTATGGTTGTCATTTAAATAAAAAAAAATATATATATTCTCATGTTCCTTCACAGTCAAGTTACATTGATGGAAAATGCTATGAGAAGTATATCAGAAGAAATGGATAAACATGTAAATTTCTAGTCTGAACTGCTCTCAGCAGCTGCTAACAGTGTAGTGACCTTATACAGTAGTCTCTGATAGAACTGAATATTTTAATGCATGTTATTAAAGCATTAAAATACACTGATGGAATGCTGCTGGGATACTTTCTTTATACATTACTTGATATTTCAGTAACGTAAACTAATATCCAATGTTTCAGGTGAGATAATCAAGTTTATGACCTCAGTTTAAAACATATCCGACACCACAAAACAAGCTTTTGTCAAATATTCATTCCCAGTGCAGAAATTTTGATAAACTCTGACAATTATTTATTATATTTTGACATTTTCTACTTCTATATCTAGTTTAACAACCCACTGCAATAAGCATGTATATTTCAGGCAAATATCTCTAATATACAGACTGCTCATTTAGATTTCAATAATACCGAACAGTTTTTTACACTTAAAGGTAACCTATAATCAAGAACAAGCATAATAAACCTTACTCTACTCCCAATGTGACTTTGGTCAAAAGTGCCTCGCAGGCATCCCAATCTTCCTCTTCCAACTATTAAAATCACTCCCCAAACTTTTACTCCCTTTGTGTACGCTGGCCCTGCCCTCACTCAAACTCTTGACTAGAATTTTTACTAGATTTTACTAGAATGTTAGGAGGCTTAAAATTTGGGTGTAATTTTTAACATTTTTGGAAAATCTCCATGCCCCATATTTAGAGGGACCTGCTCGACTATGAGAGGCCTAAATATTAGGTAGACTTGTAAATTACCCCATTATGGAAGCTACACTCCTCAACATATGAAAAAGCACTTTTAAGAATTTTGTTAACCCTTTAAGTGTTTATAGGAGTTTAAACAAAATGGAGATGCATTCTACAAATTGGAATATTTTTGGACAATACATTCATTTTGGGAGGAAAATGGAAAAAGGCTCCACAAATTTTGATAACCATGCCCCATATCTGGTGGTAAACTGCTGTATGGGTGCACGGCCGGCAAAGAATGGAAGGAGTACTTGTATTGTCACTTTGTACAGACTATAATTTTTTTCTTTTTTTAATGTGGAATTATGGGGGCTTTTTTTTTTTGCTACATGAAATGCACTTTTCGGCTGACAAATCTGGTTAAGTGCTTTCTTTCGCAAGTATAGTTGTTCTTTTTAGTTGTCTTATTTTTGAGTGTGTAAAATTTTTTTAAATAATTTTTTTAGAGTATTTTTTAACGCGTATTACAGTACCAAATATGTGTGTGAGGGGGGAGGGGTTGTGTGCTTGTGTTAATTATACTTTATTAAGTGTTTGTATGGGAAAGTGACATTTTTGGGGCTGTTTTTTTTTTATTTTAATGTTTTAACTTATTTTATTTCACTGTTTTTACTTATACAGACTTGAACTTGAACCAGGGATGTTCTGATGGCTGGTTCAAGTTAAATACACTGCTCTCCAATACTTATTCATTGTAGAGCAGTGTAAACTGTATAAACATGCAGACAATTTACATCCAGACCCGGAAGGTTCTTTTCCCAAGTAAGATGGATTGGAGATGAATGCAATTATGGTAAATTAACCCATTAGCGGACATGTGCATTCATGGCCACCATATCTAAGTGGTTACACACTGAAGCAGATGTGGGATGACGTGGGGTTTTCATGCAGCGCTGCTGTCATTGTATGACTATGACACAGTACAATAAAATGATGATAATATAAAACATAATTATTGCTTTGTATTTGCAAACAAATAATTTCCAATCCTTTAGGACTGAAACTTTAATAATACTTTAATAAAAATGTGACACATTTTGAAAAACCTGTATATTGAAAGTTTAACAACACCCCACTGTTCCTATGTGACATATTTTTAAAAATTGAAACTTTATAACTAACAATCGGCAACACCATGTCAGGAACTATTCAAACTATTTGCCACACAGTAAATGCCCTAAAAAGAATAAAACAATATCAAAAATAATGTTTTTTTCCAATTCCTTTATGGTTTGCTAGATCTCTGCTTGCTGTCATTCAATGGAAATTCAATTACATTCAGCGGATAGAAATCTGACCATGGTCACACAGGTGCATTGCATTGTTATATCACAGACAGTAATCAGAGCTGTGTGTTATATTGATTTCTGTCCATTGAAAATAAACAATGAAGCTTTCCATAGCAGAAAAAAGCATGAGGAATTAATACAGAATTTTCATAATTCAAACAATATCCATTACGCATTGACATTATACGACATTATGTTAATGGGGGCACTCCGCTGAACATTATATTAATAGGGGCATCCCGATGGACATTATATTAAAGGGGTTTGTCCACAAAAGAAATTTCTCAAATTTCAATCCCCTAGTGATGTTTATACAATAAAGATCATTTTTATTCCCTTACTTTACAATTTTACTCAGTTTTATTGCTGCTTTAGCTTCTATCACTTAATGGTGGTCAGTTTAAAATCCCAGAGTGTGGACATGGACTCTCTCAGTAGACATTTCATGATCTCTGTAGTGCTGTGAGATGCTGTATGCTGACAATGTGGTATAGGCTACAGGATTCTCTACACTTTTATTGAGCCTCTGAACATTCAGTAGTATCTGACACAGAGAAAGAGAGATGAGACAGATCAGAGATGAGATGATGGGTTCCATGAGATGCATAGTACACACAATGACAGTGTCAGCACTGCTAAATCTCTCCTATATCATACTATCCCCCTCCCGGATAAAGAACTTATCTGCCTGTAGCTTGTAACTCTCCTCTTGCTGGTGCTTTTGTTTGCCGGCAAGTCAGTGTGTGTGAGTGTGAGCTTGTCCTGGAATGCAAGAGGGAGAGGCCGCTGCAGGAAGCAGAGAGTAGAGAACTACTCAGAACTGCATCATAAGGCAAGAGGGGTGCCAGCCCTAAAGTCAAAAGATACAGGGTCGGAAACCAGGGGCAACTGAAATTGTGTACACAAGAAATAAGAGACAGGTTGGAATTACATCTGTGAGGGGAGACTACTGGACATTTTATTAGAGAGTAGCGGCTGCACTTCCCACCCTCGGCTTATACTGGAATCAACACATTTTCCCAGTTTTTTGTTGTAAAATTAGGTGCCTCGGCTTATACTCAGGTTGGCGTATACTCCAGTTTATATGGTAGATAAAATAATCCCTTTGATGTCAAAGGGCATCTACCACCAGGATGAAGGACTGTATGCAAATGTGCCTGAAGGGCTTCAGGCTACATCAATACTTATGGAGCCTGCTGCCTCTCAGGTTCATTTGCATACAGTCCTTCATCCGGGTGGTAGATGTCTTTTTGCTTACACCGTAATTTGTTAAAGGACATCTCTCCCATGTACATAGTGAGTTTTTGAAAAATATAAATTAAAAAGAAAATATGCCTATATTAAATAGATTGCTTTATTTTCTCTCAAAGCGTATCTTCTTTTTAAACTAATTACTTTTATGATATTTAGTTAATAAGATTCACATTTAAACTTATGCTGATTTTATAATATCGCTTAAGAGGTGAATTTACACAGAGCAATAACACAAGATTTTAATTGGCAAATAATATTGTTCTAAGTTATATTTTGCAGCAATAATGCTATATTATTATGGAAATATAAATGTAAAATGTAAATGACTGATATAAATTTAGAGTTTTATGTAACAATATTTTGTGATTTGCAAAAATTTCATAGATTTCCTAATGCTACAATATAAAAAAGAAAGATAACGGAGTAAACACATTAAAATTAAATCTTGTATACAGGGCCACTAAAGGGGACATTAAACATTGTGGGCATCATTAAGATTGGTATTATATTTAATGGGCACACTAGAGGGTTCGGGCAGATGACATTAGGCTGTGGCCTCAGTTATAAAAATATTCCACAGGTTTTGTCCCTCTTTATTACTAGAATTTGCAGGTTTGTATGCTATAATATAATGTGTAATGCTAATACCCCAACATTAGCCATTACATAACAGTAAACATTTGGTATTTACAGTTAGATATAACATTAATCCTTAACAGCAAAAAGGAATGCAGCATTTCAATGGAATAACAAAAATATCAGTTAACTGGGTTACATAAACTTCTTTAAACTTTAGTCGGCAATAGACATGCACTGCACGTCCTATGTAATCATTTCAAAATTCTTCTGTATTAACAAACAATCATATATACAATTATGACAATAGATGCATATACCCACTCTTTTCCTGGGCTCCATCGAAGATGTAAGAGCCTTAAACTCCCTTTACTGACATGGAGACACAGAAGTACTCCCACGGGCTGTATCAAGTATCAAGTGCATGGTGACATACAACACATCAGGTGTCATTTTTCCAAAATGTTGCTCCCCTGTTATCCAGAAATGCTTTAGTCATTCTTCTTTAGTCATAATACTATAAAAGTATCACTATAGAAGTGTACTATGCTTAAGAGCATATGCAAACATCTAAAGTGAGAAATCTTATTTGATCTTGCCAGATCATTGATATATCTTACTTGAACCCCTCTTGAAGTCTCTTTTCACCTTCGCTTTTATATACCCTGCTGATTTTGAGACACATTGTACTTTATGTTAGTTGAAAAATTTGGGTGATTTCAATTACATTTAGTTCTGATAAAATGCAAATGCCTAATTTGACCCTTTGGACCTTTCCCACTTGATGTATGTTGACATATGATGAAACATAGGCTAGAGGTAATGGAGTGGGAAAAAGGAAATTGTAGATTGAAATTATCATGATTCAAAAAATACACAAATCTGGAGTGTGAACCTGTCCAAATTATTAGGCAGTCGTCAATATAACAGCTGTACCATTTTATACATGTCAAAAAAGGGCTATTATCATGGTAAACATATAATTCTTTGAAGCACGCCATAAACAAGTTGGCTAAAGTGCAAGAGAATTTGGAACCCAAAGGGCAACCTTGACATTGGAAAAAATACATACTGTCAAACATAAAAAATTTTTTGGAATATATTCTATTAACTCGGAGGTAAAATTACTATATTTGTATAAATGGAAAAATACTGCTTGTATGGCAAGATGAGGGGGTATGACAGTATACAAAGAGATGAAAGTATTGTGCTTAGACCAGTTGATTTTGTCAATAGTTTTAAGGACCTTAAAACTGTCTTAGATGAAGCCAGGAATACATTTTACAAATGGTTGTCAGATATTGTCAACCCAAGAGGACAGTTTTTCAAGTAATTAGCTAGTGCCCGCGACAATGGGTCTAAGACTAGGAGGGAATGATCTCTTGTGTGTCTTCCGCAACATATAAAAATAGGAGCATTAGGAATATGTGGTATTAAGTCCTGGTAACATTGGTCCCCTTGTTTATTTCCTCCATGCCCACAATAGGGTTATCCTATACTTTTTTCTGCTATAAGTACATATATTGCTAGACTAATATATATCTCTATTTGGCCATAAAACTATCATGGACCTCCATCTACTCAGTAGTGTTGGATACATAAATTTTAGGTTCTACCACATTTCATGACACTTCTATCCACCAAGCTCAGATTACCACCATATCCACTATCATTTTACCACAGCTTTTCTGAATTTACTTTCTATGTTGTCATCCTTAAAGAGAAACTCCCTTGAGTAAAACACTTTTACTGGGATCTATTTATTTATTAGAAATGTTCTATCTTTCTTAAGAAATCAAGATGGCTGACTCAAAATTGCTGCTTCTTTGTAAGCTATGTTTTCATACAGTAACTATACAAATAATTTTTTAGAATTTAATTGCCAAAATGTATGTTTTGAGAAACCAGATAAGTTTGATGTAACTTTAAGAGGCCTATATGAAAGAAAAAAAAAACTTTAATTACCTGTTTTAGAAACTGTATTCCTAAAAGAATTTAAAGCAACTTTTATGAAGTATGTTAACCCTTTAATTGTTTCACAGGAGTTAAAAAAAAAATCACGTGCAATTTTGAAATTGTCATTTTTGGGGGGTAAATGAATGTATTTTTTTTTTAAATGTACACTCCACTAAGTTTGGTACTCAATGGGGCAGATTTATCAAGCTGTCTGAAAGCCAGAATATTTCTAGTTGCCCAAGGCAACCAATCACAGCTCCCCTCTAAAATATTCATGAGCGCTGGTAAAATGAAAGCTGAGCTGTGATTGGTTGCCATGGGCAACTAGAAATATTCTGACTTTCAGACAGCTTGATAAATCTGCCCCACTGTCTCCCGAATACGCCAATACCCCAAATGTGGTGTTAAACTGCTGTATGGGCACACGCCAGGGCATTGAAGGGAAGCTGCACCATTTAGAGCAGATTTGGATTGTCACTTTTTAAAGGTTATACTTATGCTTATACTTTAAGCTTTATTTTTTGGGTGATTTGGACATATTTTCGTATTTGCTTATTTTGCAAGAATAGATGCACACAAATACTTCATTTAGTGGGTCTTTAGCTTATTGATGAGATTTTATTAACTCTTGAATACATGGAGGAAAAGAAAATCATCAATTCTGGTTTTAGATTTTTTGCATATATATATACCATAAAAATAATATGTTATTTCTATTTTATGAATCACTACAATTATGGTGATACAGTGATTTATTATGTAGAGATAGAGAAGAAAATCTAATTTTATTGTAATATCACCATCTTTTTGGAGGTATAACTTTAGTATTTTTTGGTTTACAGAGCAGGTTAAGGGCTAATTATTTGTGTGATGAGCTGTTCTTTCTAGTGGTATCTTTTTGGCGAACATAACCTTTAAAAGGTACACATCATTTAATTCAAACGTGATTCATGGATTCATTAATAAGTACGTGTTCACGTCTGAAACATGTTGGAATTGAACAATATGTGAAATGTGTGGTGCATACTCCAAGTCTAGAGGAGAGGTGGTTTTATCATATGGGTTGGCCACTTTTCAATAAATCTTTTTCATTAGACATGTCTCTGTATGTATATGTAACTGTACATTTGCCTTCTTTGAGAATTCCAGCCTTTCCCTGTTCTCAACATGCTGCATATATACAGAACTTCCTGTTTCTCATACCATGAGTCGGTCCTAATTGCATCACCAACTGTGCCTTTATCTCTCACTGTCCGTCTTACTAACAGACACAGGAAGAGAGGAGGAGGGAGAGCAGGATCACTCTCCTGTTGCTGGCCGCTCCAAAACATCAGTGCTTAGACATATAAGAAAAGATCCATAGAGAGTTTGCAGACAGCACTAAAGAAAATCTGAAGTTCTGTGTCAATAAACCACACAAATCCACAGATTCTCCTGATGAAACCATGCCACTGTTCAGACCAGCAACATCATGTCTCTTTGCTTTTATTCAAGTATTTTAATCTGTTTGAGCGTACTACACCATTTGCATGCATATTTCTTCCAGTAATACCGCATAATAAAATATTTGAATAAAAGCAAAGAGAAGTGATGTTGCTGGTCTGAACAGTGGCATGGTTTCATCAGGAGGATGCTTTAGTGCTGTCTGCAAACTCTCTATGGATCCTTTCTTACATGTCTAAGCACTGAAGTTTAGGAGCGGAACTTCATACGAGAAGGGCCGTTTATAAAAGAACCATTGGGAGCCCCGGTCTGAGTAAAATACTGCTTTTTTCTGTATTACTAGATTTTGAATCAAGACTTTTTGGACTGGTCTTGTATCAGGAGGTCTACTCACGTTATAAACTTTCTGAGATTATAATTAAGTCAGTAAAGGCAAGTGGACAACTTATGTAAAAGAATTGCCAACCCCTTAAATACTTATTTATTGTATTTTTTTAATTTTATCACATTTCCTTTGTTTGGGATATATTCTATTTAAAATGTGAATTTGTTTGTTGAGCTAAGTTCAATTGAAATTTGGAATCTTTTCCTGTATTTATAAATTAATACAACCAAAAATGTAATAATCACAAACATTTAGAGATTATAGGTAAATGGTATATGAGAGTATATTGGAATATTAGTATACCTCCAACATTCTACTAAGTGTTAATGTATGAATCCAGGGCCAATCATTCCATCTGCAATATCTACGACTAGTTGGCTATTTTCCAATATGAAAACATTGTTGCAGCTTCCTGAAAACTTTTCTACCACATTAATTGTACTTAGCCATGGACCACATGTTATCCGTTTTGCAAAATGTTGGCTGTGGGAAGCCAAAATGTGCAGCAATGAAATGTTGAAAAGTTTCAGTATCTAAGTAATATATGCTTTAGAACATTTAGTTTTTCTTGCGATTTTGGGATAAATTAATGTACAAAGCTCCAATATGGCAGCATATGCTTGAATTACATTCTCATTTGTGAATGTTGAAAATGTGGTTCTTGGCCAAAATATATTTTTTTTTTAGTGAGAGTGATGGCCCAAATTTCCTCTTTCTCAGTATTATTTAGGGGAATGAAAGCTCAAAGAATGATGTGGACAGGCTTGGTGATGCTGGTGGTAGTGTAAGTCTTGTCACATCATCCCATTGCAGAAAAATAGGTGGTGGTACAGGCTGAGCCAACCGAAATAGCTGAAGAAGCCTTTGGGGTCTGCAGGAATCTTTGGTGTCTCATCCACTGAAGCTCATGTTTACTTGGTAGGTGCCTGGTCATACATGAGGTGCTCAAATTGTTAAGGCTTTAGCCACACCATATGTTCTGCCTTCTACACTCTGGGAAATAAAAATGCCATGCCACAAACACCAGCTTTGGTTTGCTTGGTCCTTGGGTGCACTGGGCAGTAGCAGGAAAAATTGTGGCTATGGTCTGACCATTGCACCATGGCACCCTTTTTACTTGTTCTGCTGGCTGTTTGGGGTTTCTTGACCTCCATGTCTCTTTCTCAACTATCACTGTCTCCCAATTATGTAGAGTCTTCATCATCACTCCCTGCTTCTTATTCCACTGAGCCCCCACTCTTGCCCTTCTCCACAGCAGTTGGCAGTTGGGTTTTATAATCATTGTAAATCTTTTTTGGTAGTCCACTGTCCAGACTCTCATCTTTAAACTCTTGGGAATCTTGCAACTTTATATCTGGGGCAAGGCAGGTGGATGGACCACACATTCCCAGCTAGGTGAGTCATCATACAGAGTGAGTGAATGCGCCATGATTTTTGTCTGACATAGCTTTGTTGCTTTGAATGAGTTTGAGGGGGGGGACTTTGCACTTTCAATAGAGGTTGACCAATGCCTTAACTTTGAGAGGCTTACTGGGGCCTATCAGTATACGGTGTACACTCTGAGGTATGTTTCTACCAGAGGAACTTAGAGCACAGAGATATGAAACACAATAGGGCTCATTCACTAAGGGTCCGTCGGATGCACTTTTGTCGGGTTTCCCGAATATTGCCATTTTGCACCGAATTGCCCCAGGATTTTGGCGCACGCAACTGGATTTTGGTGCATCGGCGCCGGCTTGTACATGACAGAAATCGGGGGGCGTGGCCGTCGGACAACGCGACGGATTCGGACAAACCATTGAATTTAAAAAAGGTTTTGTGTTGCAAGATCAAGCAATCACATGCACCAGGAAGAAGCAGGTGAACTCCAGCGGACCCCGGCGCAGCAGCGACACAGGAAGCAACTCGGACGCACAATCTTAGTGAATTGCGCCGGACTCGAATCCACGTCAGACAACACTCTGCGGGATCGGGACGGGACCGGGTAAGTAAATTTGCCCCAATATCTCCCTGCAGCACCACAGATTTTCAGACTGCAAACTATAATGTGACAGTGCCTTTCAGATTTTGATGGAACTTGAAACTAAAATGCAACAACACCTTTTATATTTTGTATAATGCCCACATTTTTTGGGTTTCGGTTCGCTCATCACTAATAAAAATTTGTGTTGACTCAGCAAGACTTTTCTATAAACCACAATACCAGCAAACACTTGAGAGAAGAGAATGAAAATGAAGAAAAAAGATTTAAAAACTATACACACAAGGTAAATTTAAGGTTTTGCAATAAGGAAGAAAGACAAAATGTTACATTACGTAAAGATTAGAGGAATTAAAACAGTGTATAAATATATACTTTAGAAAAGGACTGTGTAAATCTCAAATTTCAATGTTCCTGTTCTGGAAATTACATCACAGACAATAATCAAACCAGCTATGTATGACTATATTTTACAACTGCCTCTTAGCAGGAAGCAGAATAAAAAGAAAACTTTTAATTGCGCATAAAATAAAACATTCATATATTTGCTTTGTCACAGATAACAAAGACATTGACATCAAGGAGAATTTACTGACACTGATCTATTTGCAATGGTCAGAAGACTTGATGGCAAAAATTCTTAAAAGCATGAAGTGCCTTGAAGAAAGGAAAAATCTTAAAAGATTTATTCAAAGAGCTACAAAAAAAATCTGGAGTCCTGCAATCTCCCTGACAAATCCTGAAGCACTTTTCAAATATGAAAGTGAGGCAAAATAAACTGTTGTGAATCATATGTTGAAAAAATGAGCAAGGTTAGTACTTTAAAAATATAAATGAAATTAAAAAAGAAAAACTCTCTACAGAAGAAAATACTGCATCATCAGCAATATATAACCAATTCAAATGTCCCTAGAACTGCCCAGACAAATCATTGATGTGCCAATGTCTTTAACTAAAAAGCTGACCAAGAATAGGATTTTATTTTTGTTGTTTTTGTAAAAATACTGTCAACTTCTGATATAATATCATAAACAAAGCATTATTTGGAAAATATATGTATATTTATCTCCAAAATTGTTTTGTGTAACATTGCTGTAATAAATATAAAAATAAGTTATTAAAATGTGGTGACCTTAGCCATCTGATTGCTATTTACAGTGGACTCATTTTTTTGTAGATGGCTAATAAAACTAAATTCAATCTAAAACTTCAAAAGAAAAGAATAAAGCAAGGCAGCACTCACCAATGTAGATGTTCTCTTTATTCAAAATTTCAGCATAACAGACAGCGTGCAAGTCACGGTAGGCAACGGGCCGTTTCACGCTAAAGTGTTTCCTCTAGACTTACAACTAAGTTCAATCTAAATAGTTGGATCTGTCTGATAAATAATGCAAACCTTCCTAAACCTGTGCACTACAAGTTGTGTCATAAATAAAGAAAAGTCGCTGAAAAATGTACAACTTTTTGAAGTAACATTAGAAAGAAATAAAAGATAAATCCCCCCCTAGATGTCAGTAAGATTCAGTCAAAATGCAGTCATTTGTTTATTCCCACCCTCATGTTACTTGAGGCTGTCCAGACAAGGTTATATATTTTCAATATGAAAGTTTTATAAAATGAGTAAACTTATTACAGAAAGCAACACTCCTAAGCAGCATTAAGCATTGCAATAGAATCCCTAGTGGTTATTGATCCAGGTAAAGTGTGTTCTCAGAGCATAAATGGATTCACAGGAGTCAATTTCAAGGCCGTGTATTATCACATCATGCCCTCTTTTCTTAACGTGTCAGTTACTCAATTCATAATGTTAGAGGAGGCAAAGTTAAATCAGATTTTCTGGTCTCTTCTTCTACAATGACTCCATTCCTATTTGTTTTCAGAGTGCCTTATGAAACATAGCCGATGCCAAAGAAAGCAAGATTGATGGCTTTTCAGATGATGGTACAAATGCAATTTGTGAAGGTCTTTGAGAACAATGGCATCATATTGATCTCTTGCCTACATCCACTTTATTCCATATTAAAGACGAGGTGCGGGATGTTCGATAAAGAGAAGATAAAAAAAATGCCAAACAAAGGAAAGTGGTGAAAAGGACTCAGTTTGAAGTTCCGCCAAAGACCCTTTTTTTTTTAGCTTAACAAAAGCTGACATTTAGGATCTGGAATCCACACATTCTTCCAACTTTACAAGAGAGGAAAATAGTACTTTCCCTGTTGATCACTTTTAATTTGGGTTAACAAAAGCATTTGCGAGAGACCTGACAAAAATCAAGTGAGAACAGCACAGGCTGCATTTTCCACTAAGCTCATTAAAGCGACAAGTAATTTGAGGTCAGACATTTTTTTCCTTGTGAAAAGGCAATAGAACGTAAATCATGACTCAGGGTTTAGAGAAATACATGGATGACTATAATGCAGAGGATAGTGCTCATAAAGCAAGAGAAAGCTACTTGTTTAAATTGTTTCAGTTAGGATTTGGGAGATTTACTCTTAAATTTCTAATACTTTTTTTTAATTTCCACTTCAAATAATTAGAAGTCTATCTATAATTATTAACTTCCCTGAATATGGAAACTACCTCAAGGTATTTATAAGTTTATTTAATGCTGTATATACAGAAATTGGAGACTGAAGAGACCCCATTAGGAGAGCTAATGAAGGTACCTAGCTGAAGGTACTGAACTCAACCCTAAACTTCATTAGAAGTTTGGGTCTAGGTTTGGATGTTACAACCCCTTTGCCCTGCTGTTAAAGCCCGAAGGGCTCCAATTGCATTCATAAACTCTGCAAACGCCATTGGCAAAGTCGCCAGAGGCGTTTAAATGTCTGTAGCCCTGTGTGCTGGCACTAGAATTTGGGAAGGATCAAAAAAGTATAAATTTTGTACACTAATATTACACTACATGCTTTACGTAACTGATGAAGAGCCCGGAGGGGGCTCAAAACATGTTTTATTGAGCAAATATTTCTTGTTTAAAAAATTAGCAAAGATATCTTTTTTTCTGTCAAGATGGGGTGCAGAATGTACATTGAGAAAGAAAAAAACTTTTTTAATATTACCAATTTGCTGTTATAAAACAAGGAGGGAATAATTTAAAGGGATCTGAATACTTTCCATACCTACTGTATCTCTTAAGTGAGGCGGCAGATAATGCTCTCACTAAGAGACTGCTACTATAAAACTTGTTTATTATAAATACTGTTCTATTTTCTGGAGCAGGGTAAGTACTTACTACATAGATTAAGTATAGACGCATCCTCATTACTACACTGCTACCTGTTCAGTGTGAACAGCGTTCTATTTTCTGGAGTACATATACCTGGTTAAATTGCATTGATGTGTATAAACATGCAGGGTAAGTGCCTCTCTTCCATCACTTCACTTCAGGTCCATGGAGGGGATCTAAAGAGTTTCCTTTGGCAAGGTATACAAAAAGTAAAAAAAACACATGCAGAGTGGCAATCAAACTAAAAAAAAACTATTTAGCCTCAGGTTTCTTGATATTTGTTATGCAGACTTACATTAGTATTACACATGTAGTTTTTTGTGGTTATAAGTTCTTACTCATGTTGGTACACATCATTGTAGTTTGCCAATGCACTAAGATCCTGCATGTGTTGCTTCCCCGCAGGGGTCTGCCGGAGTTCACCATCTTCTTCCTGGTGCATGTAAGTGCATGGCTTGCGACACAATTTTGAATGTTAAATCCCACTCTTAGTCCTAATCAGTTGGTTTGTCTGACGGCGGCGCCCCGTTTTGCGTCACACCAAAAACCCCAGTTAAATGAGGCGCAAAAAGGAAACAGTCAGGAAATCCGACAAAAATGCGTTGTGCGGACCCTTAGTAAATGTGCCCCATTAGCTATCAAAATATAAAAATGTTTTTTCACTGCGTTTAACCCCGTAATGGAAAATAGTGCCCAAAGTCAACAATGGTCATTTTGAAAAATATCAAAAATTCAATAAATTTGATCAAAACGTTGTACAGTCTTTAAAATGAAAACGTTATCAAAAGTTGCAATAAATTACACCACCCACAGCTCTGTACAACAAAGTATAAAAAGTCATTAGCGCCAGAAGATGGCACCTTCAGGTACCTGAATTTAACGCTTGCACTGATCAATAAATGTTTGTTAAAAATTAGCTCTTATATGTGTTAATGTGCATTGATTATGAATAATATGTGTCTCTCTAAACCATGCTCTTTGTTATCAGCAGCACGGAACAATTGTATAAAACAACTGTAGGGTTAAGATTATTTTATAGCCATTGATAAATTCTATGAGATTTTCAAAATAGGGTTACATTTGATGTGATTTCCTCTGTTTGGTACCTCATGATCACTGCAAATGCAGTACAGCACGTGAAATCTAGAAGGTAACAATAAAAACTCCACCTCTCTCTCCCCAAACAGATGACTCCCCAATTCAACTGAAAGAATCCACATGCACAGGACAAATGCTGGATCAAGATGTATATGCAGTGAAAAGAAGATGATTCTAGTACTGTTAAGATCTTCTTAAAGTTTTCTTTCTATTGTATCTTGTTAAAAGCCATACAGGAATATACGTTGACATGTTTCAGATTTGTGTCCTTAATCGTAACAGGACCCAAGTCCAAAACTCGTCACCATGTATCCATATATGGCTGAGATATAATAAAAAGAAAACTTTAAACCCTTGTGAAAATGAAAAATGTATAGCCAAATGTTATCAAATTGGCCATCTGTGTGGTCTAAATACTCAGTATACCTTCTTATACATTCTGTGAGGGGTGTAAATTAGAAATTGTGGTCACTTGCAGTGGGATTTTACTATTCTGTTATCTCAGGGGCTCTGAAAATATGGTGTCTTAAAAAGATTCAACTAAAACCTGCCCTTAAAAAGTCCAATGGTGCTCCCTTTTATGCCCTACTGTGTGCCCAAAAAGCACGGTACATCCAGATGTGAGGTACTTCATTTTGGAGAGAGATTGTGCAACTAATCTTCATAAGCATTTCATATTAGTACTCCTTTAAATTCATAAATTTTATGGATAAATGAACATACTATAGATGCATATTGTTTAAAATCCTGTAAAATGCTTAAAGGATTAACAAACTTGATAAAAGCAGTTTTCAATAACTTAAGTTTTGCTTTGAGATGGGGTAATTTTTCAAAAATTTCATTCGCCACGTTCGCCAAATTTTCTGTCAAAATTTGTTTTGAATCGAATAATGACAAATCACGTAAAGAAACAGGTATTTTCTGGCTGCAGGGAGCCTGTAGGGTGTTGTAGAACGTTCTGCCATGCTAAAATATGCATAGGGAGCATGATCTTCAAACAATGCTGTGTTTTAGTATGACTTATAGAGCCGCTGCTCTTAGAATTGCTTCACTATTCAATTCCATGTGCACTTACAGAGGTCAACTTCACCAAATAAGCAAAGCGGGAACACAGCCTGACAAGGTAACGTCTGTGCCAGCTCAAAAGGACCGAGCTGAGGGCTAAGATCAAAGAGGGCACTCTTTTTACACTGACATCAGATGATTCCATATATTACTACAGAACCTGTTCTGTTAAACGCAGATACATGTAGAACCCCCCCTAAAGAGTGGAGAGGGTGTCGGCAGTAATTTTGCATTGACGTCACTGATCTTTTTGCCCTTCTTTTCATCCGTCAGTGTCTGCTTTCAGTCAATAATCCATAAGTATTGCTAAAGCCAAAAACAAACAAGAGTTGATCCAAAACAGAGATGACCAGTAAATAAGATATTTGCATGTCCTCTGTGTTCTGTATCCACTCCTGCTATTGGCTATCAATCCTGAAGCTTTTCATTCCTTCTGACGGATGAAATGAAGTGACATAGTGGCAACGTCATAGAGTGGTGGGGGGTTAAAACAGCATTATGGAAATCACAGGGTGTTCCAGGGAGACAGCAGTCAGTTGGCAGCAGCATGAGTAGGCCGCAGTGTGGCACTATGACAAATTATGGAGGTGGCTGCAACATCGTAGGCCACAGAGTGACAGAATGAGTGTGGAAGGGGTGGCTGCAGCATGAGGTCTGAGAGTGGCACAATGACAAATTCTGGAGGTGACAGCAACATGGTAGGTCACAGAGTGGCACAATGACAAAGTGTAGAGGTGCAAGCAGGAGCAGCAGTAGGAGATCAGAAAGTGGCACAATGACAGAGTGTGGAGATGGGTGAATATTTCAGTCCCTGGTAAAGATGGTGGGAGGCAGATGGAGCAACTGGCAGCAGATATGGCAGGCGGGTGGCAGTATCAGAATAGTGGCTGAGGCAGGTAGTTAGTCTAATTTCTCAACATTTGGGGGAGGCGTCATGACTGATCTAATCTGATGCATAAGGCATTGGTGTGCTGAAATCCTGGCCGATCCACGCCTGATTCATCTTGACAAAGGTCAGTCTCTTAACATTATGGGTGGACAAGCAGGTTCTCCTTGGGGCAACAATGGCCCCCGCTGCACTGAACACCCACCTGGATGCCACACTACACCTGGGGCAGGACAGCTTCTCTACTGCAAACTCCGCAAGTTGTGGCCACACATCAAGTTTGATGCCCACTAGTCCATGAGATCCTGGGTGGTAGAGTGCTGTCCAACTACCTGCTGCATGTTCTCTGCCCCATGTAACACGTTGTGCTTGTGGCCATTTTACTAATAAAAGGGGGGAAAAAATTGTTGATCAAAATACACCTATGTGAATACATCAAAATTTGTAAAATAGCAGCATAATTGTAAAAGAACACTGATCACAATTAAAGAACACATTAAGTTACCTGTATGTTATTGGTGTTAATCTGGCACTTGATGCTAATTTCCCTAAAGGGGAATGTCATTAGTCACAAAATGGAGCTTAAATAGTTTGATTTTATGATTCACAAAATGTCATGGCCTCTCTAAAGTATGCAGAGTTATCACCAAGATGGCTGCCACTGGAAACTACAAGTCCCAAGATCCTTTAGTTCTCAGTAACTCCTCCTCCCTCTTATGCTCTGCTCCCAGTGATGATCTAACAGGTTTCCTTGCTCTGTTGCCATAGTAATGATGTGTAACTGCCATCACAAAAACACTGCCCTTAATGGATGCACTGAAACCAACTGACTACAGCCAAATGTAGTGGTGATCACATGACCTGCCCAGGCAGGTGCAGAACATGTGATGTGGACATGTGACCAGCGGCCATCTTCTGTCCTGTGTCTGCTCTGCAACGGACCGCATGGAGGAAATTAATGGACTGATTAAGGGGCCAGTTGCATTTTAATTCTTCATTACTGTCTTTGTCACCAGAATTTTTCTTCTAAGGGGAGCAAAATTTTAAATAACAACTAATTACATATTACTTTATATTTTAAGGACCCATTTGTATATGAATTATACTGATTCCTGCAATACCCCTTTAATAATCAGACAAACCCTATTTAGCTAGAATACTAACTTTTAAGTATTCACTGACTGCAAAAATGATGCGTTGTTCCAAAGTGACTGCAGGTTATCCAGATGAAGCCCAAAAGGGCGACCCTAACAGCCATAGCAAGGGAAGTTCATAATTACAAGTCTGTGCTTTCTAGACTATTGCATCTTCATAAACCCAAGAAGATCATAAACCCAAGAAGGCTGGTCGCATTGAAAGACAAATGTAAGAGAAGACAGGATAATGGAGAAAATCTCCACTGTAGCTGGTAAGTTAAGGATCTGTCTCATCCTACAGTGTCTTAATGTATCAGTTGGGTTGAAAGCCACTCTGCAGACCAAATCTCTAACATAAAGAATCAATTGGTTTCACTAAACTTTGCTGAAGAGCATGTTGTGTGGACAGAGGAAAAGTGGTCCACAGTTCATTTTAGTGATGAAAGCAAGTTAAATTTATTTTGATCTGATGGAAAACATTATGTTTGTCATCAAACTGGAAAAAGACTGTGTAAAGAAATCAGTTACAGGTGGTTAAGGAAGTGTCATGGTTTGGGAAATGTTTTCTGCAGCAAGAGTTTGACCTCTCATACTGCTACATGGCAGAGTAAATGCAAATGTGTTTGTATATACAGTTCCATAGCAGTATATTGTATAAGTGGCCAGACTCGGGTTTGAGTACCCTAGGGGGTCTGAAGTAATAGTAAAAAAATAAAATAAGAAAGTTTTAAAAAAAATAAGAAAAGGATAAAAAAACTTAAAAATTCAAATCACCACCCTTTTCCTATAACAAATATAAAAATAAATAAACAAGTAAAATCCTAAACATGTTAATGTCTCATCTATCAAAATCAATTATTCATGGCGGTGAATATTGTAAATAACGCTCAAATTTCTGAACCACCACTTTTTGCCTCCAATAAAAATTTTAATAAAAAGGGATCAAAATGTTGTACAGTAGTCAAAATGGTATCATTGGAAACATCATCCCATCCCACAAACAATGACATGTTACACAGCTCCATACACTGAATTATAAAACATTTACGTATATGGATTTTTTAATTTTTATAAAGACATAACTAAACTATATACTGTATATTTGGTATCTCCACGATCATACTGACCTAAAGAAAAGAAAAAGGTATAATTTCAATCACACATTACGGGCCATAAAAATAAAGCCCATCGGAATATGGCACTACTGTGTTTTTTTTGCTAATTCTAACACATTTGGATTTTTTTTAAGAGCATCCCAGTACTTGGCACAGAATGGTACTTGGTGCCATGAAGTATAATTTGTCTTGCAGATAACAAACAGAGAGAAAAATAAAAATGTGGTCTTGAACAAGTTAAAGGAAAATTAGAGATTTACCTTTTTAGAGATTTTGAAGCACTCTATGGCTAAATTCAAACAGTCTTGTATGTCTTTATAGCTACAGTATATGTAACAATTTATATTGGGATACTCTTCAGCATTAATATTACGCAGCAAATAAAGTCATTATAAAGATAGGACCATCTATGGCAATTGTTAAGCATTTTATTTCTCAGATTATTAATTAGAATGATAACTTTTTTAGCAATTCACAAAGATAAAGGGAATAAGAAACAGAATATTCCCTACATTTCCCTGCAAACACTATTTCCTGGGGCAATATTATTGCAATTTACAGGAGTTAATTTTTCTAATTACAGATTTTTGTACCATCATTAAAGTGTGAAGGAGAGAGAACAATGCTATCTGTTAAGATACGTTCTTCCCATGTTAGTGCAGACAGTTGGTGGCCTTAATCTCACTGATCCAGATGTTCTACCTATCAGGCATGTCGCTTCTCATTTAAAACATACTCATTTGCTTTCTGATGATAAATTTTTCCTTGGAGTTATAACATAAAAGACATTAATACAATTGAATTTCTCATCTTCCCATGATGCCGCAGTTTTCAATTTAGCAATGTTACAGTGTCATGGTGGTACTCTAGACTCCGATATCAAAGACTGTAATAAGATTTATAGCAACACCCTTTATATACCAAAGACATATATTATCCAGACAGCATAGGAAATTATAGTTACTGATGAGGTAAATTAACAAACAAGAAAATATTGAAAAACAAAAACTTTTATTGGATAGAAAATAAACACAGAATGTAACTTAAATAAAAAATAAAATAAATAAATGCCAAAAATAAATAAAATCTCATTTTAACCCCTTACTGCGCCATGATGTTGGGGAATGTCACGGTGAGCTTGTATTTCACGTCCGAGTGATCTGTGCAGGAGGTCATCTTTATGTGACATCCGAGCCTCAACACGAACAGTCAGGATCGCGATAGTCAAAGCCCAGGGCTGATCAAATGATCACTTGTTGAAGTCTCAAAGGGGGACAGAAAAAAGGGTCCCGCAGCAGCATTAACGTCGGGTTTCCCGACTTTTCAGGGATCGTGCCGGGGATTGTGTCGCATGCAATCGGATTGTGTCACAATCACGCCGGCTTTCTCGCGACACAAATCGGGGGTGGGCTGTCAGACGATCCGATGGATTCGGACTAAGTCCTGGATCTAACATTCAAATTTGTGTTACAAGCCAAACACTTACATGCACCAGGAAGAAGAAGGTGAAATCCGGCAGACCTGAGTGGGGAGCGACACATGCAGGATATGGGGTGCAGGATGTACATGGACGTACGCGGCACAGTGCATCATCGTCTGGGAACGCACCTCGGGGATCATGACTCGGACAGGTAAGTAAATGTGCCAGAATAAATCCACAAAACATTGTGTACAAATAAATAAAATCAATACTGAACCCGTATGGTAAATTCCTTAAACAATAAATAAAAAACACAGCAAAAATTATGATTTTTTTTGCATGCAACAAAAAACACCATAAAAAGTGACCAAAAACTAATTCCACAAAAATGAGCACTAAAACAGCTCAATCAACAAAATAATAAAAACGTTAGATTGCTAAGCAATGCAAAATCAAGGGATTGTTCTCGCCAAATGAGTTTTTATTCTATAGAACAAGTCACACATAACAAAGCTATATAAATAAGATATACACATCAAATAGCATAGATAATATGTAACTTATGTTCTATGGGTCAATACAGTTATGGCAATAACACAAAAAAGGTCAAAATCAATTACAGAATTGATTCCCCCCCCCC
Source organism: Engystomops pustulosus (assembly GCF_040894005.1). Lineage (NCBI taxonomy): Eukaryota > Metazoa > Chordata > Amphibia > Anura > Leptodactylidae > Engystomops > Engystomops pustulosus. The sequence continues at coordinate 131,151,436 of NC_092414.1, forward strand.
AAAAAAAAAGCTAATAAAAGCAATGGGTTATTGCACCCCCAAATGTAGTGTTACTGCACTACTTGAGGGCTTTAGTTTTTAAAATGGGTCCACTTTTTGGAGTTTTAAGTGCCTTACTATGTTAGGAGTTCAGTAAATGGGACATAGCACCTAAAATCTGTTCCAGCCAAATCCGAAAGTTGCATTGTGCTCCCATAGAGCAGTTTGTGATCACGTGTGGGATATCACTGCATAAACAATTATTTTTTTTTGTGCATTCTGCATAACAAATTTCACTTCATAGTGACAGTATTTAATATTCCATGCCGCGTACTGGGAAGCGGGAAACAATTTCAAATGCAGTGCAAATGGTGAATAAACGCATTGGCACCATTTTAGGATTTTATGGCTTTCACTGTGCACCCAAAATGACAAGTCTACTTTATTTTTTGAGTTATTGCAATCACGTGGATAACAAATTTGTATAGGTTTTGCCATTTTCTGGCGCTAATACTTTCATACTTCAGTATAGAGTACGGAGCTTTGGTTGGTGTCATTTTTTGCAACTTTTGATGCTACCATTTTTAGGACTGTACAACCTTTTGATCCCTTTTTGTTGAATGTTTTATATTTTTCAAATATATTTTCTGTTATTTTTCGTTACGTGGTTAGGAAGGGAAAAACCGTTAATATATTTTGATAGATCTCGCATTTTCAGACACGGCGATACATTAATGTGTTTATAATTTTTACTGTTTATTTATTTTTTTATCAGTTCTAGGGAAAGGGCCTGATTTTAATTTTTAGGGTTTTTTAAATTTAATATATATTTTTTTAAATTACTGCAGTATGGCAGTATATGGGGATTTTTCTCCTCATTCATTACAATGTGCAAATCGCACATTGTAATAAATGGGTTAAAACATAACCCAATGTTGTCATGGCAACCGATCGCAGCTCTCTGATGACATCATGGGGAGTGATGTTCTTCACCAAGCGCCAGCACCAATCATGGGTGTTACAGTGTTTGCTGCACACCAGTACGTATCCGTGCCCATCTGAAGTTTGCTAGAGAGCATTTGGATGTTCCAAAAGGGAATTAGGAGAATGTCATATGGTCAGATGAAACAAAATTATAACTGCTTGGTAGAAACACAACTCATCATGTTTGGAAGAGAGTGATTGCTGAGTTGCATCCAAAAAACACTATTCCTACTGTGAAGCATGTGGGTGGCAACATTCTGCTTTGGGTCAGTTTCTCTGCAAAGGTACCAGGACGACTGATCCGTGTACATAAAAGAATGAATGGGCCATGTATCATGAGATTCAGAGGTCAAACTTCCTTCCATCAGGGAGATGAAACATGGCTGCGTCTTTCAGCATGTAATTGATCCCAAGCACACTGCCAAGTGCAACGAAGGGGTGGCTTTCTAAGAAGCATTTCAAGGTCCTGGAGTGGTTGAGCCAGTCCCCAGACTTCAGCCCATTTGGATAGAGTTGAAAGTCTGTGTTACTCAGTGACAGCCCCAAAATATCACTACTCTAGAGAAGATCTGTATGGAGGAAATGGGCCAACATACCAGCAACAGTGTGTATCAACCTTGTGAAGACTTACAGAAAATAAACTTACTGAATAAAGGATAAGTTTTAGTGGCTAATTGGACTGGTTTGGCACATATTGGGTCTCTTTTGCTACCATAAGCTGCAATACAGCTGTACTTTAGTATTTAGGGATTTTGCACTACTTGAATGAAAGGCAATGGATCGCCATTGGGTGACAATCCCATCCAACATAGTGGTGCACATATACCAATGGCATTCAAATGAACAATTAAATACCTAATGCAGAAAACATCTACCATGTATGAAGAGGATCAACCCTCTTCATATATTCTTAACCCCTTCATGCTCTGCAGCAGATATATTCACCGCAGAGCTATGAAGGGTGTATGAAGAGGGCTCACGGGTTAAGCTCTCTTCATACAGAGATGGGCTTTGCTGCATATTGCAGCAAAGACCCATCGCTATCACCCGCGGTTAGTGCTTGCACCGATAACGGGTATTAACCTCTTCTTTGCCGCCGGCAAAGTCCCCTCTGGCACTTAAATCGCCATGACAGTAATATTGCAGCATATGGTAGGAATAATCTGACTATCTAGGGTTAATGTACCCTAGTGGGTCTAAGGAATTGTGGAAAAAAAAGGAAAAAAAAAGTTTAAAAAAAATTTAAAAAATTAATAAAATATTAAAAATTCAAATCACCTCCCTTTCCCTAGAACTGATATAAAACATAATAAACTGTAAAAATCACAAACACATTAGGTATCGCAGCGTCTCAAAATGCCTGATCTATCAAAATATAAAAACGGTTATAACCGGCAGTGACCTCCCAAACTCCTATATGTCGCACATTTGTCAAAATGGTAGCAATGAAAACGTCGGCTCATGTCGCAAAAAATGACATATCACACAGCTCTGTATACCAAAGTATGAAAAAGTTATCAGTGTCAGAAGGTGGCAAAAGTTTTTTTTTTCCTTTTTCGTACACATTCGTTTAATATTTGAAAATGTATTAAAACACAATAAAACCTATATAAATTTGGTATCACCGTGATCATACCGAACCAAAGAATAAAGCAGAAGTGTTATTTGGAGGGTAGAGTGAAAGTCGTAAAAACTGAGCCCAAAAGAACGTGATGCACATGAGTTTTTTTTCAGTTTTTCCATATTTGGAATTTTTTTCCTGCTTCCCAGTACACAGCATGTTATAATAAATAACATCACGGGAAAATTTGTACACGTAAAAATGAAAAAGTTAGGGATTTTTGAAGGTGGAGAGCGAGAAATGAGCTGAAGGGGTTAATGGCATTATAACATACTGTTACATGTGTTAAGGGGTTAAGCTTGTGAAAATTGAAAGCCGTTGATAATTTTGCGTTATCATAACTTATTTAATAGCATATGTGTGTGTTATTAAAAAAATTAATAAATAGTAGCTTGAAAAACATGGCAACTTTTTTCCCCAAAAAAGCTCCACAGCTGTCCATGGGGGGGGGGGGGGGTTGCCGGAATTGCAGCTCATCTATATAGAAATGATTGGAGCTTAGTTGCAATACAATACACTACCCATGGTCAGGAGAAAAATTGTTCATGGTAAAGAGCAGCTATGTTTTTCAACCACCAGACAAACCTTTAAGTTGCTTCAATTAATGTTTAACATAGGATATCTTAATGTGTTTAGTAGACCTTATATTTTGTCTTGCCATGCTACTATAAAGAAGATTTATTTGATGTGTTAAGTACAAACTAGAACTTTGTTCTATAGTTTAGTTTAGTTTAGGAGAATGCCAAAATTTAAGACATAATGTAAAAAAATACATTATGCACCCTTTATTGGATTCATTTTTATAGTAATCTCTGTTCCTAAAGCAGTTATTTAACAAAAGCGTGCATTTCCAGCATCTTTTTGTGATTTTCAATTTCTTTCTTTTCGTGACAATAGAAAAAATGTGAATTTAAAGCACAGTAAAAGTCCTGAAATATGCTTTGGGGAATACTAAACAAGCTTCTTTACAATTCCTAGAAGTACATTCTGACCAAAGTTAATGTAGCATAGATACATATAATGCTAAGAGCAGAATGCCCACTAAAATCAATATCTGGAATTACAGTAGTGGTAGATTTTGGATCATTTTCGATGATGAAGTGAAGCAACTACGTGCTATGTCAGGAATCCAGCTCCACGGACTTTACAGTCTGTGTAATAGCAAATAATGAAGACATTAATATATTGAAAGAAGCCAGAAAGAGTTAAAGAAATTTACACACTACACAATACATTGGTTGTTTGTTGAAGTGAACTGTTTTTTCATCCCTCTGTGGCTGAACTCCTGAATTGTAAGGGAGTCTACCAGCTGAAAATTGACCCTACTACTTTAAACGCTTCAAATATTTATCTTTTACAGTTTCCTAGGAATCAATCATTTTAGAGCAAATGAATTGAGACTTTGCCTGCCAGTCTATTTGTCTTCATATGGTAACTAGCTCTACATAGCATTGCCTACTACACAATTATTGCAAATTTTCTGCTGGTAGACCCCTTTTAAATTCTTTCAGACACAGTCAGAGCGTTTCCACCACCTACACTTTTTTTTCCCCAGCCGGTTAGGTCCTAGTTCTAGTAGAGCTTGAAGGATGCATACATTTTCCTTAAAGAAAACCTGTCAATAGTGACTCCCACCCACAAACCCAGTACCAGAACCTTGTAAATGTCTTTATATGAGGGTGGTTCAATAAGTACCCGTGTTAGAAATGAAGACACCATTTTTGAATTTTTTTTTTTAAATATCATATCTACTAACAAAAAAATACTCATCATATGTATTAGACAGAGTAAATCTACAATGTCCTGCATTGTAAACCTCTTAATTTAGTCTCTTCACACTTGTTATGACGTGGGTGACTTACCCACGGAATCGCTACCATTCACAAGCTTTTGGCATCCATCTTTGCCTGCGTCTCAGCGAACCGAATTTGCATCTGCGCATGTGCAATGGTTTCTTTATTTGTAAGCGCTTACTGTATTATTCATACAAAGCTCCATACTTCATAATTTCATATGCCATAGTTGTATCACCTTTGCCGCCATCCTGTCTATTATTATTGTAAGATGGTAAGTTGTACTGTCTGATATTGTGAATTAAAAACATATTGGGCTACATTTATTAAACTGTTTGCACCAGTTTTCTGTCCGACCTTGCTTTAGGAAGAAAATGCAAACTGCTTGCATATGTATTTATAAAGCGTCTATGCTACTTTTGCATCATAGCTGCACTGTATCTGACAAGACAGAAAAACTGTGCACCTAAAGGGTGTGTTACTGCTAAGTCAGACCGTGTGCCACAATTCTGTGTGATTAATTCACATTATTCACCATGGTCAGATTTCTGTCCACTGGAAGAAAAACATGGAAGCTTCCTATAGAAGAACAGCAAGCAGAGATCTAGAAAACTGTTGATACAGAAAGTATATTGGAAAAGTGTATAACTTTTTATAATACAAACAATAACATTAATTTGCTGAAATGGGAGTATCCCTTTCAGTATAAACTGTGTAATAAATGCCGTCATGGTCATCTACTGATGGATAATGCAACTGTCAATAGATTTTGAGTCACAGCAAAGTTAATAATTTAGTTGCTTAATTGTGTTAAAACTTAAAGGGGTATTCCCACCTCAGCTACTACAGTTAATTTAATCCCTCACCCGCCCCCCCCCCCCCCAAAAAAAAAACACTTCTTCAATGCATTGTTATTTTTAAGAATTGCCTTTATTCCCAGTGTATTAACAGTGTAAATGGGGCTTACCTGTCCTCTAGTAATGACTCACTGTTATCACTAGATGTGGCCACTGCAGCGGTGGCCACACAGGTGCTTAGAACGAGGCTTCTCATTTTAGCCGGCACTAGTAAGTTCTGTTCATCTAGCAGTGCTGGCTTGCTGCAGTACATAGCTGTTCCGTGGTAAGGTTTGATCGACCGGGACTGCAGTGAAGCTACTGCGCTAGCTATGTGCATTCACACACTACCGGCAGGTTCAGAGAGAAGCCTCATTCTCAGTTCCATGCGTGACCACTGCTGTTGAAGAGCGGCTGTGGCCGCATCTAGTGATTACAGAGGGTCGTTACTAGGGGGCAGGTAAGCCCCATTTACACTGTTATGGGAATAAAGGTAATATTTCAAAAAATAATGCATTGAAGAAATGTTTTTTTGGGGGGTTAAATTTACTGTAGTAACTGAGGTGGGAATACTCCTTTAAGTGGATAATTAGTTTACAAGTGACTTTTAGGTCAGACTCTACTGCCCTCTAAGTTTAGGTAAAAATCTCCAGCAAATTAGTAAGCAACAATGAATGGTTTATAAATTGCTAATATTTCAATCTTATTAATGTAGAAACATAGTTACCATGATCGAATACTATACAACTTGTTAACTAAATAAATATGTGACATCTCTTGAAAGAGCTGACAAGACTTACATGTCATTTTCTTTCATGCTTGAGCTTTACTGGTATTGCAGGCAATAGGTAAAATATATTCAATTATTCCAAAACTGCAAGGTATAGGGGAAGTCTGCTGGCTAAGACTACCTTATTAAGAAATCTGTTAACTGCTGTATTTCTAAGTCAGTTGGTGTGATGATGATAAAGTGCATGCCTTAATGCTGTTCAGGTAGAGGGAATTGTGCCTGTTTCACTTAAAGGGAAAGTTACTTTTCACATGACCAAGGTTATTCTTCATAACAGACAGGTAATTATTATTTGTACGTATAATTGGTTTTATAAAAAAGCTAATTTAAAAAACGTGACTTATTTCTAGGAGTGTTGTCATCTTTAAGGCAATATCATAGTATCATAGTCATAGTATAGAAGGCTGGAAAAAGACACAAGTCCATCAAGTCCAACCTTTAAGGATTAAATAAACCCGTGATATTTTTTCTCTCCAGAAAGGCATCCAGGCCTCTCTTGAACATGTACATAGAGTCTGCCATAACAACGTCCTGCGGAAGAGAGTTCCATAGTCTCACTGCTCGTACAGTAAAGAACCTTTGTCTATGTTGATGGTAGAACCGCCTCTCCTCTAGGCACAGAGGATGCCCCCTTGTCCTGGTCACAGGCCAAGGTATAAAAGGATCTTTGGAGAGATCCTTGTACTGTCCGTTCAGGTATTTGTACATTGTAATAAGGTCGCCCCTCAGTCGTCTTTTTTCTAAACTGAATAATCCCAAATTTTGTAATCTGTCAGTGTATTCTAATCCCTCCATTCCCCTAATAATCCTGGTTGCTCTCCTCTGCACCCATTCCAGCTCTACTATATCCTTTTTATACACTGGTGCCCAAAACTGTACACAATATTCCATGTGTGGTCTGACCAGGGATTTGTATAAGGGCAAAACTATGTCTTTATCATGAGACTCTATTCCTCTCTTGATACATCCCATAATTTTATTTGCTTTAGCAGCAGCCGCCTGGCTCTGGTCACTAAAATTAAGTTTACCATCCACCAATACCCCCAAGTCCTTTTCAGCTCCAGTTTTACTAAGTAATTGACCGTTTAGAACATAATTATACTTTTTGTTTCCATGGCCCAAGTACATAACTTTACATTTATCTACATTAAACCTCATCAATCATTTCTCTGCCCACTCCTCAAGCTTCCACAAATCCCTCTGTAATGCTAAACTATCGACCTCAGTATTTATTACTTTACACAGCTTAGTATCATCTGCAAATATTGAAACCTGACTGTGTAAACCCACTACAAGGTCATTAATAAAAATATTAAAAAGAAGTGGCCCCAATACTGACCCCTGTGGCACTTCACTGGTAACATCAACCCAATCTGAGAATGTGCCATTAATGACCACCCTCTGTTTTCTATCACTAAGCCAATTACTTACCCAAATACACAGATTTTCTCATATTCCCAGCAGTCTCATATACCAACCTTTCATGTGGCACAGTGTCAAATGCCTAAGAATGCAGAGCCAAACATTTTAAACCTGAATGAAGCCTATAGAAGTTCTCTACTGTTCCTAGAGCACCGTGTATATTGTACTCCCGTATTCTTACACAAAATTGGGTACTGCCCTGATGCACAATGTTCTTGCCCTGCTTTACAATGTTTTTGGAATCAAGTGTTTAGTCTGTTAAAAAAGCATTTTACCACCACTATCCAGCTGTCCCCTCTTGTGGGTGTCTAAGTATATGTTTCTGAGCTACCCCTAAGTTTATTCAAAGACTCACTGTATCTAAAGGGGAACCTCTGATTGTATTTCTGTACATTAAACTAAAAAAACATATCCAGTAAATAAACCGGATTGAAGCTAACAATACATTTTTCTTCAAGTAAACATGCCAAGCAAATATGCTTAGCAGTGTAGAAAGAACCTAGTCTATGGCTTGTTGCCCAGAAACATCCTTAGTACCTGTCATAAACCTGTCCAGCAAAGACCCTAACCACAACGAGAATGGGTAAGTGGTGCCGAACTAACCCTGTGCATCTCTTCTGGCCATTAACTGGCTAAGGCAGTCACGGGATGCTCCTAAGTGTAGTGCCTCCAGTGTTGCTAGCATCCCTGTCTACTGCCAGTAGTTTAAATTTAAGGGAGGCTTAGCTGACAGTTACAATAATACTCTTACTAAAAGTTCTATAAATGGTATTTATAGATTGTATCTCAATATTTTCATGCAGACACAGTATATAATTTATTTGGGGCAAGTGTACATAGGACCGGAACTATGCCTGGGGCATCACAGTGGCTTCTGGGGGCATCCTTTTTGACTATTGGAGCATCATTGGCTTTTGCGGGCAACCCAGTGGCTATTAGAACATCATTGGCTTTTGGGGGCAGCCCTGTGACTACTGGCTGCTGGAGCATCATTGGTTTCTGAGGGCATAATTGTGATCTCCAGAGGAACTACAGAACACTATTAAATTTGGAGGAAATGATGATTAAATGAAGAACTTAACTTTTTATGTTTCTAAATCTTCAGAGCCAAATTCTGATCTGTTAGAAGATTAAACATACTCCAGATAAAGGAAGAAAGAAAATTCCTCCAACCAAAGACATGTGTGAGTTGCTGGATATATTACCAATTATCCACTGAATACATAACACTGAGCTTGGTAGCTTGGTTTTGCTTCTGTTTTCATATATATATATATATATATATATATATATATATATATACATACATACATAGCCTTCATGATAAAGTGGATTGTCCAGACTTAACCCCCTCTGGCGCTCTGGTCCTGTGATGTGCCTCACATTACATCCCCCCCCCCGTCTCTGTATGTATACATAGATGCAGCAGTAATGCCAGGACCACAATGCGCTTCATCTACAGCCACTGCCTGCAGTAGGTGTAAGTGTTACACTGGTCCTGCAGCGCCCCTGCTCAGGTTGTGATATCACTGCTGCGCCTCTGTATACATACAGATCACAGGTGATGGGGGCACAGCACTGGACCGTAGCACCAAACGGGGTAAGGAGAACTGCTTTCTTGTTTATAGATCAAAAAACGAGGAATAAAATGAAGACTGAGATTGGGTTTATAAAGGTGAAGATATAAACTTTATTAGTTACAGTGTGTATTTGTAAAAACATATATGAATAAATAAAAGGATGGCTACAGGAGAGACAAAAGTTTACAAAGACCAGGACATATGATATACAGGAGGTAAGTAATAAATGGTAAGGGACAAACTCAATGGTGATTTACAGCATTGTGTGTGCCCAGACGGTTGACAGCAGTAACATTAAAATACCATGGGCAAGTGACTAGTACAATCCATGGAAATGTACAATATAAATAGCTGTGAACCGAAAGCCTGTATTCATAGTTACCTGGTCAGCAAAAATTCCCCAACGCGCATTTCAACCCGCCGGTCTTTCTCAAGTGGGCTTGAGAAAGATCCCCAGGTTGAAACACGTGTTGGGGAATTTTTGCAGATCTATATGATCTTTTTTGATCTATATATATATAATGTATGGGGATGAAGCAGAGTTCCCTGGCACAAAACCTTCCATACAGGTATAGGTTAGTCGTAACCTTGATGGTATACTATTACTAAAGGTCACTACGCATAGTGTTTTTGGTTTATTGCTTTCTTGTTTAGATTCCCTACACTCCCTCAGATTGGATAACTTCTGTAAATATGGAGGGCACTGTATATGCTTAGAGTTAGTGGCTACATTTCAGTTCCTGGGGGTTACATTCACACTCTGGGCTTGAAGAGGAGCGTGGAGGAGTGTTTCTTGCATGTGTACAATGCACATTCCTGATCACAAGTTTTTTACTGTAAATGCAGATGCGATCTGGAGAGATCTGCAATTTCCGTCAGCTCCATAGAGATGAAGGGGGCAGCCCGGGCATGTTTAACTAGCTGCTCCAGTCATGTTCTAGTGATCTGTGGGGGTCCCATCACTGAGACCCCATCTATCAGCAAGTTAGACCCTGTCCTGTGGGTAGTGCTTAACATGCTAGATGGGACAACCCATTTAATAGTGATGACTAGCAATGTCACACATATGCTGCTAGAGAAAATGCTGCTAAGAAAATGTATTTACATGTTTTTTACCCAATTCATTTAAAAACACAAGTTAAATGCATCATGGGAACGCAGCCTGAAGCAGTTTTTGAATCTAATGCCAGCTGTGGCTTATTGGAGAGACTCCTCCTGGGTCCTGTGCTAATTACATGGAGAGTGAATAGGGCAGCATTAACACTAAATATGTCCCCCAGTGTATATATAATTATTTACTCACTGGGCAGTGCATAAACTAAAACATGCAGGGGGCATAATGTATGTTTTTACTACAAGGGTTCTTATTGTATCTTATATTCAGGTGACACATCATGGTCCATTGTGTTGTCAGGAGTAATTCAGTTTGGTAATGTGCTGCTACACGTTATAGACATCTGGATGCCAGGATAAGTCATTGCTGGGCAAAGGAGTCATAAAGGTCTGTACCTGATGATCAATTGGTAGGGATTTATCCCATCCTCGGGGAAAAAAAAAAAAACCTAACAGATAGAATTAAAACATTACCATTTTAGATTGCCTTGTTTCTAAAACATTTTTGAAATGCCTGAAATGCCTAATACCTATTTGACCAGCGGCTATCACTTCTGATGATTCCATGCATATACGGTACATGTGTATTACTTAATTTGGTCAGGGGAATAACAATTCATTGTCAATAGGGCAGAGTTGAGAGGCCCCATACACATCCGAATGCACCTGCTAAAATTAGTTTATTTAGTAAGGTCTACCCCATTATTAATAAATATTTATTTATAAAATGCCTATATGAATAAATATTCCTGGAATTAAGTAAGAATAAAACACATATAATTGTGTTAGTATGGCACCATTCAAAGAGGGCAAGTGTTCTGTTATTCCCATGATTTTTCAGCCCTCTAGCCCTTACTGCCCACATTTTACAGCTCTTTTGGTTGTTCAAATCTGCCATTGAGCTCTCAATGACAGTTGAGAGTTCCATAAGTAGCTTCAGCAACAAAGTTCTCTTATAAGCGAACATTTTAGTTTCACACTTTAGTATTGGAGTGAAGGGGCTACGCGTTTACCCAGCAGGGTGGCCACCCTGTGTTCAGCACTGGTGAGTATTCCGGCAACTCGAGTTTTGCAAGCAGTGCATCATATAGTGGCTCATGTGGATCAGACTTCCCGGTGATGGCCATATGCTGCTCTGGGTGTCATCTAACTCCTCTTCCTCTTGATTAAAACAGTTCCCTGGCTTGAAAGTGCAGTAGCATGCCATTGGTTGAGGAACCCACACTGAGAGTCTATCATGAACTGGCCTAGCACCTGTTCCTCCTCTTCGCTCTTATCTGCCACCATTACATCCTCCATCATGGCTTAAAGAGCTGTTTCAAGCATGTGGGGATGGTAGAGCTGACAATGGTGTCATCGTGGCTGATCATATTGGTGGTATATTGGAAGAAATGCAACACTGATCTCATGGAGACTCGGTCATTGGAGGTGAAGTGCAACTTAAACTCAGCTGGACCTTCTGGAGCATGAATTCCACTGCAGCTGCTCACACACCCTTTCCAGTATATAAAAAGTGGAATTACACTTTTCTGGTAAAGTTCATCTACAGTACAGATAAGGAGTAGCAGCACTGGCAGGTCTGTATAGCTGGCACCACCAAGTTGGGCACATGCATCATATAAGTGATGTCCATCAACCTGGTTTGGCCCAAAGCTGTTACAAGGTTCGGGCCGCTGTCACACATCAACGTGGGCTATGACAACAGCACTGTTCTGCTCTAGGTATTGTGGTACTCTATTCACTGACAGGAGCACCTTTACAGCCTTTTTATTACCTCATACTACATATAAACTGACAGAAACACCTTTACAATCTAGGTATTAGTGTATGCTATTCAGTGACAACAGCAGCTTTACAACATAGATAGTAGTGCACGCTATTCACTGACAGGAGCACATTTACAATCTAATTATTAGTGCACACTATACACTGACTGAAGCACTTTTTGAAATCCTGAGATTAGTGCACACTATTCACTAAAATTAACATGTTAATAGTCTAGGTGTAAGTATACAATATTCATTGACATGTGCACCTTTACAATCTTGGTATTAGTGTGTGCTATTCACTGACAGGAGCACCTTTACATTCTAGGTATTGGTATATGCTTATCAGCAGCATCTTTATGATTTTTCCGGGGCTGAAAACTTTACACTCAGGACCTCCAAGATCTTTCTGGATGATGGTGTCATTGTTAATATTCTAGTCTGGTCTTGCTGTATAAGTATTAAGGTATAATCCTCTATAATCAGTACTATAGCATCCTATGAGTAGCCAAATGAGGTTACTCAGTGTGTCCTAAAAAGAGCATTTATTTCAACTTTCCACCTGTCCCAAATAACAGCAGCTTACTCTCAATGCCTTAGAGCCCTGTCAAGGACAAATGCTGGTTTTTGAGAAGTCCTTGACTTTCTGACTGACCCTGTGAAGAACAGCAATGTCTCCCTAGCTCTGTATTCTGTTTGGAATGGCAACTGGACATGTGGCCCTGCTCTTATACTACAATGTCACAAGTCCAGCCCAACCAATCACATGCCGGCCAACAGAAAAAGTGCCTGTGATTGCTAAGAGGCTGCAAGGTGCTTGATTGACAGCTCAGAAGTCAATAAAGCATTTCCCGAACATGAACCCATATTCTGAACATCAGCGCTTGATCTGTCTCTGGGTCTGTGGGTTCCAAACACCCCAAATTTAGTACCAACCTGAACTATACCTGGGTAAAATTAGAAATGACATGCTACAGCTGTCTCTTCCTTTCTGTCACAGGTCTCACAGGTGGTCCTGCGACCCATATCGCGGGTCACGGGCTCACCTGTGCTCCTTGCTCCTGTTGCTACGTCTCTGACTCTGATCCTGTGCTCTGACCTCCTGCCTGTCCCCAACTACGAGATTGCCTGCCGTTTCTGTACCTCGACCTTGGTTGCCACTGCGGACAAGTCACGCCTGTGGAACGACCTGGTGGTACCATGCCGCAGCAAGTCCAACCCGCTTTGCTGTGGGCTCTGGTGAAAACTGGATGCCACTTAGACTACGGTCCCAGGTAGTGGCTTTTCTCATCGTCGACACTGGTTCAGAGGATCCACAACCTCTAAGCCTGATACTTTCACTCCTACATTCTTCTCTTCATGTCCTCTTTAGTATCTTATTCTGTTAAATAATGAACTGTACTCACAGATAACATAATACTTCACACTATTGTTAAACTGTATGTGACTCCACTATCCAGGTGTTATTCTTGATTACAGTCTATGTACCATAAAGAATATGTAAGTCCTATAATTACCATACAGGAATATTTATCAGTAATTGTCCACAAAAAATGACAATATGACTACAATGCAGTGCTATTTATAATATATGATAGAGATTATCATACATGACATAATACAGTAACCACCAAAAATAATACAGTGAACATATGGAATACAACTGACTAAAATAAAACTTGTTTATTAATGTAATTAAAATGGGTTTCCAAGGAAACACATTTTACTTCATCTAAAAATATGTTTAATTTGAAATTTTATTTTCAATGTGGTAGAATTTATTTTTTTCAAAGCATCTACAGACCTCCCCCCCTCCCCATACACACATTGGCCCACATTTATTAAAGCCGTTTCACCAGTTTTTTGTCTGACTTTGTATGTTCTCTTCAGTGCAAACTGCTTGCACAGGTATTTTATAAAGTGTCGCTGCTGCACTGTACCCACCGTGACACATAATTCTACACTTAAAGGGGCGTTCTGGTGCACAGTCAGACCTTGCGACAAAGTTATCATGGTTCACCAAACATAAGTTGGTGCACTCTATCGGAGCAGTGCAGGGGGCACCAGGTTCATTAAGAATGTGCACCACAATTCATGAATCTGCTTCACTCTGCACACTCTACAGGCAGACTGCACCTAGTGTAGTTTGCACTGTTTTTGATAAAGGTGGGCCATTGTGTTACAGAAAGTTCATGTTTTCGATAAGCATCAGTGAATATCAGTAGTATTCATTAAAAGGTTATTCAAGTATCTATGTAATTGATCACCTATCCTAATAAAAAGGATATGATGAGTCTTAATAGCTCTGCGCCGTACATGACAAAAATGGAAATGCAAAAACTAAAAAGGTCCTCAGCTGGAGGGGGTTAATCAGGTCCCTGAAGCTTAAAGCACAAAGGCTACTGAGGAAAGAGCTTCTTGCTCTGAAACGCGTCTAGCCATAATAGCCATAAACTATAGGATCGAGACCCATCTGATAGCCACTCACGGAGAAAGCACTTACAAACCACTTAAAAAGACAGCTCTCATAGCAAGAGACCTGTAGCGGAACATTTCTTGCCACAAACTCCATTGCTTGGGATGGACGCATCCCGCTGTTTGTAACAAAAACTCACCGCGACTCACCGCGAGGAAAGGAGACAAGACAGCCAAAAACCATGTCATCTGGTGTAGGGCCCGCGCCTCAGCCGGTGTGTCGGAACGCCATTGTGTAACACACGTGGCGGTGGAGACAACAGAGCAAATATTACCTACACGGCGTCCTACTGTCCTCCGACACGGAAAAACCTTGATATAATACAAGAGCAAGCCAGAATCAACTAACCGTGAGTGCCTGACCATATTAACGATATTTGCTATTTGTCTCAGGTCGATCCTATTTATAGTAACATATACTGCAGGTATAGGGCCCTATATCCTGCCAGTTATAGAGGATACCTCCTGGATACTCATCTTTTTTCATATGACATATGAACTTTTTAATAAAAAAACTTCCTTTTTTTCATTTTTTATCCTATTTTTATACCTCATACTATAAAAAACCACACATATCCCTATGACGTATCTTTAGACCACTGAAACTTTTTATTTTTAAGATAGATTTTTTTGTTATAAGACCATTTTTTGCAGACATCTGTAGGTCTAGTTTTTATATCTATATATATATGTATGTATCTGTGTGTCATTGGATTCTATAAATTAAAACTACCATACTAAGAAACCTGGAATCAATCCTTATTAGTGCCCACCTACACATCAACCTTAAAGAAAACCCTGTTTAAAAAAGAAAATTACTTGATTATTGTTTTTTATAAATTAATATAGGTGCAAACACTTTATGCTTTTATTTATCAAATTAAATTTGTTTATATTTAGCAGTCACGTAGCTTCAATGAAGATTAATTATATAATTTTGTTAATTGTACCTAGAATGGATAATTATTATATTTATAGATGCTGCATGTCATAACAATGCTTAATGGAGTAACTAGCATAAATTAAAACATTTTTAGAACAGCTCTTAGAAGAAGAACTTTAACCACACAATAATAAGGTCATACTTATCAGGGAAAAATATATGCTGTAACAATTACTTATATTTCTTTGGGCCAACGGTGGGACAAAAGAGTATCATTTTGTGACATGTTTGTGAAAGGTTTACATATGAACAGTGGGGCAGATTTACTTACCTGGTCCATTCGCGATCCAGCAGCGCGTTCTCTGCGGTGGATTTGGGTCCGGACGGGATTCACTAAGGTAGTTCCTCCGACGTCCACCAGGTGTTGCTGAAATACAGCCACGCCAAAATCCCGGCGCAATACAGGGCAAATCGGCGCAAAACTGAAAAATTCGGTTAACCCGTCGCAAAAACGCAAATCGGGCCCTTAGTAAATGACCCCCCATTGTTGTCTGATATTTTCTTTCACTGAAAATAAGTAGGTAAATAGATTCCAAAGTATGTCATACGTTGGCAATAAACAAAGCAAAAACAAAAAAGTCTTTGAAGCGTACATTTCGTCCTATTCCAACTCTATTAACCATTCACGCTGCTTGCTGCTCCAAGTGCTTTGGAGAGCTCTGGGCCTTACATGCCCTGGAAAGACTTGTAGCCAGCCTTCCCTCAGCACTTACTCCTGTGCCACTGTCCAACAAAATCTTGCAGCAGTATCATACATATGACCAGATAGCTGGGGAGTTGTGTGAATAGTTAGTAAAGTTGAAATAGGATGGTAGATTTCCTTTAAACTTTGAATTGTTTCTATTCTTTTATTTTCAAGAGCCATCATTTTGATATTTTTCCACCTTTTAAGCCAAAGTTCATAAATCAAATAGGAACAAAAAAGTGATAGAGATTTATAAAGTAAAATGTAATGTTTGCTGTTGTCACCTATGTTATAGATTTCTAAAATTTAGAAAGTAGCTTAAAGGATTTAATAATGCTTTAGGTAACTATATAAAGGGATTTTTTTGTGAGGTGAATATTTGACTTTCAAAAGTTCGTGGTCAAATAGATTATATTTTAGCTATTTCTGCCATTTTTTCTTTTTATTTTTCTGTTATATTTTGCACAAGAAATTCTTGGTTAAGAATTGTATTTTGAGAAATTAATGATTAAAAAAGCCATCTTTTCCCCTTATTTCCATCAGCAGAGTTATATATGTGGTTTTATATAACCACATGGAACAGGGAGTATTCAAGACCTGTTCACACATGTGAGCATTTAGTCCTGTTCAGACTGTGCGGACTAGATCTCATGGCATCTGATGCTTCTGTGGTGTGGTGACGGTGGGGATCTTGGACATGGGGGCTATGCCTGCTAGTATGGGTGCTGGGCGCAACTGGGTCTTGGTCCCTACTGGTGCTATGTTGCAGTGCCAGTGGATGTCATGTGATGCCGCACCTAATAGCGTAGGGACCCACTACAATGAGGTCACCCTGAAGTAGTTTGTGGGCTTATACAATTTTAAATAACCCTGTCATGACCCATTACGTAATAGAACGTCATGGGTCGGCTGCGGGTGCATGGAGAGGGCTCACGGGCTGAGCCCTCTCCATAGCCGGTAAGTCTTTACTGCATATTGCAGCAAAGACTTACCGGTAACATCCGTGTTGCCGAGGGTCGTCGCTCCCTGTGACGTCATCGGGGAACGGTGATCTGTCGCCATGACAGCCTAGGGTCTTCCGAAGACCCAAGGCTGTCTTCTTTAACCCTTTCATTACAATGTGCTTTTTTATTGAAAAATAGTAAAAGTAAAAATTAAAAAATGAAAAAAGAAAAAAAAATTATAATAAAAACAATAAAAATTGAAATCACCCCCCGTTTCCCTAGAACTGATATAAATAAACAGTAAAAATCACAAACACATTAGGTATTGCCGCATCTGAAAATGCCAGTTCTATCAAAATATAATAACAGTTTTTCACTGCATTTAACCCCGTAACCAAAAATAGCACCCAAAGTCAAAAATGGCCATTTTAAAAGATATTAAAAAATCAATAAAAAGTGATCAAAAAGGTCATACAGTCCTAAAAATAGTAGCATTGAAAATTTCATCAAAAATCGCAAAAAAAGATATTACCCAAAGCTCCATACACCAAAGTATAAAAAAGTTATTAACGCCAGAAGATAGCAAAATTAAAAAAAAAAATTCTACACGAGTTTTTAATTTTTGTGAAAAACAAAAATGAAAAAAAAAAAAGGAGCAATGTCCTTAAAGGGTAAAAATGTAGCTAAAACTTTGAGTTTGTTTTGTAAATGCATCCTAGCAGAAATAGATCATTGTATGATGTGTGGATGCATGGTCCAGTTCTTCTTTCTCTCCCAATGTTGGTTTACAATTTTCTTTATGAAAATGAAGTTCATTTCATAAATCATTTAATAAAACAAAAAAATTATAAATTTTGTATCACTGTGTGTGTATTGACCCATAAAAAAGGTGTAATTAAGGTTAATGCGTCCAATTTTTATTGGAATGAACAATGTCAGATTTATGTTCTTAATTCCACAAAGTGTACAAAATTGAAAAAAAAATTGCACTTAGGGGATAATTTAGGGACATCATTGTGGGCATAAATAAGGGATGTAATTGTGATGATAACTTAGGGATATAAGTTTACATTTCTTTGTAGAAATGTAACCCTAATCAATAACTTGAGCCAAAGTAAACTGAATACAGGCGGTCCCCTACTTAAGGACACCTGACTTACAGAAAACCCATAGTTACAGACAGACCCCTCTGACCTCTGGTGAAGCTTTCAAAATGCTTTACTATAGTCCCATATTGCAGTAATCAGCTGTAAAGTGTCTGTAATAAAGCTTTATTGATAATCCTAGGTCCCATTACATTAACCGGTTCGCGACCGCCCGCCGTGTATTCACGGCGGCGGTCGCGTCGCGCTGCATGGTGAGGGCTCACGGGCTGAGCCCTCTCCATAGCCGGTAAGTCTTTGCTGCATATTGCAGCAAAGGCTTACCGGTAACATCCGCGATCGGTGTTTTCACAGCATGGGCTGCCGGCAAAGCTGCTGGCAGCCTCAAACAGATAGCGGCGCATGGGCGCCGCCATCTTACCTGGGATCGCCGCTCCCCGTGATGTCATCGGGGGGCAGCGATCCATCTCCATGGTAGCCTCGGGTCTTCCGAAGACCCGAGGCTATTTCGTTTTAACCCCTTCATTACAATGTGCTGATTGTAATGAATGAGGAAGAAAATCCCCATATACTGCCATACTGTAGTATGGCAGTATATGATAGGATCGATCAGACAACCTAGGGTTAAAGTACCCTAGGGAGTCTGAAAAATAGTATAAATAAAAATTAAAAAAAGTTAAAAAAAAAATTATAATAAAAAAACCTAAAATTTCAAATCACCCCCCTTTCCCTAGAACTGACATAAATATAAATAAACAGTAAAAATCATAAACACATCAGGTATCGACGCGTCCGAAAATGCCCGATCTACCAAAATATGATAACGGTTTTTCAATTCGTTTAACCCCGTAACGGAAAATAGCGCCCAAAGTCGAAAATGGCACTTTTTTGCCATTTTGAAAAATCTAAAAAAATCTATAAAAAGTGATCAAAAGGTCGTACAGTCCTAAAAATGATATCATTGAACATATTATCAAATTTCGCAAAAAATGACACCACCCACAGCTCCGTACACCATAGTATAAAAAAGTTATTAGCGCCAGAAGTTGGCAAAATCAAAAAAATTATTTTTGTACAGGAGGTTTTAATTTTTGTAAATGTATGAAAACATTATAAAACCTATACAAATTTGGTATCCCCTTAATCGTACCGACCCAAAGAATAAAGTAGACATGTCATTTGGGGCGCTCAGTGAAAGACGTAATATCCAAGCCCACAAGAAAATGGCGCAAATGCGTTTTTTCACCATTTGCATTGCATTTGGAATTTTTTTCCCGCTTCCGAGTACATGGCATGGAATATTTAATACCATCATTATGAAGTGCAATTTGTTACGCAGAAAACAAGCCGTCACACAGCTCTTTACGTGTAAAAATAAAAAAGTTATAGATTTTTGAAGGTGGGGAGTGAAAAATGGACATGAAAAAACAGGAAAGGGCCCTGTCCTTAACCGGTTAAAAAATGTTTAAACTCCAATTGTCACTGGGCCAAATTTTTTTTTCTCTGGATCTACAATTATAAAATATACAGTTTCGACTTACATACAAATTCAACTTAAGAACAAACCTCCGGACCCTATCTTGTATGTAACCCGGGGACTGCCTGTACAGGTGAGTCCTTGTATTACGAAGGCAGTAGCCAAACCTCGTGCATTTCAGGAGAACTGATGTTTACTTGACATTACTCTAGGTCTGATGAACTGTAGGAGGTCTAAACAAAGAATCTGGCATAGGTACCAAAAATGCAAAAATGCTACTTCAGAACACTGTCTAAAAGCCACCAAACACTAATGCACATAAATATTCACATTTATATACTAGTTAGATATATAGCTAGATTTGAAGGATTTTTGTACTGCGTACTCGATGCCACTAAAACAGTGTTTTACAAAATTACCAAAGTATATCAACATGAAACCTTTATTTTGAAAAAAACTTGATGTTCATAATTAGAGAAAAGTAATGACTGTAGCACTCAGAAAGATTATAATTACATTTTCTTTACAATTACATTTTCTAGGTTACAACTAGAGATGGGCGAATCGTTTCGAACAAAGTGGAATCCGATACAAATTGCAAGGAAAATTCGGTTTGTTATGAATCCGAAGTTTACGCTGATTCATGGGAGCAAAGTTTTTTTTCCCTCTTTTTTAGCTAAATGGGCACAAGCACAGCTTGTTACATGTCATGTCACACCCCCCTATAAAAACAGTCAGCCATTTGCAATCTCGGCATTTCACACTGCATGTGCTGTTTGTAGTGTCTAGTTGCTTTTACTCTACTGTGTTGTAGTGATTTTCTGCTCCTCTCCCAGGGTTTGCATTTACAGGGGGATCTGTATATCCCAAATAGCAGTCCTTTTTTGTTACTGAAGCAAATAGGAAGAAATCTGTTTCATATCCACACAGTTTCTGTAGTGATTTCTGCACCTCTCCCAAGGAGTGCATTTTGGGGGATATGTATACCCCAAATAGCAGTTCTTTTTTGTTACTGAAGCAAATAGGAAGAAATCTGTTACATATCAGCACAGCTTTTGTAGTGATTTCTGAACCTCTCCCAGTGTGTATGTTTTGGGGGATCTTTATACCCCAAATAGCAGTTCTTTTTTGTTACTCAAGCGAATAGGAAGAAATCAGTGTCAGGTCCACTCAGCTTCTGTGGTGATTTCTGCTCCTCTCCCAGGGTGTGCATTTAGGGGGATCTTTATACCCCAAATAGTAGTTCTTTTTTGTTACTCAAGCGAATTGGAAGAAATCAGTGTCAGATCCACTCAGCTTCTGTGGTGATTTCTGCTCCTCTCCCAGGGTGTGCATTCAGGGGCATCTGTATACCCCAAATAGCAGTCCTTTTTTGTTACTGAAGCAAATAGGAAGAAATCTGTTTCATATCCACACAGCTTTTGTAGTGATTTCTGCACCTCTCTAAGGGTGTCCGTATTGGGGTATCTGTATAACGCAAATTTAAATAGTTTTTTGTTGCTAAAGTTGAGAGCAAGAAATACGTTTCAAATCCACGTAGTTAGATTAACCACTATGTAAGACAGAAAGGTGGCAGGTGGAGCAGGCAGAGGTCACAGCACAGTAAGAGGAAGTCGCAGCAGGGGTGACTCTGAGGCCAGAACTGCCATTGTCATCTAGAGGCAGTGTGTTGATCAACAACCCAAAGGTTGTTGATTGGTTGATTAGGTCATCCAATTCCTCAAATATAACATCTGACAACCCCAGCCAAGAGTCCTTGGGTCCATTAGATACAACAATTAGTTGGCATGACCCAGGAGCAGGTCAGCAGCCCTTACCTGTTCTCAAGCAGTCTCTGTCCTGTTAATTTCCCTCAGCCAGAGATCTACTAGGTGGTCTTGGCTCAGCACCACTATACAGCGAGAACGAAGACTTTGAGGACAGTCAGCAGCTGCTTGGGAGTGAAGAGGGGGGGCAGACTTCCGCTGCTATGTGCAGTAGGCAGGTTGTGCATACTGATGCCGTTGAGGAGAATAGCAGTGACAGAGAAGCACAAATTGACGATGATGTAGCCGATCACACTTGGGAGCCGGGTGTAGCAAGGGATTCATCATCGTCGGGCTAAGAGAGTCTCAGCTTGCATGTCAGGCAGCGGAGCAGGCAGCAAGTCGCTACTGTGGCCGTGAGTCAGCAGGGTGGCAGCAGTGCGAGGACAGGAGCCTAATGGCCGTGGGGTACAAATCCTGATTCGCAGGTCCAAGTAAGCAGTGGTGGTAGTAGTAGTCACAGAGTGCAGAGTGTTGGCGGTAAAATCACCATCTCGGCAGTATGGCAGTTTTTTGTTAAGACACCAGAGGAGCCGAGCGTGTGTATATGTCGAATCTGGGGGCAGAAAGTGAAGCGTGGCCAGGAGGCTATCGTTGGCACCACGGCCCTGCGTCAACACATGCAGCGTCACAATCCAATGGCCTGGGAGAAACGCGTCTCAGATGTGGTCCATCCTGCCGGTGCACCAACGGCAGCAGCACCTAGTGGCACACATGCTGTTTCAGCCAGTCAAGACTTCAGCACCTTCTCCACCACCACCTCAGCCTCCACAAGTCTAAGTGCTACTACATCATACCACATGTGCAGGGCACAGCGGTGTCATGCAGTTCTACACCTGGTTTGCAAGGGTGAACAAAGTCACACAGGGGAGGAACTGCTCTGCATCATGCAAGAAGAAATCAATGTGTGGCTTTTTCAGCGACAACTGCAAATCGTAACCATGGTGACAGACAGTGGGAGGAACATGGTGTCCGCACTGCACCGAGGAGGGATGGTCCAGGTGCCCTGCATGGTGCACGTGTTCAATCTGGTTGTAAACAGGTTCCTGATGTCTTCCACCCATCTGCAAGACACTCTAAAAATGGCCAGGAAACTGTGCATGTACTTCAGCCATTCTTACAAAGCGAGGCACACCCTCGAATTGCAGCAGCAGAATGGCCTCCCCCACCATAGGCTGATATGCAATGTTTTTCCACTCATTGGAATTCCAGCCTCCATATGTTAGAACATCTGTATGAACAGAGAAAAGCCATTAATGATTTTTTATTTGATGATGCAAGCGGACAGTAGTACTCCCCTGTGTAACTTTGATGTCAGCCACTGGCAGCTCATGTGTGACACCTGCCATTTGCTCATGCCTTTTGAAGAGACCACATTATTTGTCAGTCACCAGGACTGCAGGATGAATAACGTCATTCCACTGCTTCATGTCCTGAAACAGATGCTGCAAAATCTGTCTGGTCAGGGCACTGGAGAAGTGTTGACTACATCTCATGGCCACATGAGTCCGGTGGGGGCTGGAGGAGGAGGAGAACATTGGAGCACAAGCAGAGGCTGGTGAAATTAGTGGTTTTTCTACTCAGGTGACAGGAGAGGAGGAGCAGGAACATCATGAGGAGTTAGAAGACGAGGTAGATGACCATGAAGCACCATGGCAGTATACAGTGGAGATGGAGGCCGGGAGTCCCCTACAGTC
This sequence comes from Engystomops pustulosus, assembly GCF_040894005.1. NCBI lineage: Eukaryota > Metazoa > Chordata > Amphibia > Anura > Leptodactylidae > Engystomops > Engystomops pustulosus. The sequence continues at coordinate 131,174,449 of NC_092414.1, forward strand.
ACTTGCGCAGATGGCCCGCAGCATGCTGCTTTGCCTACCTAGTGACAGCCGAATAGTCAACATCCACCATAGGGATGACTTTTGGCTCTCCACCCTTTTGGACCCTTGCTACCAGTCAAAAATGGGTGCCTTTTTTCCAGCTGCTGAGAGGGAGGAACAACTGGTATTTTATAGAGATATATTGTGCAGACAGTTGGCCACTGACTATGTGTGCCATTGTCCATTGTCTGTCAGGTCTGACCAGGTGATTCCTGGCAGTGATCGCTCACGTACTACTGCCACATCTGCATCGGGGAGATTGGGGGGTAGGAGCCATAGTAGCTCCATCAGCAGCAGCTAAAGTCTGGAGTCCTTAATGAACAGCTTCCTTCAACCGTCTAGTGAGGAGGGCAGCCGCCACCAGCAGCAGCAGGACATGAAGCAGACACTGCACCAGCAGGTGGTGGCCTACTTGTACAGCACTCTACCACCCCAGGTAGAGGATCCAATGGACTACTGGGCAGCCAAACTTGATGTGTGGCCGCAACTTGCAGAGTTTGCATTAGAGAAGCTGTCCTGCCCGGCCAGTAGTGTGGCATCATAGCGGGTGTTCAGTGCAGTGTGGGCCATCATTACCCCAAGGGGATCCCACTTGTCCATCTGTAATGTGGAGAGACTGAACTTGTCAAGATGAATCAGCCACTATTCTCATGTTTTCATCCACCTGATGCCACACATCGTCTGCCAGTTGCTCCATCTGGCTCCCACCATCTTTATCAGGGACTGGAATTGTCACCCACCTCCACACTCATTGTACCTCTCCTGCTGCTACTGCCAATGCTGCCTCCATGCTCTAACATTGTGCCACACTGTGGCCTACCATGTTGCTGCCACCTAAAAAATTTGTCATTGTGCAGCTCTCTGACCTCATGTCGCTGCTGCTGCTGCTGCTGCCACTGCAACCTTTGAAGTTCTTTTTTGGCAAAGACTGGCATAATATTTTCCGGGAAATTGTCAAGGATGATGCATGTGGTGTCTCTAATCTTTCAAATTTATTTCAAATTTTAAATTCATTTCAAACTTCAAATTCATTGTGCCACTCTGCGGCCAACCATGTTGCTGCCAGCTCCAGAATTTGTCATTGTGCCACTCTCTGACCTCATGCTGCTGCTGCTGCCATTGCCGCCTCCATGCTCTAACATTGTGCCACACTGTGTCCTACCATGTTTCTGCCACCTAAAGAATTTGTCACCGTGCCACTCTCTGACCTCATGCCACTGCTGCTGCTGCCACTGCAACCTTTGAAGTTCTTTTTTGGCAAATAATGTTTTCAGGGTAATTGTAATGGATCATGCATTTGGCATCTCTAATCTTCAAAGTTAAATTAAAAATTTCAACTTCATTTTCATTTCAACTTCAAATTCATTTCGAACTTCAAATTAATTGTGCTACTCAGTGGCCTACGATGTTGCTGCCACTTCCATAATTTGTCAATGTGCCACACTGCGGCCTACACATGCTGCTGCCAACTGACCGCTGTCTCCCTGGAACACTCTGTGATTTCCATAATGCTGTTTTCGCCTTCCACCACTCTATGATGTTGCCACTATGTTTGGTTTTCCCCTTCATTTCATCTGTCATAAGGAATGAAAAGCTTCAGAATTTATAGCCAAAAGCAGGAGTAGATACAGAACACAGAGAACATGCATTTACTGGTCATCTCTGTTCTGGATCCACTCCTCTTTGGTTTTGGCTTTAGAAATACCGATGCAGAAATTATTTTAAAAAATGCAAAATTACTGCCGACACCCTCTCCACTCTTTTGCGGGCTTTCTACATGTATCCGTGTTTAACAGTACAGGTTATGACGTCATCTATGGAATCATCTGATGTCAGTGTAAAAAGAGTGCACTCTTTGATGTTACAGTGGTATCTAGGACCTCAGCTCAGTCCTTTTGAGCTGACACAGACATTACCTTGTCAGGCTGTGTTCCTGCTTCACTTATTTGGTGAAGTTGGCCCCTGTGAGTGCCCATGGAATTGAAGAGTGAAGCGTTTCTAAGAGCTGCACCTGTCATGTGCGTGTCTTACTAAAACACAACATTGTTTGAAGACCAAACCATGCTTCCTATGCATATTTGAGCAAGGCACAACGTTCTACAAGACACTACAGGCTCCCTGCAGCCAGGTAATACCTGTTTTTTTAAAGTGATTCATCATGATGTGATTCGGGTTGATTTGAATGTTTTCGAAAGATTTGGCGAATCGAGTCTAGCCGAATTTCAACAAATTCGCCCATCTCTAATTACAACAGTCACCAATCATTAGGATGTGTATCGGCCTTTGAATGACTTCAGCACTTCTATGGCCACATGACATCACTAGTCTTTCACACTTCTCTGGTGTGATTTTGGTCCACTCTTCTTTCAGTCTCTTTCTCTGTTATATGACTACTGTGAGTTTTCTATTGGGTTTAGATCAGAATGCAGTGCTAGCTATTTTTTATTGTTTCAATGTTTTCTGTTTCAAAGTACTGCTTTATCCATTTTACTGTATGACATGGGGCATTTCCCAGTATTAAAATTGCAGGCTGATTGAGTGAATAATGTAAGGAAGAAGCCACATGCTGTTGAAGAAGCTTGTGATACACACTATACTTCACTATGCCATATAGCTGTATGAGAAGTCCAAATCCTGCAGCAGAAAACATTCTCCAAACCATGACACTTCCTCCACCACCTTTCTCTCACTTCTTTACACACTTTGGATTCAGTCTTTCTCCAGTTTGTTAATGAATATAGGCCTAGATTTATCAAAAGAAGTGTGCCTCACTAATGTGCAGAGTGCGCAGGATTATTGAAAACCGGGCCAATCTTCAATAATCTGGCCCACCCTGCACTCCTCGAGAAGTGTGCACCATCTTCTTTGTGGTACACTTTTAACATAGAATGTGAAGCACAAGTCTTTCAAGTCGCAGTAATAAATGTAGCTAAAGAATTTTGTTCTTTAGCCACAGTTCCGTATGATAGATACATTTGTACAGTTAGTGACTAAGGACATTAAAAAAATTTGTCCACATAAGAGACACATAGCCTCCAATCTTAGTCAGCAGGAACAAAGGGCGATGGTGAATTTACAATCTAATAACAACTTGGTTATAAAGCCCTCTGATAAAGGGGGTAACACCGTGGTAATGGGTCAAGATCAATATGTAGGAATGGTGAAACGCTTATTAAGCGATCAAGAAACTTATAAGATCTTACCACGGGACCCCACCACAGACTTCCTACTAGAATTGACTGAAATTTTGTATAAGGCCTTGGAAGAAAATTACATCTCAAGAGATGAACATAAATATCTCCGGACCAAAAACCAACCTTATCCACTTTTTATGCATTGCCAAAGGTCCATAAATAAACTATACCAATTCCAAGACGCCCTATCGTGTCTGGGACGGATAACCTTACACAGGGCATAAGTGAATATGTGGATATTATTTTAAGGCCGCTCGTAACGACCCTTCCTTCCTATCTAAGAGACACAAAGGATGTTATCTCCAAGCTTCAAAACATCACAGTGAACTCTGGAACACATCTGGCCAGTTTGGATGTAGAAGGTTTGTATTCAAACATCTAACACCATCTAGGCCTCCTGGCAGTTAAACGTTTTCTGGTCACTAAAGGCACACAATTTTCTGATCCCAGCAAATTCACTCTCACTTTACTTGAGTTCCTCCTTACCCACAATTATTTTGTGTTTGGCGGTACCCTTTACCACCAGGTGAAGGGTACCGCCATGGGCACCATATGTGCACCCACTTACGCCAACCTCTTTTAAGGTTGGTGGGAGGCAGAACATGTTTTCACTTATCAGAACACTTTATTTACGAAACACATTCTCTTTTGGGGAAGGTTTATAGATGATGTCCTCATCCTTTGGGAGGGGGATGAGGACATCTTCAACACTTTTGTTGAAAAATTAAACCAGAACACTATAGGTATGAGATTCACGCCTGAATTTCATGCCTCACACATTAATTTCTTGGATCTCACAGTGAGTATAAATTCGGAGGGCACAGTAAATACCACTATTTTCCGGAAAACTACTGCCACCAACAGCCTTTTAAATTGGAGAAGCTGGCATCCTAAGACACTCAAATGTGGCATCCCAGTGGGCCAGTACCTTCAGGCCAGGCGAAACTGAGGGACAAGCTAGTCCACAGCCACTTTTCAATTAGAAACCCTGCAAAGAAAACATGGCTATCCCCCACGATGGGTTCCTATCCCTGTGGGGATTGTAGTTTTTGTAAATATATGGTCAAAACCAAGCAGTTCACAGTGGATGGCAAGACATTGTGAACAAATTTCTAAACTGCAAAAGTACCTGTGTGATCTATGTAGCACAATGTGCCTGCCCCAAACTGTATGTGGGCAAGACCACACAGGAACTAAAACGACGAATATCTGCACACCTCAGTACAGTCCGTACAAATAAGGATACTACATTGACTAAACACATTAGGTCAATACACCAAGGTGACAAAAATCACCTAAAATTCTGGGCCATAGATCAAGTCAAAGTGGGCCCTCGTCGAGGCAATGTGGATAAATGCCTTTTGCAACTAGAGGCGAGATGGATAGATCGATTGAACTCATTGAGCCCCAATGGATTAAATGAGGTGTTCACCTTCGCAGCTTTTCTGTAGGAAGATATATGTTCTCTCCCCTCTATTAGAACACCTTGAAGTTGTCAGTCCCGCCTCCACATACATCCCCCCCCTCCTTTATCTCTACCTTTTGTGGCCTGTCTCTTATGCTCTATTTATAGAAAACAGCGTTTAATAGTGCCTGCTATAAATATTTGTACCTAAATGAATAATATATATGGGATGTAGAAAAAGCATATTATATAAAAAACCTTATATGTTGAAAAATTTGCTAACCTATTATGAAAAATATCTTGTTGGAATTTTCTCATCTTTAATGGGGTAAACCTAGGATATAAAACTATATTATGTCCCATAAATCTGATTCCTGTCACCATAAATCCAACTGCAAATCATGCGTTGCACTTTTAATAAAGATCTATACAAACAGCCATGAGAATTATATTGGATTAATTCAAACATAGTAGCCTCAATTGTTAAAACTATACATAGCCCAAATTGATTTTATAACTTGTTTGAGCCATACTGAGCATACTTTAAAACGGCACTGAGAAAACTAATGTCTATTAGTATGTACATCATTTTTCCTCTCGAAGGCTCAATTTCTAAGTACCAACGCAGGCGCCCTTTACTTACCAACTGGCGAAAAGAAACTAAGTTTTGGCGCAGGCGCTTTTCATCTTATGCAATGTAAAAATTAAAGTCCACGTGCATGCGCTTTATAATACTCCTCGGACGGACCCATAACCTAAGTGTCAGCGCAGGCGCACTGTCATTACACTATCGGCGAAAAGAAGTAAAGTTGGTTCACATGCGCAGCGCACTAGTAGGATGTAAGTATCAAGCTCCAATTGGAATTCCTTACATCCTTGACAGGTATCAACCATTGGATAAAATCCTGGAAACCCCATGGATGACCAATCCAGTATTGGTCGGGCGATTTCAACATCACAAACGGAGTCTTTATAGCCGGACTCTTCACTTTCAACACTCATATATAGCCCCAGCACCCCTGAGGACGCCATCATTTTGGCGAAACATGTCGGGGGGGGGGGGCTATTATCTATCTTTTTTAGACAGCAATGAAATGGTGATCAGTTCTAGTGTCCATTAACAGTTAGAAAATGAGGAGGAGATTTGTATAAAAATATTTACAGACAAGGAGACCTCTAGTTAATCTATATACCAGCAAATAGTGACTTGGAAGTCAGCCAACAGTAGTACACTGTAGCATCAGTGAATACAATTGTAGCAACAAAGTTGCTAGTGGTCCTCCCGGTATTGGATTGATACAATATATAACTCCGCTCTTCTTGGACCTGTTTATAGACAATAATATATCCCACGCCATGGATTTGTAGAAATTTTAATCGTGTGTCTTCAATAGGTTTCAGCAATCCAATTAATACTTTTTAATGCTCAAACATATTAAAAGTTAAGTTTTTGACTAATGGGTCTCAGTGAGGTCCCTAGGGACCTTTTTTGTAAATAAATAATCTGTGTGTATGGACCCAGTCACATAGCACATCCACGTTTACTACTTAAAGAATTTTGTGGCACAGGGGACACAGTACAGCTGCGACACAAAACTGGTGCAAGCACTTCATAAATACAAGTGCAAGCAATTTGCATGTTTTTTCAGTGCAAAGTCATACAGAAAACTTTTGCAAAGGCTTCAATCAATGTAGTCACATCAGATTAAACAAATTAAACTTGCTTTAATCGCTAAAATGAACTGTGACCACTCCTCATCAATGGTGAGTGTAGCTTATTGATTATTTATGCTAATGAGAGGTTTTATCACTGCACAGTGGGCTTTCAGCCCAAATTTTCTTAACCATCGAGATACTTTATGAAGAGACAGGTCCTTACTCTGTTCAGTGTTAAACTGACAAGTAATTCCAGCTTCAGTATTGAATCAATTACTCATGGAGATTTTCCGCATTATCTTTGAACGACCAACTTCTCTTGCTATAGCTGATAGGGTCTGGACAACCTACTGCTTGGGATTTCAGTCTCATTGGAATAGCATACCATTTTTTGCAAAGTTAGTGAAAAGTGGAAAATTAGGCTGCCAGTTAAATAGGATTTGTACAATAATTTAAGAAATTAGCACCAGATTAACACCTACAACTTGAAAGTGTTCTCTAATTTTTATCAGTGTTCTAATCTAATGCCAGCAGCCTCAAAAAGATGGCGGCACATGGGCGCCGCCATCTTCCTATGATCGTTGATCCACGTGACGTCATCAGGGAGCGGCGATCCGTCTCCATGGTAGCCTCGGGTCTTCCAAAGACCAGAGGCTATTTCGTTTTAACCCCTTCATTACAATGTGCTGATAGCACATTGTAATGAATGAGGAGGAAAATCCCCATATACTGCCATACTGTAAGATGGCAAACCAGAAGTTGGCAAAGTCAAAAAAAAAATTTTTGTACAGGAGGTTTTCATTTTTGTAAATGTATGAAAACATTATAAAACCTATACAAATGTGGTAAGCCGTAATATCCAAGCCCACAAGAAAGCCGTAATATCCAAGCCCACAAGAAAATGGCGCGAATGCGTTTATTCACCATTTTCACTGCATTTGGAATTTTTTTTCCCGCTTCCCAGTACATGGCATGGAATATTCAATACCATCAGTATGAAGTCCAATTTGTTATGCAGAAAACAAGCTGTCACACAGCTCTTTACGTGGAAAAATAAAAAAGTTATAGATTTTTGAAGGTGGGGAGTGAAAAATGGAAATGAAAAAACAGGAAAGGGCCCGGTCCTTAACCAGTTAAACTAGTGACTGCAAGAAGGTAATACATTTTTATCAAGTGTAACTTGCTATTAAAGTGACATTTAGCTGTAAAAAGGCTACTGCTAGAGATTGGCTAACCTGACTCAGATAAGTCACAATTCTTTTGCAACAATTATATTAAAATATAGGCAGAAATTCCAAACTCCTACAGTTGCCACAGAGAATACAATGCTGAAATTATAATTTTTTTGTCTGAACATTTTTTCTTAATATTGTTGCTTAATAATATAACATTTCTTAACATTGTATTAACACAGTGTATCATGTTTATATTAATTACCTTCTGACCCTATCATACAAGGCATTGAATAATCTTTTCCAGTTAGCCACTTAAGAGACTTACTGTTGTGTAAATATACAGTATATATTAGTCTCTTAAGAGGCTAACTGGAAAAGATTATTGAATACCTTGTATGATAGGGTCAGAAAGTAATTAGTATACAGGCAGTCCCCGGGTTACGTACAAGATAGGTTCTGTAGGTTTGTTCTTAAGTTGAATTTGTATGTAAGTCAGAACTGTATATTTTATTATTGTAACCCCAGCCAAAATTTTTTGGTCTCTGTGAAAATCGGATTTTTAAAGTGTTGTTTTATCATAAGAACCAGGATTAACAATAAAGCTTCATTGTAGACACCTCTGATAACTGTTACAGATTTTTATTGTTGCCTAGGGCTAAGGGCACATTCACACGCGGTATGCCCGCTGTGTGGGCATACTGCCGTGTGCTGGAGTGGAGGAGGAGGTGACCTCTCCTCCCTCCATAGAGAATAGCGGCGCACGGCCGCACACACACCGAAAGATTGAGCATGCTCTATCTTTTTGCGGTGTGCGGCCCGGATCGGTACAACACATGTGTGGCACCGTATCCCCGCCGTGCCGCTATTGCCGTCTATGGGGACGTACATGCGGCCGCAAATTTGTGGCCGCATGTACGTCCCCGCAGACGGCCGTGTGAATAAGCCCTAAAGTACAGTAAATTACCAACATCCAGAGGTCGGTTTGTAACTAGGAGTCGTCTGTAAGTTGGGTGTTCTTAAGTAGGGGACAGCCTGTAAACAAAATACATTCCGTGAATCTAGGGTTGAATCTACCTGAATATGCCTCGTGTTATTAAGATGTTAACAGTTCTAGTGTATCTAAGAATAGATTCCATTTGGTTTCACAGTCTGTTGCCAATAAAAAGCTATTAAAGAGTTGAGATGAAAGCACATGAGCAAACAGTAGTTTCCGTCAATTATTAATGATGTGAAAGTATGTAAAAAGTTGTTGATAAATATGCTGGCACACACTTTTTAATATAGATTCAAAGAACGTGACCATTATCTTACTGTTGGTGAAATCAATATATTAATGAACTATAAATTCTTCTGGTCAAACTATAGAATTTGCTTACTCTTTTGTAGTAGAAACATTTTATTTCACTACATTATTCAAAACATAAAGCAATCAATACTTTTCACGAGTATAAAGCAGTAATACATGTCATAAAATATAGTTGGATAGATGGTCAAAAGTGAAAGCAGCACAAGATTTAAGTAGATGCAAACTCCATACTAATGGGCAAAGATCCCCCCAAGATTCAAAAAATAAGCAGCACCCCAGGGAGATGGTGAATAAAATATACCTTAGTGGTCTTTATTGTATATTAAATGCTATGTTTCGGCTAATATAGCCTTTTTGAGCACAACACTAGTAACGAGGAATGAGTATAATAAGTATTCTGGGAGGTCACACAATTCAATAGGACCCACCTCTCACATTAAATCAAGTGCCAGTAAATACCAGTAAATGCTCATGAGCCCCCTGTCATCAGAAATGTTTAAATAACAGTTGTCAAATTCCGGCATATAAACAAAATCACTGGACATGCTGGAGCGCAAATCCGGGAAAAGCATCTGTAGAATCGCATCATATGTTGATTGCCCTTCCCAACAACAGAGTGTGTTTAACCCCATCATTGTACATATTTAGCTCTTATGCTGTACTTGTGACGGTTAAAACAATACAGGACAACTCAACAAATAAACTAAATAACTAGTATTACAAGGTAAATAGTATTTCATAACATAAGAGTTGCCTTTATGTGAAAATTTGAAACCCTTATCCATTTTTACATCGGTTATAGCAGAGGAAACACCCTTTTTTAAGTGTGCCCGACAGGCCTTTTTGTCTAGTGTTTCTCCGGGGACCTAAATCAGATTGTACCAGTCTATCCAATAGACTTTGGGCCTTGCAGCATAAGAAGAGTGGAGGATTAGTAAATTAATGGATTATCATGTTATCATGATTATCATGATGGTTGCGATAAATTCATTCCTATCATTAAAGGTGGAAACAATAGGTATACAAGTTAAAGATTTGTTATTTGTTGACTACTTTTGGAGATAACAGGGCGTCTTGGTTCTGTGTATCAGCCTTATTTCTATTATTCTATTTTCTTAGTATAATGTCTTAGTAAGAATTTCTGAGGCATATTATCCATGTTAAATGCCTCCTTGTTAGGATTACTAGCGATTCTGTTTACACTGTAGTCAAACTGACTATATAGCAAGGATTTAACCATTGCCCGAGGGAGGCCACTTACTAAAACCTTACTAAATTATTATGATCTGTTGGCTTTGTATATATGTCAGGGTCAAATCCGTTTTCCTCAGGTATAACCAAGATATCAAGGAATTGTATTTCTTTTTTTCTAATGAACCACCATAAACTTAGTGTCATCAGTGGTGTTAAGAAAATCATACAAATCAGCTCATTCAGCCTTCATACCAGACCAGAGGAGGAATACATCATCTATAATCTTTCACCACCTCACAACATGCCTAAAGTGAGTGGAGGTATAGATGTACTTCACCTCCAAGACCGTCATCACAATGTTGGCTTATGTGGGAGCAATGTTTGCACCATTGCGATGCACATTAACTGCATAAAGTAAATGTTTGTCAAAAAAAATTCTAAAAGGGTCTAAATAAAGGTGGATGACTCTGGTGTCAAATCTCTATTATTATGCACCTGCCAAAAGACCCTTTGGTTATCGATAGACATGTATAATGATACTATGTCAAATTATAATTATACTAGAAAGACCCGGTCTTCTAAGGATAATTTTACACTGTTCAATTTGTTGATGAAATCTGCCGTATCTCAAATGTATGATAATCTTGAGGTTGCAAAATTTCTTAAAAGACAAGTAGAGTAGCAATGTTGGAAAATATTGAGCCAGACCCAGATACTATAGCTTGGCCTGGAGATGACACAGGGGATTTATGTATCTTAGGTAGGATATATAAAGGTGTTGTCAGTTGCTCAATACTCAAAAACCTGCACATGTCTTTGTCAAAAATTCCCTGTGATAAGTTTTCTGTTTCAAATATGTTTAATACATCACCCCAATGAAAATTTTGGGTCAGTAAAAATTTGGCTACATCTACAAGCTCCTACAATTTTCTCAGATAAACTTTTAGAAGAAATATTTTACACTAGGTTTTGCATCTCAACTGCCTTGTCTCTGTAAAAATGGCAACATTACCACCAGGATTGTCATTATTGTGTTGTAGTTGTTTTTGACCAGATTGTTTAGATGGTCTACATATGCATTGCCCATATTTGAAAGCAAGCAAGCGAGCAAACATTGTGCTGGTGTACTCTGCCAGGAATATATGTGGCCAGACCTATACTCTTTCATATCCACTTACTCCTCTTCATCTCCTCCTGTTCAGCTTTCACAGTCTGAATACAACTCTTAACAGTGTATGAAAACTTGGAAAATCAACGACAGTTAAAATGTTTATTAGCAATGTCTTAATTTCCAAAGTTTTACTATTGCTTTCACTATACCTATCTCTTTTTCAACACACTTAAATCTGTGATAATTTAGTACAAAACTCATTCCTCAATGACATCATGCATGCTATTGGCATATAAAGAACACCCACGATCAGTGCCAGGGGGAAATGTTCAATATGGATCTGAACATTGCAAGTTTGGGTACTCTTATCACTAATCATCAAAGCAAGCAAAACAAACTTATTTATTTTGCCAATTTGACATTTTACCACACAAATCATAGCATTTAGATCTATTTCAGGTAGTGTAATACACTAAACAAAATTAAGATTTTACATTCTTGAGGAGACACATTTTACACAATCTTCTTGCTTCCACCCAGCAGATCTATAAGGAAAATTGGAAATCAGTAGTGTGTAGAAATCAGTACCATTAAAGCAGCACAATAATGGGATCTTATTTGTAGGATGCTTATATTTTTAGCAGTGGGATCGTTTACTACAAATGGTCCATACAGTCATGCTTCCATAACTACAATTACACTTTTCTCTTGAAAAGGCAATCATTTTTTTTCTCTTGACCCTCTGAGAATAGTTCTTCCCAAGAAAAATGCTTCCAAACTCCTAGTAATAAACATAGATCAACATAACTTGCAATGATAACAGCCTATTAGGCAACATAATTAACTTTGTAGAATATGGAGTTTATAAATCACAATAGGGTGCATATGAATAATGCATTGTTTTATTTTCAGCTATTGTAAATTTAAACTGTGAACTGAGTCAGGGTAAGCTCTGAGGTCTGGTGTATAAATCTTTGGCACAGCACTATAAGCAAGAAATTAATGGCACGTGGATAGAACTAATGGTGTGAGTCTCTGAACATTCCTTCAAACCGTACGGCAACACACTGGAAATAAGATTGTGTGCCACTGCGATGATAAGAAAACTGAATTCATTCTGACATCAGTAATAGAATAAGCTTTATTTGTGTGTTTAAAGTAGTAAAGTCAAACAAACAAAATTTAACAATCTATAATAAATTTTTAACTTTGAGCTAAGACAATTATCTGTATTTAATTGTAATTATGTTATCAAATAGATGCAAGAGCAGTGCTCAAGATGCTTAGATAAAAATGGCGGGGCATTCAGAACGTCAGCACACTCGTCAGCAACGTTTCACATTAAGCGTCTTGATGTATCTGGCTGGGTCCGAGCTTGAAAAAAGACATAGGTCCATCAAACCAAATTTTTTTTCACATAATATTTTTTTTCCAGTCCTTCTATTGAACATATGAAAAGTAACTACCAACAACCTGCTGTGGCAGAGAGAATTCCATGGTCTCATTGCTCTTATAGTAAAGAATCCCTGTCCATGGTGATGGTTGAACCACCTCTCCTCTCATTGTAGAAGATGCCCCCTTAACCTGGTCACAGGCCTTGGAAAAGCCTAAATGCACAACACCCACAGCCTCATCCACATCATTCTAGAACTTACCTCCTCATAGAAGCTGTTTAGATTAGTCTGACAAAGACTTTTCCCTCATAAAACCAGGCTGATGCTGCAGTGAGATATTCCAGGATAGCATCTCTAACAAACCCTCAAATAGCTTGCCTACAAGTTAATCTCACAGGTCTGTAGTTTCCAGGATCCCTTCCAGGATCCCTTTTTAATCCTTTTTGTATATTGGCGCCACAATTGCTAAGTGTCAGTATTGTGGATAAGAAGCTGTTGTGAATAAATCTTTAAATACTAAAAATAATGGTCTGACCTCCTGAAGTTTTGAACCTCTTCTAACTATCGCAGTGAAGGATCACTCAAAATTAATGATATTGTGGTCACTATTAACCAGGTGCCCCCCAACCTATAACTCTGATATTCTGTCAGATCTATTGCTTAAGATACCCCCCCACACACACACACACCCCTTGTCGGGTCTTGTGACATGTAATTGTCTTTTGTTATTGACAATAACCTGCTGATTTTAATGGACCTGCAGGTTTTAGCCCCTCCTCTCTTTTGGTGTCATTTTAGTCCTTTATGATAAGTACTTCATCATGTTTTGAAGCTGCATCTATTTGATTTACCAGCAGTTCCTCTGCAGCCTCCCATAAGGACGGGCTTGAGGCAAGAGTTCACATATAAAGAAACCCCTCCAGCTTTTTTATTTAAATAATCATAATTAAAGTGGTATTACCATTTGGGCATTTACATTTAATTAAATTCATTTGCCTTATGTAAACATTTCTTTAATTGGATGTTAATTAAAAAAATGTTCCTATGTGAAGATAATTTCTCATAAATGTAGTGATGTTGTCCCTTAGAAACCAGATAGCTTCCTCGGATACGACCACGTCACACTCTGGCAGCGGTGGCCAGACTTGCGCTATAGAGTCCTGCCAGACCACCAGGATTCAGCAATCATTACCACAGGACGGCTGTGGGACACACAGTAACTCCAGGACATTTTATATACAATAACCTTTTGTTTCTTTGTGCACTCAATCCATCTGAGGTGGCCGTATCCGAGGAAGCAATCTCATTTCTAAGGGACAACATGGCAACATTTATGAGAAATTATCTTCACACAGGAACATTTTTTTTTAATAACATCTTATTGAAGAAATGTTTATATATGGCAGATTAATGAAACTGAATGTGAGTGCCCAGATGAGAATACCCCTTTAAAGACTGTAACCACCTATATTAACATCCCAGTCATAGCTATTGTCCAGCCATGTTTCACGGATACCCACCTTATCATATTTGCCCTTCAACTTGATCTCCAACTACCAGTATCTGTATGTCCTTTCCTGTGCTACCATTTACTTTCTTACTGGAGCAGACAGTTCCCTGCTTGCCAAAGGCCATGTCATGCTACAGTATTGCTACCCCTGAGCTTATATCCCCCTAATTCCCCAGCTTGACAAACTTATTGGGGTATACAAGATCGGGACAAGACACTCTACAACTCTTCCCCCTACCCTGCCTCTTACATAGCTCCCTTCTCACTCGGAACCTCCATACAACTATACCCACACCCATCTTCCCAAGTGAGTATGTGCTTGAGGAGCAGCAAACTCCTTTCCATGTTGTCAACCTTGAAACTTTAAATCCAGAATCTGGGCTGCCAGCTGAGCAATTTTCACACATCCCACACAGCAGTATGCTCACTCAAAGTGTTCTTCAAGGAAAGCATACATGGCACAGTATGTACTGCATGGAAGTTATGAAGTCCATTGTACTAAAAAAAAAATATTGAGTGAAGTAGGAATTTATAGAAACAGAGTACCAGAAAAAATACAGCAGTTATCTTCTAAAGTCTCTCAATCTCAGTCTTCCTTTAATGCTTCAGACACTGCACACACTTAGGACAAATGTACACAGTGCTTTTCTGCCAAGTAAGCCACTCCATTTCCTGCAACAAAATCTCTGGCTGCAAAACCTACAGACAAGCTGACAACAGAAGTATATAGAAGTATATAGATAGCTGCACCCCACTATTAGACAGCACCTTTGGTATCCTGGCTAGTTAACCAAAGGTGAATGTTTCAGACATTTAAATAACAATATAACCACCACACAATATACAGTTTAAGCAAGTAAAAATACCTATAGATACTTGGTTGCTATCTCCTGCAGGAAAACCCACACAAAACAACATCAATGTGAAAATTTGAAGTGAACTTAGCTGTTTGTTACTGGATAAAAAAAAAAAACCCTTTTTCCTTAAAGGGGTATTACCATTTGGGCATTTACATTTAATTAAATTCATTTGCCTTATGTAAACATTTCTTTAATTGGATGTTAATTAAAAAAATGTTCCCGTATGAAGATAATTTCTCATAAATGTAGCCATGTTGTCCCTTAGAAACCAGATAGCTTCCTCGGATACGACCACGTCACACTCTGGCAGCGGTGGCCAGACTTGCGCTATAGAGTCCTGCCAGACCACCAGGATTCAGCAATCATTACCACAGGACGGCTGTGGGACACACAGTAACTCCAGGACATTTTATATACAATAACCTTTTGTTTCTTTGTGCACTCAATCCATCTGAGGTGGCCGTATCTGAGGAAGCAATCTCGTTTCTAAGGGACAACATGGCAACATTTATGAGAAATTATCTTCACACAGGAACATTTTTTTTTAATAACATCTTATTGAAGAAATGTTTATATATGGCAGATTAATGAAACTGAATGTGAGTGCCCAGATGAGAATACCCCTTTAAATCCTAAATCACACTTTGGACATAGCACACATATGCTCACAAATACTCCCACACTGGCTTTTCTGTTTGCTTTTTAAAATCCACTGATCCCAGGCCATATTTTGTTTAGGGACAAAAGCCAATAGTTAAGGCAAAAAAAAGCTTTTATAATCTATGCAAATAAGACTTTGGTGCCTCACTTACGACACCCTGGCAATTCCGCAAACCTCCGGTGCTTAATTATGCACGCCTCCATCTTTGTTGCGTTCCTCCTCCTTGGACCGAGAGCCGGTGACGTCACTCGGCTCTCGGCACTTCTCATACATGGGCAGTTAGTGAATCTCACGCAGCTGCAATCTGTCACAGGTAAGCATAGCCTCGGCAATACTAATGGGTGTCAGCGCATGCACGGTCACTGATTGTTGCGCAGCTGGCTAGATGAATGTGACTGCAGAGAAGTCTGAAGCTTGGTAACTGTTGTTTGCCAGATAACAGACGGGAGGAGGACATAGGATGGGCTAGCAAAGATAGTTTACATTTAATGCAGTTAGCGAATGTGATAGGCCTGCCTAAAAAGATGGGTTTTAAGAGCATGTTTGAAAGTTTGAAGGTTGGGTGTTAGTGTGATAGGCATTCCAGAGAATTAGTACAGCCAGGGAAAAGTTTTGGAGATGTGCATGAGAGGTATGAATTAGGGTAAACGCTAACTTAAGCTTAAAGCTGTTTGTTCTTTTTTCATGGTTTTAGTCAGTTTATAGCAATTCTATGCCAAGAAAGTGCTCGTTTACTGAGTATAGAAATGATAGGTTATATCCAGTCTGCTTTGTTTCAATATGATTGAAGAAGGATGACATGGTATAACACTAATTCAATTCTGTGAAACTGTTTTGTTTGGGTAACACCGCAATGTAGCATAAGATCAATGGCTTGATACATTTATCACATTCCAAAATTGCTTTACAGTATAGCATTATTAAATGAAGTAACAAAAATAGTTCACAGTTTGTTTTTCGATTTTTGAGATAATGCGCTGTTTTGGCTGTTGGTAAAAAAAAGAATTTCCCTTTATTGAAGCATTTGCGCCAGTTTTCCGGTTACAATAAGTAGTATATATCTCACCCTCCCAGGTGAGGGGAGACCTGCTCATATTGTAAAAACCAGTGAAAAGCCTGAGGGGCTCTAAAAACACCCACCAGAGCCCTTCAGGCTATTTAGCATAATTTTAAAAGTTGATTTTAGAAGAAAGGCAACCATGGATAAAAAATATAACAAGATTGCCACAGTCACAGTGTCTGGATCTATGAGTAAGTGTTCCTGGTTTATCCAAGTTTAATTTTGATTGTAGATTTCCTTTAAAGCATAATACCCTACAATACCCTACAATTTTTCAGGCATCTGAAACTTTTACTTTTGTAGATTGGTACTCATTCGGTATTCATTGAGAAATAAAGAACATAAATAAATGTTGCATTATGCTGTTTGTCTGCGGCTTGTATTATCACCTTAAAAAAAAATACTGTATCAAGCTATACTCAATTTGTTAGTTATAAACTGAAGAAGGCATTGATGGGTGCATGGTGGCTTAGTGGTTAGAACTACAGCCTTGCATCGCTGGGGTCCCGGGTTTGAGTCCCATCCAGGTCAACATCTGCAAAGAGTTTGTATGTTCTCACCGTGTTTGCGTGGGGGTTTCAGTTTCCTCCCACGCTCCAAAACAAGCTGGTAGGGACAGGGACTGATTTGGCAAGCTCTGTGTAATCTGTGTGCGCTATATAAATAAAGAGTTATCATTATTATTATTGATTAAAATGAAACCGTCAAATAGCGTAATCATTAAGCCAAAAGCTGGTGTGATGGTAAGAGGCTAATGTTCAATGCATCTGTTTGGTAAGCATCAAAGAGGCAGTATGTACTCTCTAATTGTAATAATGTCAATTTATTTATTACATATAGAAGTGCTAAAGTTTACAGAAATATTAAAAAGTGTATTATTTATCTTGAAATCATAACATGAAAGGGGAAAAAGCTATTATACACTTGAAACATCTACAAAGCTTGTGTTTGTAATCATAAACTTGCACTTGAATCGAATTAATTATATATACTGCAAAGCTATAACTGCCACTGGCAGGCAAACAGTCTACTTTATAATGCAAATTCCTTTTTACTACAATTATAAAATGTGTTAAATTGATCTTCAAGTGACAAAGAAACTTTCCACAAGCTCATTATCTTAAATAGTTTTTAAATAGACCCATTGCACAGTTTAGGGTTTAAATAACATTTTTCCTGTCGCTGGTTGCCATACACAGCAGAAGCCATTTACACCTACAGTTCATCTCCGGATGAACAATCTGAACATAGCTTCCTGAATAGATTTCTAAAATACCAAAAATATCATTTTAGTCACTTGCTTGTGCCCGAGAAACCTTATGTTTGGTATTTGTAGGAATGACGCAATGTACATCCTACCTACAAATTCTTAAAAATAAGGTACATCACAGCTGTATCTTTAAAATGTAATTTAAAAAAAATGAATTGATATATAAAAAATTTATTTAACTAGCCTGCAGAGAAAAAATTTGGTGAAAAATGGTTTCATGTTATATCAACTCAGAAGCCATGAGGACACGGTCTCCATCTGGAGAAAAAATGGTTTAATCTTCAGAAGTGACACTTCTTTACCATAAGAACCATGGGAAGGATGCAACAAGGGCTAGTGTATCATGATCTACATGGCACCCTATACTTTTTCGCATTATACTATTTCTCTCACTTTGTACGTGTTTCCAGATCATGGATCATGGATCATATACACAGACCCTATATCCCTCTATATGCATTTCACTTTAGCCACAAGTTCATTAGGGGTTAAGGTTTGGCTACTGGGATATATATTACTGTAAAACAAAATGATGACTGCATTGTATGAGTGTTCCACCCCACTCCATCTTAACCATGGCATGCTCACTACTAGCCCCTATTTATGGTGTGATAGTACACGTCTTCGGTGACAAACCTCCAATCAAAATGCCAATCCATAAATCCCATGTCATCAGTGATGTATGGTGGGTTTTCACAAGGTAACCACTCTGGTCTGAGATCTACTTACATCACCTTGCCGAGGTGGACTCAGCTTGCCTAGCTCCAGCACGGTCACCACGTCATCTCCCAACCACGCCGCTCCAGTCTGTCACATGCAGTATATGCCGGGTACATGTAGTTGGGATGAACGAGACTGGGGTTAGCTGAAAACCAGGGAGTGCCCATTAAAGGGACAGAATGGCACTATCTTGGTGTTGCGGGGGCGGTACGACATGCCATTAACTACGGGAACAGTGATGGTTCTGTCACTCTGTCACTTACTGTAAGACATAAGCAGGTACTACAGTTAACCAGTTTGATTAGATTGTATGCTGAAGTATTGTCCCCCCGGATAACACAATATTATAAATTGTTTAAAGGCAACGCAAAGTATGGATTTATCTATCAGTCTGCAGATAGGTGTTTTCAGAAATATCTAGCCTGAAATATGATGCATAGGAGTATACATTGTCAGTAGAGATGAGCGAGCACTAAAATACTCGGGTACTCGTTATTCGAGACAAACTTTTCCCGATGCTCGAGTGCTCGTTTCGAGTAACGAGCCCCATTGAAGTCAATGGGAGACTCGAGCATTTTTCAAGGGGACCAAGGCTCTGCACAGGGAAGCTTGGCCAAACACCTGGGAACCTCAGAAAAGCATGGAAACACCACGGAAATGGACAGGAAACAGCAGGGGCAGCATGCATGGATGCCTCTGAGGCTGCTTAAATGCACCATTATGCCAAAATTATGGGCAACAGCATGGCCATGACAGAGTGACAGAATGAAGCTAGATAGCATCTAAAACATCCAATAATTGACCCTGACACTATAGGGGACGGCATGCAGAGGCAGCGGCAGCAGCGGCAGGCTAGAGAGTGGCATGACGACATACCCTAAATGGACTCAGGCTTCAAACCAATGGGTGGCAGAGAGGAACCAAAGGAGGTGAGCAAGAAGTGCTCAAATAATATCGGTACATGATAAAAGTTTGCCAGTATATTTTGTGGATTACACAGCAGGGTGGCGACAAAGTTAACAAGTTTGATGTGGAAGCCATGAAAACAACCCAAAATTCTGCCAGACACAGCTCGTTTGATAAGGGGACCATGTATGCAGGCAGTGAACTAGTAGTAGATTAAAGGTGCTGCAGTTAAAACTATGTTAGTTGGATCTTGGCATGGAGCTGGCGCTCCGCTGCCAGGCGAGCTTTCGCCAATCCAAGCCCCTGTCTCTAGGCTACTCCCCAAACAGCACTTCTAAGAACCTTTTGTATAAGATCAAGTGTAGTAGCGTTCTTAAAAGTTTAGGATATGGCGGGTGAGGGGAATGTAAACAGATGCGCAAGAAGCGCTGAAATAATATCCGTAAATGTTAAAAGTTTGCCAGTGTATTTTGTGGATAACACAGCAGGGTGGCGACAAAGTTAACAACTTTGATGTGGAATCCATGAAAACAACCCAAATTTCGGCCTGACACACCTCGTTTGATAAAGGGACGATGTATGGAGGCAGCTATATGGACGACTTTTGGAGGTAGCAATGGAGACAACGTGTGGAGGCTGCTATGGAGACAATTCAATTTGGATAGTGCCTGTATGTGGCAGTCCAAAAAAGTTTTCAAACCAGAGGAGCAGGTAGGTGGCCCTCCAGAAAAATGGAATAGATTGAGTGCCTGTATGTGGCAGTCCAAAAAAGTTTTCAAACCAGAGGAGCAGGTAGGTGGCCCTCCAGAAAAATGGAATACATTGAGTGCCTGTATGTGGCAGTCCAAAAAAGTTTTCAAACCAGAGGAGCAGGTAGGTGGCCCTCCAGAAAAATGGAATAGATTGAGTGCCTGTATGTGGCAGTCCAAAAAAGTTTTCAAACCAGAGGAGCAGGTAGGTGGCCCTCCAGAAAAATTGAATAGATTGAGTGCCTGTATGTGGCACTCCCAAAAATTGTTTAAAACAGAGGACCGGGTCGGTGGCCCTCCAGAAAAATTAAATG
Source organism: Engystomops pustulosus (assembly GCF_040894005.1). Classification (NCBI taxonomy): domain Eukaryota; kingdom Metazoa; phylum Chordata; class Amphibia; order Anura; family Leptodactylidae; genus Engystomops; species Engystomops pustulosus. Next base: position 131,194,973 of record NC_092414.1, read on the forward strand.
CACAAAGTACTATAGCTAGAGCCAGTGGGCCCTGTCAAAAAATAGCCAGTTTCCTCTGCTTTACTGTACAAAGAGGAGAAAAAGGAAGAAAATGAGGAGGAGGAGGAGTGGATAAATTATTCAGGTTGAGCTTCCTTCACCTGCTGGAGATTTGAAATTAGGAGAAATCCAGGCTTTATTCATCTTGATAAGCGTCAGCCTGTCAGCGCTGTCAGTCGACAGGCGTGTACGCTTATCGGTGATGATGCCACCAGCTGCACTGAAAACCCGCTCGGACAAGACGCTAGCGGCAGGGCAGGCAAGAACCTCCAAGGCGTACAGCGCCAGTTCGTGCCACATGTCCAGCTTTGAAACCCAGTAGTTGTAGGGAGCTGTGTGATCATTTAGGACGATGGTATGGTCAGCTACGTACTCCCTCACCATCTTTCTGTAAAGATCAGCCCTACTCTGCCGAGACTGGGGACAGGTGACAGTGTCTTGCTGGGGTGACATAAAGCTGGCAAAAGCCTTGTAAAGCGTACCCTTGCCAGTGCTGGACAAGCTGCCTGCTCGCCTACTCTCCATCGCTACTTGTCCCGCAGAACTACGCACTCTGCCGCTAGCGCTGTCAGAAGGGAAATACTGTTTCAGCTTGTGCACCAGGGCCTGCTGGTATTCATGCATTCTCACACTCCTTTCCTCTCCAGGGATGAGAGTGGAAAGATTTTGCTTGTACCGTGGGTCCAGGAGAGTGAACACCCAGTAATCGGTGCTGGAATAAATTCTTTGAACGCGAGGGTCACGGGATAGGCAGCCTAGCATGAAATCTGCCATATGCGCCAGAGTACCAACGCGTAAGAATTCACTCCCCTCACTGGCCTGACTGTCCATTTCCTCCTCCTCCAACTCCTCCAACTCCTCTTCTTCTGCCCATACACGCTCAACAGTGAAGGACTCAACAATGGTCCCCTCTTGTGTCTCGCCAACATTCTCCTCCTCTTCCTCCTCATCCTCCTCCACCTCCACCTCCTCCGATATGCGCTGAGAAACAGACCTAAGGGTGCTTTGGCTATCAACAAGGGAATCTTCTTCCCCCGTCTCTTGTGAGGAGCGCAAAGCTTCCGACTTCATGCTGACCAGAGAGTTTTTCAACAGGCCAAGCAGCGGGATGGTGAGGCTGATGATGGCGGCATCGCCACTGACCATCTGTGTTGACTCCTCAAAGTTACTCAGCACCTGACAGATATCAGACATCCACGTCCACTCCTCATTGCAGACTTGAGGAAGCTGACTGACCTGACTACCAGTTCTGGTGGAAGTTGACATCTGGCAGTCTACAATCGCTCGGCACTGCTGGTAAACTCTGGATAACATGGTCAGTGTTGAATTCCACCTCGTGGGCACGTCGCACAACAGTCGGTGAGCGGGCAGTTGGAGGCGGCGCTGCGCTGCCCTGAGAGTGGCAGCATCTGTGCTGGACTTCCTGAAATGCGCACAGATGCGGCGCACCTTCGTGAGCAAATCAGACAGATTGGGGTATGTCTTGAGGAAACGCTGAACTATCAGATTTAACACATGGGCCAGGCATGGCACATGTGTCAGTCTGCCGAGTTGCAGAGCCGCCACCAGGTTACGGCCGTTGTCACACACAACCATGCCTGGCTTCAGGTTCAGCGGTGCCAGCCACAGATCAGTCTGCGCCGTGATGCCCTGTAATAGTTCTTGGGCGGTGTGCCTTTTATCGCCTAGGCTCAGCAGTTTGAGCACCGCCTGCTGTCGCTTAGCGACGGCACTGCTGCTGTGCCTAGAGCTACCGACTGATGGCGCCATGCCCACGGATGGTCGTTCGGAGGAGGAGGTGGAGGAGGGGTGGGAGGAGGTGGAGGCATAGTAGGCCTGAAACACCTGGACCGAGGTAGGCCCCGCAATCCTCGGCGTCGGCAGTATATGACCAGCCGCAGGGTCAGACTCGGTCCCAGCCTCCACCAAGTTAACCCAATGTGCCGTCAGCGATATATAGTGGCCCTGCCCGGCAGCACTCGTCCACGTGTCCGTGGTCAGGTGGACCTTGTCAGAAACGGCGTTGGTCAGGGCACGGATTATGTTGTCTGACACGTGCTGGTGCAGGGCTGGGACGGCACATCGGGAAAAGTAGTGGCGGCTGGGGACCGAATACCGAGAGGCGGCCGCCGCCATGAGGCTGCGAAAGGCCTCGGTCTCTACTAGCCTATAGGGCAGCATCTCCAGGCTTAGCAATCTGGAGATGTGCACATTAAGGGCTTGGGCGTGCGGGTGGGTTGCACTATATTTGCGTTTCCGCTCCAGCGTCTGGGGTATGGAGAGCTGAACGCTGGTGGATGCTGTGGAGGATCGTGGAGGCGACGATGGGGTTTTTGTGCCAGGGTCCTGGGCAGGGGGCTGACTATCAGCTGACACAGGGGAAGGAGCAGTGGTGTGCACGGCCGGAGGTGAACGCGCTTGTTGCCACTGAGTGGGGTGTTTAGCATTCATATGCCTGCGCATACTGGTGGTAGTTAAGCTAGTAGTGGTGGAACCCCTGCTGATCCTGGTTTGGCAAATGTGGCACACCACAGTCCGTCGGTCATCCGGTGTTTCCTTAAAGAACCTCCAGACTTCTGAAAATCTAGCCCTCGCCGCAGGAGCCCTCGCCATGGGAGCTTCACTAGTTGACACATTTGGCGCTGATGCACCAGCTCTGGCCCTGCCTCTCCGTCTGGCCCCACCACTGCCTCTTCCAACCTGTTCTGGTCGAGGACTCTCCTCCGTCTCAGAAGCACTGTGTTCACCCGGCCTCTCAACCCAGCTTGGGTCTGTCACCTCATCATCCTCCGATCCCTCAGTCTGCTCCCCCCTCGGACTTCCTGCCCTGACAACAACTTCCCCACTGTCTGACAACCGTGTCTCCTCATCGTCGGACACCTCTTTACACACTTCTTCCAGTACGTCACCAAGGTCATCATCACCCACAGACTGCGACTGGTGGAAAACCTGGGCATCGGAAAATTGCTCATCAGCAACCGGACAAGTGGTTTGTGACTGTAGGAAGGGTCCAGAAAACAGTTCCTCAGAGTATGCCGGTTCAAATGGCAAATTTTGCTGGGAGGGGGCAGACTGGGGGGGAGGAGGCTGAGGTGCAGGAGCTGGAGGAGTGCCGATTTCGGTGACATGGGTGGACTGCGTGGAAGACTGACTGGTGGACAAATTGCTCGAAGCATTGTCGGCAATCCACGACATCACCTGTTCGCACTGTTCTGGCCTCAACAGTGCTCTCCCAGTAACTTCAGAGATGAACCTAGGGAGTGTAGCTCTGCGGCGTTCCCCTGCTCCCTCATAAGCAGGTGGTGTCTCACCCCGCCCAGGACCACGGCCTCTGACCCCTGCAGTAGTTGGACGCCCACGTCCCCGCCCTCGTCCTCTACCCCTAGCCCTCGGGTTAAACATTTTGAAAATGAGAGTTATAACTTTAATTTTTTTTTTAACTTTTTTTTGTGTTTTTTTTTTTGTGTGTTTTTTAGTTTTTAAAACCAAACGATGCTATCCTATTGCTATGGCTATTTTCTAGCCAAGTATGAAAGCACACTGCTATGCCAGATGAGATGACACTGAGTTATGAAAAAAAAAACGTAAAATAAAAAAGGAAATGGCAGACTGTGCCTAATTGAAATCCAACCCCGGGCCCTAATAAATTTTCCCACTTCGGTCTTTGCGATGGATATGTGCGTCACTAAGCGCAAAACACAGTGGTCGCAAGTCTCACTACAAATTGCTCACAATTTGCTAGTAGATGCACTGCAGCAACTACAGCCACCAGCAGATCAACCAGAAATCAAATATATATAACGCTACTGTAGGCGTAAGTAAGCCGTTTGGATTCTCCTATGGCTATTTTCTAGCCAAGTATTAAAGCACACTACTATGCCAGATGAGATGACGCTGAGTTATGAAAAAAATAAACGTAAAATAAAAAAGGAAATGGCAGACTGTGCCTAATTGAAATCCAACCCCGGGCCCTAATAAATTTTCCCACTTCGGTCTTTGCGATGGATATGTGCGTCACTAAGCGCAAAATGTAAACAGAACGAAAAAACAACAAGAGAGGACGGCGCCTCGTGTAATACTGTTGGGATCAATGGTTGGTGAGAGAAGAGAGTACTGCTCACCTGAAAGCACCTTGTTACAGTGCAGTTTGTAGCCCAACCTGGGGAAGGGTTCCGGATCGTATGGCTAGTTGAAGCCAATAGCAGGAGTAGATGGATGGTTTGTTCTAAGCAGCTCCCACAGCTCCAAAATACCCGGACCTCGAATAGAGGCCGGTGTAGACAGTGGAGTAAAAAACGGAAAAAACAGGAGAAAGAAGCTATCGTGGGGCGCTAGTAGGCCAAATCGTATCTACAACAGCGATAAATGGCTGGAAATAATCTGTATTGAAGATATTTTATTATATAAAACAACAAACAGTGATAAAAATAAAAGTCTAGGTAACGCGTTTCGGTTATAAAAACCTTCTTCAGACCAAAATAGACAGATAATACAACCGGCAGATAACCTGTATGTAGATAGATAAAAAATAGATACTTACAATAGCTGAAATTACATTATATGAATAGTTTGAAAGCAATAATAATGCAATATAAGGAATAAGCAAATACATTGAGTAGCATCACATATAGATGTAAACAAAATTAGTGTATGATAAAATTACTGTCTCAAATACTCTATAACTCTCAAAATAATACATTTTGAAAATATTAAAAATTATGAAATAAATAAATAAATAAATAAATAATAGATAAACTAGGTAGACTTAGGTAAATAGGAATGTAATGAAGTAAAACTAAGCCACAAAACGGAATGAATGGATCGCTACATGATTAAGTATGGGAACTGATACAAAGGAAGTATATAGATAATCTGTAGTGAAGTATGTATCTAGAAGTAAGGAACTGGCTAGGAGTTGAGATAAACAGGGGGGAAAAAACAAAAAACATACACAACGTATTAGGAGAGAGAAGGGGCAAGGATTCAGGCAAATGTAGAGATATACTCACGGTCCAGCTAGGTGGCTGTAGTGTGCTGCCTGGAAGATAGAAAGAATGGGCCGCCAGATGTCTGCCCTCTGCCTTATATGAGGAGGATTTTTTTTTTTTTTTCAATATCCCTTCTTTATTAGGATGATTGGGACACATGCAGTGATACAATTGGGATATACACAAGGATAGGAGGATAGATAAATAAAATGATAAATGTAAGAAAGATGTGAGAAAGTTAGTAACTTACTAGATGGAAGTAAAATTAATAAATATATCACGGAATGTACACCATAAAAGACTATATACAAAATATTCCTTAAAAAATACCTTAAAAAATAATATTAATAATAAAATAATATACATACATGGTACATGGTTTAAATATAGATTCACAGAGTTAATACAAGAGAGAGTATACTTTGAGTATAGGGAGTAAATGAAATTGTGGATACAACTTAAATACAACTTCATAATTTGGAAGGGGACTAGGGAAGAAGCCCTCCTGTTCATAGATGACATCAACGATAACCACTGGGGCCTTCAATTCACATCAAACATTGTTAAAAATGATGCAGAATTTCTTGATGTAGTAGTCTTTCATACTGAGGAGGAAATACGTACGCGCACTTTCTTTAAGTCTGTAGACAGTAATAGTTATCTAAATTTTTCCAGTAATCACTACAAAAAGTGGAAAACGAATATCCCATATGGACAATTTAAGAGGATAAGACGCAACTGCACCACTAACGCAGATTTTAATACACAGAGCCAGGTACTTATAAATAGATTCCTAGCTAAAGGCTACCCCCCTCCCCTAATATCTACTGCACTACTCAGAGCAGGACAGCTTAGCCAGAGCGAGTGCCTCAAACCAGCTGTGCTCACCACCACAGATGCTCATAATGAGGCCAGTTTCATTACTACCTTTTCCAATAATGCTAGTCAGATCAAGGATATACTGAGGAAACATTGGAATGTTCTTTTACATGATCCTTTTCTTAAAGACTCCATTGCACAGAACCCCAAAATAACTTATAAAAGACCTCGTACACTGAAGAATATGTTGGCTCCTAGCCGTCTACGCATGAATCAAAAGGTTACACCTTCCCCAGTTTCTTCCTTTTTTCCTCGTATACTGGGTAGTTACAAGTGCGGGCGCAACAAATGTAAATGTTGTGAAACCATTTGTCACCGATCTCCCAGATTTTGCTCTAATGTAACCGGCGAGAGTTTTTCCATTAATAGTTTCCTCAACTGCAGCTCAGACTACGTAATTTATTTGCTTGAATGTACATGCAAATTTCAATATATAGGTCGTACGATACAGCCACTCAGAGAGCGCCTAAACAAGCACAGATCAAATATCACCAATGGTTTCCTGCTGCATAGTGTGTCGCGACATGCTGCAGTTCATCACAACCGCAATTACAAAGAGTTTAATATCAAACCAATTGAATACATCCCTAGCTCCACACCACAACGTCACAACCAACTCAAACAGCGTGAAATGTTTTGGATCTACAAGCTTCAAACCCTGGTACCATCAGGTCTCAATGAAAGTTTGGAAAATGTCTTCTAACCCTATATATATTGTTCAAGTTGTATTTAAGTTGTATCCACAATTTCATTTACTCCCTATACTCAAAGTATACTCTCTCTTGTATTAACTCTGTGAATCTATATTTAAACCATGTACCATGTATGTATATTATTTTATTATTAATATTATTTTTTAAGGTATTTTTTAAGGAATATTTTGTATATAGTCTTTTATGGTGTACATTCCGTGATATATTTATTAATTTTACTTCCATCTAGTAAGTTATTTACTTTCTCACATCTTTCTTACATTTATCATTTTATTTATCTATCCTCCTATCCTTGTGTATATCCCAATTGTATCACTGCATGTGTCCCAATCATCCTAATAAAGAAGGGATATTGAAAAAAAAAAAAAAAATCCTCCTCATATAAGGCAGAGGGCAGACAGCTGGCGGCCCATTCTTTCTATCTTCCAGGCAGCACACTACAGCCACCTAGCTGGACCGTGAGTATATCTCTACATTTGCCTGAATCCTTGCCCCTTCTCTCTCCTAATACGTTGTGTATGTTTTTTGTTTTTTCCCCCCTGTTTATCTCAACTCCTAGCCAGTTCCTTACTTCTAGATACATACTTCACTACAGATTATCTATATACTTCCTTTGTATCAGTTCCCATACTTAATCATGTAGCGATCCATTCATTCCGTTTTGTGGCTTAGTTAATCCCAATCACCACCTCACAGAGATTGTTTCACTAACTCAATACCTTGAAACATAAGACATTTCGCAACTCCCCAATGACACTGCCATATAGCTCTGGCAAGAGGAGCATCCTTTTATCTTTAATATTGTTCATATGCCCTCCAAAGCGTGTCTTTTGTTTTCTAAAAGTTTTCTCTAAAAAGTCCAGAGGGCATGTGCACGTAGCCAAGTAGACTGCACCAATTGATGAACATTTAATAAATTCATGTATTTCCTATACCATCCCAGTACACTATCACTTTTGAGGATTCATGTACTTACAGGCAGAACAATGTTCACGCTTAGAGGAGTGGTTAGGTTTCCTACCCAACCATGTTCCCATAATTCTAACTGGTGGCAGAAAACTATAAACTAGGAGATCTCTTCCTAAATTACTCCTGTACATAATTGCTGCGTTTTCAGGTATGCATTTTTCCACTTCCTTATTAGCCAGAAGCACATCACAATAGTTAGAGATTATTTCATATATCTCCTTATATCCATTGTCATAAGCTCCTATTACATGAGTGTAGGCTTAACCTTAATCTCGCTTCTTGGGAACAAGCAATTTATAAAAATTCGGTTCGACTCGGTTCGCCGAATTTTCAAGGAAAATTCGATTTGCATGGAATCGAATCACGGCATGTGACCTAACGGTACGTCACATGCCGTGTGCAGGAGCATGGAGAGGGCCCAAGGGCTGATCCCTCTCCATAGCCGGTAAGTCTTTGCTGAATATTGCAGCAAAGGCTTACGAATAACATCCATGGTCGGTGCTAGCACCAATTGCGTGAAGCCGACGGAAAAGCTGCTAAAAATTATAGCATTGAAAACGGCTTCAAAAGTCGCAAAAAATGGCTCCATACACCAAAGTATAAAAAACTTATTAGCGCCAGAGTATGGCAAAATAAAATTTTTATTGAGGAGTAACACAGTGAGGAACACTAGCGCCATACAGTGAGGGACACTACCGCCACACAGTGAAGGACAATACCGCCACACAGTGAGGAACACTACGGCCATACAGTGAGGAACACTACCACCATACAGAGAGGAACACTACCGCCATACAATGAGGGACAATACTGCCATACAGTGAGGCACACTACCCCAATACTGTGAGGAGCACTACCTCCATACAGTGAAGAATACAGCCATATAGTGAGGAACATTACCTCCACACAGTTGGGAACACTATTTCCATACATTGAGGGACACTATCGCCAGACAGTGAGGGACACTACCCCCATATAGTGAGGAACACTACCTCCATACACTAAAGAAAACAGCCATTCAGTGAGGGACACTACCCCCATACAGTGAGGAACACTACCGCCATACAGTGAGGGACACTACCGCCATACAGTGAGGGACACTACCCCCATACAGTGAGGGACACTACCCCCATACAGTGAGGAACACTACCCCCATACAGTGAGGAACACTACCCCCATACAGTGAGGGACACTACCTCCATACAGTGAAGAATACAGCCATACAGTGAGGGACACTACCCCCATACAGTGAGGAACACTACCCCCATACAGTGAGGAACACTACCCCCATACAGTGAGGGACACTACCTCCATACAGTGAAGAATACAGCCATACAGTGAGGGACACTACCCCCATACAGTGAGGAACAGTACTACCATACAGTGAGGAACAGTACTACCATGTTCTTTTCTTCTTCCCAGAGTTCTCTGCCCCATTTTGCTGATAAAGGGGAAAAAATAATTTTAAAAATTTGAAATTCGATCCCACAAATCACTGTAAACTTCAGATTCATGACAAATCAAATTTTCTTGCAATTCTAAACAAATTTAGAATAGTTAGAATCGATTTGCCCATCTCTAGTCTCAATCTTACTGGGAAAACCCTGTCTCTGAAGATTATCAGAAAGTTGTAGAAAGTAAGCTACTCCTTCAATACCCTTAACATGAGGGAGTGAAGAGTAGAGCGCCTCCACATCTAAGCTACCTAAATAGTGGTGTTATTCAACATAAAGGCCATCCAGTTTTTTGAGGACCTCCATACTGTCTCTCATATAAGGCAAGGACTCAACAAAAGGTATCAAGACTTATCTAGATAACAGTAAGATTATTCACTGCAGAGACTATTGGGCGCCCCTTAGGGGTGGATTCCCTTTATGGACCTTTAAAAAAACAGCCAGCTGTGGATGATCCAAGTGCATATATTTGTACTGAGGTGTGTATTCCTTTTTCAATGTTTTTGTACACATTGTAATTTTTGGCGATTATAGCACCATCTGTCATCAAAATTGTTAAAAAACCTAGGTCAAATCAAAACGTGTAGTTTTTCCTAGGGATTCCAAATCTGCAGTAAAAAATGAGGATTCCATTTAAGATTTTTAAGTTGCCTTCCCCGAGATCTGATGTATATTTTGTGGGATATTCCATTGCCCTAACCTTTTTGTTATACCTATATATCATGATAAAGATGGCTGGGATTGATCAAACAACTGATTTGTTCAGAGCCTCCTGACTTTTCCCCAACATTAAATTTCAGTGGAGATATTCAGGCATTTGGGACTATCAGAAGCCAAAATTCAGAGTGATTCAGATACCTTTCCAAATTGTAAAGTTTTAAAGCACAATTGAATCTGCTATAACCGAGTTCAACTAATTTTAATATGTATGGCCATCTCAATCATGTTTCCCTTTTAGAATACAATGTATTATTGTATGGCACTTATGTATGGCACTTATGATAAGATGCAGACATAAATATTTAACATAAATTATATTGCTTACAGCCATTGATAATGCAGTAGTTATAGCTTTCAAGAAGAACAAAAAAGACACACTATAAATGTAAAAAAGGACAATATTTTATGAAGAAGTTGATATATTAGTAAAAACTTCACAAAGTATAGTAAAGTTATTCCATTATTTAACAATGCTAAAGATATTTTTTCTCTTGTTTAGACATTGCAAAGCCGAAAAATCAGAGAAGTATAATGGTTACTCCTGGTGGGAACTGGCCCGTTGTTTTATTATATGTAAACTAGAGTGGTATACATAGAAACTAATGATTCATTTGATAAGGGGAGGAAAGAAAATAAACTGAAGTTCTGTAACAGTTTTTTTGTGGCACTGAGCATGGTGCATACTTACTGTAGCACATATGGCTATGTACAGGGTTATTATTATTTTACTACTTTTGCTCAAAAACCTCTTCATAACCTAAAAGTTTAAACTCATAGTTTTAATCCTTAAAGGGGTTGTAAGGTGGCAGACATTTCCCTGCATGTTGCAGACAAACAAAAGTAACTCCATATATGAATTTAATGTTATCAGTGATTCTAAGTACATTTACAGATAATGAAATCTGAAGTTATAAGGTCAGATTTTGTTTATACTACCGCATCTCCTGGGAAACGACAACTTCACAGTCCCCAGCGCTGGCTGAGCATGTGTGGTAGGCAGTCTTCATCATCCTATGTGCCTGCATATGTGCTGCACACAGTGTAATTCTCTGTGCAGCTTCCTTCCTTGTATGGACAGTGCCCGCCTCCGCCTCCTCTACAACACAAGCCCAGAGCTCTAGCAGCCAATCGCTGCTGTGCTGTGCATTCTGGTGGGAGTTAAGCATCATGGGACTTGTAGTCTCAATGCAGAGTGCGGCGCCATCTTGCTTCCTCTGTTCCTGCCTCCAGGAATAAAGAGGTAATTCTTCGTAAAAATCGCAATTACCACAATATTTTAGTGGAAGGTATTGTAGTAGATGGTGTAGAGGGTGTATTTGTCACACCCAGGAGTTGGTTTTGGAGGTTCAGGGACCATACAACCCCTTTAAAGGACCCTTTTTCATTTTTGCATTTCTGTTTCTTACTTCTTTCATTCCAAAAGCTAAAACTTTTTTATTTTTATGTTTACAGAGATGTGTGTGGGCTTGTTATCTGCGGGACAAATTGTACCAAATTGTACTGTTCAGAGGCGACATTTAATATTCCATCCAATGTACTGATAAGCTAGAAAAAAATTCCAAGTGCATTGAAATTGACAAAAAATAAAACACATTTGTGGCGTATTGTAGGCCAATAACTTTTTCACACTTTGGTATATGAAGCTATGTAAGGTATCATTTTTTGCAGTACGAGCAGGTGTATCAATTTGTTGTATCAATTTGGTATCAATTTGGGACCTGTATGACTGTTTTATCACTTTTTATTCAAATATTCAGGTATGGAAAAATGGTAAAAAAATTGCTGATTCAGACATTTGTGCACTATTTTCCATTATGGTGTTCACTGTTGGGAATAATCTTTTTTATATTTTGATAGAACAGGCATTTTGGGATGTGTCAATACCTAAAATGTTTGTTTTATACTGTTTTACTTTAAACTTTTACTTTTTAAAAAAATGTAAATATTTTTTTTTATATTTTTTACATTTTTTTACTATTTTTTCAGACCCTCTAGGATACTTTAGCCCTTCAGGGTCTAATTGCTCATACCATGTACTGCAATACTATTGTATTTCAATATATAGCAATTTTATTGATGATCTCTAATAGTCAGATATCAGCTGGCTGTTGGAGATTATTATACATGGCAAGCCTAAAGTCTCAATGAGACAGGGTAAAAAAAAATTGAAAATCTTGACAATGGTGAACTCCGGTGGACTTGAGCAGGAAAGCAACAGATGCGGGAAATCGGGCGAACGATCTAAGTGGACCTCCAAGGGACCGGGTAAGTAAATGTGCCCCATTGTGTTTCTCAACCAACAGACTATACCTACCAACACATAAATGTGTACTTTTCATGCCCGAAAAATTGGTCCGTTGGTATAATTTTGCAGCCTATGTGTCATCGGCATGTGAGGTCTACCGCTAACAAGAGAAAACTGCACCAAAAAACTTGAACGTGGAAATACAGCCTTCAAACTCTGTTAAAAACAAAAAACAAATAAAACAGATGGGGATAACTTTGCTCTAGTGTAAGCATAAATTACTTTATAACACAATTATAAACATAAAGTATATTAATTCCTAATGTGTATGGTAACTTAAGTATATGGTCTTGGCAGTTTTATAAAAAGCTCTTTCTAAAAAATAATAAAATGCATCAGTTTTTAGCCAGTCTGATAAAAATGGAGATTTATGAGATTTTTTACTTTCTGTTTTTTCTTTCCTACCCTTAAGGGTAATGCAGCGGGAACTTATCTGCTGAGAATATATTTAACTGTTTTCCAGAAATATTCAAGTTGTAGAAGTTAAGATTAGGAAGAAAAAGTATCAGTATGCTGACTGAGCACATTATGGCTAATGAGCATGACATTAAGATAATGAGAGTCATTTATCAAGTGATATAAATTGAAAAAATGTATACAGTATTTTTATCCTCAACAGTTTCCCTACTATTCCATTGTGCATCATGATGAATTCTGTGTAAATGTTTATCTGATTCACATCACGACTTGTGGGAATGTAACAATATATTTTGTCTTCCACAAATTAATTCAAGACAAATTTTTCCAATACAACTTTTTTTTCTAGAAAAACATTTTTGTCTATTGAGTCTCTCATTTAATCTCTCATATAGTCGCACCACATAATGAAAAGTTGGTGGGACAGAATCCGCATATTATGATATCCTAAAGTAACAGATTGATTGGTAGTTTTCGCCCCAACCAGAATTTTCTTTTTTCTTTTAGTGTTGGTCTCATATAGTTGGGTAAACTTTTGTGAATTGATTTACAACATTTATACTTCAAATTGGAATCAGGAGTAGGGATTAGCAGACCCATCAAAATTTGGGTTTGGATTCCAAGCCACAAGCCCCATCAGTGTCACTGTGTTAACGGTTTTACTTACCTTCGGCTGTGTGTCCTACCACTAACATACTGGCGGACTGATGCTCCCAATGATGTCAATGGGAAACAACTATCCTCCCCAAAATTGGGACACCCTACTGCCACATAGATTTCAAAGCCGCTGACAGCACCAATCATGGGTGCACTAACACCGGCGGGAAGCCACTCAACACTACTGTAATTCCAATAGAATATAAACCCTTTTACATTTTCTTGACAAGTAAAAATGTAGTGAGTCCTATCCATACCCAGCAGTATGTAATATACAGCTGAAACCTGCTGTTAACTGCTGCAAATGGTGCTGACAACAATCATGAGTTTACCTATTAAGTGTCACAATTGTTGCCGCCACCTTGACCAATCATTAGTGTATCCTGATCACTTCAGTTAGGGACAGGTGTGGGTTTATAATACAATTGACACGTGCTGGATATAGAGAGGACTCAGTCCATTAAAACTGTCCACACCTCTTTATGTAATTTTACGTACATTGGTCTAGACAGGCTTAAAGGGTTTATACTTTGTTGCGATCTTAGTATGTTCACTAATATACTGTTTCATGGCACCCATACTTTTAACCCCTTCCCGACATTTGACGTACTATTACTGCATGGCGGGACATGCGTTCCCGCAATATGCACTAATAGTACGGCAAACTTCTGTGATCTTATACATGTACTTGTGTTTTTAAACGGATGTGATGTGGTGTCAATATTCAATAAAGATTTGTACAGATTTTTTGGCCTATACACACTTCCCTTAGTCTTCTGTTGATTCAATTGTTATAGTAGTGTGTTGGCCGCTTTCCGTTACTTTAAATTACTCTTTAGCTGTGCAGGTTTCTTTGTGTGGTAGTATATTTCCTATACACATCTAATAATGTAAAAAAACCTGAAAATCCCCAACCCCCCCCCCCCCCACACACACACACATATTTGGTATTGCTGCGTCCGTAGCGATCTGTAAAATAAGTCAGAAACATTATTGGACCCGTACAGGGAACGACGTAAAAACGAAACCCGAAAAACTCGCCAAAAATATAAATTTTAATAAAATCCCTTCACAAAAATGTTCCAAAAAGTGATTAAAAAAAAGTTATGGGCACCAAAATGGTACCACTGAAAAGGACAGCTCAACATGTAAAAAATTAAACCAGCTCTGTCAACCAAAAAATATTAAAGTTATATCTCCGAAAAGATGGCGATGCAAAAACAAATGAGATTTTCTTTTTAATCGTTTTTCCTGTAAAATTGTAAAATATATAAAAAACTATATAAATGAAGTATCACCGTAATCATAGTGATCTACAGACTAAAAATATGATAGTATTTTTAGTGTATGGTGTACGACCCAATAAAGCCAATAAAAAGTGACAATGCATAATCTGCTCTGAATGGCGCAGCTTCCCTTCGATGCCCTGGCGTATTATTATAAATGGGAGAGATTAGGTATCAAATTTTGTGGAGCTTTTTGGTATTTTATCCACTGAGAATTTGTACATTTTATGAAAAACACATTCATTTAGCCAAAAAAAAAATGTAATTTTGAAATTGCATCCGATTTTGTTTTAACCCCTGTAAACCAAATAAAGGGTTAACAAACTTCATAAAAGTTGTTTTACCTACATTGAGGGGTGTAGCTTCTGTAATTTATGGGGTTTTACTTTTATTTAGGCCTCTCAAAGTGACTTCAAACCTGAGCAGGTCCCTCAATAGCAGGATTTTGCTTTTTTTATGAAAATGTGAAAAATTGCACCTGACGTTCAAAGCCCCTTAACATCTTACAAAAATGATAGTATGTATAAAAAAACACGGAGGAAAAAAGTAGACATTCAGTGAATGTTAGTTATTACGTTTTTTGGTCTTATGACTCATGTGTGGAAAAAAGTAGAACATTTTGAATTACTGTTAACCAACATGAAGTACAATGTGTCACGAGAAAACTATTTCAAAATCACTTGGATATGTTAAAGCGTTTTGAAGTTATAACCACTTATAGTAACACAGGGCAGATTTGAAAAAATGGGCCATGTCAGGAAGGTAAAAAGTGGCTTTGGCGTTAAGGGGTTAAAGATCTGAGTTCTCTAATTTAGAGAAAAATTATTCAAAATAAACTGACAAAATTTGTCACTCTTACTAAGAGCTATTTGTGAATTTGGGACTGGACATAGTAATTACGACCTAAGAAAAAGAAAAGTCGAAGAGACAAGAAATGCTTTATTTTTTACTCAAGCTCTCTGCCCACTGATTCCAGACAGCTAAGTTGTATAGAATCTTTTTTCCTTCACCACTCTCCTGTGATAAAATATATTAAATACACCATTGCTGATGACAGCCCATGTCCTACCAGTGCTGTCAGTAGGTTTTTGTGAAAATAGTGCTGACAGGTTCCTTTTAGATCTCAGAGAGTTGTTGAATTTTAAAATAAGGAATTTTAATGATTAAGAGGCAATTTAACAGCTTAGGCACAGCTTAGCAGTTTAACGCCTTAGGCACCTATGATTGTCCAGTTTGTAACGTCCCGCTAAATATGACATATCGATCAACTGTGAGAGAACATCAATATTGGATCACCTTTGTTTTCACTTGACTGAAGGAATCAATGCTGTGGCCTCTTCAATGCTCACCAACCAGATTATCCTCTATGTACAGTGGCTCAAAGTGACTAATGAATATGCCATCAATCTAGTTCTGGGTGCCTGGCCTCCGCCAATTTGATATTTAACACAAAACTTAGACAGGTCAACTATATTTTAGTTCAAGACATCAGAAGTAGTAATAAGTGGGTTGGACAAAATTGGGGTTCATCTGAATAGCAAGAAAAATTTTGGGGGGACGCAAATTCTAACACCCAAAAATGGATGAAAAATGGTAGGAATTACAGGGCACATGTCCTGCCCAAAATACACTAGGGTCCTTGGAATAAAAAGTCCTTGGAATAAAAACAAAACATAACAAAATAAACAAAGAAAAAATTATTTAAAAAATTAATATTGTCAATTTAGCATACACAAACTCAGTAAAAATTTAGTGTGTATCCTAAATGTAATTGAGAAAGAGCTCTGTTCAGGCTCAAAATGCATTTTTGAACTGGAGGGACCAATATCCAGAGATTATCCACTATGTACACAGTATTTAACATTATTATGAGCCCGCACTCTATATGAGTACTTGCAAATGTATACTGCCAGATCTATGAGTGGTAAATACACCAAGAAGGGACTGAGCTCACATGTGTCTCTATGGAGACGCATCTACAAAGTTTCACCTGGCCAATAGGATCGCTAGATGAGGGAGGTGTGCCCAATCAAACCCGAGAGGAGGTGAGGCTTATGATTTAAAGAGGTGGAAGTGCCTTCTAGTTGGCACAAACTGATTGCCAGCCTGCATACCGTATCTCCTAGTCCACCACTAGGACTGGACATGAGCAGTTTATTTTCCAGAGCTCTGCCTACAGCGAGCCCTATAATACTTGTATGCCACTAGTTGTCTGGCCCATGCTTATCCACCCCAAAGGACGGCGGGTACCAGCATTTACACTTGAATCCCTCTGAAGAGCCAGAAGATAAAACATGTCAGAGAATTTGGAGTTTGCAGGGGGCATGCTCTTTTTGTCAGGGACAGCTGTGGACTGCCCTTGTAAGGGCGGGAGTTAAAGGGTTCGAACAGGGATAAAAACTTTACCAGGTGACCCTTATACCCAGACCGAGAGCTCAACATGTCTGAATCACGGTAGTAGATATCATTTACTCTGCAGTGCATACATATATTACAGACATCTATGCTCTTTGAGAAACTTTTAGATTGCACACTTCTGCAAGGTAATATATTCTGTTATAATTACCTATGGAATACTTTTTGCATAATTTGCGGTTTCATGTATTTTGAATAAAAGCTATGTTTTAGCACCAATTTTACTCCTCAATACCCCTTGACATGCTGATCGTCTGCAATTTCATAGAGGGAGTTAATGTATAGAACCCGTGGCTTGTTGATAGTTTTTAATAGCGCAATTTTGGGTTACATATATTATACCGATGAACTTTTATTAACTCTTTCTTTTCAATGTATTTGAAAAGAGGACAAATTTAAAGTTGTTTTTAACTAATAATTATATCAGAACATATTGGGCCACATTTACTAAGTGCCTTGCGCCAGTTTTATGTCAGACTTTGCACATTTTCTAGTGAAAACTGCTTGTACAGGTGTTTAAGAAGTGTCTGCACCACAGATGTGTTGCACGCGACCATTTTGTGGCCCAGCTGCACTAGGCACCATTCAACACAAATTAGGGGGTGTTCCGGTGCTCAGTCGGACCATGAGCCAGACCGTTGGCACCGAGCATTGTACAGAGGCAGGGTACTTTTAGAGCAATTTCCTACATTCTTAGTAATTGTGCCCCAATATCCTTTTACCTTCCTTTGCATAAAAAAATTCTTTTGGGGGAAGAAAAAGGTTTTGTATCACCACCTTTCAAGCATCATAGCTTCTGAAAAATTTTTGGATGATGTGGCTTTATAATGGTCTTTTTTGGGGAGAAAATGAGCAATTTTGTACACAATTGGGTTTCATAAAGTTTTTTAATGGATGATTAAAAAAATGTCAATTTGAGCATTGTCTTTTTTTGTTGTACGTGATAAATACTTTCATAGCTTTGTAGCCGGGGTTGAGAAAGTAGAGGGGGTACAAACTTTGTGTGCTTTTTTTATATTTTATCATTTTTTTATTACAACTTAGTTTTTTTGTTCTTACTTTTTTATATAATACATTGTCCCAACAAATGAGACTTACATCAGATGGTTTGATCTCTTATAGGATGATCTGCACAACTCAAGTAATATATTTTATATTTGCCAGTAACAGTGATCTATTGGTCTGGCCTAGCCAAGTAGATACATGTCACAGGCAGCTCTGGGGTCCTTCACTCGACTGTGGGCTGCCATGCAACACCATCGGCACCCTGCGATCACAGCTGTAGCATACCAATGAACGCTCCCTCTGCAGCCACTAAGACACATGTTTGACCACAATGTCTAACACCCTGGATTGGAACTCTTCTAATCCTGGGTGCTAGTGCCGGAGCTGGACGGTGATAATGCAGCCCAGTCCTGGCACCAGCAAGATGCAATGGCTTTCAATCATAAGCAGAAGTTCACCTAATGGTCACCGCAAAAAGTCATTTTAAAAGTCAAAAGCTATTTAAATGAATGTCAGGTGTTCTGGGGAGGATATGTACTCCCCTTTGATGTCACAGGGAGCAACATTTGTCTCCAAAATGATGGCACGTATGCGCTGCGCTGTTAAGAAGTGGGGGGGTGTTACTGTTTGGGCTTTGGATTCGGGACCCAGACTCAGACAAGATTTTTATCTTTGGGTCCCCCCTGTTCTTGAGCTAAAATATTCCATATTTCTTATAGGTCAAAAGTATTAGCATTTTGATGAATAGATTGAACTGGATTTCCTTTTTATTATTTCAAAGATACCCCAAAGATAATTGTGTTATAATGCAGAACATTTGCTGTTGTATTGAGCAAGAAATGCTACTGTTTTCTATTTTTTCTAATCATGAAGAAAACACGCAAGTGAATATATATCTTTTGAATGCTGGTTTGACCTATATCACTCAATGCATAATGCCTATTGTCATTTCATTGTGCTTTGTTCAAATAAAAATAAATAAATCAAGCTGAGTTGTTGCTTGGTAACAAACACATCTTTCAGATTCTTCATGAAATAGAATTTTATAAAAAAAAAGTCAGCAAATCGTTAAAGATGAAAATTGCATTTACAGCTAAAAAGCAATGACAATGCAAGATAACAATTATTAACAATGTTTGTTATCATCATCACGGCTATTGAAGAACTAAGTATAATGAAAAAGTAAATAAGTGCAACCACTGGAGTAATTTCAGAAAGATGAGTGTAAATAAATAAGCATCAACCATAGAAGACTGTCAATTCCAGAGCATCTTTTCTCATATCTCTACATTGTGTGTTTCCAGTGTTATTCCTGCTTGCACTTCATGAAAAAAATGACAACTAGGTGTTAACTAGTCCCTTCACAGTCCGACATAAACACCACCGATTGAATAGTCAGAGGGACACACTTTGATTTGCATGATACGAAAGTGGATAAGGGAGGTTTAATCTGGTAATATACCCCGGTACACATGCTTATGTAAAATATTATGCAATAACATCCCAAAACACTATTTCATGTGGTCTTATTGTGTGCATCCTGAAAATGTCATTTTAAAAACGTAAAACATGTACTGCTCTATGATGTATTGGCCGGACCAGAGCAAAAAACATAATGGCACAAAATCCTAGACACCATTATCTAAATAAGTTGACAGGGGTTAAGGTCCTCAAAAGGGGACAAAGTTTAAATGACAGATTTGGTGCTGAACAGATGTTAAAGTGCACTGAAATAGAGAAAATAATTTCACTATGACCGGTGCTCCCAATATTCTTCTCTCTCGTTATTGCTGGAAGAAGCCTTGCCGGCGAAACCCTGGGTCGGGCGGATAGGAAAGCTAGGAATTTGTGATATGCGCATTTTTAATGGACTCTTGTGAGTATGATGAACTGAAATAAATTTTAACTTTGTTGGAACGTACCACACCATCTGCCTGCATATTTTCTTCCAGCTACAAATATATTTAAAGGAGGATAATGAGAGTGCGATGGTGCTAGTCTGAATGGTGACATACTTTCAGCAGGAGAAACTGAGGATTGGTGCTGTTCATCTGTGTTTTAAGATGGAATAACGAGAGAAAATAATATTTGGAGCTCGGGTCATAGTGAAATTATTTTCTCTATTTCTGTGGACTTTTTCAAAGATTGTTTGGACCGGTCTTATACCGTGAGTAGCTCCTTAAGGGGCAAACTGTGCACCAGATTTTTAAAAAGTTTACTCATGATATATAAAATATAGCACTTATAATGAAATTGGGGGAAATTTCAAAGGTGCAATGACATACAGGTAGATATCATTCCTCTATGTCATAGGTGCCCATGAAGAAAAAATGGATGCAATGGTTGATGCATTTAAATGGGAAAATATGCAAATGCATAAGATGCCTTGTAGCAATTGAACTAGTGAGTGAAGCTGAAGAAGTCAGACAACCTGGATACAAGCCACCTAACAAGATAAGTGATGTAACTAAATGTGACCTAGACTGAAGTTGGGTATGTGTGCCTGTGCATCAGTGCCTTAAATTTATTTTAGCTCTACGATCCATCTGTTCAAGTGTATTCATGTTTAACTAATTCCTTTAGATGGATACTGTGGCTTCACATCATTTTATCTTCTTCCCTGCAAGTTTTTATGACTTTTGTGGACATGATGCATTATGCTAGTTTCACTTTATTGCATAATATTCCCATTAGAACACAAATGAACCTTTCAGTGACATTGGAAAAGCTCCCCATTTTGGGGTTATTATCATAGCTCACATATAGAGAAAGCTCTCATGGGTAATTGGCTGGAATGCATTTATTCATTATATTGCTTTGTTAGCATGCTTTTTTGTACAAATGATTTCTTTAGGTTGTTTAATGGTTGTGAAATGTGCCAGCAAAAAGACAACTGAAAATGACTTACACCACTTACCACCGAGCAAATGTGCTTTGTGTACTTTATTTTTTTATTTCTGATTTTTGTTAATAAAGAAGAAATTACAACTTTATATTCAATATTTGCACATTTAAAATTTACCATCAAAATCCATGATGATAAATGATGTGGTAATATTCTTATATTTGTTATCCATGGCCTCATTCCTTCTAAAATCAAACTTTCAAATTATGATAATAAGAAGGGCTCCTGGGGGTGTTAACAGAGTCCCTTAGCGCTACAGCTTCACAGGCTGTTAAACTGTGTAGATACACTTCTTTCTCCAACTGTGTACTGTGAAACTGTGAGATTACATCACATAGAAGGAGGGGAAGTGTTGAACCGGAGCAGGGGGGAGGGTGAGACACTGGTCCAGATTTATCAAAAATGTGTGCATTTTCTTGTGGAGTGTGCAGTGTATGACAGATTCATGAAATATGTTGCACATTTTTCATGAATCTGGTGCCCCCTGCACTTCTCCGGCCGAATACACCAATTTTTG
Source organism: Engystomops pustulosus (assembly GCF_040894005.1). Classification (NCBI taxonomy): domain Eukaryota; kingdom Metazoa; phylum Chordata; class Amphibia; order Anura; family Leptodactylidae; genus Engystomops; species Engystomops pustulosus. The sequence continues at coordinate 131,216,242 of NC_092414.1, forward strand.
GTGCAACTTTAGAAAAGGGCGTTTAACATAATTCTTTCTGACCTTGCATGATAAATGTGTCAAACTTGGTAAGTCTGGTGAGCTCTGTTAACACACCCCACAGTCCTTCTGGCTCATTAGCATAATTTTAACATTGTTTTAAGAAGAAAGGAGGTCATGGATAACAAATATAAGAACATTACTACAGTCATATGATTACATGCCTGAATGTATGAGTAAGTGTCCCTGGTTTATCATGCTTGATGTTGATGGTAGATTTACTTTAAAGTTATCTTCCAAAACATGTTTTTATATATGCATTTTATGGTCCTTGGTTCTTGATGTTTTCCTATTTAAATTACCATAGTGTTTGAGGCTGTATAGCTAGCATTGTCATGTGACTATGGTTGAGTTAACATTTCAGTTACTTCATCAGCCTCTTTGCATCAGTTATTTTTAACCAATATTAGAGGAGCAGACAGAATGCTGTAAACTCTTCACACCATGTTTAGCTCATAATAAAAGATGCAAAAAAAATGAATGAAATAACTAAAATGTTAAATTGTTAACAAGTTGCAAAACATGGAGCGTACCTTTTAAATATTACAGCTGGATGAGAAAAATGTTTCAAGGATAAGTGTCAGGATGGCTCTATTCCAAAGAACACACACCTATTCCTGCAGGCTTTTTAGAACTATCTAGAAAAAAAGATGTCATACAGAGATAGACTCCCCAGAGCAAAGGCAATCCCAATAGGAAGATCTATTGTTGAGAAGAACACACAATATCTATTCCTAACTTTACTTATATTTTCTTATATTTTCTCTGCATACTAAAAACTTTAAATATTAAACACAGTTAACTTCCATTTACACATGTATGTATATCTATTAAATATGCTGTTATCATATAATAGAGTTACACTATTAAAATAACATTCCTGTGTCATGCAGCCAACACAAGATAAGATCTCTGCTAACGGATTTACACAACTGATATTAAAATGATTTACAAACAATAAAACTGAGCTCTGAACCTGCAACTAAATCAACATATTACATTGCTTACAAGTATTAATGCACCGCACTTAATATAGCTGAACAGCTGCTCTGCGGAAAGATGCCAAGAGAATGCACACTTCTACATTTTGAACATTAGCACCAGATCATTTAGCTCAGTGGATTCTGAATCCTATGAGATTGAAAGAAACTGAGCGAAAGAAACCATTTTTTTTTTCTCAGAGAATATAAAATTTCTGTGGAATGAATGAAGAAGAGTAGTTCTTCCTAAACATCCAAGCAGGCTTCCTCTCTAAGTAAATATCAATCGTTCCTATTTCTAAATATTCCCTGGTGACCAGAAATGTTTCATTTTACATTAATTAAAATAATCATTCTTTTCCCATTTGGTAATTATACAATAATGATATTTCAATGCCAATAAAGTATACATCAAATTGTCCTACAAACATCCCATGTCACTTTAGTGATAGAAAAAGCAGGAGAAGAGATTCATCACAGATAATAGCTGCTGTGGAGGACATGTTTTCTGGCTGCTATTACATTCTTGTAATGGCCTTTTGCTGCCATGTAACTGAGGCTTTATTCATTGCATATTAATTATACAATTAGCACGGAGTGGATATTACTGTTATTCAGTACGTTATGGATGAAAGATAGATCATACATCTTATATTTTAAATGAATTGCTTCAAAGTAGATTTGAAGTAGTATTAGTAGCCTACTTTTGCCATATCTTTAGATCTTTAAGAATTAAAGTGGCATAATTTTAAAGTTTATGTCATCATACAGACTTTAATTTAAATAAATATAAAATACCATATTGCTACCGTAAATTTGACATAACATATGTCGAGTAACTGCAATCAATAATATGAATCTTTGAATAAAGTTGGACTGGGGGCTCCTTTGTTTGGCCCATAACCAACCTCTCCATGGATGTGTATGTATACATACTGTTTATTAAGCTCATATCACATATTCAATTCATATTAAAACACATATTAAACATATAGGGGTATCATCTGCTGGAGCATCTTATTTTGCTTAATGTTCACCCTGTCCCTCTTGATCCTGCCGGATATATCGAGTGGCTCTGGCCTTATCGCCCCACTCCACGGCCCTGCACTGGCCACTTTATACCCCTTTTAGAGCCAGGAATTGCGACTTTATCAAGGTTAGTAAAAGCCTTGATAAATGACCCCTAAAGACTTTCTACACAATGCACACAATGGGGCATATTTATCAAGCTGTCTAAAAGTCAGAATATTCTTCATTGCCCATGACAACCGATTGCAGCTCAGCTTTCATTTTACCAGTGCTCATGAATATTTTAAAGGGGAGCTGTAATTGGTTGCCACAGGCAACTAGAAATATTCTTATTTTCAGACAGCTTGATAAATCTGCCCCATTATATTTTAAAAAGGATATGAGAACCTAATAATTGCATGCTAAAATGGTTATTTGAATGGCTCACTGTTCCAAAAACTGTCTTGTACATTCGCACTTAGGGGAAGATACCATCTTGCTTTAATCTCTTGCAGTCTCATCAGTGTTCTGCTTATCCTCTTTACTTCATCTCCTACTCACTCTTCCTCTTCTTTCCCCTTTACTCCAGCTAAAAACAAAGCATTTTCTTTATTGGTGAAAACCAGATGAGTTGTTTCTATAGTTGCACATGAATCAATATCTTCCCCACATTTGCCACACTACTTTAGTTACTGTATCAACTGTGTAGTTTTAAGATTCATTTTTGCGCAAACCTGTACTTCTTTGCATGGTTTTTTCCTTTTTTCCTAGTGTTTTCATCTTCTTATCTCGCATTGTCCATTTCCCTTACCACCATTTGTGAATCCTAGTTGATAAATATACTTGATATGTCATCAAGAAATCCATCTAATCAGTTTGTTTTTAACTTTTATAGGAGGGAGCGTTTCTTCTTTTTTAAATGGTAGTATCACGTCTAAATTATTCCAAAAGTGTGAAATAGCTAAAAATACAACTGAGGATTTTCTCTATCTAATGATTTGGGAAGAAAATATCTGCCAAATCTCATTAGCACATCTCTACCAACATGTTATGTGTTACAGATACAAGATGTTGAGGAGTCCGTAGTTTGAGTAAGGGAACAACACAAATGTTTTAAAGAGTTAAATATCACCATAATGTTCCTCAAAGTCTTTGACTTTTTTTCCCATTTTAATTCTTAAGAACTTCCATCTGTTGTAGACAAGCTGAGGCGTGAATTGTTTGACAAGGAAAGCTATGCTGTCCCCTCGGGTCTACCTCAGGCACTGTGTCAATCTGCAGAGCCTGGACCAAAAGGATTAGAAAAATTACTATGACATTTGAAGACCCAGACGATTGATAAGACATTGCGCATTACCTTAGGCTTTGAGCTCTGCATGTGTCTGCACCGGACGGTGCCAAAGTTGTTTCTTGTTCTTGGAATAATTTTAAACAGAAAATAACTGGTAATGTAGGACCTGTATTCCATGTTGTGGAGCAAGCTGGATGTTTCCCTTAAGGCACATTTTTATTAGCCTTTTATTTCCAGGACCTGATGTATAGTGTAATTTAGATTGTACTGATCTATAGATGGAAGCAGCAAATTGCAGGAATGCCAATTAATGTTGTCAGATTCATCCCTTTGTTATAATTGTCACATGAAGTAATATACTGGTCTTTGAGACAAACATTACACCTTTACGGGTGATTGTACAGTATGTTGAATATCATCTAAAAACTATCCATCCTTCTGTTACATTGAGTTGAAAACTATTTTCTTGGTCTCTAGCTTTATATTAGTTACATAGGGCACATTTTAATAAGACTAGCGTATTGAATGTCAGCCATTGATGTGCATGCTGGATTTACTATGTGCCTCCAGAAGTGTGCTCCAAAACTCTCGGATAGATTAGAGCAGGTCAGAACAGGTGGAGATTTCAGTTATACTCTTTATTGGTCATCAAGCAGAGACTATATTATGCCTTGTGTGCCAGAAAACTGTCTAAGACAATGAAGAGATGGGGTTGGACTTGGAAACATGTGTCTAATTTTTGACTTGGCTTTTGCTAATTTTTTTTTTGTCAGGTGTGCAGTTTTGCCAATTTTTTTTGCGCCTAACACAATCTCCCTTAAAATTTTGTCATCAATACTGGATCACAATATAGGCAGTTTTGGTGGTAACCCTGGGACCAAGACCTCTAGGAGGTTCATGGCCTACACTCTTTTAAAACAACCTGCTCATACAAGGGTGTGTGATGTCACCCTCACATCACTGCAGTCACGGGATGGGTTGCACCGCTTCCTGTTTCGACATGTAGCTTTTCACAAGAGATAATAAAAGCATTCAAAACACATTAAAAAGTTCTTATAAGAGGTAAGTACTAATGGTTTCTTAGGAATAAAGATAAGCTATTTAGATCAAAAGAGCTGTAAAACTCTGGTTTACAACTCCAAGAATAAGAAGATTTCTCACTTGATGGTGACATCACATACCCTTGTATAGGCGCATTGTTTTAAAAGAGTGTAGATTTCACTTATTGGTAGACTATGATTAAACGGTAAAATGAAACGTGTATGTAATAAGTACCTGAATGGTACCTACTGCTTCTATGTGCACTGCTGTGTAATATGCTTTTACCTCAATAAAGGATTCAAGTGGCAATTCTCCTGAGTGCTAGAAAACTTTTCTTCTGTTGATATTGTGTCTGAAGTCCACTGGTCTGTTTTCTGTGCGTTGAGAGATACCATATCCACAAAAGGGAGGTGAGCTGGACTTTTCTTCTTTGTTAAATAATAGCATAGCATACTCACAGTAAAATTATCATTTTTTAAATTTTACTGTTAAAATAAATGAAAATATTCTTATGTTCACTTTTTGTTTATGAATTTATTGTACTTCCCAAAAGTCCCTACTTTAATTATATTATGATATTATATTATACCGTAATATAATATATGTCTAGTCACCTTATTTTGCTATACAGTTCCATACTTATGTTTTACACGTCCTTTTTTAGCTACATTAAGTGGTTTCTAGGTAAAGCCACAATCCATTGTTCATGTGACACTACTACATCACTTTGTTGAACATTTATTGGAAGGTTACTTTCAGTCATGGTGGCTATATGGAGTACAGCTGCCATCCCACTGACACACAGTACTAAACAATGTTTCACAGCACTACTAATATCAAGTAAGTAACAGAGATTTTTTTCTAACAATTCTATTGGTTTTATTTCTAGGGGGTTTGTTTTGTTTTACCCTGTGACTTAAGATGGGATTGTATATGTATTTGGTATAGATATATATTAATTATTTGAACCTTGTATCTGATGAAGGGTTGCTTGTTAACCCTTATTATTCTGCCTGAGTAGAACACTTAAAATTTATAATCTTTATTTAGAAGTTTTAAAAAATGGGGCCACTCTTCAGCCACTTTACAAACACAAAAATCAGGCTTTCAGCATGTATTAGAGGGAGATTGGGTCACTGTTGCGGCCGCAACAGTGCCAGACAGACCCCGGCGGCTGCACTTATGTAAAATATGCAGTGTGTAGCCGCAATTATAACACACCTAGTTAACATCTAAATGCCTCTGATGACGCAATACCCACAACAGGGCATTGCAGAAACGCGTCAGGCAGTGGGTGTATAGACGGAATTCATAGCTGTTTATTAACTTACCTCAGTTGTGACGCTGATTCCGCTAATCGGCACAGTGCTGGTACCCACAACTGGACCGAGCACGGCTGCTAGTATAATAAGCAGCATTCTAGTCAGCAGTAGGGGGAGACAATAAAATGAATGGGATCCTAAATTGTGACCCAATCTCCCTCTAATACATGCTGAAAGCCTGATTTTTGTGTTTGTAAAGTGGCTGAAGAGTGGCCCCATTTTTTAAAACTTCTAAATAAAGATTATAAATTTTAAGTGTTCTACTCAGGCAGAATAATATTATATCTTAAGAACATAAATTTCCTATCAACTATTCAAACTTTGAGTTTTGCTTGTTAACCCTTACAGGATTCATCCTTTTTGCATTTTTGTTTCCAGAATTGCTAACTTTTTTATTTTTATGTTTACAGAGAGGTGTGTGAGGGCTTGGGACAAATTGTACTTTTTAGTGGCGTCTTTTAATATTTCATTAAAAAAATTCCAATTGCGGTTAAATCGATAAAAAAAATAATTTGCTCTGTTTTTTACGCCTTTTATTCTGCACTCAAAAGTACACCTCCTCTATTATTATTCTTTGTGGCGAAATGATGACAGGGATACCAAATGTATTTAGGTTTTATTAGGTTTTAGTAGATTTTTTAATTATAATCTTTTATACAAAAAAAATATTTGCCATTTTGTCAAATTCTGAGGCCAATAAAGGTATAATTTTTTTTGTACTTGCATTTTAATTTATATCAGTTCATGACTTGAGTTGAGGGTTTGATCATTTTTATTCAAATATTCATGGATGCAAAAATGGCAAAAAAGTGGCATTTTGGGCATCTGGGTGCTATTTTTCGTTACGATGTGCACGGGCCGGAATAATGTTTTTTATATTTGGATAAAACTGGCATTTTGGGAGGTAATGATACCTCACATGTTTATGATTTTTACTATTTATTATATATATATATATATATATATATATATATATATATATATATGTAATCTAGGGAAAGGGGGGTGATTTAAACTTTTATTTTGTTCTATTATTTTTTATTTTTTAACTATACTTTAACGCTACAGGGTCTGATTGCTCATATTGTACACTGCAATACTACTGTATTGTAGTATATAGCAATTTTGATGATATCTAATAGCATGCCATCTGTAGGATATTGGATATCATTATAAATGGCAAGCCCAATGAGCTCAATGGGAGTGTAGGCTACCATGGTAACCAATTGTCACCCTCCGTTGATGTCATGGAGGTGGCAATCGGCCATCCAAGAAGGCGGAGCCCATCTGAAGGTAAGTAGGGTTCTGCAGTCGGGTATGACCGGGGCACTTGACAGGTTAATTGCCACCTCCAGCACTGATCAGGCAGTAACAAGTATGTATCTTTCCATACACCCTCTGCTGCAACAGGACCTAATAGCATGGGGATTTGATAGAGCCGAAATGTGTTATACATTTAAAAAAAAAAATTAATGTACATTACATGCTTTTAACCTTGTCCTATGGAATAAACAATGTTATCTCAGTTATGCTTTGTCCTGTGAGATTTGTGGAGATTTGTATGCTTTGTTTTTGTTATAAAATAGTATAGACTACTGGAACCTGTCATCAGCTAAACATGGCTTGTGACAGGTTTGCACTCAGATACAGCTGACCAGCAGAAAAGTTAGTCTACAAAGAGACTCAGCTACTAAAGAGAAAACTGCAAGAGTTCAAGATTTTTTAAGCACAGGTAGTACCCACATATGTTTAACAGTAATTGGTTTCAAATTCCCTTCTATAGTAGAGTCTCTGCTTTGCTACAACTAGTGGCTTTTTACTTTCCTACAATGCAGGGAAATGTGTCAGCAATAGATTATCATTATGGTTTCATTGGGTAGGACTTTTTGCTAGAGGATATGATGTACAATCACAATACCTGATCACTATATCCCATCGGGACATCCTCAATGTAACATTACATAAATAAAGCACTTTATTTAAAAATATTGGCAAATCATTTTTCTTTTGTATTATGTTTAATGCAGTACAGAATTTTTGTCAAGCTGCTTCAAAGAAAACCAACTGCATTTAATGAATTTTGAATTTACTCTTGGCTTAAAATGTATACAGTATATGTTTATTCTAGTTAAGGAACACCCAGGTCGCTGATTTATTACAAGACACGGCTCAAAGAACTGTATTCTACTATATTTGTAATCAGGCATGTTTCTATTTATCCAGATCATCAATACAGATTTTTATATTTTTATCCACATACACTAGATAAAATGAAGGGTTTTTTTTTTAAATGACAGAGAAAAGAACATTAAAAGATTTCTTCAGTTTTCTAAGGCTAACATTTTATGTCAATGTTATATTATAAACATACAAACTTCTCCATTTATTCTTTTACTCTTGGTTGAACAGGTCCAAATATGTTAAGTATGAACATTAGCATTGAGCGGACCAGAAAAGCAAAATTTGGGTTCATATCCTTCTTTTCTGGGATCAAACCTTGAACTTTCATTGAACTTCATTGACATTTGGGTCCTGATTCAGGTTCAGCTCAAACCCCCATCCTCCCCGCCCGGTTATTTAGAAGCCGGGTTCAAACCTTCCCCATTATCACATGTGAGTCTTAACTCTTTAAATGCTACCAGCAATGTCGTCAGCAGCATTTAAATCAATAAAACAAGAGCACGCCGGCACTAACATGTCATTAGTCCTCGATGATGTCATACCAAATACCACATTGGACACAGTGATTAAAATTTAGCCGTTGAATTTGCTGCCACAATTTAAACATTTACCACCTGTGCTAGTACTAATCATGGATGTGACTGTTGGGGGTTTGGGTTCGGTACCAATTTTTTTCACAGCTCTGCTCACTAATGAACATGTAACTGCAAAGACAACACTGCTAATTTATTGTGATTTCAATTGATTGTCATTAGTTTTTCATGCATTCTGCAAAGTGTTTACACCATCAAATATGACCAATATACTTATACCAATGTCATTTCATAATGACAAGCTTGACATGGCTTTCCCGTACCAGACTATTATTGTAAAGCATAAGTCCTATATCGCTTTCCAGTAGCTGGAATATGATATGACCCTGTACTAAAATTATGTCAATATATGTTTTACACAAAATAGATGGGCTATGTCACTGCTATGAAAGTCTTGTAAAGTAATTACATAGTCCTGTCCTGTGTTTTGGGATGCAAGAAAATATAGGAAACTGTGTGGTAGAGATTGACAGCACTAAAAAGAAAGGCTCTTTTATGATCACGGCTGTGGGGTCCTCACTTTTCACTCTACAACAGTCTCTGCTTTAAATGAAAAAAAACTTTTTGCTATAAGCATTCAAATAAGAATAATTCCTGGAATTTACAGCACAAATTCTATGGTGATTACTAGTTGAAAATTTTGCTAGCCTTCTGTAGTACAGAAAAAAAGTCAACAACATCCAAGCATTAGCAAGATACATTAGCACATGTGACAGTTTCGCAGGATCTTCATATTCTTGCCCTCTGAGCCTCCTCTCTCAAATCTCTGTTCATGAGCCTTTGGAAGCAGATTAAATTAAATTGTAATCCTAAATTTAAATTGAACTGTAAAATTTCCAGGCCAGGTGAAAATGATTTAGCTGTATATGAAATCGAATTTTTGTCCGCTACTTTGGTGGCTATATGGAGTACAGCTGCCATCCCACTGACACACAGTACTAAACTATGTTTCACAGCACTACTAATATCAAGTAAGTAACAGAGATTTTTTTCTAACAATTCTATTGGTTTTATTTCTAGGGGGTTTGTTTTGTTTTACCCTGTGACTTAAGATGGGATTGTATATGTATTTGGTATAGATATATATTAATTATTTGAACCTTGTATCTGATGAAGGGTTGCTTGTTAAACCTTGAACTTTCATTGAACTTCATTGACATTTGGGTCCTGATTCAGGTTCAGCTCAAACCCCCATCCTCCCCGCCCGGTTATTTAGAAGCCGGGTTCAAACCTTCCCCATTATCCCCTGTGAGTCTTAACTCTTTAAATGCCACTAGCAATGTCGTCAGCAGCATTTAAATCAATAAGCACGCCGGCACTAACATGTCATTAGTCCTCGATGATATCATACCAAATACCACAGTGGACACAGTGATTAAAATTCAGCCATTGAACTTGCAGCCACAATTTAAACATTTACCACCTGTGCTAGTACTAATCATGGATGTGACTGTTGGGGGTTTGGGTTCGGTACCAATTTTTTTCACAGCTCTGCTCACTAATGAACATGTAACTGCAAAGACAACACTGCTAATTTATTGTAATTTCAATTGATTGTCATTAGTTTTTCATGCATTCTGCAAAGTGTTTACACCATCAAATATGACCAATATACTTATACCAATGTCATTTCATAAGCTTGACATGGCTTTCCCGTACCAGACTATTATTGTAAAGCATAACTCCTATATCGCTTTCCAGTAGCTGGAATATGATATGACCCTGTACTAAAATTATGTCAATATATGTTTTACACAAAATAGATGGGCTATGTCACTGCTATGAAAGTCTTGTAAAGTAAGTCTGTGTTTTGGGATGCAAGAAAATATAGGAAACTGTGTGGTAGAGATTGACAGCACCAAAAAGAAAGGCTCTTTTATGATCACGGCTGTGGGGTCCTCACTTTTCACTCTACAACAGTCTCTGCTTTAAATGAAAAAAAAACTTTTTGCTATAAGCATTCAAATAAGAATAATTCCTGGAATTTACAGCACAAATTCTATGGTGATTACTAGTTGAAAATTTTGCTAGCCTTCTGTAGTACAGAAAAAAAGTTAACAACATCCAAGCATTAGTAAGATACATTAGCACATGTGACAGTTTCACAGGATCTTCATATTCTTGCCCTCTGAGCCTCCTCTCTCAAATCTCTGTTCATGAGCCTTTGGAAGCAGATTAAATTAAATTGTAATCCTAAATTTAAATTGAACTGTAAAATTTCCAGGCCAGGTGAAAATGATTTAGCTGTATATGAAATCGAATTTTTGTCAGCTACTTTGCTTCTCTCTAACAAGATTCAGAACCCCTAATGCAGTACTTTAATCTTCTCATTGCATTCCAATTATTGTGTTCCATAATATTTATTTAAGGTGGTTGCTGTAATATATTCTTGATAAGTCCAGTCCATAATCATTTTAATTATAAAGAGAATTCCCTGTGAAGAGTGTGCAGGCTTTTGTACTGCTGGATAATTAATTCCTCCATGGCTATCTATTTGATGTTCTTTGGAATATAAAGCAGTTCATGTTAAGTAATCCCTCAAAATTGTGCTTGCTTCTTATCCAAACACTGGATTAAACAATAGGGGTTTCTTTTTCTGCCAACTGCTTCAAAGAGTGCCTGGATTTTTTTGCAAACCTTTCTAAACCTGAGTCTGTTTTTACACTAATAAATACAAGGGGATTAATATAATGAAATTGGAGCCATGTTAAATGGAGTCATTGTAACATTATTACCCAGGTATTACTCTTACACATATAAAGTATGTCACTAAATTGCTTGACTATTTAATGTGCTTATTGTTATGAACTGATAATTAAATAGATACTTACAACATGCTTATAAAGTTCTAAAAACCCACATATAGAAAAAACATTGGGGTGATGTATTAGGAATGGCATATTGAGTACCAGTCTTAATGATTGGCACAGTCAGTGGGTGACTATGAGGTTCCTAGAACGTATGCCGTAGGCACACCACGCTATGCCGCCAATGTTAATTGCATCAATACTCAATTTGCAGTAACCACTTTGCTGCCAATTAGAGATGCATATGAATAATACTAAAAGCAAATGCAAACACCCCCTGATGAATCTATGGCAAATTAAAAAACATGCAGAGTCTGAATAGGATTTGAGGACCAATAGAGTCACCTAGGATCAGGTTAGCCAGCAAGGGAGAAAGTTGTAGGCAGAACAGTCATACATCCTACAAGAGAAGTATAGGCAGCCCGAAAATAGCCCCAGGGGTGTTGCTAGTTAATGAGGAGACAGGCTGTAAATGTTTACGTCACCTCATCCTTGTAATTTAGTCCATGTGGTCACTGTTGGCAGCAACTTTCTACTATGCAAGAAAGGTGGAATTTTCCTTAGATAATGTAGTTGAGTAATTGAGTACTCTGATATAGAGAACTATAAAGCAACATCTCTTTTTGGGCTATAAAAATACGTCATTAGTCATAGATATGTCCTGCTTACAAGCCATATAAGGACAGCTGGGATTTAGATGGGATTACAAAAGCATACAGCAGTTATCAGCCATTGGGACGCATATATATTTGCAGGAACGACCCAGGATTTATAATTCTGGCTGAATGAGTGTGAGCAGTCCGGATTACATGGCCGCTTAGTAGGAAGTAGCGGTTGACAACTGTAAAATGAAACTGCCAACGTAATGGGGACACTGGCAAGTCAATATATTGAGAACTAGGCAAAATTGGTGTATATTACAAACATGTCCACAATGCTTTGATAAACATTGTTGTTAGGACACAACCCTTTTAACACAATTTCAGTTGTGTTATTCAGTGGTTTACATTAGTTCATAACTTTTTTTACACAATGGAAAAAAACTGCACATATGAACAAGTATGTTTAAATGGTTTGCTGTAAGTGAAATTAGTTGATCAGTAATCACACAATGGCCCACATTTATCAAAACCTAGCTTGCCTGTGAAGTGTGCAAGGTGCACCAGATCATGAATTGCACGATCTTAGTGAATCACGGCAGACCCAAATCCTCGACGGACAATGCACAGTGGGATTGCGACAGGACTGAGTAAGCAAATCTGCACCAGTATGTTCTAAACAGGACGTAATGTGAGATTTACAAAAATTTTAATCATTGCGGGATTTATTTTCATATCCTGCATATATATTGCAACTCATATTAAGTAGAAGCGTTTTTGGTTGCAAATCTGTGCTTTTGAATGTATCTGTGCAAGAAGCTTATGTTCAATTTGATTGACAGCTTAAGGTACCAGTTTACCAGAGCATACTATCTAAGAATCCTAGCCTCACGTATTTAATTTATTCCTATTTTCATTTTCTGTAGTTCCTTAGCTATTTTTCAAAATTAATAAAAATGTATGAACAAGCACAACATTTATGCTTTGAGTAAAATAATCAATGAATTCTATGAAAATGTGAAAAGTATAATGATGCATGTAATAAAAAAGTCTATTGTGTGTATCCACATCTAAATAAGATGTGTGGCTCAATATAAACTTGCAGAAAATAATCTCAGATTCTCTGCTTTAATTACACAGTGAACATCAAAATTCATGCAATATCACTGCAGGGAATGTTACAATGTCACAATGTTAAAATAAGGACATATTTCCTACTCTTCACATCCTCTTACTCAACAAAATCAAATGTACAATAAATGTAAAATGTGTGGTTCCAAACAAATGGTTGTATCAAGGATTTTTTTTGACAAATATGTTCATCAAATTATTTACAACTCTGGTAAATAATCTGTATATTCTGTGTTCAAAGGATAAAGAGCAAAGAGCCCTTTGAATCAAGTGTGTCAGCTCCTTATTGCCAAACAAATGATTCAACAGCAGTGACAGATTCATCACAGAAGTTTATTTTCTCACTAGCAATTCCCACAGGAATTATGCGCTATCATTTGGTCTATGCCTTGAAGGAAACATGTACCGATAATAATAGAGTATTTAGTAATCTGCAGTTGTATGTTAAAAAGAGGGAGCAGTTGATATATAATTTTCTATAGAATGGATCTGTGCTCATTCTAAGTTGTATATATAATACAATTTATGCTGTAACTTTCCTCACTCAATTATATTTTAATAATAATATTTTTTAGAAAACAGGACAATTTATATAAAACAAATTGTAAAAGTGGTGCAAACTTTTTGTGAAAAAAATGTGGACTTTTACTTTTTAAAAGCTCAAAGAGGTATGGCTAAACACCAAGCAGTAAGCAAAAATATGTGAACATAAATTAAATTGAATTTTATGGTCCAAACACAGCATAAAAGAAACCAAATGGCAATATAAAGGGGCATTTTCACCATCTTTTACCCCAATAAACTGCCGGTCCCTTGAGGCAAAAGTTAATTTCGAGCATGCCTTCTTATATGAAAAATCTCCACAATTGCGTTATGCAAATGAACTGAAAAGAGCTGAAGAGAGTCTGAGATAGGTACTTAAGTAGTTGTGACCATGACTTCAGATGATATCATATGAAAGACAAGAATCTGCTTGTATCTCTGGTTCTGTGTATCACATAACGACAAGCCTGATGCAATTTGAAAGATAAGAATCTTTAACATGAGTAAGTTTATTGTAGGCGACCTTTCCTACACAGACACTGTACATAGCATGACTATGGAAAGATCACCCATGTTTGTTGCAGACTCAAAGAATTTGCAGATATTTTATATTGGATAATAAAATTAGATAAATATGCAATAAGCATGCCATACTCAAGAAAGATGTTTTACAAGTTTGACATATGTAACTGATTCACTTTTTGATAAAATGAAACATACTGTAGAAACACCACAGTTTCTCATTACATAATCGGAGAGCAATGATACTAGGCTTAAAGGAAACCTACCAGTACAAATGATCGGTGTAAGCTGTAAATACCGAGCACCAGCTCAGGGTGAGCTGGTGCTGGAGCTTACTTTCGTTAGTGTTATAAACCGCTGCATCCCGGTTTAAACACTTTTTAATATTTATAGCTGTAGCTGCTTCAGCGCTGCGTGTGACCGTGCGTGCGTGACATCACCGCCATTTCCTAAGTAGGCGTGTGCATGGTTGTGTGCACCAAGCACCGAAGCAGCTACAGCTATAAACATTAAAAAGTGTTTAAACCAGGATGCAGCGGTTTATAACACTAATGAAAGAAAGCTCCGGCACCAGCTCACCCTGAGCTGGTGCTCGGTATTTACAGCTTACACCAACCATTTGTACTGGTAGGTTTCCTTTAAAATGGTTAAGAGCCAAGTCTGGTGCCGGTGCGAAGAGTGGTTACCATTGAGGGGGATGAAGGATGGAGGGGTAAGCTCAAACTCAAAACTAGGATTTGCCACTCCTTTCATCTCAGGGGTTGTAAAGGGGTTGTAAAAACCTGTTGGTGGCCGGGAGGGTGCTGGTTAAAAACATGCCATCACTCTGGTCCATGTCCCATGTAAACAATCAGGAGCACGAAGCCATGCTATGTTCAGCTTCCAGATGGCCACCTCGGCTTCTGTGCCCCTGTTCGTTTATGTGTGGTATGGGGCAGAGTGATGGCAACCAGGAACAACGGGAGCGGCCACAAAGGTAAGTAAATGTTCATTTTTTTTAAGAATCTTTAACCGGCGCCCTTTTTTTTAAGAATCTTTAACTGACGCCCTCCCGGGCCACCAATATGCTCTTGGAAAATCCCTTTAAAATATAATTAAACTCACCAAAGGGGCTGTCTCCTGTATCAACGAACAGATTGAGTCATTATATTTGATTAACAAGCTGCGCTGACTGGAAAAAGAGTGAGCTAATTTTTTCAACTTTTCAAATGTCTCAGATTTTAAATTTGGCTAAACGAAACCCAGTTTGCACATCTGCAAAAAGGGAAATGCACATGCAAAAAGCATGAAAGTGACTTCATAAACGTCCTATTTTGCAACTTTTTGAAGCAAGAATTTCAGATCCAGGAATGATAAATGCCTGCCACTGCCACTGTTTGTAAAAAAAATGTGACCAACAAACACCAAAAACAATTGCAGAAAAAAAATCCAACCTCATTACCAGTTAAACCATTGCCACAAACATTGAGCCAATGTATTAAGATTGGTGCGTTGTGCACCAGTCCTAATTAACAGCAAACCCACAGCATGACATGGGCGATTTACCAAGACGTTCCACCATAGCACTGGGGTGCTGGAAATGGAATCTACAGAAAGGCCAGTTTTTGTCGGCAAGTTGTAATAAATTAGGCTTTTTCATGTCTTGTACACTGAAAAACTGGTGCACAAGACATGACACATCTGCTGCATTTCATGTGAAAAAAGGACATAACAGAAATACTATACAAAATGAAGGATAAAACCTTTCCTTTAAGATTTAGACTAAGCATTCCATGACATAGCCCTTACCTATTCTAATGTTGAAATAACTTATATTTGACTTAAATGACCCTTGCTACATTAAAGTGGTATTTTTTGTAATGTCACCCAGAAATATTGTAAACCTTTTAGTGTGGTACCTGAGGTCTTAGTGTATGTGTTTTAGTAGAACATCAAAAAGTGAATTGATATTTATGGAACTGCTTCTTTCGGAACTGCAATCGGTATAATACAACACCTAATGCAAAATTAGGGTTTATTAAGTAATAAGACAGAAATAACATTTTTTAAATAAACTTTATTCTATATTACAAATAGTTTTTTTCATTTGTTTTGGACTGCAAAATAGGAATGCATTATATTTACATACACAGGTATACAATTAATTATAACAAAGTTACAGAAGCTTGCCTTTACCAAGTTACAACTCTTTGTTCCAATTTCAATAGTATATCTAGGATAATAAAAACCTCCTTTCTAATATGTAATTTTTTTTTTTATTTCTTTGAGGCTCTCGGTAACACTGGACTCTAAAGATATGATTATACAGGTGGAAACTTTATCAAAAACTTTTGTAGCCAAAAGGATTTTTGCAGAGTTTTTTGCCTTGAAGAGTATTTATTAGAATTCCTGGTCAGAAAGAAATCTTGCATAGCCATTGAGCAAGTTCTGATGTGCAGAATTTTACTAAAATACAACACTTTCTAATGCGTAAGGCATCACATACTGCAAATTTCACAACCCTTAGATTCAATGTAATAATACAGGAAGACAACAGAACTTTAATAGAAGCATTTAACATATGTGTTGTCACTACTTTTAACCTTGGGAGTTTTCATATTCTTTTAGATACCTAAAACCTGGAAGACACTTGTTGGAAAAATGTTCACTAACTGAGCACAAAAGAACATGTAAAGGAAGCCAATGCCAAATGTATTAGTAAAGAAGAGAATTTTATCACACAGTATTAGAGGGATATGATTTATATATAGCTAAATATCATGTACGTCCAAAGAAGTAGTAAGTAACTGGAATGGCAATAGAAAAATAAAGTTTTGCAGACAAATAACATTGTGGGGATTTATGGGCAAAAACAGAATTAACACTAGTATTTGGAGGAATGTTTTGTAGATTTATTGGGGTATACAGTTCCACTAATTTAGGTAATGGTATAATACAAATACAGGCGGTCCCCTACTTAAGAACACTCGACTTACATACGACCCATAGTTACAAACGGATCTCTGGATATTGGTAATTTATTGTACTTTAGTCCTAGGCTACAATAATCAGCTGTAACAGTTATCAAATGTGTCTGTAATGAAGCTTTAGTGTTAATCCTGATTCTTATGACAATCCAACATTTTTAAAATCCAATTATCACAGAGACCAAAAAAGTTCTGCCTGGGATTACAATGATAAAATATACAGTTCCGACTTACATACAAATTCAACTTAAGAACAAACCTACAGACCCTATCTTGTATGTAACCCGGGGACTGCCTGTATACATACTGGTATAGAGATACCGCTTGACCTTCTAAATGAAAGAAAAAAACATCTTTTTCCTGGAATAACTGGATGATTCGATAGATTAAATAGGGCTGTAACACTGTCAACCTTAAAAGTTAAAAAATCCATATCCCACATTAGATATGGCCTCACAAAGGAAATAGTCATCATTCTCTAAATGAAGTTTAATGCCCTGCATCAAACTTTTGGGAATAGTTTCTCATTATACATCTTTATTATATTAATTCTTATATTTTTATGAATACATATGTACAGTTTATTCTCAATGACTAAAATTAAATCTTCAAAATGCATTTTAAGTGGTTTATTATTGTATCTGTTCCACATTGTTGACACAGAATAATAATTAGTTTGTATAATAAAAATAAGATATGATGCTTTAGTTCATTTGAAGAAACTGTTAAAATGTTAAATATATTGTAGATGGACCAGACATTAGATGACATAAACTGAACATTCTTAATTTTGGTGGGACTGAGCAGCAATCTTATGTGTATGGGCAATGTAAGGTGGATCAGCACTAGGGGTATTCTTTCCCCAGTGGGATGCACACCTTCTATCTGGCTTGACTCACAAAATCTTGAGTATGATAGCAGAAGGAAAATAGCAGAAGGAAACTCTGAATGTACCTGAAGGTCATGATATACTTCAATGTGTGATCTGCCATATGAGCTTTTTGAAAAGACCTTGTCGGGAGAAATAGTTGTTGGATAGCATTAAGCCTTGAACTACCTAAGGTCAATGACCAGTTTTAGAGCTATATTCAAAGTTTGGAAATCTTGTTGATTTACTTACATTGATATTAGGTTTGTTATTCTTCCTGTTGTAGCCATGTTAATATGCAAAATATGTCTACATGCAACATTTTTTAGCAAAGTAAGTTGCAGTTTATCAAGAGGATAATTCCTGGCTGCCTTCCTAATGAAATCAAAACTAAGTGATACTAATATCTCTAGAAGTAAAACAGACATCATGGGCAAACTTGGTTACACTTCTTGTGCACTAATGCTTTAGCTCTTTATGCTTTACTCAACCTTAAACTAAATACAGGTGGTCCCCTATTTAAGAACACCTGACTTACAGATGACCCCTAGTTACAAACAGACCCCTGAGTGTAGGTAATTTACTGCAAGTCTGCAATTAAGTTTTATTGTTAATCCTGGTTCTTATGACAACTCAAAATTTTTTAAATCCAATTGTCACAGAAACAAAAAAATATTATGGCTGTGGCTACAATCTTGTACGTAACCCCGGGACTGTCTGAGTGTAAAGTCTAGCATTAATAAATATTCACAATATATTTTTAATATCAGTAATTTCATACATGTTTACTATGCATGTTGTAGAAACAAAACTCCGAGAGCAATTAATATAGCTCTAGCTTATTTTCTCTTATTAATCCAAAGTAAGAGGAAAAAAAACAATATAAAAGCAGCCTAGATGGACCATATGGTCTATCTACTGTTTATCTTCTGTTTCCAAAAGAGTAGCTGAGCACTTTGTAGATCATTGCTTTCATACATGAAGCACTCATTAACATATGAGCATCTAATACTTACACGGGGAAGTAATCTGTTAATGATCAAAGCTGCTGGGCGTATTAAATACATTTTAAGCAGGATGGAGATTCAGTAAAAGACAAAGCGGTACACAGCCTTTGAAAGGAGTTTGTGGAATGTTTGTAGATATTTTTGTTTCTACATGCATAGAGTAAAAATGAATGGATCATTATGTAAGCCATGATGGCATATGACACATGGGTGCTAGATTTTACATTTGTGAAGCTAATCTCAATGTGAAATAAAGTACTGTATGTATTCTACTATTCAATCATTATGTATATTATTTTTATTTTAATTTACAAAAATGTTTATCTTTATGTCTAAATCCTTCCTGCAATCCAACTTTTCTATTTCACTGAAAAATGTTAATATTATGACCAGGAAATATAATAGAAAATACTTTTTCATTTCCCCTGCTCTGAAGTCCACTCGGTCTCTATTTTTTTACAATAGGCTTCAATGGTCCCCCATGAGGGATAGATTAGAATAGTCTTGGCTTCCAACAGTGCCGGTATAAGTAATGAATTATTTAAGTAGCCTGGATTAGGACCTCAACCCTTGTAGATATTTTTTTGAGCCTTAGAACTATAATACTCTAAGGCCAAATTTGAAGGCGTAGATTTATGTAATAACCAATGGCATAGCCTTAAAGGGGTTGTCTGACTTTCATTCAAAAATCCATAGGTGGGATAGGGAGAGCTGTAAAAAAATTATAATTGCCTTCTCTAGCACTTCTGATCTCCCGCTCCAGCAACTTCCCATGCTTCGCTCTCACACTCTGGCAACTTCCGTCTGCCTGGCACTTTCACCCATCCCATATACCAGCAATGTATCAGTCACTGGGACAGGGGTTGGGAAAGCATGTCAGTTTGGTAGAAGTTAGCGGAGCTGAGGTGCACAGCAGCTACAAATCATGGTGCAGGAGACCAGGAGCACTGAAGGAGGTAAGTAATTGTATATTTCTTTCTACAGCTGCCCAGGCCACCTACACATTTTTTATGAAAGTCAGACAACCCCTTTAAACTGCTTCAATGCCACTTTATTTATTTCATAAACTCATTCTATTTTGAAGACTTTGATAAAGTTTCCACCTTAACATTGAATATAGTCACATGACAAACCACTCAGATCAATGCTCTCAGGCAGACAGAAAAAGGAAGGAACTTAAAAGGGAGGGATAAAATGGAAACCACATCCACATCATCAGCAAGGCTTTAGTTTTCTCTCAGAATTAACTGTATTAACATGCGCTATTTTCAGTTCAAAAAACTAAAAAAAGGAAAAACCCTGAAAGCTAAGGTATGTACCTCTGGAACTCCAGGGCCAAGACCCTACACATTCACAGCACAAATCTGGCAGATTTCAAGGCAAGAAGAAGTTCAGAATAATAAAACAGAAAAATTGAAGGGAATAAAGACAGGCAGCTTTGAAGCTCACAATGGTCAACACGAAAAATTACATTTTCTATATGTACTTATTTTCTTTTTTATATTTTAATTGTCTGAGGTTGCCATTTTATCTGAAAAAAAAGTGGAAAAATATGTACCATACAAATGAAGATAGGGTTGATTGAATTAGATAGCATAGTGGTCTACTTGTATTCTTTCTGTACACCTGTGCAAATCCAATTGTTTACTTATCATCTTCCTACATTTCATGCGAGATATCGGGACTGGAGCAGACAAAAATGCATACTGTTTTGTCCTTTTCATCATTATCCTCAGGAGGATGAGAAGAAAGCCTTTGAGATGTGACAATGTTGTGCCACCGTAACCTTTGGTTTTGTCTACAATTCTTTGAGTGTGATGCTTCTTCTTCCCATTGGTAAATGTCGTAGCAAGCCAAAGCTTCAGACTCCAGTAAAAAGTGTGTATAGTTCAGTAACCATCAGCCAGTTCAAAGCAAATGCTATGAAAAGTTCAAATAAGGTGCATAAGGGATTAAGTGCTCTGAACAAAAATAGACATGAACCAATTATTTTGTACCAGTTTCCAGCTTGTTCCAAATTGAATTCATTTTGAGTATTCATCTAATTAAACTATATGTGTGTTATTGGTATAAAAAAATGCTTACAGAAAAGGAAGATTTGTATGCGTTACTACTGTCCCAGAGCGAAGAATAAGTACAATGTAACCTTCCAAAATACTGAACTGTAAATTCAGCAAAATTACAAAAACAAGTTAGATTAACCTTGGAAAGTTGTTGGAATAACATAGCATTGCAAAGCAATAGCCGTAAAATGACTTAAAACTACTTGTCACTTATGCTGGTAGCATTTGCAAGCAATGCTAACCTTTTCAATTGGTGACATTCTCTTCTGTCACTCCGAATAAAGTTGTGCTGATATTCTGTTTTTTATTTTTATTTTTTTGCATGATTATTATAATTTTGTGCTCCTATTTTTCCAAATGGCAGTTTCAAAACAAGTGATGCACTTTTACATTTCAAGCCTTCAAGAGCATTTCTAATCCTCATAAGACTAAATGAACACATGAAAATGGCTTAGTTATGTTTAAATTGATGATAGCATTCCCTTTCCTATCTTATATTACATGTTAGGTCTAAAGTGAATTGTGCTAAAGTGTATTCAATTACCTTGATCTAATAAAACTTCACATAGTCATTGCCTGTATGTAAAATAATGGATCCAAATACTCAAAATTCATGTGCCTTTTTTAAATAATTGAATTTATTTTATAATTTCTAATATTATTATACATTGCAGGCAAATGAATGTGAAACTTTGATTGTACCATTTGGAATGTGAGGACTTCACTTAAACCAACCTATATCAAAAACTGCAACTTAAGATAGTGTGCATTTTACAGTAGGAAAACTATTGGTGTTGTGTCATATGATGAAAATCAAAGGTATAGAAAATGAATGTTCAATGCATTTTAAGATGAAACTGAAACCTGGTGTATGATGTTTTCTTATATCTAGCTTATAAGTCATTTATTACGCATACTGAAAGCTATCTGCATGGTCTCTTTTGTTGCTTCATACTTTGATTTTATCAAGCAATTTCAGTTGCTGGGAATAGTGTAATGAAGCAGATGTATTGAATAGCTTGAAGGACAAAAAGTTTTTGGTTGTTTGAATGGGGAAAATGATAAGAAAAGCAGAATAACTTCTTTCTTCTAATGGCCTCTGATAGATTAAAGGAATTCTGAATGTTCTAGTTTGAAACTCCATGTTGAAGGTTTCATGAAGACACAACTTGAGTCATGAAGCTGGGATATCAATAATGCCTTTTTCTGCCAAAGAAAGATTCCATTTTTATGGTTTAAAATTCGTTAATACTAGGTTCATATTCAATCCATGCCAAATCTTGACAGGGAAAGAAGCCACAAGCAGCAGAGCATAAAAGACCTTCAAGCTTTCCATACTCGATAGTGTAATAGTTAAGCAGAGGTCTTAATTAGAATGTTTTTGTATCCCAATTTTCCACACTGTATGTCCTCCTTTAATCCACTGGACATTAAGTATTATCCATGAGGTTCATAGAAGGAAGAAGAGGAAGCAGAAGACCCTGCATCCAGCCAATCCGAACTTGCACTTGGTAAAGATGACAATCTTGACTGAGGCACGGCTTGGTTTATCCCTTCCAGGGTAACCTGGAAGAACAGTTTTCAGCTGTCTATACTCATCAGGGCAATGACTTGTTCTAATTTGTAGGCAAGTTTTTGCTTTCCAGCTTGGTCATCTTGATCTAAAGCTGTTAAAATCTGCAACAAAAAGAAATGTAGAAGTTGTAAGGTGAATTTACATCATCTGGGTAAATCTTTACAATTCCATTAACAGGATCCATACCAATGATATACGATATAATAACCCAAAAAACTTTGTATTTTTACTCAAATTTAAGACATATCTATGAATTTCTTGTTATGAATAATTGTCCTTGTACGTAGAGTATGCAGTAAGTTATTCAAAAGACCAAGGTTCCAGCATTATTAAAATAACTTTTTAATAATCAATATGAGTGAGCAGTTTTACAGTTAAAAATCCTGAATCCAAATAAATTCTAAGGGCTTCAGCTTACACATTTAGGCTTCAAAGTCCGTAAAGGAAATCTACCACCAGATTGTAACTTTAATAACTATTCACACTGCTGGGTCGCTCCTACAGTAGTAATTGTAATATCAACTTTTATCTTTATTTAAATGAAGACCTTGTCCCTCAGCGCTGACACTATATTTAAATGGTTTCTTAAACTGTATAGTCACTATGGCATACTTATGGTTTCTTTAATTATAGTTAATAGGAGCTAGGTGGTAGTGGCACTTGCCAGTCTCTAAAAAAAGGTAAGACAGTTGTTTAAAAAGCACAAAGACTTTGTAAAAATGTAAACTGGTGTTAATGATTGTTTCAAAATAAGCAAATATAAACTTGTTGTGTTAGAAATTGTTTATCTAACAAACATAAATCCTCTTGTCGTTTGTTAGCAAATAAATCACAAGCCTGAAAGTATCACTAACTTAAGCAAGTTTGCTTTTGTTCTCCAAAACCAATTAGGATTTGGGGCGATATCAACCCGTGAAAAGCGCAGTATGTAATGACTAATTATTTTGTGGCAAATGTCTGGCATGAGCAGACAGCGATGCTTTCAAAGGGAGCACAAGTGCCTCAAAAAGAGATAGAGAAGAAATGAAGCAACCTAGTTGTAATGAGATTAATTCATCAACACCCAGACAAAGTCCTGAAGTTCTACGTGCAATGGGAAAAGAAGTAAAATACTAAGCAATCAAAAAGATTTGTGGGTAGATGTCTGCAAATGTATCTTCAAATGCCAAACATAAACACAACAATACAACAAACACAATCTCCTAGCAGATGCTTATGTGAATGTCTTCCCATTTGGAAAAAAACAAGCAATACATAAAAAGATATAATTATGTTTTTGGAGGTCTGCAATGCTCTTTAATTACAGTAGTTAAGATTCACAAAATATTAATTATAACCTCCCTCTAATTTCCTAGCAAGTGTAGCTTTCACTGCTTTTTGTTTTGCAAGGCTTTCAAATGACTTGGCCCCTGTTATTAAGATTGTCACTCTGATTGTGTGGTCATAACAATAGTAACACTCTAGAAATTGAAATGTAGAAAAACATTTGTTATTTTTAATTAGCTCCTTCAAACATGTAATATTATGGCAGTTATTGCTTCACAATTATAATAAAACAAATGGAATAATCCAATCATTTAATATTCATTCATGTAGTTTGTAAAGAAATGAATTACCCTTTCTTGGAGTGCCAACATGATATATTGTATGACTATAACTACTGTATGGCTTAAGCCTTCCCTTAGTAGGCTTATATGGAGAAAAACATCACCGGTATTAATTTTTACAAATACAACTTAAAGAGAACCTGTCACTAGTGACCCCCTCCAGAAAAACTACACACATTACCTTGTAGATGTCTTTATACATGTTACACTGATACCTTAATGCCTTAATTAATACCTTAGAGCCACCATTCTTCTAAAAAAGACTTCAATGTTCCAGTCATAACATAAACTTCATTGAGTCATTAACTTTATTTTAGACTTAAAGCAAAAAAATATATGTGTGAATGCTAACTGATCCGCTCTTGGAACTAGTGGAACAATTTCACATGAGTTTTGGTAAGTCATGAGGAAGCACAACATACATGGGCCTGACTATTACAGCGATAGATACCTAGAGTTGACTTTGTATTTAATTGCCATCACTTATAATAATTATTTATCACAAAGGTGTTAAAATACATCTACCACCAGGATCAAATATTGTAAACTTACATGCTGGTGTGGGCCCCAACTAGCAGGATCTGCTCTTCATTTATCTTCATATGCATTTTTTTAAATAAAAAAAAGGCTTTTAAATTCTGCAAATTAGCCTGAGGGGCTCAAGGTTCCATTAACACCTATGGAGTCTGGACCCTCTCAGGCTCATTTGCATAATTGCAAAGTTAAAGGACACCTGTCATCAGGTCTGTGTCACTAGTCCTGTCACTACTACCTGTTTGAGCAGCTCACAAGGATCCCATCCCAGCCTTTATCTAGTTATTTCATACATTATTCATTGTAAAATCATCTATTTTTTATCATGTAAATGAGGCTGGTCACATGGTCAGAGGCAGTGATGTCACCCCTGTTACCCCTCCCCTCTCCTCCCCCTGCTCATGTCTGTGTGTAATGTATAGTAAAGCATGGCTAGTGTGTGTGCTGCATCTGCTGACATGCTGCATCCTCCTAATATACAGGTGAGAGACACAGACATCAGCTATACATGAATCTGACATGTTCTGCTGTAACATGGCTGCCTGGAGCTGCTGTATCTCTCCTAAACACACACACATGCACACACAGGCTGCAGGGGGTGTGGCCACCAGCACCAGGAAGCACATCATTATACAGTCAGTCATGCACTGGGGGTGTGGCTGTGCCTCTCACTCATGAATAAGGTGGACAGCTTGAATATGCTAATGCTTCATTGGGCATTTCACAAGTCATTTGCATACAGCTTTAGGACCTCATTGCTTAGGTTTACAGGCATGTAGAGGGACAATGAAGGGATAGAGGCAATGCTCTTTAATGGCAGTTTATGAAAATATATTTAGTTTAGGGGGGTTATTTTGCATGACGGGTTCTCTTTAAAGCATTTTCCCCCCAAAAAAAACAACAGCATAGGGAGCTTAAACTGGATTTATCACCAGATTGTGACCACCCTGACTTACAATGCCTGCTGATAAAGGGTTACAAGTCCTTCCCATATCACTTGAAATTAGATGCCAGTAGGGCACTTTATTTAAATTACAGACATTTTTCTGATATGCAAATTAGCTTTCCTGACTTATGTCTACTGGTTTGACTCTTCTTTCTGGCAGTGAACCATTATTCTGACTGACAGCTCTGTGTCTCTTAAAATCACTGCTCTGCCTCCTTTTACTTAGGGACTGTCTGCTAATATTAAACTACAGACATTTACTTATACGAAATATTGTGTCAATTTTTTTACATGGTACCTTGTGTTACATTCATGTCATGTGACTAGAATTAAATCATCACAGCTCCTTTAGCCTTCTAAGAATAGCAAACTGTACACCATGTATGTGATTACATGAAATCGCAGCAACCTCCATGGAGGATGGAAAGGAGTAGAAGTCCATGGAGGCTGCTGTGAATTCATGTGGTCAGTTACACACATGGGGTACATTTTGCTATTGTTAAGAGGCTAAAGGACCTGAGATGATGTCTCTCTGGTCACTTAACATTAACTGTGACCAGTAGGAGGCATAAGGCTTTGGGAGTATTAGATGGGGCATTTGTGCATTCATACCAGTCCCAAAAAAGAAAGTTTTCCAACAAAGGAATAGAAAAGTTACATCTATTAAATAAATGATGCAACCTATAACACATAGTTCATATCTGTACAGAAATCTCTATTAAGATTCTCTGTCCCAAAAGCTTTTTAAAATGCCAGTATGGAGAAGCTCATACCAGCTCTAGTGGTGTCCATTAGTCTATTCCATTATTGAATCCCATTCACCTTCCGTAACACATCCCTTACATATAATTGCAAAAATAGCACTGCAGCCCATAGTTAAATTATTAATTATTATAAATAACAAAAAACACTGTGACAGTGGTGTGACCAGGACCGAAATAAAAAATTCTCATCCATTAAAGAACATCTATTACCATTTTACTAGTGGTGGACTGTCACCAACTCAATGGTCATTACCTTAGGGGTTTAATGGCAGTTTTTTCCCATTTTCAGCAAGCTCCGTAACTCCAAATAAATAAGTTAATAAAAATATGTTGATGAGCCAGAGGCGCACAGGCCTATAATAGCCAAGCGGCTCCTGGCTCTGTCCGATAATAAAATATGTTTACCCCCCTACATCAAAATTGATTTTTCTGCCCAGCCGCAAGCGCTGCAGACAGCTTTTTACATCATCCGGCTGTCTGCAAATATTGCAAATGCATTGTGGTTTGATTCCTTGCTCAGCTGCACTGGAAAGCTTCGGCTCTCACGCATGCGCAATATTTGCAGACAGCCGGATATATAGATAGCCGTCAAGCATTTTTTATTATAGGACGGAGCCAGGAAGAGCTCAGCTGGCATAGACCTGAGCAACTCTGGCTCCTTAGCATATTTTTATAAACTTATTTATTCAGAGTCACTGATTGTGCTGAAGATGGAAAATCACTGCCATTAAACCCCTAAGGTAACAATCATTGAATGGTGGTAGATGTTCTTTAAATTAGAGCATAATCTAAACACAAGCTCAACAGACCAGACCATGGGTCTTTCAAACATGGTTAGGTTACGTTACAACCTAAAAAATGGTACTGCACACAGTTGATTTATGAATGGCTATCGATCATTCTAGCACATTTAAAAATTGTTTCCTTTTATATTTTATTGCAGTGAATCAGGTGTAGAAACAAAAATGTTTTCATCACTATCTTCTTATCACACTAATGCATTTAATGTAATAATGTTTTAGCCTAATATGGGACCTCCTCAAGATATCTTTAACCCCTTCCCGACATTTGACGTAATAGTACTGCATCGCGGGAGGTGCGTTCCCGCAAAATGCAGTACTATTACGTCATGCTTCTGGCACCGGCTCCTGAACGGAGCCGGCGCCAGAAGCTGCAGGTGTCAGCTATATATTATAGCCGACACCTGCCTCTAACACCCGCGATCGGAGATTTCTCCAATCGCGGGTGTTAACCCCTGACATGCCGCGGTCGCGCTGATCGCAGCGTGCAAGGGGCATTTCAGAAGAATCGGACCCCCCCCCCCGCGGCGCTTACCGGGGGGGTCCGCTGCTCCGATCGCAGCCCCGGGACTGCCGGTGCCCGGGGCTGCGCGATCCTCCTTCCTGTAGCCGGGTCCCTGCCTTCTGGCAGGACCCGGCTGTAACACACTGAGCATGCGCAGCATGCTCAGTGTGTTACATTACACAGTGTAATACATCTGTATTACACTGTGTAATGTGAAGAATAGCTTAAACAAGTGATCAGTGGATCACTTGTTCAAGCTAACCTGTAAAAGTTAATAAAAATGTTAATAAAAAAAAAGTTAATAAAAACATTACATAAAATAATTTTTTAATAAAAATAATTAATTAAATAAAGTTAGAGTCCCCTAAACACAAATATTCCCTATACACATGCAATAAAGTGAAAAAAAACACAAAATCGCCAAAAAACCCCACATATTTGGTATCGCCGCGTCCGTAACAATCCGTACAATAACTCAGAAACATTATTGGACCCGCTCGGTGAATGCCGTAAAAACAAAACCCGAAAAACACGCCAAAAATGTACATTTTTCATAAAATCTCTACACAAAAATGTTCTAAAAAGTGATCAAAAAAAGTTATGTGCGCAAAAATGGTACCACTGAAAAGAACAACTCAACACGTAAAAAATAAGCCCTAAACTAGCTCTGTCAACCAAAAAATATTAAAGTTACGTCTCCGAAATATGGCGATGCAAAAACAAATGAGATTTCCTCTATATTAGTTTTTATCCAGTAAAATTGTAAAAATAAATGAAAAACTATATAAATGAGGTATCACCGTAATCGTAGTGACCTATAGAATGAAGATAATATAATATTTTTAGTGTACGGTGTACGACCCCCAAAAAATATGAAAAGAAAGTAAACCAAAATTGACAATTTTCTTTTCACCCATACATTCAAGAGTTAATAAAATCTCATCAATAAGCTAATGACCCACTAAAATGAAGTATTTGTAAAGTTCGTCTCATGTCGCAGAAAATAAGCCCTTACATGTCCAAATTGCCAAAAAAAAAAGATTGTATAGCCAATAAAAATTGACAATGCATAATCTGCTCTGAATGGCGCAGCTCCCTTCGATGCCCTGGCGTGTGCCCATACAGCAGGTTACCACCACATATGGGGTATTGTTATACACGGAAGAGATTGGGTATCAAATTTTGTGGAGCGTTTTGGTATTTTATCCACTGAGAATTTAAACATTTTTTGAAATACATATTAATTTAGCCAAAAAAAATTTACTTTCAAAATTGCATCCGATTTTGTTTTAACCCCTGTAAAACAATTAAAGGGTTAACAAACTTCATAAAAGTTGTTTCACGTACGTTGAGGGGCGTAGTTTCTATAATGGGGTAATTTATGGGGTTTTACTTTTATTTAGGCCTCTCAAAGTGATTTGAAACCTGAGCAGGTCCCTCAATAGCAGGATTTTGCGTTTTTTATGAAAATGTGAAAAATCGCACCTAACGTTCAAAGCCCCACAACATCCTACAAAAATAAGAGTATGCATAAAAAACCATGTCCACATAAATTAGACATTTAGTGAATGTTAGTTATTATGTTTTTTTGCGGTTATGACTATGTATGGGAAAAGTAGAACATTTTGAAGTTCAAAAATAAAAAATTTTTCCAAATTTTCACCAAATATCTGATTTTCTCATAAATAAATGCAAAACATACCACCAAAATTTTTCAAATAACCTGAAGTACGATGTGTCACGAGAAAACAATTTTAAAATCACTTGGATATGTTAAAGCGTCCCGAAGTTATAACCATTTATAGTGTCAGAGGGCAGATTTGAAAAAATGGGCCGTGTCAGGAAGGTGAAAAGTGGCTTCAGCGTTAAGGGGTTAAAAGCTCATGTAGCTTGGGGCTATCTGGTTTGAGTAACTTCCATTGGGGGTTTACATTTTATCTTTCCTGATCCTTTAAGAGAGCATGATAATACGTCCAGAGATACATATTTAGAAATAAATAATGCTCTTAAAGATTAAAGATTCAAATTATTATCTTTACATAAAAATATGTTATACCTTAGTCAATAAAAACTACTTGAGCCTTAAGACCCATAAAATGAGGATTCCTAAGGGGAAAATCCCATATTCTATAATCATAGACACAGGAGGAATGGTCAACAGCTCAAATTACCAATACAATACATGTTAAACAATTATAAAAAAAAATAGGTAAATAGAGCAACCATTTACTGATGACTGCAGTCTAGCCATACTCACTAAGAGCATTTATGGATTCAGGCATGGTCTTGGAATTAAAAAAGGCGCATATGTGCAATGTGAGACAATGCATTTTGCTCAACTATTCTCAGCTGTTGAACTGGCAAGCTGATATCAGCAGCCAATTAATTCCCCTCAGCCAATAATTAAGTAAGTTTTTAATTAGAATGAAGAATTTCCTGCTAGATTTGAGATGGGTTGAGCAATGAGATGTGTTGTGCAATGAGATGTATCCTGCCATAAAGCAGGGAAAGCCATTAACGCTCAGGGATTAAAACTCTCAAGTTAGATTTGACTTTGTCGGCTACATAGGAAATCATTGCACCATATGAATTACTTTCTATCCAGGGAATCATTATCATAAAGCATACAATATGTACTATTTCTGCATGTGTCTCTTTATCAGTATGTATCCAAGTTTATTTCTGAACAGGGCCCATATGTTTTCTTAATTTCTTTGTTGATATGTCGATGGATCCCCAGATGTTCTATGTCAGTCTCAGACGCTATACTCATCACAGAGCTGGCATCACTTCATAAGCGTTTCTCACTTTTCAAATCACAAACACAAAGTTAACCAATAATAGACGCACTGTATGGGGATCATATATGTTAACTGTCTCAGATCAGATAATTTTAGGTTATGTATAGATTTATCTTATAGTTGTAAACCATACACAAAAAATAGTTACAGGTTTTTAAGTTAAAAAAAATTAATAAAAAAATAAATAAATATAATAATGTAATTGAGTAAACAGTAATATTTTTTATTTGCAAAGGGATTTAAAAATAAATTAAACTTATTATAATAACATTTTTGTAGGTCAGTCCGAAGGTGAGGTAGCAAAAAGATTTCTCTTTCCTCGAAAATTGTGGGGGACATTAGTTGTGGTTAAGTTTGACATATATATGCAAGATAATAGGAGATATTTAATAACATAGGTCTTTATTCAGCTGCTTTTTATGAATACTGCATTGATTTAAAAAATTGTATTAACTATTTCTAAGCCATCATCCCTTATATGGAGAGAAATTGCATTTGTTTTTCCAACTTGTGACAGCTGATAAATCAGATTAGCCACAGCCACCTCCCCCCAATCAGATTAGCCACACCCACCTTCCACCAATCAGATTAACCACAGCCACTTTGCCACCAACTTCTAAAAATTGAGCTAGTGGAAAACATGCTGAATAAGGTCCTCAAGTGAGGGCTTGATAAATGTCCCCCATTGTCACCTCCAAGTCTTCTTCTCAAAACACAGATAAAAACCTACAAACGTCATCAACCTCTATTATGCTGTATAACAGACCATTACAATTTTGTAGTACAGAGTACCTTACATGTCTTCCATCCAACTCTTGCACCCTTCAGTGAAGTAAATCTACCTTATAAGTAATCAACTATGCTCATACTCTTATTTATACTAAACTGCTGGAAGTAACAGAAAGGCAAATCAATGACATACATCTTCTATTGAAACAAATACTTGAATGCAACTACTTACCTCTTCACTATACTTTCCAACATATGAGTATATCTCTGAGAGTGAACTCATGGTGTTGAACTCATTCATGTGCATACGTGATTGCTCTGCCAAGTAAGCATTCATGTCTTGGTCACTGATAGCTGGCATTTTGGCAATGTCAGAATAATATCTGGAAACAGAAACATATAAAATGCATAAAAAATACATTGATACATAAAACAAATTTCCCTATAACAGCAGGAATGTCATATAGCAAAAAATACTTAATGTCAATTGCTGGTAATTACTTTGAAGTAAGTGCTGAGGGGAAGGAGAGCACTGAGGTCTCATCACTTTTGTGGAGTAACATATATAGGTGTTCAGGAACCAGGATGAGGGTATTACATGACAGAAAGCCAAGGCAAGGACTGAGCTGTGGTTGGTTAATAAGAAGTTGGAGGGGGAGGGGGCTAAGACAGACTAGTTCATAGAAATCCCTCCTCATTGTAAGGGGAAAAATAATAATCTTTGGTTGACAGAATACATTGACTGAATACATTGTTGCTTTATTTTGTTTTTATACAAAAACAATGGATAAAAGGTTTTTAGTTGCATCCTTGGATATGTAAGCTTCATTGTATTCCATTCCCTAAAGATTTTTCACATCTTCTGTCTCATTAAGGAATGTTGTATTCTTCATGTCCTTCATCCCTCATGTAATTCTAGTATAAGCGGACGTAGAATGGGGAAAGCAATCAGTCATTGCCATTCACATCTGTGCTTTGCTGTCAACTAGTTAATTAGACTCAATCATTTACATATTTAATTTCTTCATTCTGACATTCTGTGCACCAAAGAAGTCAGCAACATGATACATGATTTTATAATTAGGCGCAGAAGTCTGATACTAGAATAGCTGACAGGTGTCCTGTAGACATCACTGTGATACCTGCTGATACAGTGTAAAAACTAAACCACTACAACTGGGCATGGACACATTAGATGAGAACTATTACAGATATAACCAAACAACTAATAAATTCACATATCTTTATCATATAAATACTACAAAATAAGTGCATATCATTTTAGGTCCATGACATGGGAGTGCTAATGCAGATCGGACCAATATTTTTGAATAAAAGTTGAAGTATTAAACTTTATCAGTACATTAGTAAATTCTCCTAGTCATTTAGAAGGGTAGCTTCACTAACTATTATACTCCTGTGAACCTTTTGTAGTGTTACAGAGCCTATACAAGTCACATGTAAAGTTCTGACTTGTGACATGGTTCCTAAACACACATTTGGATATCGCAAACCTGCAAATTCATTTGTATTCAGGACAACTCAGCCATTAATGAGTCTAAGCCAGAATTAGCAGGCTCTACTTTGATTCTTTAATCGCAGGAATAGGTGGGAATGAAGAAACTGGAAAAATCACTATTTTCGATTTCAAGGTAAAACATTATCACCACCAACTGTGAATTCTTCATTCAATAAAAAGTCAGAGAAAATACATAGAGACATGTTAAAACTTTCCTTTCTTTATATGGGGAATCTTTATATCATAGTATATAGAATAATTCACAGTATGCAAGTTGTGGATAAAAAAATGGTGGCATGGCACCCACCGCTAATGGTATGTGCCAGCAGAATATGTTAAGAGGAAGACAGATGGGTAAGCATCATGTTATCTCACAACACATTTCAGCAGGCCAGAAGTTTCCAACATATGTACAAGAGGAACATTTTTAAATATGTCACACAACAGTGATAATACATATGATTACAACACCATAGGCAAGTTATGTTGGACGTCATAATTCTGTACACATAACTGAACATAATCAAGACTCCTTTTAAAAGGTTGTCCACAACTTTACTATACAGGCAGGTTTGTTCTTAAGTTGAACTGTATATTTTATCATTGTAATTCCAGACAGAATTCTTTTGGTCTCTGTGACAATTGGATTTAAAAAATGTTGGGTTGTCATAAGAACCAGGATTATCAATAAAGCTTCATTGTAGAAACATTTGATAACTTTTTGTGGTTTATTGTAGCCTAAGGCTAAAGTACAGTAAGTGACCAACATCCAGAGGTAATTTGTAACAGGGGTCATCTGTAAGTCAGGTTTTCTTAAGTAGGGGACCGCCTGTACTTAGTATAAACCATCAATACCAGATCATTTGGACAGTTCAGCTCCCAGGACTGAACTGACTGAACAGAGTACATTTTCATATTGTTAAGTCATGAACAACCCTTTCAAGTTTTGTATTATCTATCCAATACTGTAAAGAGGAAATACCAATACCAAGTGGGATTCATTGCTCCACTAGCTAGAATCAGAGAGTTTAAAGCATTTATATACACAATAGTTAATGTAACATTTAGAATTGCATTTGCGACACACAGTATATGTCTACAACTTACCTTTCTACCCAGTTTTTATAACTAGGGATGTCCTTGGCATAAAGGAGTTTGTTGGAAGGAGAATCCTTCCCTAAGCGGTGCTCTGAAGTTGAGCATGAGTCCATAAAAGTCTGTGCCACCACGGAAAGACAAGCATCTGTAATGCTATTCTTGTGGATGTCAAAGACAAATTGAGGGTTTTTGATGACGTTGACCCAAAACCTCAATGGTAAGCTGTGGTAGAAACAAAATACTGCATATTTAGTTCTATATATTGCACAATGTTTCCAGAAGGGGTATTTCGGGAATATTTTAGGAAGGGTTTACGTTAGCAGAAGGAAATTCTACAACATATTATTTAATGTATTTTGATATATAACATAACATATATGAACCATAAGACCCTGTGGCAGTATTCTGCTGTAATACTTGTTGTTCTAAACTATTATTATCCGGGACCTTTCAGGTCCTTACTGTACAGATAATAAGTACGAGTAGAAGACCAGGCGTGTGGGATGCTTCCTATCCTCGCTGACACTGAGCTGGATCATGTACGCACAGCCTGGGCACCAATAAGTGTCTGACTAATGAAGCATTAGCATATTATTAACATTATCTGCGCTTTTAATCTCAAACTGATTGCAGCCACTCAGACTAAATGAACAGGAGGTTTATTTAAAGGGGTAGAGGGAGGGGAGAGAGGAAATGAAGAAATGATCTCCTTGCAATCAGATTAAATTAACTTTGAGTCACTTCTTACAGACCTCCTCATCAATGAGCCTGCAATATGGGTATCACTAAGCTCTCCAACATAGGAAGAAAATACATTGTCATTCCTAATCACTAAGTGAATGGCGCTGGGTTGCAGCGAGATGTAGATCTTGTCTAACTAAACATAATTCACAAATCACAAGTTCCACGTACATTTGTCCAACATTGTAGTCAATGATATGGGTCTAGTTATATTACAGTGTACTATAGGGGTAAACCATAGGTAGAACCTTGTGTAATGATCTAATGTATTCAGTGGTAAAACCTACAGTGGTATGTTGGTTATAGGTTTGACATCTAACTATATATTTCTGTACTAATTAGAGGTAATCTTTACAACACATTAACAACAATTTGTACAACAATGTAGTCAATTATAAGGGTCTAGTTATATTGCAGTGTACTATGGGGGTAAACCCTAGGCTTGACATCTCACTATACATTTCTGAACACATGAAAGCTAAATTCAGGGCTATTCTATATAGCCCAAAAATACCACTCTATACTCGAATATGTAGTGGAATCAAGATGGTTAATCAGATTTTTATATCACGGTCTACCCTATTCATGTGGAAAACCTTTCCACGTGTCTTGACTCATATATTTGTGTATTTGTACTACAGCAACTGTTTTGCGATCCGTGTATACCCTCATTACCTTAAGAGCTAGCTTTTTCTCTTGTTTGTATCTTTTACTATTGCACTTGAGTATTTACAGGCGGTCTGGAGGGGAGCATCACTGTAGCCCTTCTTAGTACTCTCAGGAGCACAGTGTCTAATGTAACGTATGGGTTACATTTTTTAGATGCTTTTATTCTATGTATGTTGTTTCATTTCAATAAAGATTTTTTGATTTGTTTACTTGGGTCACTATTGCATCCCTTTGTCTTTGAACTTTTTGGTATGATTATTGGATGCATGACCATTTCAATTTATTGACTGCAATGATAAGTGCCTGCCTTCTTTTGGTTGTTTGGACCTTTATAATCTCTAACTTAGTATTAAAATGTATTTTAATAAGGCTCCACGGTAGCAAAAATCTTTAGACTATAGTCTTTACATAGTAACACATAGTAACATAGTAACTGGTTCTTTTTTATGGAGCTGTATGTTCTCTGTACTGAGTTCCAATAGAACTTCTATCAGACAGGAAAGCCAAATACATGTGATTTTTTGAATACTTATGCTATTTAATTCTAAAATGTCTTACCAATTGCTCTTCCAGGTGTGTCGCACATGGGGATCATGAATATTATGTTTGTCTGCCTGTTCATCCAGAAAATCAAACATATATTTGATGGCGAGAGGAAGAGCGCTACCTCTATGTGCTGTACTGAATATGGTTTCAAACAGGTCATCCACAAACTTCTGCAATGTACCCTATAAAGAAAAGAAAATAATTATGTACTAAGAAATATAAGTGGTTTGTGTATTCTCATGGCATTTTGTAATAATAATATCAGTGTATCAAAATTAACATGGAAATAAACAACATTACAGTGTGAATACAAGTAGTAGCTAATATCTAATAGCAATAACTGAACTATATAAATATCAATAACGGAAATTATTACATGAATTCTGAAAGTGCAAATACAATTCCCATGGTGAATATATATTTCTTTTGTATACAAATTGCTTTATACAAAGAAACGGAAACCAAACAAGTTCTCTCATATCTACCCATTTTGCATTACCTTATATACTCGAGTATATACGGTACTTACGTTGGTGCTGCTGTACCTATGTTACTGTATAGTGTCTGTTTAGATCTGTTACAGACAATGTAAAAAGGAGCTAGAGAAACCAAAATAAAATTATGCACTGGCTGAAAATGGTAATCCAACTGTTTTATGAAGATGAAAACTAAGTCGTGGGAGCAGCAAAGGAATACATTTAATCAAAATGGATTTTGACAACACCTGCTTGCGTTATGCAAGTTTTAAGGATATGAATATTCTAGTTCTGAAAACACCTGCAGACAGTGAATTTCTTTTGCATATTATTCAGCAAACATAACAAAAACTAATATTTTTTTATTACACTGAAGAACATATTCGGAGAATAGATTTCTGATTGATCTTGGCTTCATATTTTTGTGAGCCATCCCTGCAGTCTGCCTAAGATCATGCACTACTCAGAGACTGGACATTTCCTTTATAGATTCATAGGTATCTTTATACATTACAACTTGGTTGTCATGTACAGAAAGATTGAAAAACAACAAAAGCCTATCAACTCTCTTCCCAAGACAACCTTGAAAGATCTTTCTATGGAAATGTAGCAGAGAACAAATGATAACCCGGACATTATGTAGATATTTTTTTTTTAATAAATACTCATAGTTTGTGAAAACTCCATTGTAGATGATTGGCTTATAAACATTAAAGTTGGACCAATTATAAAAGTTTCACAAACTTCATGGCTATGTTGTAAATGGTACCTTTCAATGAGACCAAACACAGTATAAACGACCCTATTGATGAGTGAACCCCCATTGTTCGGTACAATACAGTTCAGCTTCTCTTGAACAAGCCTCATTCTAAGCATTATAATGATACCTTTAATAAGGCTTTTATTCTGAATAAATGTTGCAAAAACGTCTTTCTCCCATGCAGCGTCTACTGTACTCAGTTTTGTGCTGAAAGAATGATGTGTGGGGGTGTGGCTGCTATAAAATACAAGTAGCTGGCACTAAAGAAATGAGAAGTCAACAGTGTAAAGTTATAGAGCTGTCATGTAATCATTCTCCATGAAAAAATTCTTGCAGGGATAGACAAAGCTTTTTCCAAAAGATGCCGTTTACTTGTCTGACAGCTTTGAGCGCTTTATAAAAGGTCTGTCCCTGTCACTCACTATTTTGTGTTATTACTTTGCAATGATGAATACTGAACTTTTCTCCTTTTAGTTTAAATTTTTCTGCATCCTAGATATAACAAAAGGCAACCAACGTGTATAACATCAAAATGAAGCAGATAAGGAAAGCAAAAAACATTGTTTTTAAGCTTATTCAAACATATAAATAGCTTTCAAGAATATTGTACAATGAACAGAGGGCTGCCCTGTGGTATCATCACTAAAAACCTGTCCAGCCCTAGAAGCAGGAGATAAAGACCTGCAGGAAGACATTCTATTGCATAGTATATCACCATACCTTCTATATGAGCAGGAATTCTGAGGATTTTCAGGCACCAGGGGTACTGGACCCACTGGACCACCACAGACAATGATATAAGCTCTGGCGAAAACCTGGGAGCGGGTCTAAGTGGGTTGCTACTTTCTGCGGCGTGGTACCACCAGGTCGCTCCACAGGTGGGACTTTTTTCCGCGGAGGCGGCCAAGGCGAATTACTGAGACTTTGGGCAGAACCATAGTCAGGGACAGGCAGGAGGTCAGGACAGGCAGCACAGGATCAGAGTCGGGGAGGTAGTGGAAGGTCAGGGCAGGCATCAAAGGAGCATACTCAGTAACAGAACCAGGGTCACAACAGGAGTTCTGAATATGACCACAGGGCATCAGGAACACAGCTTTCTCAGGGGCACACGGCACACAGATCCGGGGGTTTTGTATGGAGTGGCTGGGTTATAAGGAATACTGGGAATAGCCAGCACCAATCAAGGGTGCGCTGGCCCTTTAAATCTTCTGGAGCTGGTGCGTGAGCGCCCCTTGGAGACGGGGGCTCACGCACGACAGCCAGAGCTGCAACAGGAATGGGGACAAGTAAGTGAAGCTGGGGACGCGCTGGAGCACGGAGAGGGACTCGGGTGAGCCCATGACCTGAGATGATTTATGCCCATGCAATCTTGGAACTTATAATGTTATGGTGTTCTAGGGTGGAAACTTTCAGTTAGAAAATCCTTCAACTTTCCAATTTAAGCTTATCTAAAACGTTTGATGTATGCAAAGTTTTTACATACCTTGGTAGCCAACAATCTGGTAAGGTATATTTCTGATACCATTTTACTTCCTCTGTCCCCTTCTTTTTGGTCTCCATGTTCATGGTTTTTGACTAAGTGCCAAACTTTAACTCCACTTTCTAAATCTGGTGTTATCATTGGAGTGCGAGAGCGCAGGCTGTCAGGACTTCCAGTATACTTGATCATATTCTCTGCAATAGACAACAATTCCCAGATATAAAATTGTATATAACAAATTAGCCTACAAACAATTTACTTCTGAACTTTTAAACCAAGTACTAAGCTTAGAGGGGGCAAGAAAAATGTAACTTTCTTGCTCCTGCCCCCATTTCCTGCTGTTATTTTCTCTTCTGCTCTGTAGAGCTTGGCCAGTTATAAGACTGCTGTATCAAGTAAGAGGCCACAGTGGTCACAGAAACAGGATCGTCATTGTTGTACTTATTTTTTTTTTTACTCCATTTCAGCACTTTCAAAGAAAATAAGAGAAGGCCAAAAAATATTTCCTTCAGCATACACAACCTATCAAACACATATAACAAAACAACAAACCTATATCAAACACATAACCTGTTTGATATCTATGCTTAGTTTTAGCTAGCTGGTTGAGTAACATGAACAGTTAGGTCAAGTTCACACCATCCCTAATAGTGTCCAATTCTTTATTCTATTATGAAATTGAAAAACAAGCACTTTAACCAGAACGTATTAAGATTCCATAAAATACTAAAGGGGTATTCTAGGAATCAGCATAATTCATATACAAATGGGTACTCAAAATATAAGCTTATATGTAATTAGTTGTTATTTAAAATTTTGCTCCCCTTAGCAGAAAATGCTGGTGACATAGACTGTGATGAAGAATTAAAATGCTACTGGCCCTTTAATCAGTCCGTTAATTTCCTCCGCATGGTCCGTTGCAGAGCATACACAGGACAGAAGATGGCCGCTGGTCACATGTCCACATCACATGTCCTGCATCTGCCTGGGCAGGTCATGTGATCATCGCTACGTTTGGCTGTGGTTGGTTGGTTGCAGTGCATCCAGTATGGCCAGTGTTGTGGTAATGGCAGTTACACATCATTACTATGGTAACAGAGCAAGAACGTCTGTTATATCATTGCCGGGAGCAGAGGATAAGAGGGAGGAGGAGTTACTGAGAACTAAAGGATCATGGAACTTGTAGTTTCCAGTGGCAGCCATCTTGGTGATAACTTTAGAGAGGCCATAAAATTTTGTGAATCATAAAATCAAA
This sequence comes from Engystomops pustulosus, assembly GCF_040894005.1. Classification (NCBI taxonomy): domain Eukaryota; kingdom Metazoa; phylum Chordata; class Amphibia; order Anura; family Leptodactylidae; genus Engystomops; species Engystomops pustulosus. The sequence goes on from NC_092414.1 coordinate 131,256,009, forward strand.
CTATTTAAGCTCCGTTTTGTGACTAATGACATTGCGTTTTTTTACATTCATTTATTTATAACATTATGGGTTTTTGTATCAGACGTTCATATTCCCGGAATACCCCTTTAAGTAACTGAGCATATTTACTGTAATATACAGTATTCTGTACATTGCAGATTTTAGAGGCAGATTGTAAACTCTGAAGAAGTTGTAAAATGTTGTGCTAGCAAATACTCATTCCTTCCAAGGCACTTAGTCAGCATTTGTAGAGGTATCTGATTGTCATGAAATGACATGTGTGAACTCATTCACAACAAATTTACTGTTATTCGAATCTGTTTTGGTAAATATTGCTTTTCTGATTTTTCTTATCTGGACATAACTAAGTTTACTGATTAAGTTTATATAATGCATTTAGAAACTGTTTGTAAAAAAACTCTTTTTTACACTTTTTGTGAATGTAACACCAATCTACGCGCCTTTCAGTCTGAACATTACCTGAAAGTGATTCTTCGAAGGTCACTAACTTACTGGAGGGATGGCAACCAAATTTGTAATCAATACTAAAGCTAAGATTGAGTAATCAATTTCCATCTTACTATATGAAAACAAGATACAATACTCATTTAGAGATTTGTTTATAAAAACTAAAGGATAATAGACTTCAAGCCTCAAGCTATTTATTCTGGTTATGTAGACTGGGAATAAAGCGTGACAGAGTAAATTGATTAACTGAATGTCGATATGTATTGAGGGCAATTCATATCTCTCTTGAAATACTGTATATTGCCTACTTCTTAATCAATTCTCTAGATAAAAATTTGGGCACTAGGTCTTTGAAGCTAAGTATTTGGTAAAGAAAAAAAATATACAGCAACGGTTTTAAGAATTTGCACCCTAGAAACAAATTCTTACAAGAAGTCATATAAAAGGAAGCAAAAGATTAAACATATAATTCAGCAAAGGCAAGAAGAACAACAAAAAGAGTAATTGTGAAGGGACATTGATTAGTTTAGAACAGATTTACAATCTGCCTCTCTAGCCTCTTGATTCTCTTAAGTCATCAATTTGTCTACTGAGCTTGACATTAATACAGCTATTAACAATGTTACTGCAATACTAATCACATTTGCTGCATGTTGGGAACCTTCACAAAGTACTGCTTTTATTGTCTGCTACATACACATCCACACCTTTATGATGTGCCCACTCCTTATTCATATGCCTACCCTGAGAACAGCAATGTCTCTGGAAGTATCACTAAGTCTCTGCAGCTCCATGCTATTCCTCTAGACACAAAATGTATTTATGCCCTTTGTTGACTGCAATTACATTATCTATGGATATCTTTGCCAATCCTGCCCAGTTCTTGGACTTTGTGCGACAAGCCCTGAAAGTTCTGATGTGGCAGAAGAGGGCATGTCTATGGGCTAGTAGAACCACTTTTTATGCCATTGATATCACTACATAGATAAATAACATTCTGTATAGTAAGTGACAACAAACTAATGTTCCTCACTATTGTAGTTACTACTCCTGTAGGATGACAATGTTCACTTTCTCAGCTTTATATCAAATGCAATAAGCTCAAAGAACATTTGAGCAGATGGTTTATGAAATTGTACTTAAGGCCATGAAAGTATTGCAAAAGTTATTGTGATAGTAAAACAATAGCTACCTTCCCTACATAAGTCATCCATTAAACATGAAAATCCCATCTACTTAACTAAACGCGCAAAAACAAACAAAAAAAAATGTCTTAAAATCAGATGTTTACATAAAATCTCCAGGTTAACTTTGGTCCAGCATTGAATGTTGTTGTTTTCTCCATGTTTTCAAAATTTTTCTTGAGTAACGATTAAAGAAAATATTTAGCCAAAGACAGTCCACTCCAAAAAAGTATACAAATGTTCTACATGGGGTTATAATAATAAATGACCTAGAGTTTCCCACCACTCTGTTCTACAAGCAGCTTCACAACACCATAGGATACCAATGGAATAGTCACTCAGCCTATGACCCTGGTTAAAGGGGTCACCAGGAAGCTGAGTGCTATACTGTTCAGGAGAGGAGGTAACGAAACAGAACGTCAAATGGTAAATTGGGTGTATTTTATAAACATTTTATTGGATAACCCTTTGGTTATTGGATAACCATTATTCATCAGCTATCAACAACACTGTCAAAGGTGACCATGTCTTGACAAAAACCCTTCACATGTAAACATCATAATATTTTAATAAACTAAACCATGGTTACTTCGCTATTATTCTGTACCAGACAAAACTTCACAACGGCCCAAAAACACTACTTTTGTCTAGTCTTTAAATGTATTTTTCTTAAATAGGCAATCTATGATCTTATCATGTCAATTTTCCTCATTCTTTCTTTGTTCCTCTGAGATCCCAATCCTTCACTCCTTAGATGTTACCTGAAGCAGATTTACTCTTAACTCTGCTATACTAGTCCTTTCACTTACCCTGTCTGAAGGGTTTCTTAAATCACTGCTATTGTATGTGTAGGAAATAGAGTGCATCTAGAAATTATGGGGCTATACTTTAAATCTATTGCATTTTACATGGGAATGTCTTAGATCGTCCGCTACATTTACTCACAGACTTATAAAACATCTTTATCAGTTATTTAGAAAAAAATCAGGAAGTCTTAAGTCGTAAACCCTCTCAGAGTCAAAATTTAAATAATTTGATGGTTGTTAGATCAGCTTTATGAAAACTGTGTACATGACGATGTTTGTAAATTTTCATTCGTCTGGATGTTTTCACATTGGACTTCAATATCTGCCCACAATTTATAGTCTTCTACAAATAATGTTGTCTGAATAATGATCTCTTGTTTGACTTTGACAAATAAATGCCTCAGCTGTGTTCTCTGAGTATTTCACATATTTTGTATTACAATAAGATACCGACCTAATCTCACAGTTTAAATAAATAATTTATAAGCATTTGTCTCCTATGAAAAATGTTGAGGCAAAGTTTAAAAATGTAGTGACATAAAAATACATAAAGTAAAGTTTCAAGGCCCGATGAATAAAAGAACCTAAACAATGAAAAATAAATCAGTACTTAAAGTCCATCCAGTAAAGGAGTAATACATTATGAGTAAAAACAATGGTGTTATAAAGCACTAGAACAGATGACACATCAATCGTAGAAGAGACAGAAGGATGCGAGACAATGAGATACTGTATAGATAACAGATACCATGGTTTGAAATGATACTGTATCATTATTATTCCCAATTGAACAAACATCGAACACTTTCATTTAACTGCTACCTGTCACCTTCCTGACAAGAGGAATATATCTGTGAGTGCCTGTCAAACCTGTTATAACTTAACCTAGTATAGTAGTTTTCAGTTGTGAATCCCACACTGGTTAGAAGCCCTTGTAGCATTCCAACTCAAACTATCCAAATATCAAGCAATACATATCAGTATGAGGCACAATCTTCTGCTCATAAGTGGAATGGTGGTTTCTGTATTATTTGGAATAATTGAATGGTTCCAATGTTTGAAATGCACAGATTGGGTATTTATCGTTACTATTTTATATAAATGTCGTTTATGAAGGCAGAGTGAGTGTAATATATAATATGAAATGTATAGTACATGCACTTTTAATGTGTTACTACATGTTTTGTGCTGAGAAAGCGCTATGTCACAGGATGTAATTGCACTGGTTTGGGCAAGATTAATGAGAACATTAACACTACTTTATAAATGTAGCACTTGGGATATGATTTTAACACCACTGAATATTATAACCTCTACATTTTTACACCTGTTAAACTACAGAGGTTCATAATTTCTTCCCACGCGTCTCCCTCAGACCTTCAAAAGAGTAATAAAACAATAAGACATTCTCAGTCTAAATGAAGTATTCACGTGCTGTACTGAGCATCCCAATGCAATGAGGTCACATCATTAGGCAAGTCAAAAAAATGGGGAAGTACCAGTGGTGTTTTATGGCAATGCTCCACTGAATGAAATTAATACTGCTAATTACATCCCTGTAAAGTTTAACCATGTTTAATGATGTATTTTATGTGGTTATTAACACACAGCAGCATTACAGATAATTCTTCCATTGTCTTAAAGAGCACTGTTAACGCTTCCTGAGTTCCATTATAATTACCAGGTAAGTGTCATTATTTACACACCAACTGCGCTCGACGGAAATTGATGATTTTTCATCCTATAACTTTTTGCCCAACTTGGCGATAACAAGGAAGGGAAATATCTTCGAAAAGGTCACAGTGTCTTTCATTAATTGCAGCAACACTTCAGAAATTAATATTAATGAGGCTTCTTGGCTCATTCGCATCAGTGGATGGTGCTCCCCAGGAGATTAAGTGACTGCAGTATTTCTCTTATATGAGAAGGGAGCATGGGGGATCAGGATTTCTGTGTACTACCAATAACAATGAGCTTTCATGTGCATTGCATGTTACTAACCCTGTATGTCTGCAGAATTTCACTCAAAATGCTCAGAATTATTTAATAATGTGTGTTAGTGCCATGACTGCAGCCTCAATATAGTGCCCTTGACAAAATGCAACAAAAGAAAATATTGTACAGTACTATCAAATAGTTACCTGATATTAAAATATGCAGCCCCTATATTATTATATTGCTCTAAACCCCTTTCTCCATGGGAGTACCCAAACTTTTTAATACACCACAAATAAATGTAAAGTTGTTCCATATGAGGTGTTATATTAGACCATCATAGATTTGAGGTTATTGTTTGCTATGACTATATTGTTATTATACTAAATAACTTCACATATAAATATCTGCTTGGCTCCTTAAGCTACTTAAAAACATCTTTTACCATTTCCACCAGCTACGACTCTGCAATCTTTTACAGGTACCACTCTATTGATTTTTGACACCAAATTTTTTCTGTAGCCTCCAATGTTTCAAAATCATCATTGCTGCCAGATTTGTTAGCCAATGTGATCATTAGGGTCTCTGCTGTAAGATGGGTGGCTCTGGGTGGGAGCAGGTAACTTGGCACTACCCAACAATAGAGAGCCTTAATGGCTTACAAAAAAAAGCTAACAGCTCCTGGCAAAATGCACACTACCAAATAATTCCAACCATGTTGGAACAATTGGTCTGGTAAAAAGGGCTGGAGTTGGAAGAAATGGTAAAAGATTATTTTCAAAAAAAGACAAAATTAATAAAATCTTAGCTTTGATCGGCATAAAAAGTAAGTTCATGGGGGTCATTTATCTAAAATTTTTCTCCTTTTTTTCTCTTATTTTTCAATTGGTACTGTATATTTGCATCTAAATTTGCAACTTTACCACTCACCTAGCAAAGTTGGTTGTGCAAGGTTGGCCATAGCATTACTTGCACTACTGCCACAAAGCATTTATTTGCAACAGTTGTGTAGACTCAATTCAGGAGTCTTTTCTCTGCATTAATTTCTCCATTATTAAAACACTAAAGGCAGATTTATAAAACACTATTGTGTGATGTGAACACTGCTGCCCCAGGTCCTGTCTAGCATAGAATTGTGCTATAGCCTTCAGCAGTTCCTGGTCTTCTTCATGCCCACTTGGTGTGAAAGTGGCATAAGGGGGAAAATAGTTGCAATTCCTGGCAATGCACAAACTGGTGTACTGATAAGTTCTGATAAATCTGCCCCAATCTATCTATACATAAATTGTATCATATGTTAAATTACAATGTTATATACGATGCTGAGGTTGAAATATCATCACTTTTGTTTTATCTTTCATGAAATTTAGATATAAATTTGAATTGTTCGATTTAAAAATTGTAAGTTCATCAATAACAACACATGGACAAATTTCCTTTTTAAAAAAAAGGGGTAGGTGCGATAGGTGCTTTATAATCAAACACTCTCAGAGGTACAATACTGGCATTGTCCTCATGCTCTGCATTTACTCCTCTAAAGGAAATCTCCCATAAAAATGAAACATGATAAACCAGGGGCACTTACTCATAGATCCAGACTTATATTTTATTTCCATGGACTCCTTTCTTCTAAGATCAACTTGCAAACTTATGCAAACTTCACAAGCTGTTAGATCTGTCTCAGCCTCCCCCTCCTGAACTGTCAGCATTTCCCCATTACTTTGCTTGATGTAATCTCACTGCAGCAGATGAAGTTTCAGCACACAGTAGGAGGGGGGAAGTGCTCCTTGCACACTGTTACATCCTGTGAATCTGCAGCATGGAGGAGCTATGGTAACGCCGCCCAGAAGACCTTCAGGCTCCTTAGCTCCTCCTTAGCATAATTTTAAATGGTGAATTTAGGAGTTAGGAAGCCATGGATACCAATTATAAGAATATTACCACAGTCACGGTTGACTGGATCTATGAGTAAGTGCCCCTGGTTTATCTTGATGGATTTTGATGATAGATTTCCTTTAAGGCAGTATACCACTTCTACCAAGTGTTATAATTAGTTGGTAGCATGTAGTATAGAAAAAGACTGATATCATATCTTTATTATGCATGTCTAATATGTGATTTCCACAATGTTTTAAGTTTGATCTATACTCACCGGCCACTTTATTAGGTACACCATGCTAGTAACGGGTTGGACCCCCTTCAGAACTTCCTCAATTCTTCGTGGCATAGATTCAACAAGGTGCTGGAAGCATTCCTCAGAGATTTTGGTCCATATAGACATGATGGCATCACACAGTTGCCGCAGATTTGTCGGCTGCACATCCATGATGCGAATCTCCCATTCCACCACATCCCAAAGATGCTCTATTGGATTGAGATCTGGTGACTGTGGAGGCCATTTGAGTACAGTGAACTCATTGTCATGTTCAAGAAACCAGTCTGAGATGATTCCAGCTTTATGACATGGTGCATTATCCTGCTGAAAGTAGCTGGGTACATTATGGTTATAAAGGGATGGGCATGGTCAGCAACAATACTCAGGTAGGCTGTGGTGTTGCAACAATGCTCAATTGGTACCAAGGGGCCCAAAGAGTGCCAAGAAAATATTCCCAACACCATGACACCACCACCACCAGCCTGAACCGTTGATACAAGGCAGGATGGATCCATGCTTTCATGTTGTTGACGCCAAATTCGGACCCTACCATCCGAATGTTGCAGCAGAAATCGAGACTCATCAGACCAGGCAACGTTTTTCCAATCTTCTTCTGTCCAATTTCGATGAGCTTGTGCAAATTGTAGCCTCAGTTTCCTGTTCTTAGCTGAAAGGAGAGGTACCCGGTGTGGTTTTCTGCTGCTGTATCTGCCTCAAAGTTCGACGTACTGTGCGTTCAGAGATGCTCTTCTGCCTACCTTGGTTGTAACGGGTGGCGATTTGAGTCACTGTTGCCTTTCCATCAGCTCGAACCAGTCTGCCCATTCTCCTCTGACCTCTGGCATCAACAAGGCATTTCTGCATACACAGAACTGCCGCTCACTGGATGTTTTTTCTTTTTTGGACCATTCTCTGTAAACCCTAGAGATGGTTGTGCGTGAAAATCCCAGTAGATCAGCAGTTTCTGAAATACTCAGACCAGCCCTTGTTGGCACCAACAACCATGCCACATTCAAAGGCACTCAAATCACCTTTCTTCCCCATACTGATGCTCGGTTTGAACTGCAGGAGATTGTCTTGACCATGTCTACATGCCTAGATGCACTGAGTTGCCGCCATGTGATTGGCTGATTAGAAATTAAATGTTAACGAGCAGCTGGACAGGTGTACCTAATAAAGTGGCAGGTGAGTGTATGTCCTTGGAATAGGTGTGCCCAATATGGAGAAGGCTCAGCCTGTGAGCTCCCTTCACCTAGCCTTAACAGCAGTGCCTCAGTAGTGGATTATAATATAGGCAGTTTGGGCAGTAGCCCAGGGCCCAAGCCTTCTAAGGTTCTATGGGCCACCCAAACCCCCCACCAAATTTTGTTCATCCAAGGTCCTTAAACCACAGAAGAAAGCAGTCAGAAGAGACGCATCCTTCTTTCTCCAAGAAGCTTGACTGTGATAGGAAATAAATTCCAGACATTTAGGGGCTATAATATTCATACAGCCCAGCGCCCCTGCAATGACTTGTACTATTATGTGTAGTAAATATCTCTTGGTATGAAATGACATTAAGAATTATACTGCAGTGACTGTAGTAATTCAGTTTTTGTACAGTCTTAGAATTAGGAGACAGTGAAGAAAGTTTGGGTTGGTTTCAGTCATAGGGTTAATGTACCAAGGGAGATTAATTGAAAAGATCAGCCAGGCTCTCTGCTCAGCTGGGTTGACATCACAAATGCCTCATTACTTTTGGTTTTGTAAGTGGCAGTCCTAGGAAAAATATTTGGGGTCAAAAGCAGAAGCTAATGATCCTGAAGATTCTTGCAGACATGGCATGTCAGTAATAACTAGCCTAGATGTTTTCTTTTCATATTTAATGACAGTGAAATAGGGGAGATTTTTCTTCTTCTCAGCAGCCTTCTGACTTTTAATGATTTTTCAGCTGAAGATTATAAAACAAATCACTGCATTTCAGATGATCTTTATCACTATATACATTTGTTTGGGAAGGAATAATAAACTTATATTTAATCAACAAGTTGGTTAAATTACTGGTTTCCAGTATTATCTCCACTTGTATTACAGAGCATAGCTTTTATTGAAACCATGGGGCACATGTATCATAGTTTTGTCTCTCTGAGGTGAATTTTAGAGACATTTGGCGGCTAGTTTTTGCACCTTATGTATGATCCTGTCTTTTTACTTGTGATGAATGTTCACTTTTTCCTATCCTGGCAGGCGCACATTTTGGCTTCTTTTTGAGACTTTTTGTTGCAAATGTCTCGAATCCACATGGACACAAGTCATGTGTGGGGGTTACATGCAGGAGTGGACACAAGACAGGTGAGGGGGTTATATACAGGAGTGGACACAATCCATGTGAGGGGGTTATATACAGGAGTGGACACAATCCATGTGAGGGGGTTATATACAGGAGTGGACACAAGTCACGTGAGGGGGTTATATACAGGAGTGGATACAAGACATGTGAGGGGTTATACAGGCGGTCCCCTACTTAAGGACACCCGACTTACAGACAACCCATAGTTACAGACGGACCCCTCTGCCCACTGTGACCTCTGGTGAAGCTCTCTGGATGCTTTACTATAGTCCCAGACTGCAATGATCAGCTGTAAGATGTCTGTAATGAAGCTTTATTGATAATTCTTGGTCCAATTACACCAAAAATTTTGAAACTCCAATTGTCACTGGGGCAAAAGAAAAAAAATTGTCTAGAACTTCCATTATAAAATATACAGTTTCGACTTACATACAAATTCAACTTAAGAACAAACCTCCAGACCCTATCTTGTATGTAACCCGGGGACTGCCTGTATACAGGAGTGGGCACAAGTCATGTGAGGGAGTTGTATACAGGAGTGGACACAAGACAGGTGAGGGGGTTATATACAGGAGTGGACACAAGCCATGTGAAGGGGTTATATACAGGAGTGGACACAAGTCACGTGAGGGGGTTATATACAGGAGTGGACACAAGACATGTGAGGGGTTATATACAGGAGTGGACACAAGTCATGTGAGGGAGTTGTATACAGGAGTGGACACAAGACACATGAGGGGTTATATACAGGAGTGGACAAAAGCCATGTGAGGGGGTTATATACAGGAGTGGACACAAGCCATTTGAGGGGGTTATATGCAGGAGTGGACACAAGTCACGTGAGGGGGTTATATACAGGAATGGACACGTCACGTGAGGGGGTTATATACAGGAGTGGACACATATCACGTGAGGGGGTTATATTCAGGAGTGGACACAAGTCACGCGAGGGGGTTATATACAGGAGTGGATACAAGACACGTGAGGGGGTTATATACAGGAGTGGACACAGGTCACGTGAGGGGTTATGTACAGGAGTGGACACAAGTCATGTGAGGGGGTTATATGCAGGAGTGGACACAAGACACGTGAGGGGGTTATATACAGGAGTGGACACAGGTCACGTGAGGGGTCATGTACAGGAGTGGACACAAGTCACGTGAGGGGGTTATATGCAGGAGTGGACACAAGACACATGAGGGGTTATATGCAGGAGTGGACACAAGTCACGTGAGGGGGTTATATGCAGGAGTGGACACAAGCCATGTGAGGGGTTATATGCAGGAGTGGACACAAGCCATATGAGGGGGTTATACACAGGAGTGAACACAAGTCACGTGAGGGGGTTATATACAGGAGTGGATACAAGCCATGTGAGGGGGTTATATACAGGAGTGGACACAAGTCACGTGAGGGGGGGATATACAGGAGTGGACACAAGCCATGTGAGGGGGTTATATACAGGAGTGGACACAAGTCACGTGAGGGGGTTATATACAGGAGTGGACACAAGCCATGTGAGGGGGTTATATACAGGAGAGGACACTACTGTTAATTTGGGATTTAACATGTTTAATTTTTAATGCATTTTGAAACTAATTACAACAGCTCAGGAGAGGAGATTTGCCTTATTTCATTACTTTTAACATTTGAATGTACAAACGCATAGTAAACGTAATGTTAACACATTTTATTAACGCAACATTTATATTGCATTTTGTAAAAACAAGTGTTAACAGTAATGAAATAAGGCAGATTACCTCTCCTCAGCTGTTGTAATTAGTTTCAAAATGCATTAAAAACGCAGTTAAACCACTACGTGTGACCACACCCTTAGAAGTAACCAATTAAAAAAAAATTCAAAAATGTAAGAATTTACACTACTAAATGAGAGGTGAGCTGGTATCTTTTCCAAATTGCGCTTCCCTGTTTTACCCTGAAGTAATTGTAGTTATTTGCAAATTTATTCACCTTATTATTACCAAATAAGGCTACATTCACATGAACGTATGGGGGACGTATTTATGGGCGTCCCCCATACACTTCTTTGGGCTCACGGCCCTGTATGAGAGCGCTACGGTACAGCCCATAGAAAGATAAGACATGTCCTTTCTACGTAATATGGTAATATGGCGCCCCTGCTCCTCTCCACAGCACCGATGTATGCCCACCATACTACGGTACGGCGGGCATACATCGTGTGAATGTAGCCTAAGATGGGGAAGATTAATCAAAAATGACTTAAATTAAGTCAGTTAGACTCTGAAAGGGAACCTGTCAACAGCTTTCATATGCTCATGTAGGGATTGAAGTATCCTTTTTAGAGTTTGCTCTTTTATGTAATAATCTCCCATTTGTAAATATCTGCAAAATGGTATATTACCTAGAACAATGGGAGAGGTTTATCAGAAGTGTCTGATGGCAAATCAGTTGCTTAAGGCAAGCAATCAGAGCTTAGTTTTATTTTCCCTTGGCAGTTTATAACATGAAAGCTTAACTTTGATTGCTTGCCACGAGTAAGCAGAACAGTTGTGCTCTTAGAAAATTCTGATAAATCTCCCTCAATGTTTTTGGTATCATATTAAAGGTAAAAGTCAGCCTGGTTCTGGGAGCCACAGAACCACAGATATAGGCAGTTAAAGACAAAGGCCCCACAAAGGCCCCATCAAAACTAGTGCAGACAATGGAGCAGATTTATCATGCTGTCTAAAAGTCAGAATATTTCTAGTTGCCCATGGCAACAAATCACAGCTCAGCTTTCATTTTACCAGTGCTCATGAATATTTTAAAGGGGGGCTGTGATTGGCTGCCATGGGCAACTAGAAATATTCTGACTTTCAGACAGTTTCATTAATCTACAATGCTCTACTGTACGATCGCGAAGCCTATTGGATATTCACGTTGGACTCTCGCCATCCACTAGGTCTCAATATGAAAAATGATCTCCTCTATCACTATACAGCTTAAGTGTGTGTAAAACATATACTCTCTTACCAAATTCGCTAGCATCTTCCTCTTCTCCCCATGCCCTTTTGTCCTTCTGACAGTCCATGAAGCATTTATTTTAAAATAACGACTGATTGTTCTTATGCATTTCTTTCCCTTTTTTTTCCAGACTTCCCCCCCTCCTTCTTCTTTTCTTTCAAGATGTTAGGGCCAACTTGATTGCTTCTGTCGCTGCATTTATCAGCAAACTATAAACTCATCGGTTTTCATGCCTTTTTTTTTTTTTTTTTTTTTTGCCCTGCGATGTATCCCTAACTCTTGAAACTAACAATACTGACATGTGTCTTCTTTAAAATGTATTTCATGTATTGTTAACTTATTGTTAACGTATTGTTAACTTATTGTTAACTTATCTCTAGCATGTTGCGATGTACTTCTAATTTTTGAAACTAACAATTCTGACATGTGTCTCTCTTAAAATGTATATTATCTATTGTCAACTTACTTCCAGCATGTCTTTTTGAATTTGCATGTTATCCCACATTGTTGTCTGTTCATATTCACTTTTCTCTTTTTAATGTTAACATGCATTTGTTTACGAACTTGACACTCCGGTCTGTTTCTTCCTCCAATGACGATGTTCGAGGATTCCAGGAAGTGACACATACGGCATCATCAGTTTGGGGGTGTGTCTGTCTAAGCATATGCTTTTTAGTTTGTTTGTATCATTCAGTTTGTTTAAGCCATGATTAAGAGCGGTCTGCCCGCTTGAAACATGTTGGCCATGTAACACTCTGGAATTTTAACAATTATGCCCTAATAAAAGTGTGGATTATCTTGGATGAAGCTGGACACGGAATCCTTTTTTCCTACGTCTGTTAACCTGTTGCAGCCCTTGCAGTGGGGCAGTCCGTGCTTCATTGGATTCTCCTGTTTGGCGTGAGGTGAGCTGGACTCTTTCAAAGTTTCATTAATCTGCCCCTATGTGCCTATGTAGTGTGTAGTGTGCGCCTGATTCATGAATTGTGGTGCACGTCCTTCATGAATCTGGCAACCCCGCACTGCTCTAGTAGTGTGCACCTTTTTTAGTGCAAAGTCAGAAAGAAAACGGTCTCAAACACTTTTCAAACACAATTCTGCTTGTATCTGCATGTAGCTCATTGAATGACAAACCTGGCCCAATTTGAAATAGGAGATTGCTACCTTTAACATAATACCAAAAACATAGTTCTAGGACCTAGAATCTAGGTGCTAAAGAGCCAAGAATATGGGTATCTGAAATGAAGCACCCTCTTCAGCTGCTGTCATTAGATGTTCTGGCTGTAGCCCTAAAATATTGAAAGAAAGTATTTTAATCTGTCCTACAATAGATGCACTGGTAGCATTGAAAGATATGTGACCATACAATGATAGAGTTTATAACTCTCACTGGTGGTTTTTGAATGATAATTTCTGTAATTAATCTCATTTTAGCCACAAGTGAAGAGAAGACATAAAACTTGTGTTATACATCAAAGTAGACATCTATATTAAAAGTGACATTAACTGTCCTCAGTATACACATAACACTAATATGGGGAATCAGAGTAGGATAATAGCTACTGTCATAGCCAATTAATATTCCAGCAAACTGTGTTTGGCTTGGGCACTTGATGGTTATTCTCCTGGCAATAGCGGAGCACATCTTTCTGTAAGTGCAATTTAGCACAGTCTACACATGCCCTGTATGAATGGCAGAGATCTAATATGTGCTGTATACTAATCACAAGACAATGTATGGGGTATGATGTTGAGTCAAAGGGACTCTTGTGAAGATTAGTAGTAGAAGCCAACAGGGAAACTGTTCAATGAAATGTTAGGTGACAATTACACCCAACCTCTACAATGGGTAAGATGTTCCTTGCCAGAATTCACATAATTTATTAACTTTATTCACGCAGCTGAGTAGTTCTGTAAGCTTTTAAAGTGTCTTAAATGAATTTCTTTCAGTATTCAGAAGTACTGTCTGAATTTTACAAAACCATTAAAAAGCCCCCCCAAAAAAGATGTGATTTCCATGTGTAAATGTGAGGCTCGATTCACTCATAGTATTTTTAGCAGTGTATTGCATTGCAACTTTTTTTTCCAGCGGTCTCATATCCATGCCTTTGGGACCACAAAAAACTGAAACTTATGTAAAGTGTGAAAAGATGAAAACCTTGCCATTAAAATAATTTAAAAATGTGTGCTTTCCTACCATATCTACTGGCAGACGTCCTTGACACAGTAGAATTATTTACAGCATTGTAAGCGGTGACCTGTTTAGATACCAGTGCTACCACTGCCCCATCTGGAACCTGTTGATGAAATAAAAATATTCATGAGTCAATGGCTTAATTCCTAATACAATATTGGGTTACTTTCACATCTGAGGTCTGCTCACAGGTCGTTTACAGAAGAGACTACCAGAGCAGCTAACGCAGTCAGGAATAGGACCTGGCCTATAATTTACATCATGGGCAGTCGGCTCATACATGGGTCCATGGAAAACATAGCTGTGTGAGCCCATAGAAATAAATGGGGACATGACTTCATCATTTCAACAGCTAGCACACATCTCATTTTTTTCTAACGGCTCATACATAAGATGCAATTCATGTGCATGAGCTTTTATGTGTTAAAAATCTCCAAAACTTGTGCCCTTCCCTTTCTCAACCTTATAACTTGCATCTCATTTTGACCATAATGTCTTTTATTTTTGCATTGTACCCCTATACTGCCTTTAGTTCTCCTTTTCTTTTTTTAATCTAAAGAGGATACATTACACTACTTGTGAGTTAAAGGCTTGTTGAACCATTTACTATTATACTAGAGTGTGATCTATCCAATAGTTTTTGCCATTTTGGACTGTACAGTATAAAAACTTTTTTTAGACCTAGACTGTACTAGGAATGCGAAGACACAAGAGTAGAAGGCAGGGTGCATCTGCACCTATGTAGACTGTGTTCTGCTCTTGTACCTACCTTTTATGGATTATAAATATTATTAAATTAATAATACAATATAATTTTGTTCTGAGAGTCAATATACAATATGACTTACTGTACACTATTTAAACATGATTTAATATTGGTATTCATTTTACACCTGGATGTATGCTAAACTCTGCATTTTTGTGAAATCTCTGTATTAATGCTCTCTGCATTTTTTTAAATCACTGTAATAACATTTTTCTTTTTTAATAAAGAAAATTAATTATCACTAGGCAACTGCATTTTGCCATTTCCTCTGCAACAGAACACAGGAAAAATGAATAATCAAACAGCAACAGCCATAAGGCAGAGCTATATAGAGAAATGTCAAAATAATAGGCTTCTGAAGCATGTCATTTTGGTGTTATTACTGGGTACGTGATAATACCATCGATTGTAAGCAATAATACATTTAATCTTGCTGAACAACACTGTAGCATTAGGCCTGGCACTAGAGGTTGGCACACAGCAGGAGATAGCTTTTACTTGAAACCATGGTCTCCACAAAGTACTCTATGCTTATATGTGATATACACTGGATGCTGTGTAACTAGGAACAGATCACATAAAATGTGCAGCAAACATTAACTAATGCAGAAAACAAAACACAAAAATATAAAGTTTTCATTTTGTCCCAATAATCCATGAGAATTAACTTGCTATATGCTATTATTTTGAAAAATATCCTTCCACAGAGTTGACAAACTTTTATTACAACATATACAACAATAAAAGCCAAAGCTTGTCACATAAATGTATAATAAGAATAATTCCAAGTATAGGTCTTCTTATGTATTCTCCCACTGAGAATTTTATCTTAGCTATAGAGGTGATAAAATACAAGAAAAGAAACATCTCTTCAGGAGATGCTGCCTGAATGTTAGATAATCATGGGCCCAGGAGTATGAATAGCTGAACTGTTGGGACAGTGTGCCAGCTCAGATGCATAGTAAGATACATATTCAGGGGTAAGGTTATAGCAGTAGATTGTTCTGAAAACTCTTTACTGAACCATGACATTAAAATTCCTTTTTTTAATATTCTCATCTCTCATCATGATTATTATAACTAATGCACTAACCTTAATTACATTTGTAATGACCATTAAAAACACTGAATGCGATAATTTACATAAAGAAAAGCTGTAAGGACACATGGATACAATAAAACATAAATTAATTCTGCAGTGCTTTTTTTTTTACTATAAATCAAACCATTCTACATAAAACAAAACTAGAAAAACAAATAAGGAATGTTCCTAATAGGCCAGAATAAACAATATTGTAGGGCATTTGATAAATCTGCCTAACATACCACTGCCTAAATTCAAGAAGCTTCTGAAAGGAAACCTACCGTAATGAGTCTGCCATCAGAAGTAGATCTGGTGGTATACTCCTCCTACCTTCCTCTGCCCTCTTCTGTAATTTAATAATCCTGGAACCTAACTTATTAAATACTTTATTTTAGTAATATGTAAATTAACTGCAGAGGCTACTGGGGTGTGTACTATCCTGACCGGGCACTGGGAGCTAAGGCTACTTCACGCCTCAGTAGCATCTGCTGTTAATTTACATATTACAAAAATATTATTACATATTATTAAAAATAAAGTTAAGTAACGTATATACTCGAGTATAAGCCAAACTGGCTTTAACACAAAAAACTTGGAAAACCTATTGACATGAGTATAAGCCAAGGGTGGGAAATGCATTGGTCACAGCCTCCCAGTATATAGCCAGCCCCCTGTGGTATATAGCCTGCCAGCCCCTGTGGATATATAGCCTGCCAACCCCTGTAGTATATGGCCTGCCAGCCCCTGTAGTATACAGCCTGCCAGCTCCTATAGTACACTGCCAGCCAGCTCCTATAGTATACTGCCAGCCAGCTCCTATAGTATACTGCCAGCCAACCCCCAGTAGTATATAGCCTACCAGCCCCTTGTAGTATATCACCTGCCAGCCCCAGTAGTATATAGCCAGCCAGCCTCTTGTAATATATAGCCTGCCAGTCCCTGTAGTATACAGCCAGCCAGCCCCTGTAGTATATGGCCTGCCAGCCCATGTAGTATATAGCCATCCAGCCCCTCTAATATACAGCCTGCCAGCCCCCTGCAATATATAGCCAGCCAGCCCCCTGTAGTATATAGACAGCCAGCCCCTGTAGTATAGAGCCTGCCAGCCACTGTAGTATAGAGCCTGCCAGCCCCCTGTAGTATAGAGCCAGCCAGCCCCCTGTAGTATTTAGCCTGCCAGCCCCCTGTAGTGTATAGCCTGCCAGCCCCCCGAAGTATATAGCCAGCCATCTCCCTGAATTATATAGCCTACCAGCCTATGGTGATATATAGCCAGTCAGCCCCTGTAGTATATGGCCTGCCAGCCCCTGTAGTATACAGCCTGCCAGCTCCTATAGTATACTGCCAGCCAGCTCCTATAGTATACTGCCAGCCAGCTCCTATAGTATACTGCCAGCCAACCCCCAGTAGTATATAGCCTACCAGCCCCTTGTAGTATATCACCTGCCAGCCACAGTAGTATATAGCCAGCCAGCCTCTTGTAATATATAGCCTGCCAGTCCCTGTAGTATACAGCCATCCAGCCCCTGTAGTATATGGCCTGCCAGCCCATGTAGTATATAGCCATCCAGCCCCTCTAATATACAGCCTTCCAGCCCCCTGCAATATATAGCCAGCCAGCCCCCTGTAGTATATAGACAGCCAGCCCCTGTAGTATAGAGCCTGCCAGCCACTGTAGTATAGAGCCTGCCAGCCACTGTAGTATAGAGCCAGCCAGCCCCCTGTAGTATAGAGCCAGCCAGCCCCCTGTAGTATTTAGCCTGCCAGCCCCCTGTAGTGTATAGCCTGCCAGCCCCCTGAAGTATATAGCCAGCCATCTCCCTGTATTATATAGCCTACCAGCCTATGGTGATATATAGCCAGTCAGCCTCTGTAGTATACAGCCTGCCAGCCCCTGTAGAAAAAAAAATTAACACTACTCGATGGCGCTTGGGTCCTTCTTTTATATAGACTCTAGTATAAGCCGAGTTAGGGTTTTTCAGCACAAATTTTGTGCTGAAAAACTCAGCTTATACTCGAGTATATATGGTAAATCTGTCCCTGTATATATTCACTCTTCTGTAAACATTTTGAACTTCATTGCGCGACTAGACAAACCTGATTTTTATTTTTATAAAAGATAAATTCCATATAAGCACAAGTGGTCACTGCATACTTGTGGCTCTACTATATACTCATACAATAAAGTATTGTGTCTCCTCTGACCTTCAAGCAACAAATGTTAATCCTTATGATTTCCTCTCTGATGGTAATTACTTTCTAATCTGCTTTTCATTTCCAGTTTTTGCCCCATGCTAAGAGACAACACCCTGACATTTAATTTAGCAATGGCACCAGAACATCACCCAGGGCTCTTGTTTTAGAGGCTAGTCGGCTTATCTCCAAAATTATTTGCACATTAATGAACAACGTGAGATTTTATCATGTTCTGGGCTGGCAAAGGCAGCAGAAAACTTTGCCAGCAGCATTTGGGAGAGAGGCAGGGTGATTGGCAGATGGACTGAGGAGGGAAGGTTTTTCTCTATTCTTTTCATCTGCAGTTTACACTTTGCAATTATTCTATAGGAATGTGAATGTTTCAAACCCAAAGTGTCTATGTTGTTATAAAGAAGAAATATTCAGCACTCAATGCTGTGCCACATCCAGTTACATACACTGTTTGGCTTATAGTATGAGCCTCTGCTGTTATTACTCCTGATTATCCACAGTAAAACACATTTTTAATCTGTGAATTGCATAATAAATGTCTTATTGTTTGAGTGCAATGTTTTTCTAATATAACCCTGAATAGTTCTTTACACAGGAGTTTTACTTCTAGCAATGCATGAATACTGTGCAAGCACATTGAGACCTTACAAACTATGCAAAATACAATTTCATGAACATTTAGTCGTAAAAAGTATTAGTTACTTCTACCTTGCAGCTTCTTCCTCTTTCCTATGGATGCATGGTTAAATCACTGAAAGAGTGCTGCCCATACTGTATAAAATACTGTTGATAATGTAGTCCACAATAGGCCTTCTTTAACAAAACTGACATCATTGCCTATAGTGAAAGTTTTATGTTTCTAAAAAGTTGAGATATAATTGGTTGCTATGGGCAACTAAAACAGTTGACTGTCAGTCAGCAACCTGTCACTCACCCAGCTGTATGTATATTAACATACTATTTGGCTAAATCTAGTTAGTAAATATATAGTTATGTAGAGGTGCTGGGATTCAGCACAGGCATGCACAAGTTTTATACCTCTAAGCAAAGGTTCAATAAATTCCATTATAATTGCTTATAACAATTTTTGCATTAATTTCATATTTTAAAAGTCTATAGATATATTTTAGTAGTTAATTTGTTCACATTTCTGTTACTTTAAGTAAAATTTGTGCGAATGTGCTTTTATGTACACCTACATTAAGGGGCCTAATGACATTGGAATTTTCAGTGCGAGTACAAGTTAATTGCACATAATTATGACAACTTCAAACCAGGTAAATATATGATGACAGAGAGGAGAAGACGTTCATGCTTTCAGCGTTCAACTTATCAGTCTCTAAAAGTAGAGCTTTTAATAATCTTCACAAATGGAAGTTGTAACTTTAGTTAACCGTTTCAAATAGTAGATAAGTAACTCCCTGATGGAAATCTAACACGCTACCATAAGTGCATAAAGCAGGTTCCCTTTTCCATGGAATCCATTTTAACTGGCACCCATCTCTATTGAGAAAGACTATAAGACCATAATGATAATGATGTAATATATCTTAAATTGTATCAGAAAGATTTGGTGGCACTGGCAACAAACGCTTGATAATTCATACGTTTTATTTAAAATAAATAAAATCCTTTGACAGGGATTTTTAACTTATACATTGATAACACATCTATAGGATAGCTCATTACTATCATATCAGTGGGGAAACTGAGCCTGTGGCTCTGAAAGCTATATAGAGAATGGAGCCGGAAGAACAGATCTATTCTTTGTTTAGTGGTAAGGTTAGGTACCTGCAGCTTATCTATCGAGGAAGCTAATAAGTCAGGAATATATAAAATGTGGAGAACAAATTCAAATGATTTTTTTTATGAAATTGGAAATGAATCACAAACCTGATAGTGTGCAATAACATTCAATCTCTTCCAGTCGTTCTCTATTTTCGTGGTAATGTCTTCATCTTGTAAGATCATTCGAGCTCCGCTTGCTTGTCTCCATTCTGAAAAATATGTATAATATCTAAAATATCTGTGCCTATAACCTTTAAAAGTACTGCAGTCCAATGGAACATGACGCTGAATACAAAGTCATTTTTCTCTTTAAGGCGAAAGCAGCATTCGTGTCCTTAGACCATGTCATGCAGTTCTACCCCATCACTTGAATAAGACTGAACTGTAACAGTGGAGACAGACCATGACTAATGACACACTGGAATTGTTTTTGGAAAAATATTTCAGTAAGATGTTTAAAATAATTAATTGAATCAATTTTGGGCCCCTGTGTATGGACATCAAGGAGGCATGTAGAGATAACATTCAGAGGCATAATGTACAGTGTTGACAACGCCATGAGTATGGAGTCAGATCTACTTTTAATTAATGGAAGTTTTGCCACTTCCTTTTAAACAGTCAACACTTGCGATTGGTGCTTGGTGTTCAGTAATCAAACCCGGACCCAGCAAGTTTTTTAAAATTTTATCGAGTAGTTCATGAGTAGTTGCCTGACTTTTTTGTTTGTTTCCATAAAAGGAAGCCTATCAGTAACAAAACAGTTGACACTCTCATTTAGAGAATGGGGAAGCTGAGACCTATATAGGATGAGGGCCATGCTGGTTACAAGACTGATAAATTAATATTTCCCTGTACAGTCTTTGAACCATAAGCACACAAGAGGTAGCTCCATCTTGTGCACCGGTCCAGGCTCTATGCACGGGATGCCACTTACCTGTGCAATAAGCTATGGCTCTATCATCCAATGTGGACTCTGCTAGAGCCAGCATTCAGATCAGCTCTCCCCATGGTCTTTATTTCACTGATGATTGACTGACTTATATTTACTTTAAATGATTTGCATGATATTAAAGCACCATTATCCTAATAAGATTCCTATGTTCATGTTTTATTATATCAATGACACTAATAACATTTCCATTTATATGTCTATATTATGTGTAGATTACCAATATAATTACTGCCTTTTTATTCTATAACCTAACATTACAAATGGAAACACAAATGACTGTACTATTTTAAAGTGTCAAGGAACAATAAAAAAAAAATGAAATGGTGTGCTGCAGTGAATGCTGTACATTATATTAGAAATGGTAAGATATTCTCGTAGCTCAACTTTCAAGGTTACATAGTATTTCAAACTTGATTAAAAATATATTATTGTAGAAGAACACTTTAAAGACTATTTTTCCATAATGTCTCTCTTTCTAATGAATGATCTCATAAATGGCTTAGGAAACTCTGCTAAAGGTGACCTCCATAAGAGATTCATATTCAACAAGTCTAAGAAAAGGGAAGTGTGGCCTATACATTGTCATCAGATCGCTGAGCTCCTTTAAGCGGGAACACCGAAGACAGACACTCTTCATCCAATCTGTTTCTGCTCTACCTTGTAGAGAGAGGTAAGTAAAAATCCCATTATCTTTATCTCTCCTTCCAATCAGAAGTGCCGGTGAAGGCAAACTCTGAAGACAGCAGCTGTGAACTCTTTATATTTCATTCGGAAGATAGTGTATCTTTCACTGCATACATGAATTGCTGAATTTCTTTACCTCAAGTATTGCAGGAAGCTCCAATTCAGAGAATATCCTTAATAAAAGCCAAGGACATTGCCAATAACAAGCTTTTTCATTGCTACTTGCTTTGGGAGAATACAATGGGCAGCAGACTTTTATTGTCAGTCATACACAGACAAACTAATTCTGAATAAAATGTGGAATTAGTGAAGTGGTCATGAAAAATGTATTTTGTAGTTGCAGCAAACGATAGTAGCCTTTTGGTTTAATACAGACTAGATAATCTTTGGTGATAGCTACTCTAGTACATTGTGCTCTAAATGGGGAGTATCTCCAAAAGTCCCATAAAGTATACATGGAGCAGCAGAACATATGCTCCATGAGAATATGGCTCCATTCTTACTATAAGAAATTTACATTGTCATTCTAAGATCATGCCTTTAAATACTTCTGGGGTAACACATTTCTTTTCTTCTTCCATAGATGACAACTCTTTACTTCTGTAGTAACTAGTTAATGTAGCATGGTTAAATGGTCAAATTTGGATAAATATGTAATTTTACACAAATTTACTGTCAACAGATGGTAACCTATATAATTATCAGCACATCCCACTTGTACTGTCTCTAATATCAGCAAGTGATATTCAGTTACCTAGATCCATGTCAGCTGCCTTAGGTCGATGTGAACAAGGTAGGTTCTTAAATATGGTGTCCAGGATTTTCTCCTTTACTTGAGTAATTGTATCACAGTTGAGGATTTTCACTGGAATCATAGGACTGTTCACATTATCAGGATTAACGCAGTTGAGGACCTAAAGAGAAAAATTAAATATAAGGTGAATTAATATATGTGTGTATTACAAGAAGCCAATGAGGTAGAAGGGCACTTCATAAGCTTCTTTCGATTTACCTAACAATCTGTGATTTTACAGAAAATGCTTTATTGGTAACTCTTTATAAATATAGCCCTTCTATATAGCATTGGGCCATATACGTGCAGTTATAGGACCTATACAGCCATTAAATGATTTGTGCAATTTCAGCTCTGCCGTCTCATCATACATTATAAAGTTGTCTTCCAATTTATTACCGCATTCATATACAAGAAAAATCTACAGCATACCAAATATCTGCTTAGAACAGAATTCAATTTACAGGAGTTGGTATTTGAAAAGAGCTCCTTAATGGTATACTAGCTTTCAAGAATGATATTAGTGAAGACACCGCGCTTCAAGGAACTTGTCCATTCCAACTACTTTCTGATTTATTTAAATAACAGTTGCAAATGACATGTTAATATTTAAAAGATAGTCTGTTTTCTGGACTGATGGCTCTGGTATTTCTTTCCTCGAGCTTCATGTGTTTTCTCGTTCATTCATTTTCATCATAGGTGGGTATCTATCATCTACAGCAGAACATCCTATTCATCAATTCCGACACAGCCAGCTCTCTGTAATTTGACCTATTCATTTAAAGAACCTGGTGGGATTTCAATTAGTTTCCAAGACTTGTAATGTACTCTGAGCGACACACAGTACAAAAAACTTCTGAATATGATAAAAACATTTCAAGTGTGTGCTGCAGTCAAGACCCAAGGCAGGGGACAGACTTGCCAGTGATCACCTGAGTTCACCTCAACAAACTTTTGTTCACAATTCATTTGACTAAAGTTTTTGCCAGATATTTTAAAACGAGAAAATCAACAAGTATAATTCCGGTAACATTCCAGGACACACATACAGTTATCAAAGGTATTATTTATTTCAAGTGGCACTGTACTAATTTCTAAATCGCACAAGTTCCTTACAAATTGTAATCCTACTTAACTTTAAAGAGATTTGGTTACACAATTAAAAGTCAGAACAAGCCTTATTCCTAAAGTGTTCTTCACTTTGGGTCACAGTATGTTCGGATTACTAACATAAGCTGAGTATTACTTTTCTCATAAGAAAACTTACTTTTCTCCAAACTTCCAAAACAAGACAGCATTTTGGACTTCATGTTAAGTTTAAAATGTTAAAGGTAAGAATTGATAAAATAATCTTTCTTCAGCCATGTGATTAATCGTGGCTATGAAAGTAAAACACTCATATGTATGGCTTATTGCTTACACACTGGATTACAATATTAGCATTATCAGTACATTATAACATTATGCATATGTTGTTTCTGTATGTAAGTCGGTTTTGATGACCACATTGGCTTCCAAAAACCCAAGACAAAAGTTCAAGACAATTGAAACAGTGGGCTTTTACTGCAAACTACAGAACCTTTATAATATAATGTATTTTAATTATCATTTTTTTATTTTTAGTTATTTTTATGTCACTGTAACTATATGGAAAATGCTAATAATTTGCCTCTGACAGTTCTATTATTTCCATTTCTATTTAGGTTCTCGTACACATAAATTGCTGGGAATAAGAGATAGACCATAATTGTTGTGTTAAAACGTTAATGTCCAGTCCAGCTCAAGATATTAAAATGTGAATTTCCAGGCATAGCAAATAAACTAACTAAAATAAGGAGAAAGACAAAGCCAGAATAAAATCTAATGGCTAACGAGTTCTTACTGGCTTCCAAATAACAATATAATTCTATATTTTACATCTGTCAATCAATGATGGAATTTGAGTATAAGCCCTTGCTTAGAACTTATGGGAGGTCATTTATCTTTATTTTTCAATCTGTTTTATCTGTCTTTCTTGAGACATTTCTTGGCGCATTGCAATTTTTATGCCTTTTTGGGGACATTTTGAAATGTCTGCTGGACATTTGTTTTTCGTCAGTAAGACACATTTATCTTCTATTCCAGATGTGCTAAATGTCGCAAGTGACATTTATCATTTCAAGTTGTCTAAAATTTGCAACATTTTTTGGCGCGAAAAACTCCAGACTAAACCATACTTAAGGAAAACTTAGAAAATGGAAAGAAGTTACTTGCGACATTTGTGCAACATTTTTGCAACATGTGTAGCAAATGTTAAAAAAAAGCCCCCATTTAACACAAGGAAAAAGTGTGATTGATAAATACCAAAAAAACAAAAAACGACAGGCAAAAACTATCCAAAAAAACCAGACATAAGATAAATGACCCCCTTGGAGTTGTCTCAATGAGACAAGCCTTTCCCATATACACTATTCGAACATTTGAGCATTATTTAAAATAATGCTCAAATCTTCTAATAGGGGGTTCTCTTGGCAAAATCAGCAGTGTGGCAACTGGAGGGGATGTAAGAGATAAACCCTTTAAATTTAGAAGGCAGTAACTTCTAAAAGAACATCTCGTAAAGGAAAGTTGTATTACCAGTGTCTTGTAGTCAATCTGTTGCCTGATAAGCTTGTCTTCGCTCAGTGAATAACGGGCTTCTCCTGTGATGGAATCAATTGGACCTTTTTCCATTTGTTGCTTGATGGCGCAGAAGAGAGAAAATAGAGGCTCCCCGGCACATTCCTGAAACAAAGCAGTAATCTAGTTGAGTGTTGAGAATTGTAGTTTTGTAACTAGAATTTGCTTAACTAAAGCTTTGCCAAATTTTTGCCAAGAATTGATTAGAGTCTGAACCTTTATGGACCAACCTGCTTTATTTGTCCTATAAAATGGCATATAACCCCCTCAGATCTTCTCAAACACAGTTTTTTTTAAATTAACTTATTTTGTTTCACAATTATTTTACAATTTTTTAAATTTTCAGCTTTTACTAAAATGATAATAACAGAATCCTAACAGACATCATGCAAATAGACAATAATGGAAACCATCAAAAACACTGAAATCAATGGACATTGTTATTATAATTCTAATATCCATTAGAATTCTGTTATTACCTTGTATACAAGATTTGTATTTAAGGTTGACCTGTATATCAGGAAATAGAATTAAAAGTCTGATGTACAGACATAAATATCAAGCATGCCACCTATCTTCTGCAGTCCAACACTTTCATTTGGGTCTTCTGTTTGACAAATGCCAATGCAGCCAATATCTCACGTTGATGAATATATATGAGCCATAAATAAATCTTATCAATTTATGAGTGCAGATTTATGTTCTATTATGTATCAGAAAATATTAAGTGCCAGAAATTGCCACATTCATAGTGTATATATGAAATGATTCATAGATAGGAAATAGATACGAGCCAATCAATAGTTACTGCTTCGAGCCATGTGTCTGCACACTTCAATGTTTATGACAGCTGTCTGGAAATATATGCAAAATGGCTGCTATTAGAAGGTTAACCTGTAGTAGGGTAATGAGCCCAGATCTTTCTGGAAATGTGGCCTGGTTATCACTTGGTAATTACAGGGCACTGACACAAATTACATGATGATTATATGTTTACATGGGCACAAAAGCTGTAGAAATGCCCAGTCACAGTGGGACTCAGTAAACTTGTTTAAGATACATTTTCCAGCTTGTGTGAGATCTGGAGTTGTTTGCTGATATCCTTCTTGTAGCTAATGGTACGGAGAGCCATGGCAGGTGCCAGGGACAAATACCAGACCTCTGATGGTTTGAAGAACAGCAGTGAGGAGTGGGTTGCATGAAATTACTGCACATTCCACACTGGTTGGATGATGTAAATAAACTGAAGAATGTTAACACGATTCTGGGTAACTTTCATTTACCGAAACATCAACAACTCAGCAAGAAAAGATAGATAGTAAAGTGACATTTTCTTATACACTAGAAGCAGACACTGTATGAAATCCTCTTCCAACTGAATATATAGAAAAACTAGCACAGCAAGGAAAATAGTTAGAATTTTCTTTTTTAATTTCTGAAGGCTGTCAATAACCATTGTCAGCTCTCTATGGTGATTTCTACAAATAAATATACCACAATATGTTCACACCTATTATGTAAGTATTTATATTTAGTATTTATATTTATAATATTTAGGTATAAGAGGATCCATTTAGCAAGTTGAATGGATAATATAGTGGTTCTGTATTCTTTCAGTTATGTAGAAGCCAACATGAAGACAGCTTTGTTATTTCCTTGCTACTTTTTGCTTTTGTAGATGTGGATTTGGTAATTATGTTTTGTGTTTTTACATGTATGTATTCTAGGACCAAGGACAACTCATCACGTGGAGGAGACAAACTAGTTGCTAGATATTACTTATAGGATCCACATGTATAATATTAACAAAAGAGAATGTGGACAGTTCTACATCATTTCCACATAAAAAGTCATAACTACACATATAAGCACAAGTTCTTCATTTCTGTCATCGGAGTCGAGACAGGTAGATTCCTTTCATGGACATCTAGGCTTTTGTGAAATAGATTTGATATATAAAGTTCATTGGCAAATATTTATTAATAGGTCTTCAATAAGGACAACTTTAAACTTGACTAAATAAGAGATAGTTGCATCACTATAATTTACAAATTAGTGCTTATTACATACAGTTTTAAGAACTTTCTTCATGCAATACTCACCTTCAAAAACTTGTACAGAAGGAATGTAAACCAATTGGTCAACATTTTCTCTGCAACTGACTCTGTTCTAAATGAAGAAATATTTGAAATGTTATTTAACAACACAATGGACCTGTTCTAGTATTACAGAGATATTAATATTCCGTAAAACAACAAAGCAATACTTCAATATAGATACGCCCTTACAGAATAATATTATAGAAAAAAAACACAATATACAATATACACATTATGATGCTACTGTTTAAATATCCTAAAACATAAAAACAGAGTAGGACTAGCAACTTATTGTAAAGTAAATTGTACATAGCTGCATATCTTTGTAACACTTTACCATTTTACCTGCACAGTAAGTAAGGCTTTGGTCTTAGCACTAAAGCTGCTATCATACTGACTTTATATGAAGACCTTTAGTGTCCTCTGGGTTTTCTTAAAAGACCATTGTAAGTGAATAATAGATAAATAATGGGTAAATCTGGAAAATGACAAAGCCAGCGTTCAGACTAACTGGGTACAGTAAGTAACTTCTTAAAGCATACACCACTGGAAACACTTGAATGCCAAAATTGTAGAGCCTAAGTCTCCACTAAGCCTTACAAATAACAGATCTTCGCTCTGCATCATATATCCTAGATCTGTAGAAAATTATTAAATCTTCTAAGGAACCATACAATTCATAGTTCAGTACCAAGGACAGTTCATGGGCCACACCTTACTGAAAGTAAAGTAACACTACTGGATGTTTTTAACAACTACTTTAGTTTTTTTGTTAATATAAGGTAAAGTTTCAGAATATCATTTAGATTTTAAGAGTTTCTTAGAGAAATGTTTATTCTATATAAACAATGGGGTACATTTACTAAGAACAGTGAAATTTGTGTGCCAGATTCATGAATTCTGGCACCATTTCTTCATGAATTTGGCACTCCCTGCACTGCCCTGACAGAGTGTGCCACTTTTTTTTGGTGCACCTTTAACATGGGGTGTGCGACACAGTTCTGTCAGACTTTGCATGTTAAATCTGATGAATGTGCACTGTTACTCCTCCTTCAATGCAGAAATTTGTGTCTCAATAAGAACAGTGCAGCCGCGACACAAAAGGTTCACGTGTGACACCAATGTGGCGCGGACCCTTTTTCAATACCTGTGCAAGCAGTTTGCACCAGAAAGAATATGTAGAGTCTGACAGAAAACTGGTACACAGAGCTTATTAAATTTGCCCTGATATTCTTTAGATTATGGAGTGTGCATACATAACAATTTGTGCTCATTACCTTAGTATTCTGCTTCTCAATTATAAAGAGGAAAGGATATTGGCAATCCCATCCTGTATGAATAGTCTTTAGTGATACAGAATACAATGTTCTCCCAATTCCTGTCTTTTAAGTGCGAGTATCATCAAGTATACATGAAATATTGATAGAGTTTAATACTGTACATTAACAGACTAATATTTTGAATACTGTACAGTAATGTCCATGGCTATATTACAGATCTGTGCTAGACAGATCCATAATACAGCGCTATGTATCCGCGTGTGAGCCCAAAAACTGGCAATAAAAAGGTACAAATTACAGAGACATTCTACACAGGCAATTGTAGTCAGCCATGTCAGGGAGCATGGCAGGGGCATCATATGGGTGCATCTGCCCAAGCAGATTTGGCACTATTTTCTGGCATACTCTAAGTGATAATTGTTATCTACATACGCTATGAGCTGTCACAGGGTTTATGCTAGAAAAAGATGAAGCATGTATGTGCCTTGTAATAAATAAAGCACATTCTCTGAAGGTGTAGAGGATATAAAGACAGAAATGCAGAAATTTACCAATAATAATAATAATAATAATAATAATTTTTATATAGCGCCATCAAATCTGTAGCACTTTACAAATCATGGAGGACATATGCAATCATATGTCCGAATGCAATCAATTTTATCTTTAAAGTGGGTGGCCAGATGTTAAAGGGGGTCATGTTTTTTATAATGTATGTATAAGTGTGGGAGGCAGAATATTAGGTAATTTACCAATACACTTCTATTAAAAGTTCTGCGCTGCTTTCTTGATATGTGAAGTGAAGCCTCCAATCTTTTACCTCATCAGCCAGACAATTCTGACCATAAAATGACCACAGATGGAGGATCATGTGATCTCTTACTGCCCATGAAAAATCTCCATTTAGAGATCACATGACTCTCCATCTACGGACATTTTATCGACAGGAATGTCTGGCTGACGAGGTAAAAGACAGGAGCCTTCACTTTACATATCAAGAAAGCGGTGCACAACTATAGATAGATGTATATTGGTAAATTACCTAATATTCTGCCCCCCACACTTACATACACATTACAAAAAACATAAGGTAGGGTGGTCAACCCCTTTAAGACTCAAGGTCTGTGACAGGTGGCTGCACCTCTAGGGTTAGTAAGGAGTGAAGCATATCATGGCATATCATGGAGCCTTTTGGGGTTGTTAGAGAGCGAGGATATTAGATTAGTAAAATAGACCTGTTTATCAAGGTGAAGGGCAGAGTTATAAGTTTTGAGCATAAATTTGAAGTGTAAAAAGTCTGCAGATGTGCGTGATTCTCTCCACAGACGTGGAGATCCTGGAGCACTGCTGAAGGAAATGAGTTTTCTCTGTGCCAAGGTTGCCTGCCTCGGTGTTAAAAATTTCAGATAGTGAGTGGTGCCATCTCATCTAGCGCACTTCTTACAGTATGATTATAGTGCTTAGGAGCCACGTTTGATGAAAGAGGAGATGGGGGACAGTGCAGACTGTACGGTTTCTGTGTGTTGATGAGTATTAATGACATGGGTTCCGGTATGAACAATTGGTGGAAGGATTCTGAGAAGGTGAAAGATTATTAAAGTAAAAGAAAGAAGGTTATGGTCTAAAAGGAAGAATTGGTAAGATTAGATATTAAAGAAAGTCGGGAGAAGACCAAGTCTAGGATGTTTCCCTCACTATGAGTGGGGGAATCGCAGAGTTGTGAAAGACCTAGAGAAGTAGTTAGTGCTAAGAGCTGAGAGGCAGATGGGGAAACAGGACTGTTAACAGGGTTGTTGAAGTCTCCCATGATAATGGTCGGAATGTCACAGGATAGAAAGTGAGAGAGCCAAGAGGCAAAGTGATAGGGTGAGCCAGGAGGACGGTATACTACACAAATAAAGAGAGAATGGGCAAAAAGCCTGATCGCGTGGACCTCAAAAGATGGGAAAGTGAGCAAGGGTACAGGAGGAATGACCTGAAAGGTGCACCATGGAGAGAGGACTATGCCTTCCCCTCCTCCCTGCCTATTCTCACGTCTCAACATGGCATTCCTCTAGTAGTCACTTCATACATCTCATGGTAAAGAGATTAACTATAGATCTGTAAAATGTGGCTTTTGGAAGATGCCTCAGTAAAGGAATGTAAAGAAAGAGACTAATATAAGAATATGGTGAATAACAAAGAATAATATAATGGTCGACAAATGTACGTCTACATTTGTATAGTTTATAATTGTAAATGGATTATAAATCCTCACATGTAAAGACAGTAGAGTACGAAATTATATTATGAATTTTATTATACAGTACATCTTTTACGTCTATGTCTTTCTGATAAGCTGAATACTTTATTTTTGAAGAATGTTATACCTCTTCATAACACTAGATGTCAGTCTCTATCTTGCTGTCTATGGAAAGTATTTAACTGATCGTAGATCCTAAAATGTAACCACTAGAATTTTTAGGTGGGATTATAAATCATTGGAATCTCCACCCCTCAAAACCACAGTGTTTCATGGTTGTTCCCAACTATAGAAAGAAAACCAGAGCTGTAATACCCCTTATTACCACCATGCTTAATATTATTGTACCATGAAAATATACATTGTTATACATTGAGTCAGATAGGATTATCAGTCTTTATTCATGCTACAACAGGCTGACACATATAAAAGCCTTCAATGATAATCTATAAATACATTATATAATATATCTACAGATTTTGATTTGTTATAACCTAATACTATATAAAAAGTAGTGAAAAGAGAAAAAATGAATAGTCACTACCTGCTAATTTACATATTGATACCAGCAAAATGTTCTTATCATGTGAACATGTTTAACAGTACGTGATGGTAATCTTATAAGCATCTGATAAGCAGAGATTCCAGGTGACAGGGAATGGAGCTCTTACTATACAGCAGTGTATGTCAGAGCACTGCAGCCCTGAGTTATTATGTATTGTTTTCTACTATTAGCATTCGATATGTTTGAGAAACACTATATTAACCAATTGTAGTATACACCAAAAGCTCCAATAAACCTTAACTCCACGGTCATCATTCCAGGAAAAGCTAATTCCATGTGCCAAACCTTGGGGCAGTTCTATGATAAGTGTTCTTTTAATCTATATTAGATGCACTTCGGCTTCAGGCCCTACACTTGCACCACTCAGTTTTACCTGGACTGTCACTTTAAGAAGATTTCTAGCAAGAAGGGAATTTACTAGAGATGAGCGAGCACTAAAATGCTCGGGTGCTCGTTACTCGAGCCGAACATTTCCAGATGTTCGAGTGCTCGTTTCGAGTAACGAGCCCCATTGAAATCAATGGGAGACCCGAGCATTTTTCAGTAAAATTATAAACTTAACGAGCACAGTGAAAATACACAGTGCAGAACAGATTGCAGATGTTCGGGAACATCTGCAATCTGTTCCGGAGACACGCGTGCAGAACGGTGTTCTCCGCAATAGTATTTGAAGAACAATATGTGTGAAGAACAACTTGCAGATGTTTGGAAACATCTGCAAGTTGTTCTTCACACATATTGTTCTTCAAATACTATTGCGGAGAACACCGTTCTGCACGCGTGTCTCCGGGACATCTGCGATCTGCTCCGGAGACACGGTGTTCTCCGCAATAGTATTTGAAGAACAATATGTGTAGAGAACAACTTGCAGATGTTGCCAAACATCTGTAATATGTTCTTCACACATATTGTTCTTCAAATACTATTGCGGAGAACACCGTTCTGCACGCGTGTCTCCGGAACAGATTGCAGATGTTCCCGAACATCTGCAATCTGTTCTGCACTGTGTTCTTTCACTGTTTTCTTCAATTAAACAATTAAATTAAATGTTTTAATTGTATCTTTTTACTGTTCTTCACTTTTTTTTTTTTAAATTAAATGCTCGTTATCGAGCAGGGCAAATACTCGTCCGAGCAACGAGCCAGTCCGAGTATGCTAATACTCGACCGAGCATCAAGCTCGGACGAGTATACTCGCTCATCACTAGAATTTACCTCTAATTCTTGACAATAATACTGGATATGATTCAGTTAAGACATTAAGACAGTAGAAAGCTAATTCAATGTCTGCTTTTAGAATGCATCACAATAATTGCACCTATAATGGCCATGCAAGAAAAGGCCTTAATGACTTTTAAAGGGAAGTTGTCATCAGGATCACACATATTACCCTAATAGCTGGTTCTTATAGATCTTTTAATACATATTCCTAATCAGACTTCATCATAAACATTATTATAGTAAGAAATATGGTGTGTCCCACCAAGGTTGTTGACCCACTTCATGGGGGTCATTAACATTAATTATTACTAATTTATCTGAAACAATATAGTATAGTAATTAATACAGTGTGTCCCACCAAGGTTGGTTATTGACCCACTACTGGGGATACGTCTGTTGCATTCCTTGTCTATGGTTTTATATGGAAACGGTTGTGAACTATACTTGGCTGTTAGCATCACTCTCATAGAGAATGAGTAAAATTGCACATTCGGGAGATTTACTAAGCAAAATGTACCAGTAATCTTGCATAAATTGTTGCAAAAAGCTAAAATGCCTTGTGTCACATTTATAATACACCAATATTTGAAAACTTTTAAAGCTTGGAAACAAAGAAGCATGGCTCAGTTTGGGGTAAAGGGCTAAAGGCTGAGACTACTATTGTTTTACTTTGTACTGTGTAACTTTTAAACAATGACTACTACTATGTCGTGTGCAATGCATAACACTGTAGTAGATGAATTAAGGATTATCTTATATATCGGTTGAGCTCCTGTGCCATGCTCCACCCCTTGCACAATAAATAATATACGGTATGAAGTTGTGCCATGTGCCTCCTACCAGCATTGGCTACCTTTGCTTTATATTTTTGCCCTACATTAGTGGTGCATTATAGCTTTCTCTTAGTCTCAACTTCATCTCACAATCCTCTTCTGAAGAAGGCCCATTAAGACAAACATATTACACTACTATTCACTACTACTATTAATCTATTAATCTACAAGACAATTTTGTATTATGTATTACACCTTCTATTTTGATATAGAACTATGCAATCAAATGCAGAAGTGATAGGTTTTCTTCTCTATACAGATGGTAACCTACTTGTCACCTCATTCTTTTGTGTCTATTTCTCTATACAGCTCTAAATATACTTCAATATAAAGATGTCTATATATCCAGACTTACCTTCTCAGCAATAATTTTGGATGATTCTTGCTTTCCAGGTTTTTATCTATAAGATCTGAAAGCAGTTGTTTCAACACATCCGTGGCATATTCTAATTTGCTTTGCAAAACGGTCATGATGAGGGAAGCCACATTGCCTCTATCACGCATGGAAAAACTGCGTTGAGACTCCAGAGTCCGAATAAATGATAGTAAGAAAACTTTATTGTTAATCATCTGGGCAAACAACTTTAAACCTTTCTCTACCCGCTCCTGTCTGTACCCAGGGACCTGTGGAAGCATAAACCAGGAGAAAACTGTTATTCCATGAAATGTATACCCTAAACTTATCTTACTTTAATTAATGGAGTGTTCCAGTATTCATTATGTCCTATCTATATTAGTTCAAACAATACTTGTAATTAACATGACATACCAATAATAAAGCTTCTTTACTATAAAAAAAAATCATCAACAGTATCAACAGTTCGTAAACTGGACACTATCATTTCACATGTCAATAGGATTTAACATGTCAGGAAATTTGACATTTCCACTATTAAAACAAATCTATTAAAATTCTATTCAAATTAACTGTGCAATTTCTAAAATTATTATATGCAAAGTAGGTGTTAATAACAATAATAATAATAATGAAAGCTATTTCTATATTATGGAGGGGATCTATAAAATTGTCTTGTGTGCTGCCATGTCTTTGGTAAAACCAGTGGCCTACAACCTGTAGCGCTCTGGATAAAGTCTTAGTGGAGATTATCCAGAGTTGTATGGATATGGATTATTCCTCTCTACCAATAGAGAACATATGTGCACCTAATTTGCCTGTGTATGGGCAGCTCATCCGAATAGCGCTCTGTCGAGTGATTATGAATATTTACAGGTCGTTTTAAGGCTTCCTGAATAAATAGTAATACCAATGTATCATAACCTGAATTAGGCTATCTAACATGAGAATAATATATAATGGATAACAATGCTGGATGCTACATGTTACCCTAGGCCAGAAAGAAGTTTTTAAGAAATTGCAATAACATACAGATTTGACTAGCTGTGACCAGATTACTATGTTATGATCAAATAACTGTTTTGTTATATAGGCTTTACTAGGAGTATGGGTCTTTTTAACACTTTACCAAAACTTCCCCTGCTCATAGAATAACACAAGATATACAAAAATATTTTTTCACATCAATAAAGTATCCTTAGCTGTAAGACAGGATCTGTCATCTTAATGGCAATGGACATAAATTTTCCTAATCTATTGCCATTAAGCTAACATTTCCTTAGAGAAGCAGTCTTAGTTACTGCACCTTTGTTTTAGGATGCCAACCAAATATATCTGCTTGATAAATTACACCTTACTCTTCCAGATGTTTTTTTTTTTGTTTTAATGTTTTCTAAAAAGCTAAGCTAATTATGGAAATACTGACATAAACAACTGAGTAAACTTCTTTTGGATTTAAAAGAAGCAGGGGCATTTGGTTATCAGGAAAGGTTCCTTCCTGCTCAGTACAAGACTGCTGTAACCTACTGTAATTAGAAAATATACAAAAATTGAGTGGGCTGCATAACCTGTCTACATTGGAATTTACAGAGGAGCCTTTTTCCAACAATTAACTTCAAAAGACATTCCTTCCAGGGAAGTGTTCTTGTTTGTACTAATTACTGTGAGGTAATTAGCAGGAGACTGTAACAAAATTATTTCCATTAGAGTTGCTCAGTAGTATTTATAAATATTTTCCAGTCTATGTTCTTTAATACAAGCA
Source organism: Engystomops pustulosus (assembly GCF_040894005.1). Taxonomy (NCBI): domain Eukaryota; kingdom Metazoa; phylum Chordata; class Amphibia; order Anura; family Leptodactylidae; genus Engystomops; species Engystomops pustulosus. Next base: position 131,291,354 of record NC_092414.1, read on the forward strand.
GATTATAGATACATTGGCCATCAGAAAGTGGGGCGTTCAAACTTTGGTTTTTGGCCTTTCCATTCATTTGCTCTGACTGGGAAATGGGGGGTTTAGTGATGTTAATAATACAGCAAAGAGAACTGATTAATTAATATCTGCATGATGCCAATACATTGACAATAAAAGGCAACCTGTAAGATGCATAGATGAACTAGGTCTCCCAGCTTTCATAAATAGATAAAGGTAGCACACTACTCTGTTTGAAAATTGCAAACTACTGTAGTAATATTAACATTAAAATGGACCTAGGGCTTATTCATATTGCCGTCTGTGGGGACGTACATGCGGCTGCAAATTTGCGGCCGCATGTACATCCCCATAGACAGCAATAGCGGCACGGCCGGGATACGGTGCCACACATGTGTGGCCCCGATCCAGGCCGCACACTGCAAAAAGATAGAGCATGCTCTATCTTTTGGCGAGTGTGTGGCCATGTGCCGCTTTTCTCTATGGAGGGAGGAGGGGTCACCTCCTCCTCCTCTCCAGCCCACGGCGGTATGCCCACACAGCGGGCATACCACGTGTGAATGTTATTATGAGGAATATTACAGCACTCAACAAAGAATTGCAAATATAGACATAATATGTATTGCACATCTTTGTCCACTTCCAGGTAGAAAAATAAGTTTTCATGTTATGAACACTGTTGACCAATGACCTGTCTCAGAAAATATTCATCTAATTGTATGAACAAAAAGAGCCAATGTGTGCCACTCCAATGGGTCACCAAAATATTCATTTCCACTTCAATAGAAATTCTGATTTTATTTGAATTCTGGCCATGAATTTTCTCAAAGGTATTTTGCTTGGGGTCTGTGAGTTACTATTTAAAGAGGGGAGGGGTGACTGTCAATGGTCAATTATTGCTCTTATTATTACTGTGTGTTATTAATTGATTAAAGTATTTCATGCTACACATATCATTTATCACCTTTTTCATTTATCATTATTCCTTCCATTTTCATTCTATGCACCATACAGAAATCTACATTTATTAATATCTAATCTATAGTTTTAGTGTATTCATTCAGATTGTATTTATAAATATACCTCTAAATCCCTCAGTACAGGGTGATCTTCAATGCCAGGGAACAAGACTCTCATAGTATATGTCCGATAATCTAAGAAAGGAATGCCAGCTCCATCCAGGTCACTCGTCAGTTCATGGATATCTGTCTGTAGTTCAGCAAAAGCTAAAAGACAAGAAAGACTCATTGTTAAAAGTCAAATTGGGTGGAATTTACTAAGCCTTGTGCTCTTTTCAGCTGATTCCTGTTTCCGTCCAGCATGCCATTTTGGGTATGATGGGTCGTGGAGCATGGTGGGCGCGCGGGGTGGGTAGGGGGATGGATGGTGGGATTATAATATAGTTTATGTATTTTATAGCTCATGATTTATAAATAAAATGTTTGATTGTCGTAAGAGCCAGGATTAACAATGAATCTTAATTACAGAAACCTGTGATAACTATTATAGCTGTTTATTGTAGCCTAAGGCTAAAATACAGTAAATTCGGAGGTCCATTTGTAACTCTGTAAGTCGGGTGTTCTAAAGTAGGGGGCTGTCTGTATAGGATATGCTAGAACGGCTAGCTCGTGGAGTGGTGAGATACTGTTTGTTTAATGCACCATGACCAGGTGCTATAGACCTCTTTGGGGGCTGTGATGGATGTTATAAATAAAATTACACATATGCAATAGGAAAAGACTCACATAGATCTAATAGAGTACACAGTAAAATGACTCTGTGGGTTGTATAATTCATTACAGATTTGTTTTATTTATTCAAATGCTGAAATGTTCCAGTGTTGATGATTTTGTCACATACCTACCTTTAAAATCCAGCTAAACACTAGCAATATAAAAGAAAATTAGAGTGCTATGAAATGTAATGCAAAGGAGAATAGTCAGTGATGGAAAGGTAGAAAAATACAGGGGGGAGGTAATAGTGACACAGAGACAGAGTGAGAGAGGAATAAAGAGAAATGAAGTGACTGATGGAAAGGACAGAAAAAGCAAAACACGAGCAGGATATGTGGGAAAATACACAGAGTTCCTGGGTTTAACACTGTAACCTTCACAGTGTCCATAAAGCCATGGAAAGCCTTTCCTACCTCCCCAACACCGGGTCGCCATGACAACACATTATTGCTAGCTTTACTCTCGCTAATAACGTTGAAAATCAAATTGAAAACAGGTTGTGGAATAATAATAAAATACTTTAGCTGAAACACTTAAAGGTCGTCACATTGAACCCATTTTGAAAATATGTATTTGTTAAACATTTTCGTTACATCTTTCAGAGAAACTAATTCAACATGTGCCTTGACTTCAATGACGTAAAATACCCAATCAGAGTCAGTATTCTAACATGTTTAGAAATAATAAAGTGTCTGGGAATTAAAGAATGGCAGGGAAATGGAGACTTTATTTTATGAAGGCGATTAAACTCTTATGGGGCTTTTAAAATACTTACAGCTGGGTACTGAGCCCCCTATAAACTTGGTAAGTGGGGGAGTTACTAAGCTCAGTATGGGTGAATAAAACTCTTCAAAATACCAGTGTGCTGCACAGAATACAGTTTATTATGATAATCATTTTACAGTTCAAGGTAACATGTATAACAGTATGTAATTAAATCATGTTCTATGAAATAACAGGGAACCCCCCATAATATTGTAGCATACTACAGTGCAAAAATACTCTTTCCCTTTATAGTGGCCAGTAGTGAGAATGCATGTCATGGGCAGCTGTCTGTTCCTGCTGTATAACACATCATTTTATCATGGCGATCTTGCTTCCATGAGATCAGTCCCATCAAAACCAGGATAAAATAGAAAAATAATATGTAGGATAATGTACGCTGGATGATGTATCTGGCACATAGACCTTTAAGCCTAGTTTGTGTCAAGCGTTTACATGAAATGTCGCATTTACAGGTGTTCCCCTACTTAAGAACACCTGACTTACAGACGACCCCTAGTTACAAACGGACCTCTGGATTTTGGTAATTTACTGTACTTTAGTCTTAGGCTACAATAAACAGCTATAACAGTTATCAAAGATGCATGTAATGAAGCTTTAATGTTTATTATGTTTAGTAATGTTTATAACAACCCAACTTTTTTAAAAATCCAATTGTCACAGAGAGCAAAAAAATTCTTGTCGGGGTTACAATTATAAAATATACAGTTCCGACTTACATACAAATTCAACTTAAGAACAAACTGCCCTTAAAGCTGCTTTCTCCTTTAATGGAATCATACCAATCTAAGCCAAACCTTCTTCATGAGCTCGTTTACAAAAATGCCCAAAATTGTACATGGTAGGCCACATTCTATGGGCAAAAACATTTGTAAATATTCATCTAAGTCAGTCTGCACAATAATGTGTTCCAGTAGGTCCCTACTTGCCATACTAAAGACTAATAGGGACTGCATATTTCAGTATTTTCTGTAATTCTGCACAAGGGCTAAATAATATATCCATGCGTTCATACTATTGGACAGTAGGAAGAATATCAATTGACGTGTCTTGAGAGAACTAATTTAACTCAAGCTAACAAGTCAAACCACCCCACTAGGTAGGACATGTTAAAGCAATATGTAAGATAAAAATTTGAAGGAAGCCAAGTCACATCAAATTGTCTTACCTTCTTTGCACTCGAGTGCAACTCTGGATTCCAAGTTGTCCATCTGCATTTGCAACCTTTTGAGGGTCAAGTCGCTTTCTCTAGATTTTCGTTTGTAGGCTATGAGCACAGCCACAATGAAGATTATTAGTAGTCCTCCAGCTGCTGCAATACTGACAATGGCTGGTACACTGAGAGGACTGTCTGGAGTAATGTACACCATGCCAGGAGAGAACTCCATCCCACCTACACGCGCCTACAGGGAAATTTTACATAGAAGAAAGATTAATGTAAAGGCATAATCCTAAATTCACAGCAATTATCAGTTTAATGAAGTACAGATCATATCACCTACCAAATCTATAATTCTTCTGGTGTGTTAAATGCTAGTAATGCCACTGGAACATTACTGCATGTGCTATACTGTTTCATATGTGAATAAAGAGTAAATTACATAATATGTTTATAATATACTGTCAATGCTCCTTTTCTGATAGGATCATGTCATCAGCCGTAGGATTATTAACTGCTTTATTGAAGCCTATGACATGCTAGCAAGGCATGATGTTTTCTTCTTCCTAACTACCAACTAATACAAACAATATTGTACAAGGATTTTACTGCAGCAAGTAATAGATAAGATTAATAGAAGCTGTCTGACTAAGCCCCCTGCAGTCCACTGCTGACAAAAACCACAGGAATACAGTTATGACAAAACTATCTGCTACGTCAATAGTCCAAGCAAAATCCCTAGAGCTTAACAAAATGTGTCACAGATCACCTACATTGTTCTTACTGATAAATACATACTAGAATTTTCAGGGAGATTAAGAGACAGGTTCAGTTACACCTGCTGAGATTTTACACTGTTTCTAAATTTCCGTGAGCTGTTTTCATTCTAAATACATTCTCCCTACATACAGTGGGTCCGGAAATCATTCAGATCCCTTTAAATGTTTCACTCTTTGTTTCATTGCTTTCACTTGGTAAGACCTTTAATTTTTTACTCATTAATGTACACTCTGCACCCTATCTCGACAGAAAAAAACTGAATGCAGATATTTTTGCTATGAAACAAAAAAAAAATTAAATATCACATGGTCATAAGTATTCAAAACCTTTGCTCAGTATTGAGCAGAAGCACCTTTTCAGCTAGTACAGCCATGAGACTTCTTGAAAATGATGAAACAAGTTTTACATACCTTGATTTGGGGATCCTCTTCCATTCTTCTTTACAGATCCTCTTCAGTTCCTTAAAGTTGGTTGGTGAATGTTAGATGACAGCCATTTACAAGTCTATCAAGAGATGCTCAACTGGGTTTAGGTCAGGGCTCTGGCTGGGCCAGTCAAGAGTGGTCAACAGTTCTGTAGCCACTGGTTTGTTATTTTGGCTGTGTGCTTAGGGCCAGTTTAAGGTCCAGAGGAAAACCTTAAGGAAGAGGTTTTCATCCAGGATATCTCTGTTCTTGGCTGCATTCATCTTTCCTTCAATTGCAGCCAGTTGTCCTGTTGCTGCAGCTGAAAAACACCCCCATAGCATGATGCTGCCACCACCATGTTGCACTGTTGGGATTGGGATTGCAGATGATGAGCAGTGCCTGGTTTTCTCCACACATACCATTTAGAAGTCTGGGAGTCCTTCATGTGTTTTATAGCAAACTGTATGAAGGATTTCATATGTCTTGCACTGAGGAGAGGCTCCCATTGGCACACTCTACCATAAAGCCCCGACTGCTGGAGGTGATCATGGGGTTCTTCTTTACCTGTCTCACCAAGGCTCTTCTCCAATGATTGCTTAGTTTGGCTGGATAGACAGGTCGAGGAAGAGATGTAGTCATCCCAAACTTCTTCCATTTAAGGTCGCTGTGCTTTTAGGAACCTTGAGTGCTGCAGAAGTGTTTTTTTAACCTAGGCAAGATCTGAGTCTTGCCTCAATTTTGTCTCTGAGCAGTTCACCTCTTGATGCTCTGACATGCACTGTGAACTGTGAGGTCTTATATAGACAGCTGTGTGCCTTTCCTAATCAAGTCCAATCTGTTTAACCAGTTCGCGACCGCCCGCCGTGTATTCACGGCGGCGGCGGTCGGGTCGCGCTGCATGGAGAGGGCTCACGGGCTGAGCCCTCTCCATAGCCGGTAAGTCTTTGCTGCATATTGCAGCAAAGGCTTACCGGTAACACAGCGTTTTCACACAGTGTTTTTACAGCGATGGCCACTGGCAAAGCTGCCGGCAGCCTCAAAAAGATAGCGGCGCATGGGCGCCGCCATCTTACCTGGGATCGCCGCTCCCCGTGACGTCATCTCCATGGTAGCCTCGGGTCTTCCGAAGACCCGAGGCTATTTCGTTTTAACCCCTTCATTACAATGTGCTGATAGCACATTGTAATGAATGAGAAGGAAAATCCCCATATATTGCCATACTGTAGTATGGCAGTATATGATAGGATCGATCAGACAACCTAGGGTTAAAGTACCCTAGGGAGTCTGAAAAATAGTAAAAAGTTAAAAAAAAAAATTATAATAAAAAAACCTAAAATTTCAAATCACCCCTCTTTCCCTAGAACTGACATAAATATAAATAAACAGTAAAAATTATAAACACATTAGGTATCGACATGTCTGAAAATGCCCGATCTATCAAAATATGATAACGTTTTTTCAATGCGTTTAACCCTGTAACGGAAAATAGCGTCCAAAGTCAAAAATGACATTTTTTTGCCATTTTGGAAAATATAAAAAAATTAATAAAAAGTGATCAAAAGGTCGTACAGTCCTAAAAATGATATCATTGAAAATATTATCAAATTTCGCAAACAATGACACCACCTACAGCTCCGTACACCAAAGTATAAAAAAGTTATTAGCGCCAGAATCAAAAAAATTATTTTGTACAGGAGGTTTGTATAAAAACATTATAAAACCTATACAAATTTGGTATCCCCTTAATCGTACCGACCCAAATTAGACATGTCATTTGCGGCGCTCAGTGAAAGACGTAATATCCAAGCCCACAAGAAAATGACGCAAATGCATTTTTTCACCATTTTCACTGCATTTGGAATTTTTTTCCCGCTTCCGAGTAAATGGCATGGAATATTTAATACCATCACTATGAAGTTCAATTTGTTACACAGAAAACAAGCCGTCACACAGCTCTTTACGTGTAAAAATAAAAAAGTTATAGATTTTTGAAGGTGGGGAGTGAAAAATGGACATGAAAAAACAGGAAAGGCCCTGGTCCTTAACCGGTTAATTAAACACAGCTGGACTCCAATGAAGAAGTAGAACCATCTCTAATTTATAGCACATGAGTTAAATATGAGCAAAGGGTCTAAATAGTTATGGCCATGTGATATTTCAGTTTTTCTTTTTTAATAAATTAGCAAAAATATCTACATTTTCTATTTTTTCTGTCAAGATGGGGTGCAAAGTGTACATTAATGAGCAAAAAATAAAAAAAAATTTGGATCTTACCAATTGGAGGCAATGAAACCAGTGTGAAAAATGTAAAGGGGTCTGAATAATTTCTGTACCCACTGTACATGCTGATTTGCTGCAAATTCTCAACTGATTTAAGTAAAGAACAAGTAGAATCATTCGAAGCAAAATGCTCAATTACATGTCAATAAATTTTTGAATAGGGGTAAAATTTTGTGATAAAATCCTTTGGTTACTACATTTATTACAGAGAAACATTATTTATACTAAAGGTATAAACCATAGAAAGCAATGCTTTTTTACTATAGTTAAATACTAAAAAAGTATGCGAACTCACACTACCTGAATGTAGGCCATTGCTTTTGTAACCAATAAGACACATCTTTTACACATTTTTGCATTGTTATAAAACGTATTGAATTACTATTATGCGGATCAAGACTCATCTCTTTAGCTTTTTTGTGTTCACCTGTTGTACTTCTTGTGATACACAGTACAGAACACAATAACAACACAGTAAAGTGTACACTATAGTATCGTTATGGTACAAGGACACGCACTGATACCACTATACTCGATTATTTGAACAAGCATTAAAAAAACTAAACAGCAGAACACACAAGGTGCAGATACAATATTTTTTTTCTTGTGATACCTAGCTTTTTTATTTGATTTTTTTCGTAAAAAGAAATGCATATGGACAACTGCTAAAAATCATGGACTGATCTGCAGGAAAGAGCTTATTTTTCAGGTGCTACAATCTAAATGATCTGCAGATGTTCTATATAATTTATCAAGATACAACCAGACTATTTTATAGCTGACTAGAAAAGTTCAGCTGTCCTCTAGCACTTCTTGGATTAAATCAGCTTTGGCCTTTGGACAATAGTAGAAAGTCACTGGGACGGATATGACAGGGAGGCTGTATATCAGAGACAAGATACAATAAGTAAGCTGAAATCTGTCCAGATTTATCTGTCTTCCCTTTACCAGTATTTCTAACAGATAACCTTGTCGTCTTTGATTTGCAGCTAGCACTTTGGCACACCAATGGTTTTATATCTACTTTTATGTCAAACCTTTAACTCGCATTGAATGCTGTGTGTCATATTAATAAAAGTCATTAATTTTGTTTTAATATTATTATCTTCATATTATGTATAATGTAGTCTCAATGGGTTTATAAAATTTGTATTAACCTAAGCCGGAGAAGGTCTTCCCACTAACTGCTAAGGAGGAACTTAGAAATTAGGTTATAGTAATGATAAGTGTAATTAAAATATGAGATACATTAGTGTAAAACACGTACATAAACAACAATATACGTTATTATTGTCTTTAATTTCCATTTTGACATGTTTTATATACATATTTCATATATTAAATATCTAAAAATATAAAATTAATGACCTACTTCTAGATTTGACTATTTTACATAACGTAATACTTTTCAGAAACAGAAAAGATGTGAACTATAGAGATACCTGCAAGATTCTTTTTAAGCTTCATCAATGTCTGATAAACAAAAACATCAACAGTATGTTCCAAAAACTAAATAGAAAATTGAAGTATGGGAGCTGACAGGTTTCTCTCTTCTCTTAAACTAAAGTAAAATGGCATACTTAAAACAATATGTCTTAGTGATTTCTATGTGTTTCAGAACTGACCAATGAATCACATTGATGTACAGATGACATCAAGAAGCAATTTTTTTATTTGCTGAAAGCTCCTTTAACAGTCGAGACCACCCACTTATTTTTGGAAGGTAGCTTTTGTTAAAATGATGATATCCAAAAGTTGTGGCTGAATAAAATCTACAATTGTTCACATATTATTGTTATCATTTGTCTAAAACAATATTTACAGATGTCTATTATTATATAGATAATATAAATAATATTGAATATATGGATATAATGGCCACTTAAGTGCTTACCATTACTTTGTGGCGACCAGTGAGGTTTGGGGACTCACACAGTAGTTGGACATCAGACACTGTTACTGTGCATGGCTTCTCCCCAATGAACATGTAATACTTTAGTTTCATATTGCCCCCAGCAACCGGTGGAATTAAATTCTTTCCCTGCAATGAAAGTAAAGATTTATATGTTTAGTGTTACATCTCAAATAGTGGGTTCAGATATGGTTCTCCTTTAAAAGGATGAAGCTCTGCAATGCCACATGTTTGACTATTGTTTTATTTGTTTTGATTTTTTACCTTTGCGGTTTAGTCATTTTAAAACTTGAAATTGCAAAAATAAACAAATAAATGAAAAGACGGAATTGTAGTAGGTGCCAAATGATGGCAAAAGGCAGAATGGACAGTGAAAATGTCAGTCAGAGGGTGGGGTTGTCTGACTGCTTGGTCGAGCTCCCCAACTCCTTGACTGCATCGTAAGAAGGAATACAAGCACTTTCTTTGGACATGCAACAGTGAAAAAATATAAAAAGACCTCCGGTGGACTAACATGAACAAGTTACTGTTTGAGGGATTGGGGGTTCTAATGTGGTGTTAGGTTTCCTTTAATAAATAGATTGTATTGGAAATAACTATAACAATGCTATAAAAAGTCAAAGAAAAAAAATCCATTCATTCAATTACTGACTTATTACAGAGTACAAACATTCAAATGGAACAATAGGAGTGAGGACCCTGGTCGCAAGAACTTATAGTCTAGGAGGATGAAGGGGGTGACCCAAGAGTTATAAGAGCTTGTATAGTCTAGTGAATCAGAGCAACAATTAGCATGTTAAAGGTTCCAATTGTAGGAAAAGTGTGGATTTAAGAGATGTTTCTGAGATGCAAGAGCAAGCAAGAGATTGAATATTTGGTGCATAGGAGAGTCCTGAGTCCAGCACAACCCCAAGACAGCGAGCCTGCTGCCCTGTCTTATAGTGATCCCACAGACCGAAATGGAGAGGTCAGGGTTTGGTTGGTTAGTAGATGGTGTAAAGGTAAGAAGTTCAGTCTTAAAAAAAAATAGGAATACATCATATTTTATGGGAGTTTAAAATACTGACTTAGGGCTCATTCACACAAATGTGTCCCTCATAGACAGCCATGGCACATGGGCTCGGCATGGTGAGCGCAAAAAGCACTCACCATTCTGAGCCGCAAAAGGATAGAGCCTACTTTTTTCTATGCAGAGGGATGGGGCAAACAGCACTCACCCCCTCCTCCTCTCCTGTGCGCTGACGGGATATGGTGTAAATACCACATGGTGGGTGCTACAGCAACATTGGACAATGAGAGTATTAATGCCAGAGGGTGATCTTAGGTCACCAGCTGAAAGCTATTCTACGAATGTTTAAGCAAATATATATATAGTTACAAGATATGTATTAATCTCATTTCCATAGATTAATTCTGGAGGAAGGTCGAAAATATGTAACCTTGATTACAGTATTGTTATCTAAAGCATTTCACTGTAAAGAAATATTTTCCTGTGTATTAAGGTATAAAAGAACGGCAAGCCAAAAGACCTTAGACTCATAAAAAATACAGATGTTTAATAGAGATAAAAGAAACACGTTGTCCGGGGCTGACATTTTTCAGATGACTTTGCCATTGAATCAATGAATTCAAATTTATTATGCTTTGCTGGATTATTTGCTAGAGAATATGTAAGATTTAAGACTTTTAAACAAACCTTACAGCTAAGTGGCACACATTTAGTGTGTTATATTCTAGTTGTGGCACTAATTAGTAAAGAAAGGAGACATGTTTGACAACTCTAAGTTGCACATTAGTATATATTGCTGAGGAATGAAGCCAGTATGGAGGGGGCTCGCAGAATAATCCATCTCCATACACTGCAAGAGTCTGATGTATTATATAGCAGATAGACAAATTCCAAGATTAAGCAGAAATCCCAAAATGATATGTTTATTCTACCAAATGTAAACTGCTTGAGAATCCCCTAATTGAGAGGGTGAAATGTTGCAGTTTATATTAGGTAGAATAAACTTATCTTTTTAGGAATGCTGCTTCATCTTGGGATTTGACTTTCTATGGATTGGTAAGGCCAGGCCAGCTTTTCAAAGCTTACATCCATTTTTGCACATGGGCTACTCCAAGAAACCTTGGAGCAGACAACTTTATACAGCAGACACCTGCTAATAACTACTTGATTTTTCTAAAATGAATATAAAAGGAAATCAACAAATAAAATCAAGGTTAAAGGGGTTATCCGGGTTTAAACATTTTTTTATGGCCGGGCTGGGGAGGGCTATTTAAACACAATAAACATGCACTTACCTCCTCCGGTGCTGCCGATGTCCCGCGCCGCGGCCCGTCTTCTCCGTGCGCCGGTTTCATTACACCGGCGCACAGGGAGCTTCCGGCCGGCCGGATGCTCCCATGCGCACCATCTCTCAGCGCTTACAACGCTGAGAGATAGGGACGGATGGGAGGAGCCGTCCACAACGCGGACCGGAAGCTCCCTGTGCGTGGCCTCCGTGCCCCTGTTTGTTTACAGGGGCACGGATCGAAGTGACCGCGACGCGGGACATCGGCGGCGCCGGAAGAGGTAAGTTCATGTTTATTATGTTTAACTATCCCTCCCCAGCCCGGCCATAAAAAGATTTTTAAACCCGGATAACCCCTTTAATTATCCACACATTCCAAAATGCCCAATCTGTGAAAATGAAAAAATAAAATGACTCCTCAATTAGCTTCAAAAAAACTAAATATTTTAAATTAAAGACACTTCAGAATATGGTGCTGCCAAAAAATATATAAATTTGGTATCTCCATAATCATACTTATCTAAAGATTTAAGGAGATGTTTCATTTGGATGGCAAAGTAAAAGACAGAATAGGAAAATGGTGAAGCTGCCTTTTTTGTCTATTTCACCATCTTGAATTTTCTTTATCCTCCCAGTAAATTGCACAGACTATTACATGCTGCAGCTAGGAAGTCCAATATCTCCAATGGACAAAAATCACTCATAAAGCTTTGTAAATGGAAAAATAAAAAAATTCATTTTTCCTGAAGAGGTAAAGACTGAGCCATTCTAGTTACCTTTAATATTATGGGGCTTCCTGGCTTTAGTTCCAAAATCCCAGAAGGGTTGAAAGACTCAAACACTGGATCTGGATAATATGTGAAATTTGTTTTGTTGAGGACCAGTAATGTCTGCACGTTGTCCATGATGAAGCCAAACTCCTCTGGTCGCTCTGTGACATCGGGTTGGTTGTAAGAATTTACCGAAACAGCTGGTGCTTGACAAGTCATCTCTGTAGAGTTCAGCACTGTGCAGATCTGCGCATGGATAATAAGTGGATGTCAATAACAATTTATATCACAATTTCCAATAAAATGCAATCATTCAGATTTGATGCTGTTAAATAATGATCCACATTCACAATGTCGATTAAGCCCAATGTGTCACATTGTTCTAGGTTTTCCCTGTCCAATACTCTTAGAGCTGTACCTTAGTCTAATTAATCTTTCTTTATAATAGTAATACAATACAAGTCACTCAGCACAAAACCATTGAAGATTAACAAGATACTCTTAAATCAGAGCCATTGTGAGATCTGATGAAATGACTCAGACACAAAACTACTTGTGAGGACAAGGCTGCATTAATAAGACTGCAGCAATATGCCACTGGGAATGTTACTCTGTTAGTCTATATTTATCTTATTTTTGGTATATACGCTCCTGCCATATACGCCGAATGTATACATACATGTACTGGCAGACACAGGCATCCTTATCCTTTTATCCTGTGGAAAATACAGGATGGAAAGACGCAGCAAGCTAGATCTTTCCATCCTGCTGAGTGACATATAAGCACAGCAGAGGCCATTAAAGGGAATGGGGAATGGATGCACATATCACACATATCCTTTCAACCTGGAGCCAAAAACTTGTTTGAGGGAAATTCTGTTTTCTGGGATCTCTGGAGAAGCAACATTAATTCTGAGTAGCAACGTTTACTTAATTGAAAAACTGGGCACAAACTGAGCCCCTACCAATTTGTGCTCAGGGGCCTCCATCATCCTTAAACCGGCCCTATTGAGGAAAGATCTACATAATCTGAAATGACTTATTTCTCCCACCTCCCATAGCTATAGGATTTCTGTGTAGCCTGTGATGGAGCATTTGGATCCATGTGATTTATGGTGACCCCTATCTTGTTACACAATTGTTACACAGAAGGGTTATATTATTGCCAGCATGGCTCTTTGGTGACCATACATGGCACATTTAGATTGAACAGTTAAACCTTCTAGTAACATAATATATAATCAATTGTAAAACATATTTTTGTTGTTTATTTAAAAAACTCTGTAGAGTGAATATTATTTAGGCGATTATTTGATTACTCATTTTACACAGGTAGATGAAAAGGAAACAGTAATCTGTTAGGGGTTGTCTTTCTTATAGGTTGATAGGTTGATCCATCAAATTCAATAATGGACTCCAAACATCTCATACAGTGGCAAGATTTCATTCACTCCTAGGTTTGAATAAAATTCATCTACTATATTCTTTTATAAGTGAACTCACAAATAACAATATATAAATACTGTATACTGTTTGGCCAATAAAGAGTCAACTAATCAAGAGGCCATTACTTTGTAGACTCTATGAAAGTATTCATAGGAAATTCTTCTGAATTCCTCACTTAATCCCTAATCACTTGTATATATGTATGCATCCAACACTTGAGAGGAGAGATGATGCATTATCATTAAGCTGTAATCGATCCAGCAGAAATCATCCCGGCCATAAAATCATTTGGCTCACGTGTCAGGAGAGTGATAAGCCAGATGTGACATACAAAGCATCCTAATGGCCTTCATTACTGTGACTATAATCCTTTGTGAGGGACTGAGAAGGAGAAATGCCACATCTGTACATAGTTTAAGGCAGCTCTGGTGAAAGCCTTTGCAGCTATTTTTCTATGACTAAGTTTCATAGCTCGTTCTGTTACATGTGTCCAGCCAAGTGCATTACAAGGAGTATCTTTTAGAGCCACTTTTATTGATATCATGAGTTTGTCATTCAATTTAATGATAAACCTTTGCATTGTTTAGATATATTGGACAAGTTTTAATACAATGTATAAAGGAGACAGGATGAATGAATAATTCATTTTCAGAATCATTAGTAACATAATATTTTCATTTTTTCTGTTAGTTTGTCATGGGACATGCTGCTGCAGCCAGTTGATGGCTATAGCTTGTCACAGCTGCAGCCAGTGTCGCTGTACGTGTATCACTGGGCTGCAACTTTGGGGAATAATAAGGTAAACATGCAATTTCTGGGATAAAATAATTCCCGTTCTCTGAATTATTCTATTTGTCAAGGACAGTTTACTGTAAATAAAGCTGATTTATGAAAGTACAATGTGCTGACACTATCTTATATCTCTTCTGCAGCAATTTTGTCAGAGTGAGCAAATACAGCACATTCATGGGCTGAGATAAGAGAAAAGTTCTGCTATGTAAGGATCAAATACATCTGACTGAACTGCAACTAAACACAGTCCATCAACAAGTATGACAATGTTTTGGGCTAAAAGGCACATTTTTGTAAGCCAGGACAGCCTTCAATCTGTTTCATACAATAGGGATAGAAAACTTTGCTTTGACTGTTGAATCTAGGGCTCATTTCCTTTTCTAAAGTGCACATACGCCTTCCTTTTTCAGTGTTATTTTTTAAGAAAAAAAATTATATTACTACTACATATTGCTATTTTCAGTATATGCATTGGCCTTATTTATAAAGAGGAGTGAAATATGTTGGCACTGTCCAAAAAATGTCTGTGGGCGAGACTATTCTAGTTTCTCATAGCAACCAATCATAGCTAAACTTTCATTTTCCCACAACAGATTATGAAATGAAAACTGGGCTATGATTGGTTTTGCTCTCAGACACTTCTGAAAAATCTCCCCCATAGTTTATAGGCACCACTGAATGATGTGGGAATACATTTAAACAGATGATTCACCATGTCATGAATGTGCATACAGTTCATTTGTCTATATAGATTCTATATTGAAAACTTCTCAACTTTAAACACCAGTAAAACCTTTTTTACTTAAAATGAACATTAAAATGGTAAAATGGTATCATGGTATCAAGTATTTTCTATGCTTCAATTGTGTTAAGCAGATAACATTGGTGGACAGTATGTTATAGTAAGACAACCACCACTAACACGTGACATCAACATAGGTCAGAAATGCATAAAAGATATACAAAACATAATGTATTGTGTGAACCACTTACATTGATGTGCTCTTTTCCATTAAACTTGGCCCTTATTTGGGGGTTTCTTATAATGTCCAGATTAGTGCCCCATACTGATATAGGAGTATTCCCACTACACAGTGCACATAAAAAGAGATTTTAAATTAGTAAAGGCTCGTCTGAAAAGAAAAACAGCAGGTATGCAATTAAATAAATGTTAATGCTGGTAACACAAGCTGCTCTTTTCATAATACATGATACATGATGACGACTCAGAATCCAGAGGATTAGTGTATGAGGCATGTCATATATTCACGGAGCTCTACAGATGTCCAATCAGTTCAGCCCTGCAGTGTATACACGCACTGACTAATAATAGAAGGGCAGCAGTAGGAACATATATTAGACTTGTGATTTTCTCAGCAGGGAATGCCATGTAAAGAACAGCGAATGCTTTTCATAAAGGAATACTGTATATAAGTAGGCATTTTGAGCAGTATATTTTATTGTATAATATCATAATGACTTCAAAAATAGACATACAGTAGGAGATTGCATATAGCACATTTCTTAAAGAGATTGTCTATGATTCAATCTAGACTTCTGTTGGAGTTTCTTGAACTGTATAATTAACAGAGCTAATATCATTACATTTATGGATCCTAGTGATATGTAGAATATAACTCCTGTATGGTGTTATGGATGTTATCATCAATAGAACTCAACTACACTAACAGGATAATTGCCATTGACAAATGCACCATGTATGTCTATGTAATACCTCTTGTAACAAAGCGCAACCTCTTCCACTTAAATGGAGTGGATCAATGCCAAACAGGACTCATAGACAAATCTAAAACAGTTTCTAGCTAAAACCCTTATATTGATATGACTCACCAATCTCCCATGTATCTCCAAATGAGTTGAACTGATGGTCATTCATGCATACTCTCACTTTAGTGGGAAACAACAACTTTTTGGGCTTTTTGAATGAGACTTATCAAACCCATGTTTTAGAACACTTGCATGAATTGTTGTAATAAAGGGAGGGGGTATTTCAAGAAAGAAGTAATAGACTAAATATGTGGCAAAAATTGTGTGACTTTTTATAAATGTGGCACAAATAACTGACCATAAAGAGTGTGCATTAGCCATAACAAGATGGTGGGCCAATTGGTTATGGTAAAGCCCGGCTAAGCCACAGAGCCAAGTGGCTGGTTTTTCAGGTATATCTCAGTCTTACCTGCAGAATCCCATGGCTATTGGAAACCATGGGTATATATTGCTTTGGCCATGTACTGTTGCCAAACTTTTTTACTGTATGCATAGTAATACTTCTAGTAGTAATTCTCTGAGGTCCCACTGAACTTGGACTTTGTATATAAGATGGCGGCTGATATCTGGTTCAAGCAGCAGCATCTTTATTAATTAAATTATTTTATTCCGTTTACTTATAAAGATTGGCTGGATCATAATAGAAGCTCTTATACCTCTTGTGTCACCCCCTTCATCCTCGTAGAAAGTAAGCTCTTGTGAGCTGGGCCCTCACTTCTTTTGTTCCATAGGACTGTTATTACTCTGTAATGTAGTATTTTATTTATATATGTTCCCCAGAATCTGTAAAGTGCTATGGAATTATTATTATTAATAAAATTAATATGCCTGTCCTACATTTTTGATCACTCATAAGTTGGTTATGAGATGTATAAGGTCATATGTGTAAAGCATTTCATTGCAGTGTTTATAACATGAATTTAACACTAATATGGCTGAAAAAAGCAGCCGCATATAGCATGGCTGAAATTGTATTCATTTCACATTGTATTCAGCATACTGACTGCTTTTTGATGGACTAGTGTTAATGTCTGGCACGCTGGCTGTCGTCCTGGTCGGATATAATTGCAGTGAGATCTGCAGGATCTGCAGCTTGTAAATTGTCCTACAGCGTCTAAACATAGAGATGTAAACACATTGCTGGATATTCTCTGTGCATGATGCACTAATTGGAAGGATTTGTAGGGATGTCAGCGGTTTTATCCAAGTCACATATTCCTCTGCTTAGATCTTTGGCTTGGCATACAATGCTAAATACCTCTTTTAGTATTTTTTGGCTTGTAAAGGAAATAAGTGACAGGTACAAAGCAAAAGGCTGTTTAAAACATCTGAGAATTTCCTTAATGTTTATTTCTATATTCCCCATCCTTACATCTTCAAAGGTGTCTATACTTTAGATTTTAAATTGTAGCAATAATCAATGCATAGACGGAAGCCAATAAGTGCTACACTATATGGCACATCTATTCATGGAAGCAAGGTAGAAATGTGTACCACTGTGTATTTGTAGATATCACATCTGCTGTAATAATAATAATTTCTTTATGTATATAGCGCACACAGATTATGCAGCGCTGCACAGGGTTTGTCAAATCTGTCCCTTTCCCCATGGGGCTCACAATCTAATCAACCTACCAGTATGTTTTGGAGTACATGACATGTAGCCATTTTTCATTGCTGTACATTTTAACTGATCTAAATGTTTTTCTAAGATCTCAATAAATGGACAAAATGCTCTTCTATATATTTAACCAACTTAAAACGTATTTATCTTCTATAAAACTTGGTCTAATACTCAATAGCCTCTACTGTACCTGAAAATACTCCACTCTGGTTCAATTTTCACAATTCTAGGATCTTCCACATACTCAAACTGCAGTTCTTGTTGGATCTTGGCTCTGTCTATCTGAACAGTCACTTCTACCTTCTGCAAACCTTTAAGAGAAGCTGTGGTGTTACAGAAGATCTCAGTTTGTGTTCTCCTGACAAGGCAAAAAAAAACAGAACAATCTGTAAATACTGAAAGCAAGAAACAGTTCCTACAAATATCTGTAATAATGTTGTGTCTTCTATCATTTCCCATTAACCATTGACTTCAATGTAAAGAAGGTTGCCTTCCATTGCAATTCCAATATAGTAGCAGAAAAAAGACACTGGCTGCTACAATATTTTTGCACTATTTAGACAGAAGGGGGAACAGAACCTGAGGAACACAGGTGTTAATTGAGCCTTACAAGTAAATCATGATATGAATCTGCATTACATTGGAATGAAATTAATGTCACATACTTCTATATTTGATTAATGAAATATTCTATTTCTACTTAACAGTTTGTGTTTTTTTATTTCCTTTTATTCTTAGTACAACCTCTTGTGGAAAACTTATTGTAGAACTTGTAGAAGTCTATGGGTCATATTTTATCTCTTTCCACTTTATACATGGTACATGCCATTTGTCATCATATTAACAAGGCATTGAATTTCAGTAAGAGTATGTATGCAATTAAGTTTCATAGCAGCCTGTTGTGTCAATAAGACTCAAATTACTACAGAGAAATTTCTGAGATGAGAGAGGTCTGAAATTGACATCATAGGTAGACCTATACTATGAGAGGCTAAATAAGAAAACAAATCCAGAATATCACATTGGCCCACATTTACTAAGGGACTGCGCAAGTTTTCTGTTGTTCTTTGAAGTGCAAACTGCTTGCGCATGTATTTAAGAAATGCCTGTGCCACATTTGTCAAGCACGCAAACGTTTCTGAAGCGGCTGCGCTATTCTTCATGTGACACATATTTCTTCACTGAAATAGGCATTCTGGTGTGAAGTCAGACCGTGCACCAGATTTAACATGCAAAGTCCTACAGAAGTGGGTCACACGGCCCATGATGCACTCTGAAGAACGGGCACCAGAAATCCTGAATCTGTCACCCCCTGCACACTACACAGGCAAACTACACAAAGTACAGTTTGCACTGTCCTTAGTAAATGTGCCCCATTGATTGATTTTAAAGAATGTATTTGCAAATTGTGGTAGAAAATAATTATTTGGTCAATAACAAAAGTTCATCTCAATACTTTGTTATATATCCTTTGTTGGCAATGACAGAGGTCAAACATTTCACTGTTGCTGGTATGTTGTCCCACTCCATGAAGATCTCCTCTGGAGCAGTGATTTTTTTGGGGCTGTTGCTCGGGCAACAATGACTTTCAACTCCCACCAAAGGTTTTCTATAGGGTTGCGTTTGGAAGACTGGCTAGGCCACTCAACAAATTATAATACACCAATCTCTATACAGTATGCAGCCTTCATAAGAACCTTACATGTTTTTAACACATAATACATTTTGAGGAATAGCCTGTAATCGTAAGCTGGAAATAAGTTGAATAGTAAATTCTCAAGAAAAAAAAACTATTTCAACTATCCTTTTATCTTATTTTAAAGAGAATTGGTCATGGATATTTGGGACAATAAGCTACT
This sequence comes from Engystomops pustulosus, assembly GCF_040894005.1. Taxonomy (NCBI): domain Eukaryota; kingdom Metazoa; phylum Chordata; class Amphibia; order Anura; family Leptodactylidae; genus Engystomops; species Engystomops pustulosus. The sequence continues at coordinate 131,310,990 of NC_092414.1, forward strand.
TTTTTTAGGGAGTTGGTTTAGGTGTTTTCAGAGGTGGAAAGCATATTTGGACATTAGAGCAGTCCTTGACCAAAAAAAGTCTATGGGACACAAAACATTAAGTGAAAAAAAGGAATAAAATTGATAAACACAACTAAATGATATTATTTTGATCAAACTGATTTACAGAATAGTATTGTATATTCTATCTATGCTGGTTGGGAAGTTGCAAGAGAATACTATCATTCATGGGCCTGCAACAATCTCAATCCACCACTGATAGATTCAGTATACAAAAAAAAAATAAACTAAAAATCTGAGCACTGTAATTTCATTATGGCGCTCAAGAACATAAAGTACATATGTAGTACTATATATTTAAAATTTTACAATTTAACATACCTGTCAAAAATACACGGTTGCTCTCCAAACATTACTACCACACTGCTCCCTGCATTCAAGTTGGTTCCGGTAATTGTCACTTGAGTCCCTCCGGATACTGGTCCTTGCATGGGCTCTAATCTGGATAAAGCCAAATTCTAAAAAACAAAAAATGACATTGTTTTAGAAGGATAAGGGTCTACACAATATTTTGTATGCATCTGCATAGATCACAGTAATCTATCTTTATGTAACAAGTCAACTACAGCAAGCCTTTTGCTACTTAATGGGTTAAACATTGTCCCATGGTGTTCCCTAGTAATAACCCAAACATATATCTGCTTATACAGAAATCCGCATGAAGATTTGTGTTACCCTATTGTGGATTTAACCTTGCCACCACCAGCAAAGCCATAAGCCCGAAGGGATTCATTTTTGTATTTATAACGTGGGAACATATGATTACAATCTGATACTGAAGATCACAATGATACAAAAATAAACCATAAAAATGTCTATTTCAGAAATGAAAATGTAGAGTGTACACTTAGATTAGCATTTTAATGGAAAAACTCCTGAGGACCGCAAGAGAGGAGAACATCTGCATTCAAGTGATGAGTTAGGCAGGAGTGACAGGATATTCAAAAACAATGGAGCCAGTTACTATGTGAAAGCTGAAGTAGGTATGCTGTGACTATGTGTGGGTTACTACATTCTGATCTGGGGAATATCAACTCTACTATAAATGTAAGTGGCAGTTTTAGTGCTTGTAGGTACTGTTAGAGTGGATAACCAAGACTATAAAGGTCAGGTTACATGACACATAGTTGTTTTGCACAGTATAAAGATCTTATTCCTGACAATGTTTGAAAATTTGGCTTTTTAAGCTATTATTTTACTACAAATAACGTATTATTTTTTTTTGGAAGGTATATATTTGATGATAACAATAAATAACTTAGGCATTAGCATTTTAGGGGCCTGACGATAAGAAGCTGCTAGTCTTTGTTCATAAGAAAGCATAGAACTTCCAGATAAACAAAACCTTTATCATTCTGTATCTCTATCTATCTAATCAGTCTTCCATTCACTGTGTTTTTTTGTTATCGACCGCACTGGCACCCTTTGTGTAGTGTCCCCTATACATGTCTGTCTAGTCTGTGTCTGACCGGTATATTTTCGTTAATTGCTTTCCCATACGCAATGTAATGTGTTCATGTAGCCGGTATTATGCTACACTGCAATCCCATGTAGTTATGTTTGTATGTAGCCAAGGAACTAACAAAATATAAGAATGCACCTCTCAAACTATTTATGTATTTGTATCTGTGTCTCTAACTGTGTGACAATTGCTGGAATACTATGTACAAAATAACCCCCCCAGGGGATCAATAAAGTTGTATTGTATATTGTATTCTTAGATTGAATGAAATAACTTTGCGGTGTATGACCACCTTCAGAAGTGAAGCTTATTTGTGGTTCATTCAATATAACTATTATTACTATTTTAGTAATAACTAAGGCTATTTTTACAAATGGAAAAAAGAATCTTTGAAATAATATATATATATATATATATATATATATATATATATATATATATATATATATATTACGCATTGAGGTCGACAATATAAGCAATACAAGGCCGCCAATACAAACAATATGTAACTTACAGTACAGCTAGATAGTAAATGCTTGTGAACGGTTGCATACCAAATTAGTGGGTAGATGGGGAACATACAAAAAAAATATCAATTATTCAAGCCTATAGTTATGAATGTTTAAATGACTATTTGCAGTATGATCAGAGAGGGAGCTATTATATTTAATTGTTTCATTCACACAAACAAGAGAATACCTCAGAGAGAAATAAAATTAAATAACAGGAAATATTTCTGTGCAAGTTGAAACTTTTAAAAGTTTAAGTGACACCATTCACTCTCACCCATATTAGGCCTTCCAAAATTTTAGCTTAGGAGCAACTCAGATGAAGGGGGCTACACATGTAAATTTTGGTAGTCTTTTGTTACTGCCCTAACTACTTTAGCTGCATTAACATTGAATTGTTCTGATGATGAATTATGGCTCTTTAACAGGCAAGAAAATCAAGCTATGGTTCAGGTTTAAGACGCATTAATAAATAAATGTTGGATGAGATACAATGGTCTTGGTTAGTGATTAACGAACAAGTTTGGGCAAACCTCGAACAAAAGTTCAGTTTGCATACCTGGACGTGAATACCTGCCAGTGGATATTAACCCTTTAAATGCTGGCATCATATGTGCACTGCCATTTTCTAAAGGATGTTACCTGATGTCGCTAAAGCATTTAAAAGATTAACACCCACACCAATCGGCAGAGGTCACATTCTGGTTCGGAATGTCTTGGAATGTATTTTATGGTTTTCATCTGGACAACTTTTACTAATTGACATGAAAGTATAGTTTTATTTCCAATGGGTCGTAATAGTTTAGGAGAATGATACATAAAGTTAACTTTGCTGCACAAGTCCTTGAATATCAACCCATTAAACAACTCTGGAGTAATATTTAACTTTAGAAACCCAATATAAGTGCCTGACATTGTTTAACAACATCAAGCTCAATAAGTGATTTCAATTCATAAAGTCATAGTTTGGGAAAAGACTGTTCATAAAGCACACATTAAATAATTTTTCTGTTACCATTATCTTGTCCTCATTACACAGTCATCATGAGGACCAACCCTTCAGGTGATAGGTTGGGGTGTGTATTGTTCCTCTTTAATTTTGCTATGTCGTGGCCACCATTTTTTACATTTTTTTCTTCTTTTTTTTTTATTTTCTTTTTGTTTTTACAAAATACACAAATATATAGTTCCAATATTAAAGCATGCACATTTCATACAATATTCACTGCACCGTGTAAGAAGATGTAGAAGATGTAAGAAGAGAAAAGAAGAGATGTAAGAAGAGAAAAGAAGAAGATGTAAGAAGACAATTTTTTTCTATAATGCCACAGTTACTGTAACTTTAAGGGAGCGCACAAAACAATGCTTTCATCTAAAAAAAATTACCATACCCATTTAAATCCCTTACAACGTGGCCATACCAGACATACATACACCTTTCCTCATCACTCACACATCTGTAATCATTACCAGCAACAACATCGAGACTCATTACCATCAAATCAAAAATATATTAACTCTACTACCCTGGAGCTGAAATTATTCATTTTTTATTAAACTAAAAACTGCAATACCATACACAACCTGTAGAAGAGTTGGTGCTGATGTAAGCTCCTCCCTTCCCATCATTGGAGCCCGATCCTTTTTTAGACATTAACTTATTCACTTCATGCATTTAACGGAAATGGCTTATGAAAAATAACTAATTTTAGAATACATGACCTTAGCATTGTACCAAGTCTGCACTTTTACTTCTTGCGTCACTCCTTCCTCCTCATAGATTGTAAGCTCTGTGGAGCAGCCCAATTGTTTCATTTAACTATGCTATTACTCTGTAACATCTTATTTTGTTTAAATTGCAAAGTGCTGCTTAATATGATGGTGCTAGTGTGTATAAATAAAGATTTATTATTATCATTATTTATTATTATTATTATTTGAACAGTTTAGTTATTCAATTTTGTCTAATTGTGTGTTTCCATGTCCCCGGTGAAATACATAATGAAACTGCATAAGTAAAATTATTAGAACCAATTTTTAGAACAGTCAAGCTTGTCTTATCCTGTACAATCCCTTTAAATGAATAAATCAACTATTTAAAGTGCAGTTAATGTACATAAATCTTATAGCTTAAGAATTATTACAAAGTGCCAATATATTCCACCACACTGGCGCCTTCTTATTGCTGCGCATAACGTGATAATCGTAACGAATCATTACAAAGGAAAAGCACAGGTTTCAGTTTTATGGAAATCTTGCAATCATGTTAGTGCATTGTATTGTATCTGCAGCACATAGTGACTTTGGTTACAAACCCTTTTTACTGGTGTCAGAACTTTAGATAATTTGAGGCAGAAGATCTTAGAATGTATTTTGCATTCCATGATAATACAGTAGGAATACCTGTGATCCTAATACAGACAGAGAAGACTGACATCCTGTTATATTGACAAGCTCAGCTTTGCTACCTTGATACTTTCCCCGTATACCTATGTGGGGAGGTTATTATAATGGCACTGCTATAGTTAACATACAGAGTAGATTCTAAAGAAACATTGCTGAGCTCAGCGGGCACATTGGGTGCCAATCCTGCTCCTGCTTAGTGCTATTCATGAGGAAACGAATTACTCAAATCAAGTTGCATTACCCATCACCATGAAGAGGCAAATTCTCCAAGAGATAAACTCTCTTGCCTAATGTGCCCTTTTCAGATGAAATAATTAAGGAAAGTGTGCAATGCAGTCAATTTTCAGTAACACTTCACTTCAAATGTTCCATCATTACAAACTCATTAGACGCTTGTGCAGATCTCGCATGCTTTTCCCACAGGCATTCCAATGCAATTTAGTGTTAATGAACACTTAAAAACACTTCCGGATTAAGTTGTTGCAACAATAGATGTGATGAACTATGAAGTTGCATTAAAAAATCAGTCTTCCATTCACTGTGTTTTTTATATGCCCCAGAAATAGGATGGGTTAGAAAAGCTAGGCATGCAAATCTCCACTCTCCATATATTTAACACTGCTGATACCGCAGAGATCAGGTAGTGGTCCTTACATTCATTTTACTCTGGATCTCAGCTTATGTTGAGGCATCCCTGCTCTTTCATTCCATAAGTATAACAGTCCAACAGCTATTGAATGTTGAATTATTGATGTACACTACATGAGCCCAGAGATTTGCTGGCTTTAGCTGACCTGAAGATTTTGTATCACCTAAAATCCAAGTAATGCAGCACAAGGAACCAGACATCTCAACTTTTTAATGTGCTGGCTTGCTTCCATTGCTATGCGTGACCATCCATGACAAATGGCCTCTGCAACAACATGTTAACATCAAACTAGACTAAAAAAAATAAAAATCCATATTTGGCTAGAGTCCATTGACTTACTGTATAGCAGATAAAACCTACTGTCACCAATTCCTCAAGGAAATATCAGACATTCAGAAGTTACTGCTGTATTCTCTTTATACAATGTCAATTCTACATGTCCATAGCACAGCTTTCCATTGTGTAGATCTTTGTAATGGGTAACTCAAATATAATTGCCTAGACCCTAAATTACATTTAGAGAATTTTAGTAGCATTTAGTAAGCATCTGGTTTACAATAAATGCAGAGGTACAATACCTAGTGTCTTCCTATATAATCTTTATGGCTTACATCCATGGGAGGGTGACCCTTTTTCATGAACAAACAACAAGTTGCCGAGATGGTAACATTTATACATTATAGCGATGATGATGATTTGGGGAAATGTGTACCAGGAGAGTTGATAGATTGGCTCCATATATGACAATGTATTGTAAAAAGTTAATAACAGAATTTTTGTTCTGTAAAGAATAATTTATAAAAGCGTACCTATTACCCTTGTTAGCATTATATACCCTTATTAACATTGCCTTATCACGTTTTGAGGAGTCTCCCGGCTCCTGAAAGTATTCACAGTGGCAGTGCAGGCTGAAGACATACACAGAGCTGCACAGCCTCAAGCTTTTTTCTAAATATGACATGACACTGTTGTCATCACTACTCCGAAACGCGTCAACATGATTATTATATTTCTGTGTTTTTTAATATGAGAAAATATAAAACATTTTAGAAGATCTTCGCTAGTGCTGGATTCTGCTTTTATCAACGCACATGCTGATCCGGATAGTTCTTTGCACATAGAGTTCATTGGCTGGATTGGGAAGTGCTTGTTGGTGTGAGAGAGAACTGGAGTGTGTTTTTCATGGAGTGATATATATATATATATATATATATATATATACAGGCAATCCCCGGGTTACGTACAAGATAGGGTCTGGAGGTTTGTTCTTAAGTTGAATTTGTATGTAAGTCGAAACTGTATATTTTATCATTGTAGATCCAGACAAAAATTTTTTTTGCCGCAGTGACAGTTGGAATTTAACCCCTTAAGGACGGAGGGTTTTCCGGCTCATTTCTCGCTCTCCAACTTCAAAAATCCATAACTTTTTCATTTTTCCGTGTACAGACCTGTGTGAGGGCTTATTTTGTGCGTAACAAATTTTACTTTCCCGTAATGTTATTTATTTTAACATGCCGTGTACTGCGAAGCTGAAAAAAAATTCCAAATGTGGAAAAATTGAAAAAAAACCGCACGTGCGTCACGTTCTTGTGGGCTCAGTTTTTACGACTTTCACTCTTCGCTCCAAATAACATGCCTACTTTATTCTTTGGTTCGGTGCGATCGCGGTGATACCAAATTTATATCGGTTTTATTGTGTTTTAATACATTTTCAAAAATTAAACGAATGTGTACAAAAAAGAAAAAAAAATTTTTGCCATCTTCTGACGCTAATAACTTTTTCATACTTTGGCGCACGGAAATGTGTGAGGGGTCATTTTTTGCGAAATGAGGCGACGTTTTCATTGCTACCATTTTGAGGTCTGTGCGACATTTTGATCATTTTTTATTTCATTTTTTATGTTATGTAAAAAGGTGTAAAAGTCGCATTTCGGACATTTGGGCGCCATTTCCCGCCTCGGAGGTCACCGCCGGCCGTAACCGTTTTTATATTTTGATAGATCGGGCATTTTGGGACGCGGCGATACCTAATATGTCTGTGATTTTTACTGTTTGTTATGTTTTATATCCGTTCTAGGGAAAGGGGGGTGATTTGAACTTTTAATATTTTATTAATTTTTTTTATTTTTTAAACTTTTTTTTTTCTTTTTTTTTTCACTATTTTTTAGACCATCTAGGGTACAATAACCCTAGATGATCAGATCGCTCCTACCATATACTGCAATACTACAGTATTGCAATATATGGCGTTTTTGCAGGTCTTACATTACAATGAGCCACTGGCTCATTGTAACGAACCTGCATAAACCATGTAGCCTCGTGTCAAGAGAAGACCCGAGGCTACCATGGTAACCGATCGCCGCCCCCCGATGACGTTCGGGGGCGTGGCGATCGAAAAAAAGATGGCGGCGCCCGCGCGCCGCCGTCTTTTAAACGCCGCCCGCGACTTTGCGGGCGGCGTTTAGAGGGTTAATAGCCGCGATCGGTGCAAGCACCGACCGCGGTTATTAGCGGTGGGGGTTTTGTGCAAAATGCAAAAACCCCCACCTCTGTATGAAGAGGACTCAGCCCGTGAGCCCTCTTCATACTTCCCTTATACCTCTGCGCCGTAGAGCTACGGCGCAGAGCGTTAAGGGGTTAAAATTTTTTTGCTGTATTGGGACCAAGGAATATCCATAAAGCTTCATTACAGACACCTTACAACTGATCATTGCAGTCTGGGACTATAGTAAAACATTCAGAGATCTTCACCAGAGGTCAGAGGGGTCTGTCTGTAACTATGGGTTGTCTGTAAGTCGGGTGTCCTTAAGTAGGGGACCGCCTGTATATATATATATATATATATATATATATATATATATATATATATATGTGTTTGAAAAGCCAATACAAAGAAACAATGCTTTTACAAGAAAATTGATGTGTTTGTAGTCCTTATAATTGTACACAAGTAGTACTGTTTCTGTTAATCACATAACCTTATCTAAATCTACCATTAAAACCATCATGATAAACCAGAAACACTTATTCATAGATCCAGGCACTGTGACTATGGTAATCTTCTTATATTTGCTATCCATAACCTCCTTCCTTCTAAAATCAGGTTTTGTTATTATACTAAGAGCCAGAAGGGCTCTGAGGGAGCACATAACGAGGAGAGGAGGGTGAGTGGTCATAGAAAAGACATTGCTCTGATAAAATAAATTATTAAGTAAATGCAAAGTTAGCTTCTTTTAGTCATTTATCCTTTTGATTTATGGAAAAGTTGTTTAGTTAAAGACTGCTTATCATATAACTTATGGCTATAGGGGCTTTATCATATTCTCAATCAAAGTGGACGCGGCACTTCCTTAAAATCTTGCAAGATTAGCATTTTAGCAAGATTTTAAGGAGGTGTCGCGTCCACTTTGATTGAGAATCTATCATTACACCTGCAGTCCTAGCAGGCCACGCGGGCACACCATTAGACGTGTTGGATTCACACGCCACTGCACTCCTCGAATGGTTGATTACTGGAAACTACTGGAGAGGTGAGCTGCACGACAATTGTTTATCTACATTGTGGGCTTTATCATATTCCTTGCTTCTCCAGGGGATCATTAAGATTATATTTTTCTGTCATTTTTAGTCATGTAATACTAGGCACATTTGAAAACTATAATCCATTGCCCCTTACAACATTTCTATCCTTGAAAAGGTTTGCATTTGACATTAATTTTCAGTAGGTACCGGTAAATATATATTGAGCAACACAACACTGATTTTATGTTACAAGCTGTATTTATGTTAAAAGTATATGCATTTAACTTACCACAAAGTAGTACAGCAATGAGGATTTCACCATAAAGCCGTCTCTGCACTCTCCCACACAGACATCTACAAATCCTGCATGCTGACTTTGCTGGGCACTGCCCATTTCACACACGATTCTGGAAAAGAAAATAAATTAGGGTGATATGCAGAAAATACAGTGAAGGTGTTTTGGGGGAAATATCAGTAAGAACAAATGATCAAGTTGATGCTGTTTCAAGTAGCTCAGATATACAAGAGGTATATTCAGGATTGGATGCATGTTGATAATATGAACTGTATTTCAATCCCTATTCATTTTCAAGATCACTTCTATGTTTAATTCAGAGGTGAATAACACTATAATAAAACTATGCTGATCATATCAGGCTGAAAAAATAAAAATGTTGGTTTATGGAATTAGAGCTTGTGGGTCACCATACAGGTTTTTCAAACTTTGTACGTAAAAGTACATTGAACTGAAATACAATACAACATAATATAAGATTACACTCTTTGGTATGGTACATTGGTCTCCATACCTATACCAAAATCATATTGTGATATCAACGTAATGGAATATTCAGCACTAAGATAAGAACTACTAGAAGGAAACATATTCCTACACATAGGGGGAGATTTATCCTACGATGGCACTCCTCCATCGGTGTATGATAGCAGCCACGTCCCCCGTCTCCGGCCTGTGACATCATAAGGATTAGGTTTATTGATGTATCCCGTGGGTGGCGAGCAAAACGACACCAGGTCCGACCCGGCAATGTTTTGCGTGAAACCATTTCACTGGTTTCTCAAAAGAAAGCAGGTACGGGGGGTATTCACAATTCTAATCTCAAATTGTTCACTGCGCAAGTATTTGCAATTAATTCACTACTTCTACTACTTCGGCATAAAACTGGCATAGAAGCAGTGAAACTCTCGCCCATAGTATCTATTAGATCATGCAACAAAAAATGTGCATGGTTATATTGAAATGCATTAATATAATATTTGGAAACATTTGCATATATATTTATATGATATCCTAAATATTTACATTTAGCAGGGAGATATCCATAAAGGCTTATAATTAAATTAAGATCAACTTACTGCTCTGCTGGGATATATTCTTCAATGAGAGGAATGCACTTGACTTCTGCCACTTTCACATTATTCTGAATTTCCCAAAACTCAAGGCCCAAGTTTTCTCCTCTGATTGTTACTTTTGTGCCTCCATCACGGGGCCCAGTTACAGGAATGATCTGCAAGAATTTTTTTTTTCATATACATAAATAAATACTAGAAAAGGCTGATGTTGAAGACAATTTTATTTTCTTACATGACCTAGACATGTGTGAAGTAATCATTCTATAACCTCTGTTGCCCTACAATACTTTGAATGCACAATCTACTAGACAATGGTATAATCCTTTGCAAACAGAATTAGTTATAAGCGTAACACAGAAAATTAAAATTCCTATCTCATGATGAAGAAACATTCTGGTGAAGGGAGAGGTTATGGAAAAGATGTAGATTATGTAACATCATCGCTCCCTGTTGCCTTAAGCCAAACACAACCCCTTGTAGGTCTAAGCACTGAATTCATAATTAGCTCTCTGGTGGAAGTCTGCGGCCCCTGAGACTTGTGATAAGCTTTTATTGAGCTCTGTAGCCTCCAACTCTTCTGCAAGCAATGCTAACCTTTATGGGATGTTATTGAATACACTACAGTTTGATGGATTGCTTCCCTACTTATGTTTTAATTAGTACGAGAGTGAAATGCAGTAAAGGACTATACCATTACCGGCTTTGTATGTGTAACATAACTTCCAATATCAGACTTAAGTTTTGCTCCTTTTAAGAACAATTTCAATTCCTTAGAACTTTTCATTAGTGATCAGAGACTCCAGGACCATAATGCAAAAAATATAATATGCAATTTACAATACTGATAGAGTATAGGCTCATATCTATCACAATGGGGGTCATTTACTAAGGGCCCGATTCACGTTTTCCCGACGTGTTACCCGAATATTTCCAATTTGCGCCGATTTTCCCTGTATTGCCCCGGGATTTTGGCGCACGCGATCGGATTGTGGCTCATTGGCGCCGGCATGCACGCGACGGAAATCGGGGAACATGGCCGAGCGAAAACCCGACTGATTCGGAAAAAACGCCGCATTTAAAACAATAAAAGTGTCGTTTGGGACGCGCTTACCTTCACTTGGTCCGGCTCGGTGAACTTGAGTGCGTTCAGATGCTTTTCAGCGCAGCAGTGCCACCTGGTGGACGGCGGAGGAACTACCTTGATGAATCCCGGCCGGACCCGAATCCACCGCAGAGAACGCGCCGCTGGATCGCGAACGGACCGGGTAAGTAAATCTGCCCCAATGTCTATGACCATCATGCAAACTGAAAGCATTTTCAAGCATATTTTACTATCAGTGTTGAATATAGCAACTGTGTACTGATGTACTGTGAACTGAGTATATAAGTCATTTATATGTTGTAAATGTAGACTAAGTATCTGGTAAGACTTTGGGGCACATGTATCATAGTTTCAGCTAGGCAAATTATGTTTGTTTTGTGACTCTTCTCGTTTTTTTTTGCAACTTTTGTTGGCGCTCTTCAAGTGCACCTCGGTCTGCACCTTTTGCAGTGTGCCTCATGTATCTTAACTTTCCAGATGTTCCGTGTGACTTTTCACCTTTTTTGCAATGTTTTAGGTGCAAATCTGCACCTGGTCCAGGGCAAGGGAAGTTTTTAACATGTAAATTGGAATTATTTCACATGCTTTAGCTGTTTAACATTTTGCACAGTAACCTCTTTCATCAAAATTCTTAAATTTTAGCATATTTTTTTCTTTTTTATTGGTTACTTCTAAGGGTGAGGTTACACGTAGCGGTTTAATTGTGTTTTTAATGCATTTTGAAACTAATTACAACAGCTGAGGGGAGGTGATTTGCCTTATTTCATTACTGTTAACATTTGTGTTTCCAAAACTCAATATAAACCCTGTGTTAATGTATGTGTTAACATTGCATTTACTATGCAATTTGTAAATTCAAATGTTAAAAGTAATGAAATAAGGCAAATTTCCTCTCCTGAGCAGTTTTAATTAGTTTCAAAATGCATTAAAAATGAAACATGTTCAATCCCAAATTAACAGTAGTGTCCACTCCTGTATATCACCCCCTCACATGGCTTGTATCCACTCCTGTATATAACCCCCTCACGTGTCTTATGTCCTCTCCTGTATATGACCCCTCACGTGACTTATGTCCATGTAGATTTGAGACATTTGCAACAAAAGTCTCAAATAGAAGCCAAAATTTGCACATGCCAGGATAGAAAAAAAACTGAACATGCATCACAAGTAAAAAGACAGGATCATACATAAGGCGCAAAAACTAGCCGCCAAAAATCTCTAAAATTCACCTCAGAGAGACAAAACTATGACACATGTGCCCCTTTATGTTGCGGGGTCTATGGGAGCAGTAGAACTATAGCTGTTAAATTCTTTTATCTTTAGTATATCTCCAGACTTACTATCTCTAGTATGATGAGAGGGATACTTTTGGAATTTCAATCAGTATGAATATGTTTTTCTGGCATAAATATGGCATTCAGAAAAAATCCTCAAATCGATATACCATCTCTAACCATACCTTGCTTTATTTGTTATGGTGTCAATTACACAACCTTTACAACATCCTATGGAAGAGTGTTCCATAGTCTGAGTGAACTTACAGCAAAGAATCTTTGTCTATGGTGATAGTCAAACCATATTTCCTCTAAATACAGAGAAGGCCTCTTGTTATGTTACAGGTCTAGGCTTAAGGCTATCTTACCGTACTGGACTGTACTGTCCATTAAGGCTAGCTTAACCCCAATTTGATAGTCTGTTTAGATCCTCCAAACCACCTTTTCCCTTTACTATCATGGTTGATCTTCTGTGCAGCTTCTTTTATATCCATCTTATACCAGGGATGCCCACATTTTGTAAAGGATTTCTTGTGTGATCTTTTTATTGATGTGCTTGAAGGCTAAACTATGTGCCCATCATGTGCAATTATGTCTCATTTATTGTGTCTCATCATTTTATTTGCCTTTCCATCAGCTGCATGGCATTGGTTGTTAATGTTTATAGCCCACCAGTATCCCTAAGTTTTTTGCAGTTTTATCCAGCGTGTTATGAAAAATCTGTTTCATTGGCCCAAATAGATGATCTTATCCATAATCTTATTATTTTTTGGTCTCCAGCTATCACAAATTCTTTTGTTATATCACTTTACAGAACTTAGTGCAACCTGCTTATATTTAAATCAGGGCTCATTTTAATGTGGGAATTAACACCCTTTTTGCACCTTTTGCACCTTTTTGCATGTTTTGGCTGATACCCCATTGCTTTGTCACCCCAATTATTTACAATAATTCAGACAAAAAGGTCACAGGTGGTTAAATATGACTACAGTGTTATAATCATTGGAGAAGTCTGCTCCGAAAGTGCATTTTAATTAAGAGACATTTCCATGCTAATGTCTAGCTAGCTCACCGATAATGTGGCATGTACGTTACAGTTTAATAATTAATGGACCATGAGGAGGCTTATCCAATATCATATATTATTCAATAAACTAATTTGATTCATTCCTAATCTATCTGAATAGGACTTTAGTTACATTAAACATTTCATAAAACACACCATATACCCCTATTTCATTCTATTCTAGATCATTTTTCATGCATTTGCCGGATATTAAGCAGAGAATAATTAATGGAGGCCTATTATATCAAATAAATGCTAATAGGGAAATTAATTGCCATTCATTTTCTAATTATGAGTGAAAGTTGAGCAGCTATATCTTAACAGAATCTCCTACATGGTGAATTTAGAACTTATCTACAGACACAACATTGGAGGTGGTTGAACAACAGGATTTTCAGCTCCTTCTGAGGCAGCTAACAATACTAAATGATCAGTCCTTGTTATCAAAGACTTTCAAAGGACCATTCAAGATTCACATTTTATCATATCTAAACAAAAGATACAGGTGAGGGAACCATAAGTATGAAATATCAACTTGTCAATGTAATATGATGATTGATATACCTTAAGCTAAAGTTAATGAAGAAATAAATCACTCTTATCACAATTATACTGTATAACACTGAAGGTCAAGGCTCGAAAAAAGGAATTAACCTTAGGATACGGAACATGGGTAAGGGTCACAACATCCAATATGAAAAAGAAATACCTACAGTTACTGGTAAAAAAGTCTCCTAATATTTAAGAGCCAAATCTCATAGCAAGATTTTGTTCTGATCCAAAATGTCCCAGCAAGTGCTGCAAATGCAGTCTATTTCCCGAATAGTAATTTCAACAGCATGCTATCCTCAATCTTAGACAGCTTACCTGTAGTGCAAAGTGATTCTTCCTACAGGTATAGCTGAGCCTAACTGTACTGTCCATAAAACAGCACCGGCAAAAACTAGATCTAATATAGTAATCAGACCACTTGCCTGTGACATAAAATTAGCAAATTAATGTTTTTTTGGGGAGGATTTGTAAAAGGCTTGAGAAAGGCTTCTGATCAAACAGCTGAACATATACGAGCTCTTGGGAATAAAGTAACCCATTTTTATTTTTGAATGTTTTTTTTGTTCTGATATGTCATTTAGATATGAGACTTTGTATAAGGCAACATTTAGATGTATCCCATTCTATTCACATATAATAATAACAATAATAACAATTATTATAATTATTATAATAACAATATTTAGGGTAAAATTGATTTACAGTAATTTCATTGGTCCTGTATTTATAATAAAAGTATCAAAAATGATGATGACTCAATTCAATAAAATCAGCTTTTCAAACACTAGAGGGTAGAAGATTAATGAAAGAAAATCTCCTTCTCGAGTCAGCAGCTTGTCCAGTCAAATTACAGCATGGATGTCATGGGAATGATGGTGGTTTTTAAAAAAAAAAGTTATTTCCTTGTAATAATTGTAGTGAGTGCTTGGATACGGACATACTGAAATTGTGTAGTGTCAATTCTAAGTAGGAAAAAAGTTACAATTCTTATTAGCAATGGAAACAAATTCAGGCTGAAATGTTCAAGTCTGTACTTTAACTGAAAAGTGAATTACAGTTCACACCCAGGGTTTATGAAGGAGTAGGCGTCTACCAGCTCCATAGTCTGCTGAGGTGCTGTTGCGTTGAAATAAATACACCGGATCATAACAAGCTGTCAGACTTTACACCCGCTGCTAACAACAGCATAATGTTACAGCTTTGTTTGTCATCTTCGGGAAGTAGTTTGCATCTGGGCAATTTTATAGAGCTTTACTTTCTAAGAGTGTCAATATAAATGTAGTCATCGGTAAATAACCTCAGCTGGTAATATTTTTCTCTCCTCCCATTTCATTGCCCTGTATAAGGTATTTCTTCTGGAAGGAAACCCAATCAAAATGTTAATGTATCCAGACTTGTTAGCTGCAGTGTTTAGAGTATATCAGATTTATCACTTCCACTCTAATGGTGCGGAGAACATAACACTTTAAGCCTCTTCAGAAAGCCTCACAAAGCATATACTGTACACGTCAGTAACATTGGGACTGATGCAGATATTTATGGCAATATCAGTATGAATGACATATACACACCTGAGTTATCCTGGGATTTTCACATTTTGCATGGGTTCCTGATAGTTCAAGCCAAGGTTTTTCTATGGCAGAACAGTGCTGCTTTAGGGTACATTTGGATTCCCCTGCACACCAACCACATTCAAAGTCAGGATCAGCCTTTAAGCACAGTCCACAGCTTGGTCTGGTAGCTCCACACTTATACAGATGCACTAAGTTTAAAGGATAAGAAAGATATTAGGCATATCTGTTGAGTATGTGTTAGCGTATCATATTACATAGGTCAAAGGTACTAATTATCTATGGAAAAGATAATTGACTTTTCACAATATGACTTTTCACTGTGACTTTCCACAGTATTTGACAAAGGCTTATTTTAACCGAAACGTTATACTATGGATTACCGCAATAAAGCTTTGTTCAATAACTTCAACTTAAACTTTGTGTGCCCGGACATTCTTTATATATATATATATATATATATATATATATATATATATATATATATATATATATAATATCCGGGCACACAAGGTATATATATATATATATTTATATATATATATATATATATATATTTATATATATATATATATATATATATATATATATATATAGAATAGGACATTTATACTTGATTAGTGGCTGCAATGACATGAGGTGTGGCAGTGGATGGGAGCCAAGAGGTGAGGATTAGTTCTATAGCATTTTTGCATGTTCTGAACCAATAGAAAATGAATGTGGAATCTGGAACAAGCCCTTTAATGTTACTTAATCTAGGTCGAGACAGGTGTCTTTTACTCTCTCAACATAACGGCTTTGCAAAAACTCTTAATATTAAAGTGTGTGCTTTCAGCATCTTATGCAGACTTACTTTTTGCATCCTCATGGTAACATGCAAGAAACAAACCCTGTGCAGTGTGTGAGTCTGTAACCTCTGTATTCTGTACAATCCCTTTTCCCCTAACCTATACTAATGTATACCTGGTAGGTGAGCCAGAAGTGGACAATGGTAGCGGGAAGGCATATGTCTGTAGGATCATTTTGTTTGTTGTCTGTTACCATGGAGAGACAAATGTCTGCTGAGCTTTAACATCAACAGTAATGTAAAGTTCATTTATTTTTTTTTATTTTTTGATACTACCAATATTTGTAAAAACAAATTCCTAATCTTAGAACACAAATACCCAGATCTTCTACAGATTGTGCTAAATTATCATAGGTATAATGGGAGGTGCATATAATATGAAGTAATAGCATAGCCGATGCCCATAGAGGTTCCTATCTATCATGTGGAATGACACATAAAAGCATCAAATGGGATATTCGTATTTTCTCAAAGGGAAGTAAATCTTCAAATTATTAAAAAAAAATATTTTAATGGCTGTGGGGCTTCTGGTCTGTTTTTTATTGGTACATGAATATACCACTTCCTTATGAAGTATCACCACAGCATTTTCTATAGACACGAGATTGCACATGACATATATTTTTATCAAATACTGAATTCATTTTAACAGAAAATTGAGTGTTTTGATGGTGAGTGTCTATACTAACATTAGTCTCAGAAAATAAATGATATGGAAATGTGTGGCTGTGGAGTAATTCAATTTCAATGCAAGTAATAAAAAAATGAGTAGTGAAAAGGTTAGACATATGATACTTAACAGTAGATAAGTGATGTTGCTATGGAAACTATTTTCTAGCCCAAACTGAAGTTCAGTTTACCTTTGCTCAGTGCTGGATTGTCAATGCTAAAATCCCCATTCCATACCACGGTCAGCTCCACTGGGAGGCTGTCAATCTCCATGCCTTCATAGTCATACTTTAGAAGAAAAAAAAATGAAAATTTGAGATTTCAGTTGAGAGGTCCTTGAGATATATATTTTTTTCTTTATTTAGGGTAACAGGTCTCAGGGGAATGCTATGGAGCTTTATGAATCTATGTTTTTCAGAATATGGACGTAACATGTCACCTACTAAAGTGAACTCAAAATTTCAGAATTTTTTTGACAGGTAATGACGTGAACATCACCTATCACCAATAAATATTTAAAAGTAATGTAGTATAAAACCATATGTACATAGTCTATTTGTTTAAAGTACAACTACCATCTGGTTTGATGCTGCTGGATACCTCCCAGCAGGGTGATACATATGCTTGTCCATGGTGCTCCAGTGCATGATGTTCCCCATGCCAATTCGGTGCAGCTGCAAAGAAATATGCTCTAACTTTGTTAATGAGGCCTAATTGGGTGCAGTCACGGGGCAAAAATGGAAAATAATGGCAATTCCAGGCATTGCACCAGGCATTGCAAATATTTTGGAGCAAAAACTGGTGTACAATCCTTGATAATATTTCTCTATGTCTTTATTAGGAGTTCTGCTCCTGTATTTTACTTGTAAAATGATGATCACATTTATGCAAATGAAGCACAAGTGCTTTGGAGGGCATTACTGAGTAAATTACTGGAGTAGTAGTATATATAAACATACAGGGGAATATTTATCAGGGCTTGTACGCCACTTTCCATCAATTCCTAGTGCAAGTGGGTGCGGAATGATGTAAAGGGGGCATGTGAATCGGGGTGTGGTGCATTCGGCTGGTGTGGGGCGTTGCTATCCTAGGTACTAGATATAGCATGCACTCTCTAAGGCCAGAACAGGGGCAAGTTATAGTCAAAATCTACGCCAGGCAGGTCTGGCATGGAATTGTACAAAGGGCGCTGCTGGATACATCAGGAGGCCGGATCTACCCATCAGTGTTAATGGTTAATAAATCTCACACCTAACAGTAATTTTCCTTTAAGATATTTAATATAATTGATTGTAGATTCTATTACCTACACATGATTATTGGTGCAGCCATCTTCTCTGAGCTAAGTAGGTCTTCAAGTATTTCCTTCAGGTATTGTGAGCCAAAACCAGCAGAGGTTGAACACACAAAACAGGTACAAGTCTTATCCAGCAACTATATAGAGGTAAGATATGATGGAAAGACTTGTGCCTGTTCTATGTGTTCGACTACTCCTGGTTTTGGTTTAAAATAACTTAGAAATAACTGAAGACCTAACAAAGATGTGAACTAGCCCTAAACTGTGTTAACCTGCTGTTAACAACAGCTCAGTCAAGATGGCTGCCCCCATAATCATGTGTAGCTTTTAGAATCTACAATAAAAATATAAAACATCTACATTTAAAGATATGCTTTACAGAAGCCACATGTTTCAAAATCACAATAGTATAAAAGCAAATCAAATCAACAAAAATACATTGAAGTTTACTGCACATTATCCCAAAGGACCTCAATGCTGCAAAATTTCTATATCACTTGACCCCCACTTTGTAGAGCAATGCTCTTAATCGATTTAATCCCGCTCCCACTGATTCTCAATAAACATATACTGGAAAAGAGAAACCTGCTGTAAGTTTATTTTCCAGTGAAAGCCAATGAGACTCTTTCGAGTTTTTCATAGCTCGCTCTGGTCGATGCACTGTAGAAGGAAAACACACTGAGCACAAAGCATAAAAGATAAGGCTAGTCTCTTGGGGTATTGTTTAACAATACATGTATTTTTTAACTTTTCCTATGAGTTAGTGCAAGGGCAAAATACTTGTCAAGTGAATAAATCTGGGAAATATTGGGTTTGCAGTGAAAGCTTTTAAAAATAAATGACATCTAATACAATTACTGGCCTACATAGGAACAAGGGGAACACATGTCCGCCTAATGACAAGGAGTGTGCACACTAGTTTTTGCCGGAGGGCTGCCATTATCTGCTGCTCTGTTGTGTCGTTCAGTCATTGTAAAGCCATGAAGCCAACTCAGCCCTGGAGAAAGTGAACATTTTAACCCATAGGACACATAAGCTATCTAAAGATCTTTTTTTTCAAATGTCAAAAGGCTGAAGGAAAACTACATGGAACAAATGTAATTCTCTTTTATGTCAGCTTTGGAAAATATAGATGTCATACTAATGTCATAAAACTAACCGGTTGCAATTGTTCAGTATTAAAGGGCTTTTTTTTTACCTGAATTCATATAATAAAAAAACTATAAAAGTACACGTAGAAGTTAGAATTAGAATGGTGTAACTGCTGGTAAGCTACATATTGACTGGTACCTCAAAATGATTGTGGAGCTTTCTGGAATTCTGGTTACTAAAGACTGCCTAAAAATTTGTGTGTTTCTCAGGGGAGTTGTAGGGGAAAAGGGGGCAGGCACTGTGCACGCAAGGTTCCACTTGTGGGTGGCAGAGTAAGGACAGTAAACATAATTTTCTATTAAAGATGTCATATGCCAGTTTGGCTTGTCTTAAATTTTTTCACAACCAGTGCACCTCAAAAAGGTAAGGCCACAATGCACACAATTGTTGGTTTTGGCTGAGAGCTAGCCACACAAGCTATGGCTAACTCACGGCTCCAATGCCAACTACTGGTACCTTCATGGTGCGGTGCATGCACATTGAGGCACTGTGTTTCACCTCACCGGGAACGTGCTGACTGCCTGATGCTAGTGGGTGCGAATGTGTAGATGTAAGATGCACATGGGAGGGCTAAGACCTATTGCTCACGAGCGAACTTGATGCATGCAACTTGCATCAAACACGATCACGTGCTGACTGGAATGTCTGTCCTAAATGCTCATAAACTGAGCATGTCAGAATGTCAGTTCAGTTCCAGTCAATCAGCGTTTGGGCCGAACATTCCAGTCAGAACACAATGAGAGTTTGATGTGAGTTTCACATGGAAGGGCTAAGACCTATTGCTCACGCATGCAATCAACTTACATAAAAAATGCATCATGTGCTGACTGGAATGTCTGTCCCGATTGCTCGTAAACTGGACCTGAACTCAGAATGTCAGTTCAGTTCCAGTTAATCAGCGTTTGGGCCGGACATTCCAGTCAGAACATGATGCGAGTTTCATGTGAGTTGCACAAATCAAACTCACTTGTGTACAATAGGCCTGAACTAAATATGAGACTACATCACATAATAATAATAATAATAATAATAATAATAATAATAATAAAGGCTGTCTTCATGTGTATAAAAAACGTCAATTTATAATTATAATTGATGATTTGACCACTTTAATTCAGTGTAGAAGAGTTTCTGTACAATATATATATGTACTAAGTGTCAATGGAATGCTAAACATTTCTGCTGGTGTGAAACCATTAGAAGACACCTTCATATGGGTAACTCCTATAAGTGTGTAGCCTGTTAAAACATGGAGGTGATAAGGATTATTTATAAATAGATTGAATACAGATGGCGGTAATAAAATTTGTGGGCCAGACTGTATAAAGTAAACTCTTAAAAGGCTCTATTTTCTTATCACATCCAGTGCAATCTGTATAAGAAGTCTGAGAGATGAAAGAATGTGAGCACTGGCTGTGTAGTTTTGTCGGTTCGAAGAGAGCCATACGTAACCTGCTCACAGTCTGATTTCTTGTCTTTAATGCTCACTGAGGCTTACATGGGGAATCTGCCGCCAGCTGCCTCTTTATATTAGCAAATTATTCATGTAACAAAAGGCACTTTTCAGGAGGTACAGCTGTTCAAGATGTTCAGGCAGAGCCTCCAGGAGGGAACGCAGTACAGAGAGAATAACACACAGGTCGGACTTGGGTGTCATCCAAAGTCTGAATCTACCTAAGGACCTATATATGTACTAGCAGAAGATTAAGGGCCAGATTATTATTCCTGAGGGTAGTTTCTTCCCACTAATGTACAAGTGTAACACATTTGGCTATACACTGCAAGGCGAGGATTATATTTCATTAACTCAGATCCTTTTTTGGCTTATGTCAAGTATTGAAATATAGTGGGAAGTCTCAACAATTCCTGTATTTCTTTTTATGTTTGTCATAATACAGGCCGATTAATATGAATTAACATACAACCTTTTTCAGAGGTTGAGGTTCAGTTGATCAGTTCATCTTCAATATCATTTCTAACTGTTTATTATCCTATACTATTTATCATCTCTTGATTTAACATTCACATGTATAATAATAATAATAATAACTATAATTCTTTATTTCTATAGTGCACACAGATTACCCAGTGCTGCACAAAGCTTACCAAATCAGTCCCTGTCCCCATACGGCTCACAATCTTATCAACCTACCAGTATGTTTTGGAGTGTGGGAGGAAACAGGAGGACCTGGAGGAAACTCACGCAAACACAGAGAGAAAATACAAACTCTTTGCAGATGTTGACCATGGGACCTGAACCCAGGACCCAGCTCTGCAAGACTTTAATGCTAACCACTGAGCCACCATGCTGCCCCAATATAATCTGAAGAGCTTTATGTAAAACAATGGACTGATAACAATTGGATATTAACCAATAAACTGAGAAGTGCACCCCAGATCTGTAGCAATGAAGTAGGTTAAAGTATAAATTGTATTTATATAGAGATCTAATGCACCAATTAGTTTGCTTTGTAGACTCCACTAGGATTGGGAGTCTTCTATGTATGAATATATGTACAACTGGTTGAATGGTTAGGTTTGGATACAAACATGTTATACATACAACTATACATATACATGCTACTAAATAATAGAGAAAATATATCTTGCACATCCATAAAAGAACATAGTGAGTATGTTCCCATCCTCCACTATAACTACATAGATAACTTATATCTATAGCTAAATAAAAGCTGAATCTATATTCCACATGCTAGGACTCCCTTGCCGGTCTATGGCTGATAATGATGGAGCTGATGTCCTAGGAGCTGTAAATGATCATAAAATCGAATTCTATAGACAATTGCCCTGACTCTGAAATACTGTATATAGAAACAGATAAATATGAAGCATGCTGGTCTCTTTATGCATGTATGACTTTGTAATTTATGTGCAACATACTGCTGGATTGAACAATGAACTAGCTTTGCCAGTGTGAGCAATGTGTATACTACTTGGAATCATCAGTGTAACATCTCAAAATATAGTAAAAACTGGGAAACAATAAGGTTATGAACATGAAGTTTATAGAAATGGAAAGCAAGGACACAATTATTAAACTCTTAATACAAATTCATATTCTACTTACACAATGCCCCAGTCCATCTAATATTTATTGTACAATGTGAAAAACAGAAAAATGTGAAATTACTTTTAGTCAATGTAACAACATTTAGAGGAACATGACTGCCTTGTCCACAACAGTGTACATTCAGATTGGTCATGTGATGTCCATGTGCCATTTGCACGTCCTTCAATTCTTTGAAAATGCAGATTGTTCCCCTGATGCAGGGCTATGACATGGTCGCCTTGCAGGTGTGTGGAGACTTATAGCCATTGATGCGCCACTAGAGGATTCGGGGAAGTATGCAAATAAGTTTCCCAGGATGGCACAAGGAAAACCACGCATCTTTTGCTACTTTGTAAGGCAGCCCCCCTTTCAAGCATGACTTTTAGGAAGCCTAATGACATGATGTGGGATTAAACCCGAAGCCCTTTATCTATTCCCGGATGGAACAGATTCCCAACTGTAGATAGCTGTAGCTGTAGATAGTTTCAACATGTTTGCACTAGGTAGTCACTGTTAGGTGTATTCCAAAGGTGTTAGCCAAAGAAGTCTAACTATATACATGTATCTCCTATTCTAATTATCTAATTATCTGACTGTTGGGACTCTGCAACATCATGAGAATGGGAGCCTGTAAGTGCTCCTGGGTGCCTTACATGAATGGAGATCTGAAGCATATGCTTGGCCAGTGTTCTTGCGAATTTTGGGACACTTTTTCCTAATTCTGGAAGTTGAATGGAGCATATGGAAATGGAGTATATGGAAATGGAAAAAAGTGTATATTGAAGGAAATTTCAATGAATGGCCCTTGTGTTCTTTTTGAAGCATTCAAGAAATAGATATCCTGAGGGTATGAGCTACTTTTGGTTCCAAGTTTCTGGACCAGCTGAAACATCCAGTCCAATATTTTCAAATGAAGTCATATTATTAAAGTAAGAGTGTTCTAAAAAAGGACCAAAGTAGAAAGAAAATTGCAATGAGTCACATACAGTAGGTTTGGTTTAAGATCAACTAACAGCTGTAATGTCTAATTATATATTTAGATCTTATTCTATTGCACGGCCATTCCTACATCTACTGCAAAGAAGATATGATTACATGGAGGAAAAAATAGCCAAATGCTGACATTTAAAATCAGAAAATTAATAAAGGTCACCGGAGATCCGCTGATTGGGAAAGATTTTATAAGAGATATCAAAAAAAATAATTTAACCAATCTTATACTGAAATGAATTTTGTGTTTACATAGTAATTCAGCTCAGAAATCCTCACATGTCTTAGCACATTCTCTAAAATATACACTTGACTTCAGGCTACCACCACAAGTAGTGGTTTAGCCAGAGGCTTATCTGTTCAAATTTATAGTAGCAACAGTAGTATACTGTACTATAGTATAGTGCAAACTTACCTAAACTGTGAGATTTATATCCTCAGCATGTCAATTTCCGCTGCAGGAAAACTTGCAGCAATTACTGCAATTTCTGCTGTAGGGAGATTTGCTGTAATTACTACAATAGTGCTGTCACAATAATCCCCTACTGAAGTGCTGTCACATTAATCCCTGCAGTAGTGCTTCCACAATAATCCTCTGCCATAATAATCCCCTACAGAAGTGCTGCCGCAATAATCTCCTGCAGTAGTGCCGCCACATTATTCCCTGAAGTAGTGCTTCCACAATAATCCCCTGCAGTAGTGCTCCCACAATAATCTCCTGTAGTAGTGCTACCACAATAATCTCCTGTAGTAGTGCCGCCACATTATTCCCTGCAGTAGTGCTTCCACAATAATCCCCTGCAGTAGTGCTCCCACAATAATCTCCTGTAGTAGTGCTACCACAATAATTTCCTGTAGTAGTGCCGCCACATTATTCCCTGAAGTAGTGCTTCCACAATAATCCTTGCAGTAGTGCTCCCACAATAATCTCCTGTAGTAGTGCTACCACAATAATCTCCTGTAGTAGTGCCGCCACATTATTCCCTGAAGTAGTGCTTCCACAATAATCCCCTGCAGTAGTGCTCCCACAATAATCTCCTGTAGTAGTGCTACCACAACAATCCTCTGCAGTAGTGATGCCACATTATTCCCTGCAATAGTGCTACCACAATAATCTCCTGTAGTAGTGCTACCACAACAATCCTCTGCAGTAGTGCTTCCACAATAATCCCCTGCAGTAGTGCTCCCACAATAATCTCCTGTAGTAGTGCTACCACAATAATCTCCTGTAGTAGTGCCGCCACATTATTCCCTGAAGTAGTGCTTCCACAATAATCCCCTGCAGTAGTGCTCCCACAATAATCTCCTGTAGTAGTGCTACCACAACAATCCTCTGCAGTAGTGCTGCCACATTATTCCCTGCAGTAGTGCTGCCACATTATTCCCTGCAGTAGTGCTGCCACAATAATCTCCTGCAGTAGTGCTGCCACAATAATCCTCTGCAGTAGTGCTTCCACAATAATCCCCTGCAGTAGTGCTCCCACAATAATCCCCTGTAGTAATGCTACCACAATAATCCCCTGCAGTAGTGCTCCCACAATAATCTCCTGTAGTAGTGCTACCACAATAATCTCCTGCAGTAGTGCTGCTACATTATTTCCTGCAGTAGTGCTTCCACAATAATCCCCTGCAGTAGTGCTCCAACAATAATCTCCTGTAGTAGTGCTACCACAACAATCCTCTGCAGTAGTGCTTCCACAATAATCTCCTGTAGTAGTGCTGCCACAATAATCCTCTGCATTATTGCTTCCATAATAATCCCCTACAGAAATGCTGCCACAATAATCTACTGCAGTTGTGCTGCCACATTTATCCCTGCAGTAGTGCTGCAATAATAATCCCCTGCAGTAGTGCTCCCACAATAATCCCCTGTAGTAATGCTACCACAATAATCCCCTGCAGTAGTGCTCCCACAAGTGTTGCCACAATAATCATCTGCAGGAGTGCTGCAATAATAATCCCCTACAGAAGTGCTTCCGCAATAATACCCTACAGCAATGTTGCCACAATAATCTCATGCAGTAGTGCTGCCACAATAATCTCCTGCAGTAGTGCCACCACAATAATCCCCTGCAGTAATGTTGCCACAATAATCTCCTGCAGTAGTGCTGCCACAATAATCCCCTGCAGTAATGCTGTCACAATAATCCCCTTCAGTAGTGCTGCCACAATAATCTCCTGCAGTAGTGCTGCCATAATAATCCTCTACAGAAATTATGCCACAATAATCTCCTACAGCGGTGGTGACACAATATTCCCCCTCAGTAGTGTTGCCGCAATAATGCCCTACAGTAATGCTGCCTCAATAATCCCCTGCTGTAGTGTTGCATCAGTAATTCCCTGCTGTAGATCTGCTACAACAACCAGACAATAAATCAGAAGATGGACTTGATTGCTGCTAGATTTAGGAGTGGGAGAAGGTGTTGGATGGCTTTCAATATTTGAAATAGGGAGTCCACACTTTGGAATATTTTGAGTAGAAATTCCCTTTATATTATGATTTCAGATTTCATGTTTTGGAGAGGAACTACCTCCTTCCAAATCTTCGGGAACTTTAGTGTGGGAAGTTCACACTGAAAGTGGAAAATCTGGTACAGTTTATTTCTGTCCTATGTTACATTTTCACTTTCTAACTTGAAGCACTTCTGGTATTCAGTAGATTAGCCATAATAAAAACAATGTAATGATAATTACTGTGCCAATTACTGTCTCCAATAAACTTATGAACAAATCTCCTAGTCTATAAAGTATCAGTATCTTGTCTGCCCAGAGGCTGTACTAGGAAAACTATAATTTGTACTTAATTTTTCAAACCATAAAGCTTACGAATTCCCACAAGATGTTACCAATCCAATAACCTGAAATGTTACACTGGGTTCTGTTTTTGCAAATTTTGCATATGTATCAGCTCATAAAATTCTGCAATTGGTTTTCCATGAAGCTCATATATATACAACACTATACTAAATGTTTGCAAATAATGGCTCAAATAATTGAAGGCAGTTTTAGTAAATGTTATAGTGATCTGAAATCAATCAATTTAATTAAAGCATAAATGAGGAGCCTATGAAGAAAAAACAGAGCAGTACGACGCTGAGCACAGTCTCTTACTGATCCTCTGAAGAGAGGCACCATCAATAGGGAATGTGTAAGCAGAGCTAATACATCAACAACTGTGCCATCTGGTACCAGAAAACATGACACTGAAACCAAATTACAATGATTTTGTTGTATCATCTCACACAGTCACTTACATATTCTGCTGACAATACATGTAAATGGGAAGTTTGTAATTCCATTTGCATTCTGCAAAAATTTTCCATGCACATTTGCTACTTATCCTTGCAGGTTGTATGCATTAAGAATGCGGGATTAGCCGCAGGTGGAATACTCCACTGACTTGCGCGACAATACAGAAGTGAAGCCTAGCTGGGTTGTGTTCCAGTAAAACAGACCTTAAGAATATACATTTGCAGTCTCCTGGTACTTTTTGGCCCAACAGGTTACTTTCCCTAAAATGCCTGGGCATGTACCTGGTCCTGATAAAGGCTTCATTAAGGTGGTATAAAGTGCTGATACTTGTAGGCATACATCCTGTAATGTACTTGTGACTAATCAGATCCAAGTTTCTACCTTAGGGATCCTCCATTATTATGCCTCAAGTGATAACATTTCTTTACTGTAATGAAACAAATACTGCGGTTGAATAAGTAAAGGAAGAAATTCATTACAGACAGAGCATTTTTTTGCATCTGATTGAATGGTATCATACCCCATATTTAAACACTGATTACTTATAATAGGTACAAAAATAATAGTGCACATATATTTAATTATTTTTAACGTCTCAATTTCTAGGTGAGAAAAAGAATTGGAATCAAAATATGGTCGAACGTACTTGCGCTCAGATATTAAAGACATATAAACACTTACAGAGGTATTTTGGCACTGGACACTGGAACTGTTGAAGCGTAGTGCAGGAACCCTCTGTTCATTCCCTTGAATGTTCAGGACACACTCATAGCCTTTCTGGCCGGACTGAGGTTGAGGTAAGTTCTTTGCTTTTAAAGTAATGGGTTTAACAATGTCGACTGGAATCAGGATCCTTTCAGTCTGAAGAAGCTGAGGACAATCCTGAAAGAGAGGAAAAGTATTGGCAGAGTAAGTTTTCTGAATCTAGCTCAAGGGGTATGCTTGAATAAGATGTCGGTGGAGGTTTAAACTAAAAAAACAATTCCAAGATGTTTGAATGCCAGAACTGCAGTCTCTTCATTGTTTTTATTTGCTTGGATGCTGTTCCTCATGTAGAACATCAAACTTTTAGTGGCTGCAGTAAAGGATACTGCTACTTTGTTCATGTCAGATGAACCATGTCATTCATCTAGGTTCATTGAAATTTACCATCAAAATCAAACATGATAAACCAGGGACACTTACTCATAAATCTAGTCACTGTGGTAGTTTTGTAAATTGTATCCATGGCCTCCTTCCTTCTAAGATCAACTTTTAAAATTATGCTAATGAGCCAGAAGGGCATTATAGAGCCCCTATGTTCTTGATCTACACAGGCTATTAAATTAAGCAGAAACACTTTACTCCTCCCACTGTGTGATATTTCAGCAGGCCAAGGGAGGGGGGGAAGTGTCAAGGAAGTAAGGTGGAGTGTGATACAATGTAAAAGCCTGTGAAGTTAAAGAACACAATGGCTCTGGCAATGCCCCAGAGCCCTTCTTGCTCATTCCCCTTATTTAAAGGTTGATTTTAGAAGGAAGGAGGCTATGGATAACAAAAAAAGAAGATTACGACGATCACAGTGCCTAGATCTATGAATAAGTGTCCCTGATTTATCATCATGGATTTTGATGGTAGATTTACTTTAAGTGTACAGTATAACTGTATACATTTAATGTAAACATTAGGCCATCCATTTTTAAAGGTTCTGATAATCCCTTTGATCAGTACCACAAATGACACACATTAACACTTCAATTGTATATTAAAAGGAGTTTTTATATTTTTATACATTTTACTATTTTTAGTAGCGGCAGAACCTTCATACAATTATCTTTATGATTCAGAATCCTGAAATGAAACAGAGTAGCCAGAGCATTTGTTTAAAAATGGAAATAGGAGAATAATCACTGTGCCTGGATGATATTCATCATCCTTCAGAACTTGACATTTCCACCAAATAGCACACTGACCATCTTCCACTACATCTTGTTTCCAGGTAATTTAAATTTCTATTCTTCCGTTCTTCATAGGGAATGTGTCTCACTTCACATCCCAAAGCATAATAACTAAGCTGCTATATTCAATAGGGTGTTTGCAACACTATGATTAGAAGTTCATCCCTCATGGAAAACAATTATAACCAGCAAATTGAGAAGATAATTGAAACTCTCAGTGCTACAATTATAACATTTTCACACATGTAGCTCCACCATTCAATCCCCTTTTACCTATGGAGGATGTAATTAAACATTCTAAATGAAACATTATACCGTAGGAGAATGTGTTTAGCATAAGCATCCATTACAGCCCAGAAATAGCAAAGTAAGTAATAACAGCATGAACTTTAAAGTAAAAGTTAATTCTGTAAAGAGGGATGTTTACAGAATTGGATTAAGACTTCATTTCACGATACCCAAAAACATAATTGACACCAGAAGTGTAGAAAGTTCTCTTAATATTATCAAAAACATTCAACACTATGTTTTATACACAATCATTGTCAACTGCATTTTCAGATATAAAAATCATAGTAAATAATAACCAGTTTTGTCTCAGGATTATGGATATATTTAAAATAGATGCAACATCTCAACTAGAAGGCACTAACATTAAATATTTAGATGCTTGGTTCTGGAAAGGAAATTCAAGTCCTGTATAAGTTTTTGTAGAGGTAGAGGCAATTTCTAGTTTTATAAATTGGTATAAAAAGAATCTTTGGATCAGGTATCACAGAGGAGTAAACTTTAGAAGGTTAAACAGATGCTAAATAAACCAATTAACCCTTGTTTTTTATATTTACTCAGCAAACTTTGTAATGGATCCACAATTGATATGGGGACAATGTAAAAATGAAATTAAATAATAAGAATGCAGCCCATTTCTATTCCAGCCATGACTATGACTTGAAATGGTATGAAATGCATAAGAAGAATGGTTACTGCATTAGAAGTCTTGGGTTCAATTTTAACTACGACCACACATGCATGTTGTTTCCATGTTCTCCTTGAGTTTACTCTGGGTGCTACTATATTCTTCCATACTAAGGCTGGTTTCACATCGGCATTTTTTCACATCAGTGATTTTTTACTGAACCCATTTTGGCTTGTGGACACATACAGATTGGTTTTCTCTTCCTGGCTTCAGTGATGCCTTACTGACCCATTCCTTTCAATGGGCTTTTTCACACTTCAGTTTGTTTCCACTGATCAGTGATCAGTTTAGAACCTGCTCTTATTGTGTTTACTGACAACATTGGATCAGTGTAAAAAAGTCCATTGAAAAGAATTGGTCAGTAAGGTATCAGAGAAAAATCCCTGAAGCCAGTAAGAGAAAACCAATCTGTATGTCTCCAGAAGCCAAAATGAGTTCAGTGAAAAATCACTGATGTAAAAAAAACCACTAATGTGTAACCACCCTAAGGCATATGGGTAAATTAGCTATTAAATTAATTTAATTGAGACAACAAGAGCTCCACTAGGACAAGCGGTCAGTGAGCCTCATGTGACAAGTGTCAGACTTACCCGCCAGAAAACCAATACTGTAACTCAATACTGGACTCAATGGGGCTCATTTACTAAGGGTCCGAATGCCGCACTTTCGGCGGGTTTCTTAAATATTTCAGCCGAATTGCCCCGGGATTTTGGCGCACGCGATCGGATTGTGGCGCATCGGCGCCGGCTTTCATGCAACAGAAATCGTGGGCGTGGCCGTCGGACAATCCGGCGGATTCGGAAAAACTGCAGAAAAAAAGATTTGTGTCGCAAGATCAGCACCAGGAAGAAGAAGGTGAACCTCGGCGCAGCAGCCGACACCTGCAGGATACCGGGTGCACGACCTTAGTGAATCCTGGCAGACCCATAATCAGCCGTCTGACCGGGTAAGTAAATGTGCCCCAATGTTGCAGGGAAGACAAACTGATTTAGTGGCTACAAGGGTATATTTCCAAAGTGTTGAAGGAGAATGGGATTCCAGAGTAATTTTTCTCTTTTAAGACGAAATAACCACAGTCCTATACTATATATGGTCAGTGGGCTTCAGTGGACAATCTGAATCACTAATATACATTTCACAGTTCTCTACTTCTGCTGAATAGGACTAGAAGGACTAAACAACAGTGTAACATACAAAAGTATACAAGTCCAATTTCTTTGGTTTCAATGACTTTATAGTTTAACAAACACCTAACAGGGAACTCAGAATAAACATTAGTATTCATGTCACAAAAGAAACCAGAAACCAACTGGTGAAGCAAGTTTATCTGATTGTCAGGGGACTTTATATTGGAAAGCAGTGCGGTCTAATGAATCCACACATTAGCTGTACATTCTTACCATGTAACCATATAACTTTTCAATTTAAATGTAATTCTCAACCTCACAGCTTGTGAGTGAACATTCTGATCTGGCTTCTTCTAAACATTATTTAATTTGCTTGAAATGTAGCTCTTTGTTGATATGTTCTAACAGAAGTCTGTGATATTGAACCAACCTGGTCTTGTATCCTCGGAGAGCAATTTAAGGGAAAGAAATAGAAACCTGGCAGGAAGTCAGGTGATGGCCAAGCTCTCAGTCATGATTAGAGCTCAATATTCCTTGAGTAAAAGCTTTTTTTCCTACAAGGCTTTGCTCTCCTTTATTGATGGATCCTTAGAGCCAATTCTTTAAACTTAAGCAAAAAAGGTTACTTCTTTCTCAACCTTTGAAATACAAAAAATCATAAACTGCAAAGAAATCGGTTCTCCAGGAGGCAATTTGAAGAACTAAGCAGGTTACAATTTTAGAAGTCATATTACAAAGGAAAAAAAAACTTTTTATACTTTTTTTGGCAAAACAGCTCACAAATTGTAGATTCAAGCTTCCCATGTTAGCTGTCTGGTCAATGCACATTCATCCTGCATCAGTTCTCCTCAACTCATCCCATATACTGGAATGCTTGGCTATATGACAAAAGGGTTATAAGCTGCTCTAGCGGCAGCTTATCCCCCATTCCAACAGAATATTGGAATGTTTTCCCAAGATACATGAATCAACCATCAGGAAAAGTCACAACATCCCATACACATTAATTAGATTGTTAGCTTTTCCTATTCAAATTACTATAATTGGCCAACATTTATTCAGTTGGTACCTTTATTACTAAATTAATTAATTAGGACCTTAAATCTCAAAAGTTGCAACTTTGCAATCTCTTGAATGTCTACATAATTGATTGCAACAATTCTTCATCGCAGTGTTTTATGTCTGTAAGCATGAAACTGATTTACAGGCAGTCCCCGGGTTATGTACAAGATAGGGTCCATAGGTTTGTTCTTTAGTTGAATTTGTATGTAAGTCAAAACTGTACATTTAATAATTGCAGTTCCAGACAATTTTCTTTTTGTCCCAGTGACAATTGGAGTTAAAATTTTTTTTGCTGTAATGGGACCAAGGATTATCAAAAAAGCTTCATTACAGACACCTTACAGTTGATCATTGCAATCTGGGACTATAGTAAAGCATCCAGAGAGCTTCACCAAAGGTCACAGTGGGCAGAATTGTCCGTCTATAACTAGGGGTCGTCTGTAAGTTGGGTGTCCTTAAGAAGGGGACCGCCTGTACTGGATCTAGAAAAAAAAAGGTTGGGACAAGTACTCAAAGTGCACCTCCTGTAACAGTAATGGTGATGTATATGACGTGTGAGGATGCCATTTGTGTTGCTCTCCTTGCTCTCACCTGATATACTGAGCACATAACAACTGGAAATGGCATGAGTTAGTGTCTCGTCTGTGGGTTGTGAAAAAAATGGGGGTCACAGAAGCCGCACTGAAAGAAATCCGAGGTATAGACTTGCATATATAAATAGAGCCTTCACTTTATTGCTTGGACAACGTGTTTCAGGGGAAGAATTCCCCCTTCAACAAGATATGCACGTCTGAACCTCAGTTTTCTTATAGTGTGGCTTCCATGACCCCCATTTTTTCACAATCCCCTTTCTAGCATGAAACTGATAGGCAGTCTTTGGCGATAGAGATACCTCAAAATTAGGAGAGGTATGTGTCCCTCTACTGTTGTGAAACCAGGCCAGTATGGTTGGGTAATAAAACCAGTATATGAAAGAACCAGATCAATTGTCTCATAAAATCAATGGCATGTTGATGGAATTCTCTTTATCATAGGAAACAAGTATAAAAAGAGACGGACACATACAAGGAAAGTTAGCCATTGAGGAAGGAGGGAGAACCTCCGAAACACGTTTGGCGGCGAGTGTAAATCCCCATTGGGTCCACTTTTATTAATTTTATTCCCCATGCACAGCACTTGTGTTTCACAGAATAGGAAATCTTTTTGGAAAGAGGAAACAAAGCGTGACCTCCAAAACAAACTGGGAGAGCTGTTGAGTTGGAACTACTCTCAGCTGAAACCACGTTATAAGAAAAGGAGCTCCGTAACCATTCAATTGGCTTCCACGCATGCGCAGTCAAGCGGATACAATGCCGAAAGAGATACACGTTTACACAAAGTGCTTAGCAAGGAGTAACGTTACCACATTTCATCTTTATTTTCATTGTTGCAACTAAAAGAAACATGTTGCTGGCATAAGATATGAGAATGTATTACTGATCTCGTTACAAACATTGTGGTGTATGATGCACTAACTACATACAATGACGTATTGCACCATATCTCAACAACAGAGTATTGTGTGAATATCATTTTGTTCCCATCACAGTGCTAAACTCTATCGGGGAACTATACAGGACACTTTTTACAACATGAGGTTGCAATTCATCTGTTGAAAGTGCAGATTGCACACTATAACATTTTTTCAGAAAGTAAAAAAAAACGTGTTATGATACTGCTCACAGGAACGTTATACTACAAGTGTGAGTACATTATTCACAGTGCAAATTACTTGGAAAACACTATCAGTGCAATAAGTGGAGAACATTGTTTATTTTATTTTAAAAGAAATGCTATGTGATTTTTTAAAACTCTATGAATTTTTGATGGCTGGAATGTGAACAGTTACCTACAATGAAATAAGATCTCATAAGTAATATCTTATGATATATTCCTTTTTATTGTTGATTGGGCAATTAATTTATCATCTGTATGTAGCTACATATACTTGCTTTGTTTATGTTTTTTATGTTTTTCATGATTTGTATTAAAGATAAAGTATTTTAAGATATATCTTTTCTCATATTGTTTATAGCTCCAATAGGATGTGCTGAATGCTGGTGCTTTGGATACTTTTTGGATGGGATTCTCTTTATATCCATTATATCGTTATTATTTGAGATTGGCAAAAGGTTATATTAAGTCATATCAAAGAAATATGTGGCATAATTCATATATCAGTCATATACGTTTCCCTAAGGACTCCAGGTATCTGCTGTTACTGTGTCAAAAGCCACAGGATGACACCAGAGAAACAGGGAACAATTAAATAATTCCCAAATATGAATACTGTTATCATCATGATTGGTATGTATGCATGCATGACCACATGAAAACATGGAAAAGATAGCAAGTTTGTAGGAGGCCAGCACAACAAGATATCACCATATAAAGATTCTGAAGCACATATGGGATTGTAAAAACCCTAAGTCATAAAAAGCAATTAACATATACCAAGCCTTCATTGTGTCAATACCAGCAGGGGGTCTGGGAGGATTTTGGAATCATACATAGTTGGAAGTTTCCATAAAGAAATAGTCATTCTTTGGGGATCCCAAGTGGATAGATTGATCGATTACTTCTGCTGCAGGCACCAGACTTATAACATTGTATAATGTATTAAGTTTTGTTTTATATCCCTCTTATCTTATTAAACTGTTCATTTTTGAATTTTATGTATGTGTCTGTTTATTTTAATGTTACCCTTTGTATGATAACCCCTTTGTTCCAAAGTAACCCTTTTGTTAGTTTTTTTAATTAAAATGTCAAAGAGACCTTTTGTGTTCTCTCAATTCCATAACTCATTGTTTAATAAAAGATGCCTGATAAGTGGTGGCAGCTAAATTCAAATCAGGTTATGGAGGGCAGAGAGCTGTGTTGTGACCCTACAAGCCCCCTTCCTAAACTTAAGTTCATGATCCTGACACAGAACAACATCTTACATACATGGCAGACCAGATGGACTTCTAAAGCTTTGATCTACCATGGTAACCCATTCAAGCCCTATGATTGTGCACTAAAGACAGGGAGATGTTTCCAAAATGTTTTTCCAAAATCTCAGCTGACTTGCTTTCTGACTAGCTGTCAGTGAAGACGTATATATTTTTGTACCTGGTACCAATTTCTGTCTGGAGCGTGCACTAGTTGGAGAACAAGCTAAGAAGGCTGCATTTGACTCGAAGGTGGTGGAAAATCTTATTTATTCTGGTGCAGTCTGCTAATAAATAGGTCAAAAAGCAGAACAGACGGTGAGAGTGGCACAAAACAGGCAGAAACTCCATAGTAAATGCCCCCACTAGTCCTGCTGACTGTTGTGTGTGAGATGTTAATGTGCTAATACAGGAAACACCTCTTCTGCCTGCACTATTCCTGGATAGTACATGTATGGGGCTAAAAATGAACTGTATAGCATCAATCCAGTAAATCTACAAAGCAGATAATACTCTTCCAATATCTCCATTCTACATTGTTTCATCACAATACGGTTTGGACACACAATAATGTGTGGATATGCAAAGTGATTTGAAATGTCTAGATGGGCATCTGTCAGGGTATCAAGCTTCTGAGAGCTGCCAACAAGGCACTATGCATTGACCAAGGTATTGAAGTAAATGGTATGTGGCCTAGGTGGAAACTAGTTACATTTATGAATAGAGCGATCCTTGCCGACCAGATGCTGTAATAAGCAGAGCCTGTATTGTTATCCACATTGAAATCTGTCCCAATAAAATTCTTCTTGTATCAAATTCATTAGCATGCTTTGATTGCAAACAAACCACATTGACATGAATAGAAAAACGTCTGAAACTCTTAAGAAGTTTGCGGTAGATAATTGAAGAGGCGAGCTTCATTAAAAATGTACATTTTCATTATGTTCTTATCTGATTAACCTAATGTTCTTCTAATTAAATCTTATGGGTAACTCTTTAAGATGATTTACCGCATGACAAATTCATAGTCCTGCCCCATTTACCCATAGAGAGCGAGGGGTATGTCTGCAGCTTTCACTTCAAAGCTTATGATAATTACAATATGGTGTAATACACACCAATCTACTTTTTATACCCTTTGGAAAAAGGTTTATGTTTGTCGGAGCTGCAGGAAAAATAATAAGACAACAATTAGTGGTTTTCTTCTAATTTATAAACTGCCTTCCAGGGATTGTAATGGCTGTCTCACATATCACTCCACCTCACTGTTTGTGTGCTGTTACACCTTCAATCTATTAAAATCACATAGCTTCCAGGAAGTCATCAAAGCTCCTTATATTTTAATAGCAATTATACAGACATCGATCACAATCCCTTGTTTGCTTTGTGTCAGCATCTGCCATAATATCTTCATCTGCTCAGATTACATACCACAGATTTTACATTTTCTGCGGCTGTAAACTGTCAATGAGATGAACTTATGGCTTCCATTTTTTTTTTCATATGTCAGTGGGACGGGGTTTATGCTACTAATGTTTGCAATTACAATTTTTAGGTTATGTTCTATACCCATCACAGGCAAAGACATTTCTATTTCTTAGTCTTATTTGCTGGGATCACCAGTAATAACTGGGATGATGAAATGAACCAAAATCTACCCATTGAAGACTATGAAGGAAAGGATTACACTTCTTAATTATATTTCAGGAATGCAATAAGCTTATATCATTCTGGCTTAGCGTAAATAATCTAGTTAATACTTAATTTATTTAGTCTGGAAAAGAGACGACTACGAGGGGACATGATTAATTTATATAAATATATAAATGGTCCATACAGAAAGTATGGTGTAAAGTTGTTCCCGATTACGGTAAATCAAATCAAAAGACAAGGGGGCACTGCCTCCGCCTTTATAAAAGTTATGTAAAAATGAGTCATAAAGAGTCATATCTTTCCTGAGTTGAGTCAAGTTTAGAAGCTACAGGGGGAATGTCAGTTCAGATGCCTCCATCTTTGGGTCCTTTGGTACCTAGAATTATCCTTTTGATGTAATCAAAATCTCATTTTTTAGATCACATCAGGCTTCTGGGTCTGTGAGTTACAGAACCAAACATACAAGCAGTTTAACATAACAAACTCAATGCAACCCTTCTCAGCCCAATAATGCTACATTAGTGTCATTACAACTGACAACAAAAAGGGAACTCTGGGTCTTGTTGTGTTAAATATCCTACGACAAAACACACAGTAGAGGTGATTACCATGAATGCCCAAAAATGTAAAACTTGTGGTACAAAAAAGTGGATGGTAGGCAGCAGGTTTCAAGATTGGCCAGGGAAGCAATTACTATGCTATAACTGGCACAAGTAAAATGCCACAAGTTACAACTAAAATCTACAGAATCGTGCACACAAAGTACAGATTTTAATACATTGACCCCACTGCGCCTCTTTTAGACGTACTTACATTAATAAAAGCTGGTACTTAATGTTACATCATTGAGAGTATTTTATCATTAATGAGTGCATGTGTACAGTGACATGGTTAGTAGGTATTATTATACTACACCATCCTAATCATAAAGTAATGCTACAGACAGTACACCTCCACATACTTCACAAGTGTATAAAGAATAAAACAATAGAACGAATATGAACACTCAATGCAATGATTATCTTCAGGCAGAGCAACTAAATTGCTCGTCTTCTATTATTACATGTCATATCCACACACATATCTATATATTAAAAAAGAACAGCAATACCCTTTTTTTATCGATGTTTGGATTATAACACCATTAATTCTCCCTGCCATAAAGCCACACACAAATGTACAAGCATGGTATCAGAGATGTTATTAAGTTGTAAAGCAGAACAGGTCAATGTAATCCAGGCAGAATTCCAAGCTCCATAAATTTCAGAACATATTTGTCTCAGTCCCTGATGAAATTTACATAACCGTTACAAGCAATCAAACCGCTAGGACATGCAAGTGGCCAACAAATGCAGAATGCGCCATATATTTTATCTCTGTTTCTGAACTTTACAATATCATTATATTGATAGATTGCACACAAATCTCCTGGTTTAGCTATGGGAGGTTATGACTAGAAGCTCTTGCTCAAGAAAATCTCAGGGATTTATGGGAAGTGGGAGCTTTAGGAGAGATGAAAGCTAGTAATTGAATGGAAGTATATCTGGAATGTGATATATACAGTACTTCATTCATTGTCATGTGCTATGCTTCATGTCAGCAGGTAAGTAGCCTCCTATAGTGCACCACAAAATAATAGCCCTGCTGCTCCGCAGCAAATTCACAAACAAGTAACTGTATAGATTGAATGTGAAATATTTTATTTCATGTGGTGCATTGTCCTGTGGAGCTGATAAATGGATGTCCTGCAGGGTTTTTTATTGTTTTCAAGTCACAAATTAAAATAAAAATCACACAAACATATAACTATGCTTCAGGTACAACTTTTGCAACTTATGCTCAATTGTTTTCAAAACTACATGTCAAGGGATTTGGATACAGGATTGAATACAGTACTATCTGTCACCAGATCCATCAGTTATGTGTACACTGCTATCAATATATGTAACAGTATCTCATCTGTCATATTCATATACCTTACATGAAAGCTATGCACTTTACCGTACATGAGCTATATGACTGAAATGTGACCACAGAGTAGATCGGAGGCACAAGGTGCATATTTTCTTAGTGATTTATAAACCTGACTGTTTAATACTGTATATGTTTCATCATATAGAAGTGAACCTATGGCACCGATGCCAAAGCTGGTATGCAGAGCCCTCAATACGGGCTTTACCAAACAAGACTCAACGCATCTTCCTGTAGTTCCAGACAGGTCAGGACATGCCGGGCTCAATACTATTTTAAAGCAACTCACAAGAGGTGTCACAAATGTGGACAGATTTGGAGCCCCTGCTCCGGAGCCTCGTGGTTCTTCCTGTTCAGAGGATGGATGCTTCAAAAATGATCCACATTATATCTCCTTCTTTTAATGGTATTGGTGTCCTCAGGATGCTGATATGACTTAAAGGGAACCTACCACCACAAATCTACCTATAAAGGTAGATCGGGTGGTAGGTGGATCAATGGGACGTGAGGAGAGCCCTAAAAGGGCTCTCCTCACGTCCCATTGATCCACCTACCACCCGATCTACCTTTTTAGGTAAATTTGTGGTGGTAGGTTCCCTTTAAAGCTAAAAGTTACTGCTTAAATTGCCATGTTGGCAATTAGCAATAAATAAGTTGGTTTTGATTATAGTTTGGGCACCCACTCTCTTAATATACTCTGATACATAGTTTATGACCTAAGCCACAAGTGTCAACATTGGTTAATGACCCCCAATCATGAAATCATGAGCATAGTGAGTGCACGTAAGAAGTAACACTACATTTTTATGTTTAAGCAGTTTTCTCCTGTAGTACTTACAGTACAGAACACTGATCTGAATAGAGTACATGGAGTAAGACATAGACACATTCTATGTAATCTGATACTTCTAATTGAGCAGAGATTCCCCAGTGAATGTCAGTTTAGAAGGGAGCAGGGGTGGTAGAATGGAGCCTCATAGGTAGAGAAATAAGCACTTCTTAGTAAATAAAACAATATTTGTTGTGTTGAGAGTTTCGCTATTTCTATTGTTACTTTTATGATTTTTGTACTGTATGTATTTGTTTGGTAAAATGAAAAGTATAATTTTTACAAAACCTTCCCAACTACAATGTCGTACTACTTATTGTACTACTGTTCTTTTATGTGACAGGTCAGAGCTGGAGTTCCCTATTTAGTTCATTAGCCTATTTTACAGTCATAAGTAAGTGTCATTACATCATGTGTCCGCTACTGCCCACCAGTGTAACATTGGACTCTACTCTTTGGTTAGAGTTATCTTCTTAATAAAAACATGAAAGAAATACTTAATAATATCCAAATTGTGAATAGAAGCAGCTTCTACTCTTTGTACAAAATAAGTTATTTTCTCATCCGGCAAAGAAGAGTCAACCCTTTACATGACGCCTTTGGAAAAATCCTTTCCCCCATTCAAGGCTCTGCTTGTAATCTTTATCCAGATAATGTTCCATTCTCAGAAAGTGACAATCGGTTTCTTAAATGTGCCCTTCCATTCAAGCAAATAGTGTTTATTCAACATACAGTATAAAAGCTAAGTATAAGAGGCTGCCTTCACAAGTCTTCATGTTCAGCGCTCTTTCATGTTCACAGCTCTGTTTTCTTTAGTGCTGTTTTCTATTATTTTTACATGGTACAATATAGCTGATTCCACTTTTAAAAGTTTAACATATGAGGACATCTTCACTAAATCCTCTTGCCGCGCGCACCCAGCTTTAATGTTCTCCATTATACTTTATGACTGGCTTATCCCATCCACAGGTTTGTGTCTTTGTTCTACAACTTTCTTTGATTCTTTATCCTTTCAATATGGATTAGCCATTTAATGGCTCATAATGCACCGTATGTTAGCGTCGTCAATTGAAAGATGCTGTGTCCGAGAAGTACAAAAAGTTCTTTTTTTGATTTATATCAATAAAGCCCTTGAGACCCTTTTACATGTTCAATGAGAGTGCAAGTCCCTCCTATAGCCCCATGAACAAAGCAGCAGGAGTGTTGCCTGTCTCAGCGGGCTGCTCAGAAATTAATCGTGGCTGCTTGTCTGCAGTCATACCTAACATGAGGAGCAGCTTTTAATCAGCCTCTTACTATTCTCAATGAAACTCAATAGGACTCTGTAATGGAGGGGTTTCTGCCAGCAGCCCTTCATTCTCACTATTATTGAAGAGGCTCAAAGTATAGCAAACTGGACAAACTGAGCAGTGTGCATTGTATTTTTCGCGACTGAATATAAAGAGTGATCTTTACCCGGAATAAAGAACAGTAGAATAGTAAAGGCCATTGACCCCTGTTATCTAATAGAACTTCATACTCCTTTCCTCAGCTTTCTGCAAAGAATGAAGGTGACCATAAGGAGCAGTGTTTGTTAAATAATATATATCCCATCTATATGAATAGGAGACATGTTATGTTGACCTCATACCAGCACACCAGGGCTGCTTAAGGTTATCATGATTCCCGACAAAATGGTTTGAAAGACAAATTACAATACAGTAAATGAGAGCAAAATATTTACCCCCAATTTTTTTTTCATTTCTTTTTTATTACTTATGGTGTTTAAAGCTGGTTTTGCAGGAAATATTTTACAAATTACTTAGAAAAGGTTAAAAAATGTTTAAAAACTACAAATCTCTGTTCACTAATCCATCTCCAATCATTTAAATTACAGGGACTAGGAAGTATAGATAGGTGAAGCATTAATGCAATGATGAAATGGGAGAAGTGGGGAAAAGTGAGATTATTGCCCTCTTTTTCTTTTTTTTTAAGCATTCTGAACAATTTTATACTTGGCAGAGCCCCCCCCCCCTCCTTTAAAATATTAGAAAGATTGCCAATAGCAACCAGTTGATTTCACCCACTTTTTACAGTCTTAGGCTATATTCACACTGCCGTTGCCCGCCCGTACCGTACCGTAACGGGCAACGGCAGTGTACGGGGAGAGGAGGAGGAGGTGAGCGCAGCTCACCCCCGCCCCTCTCCATAGCAACCTATGGCGCACGGCGCCGTGTTACGGGAAAAGATAGGACAGGTCCTATCTTTTTCCCAGGTACGGAACGGTACGGTGCCGCACGTGTGCGGCACCGTACCGCTCCCGTAGGGTGCCGTGCGCCCATAGAAGTGTATGGGGGACGTATATCGGCCGTATATACGTCGGCCGTATATACGTCCCCCATATGTTAGTGTGAATGTAGCCTTAACTGTATTTTAGTGTTGGGCTAGTGACTCGGCTTACCAGACAATTGATCTTGACTAATACATAAAAATCTTCTGTGTGCTGTGTCCCTTGCTGATTAAAGTAATTTTTCCAGCTCTATTATCTGTACTGCGGGTTATTCTGTGACTATCCATCCTTTGGTGTATGCAATTCTGTGACCTGGATTGTTTACCACCCTTATTGTGTTCATCTGTTTGTCTTGTTTTATGTCTGTACTATGGTGTAGGGAGGACCCATCTTTGTGGTTGTGCTGTATAGCTTCGGATATGTAGAGGCAAGCAGGCAGGGTTATTGGGGTAGTAATGTACACTGTCTGTCATCCCTGAGTCCAGTGTCCCCACTACACATATGCTGTACATTAAGCTACTATTTAACTGCGTAAAATATGCAAAATGTTGATTTCTAGTTGGCTGATTTTTTGATACATGCCTATTGTGTTTTGCTTAAAACGCTGTTTTTACAGTGGATCCCTTATCCTGAATAAATATTTTTGTATCAGCATACAATTTTTATCTTTCTAAAGTGGATCAGTGCTTCTTCCAGAACGATCTGTCTTTGTCTCCTTTAGTGTCAAAGAGCTGAGTTCAAGAAACCTTGCCTCGAGCATAACATAGCAGACTTGACAGAATATTCCCAATGAGGTGGCATAAGCTTGCTGACAAGCTAAAAAGTAGAACATAAAGTTATAAAGAGCAAAAAGCATACGAACTAGCAGGATCAGAGATTTGTATCCCACTAGAAACCTGAAACTGATGAGTTACTGTAAGTTAGGTGCTCATGTAGATGGAAAATTTTATTAATGAAAAACTGAATAAAAATGGTAGCAATTGTAATTCTATTTATGTTGATTGAACCACAATTTGAGAACAGCCACCACTCACTTTATATGCATCCTGGGGTGGATCAGTATTTTGGCCCGGAAAATAAAGTATGATCCCCTAATGCTAGATCCAACCCCTTGGTATTATGTAGTGGTACTCTGTCCTTTCTCCTTTCTGTGGTCTTGACTGAAAGAAGGAGGATAGCACCACTCCACATTAAGAGGTGAATACAGAGTAGACTGGGAGAGGCGTAACTTGAAGGGGTGCAAAGAGTCTGGTCACAATCAAGCCCAAGATTCTTAGGGGGCAAAAAAGGTTTCACTTTACCATATGATTATACTAGGAATATAAGCCATACTTTATAGTAGGGGCTCTGGCATACTGGGGCCTATCAGTTTAAGTTATGCCACATTAAGATCCTGCCTTGCTCACTGCTCCACCTGGTCCGGTGAGATTGCATCAGGTCTCCCCAGTACAGGTCTCCCCAGTACCATGCAGTGGCATGGAATCCGTTATATAGAAATTTTCCCTTGTGTGTATCTTCAACAACTCACCAATTATAAAGAGTAAGATGGAAGATAAAAGTTTTTTGTGAACTCTATCTAATCTAAAAGAAAAAACCAAAAACTGAAGTTAAATATGTTTCCCAGTTACTGGGTGCTAGGTGCCACGCTTACAAGTTGATGGTGAAGGAATAAGTAATTTCCAATTTGAAGAAAAGCTAAATTATTTTCTGTTGCCAGACATGATTTGCTTTC
The DNA here is from genome assembly GCF_040894005.1 of Engystomops pustulosus. Classification (NCBI taxonomy): domain Eukaryota; kingdom Metazoa; phylum Chordata; class Amphibia; order Anura; family Leptodactylidae; genus Engystomops; species Engystomops pustulosus. The sequence goes on from NC_092414.1 coordinate 131,354,336, forward strand.
AATGTAGCAAAGCACCTCAAAGTGTAAAAGAGTAGTTAGAACAACGATCTTTATGGTGCATTATGACCATATAGAAAATAATAAGTAAAAAAGAACCAGAAAATATATTCTATAGAAAAAATCTGAAAAGGTTTTGTGGTTACAATATATAGTAAATACATACATTTGCCTAAAGCTCATGAGACAGAACATCCAAACAATACTGTAGATCAAACCAATTGGTGATTATTTTGCCATCTTACTTTTATTTACTCTATTTGAAAACATCATTTTCAATTTTCTACATATTATGCCTCTAAATGTATCCTAAGTTATAAGCCCAGGACGAGACCGATCCAATTTCAGCAGTGTATGTTTAAGACTATTGTTTTTCTCCAATATAACTTTTCTTCCTTTACGTCTCTCACAGACATTATTACCCATCCATTTTCTCTTCCCCAAACACAGTGGGAAATCTTCTGGTTTCCATAACAACATCACTTAGCTCGCAAACCCCATTTTAATGATAGACAGGTGCCAACATCAGTGGATAGTAAACAGGAAAAAATTAGATCTTAAGTCTCTAATATTGGCAGCACATTCAATGCCATAATGAACAACAGTTACATTTTATAGAGTAGTAGAGTGACATAACACTGGTAGCATCTAGCAGGCTCAGCAGGGTTGTTTTATCACCTAAATCATCTGCCATGGGTGATGTTTTACAAGCACCTCTCTGTGTTTAACCCTGCTTGAACGATGGGCATTGCTATCAATTGACATATTCTATTACCGACTGATGTTTGATCATATTCTGTTCTTATGTTCACTCTATGCACTCTTAAGACGTTGACAGAGGATGAAAATATGTTTTTTTTCCCGTTTTCCCGTTCTTTACTTGGGATATTACAATTTATACATTTGCATTCTGTGCACGGATACATTACACACAGTATAGTGTGTTGCTTTGTTTGCAAACAACAATAATTGTTACATTATAACAGGAAAACAGTAAGAATAACAGTGCACTTTAGGAAGACAGATGCATATTAATTACGAGCAATGTAAGCGAAATACTGACTTCAAACAATAAATGAATACATTAAAATTAAGACAATATGAGTCAACTTTATATGAGCTTCAAGTGGCGGCTTGAAATTAAAATGATTTCAAAACTTAACCAAAAAAAGGAAAATTAAAATCATTTATTTCTTCCTCAACAACCGACTAGAAATGATGAGCATCAATCTGTTCAGACAGAAGCAGATTCCACAGATGGTTGCTTAAATAAAGGACCAGTTTGCATTTAGATGGCCCATTTGCTAATGTTTATCCAAAATACAGCCTGATAAAGGTAACAATTGTTGACCAAAACAAGGAACAACAAATGCCATTTTTTTTAACTGCACAAATAAAATAAAATGAATCTCTTGTTGCATTTGTAACCAGAGTATTCTCAAGAGAATTCTCTATTTATGGAATACTCTGACACAGTAATAGTCCAGCAGAAGACAGTTTAAGCTGACATTCAACTATTTCTTATGCACAGTAAAGGGTCCTCTCGCTTTTGCCCCAGTACAAATATAAAGACTTCAAGTATTAAAGAGAAGGTTATGAGATTACAGTCACTTTAATTATAAGTTAATTTACATGCAATAGAAAAATGTTTGTTTCTCAGCAGAAAATACATTCTCTTTGCACCTGAATTAATGGCGTGGCCCTCTTTCAGAAAATAATTTAACAGGAATTTTCATGGCTTGCTTCCTGTGGATAAAAACTGGTCCATGGTCCATGGTCATGTGATGTCACAAAGGTGCACGGCTCGTTAGTATCACAGAGAGTAATCAGAGCTGTGTGTTATAATGATCCATGCATCTGTGTGACATCACATGGCCTGGGATTGTTTTTTATCCACAGGAAGTCAATAATGAAGCTTCCTGTATAATAACTGCAATCAGACATCTAACACACCATGTGGAATAGATATAGACAGTATATTGGGAAATGTTATAACATTCCATTACAAAAACAATAACAATTATTTCTTTAACATGTGCAACCGCTTTAAATTCCTGTGACAGGTCATATTCAGACCAGGTGTCTTTTATAGGCCATTGCCCCTCATCGGGACAGACGTCTCTAAGAAGTCATGCACAGCATAACACCTTGTTTTACCCTTTTTTGCTCCAGGCAGTTCCACTCAGCCTATCTTATCTAGAACTGGGGGTACTTTTAGATTACTTTGTATTGGTGGCATTACTGTATAATAATTACAAGGTCCTGTTATGTCTTACTACTCTGGCACTTCTAATAATCTGGGCTCTAACAAAACTCTAGGTTGCCCACTGTAGTGTGTCACCTCAGATAGCTTGTTACCAACTCTAACCTCCAGCACATGAAACATCAAGATGAAGAACCCTTCTCTGACGTCCATACATTCTCCTTTTACCCACTCTTCAGGTACACTATAGTCACAAAAAGGTCAATGTTAGGCTCTTTTTGGACTTAATAAAAGATAGTACAGTACTTCCCCTTGTTAGCTGGCAGCAAAGAACCTCCTATTACTGCTGTCAGCTACTATGATAGGATATAGCAGTGCCTGGAGGCTGGTTAAAGAACCAATTCAAGGTCTCAAAGGAACACAACGGTATGTCACAAAACTAATGTTCAACACAAAACCACACACAGAGTAAACACCCTAAAATGAGACTTGCAGCTTATGGTTATGAGGTCTAGGTTTAGACCTGAAGAGAAGTCTTTGTATTAAATACTGGAATAGTGCTCATTAAAATCAGTGGGCACAAATGATGCCCACACATTTAATGGGCATTCTATTGTCAATAAATTGTTGCAATTCTAACTTAAAAAACAGAAAATAATTTATAAAACAACATTATATTTTATCAAAGTATTTACCTTGCCCTAAACTGTAGTGAGTAGAACTAAAACCTCATTATTGGTATTTTTTGGCATCAAATGTACATAGCAGCAATTCACTAAGAAAATCCTGATGAGATATTATTGAGATAATAGCAGCACTTTGCATCTAAAGAAATCCATTAATATCAAGGGACAAACCATGCAAACATTACCGCAATCCATTCCCGGTGTTCAGTCTTTATAAATATGTCAGCGATTGTAAGCTGGAAACCAGAGGAAGTATGTTGGCTCCAATTTGTTGCATTGTTTTCTTATCTATCTGATCCATTTACAGTTGATAATAATAATGAAACCTCAAGTCTGACCCTACCGCAGGGACCATTATACCTCTGCTGAGGACCAAGGAAAGCGACAAAAACTGTTACCATGACAACTCCTTCAGGTGACAAAACTAAAAGCCACAAAGAAAGAATTTAAAAAAAAGAAAAACAGTGCTGAAAGTTGCTTTTTTTCTGCTTATCTTTTCTTGTGCTGCAGTTTATGACAGCAATAATAGCTTCCTCGGAGAATCATTTTAGGCAGCCGTAGAGCACAACATAGATAATAGACATTTAGAACTTGGCAATATTGTGTTACCATTATTGCACAACACACATCTGGAGCTAGGAGCCTGTCTGAAAATATTACCAGAATTTTAACATTTCCTGGACAAGAGAAAAAATATAGCATTATACCAAAGGGGAAGCGAAATGTGGCAAATCTGCAAGCGATGAGTCTTAGCTGACATTTTCATGTGTTGACAAGCTGCATTTTCCTTATATAACCTGTCTTTTAAATGATACACCATTGGCTTTCCACTATGTTCTTAGCCAATTCAAATCAGTCACAGAGGCCATTTATTGCTCCGAGACATTTCCAATGTCCAATTTATCATGTGTAGTGGACTGACACATGTGCCAATATAGAGTACTATCAAAAGGAAAGTCACTTTATCTGAGGCAGGGCTGACATTATCAGTTGGACATATCTATTTCTGGCTGCAATAGTTATAGGACAATATCAGGATTTAGAAACAGAACAAAAGGGAATGTAATGTAAATACTGCAATGTGTCCGGCCACAAATGCTTGCATGCCAAGTACAATGTGCTACATATTCACCATAGGCATAACTTTTGTTGCAGGTACTCAATACAAAATCTGTACCCTAACTATAATATATTGTTCATACACTTCAGGGAAAGAAACAATCTCCGGGCCACCTAAAGCTGTTCCATCCGTATGTGGGAGCACACTCTGCATTCCCTTAAGTTACGTCCCTGATACAAAACAATGAAACAGCTAGTCTACAAAGTAGTATGTGCACAGCCAAATTCTTCATCAGCTGTCCTCTATGTTGGCTTAGAGTGGATGCTAAGTTAATAACATCTCTTGGTATACCCTTATAGGAAAATGGAATAACCACTATTGTTTTTGGCACACTATCCTATTACTGAACTTATTCTGCTCTTATACAGGTTGTTTTGTCTTGCAAAGGCATATTAGTAGGCATCTTTTACTACAGTCTAGAGCTGAATTCAACTTTTTCAGCTGAAAATCATTATAATGGATACTTTAAAGGGAGTCTAACACCTCCCCATGCTTGCAGAATGTCGTAGAGAAATGCACTATAAAAACACAGTCATTATTTGTATCCACTATACTTATTTTGTAAAATTCCCATTTTAATCTGTATGCTAATTAGACAGTTGGCACACCAAGGTCAAGACCCTAGCACCCAGAGCATTGCTATTCCTGCCTGGACTACTGTCTTCCCCATTACATTAGCAGGATATTTGTCAATGAATGAGATGGCAGTGGTTTAGGTGCTCCAAGTACTGAGACATGACCTAGGCCACAAATGCTTGCATGCCAAGTACAATGTGCTACATATTCACCATAGGCATAACTTTTGTTGCAGGTACTCAATACAAAATCTGTACCCTAACTATAATATATTGTTCATACACTTCAGGGAAAGAAACAATCTCCGGGCCACCTAAAGCTGTTCCATCCGTATGTGGGAGCACACTCTGCATTCCCTTAAGTTACGTCCCTGATACAAAACAATGAAACAGCTAGTCTACAAAGTAGTATGTGCACAGCCAAATTCTTCATCAGCTGTCCTCTATGTTGGCTTAGAGTGGATGCTAAGTTAATAACATCTGTGTTTTCACATTGGCTTGTATTTTCACTGATCCATTGTCCATGTAAAAAATTCTGAAAAATGTCCACAAAAATGTCCACAAAAAAAAAAATGATGAAACATCAGGGTTTTTTTTTCACTGATGAGGGTAAAAAACCAGGTGTAATGTTTTCAAAGCAATGTTAAACCTTCAGGGGTTTTTTGCGGACTCGGAGACAAAACACAACAGAAACTGAGCACCAACGCTAACATGAAATAGCCGTTAGTCTTAGAGGTCTTGGTAGACTATAACATACTGTACCTTTTCCATTTTTTTAAATTTTTGTAATAGCAATTACAACTTTTAAACAGGACTTTCTTTACTGTTACTTCATATTATTCTTATTCAAAATAACAGTTATGTGTTGATATTTATCAAACATAGCATAATATAACAGAACATAGAATCATTACCTCTGGCATTTTGACCCTTCCTTCCTGAAAAGAGCATGTCAGTGGGTCATGGGTACATACATGGCGAAATTTACACCAATGGCACTGATATGGACTTTCAACACAAGACAGGCACCTGAAAAAAAAGAAATATAATGGATGTTTGACTTTAACTTAAGCTTTCAACAAAATTTACAAAAATTAGTAGTACAGTATGTATGACTAAGAAAGAACACTATTTCCAACTAGTGTATGACTATATTCATCTCTTACTGGGTTCCTACAGTAGCTGCAGTGACTTTTTGCTCTCCTTTCCCCTCTCCATAGACTTCTACACCTCAGTGAGCTTTCAGCCATCTTTCTAGAAAGAGGAACACTTTCAAGAAAGATTTAAGAGAGAAGTTCCTTTTAAATAAAACAAGCCATTTTATTTGAAAAAATGTATTACTAAGTTTCTTATCTTTTGTACAACTTATTTGCACAGAGTTTATCTAAAAGACCACTTAATCTGGAAACACGAATGCAAGGCAAATGCTGCTGAAATTTCTGTAGATTCATAGGTTGATGCATAGCAAACAAAAAGCATTATATATAGATTATATATAGATTCATGGAGGGCACATGGAAGATGAAGGACAGGAGATGCAACAATGTATCTGTGGATAGAAGTATGTTTATTTTGCACAAAGACTTTAGGCTCTGGACCAGAGTCTAATGAAAGCCGTGGTCCAGAGCTGAAACACATTATGCAAAATAAAGATACTTCTATCCTGACACAGGCTCAGGTGCAGTCTCGAAACCCATTGTGCAAAATAAAGTTACTTCTATCCACTTATACAGAGCTCCATATCATATCCTTAAAGGGGTATTCCCATCTGGGCATTTACATTTAATTTCATTAATTTGCCTTATATAAAAATTTCTTCAATTGGATGTTAATTAAAAAAATGTTCCTGTGTGAAGATAATTTCCCATAAATGTAGTCATGTTGTCCCTTAGAAACCATATAGCTTCCTCGGATACGACCACGTCACACTCTGGCAGCGTGGCCAGACTTGCGCTATAGAGTCCTGCCGGACCACCAGGATTCAGCAATCATTACCACAGGATGGCTGTGGGACATGCAGTAACTCCAGGACATTTTATATACAATAACATTTTGTTTCTTTGTGCACTCACTCCAGCAGAGGTGGTCGTATCCGAGGAAGCTATCTCGTTTCTAAGGGACAACAAGGCTACATTTATGAGAAATTATCTTCACACAGGAACTTTTTTTTAATAACATCTAATTGAAGAAATGTTTATATATGGCAGATTAATGAAACTGAATGTAAGTGCCCAGATGAGAATACCCCTTTAACTTCCATGTGTCCTCCATGAATATACTGTTTAGCTTGTAATACACAGCATCTTTGAACCTACAGTATTCTGTTATAATGGTCAACCACATGACCAATATTTAAGGAGAGGTAAGGCTGTTTTATCCCAACAGTGTGTTCATATGCTTCTATGTTCCACATGATTGGTTTCCTGCCCTTTTGTCTCCATTCTCTCCTCTCCTCTAGATGCTCCAATTACATGATACGCCACATTTTTACTATTAAGTATAAACTTCATGCCAGTTGTATAAATGTAATATGCATATATTATTAAGATAAGTTACTGTTCATGCCACTTAGAATTGACTCTCATAAAGGCTTCTAAACATATACAAACAGCTGTTGGTGTATTACATTGCATATGGATTTACTAAACACAGGAGTGTTATAGCAAATGAATACAAAATACATGAAAAATAGCAGCTAGCCTCAGTGACTAGTAGGAGGTGGATGATGTCGCCTTTGATAAAACAAGTCTAATAGGATGTAGATGCAATGGAATACTTGTTATTCAAATTGATAACAAGCACTCACTCTGATAAATCAAATTAAAAATGCATACTGTATCATATTGTGTCAAGTCTGTACATAGTCTGCTATGAATATTTCATTTTTTTCTTAAATCTTTATTTCTGTCTGGATATGTGAAAGCAAGGACAACTGTTTGTAAAGGAATTATCACTGTGAATGGAAAGCAGCACAAGGCAACGCTATATAAAAAACAAAGCATACAAGTAACTAATGCGCCCAGTATACTAAGTGGAGCCCTGACTAATTCTAGCAGGAATTGTGCCATTTCCTGACAAAGGCAATAACTAATGTTCCCAGCCAAGGTTCTCCAATCACATTTCTTAGCTACTGCTTTCCAGGTGTTAACATTGATTCATTGAGGGAGATTTATCGGAAGTGATAAAACTGTTCTAGTAACTAATCAGAGTTCAGCTTTTATTTTATAAACAGCTTTGGGAAAATAAAGCTAAGCTCTGATTGGTTGTAATGGACAACTAGAACAGTTCTGCTTTGAGACACTTTTGATAAATATTAATTGACACCAAAGATGATCACAGAGGTGGTTGATTCGGTAAAGACCCCATTTTTATGATGACCATAAAAGGGTACCAAGTCAGCAACTTATAGTACAGTACACAGTTGTCGGACCTAGAATTGGCCATTGACTTCTCTTTACCAACCTCTCTATACACTATACTAGAGAGGTGGCTATACACATAGGCCAGTGTCATTAAATTAGTTGAAGTCCTGGAATTGAATGTCAGAAATTTATGGTATATTCTGCAAGTGATATTATTGTGTATCACAATTTTACACAATTATTCAAAACAGAAACATATTTCAAAAAAGTGATTTACATGTATCATCCTATGAAACACACAAAATAAAACATTGGGAGGGGATTTATAACATGTTATCTGGTTTCTGTACCACTTTTTGAGAGTATTGTCTCAGTGGAAATTTTTTTGTTGCATCTGTCAAGTTGAGACAAAAAGGTCAACATGGTGATACATCCTCCCCATTGCCTTATTATTTAGCCCCCCTGTAATTATGTTTATTGCCATGACAATAAAAGGTTTATAGATTTGTACATGCAAACACTTCAATTGTCCCTATATTTTTTGCAATGTTTATTTTTCAGTTTGGCAAGTTCCAACAGAACCATATATAAAAGGGAAATCAGTGAATAGCAGTCAATGCCTCAATCAAATATAAAGTAAAGATCCCGGCACTCGCACTCTTCTCCAGCTTAATTCTTTATTGTAGAGTATGTCTTACAGCAGGGACATAAGGGAATGCGTTTTCGGCTCATATCACGAGTCTTCATCAACCAGGTTGATACATCTGAATAATTACAGAATTCTTTTTGTTTTTTTAACATTACCTCGCTTTCTGCAAGCAGTGTGTGGTGAGTCCCGGGGAAGGGTTCAAATGGCACTAGTTGTCTTCTCCTCAATTTCTCCTCACATCATCCTCACTCATTGCCGTTCTCTTCCCTCAGCTTCTCCCCTTCTACTTTCCCCAGCTTACTGCCCCAATCAATTATCATTTCAACTGGCCCCTCCCACCTCCCAGGGAGTCACCACATTCTGCAGGGAGCCAGGTAATGTAAGAAACAATTAAAACACACTGAAGTTATTCAGATACACAACAAAGGTATTTCTTAAATCAACTTGCCATAGGCTATTAAACCCTGTCATCATGTAAAAAAGGCCTTCCTGATGACAGGTTCCCTTTAGAAATTATTTTAGCCTTCACTAAAATTTGTACAGCCATTTGTACAGCCATTTAATGAATGCCTGGTGTATATGCTTTATACAAACATGCATTCACTTTTATATGGGCACAAACAGTATGGCGATATTCACTTTTAAAGGATGACATTCAAAAATGGCAATACTGAGAGCATTTGACTGACCAGTGGCCTCATGCTAATGTACTCCAAAATATCTATATCATAATAAAAAAATATATTTTATGTAAACTATATGGGTTTGAATTCAGTATAATTAATTCATACCAAAGAATTCATTTGTAAACTATACCAGTCTATAGAGATACAATATAAACTGCTGGGGACATGAACATGGGACACAATGCTTTGGCTCATGCTGTAAAACCAGCTGAGAACATCAATGGAGCAGCAGAAAGACTAACAGTGTTTATGGCATATTGGTAGGAAGTCAGACACAACAATTCCTCATAGGTTTCTGATTGTCATGGAAACCAAACAACACAATAAAAGTCACATAATAAATACAGTTTGGAAAAGCAATGAATTATGCATTGTCTCTTTGGCCTATGACTGCATGTAGAATCCAATAGATGTTCGATGTTACCATAAAAATTAAAATATAACATACAGTATATAGTGCACATGTGATTGGCTCAAATATATATATATATATATATATATATATATATATATATATATATATATATATATTAAACATGATACTTACGAGTTATGAACACTGCAATTATAGAAAACAAAGCTTGTGCTGGCAAATGTCATCCCAGTTTCTTTGGACTTCAGTTGCAGCTGGACAATATGATGGTCACCTAAAAGGAAACAACGCAATTAGAAAAACGTAGAGGAAAAACGTTGTACTACAATATATATTAATCATGTTTGACAGTAATTCCAAATATATCCTCTGTGAAAAACCAAGTTGTATACATTCCTTTAATTTCAGGGACTCACACCTATTTGATAGTCAGTCAAGAGACAGTCAATAGACCTGAGCAACACAGCCACTGCTTCTTTATGCTTAGACATGGGATGAGTGTTGTGGGTCTTAGGGGATGGACCCATATCTCTGCTTTGATGATTTTATTATTATATATTATGAGAATACTCAAACCCCTGAAGTGATGGTACAATGTGTAGTCAATAATAAGGTTCCATCTTATAACCCAGCAGCCAAGTGCGATATGACCAGCACATGACATTATAATAAATGACCTATGTGCCAATATGTACGCATAATGGTAGCAGGATATCATGGACAGTTGATTTAAAAGTAGCTATCCAAGTTAATAATTTATATATGTGGGAATCCTTAAAGGGGTCTTCTAGAAGATTGTTAAAAATATTTCCCGGCCAGTGGTGGACTAAGACAGCCATTGGGTGCTGGTCTGTGTGAATATTATATCCCTTACAAGTCTAGAATTCACTTCTTACATATGGTACCAGAATCAAGCTTCTTGGAGAATGGTGGATGCGTCCCTTCTACCTGCTCTCAATCTGCAGTTTCAGAACCTTTGAAGGACCTTCAAGGTCAAACAATGGCTCTTGTTTACACGTGTATTTGAGAGCATACACAGATGTACAAGGATTTCATGGATGACGGTCCTTCCCAGTATAAAATTTGGGTGTTTTGTGTGGCCATAGGCCCTCTAGTATCCTTGAGCACCCTAGAAGACTTGAGCCCTGGCCTGCCGCCTAAACCACCAATATCAGAATGCACTTCCAGAAACCAGTTTTCTCAATTAAAACCTAGATACTCATAAAATTCTGTAACTAACTCTTAATCAAATATTTAACGTACCGTATTTATTATTTGATGTACCAATATCATACAGGACACAGACTGTTTTCTTTTTCCTAAACTAAAATATACATTATTCTAATGTTATAAGGTGAAGTGGGCTTTACCCTGAAACTGTAGTATATCTACTCATTTTAGTGTCAGAAAGTAAGAGTTCTCCTTTGGGCCACCTTGGCAAACTCTCCATATGGAGAACTCCTGAGAACTTACTTCTTGACCCAAGTCAATAGCCTCTCACTCAGCCAAACCAGTTCCCTACACTGTACTGAGGATCCCCAATCAGGTTGAAACCATGCTGCCTATAGTTGAGAGTCTGTTCCTTCTGAAATAGATATACTGGTTTGGCTTAATCCCCCATCATGTTATTAGGCTTCTTGTAAGTCATGCTTGGTGTTAAGGGAGCTGCCTTGCAAGGTAGCTAAAAGAGGCATTGTTTTCCATTTTTTACACTTCTTATTAACATTTTTTGACTATGTATATAAGTACATAGACCATCATAGTCGATGCTAGCAAATGTAAGCAATGTTGAATTTTTTAGCACCGATGTTAAAATTCAGCTGCTATATTAGTCTCTCTTAATGGAATTTCCAACACAAATGTATTTTCTGCATTGAGTATTTCCACAAACGCCTTTAGTGGGATACTGTATCCATCCACTGTATGCACCTCCTGCTATGAATGAGGAGATTCAATATTTTACACATTCAGCACGATCATTAAATCCAACGCAATTTCACTTCAGCTGAATGCTTCATATTTTTAGAATAATTATTGCTTTGGGGAAGAGTCTCAAACTATTTATACATTCAGTAGCTCATTGCTAGATTTTACTAGAAAGCACATCACATACTGCCAACCTCCATATTTTATACCAAATTCATTACAATTCCAAAATACTAAATTACTTTTTAACTGTACTATATATCTGGGGATGCTTTAAAAGAGCAATCATCTAGTAATATATTCTATATAGTTTGTTTCTAGTGTTTTAGCTGTAAATTTCTAGGTAATAACTTATCAGCCTCATTTGGGAACCACTTATCTTCATCTAATCGCCAGGGCAAGCTTCAGCCAAGAATACCTTATAATTACTTAGATTCCTCTGTAGTAGATTCATCATTTTGGTTATCTCTGCTCTGTTTTGGCTAAAATATGGGGACCCAAGCAGTGGATCTTATATGCATATGCATATACCTGATTAGACTAATGACAGGTTGTAATCTGTCCTGGAGGCTACATTATCAGAATCTGTTCAAAGTACCAAATGAAAAAGTCATGTAAATGAATTAGTAGAAACTCTAATGAAAACCTTACAGAACCCATTCCTGTTAATGGGGTCCTTTGGATATATGTTTTTTTGCCTTTGTCGGGGGCTTTCATTATTGAACCTCTTTGCTCATATAATGGAGTATTATAATGGAAGCCCTTGTCGCAGATGCATACATAGCCTTAATTAGACAGTGTTGTTTGCTTTTCTCTCTCCTTTAGACCATATAAGGCCTTCATGTACGTAATACAATGTTAGCTAAGACTCATTTTACATCACACAATAGACAGAGGCAACCATATTGTTTTACATGACCATCATCAAAAAACTGGCATAATAAATGTCCCCACCAAGTTTAGGCTTAACATGTCATAAGCACATCTATTCCTACTGTATATAGTTAATGTACAGAAAACAAGAGGTAGGAATCTACTACTAAAAGTATAGAAGCGGTATATTTGTCTAATTGAGATCTGCTGCAGCTAGAACATCCAGTACTCGAATTACAACGTTCCAGTTGAATCAATGTTTCAGCTTATTAACTTGTTGATCAAGTTGATAAAAACAAAGAACAGACTAGCATATGGGATGCACATGGGGGATAAAAGCTTTACTGTCCTTAATTTAGGAAATAAACGTACAAAGTAGAATTGGAATAAACACTGAACCACATTCAATACAAGTGGAACTGCTTAGCTTTCGGTTAAACAAATACACGAATCAACTTTTAAAGTAAAAATAGCTAAAGAACTTAAAAGTGCTAAGAAAAACAAAGAAACAGGAGGTTCTTATTTAGTATTATTTCTTTTATGTAGTTTCTATTCTCTACTGATTGTAAAGTAAACTGTAAAGGCCAATATATGACTCTGCACTAGCAATATTCAATGCCATCCCATAAACCTCTACCGTCAGATTACTCTGAGACTGTTCAAGCTATGAAGATAATGGTAATGGATGCCTTGTTCCTAAACTGGCACCTGAACATTGATACCAGATTTAGATCTCTGAACTTTACCGTATACATAATTTAAATGGTTTGGCCCGGCAGCACCCTCACTCTGGGGCAGGAATAATGGCATTTTCAAGTTAGGTTGGCAAGTTAAATGAATAAAAAGAATACATCCATCAAACACATGGTATGAGCCTCTGTGCTGTCTTAGATTTATTCAGCACACATATTATTCTGTATCCTTTGCTTTGTGAGCAACAACTCCTCTTACCAGAGGGAACTGCAACTCCTTACTTGCCAACTTTCTGTCATTATCAGACACTGACCCTGCACTTGGTATCTCTTCCCGGGAGACTTTGCTGGATTCTTTAGAAAGACATCTTAACAAAACACTAAGGGCAGCCAAGTGTGAGACCTCCATATGATGAATAGTTATTCAGACCAGGCACACAGTATGACTCTAAATGAATTAGCCACTGCACCTAGAATGCATGTCCTGTTTCAGCATGAGCAATTAAAGGGGACCTATTAAAATGATTAGAAGGTCAAAAGATAAAAAGATAACCTAGTTTAAGGTACCAGTAATCCTATAGGATAGTATTTGTAGGCCGGAGTAACCTAATTAACAAAGATTTTAGAATATTTTCTACATCAAGACCCTTATTAAAAATTAGCCAGATAAAGGGAAAAAGGTGAGGAAGTGGGGGTTGCTATTTTTTTTTATGTTCTGATAAAATAAGAGTCTTACCCTATTTTGCCAGTGTAACTCTATAGTGTGGACACAAAATGCTAACTTTATTCCATGGTAATAATCACTGTACAGGCGAACAGCTTTGGGATTCTATGATAGTAGTCCTAGTAAAGATTCACAATGGATTACTCGAATGTATTTTAAGATGAGTGTTTGTACCTTAATAGCTGAAATTTGACAGGACAGACGATCAGATAACAATCATGTTGTCCCTTTTACTCCAGCCCCTTCTTTTGGGTCTTTGACCTATTGTGTATGTTGTAGGTCCTATGTTGGGGTTTGTTTTCTTAATTCAGAAAAATCAATAAACACAGTGTAAAAAAATAAATAAATCATACTCTTAAGTGCTCTAGATCAGCCAAACAGACATTCATAGGGATCCTTAGCTTCATGTGTTTTGTATCTTTCTGTCCAGATATGAAATCCATACTTTGTCATTTTACATGTGTAAATAGGATGTGCTATCGGCAATGATAAAAACTGTGTGTGAATAAATGATATGCTGCACTTCCTATCCCTCATATGCAGTTACAATAATTAGCAGACAAAAGATGGGAAAGAAAGCGCTCATAGGGTAATAGAGGTGAACAAGTACTATATATAATAAAGTGTATATTTAAATGTAAAAGTGGTTGTGCATGACGTAAGGCACAACTCTAGCAAAGGTGTGTTCAGCTGTTTTCAGCTTGTACCTTGCGGTTGGATTAGTAGACCAGCTTGCGTGTAGACAGTTGGGAATTGAAGAGGAGGGCGCACATTAAATAGTGAACCTCCAAATGGTCAAATGTATAATAATTTGTTAATATAACATATAACTATATTGTATAAATATACAATAAACATAGTTTATAAAAGACAAGGCCGGACCAGATCCCAGCAAAACACAGGGTCAGGAGGAGGAGGCGGCAGGGGTGAAGGCTTTTCACCCCTCCTCCCTCTATAGGCAGACAAACGTGTGCTCACCGCACTGTGACCGGGAGCCATAGACTGCTATTTTTGCCGTGATCTGGTCTCAATTTGTGCGGCCACATCCTAACCACAATTGTGGCTGTCTGTATGTACCCCTTAAAGAGATGAAGACAAGAAACAAGAAACTTTTTTACAGCCTTGTACAGATATTTTCAACATACTATATATTTGAGATTCTACCCCAATGGATATGCCAATCTGAATGTTGTACATATTAAGTAGAACATTAATTAAGTTACAAACGGACCTCTGGATGTCGGTAATTCTCTGTACTTTAGCCCTAGGCTATAATAATCAGCTGTAGGAGTTATAAAAGGTGTCTGCAAATAAGCTTTATTGTTAATTCTGGTTCCTATGACAACCCAACATTTTTAAAATTCAATTGTCACAGTGACCAAAAGAAATTCTGAATGGGGTTACAATTATTAACTATGCAGTTCCGACTTACATACAAATTCAGAACAATACAAATTAAGAACAAATCTACGGAAACTATCTTGTACGTAACTGCCTGTGCTTTAAAGCCTACACAAGTTTAAAAAGTATTTTAGTGGCACTTAGTGCTATTAAAATAAAAAGTTAAATTGATAAACCTACCCTGCTCCCTATAACAATTTCTAGAACATAATTCTTTTCCTTAATATACTAAAAATAATATGCATAAGCCCACTGAAACTCTGGATGTGACCCCGTCACACCTCTCCATGCCAACTTGGTGTGGAGGTGGCGTAATGGGTTACATGTACAATTCCTGTCCGTGCACCAGTAAGTGTACATATTTGGAAGCTTGTACATCAGACCTACAAGCCCTGATAAATGTGACCCACTATTTTTTATTAAGCGGTAGTTCATGTCCACCATTTTTTGTTTGGATAAAGAAATGAACCTGTGTAAGGAGTCTTGCATCAGAAACAGTATACAGACCCCAGCATAGATGCTCTTAGAATTGATGCATCCAATCAAAAAGACAGTAAGAAGCTCCACCAACCTACAGGACATAGCAGTGTAATCTTCTCCCAGCCTCGGAGAAAACCTAAGTCAAAAGAACTTACAGAACCAAATATTCTATATTTCTATTGTCCTTCAGTTTATAAATGTTAATATGTTGACTCCAGGCCAGCGCCAGCACTGGGCATACCTGGGCAAATGCTGGGGGCTCACATCTGCTAGGAGGGGGCCACTTACTGAATCCATAAGGGCTTTATATAAAATAACCATGACGGGCTTTTTGAGATGATAAACTAGTGATTATTTTAGGCAACAGGAGACTGTTTTAGTTTAAGAATTTTTAATGTTGCCACTTGAGTTCACTGCAAAGGGGTATACTATGGCTCTGTCGCCCAATGGCCTACTGAAACCTGGAGCCAACCCTGGTGGACTCCCAGGAAACATCATTTCTACCTTCTGCATGTAAATGTCAGTTATTGGATGTGTTACCTTTCTAAAATGGATGAGTGTAGTATTTTTTATAAATCCGTATCCCCACTGTCACATCTAAATATCATAGAAGATATTATTATTATTGTACAATACTTCATATAAGATAGTATAAGAAATTTCATTTACAGTGCATTCCTCAAGTTAGTAGAACTGACTTTTTTTTCTGTGCAGATTTTTGTTTAAGCCTAAATCTGATCCTTTAAGGATTCAATGCACATAGTCTCAGCTGCAGGGAACCTTTAGAGTTAATTAATGACAATAATTCTATAAAGCAGCACATGATTAAATGCAAGCTTTCGACCTAACTGACCCCAAACTTCAATTATTTTCTTTCTCTTCCAAATGATTCATTAATCAATCATTCCAAATTGACCTTGACAATTAATCTATCTAGAAGAAGTTTACTGTGTAAATTCACCTGTCAAAGTATTATGCTGCTGCCCATCTGCCACTTGTTGTTTTGACAACCCTGCTAAAAGGTTCTCATTTAATGGCTGAAATGATTGACTATGAATATTATGTGACATAAAAGTACAGGCCGACATTTGACTCTGTAATATTTTGTGGTACAGAAACATTGGGTGGTAATTATCAACGATTTGGAACCAAAGTAAAAAAAAAGTTGCAAAGTAGAGCTCACCCTTTTTGCAGTGAAATTTGCCAATTTATTTATGGTCTTACCAATTTTCAAAAATGAGTTTTTGAAAATGCAGTCGCAATCCCCCAAACAGGCCTTCTGATGTGGAACAGTTTTCCTTCTATCATAAGGTATGTTTCACTTCTTAAAAGTAGATAAAGCACAAAATGTAAAAGTGACAATTTGCCCTCAATTTGGGAAATGATTAAGAGCATTAATAATAATTTTTGGTTTTAATCCAGATTTGTGTCCTCCTCTGACAATATACAATTCCCCATACTACCCTGATCCAGCTTGAGACATCCAGCTATTTTGAGACATTCAGCTTGACCATTATACCCATCCCCTGGCAGCCAAGAGCCCCAATAATGCAATTTTACTACCCTGATGCATCCAGCCAGACTGATAATCCCACCAACCAACAATGGTCCCAATGTTGTCTCTATGAAAATATCTTAACCATGATATCACCTTGTATCACTGCTTTTTTCTTACTATGTTTGCATGGTATTTTATGTTGCATTAACAAAAGACTTGGAAATTACTTCCTTCATTTAATTATAATCTTTTTATATCATTCTGTACCATGTTTGCTGTATCACTGTTTATACTGATTATGCAAGCATAACAGTGCAATACAATGATTGTTACCTATGTTTACAAACTCACTAAAAAGAGACAAAAGTTCCCTAGAGGATCTATCTGGGGAACTGAACGGAGAGTCTACTGACTTCAGAACAGTTGCAGTTCCCAAATTCGGTCACTGGACTTCTTTAGTATACTGCAACTACTCTATCAAAGCATATTTATCTCAGTTTTTGGTTGGCACTCTTCTTGGTAACTTTTCTGTAATTATTGTTTGTTTATTAATCTGTACTTATTATAACTTTGTCCTTCTTGTATAGAAGTGTATGTAAGATAACTCTTGACTAGTGATGAGCGGATCTGAACCAGCTTTGTTGGTCGCATTTAACGGGGAAACACCTTGATAGGTGCCAGCACTGATCAAGGGTGATAGTGGTGGGAATGAACGTTCGGGGTTGGTAGAAGCATGGCCTCTCATCTTATGACTCCCTGAAATTACAGGAGCAAATGTTGGGGAAAATATGAAGCAAGTACAGTATGATTAAAGATAGGATGAAGTGATGGAGTATCAATATTCGGGATGCTTTTATACAGCCCAAGCATCACTTCAGCCCTAGCTTTCAATAACTTGCCAGAATACATATTCAGTAAAGTATAATATTGCAAAAAAAATATATATGAAGAAAACAGAAAAATAACAATCCCATTTTGAGACATGGTTTCAAAGGCTGAACTCCTTTCTTCAGGTGTACAGTACTAAGCGGCAGTAGATAACTTTCATGTACATCCTAACATTCTTGAGGAAACACTCCAGTCAATAATCTTTGTGACAATGCAACATTAGATGCACATTTGTTGAATACAGGACATGCTGTTTATTAGGAATAATATTAATGTACAATTATAATAAATTCCCAGATTATATTACTAAACATTGTAAACTCAGCAGAGATAAATGTCCAATGAGATTCTAATAAGCATAATGATATTGGTCACTCACCACAAATTGTTCCTAATATTTGGCAAACATGATTAATAAAGTATGAGAGGATATTTGAGTTTTTGTGATAATGATGCTGAAGTACCACTTTATGAATATGCTTAGATGATTGTATATACCAAAGCGCTGCTTTAAAGCCTTGATACTTAGGCCTGTATCACACTTGCTCTGTGGATCACATTAGTGTTTTTGCATTTTTCACATGCATTTTCTTTCTTCAATGTGGTTTCATAGCATTTTTCATGCGCATAAAACATACATAAAATAGACGGATGACTGTCATTGCATTTACATGCGTCTCACAGTGTGTTTTTGATTAATCTCCATAGACCTGTGTAGGCCATTTTCCACACGTGTGACTTGCAAAACTAAAGCATTCTGAGAGTTTCAGACGTGTTAAGAATAAGGCCAATGTTTATTAGATGTATTATTTGGAAAAATCTGACCAACTATAATGGGAATCTGATAAGTGCTATATGCTCCACATGCGAAATGTCATTGCAAAGCCTTTCACATCAAAGCTAAGCAGTTTTGACTTCTGACATATACAAATAAGTTGTGCTGAGTGGACCCAAACTGCAAAGTTCAGGTTTGTAACAAATTTTGGAGGCTCAAAAACCCAAGCTAGTGGGTGATAACTCTCTAAATGCCACTGGAAAAGTCTCCAGTGGTATTTAAATTGCAGCAGCTGCAAACTCCAGGCCAAACACGAACACAAGAAAAAAAATCTTTTAATAGATTTTGAGATTATCTAGAACTTGTCAAAACCCGAATTTAAATGGGTCCGCTCTTCACTGCTGACAAGGCATTGTCCACTATTTGCTGTGTTACAGATACAGCGGCCCAGTTACCTGTGCCTGTTCTTACATGCCTTTTAGTTTACTTGCTAGTTTTCCATTTTAGCCGCCCACTGTAACAAGTGTAGAGGCTGCTGTGATCACAGAGGCACAAAGAAGGATGTGTTTGTAAATGCAAGTTCCCTCCCAGTCTGCACTACTATAAACTGAAATGGAAGACATGAGCTACCTGAAAAATAAATGATGCTAACAAACAACACAGATAATTTGATGAAAAACTTGAATTTACACTCCTGCATATCCCTACGGGTTATTAAAAGGATTCATCATGTTATTTAAAAGTGTTAATGACTAAACCCTCAATACATATAATGTGACAACACTGAAAATACAAATGGCAAGTCGAATCATAAATAATAATTAAATTCTCATCCGTAGGGTGTAAGACAAAACAAGAATTCATGTGTGTGATATATATGGGTAGGTGACACATTAACACATAACAATTAACATGGTAAATTGTTTTAGGTATCTTATATATATCTTCCTTAGAGAAATCTGCCTTGTTGTCAATCCACATGTGCACTAATTCCAAATATTTTAAATCATAGAAAATATTATGCTGCAACTTAGTGCAAACCTGTTGTGGGTTTGATTGTTTGTCTGTTGGGTGCATTTAATATGTACATACAACGCAATAAAAATTCACATTAATCTATTTGATTTTTATTTCAGAAAAGCTTTATTCTAAGACAGAGCCCAGGGGAAAGATAAGAAAGGATTTACTTTGTAAACTTTGATTCTAACCTCGATTAAGAATGAATGCACCTTCAAGGCCCAAGAACCTTTCAAGCCATTTTCTGTTCTCTGTTTTCTCTCACAGCGTGAAACCAACATATTTGCTTCCTTTACTGTTATTGACTGAAACTGACCTTTTCCTTGTTCTTAATATTTTATATCATCTTTGCTGTTCTACTTTTGTTATAAGTCTATTGCTTAGGAAGCCTTCTAGGTACTAGCCGTAGAGGAAAACCACCTAAAATCAATGTCACAGAAAATAAAAAAAATGCTAAATGGATACATTCATAAGTCAGTTATCATGATTGGCAAGTCAATATTAAAATGTCATGTTTAGCAAGGTTCTATTAAGCTTTATAAACACACAAATAAAACACAAGATGTGTATCATTGTCTTGGTTTAGCCTTCTTTAGGGGTGAGGGATTTAAGGCCTGTGGTTTCAATGAACTTCATTTGTCCCAAAGGGAAGTAAACAATGCGACAGGCTCTAAACACTTGATCTTAACATAAAACTTTCTTTACAAAAGACAAAAAAAAATTGGTCTTACCATTTGCTGTAATGATGCGTGGAACTTCTTTTTCTGCAGGGGAAATACATCGAATTTGGTTTCCAACTACAAGTCCATCCATCTCTGAAAGATCCTCAAAAGTGCAGTTGACACCAGCAGATAGTTCTGGTACATTATAAGCTTCCAACACCAGCTGCAACCCAAAGAAGAATAAACATTTCAACAACAAAATTCATCTAAGACCATCTGAATAAAGTAAAGGGACAATAGAAAGAAAGATGTATGGTGATCGTCCTCTGCAGATTCCTTCATTATACTATTATAGGTCATGATGGTTTTAACAGTTGAATAAAGATTGACCTCTGTGACACAACCTCAAGGAACCTGGATATGGCCACAAAAACTGCCAATATTGAAATCCATAACTGCTTTCAAAATGCTAACTAAAGGTTTTCACACATGTATATAAGATTACTCTCACTAGACAAGTCTAAAACAGATACACCAAGAAACAGAAGCATCAGATAGAATCTTCCCAGCCGATCTATCCAAAATTGAAATGACTGTATTAAATAAAGGAATATCATTTTGACTTTAAAAAGACACTTCAATATAGTTTCCTCAAAAAATGTTTCAAACAACAATCCTGTACAGAGTAATTTAAGTAACCCACACCCAAAAACTGATATTTCTCATACAGAGATTAACCTAAATTTACTCACCAGCTGATCAGCTATTAGAATTTTCTATACTCTGGATTATTGTATCAAGACCAAAACATATTTTAGCTATTTAAGAAGCAGTCACTAAAAAATGGCTGAAAAACTTACCTTATGGACAATACATAAGAATCAGATGCAACTGTACTGATTATGGAGATATGAAAATAAACAAAACCCAACCATCTTAGTACCTGCCTTCAAAATTTGGGTAGATTAAACTTAGCCAACAGGAGTGTTTAGAAGAGAGAAGTAAAACAGCTGACTCTGATTTCTCTGTCATTTTTACCACAACTTATTCAAGAGATTGTTCTATGATTAGAAAGATCCTCGAAAAAATTTTTTTTTAAAAGAAGC
This sequence comes from Engystomops pustulosus, assembly GCF_040894005.1. Taxonomy (NCBI): domain Eukaryota; kingdom Metazoa; phylum Chordata; class Amphibia; order Anura; family Leptodactylidae; genus Engystomops; species Engystomops pustulosus. The sequence continues at coordinate 131,376,029 of NC_092414.1, forward strand.
CTCCCTAAAAACCCTTGACTTACTTTCAGGCATTCTCAATCCTTGAAAAACATCTTGGCACCTAGACGCCTCCAAATTCAACCTACTAGTGCAACTCAAGCTAATTTTTTACTGTTTCCAAAACTTGTGGGGAGTTATAAGTGTAGTCCCGGCAGATGTAGATGTTGCACTACTTTAACCTCTACAATTACAGGAGAATGCTTTGAGATTAATAGTATTATTAATTGTGGATCAGACTATGGAATTTACCTTATTGAATGTTCCTATAATTTACAATGTGTTGGGCAAACTATCTGACCTTTAAGAGAACATTTAAAAAATCACCAAAGGTTTCCCCTTGCATAGTGCTTTGCGACATGCCGTTGTTGAACATAATCAAGACTATCATAATTTTAACATCATACCCATTGAAGATATAGACAAAAAGTCCCACATAGATTCAAATGCCTGAAGCTACGGTTGATGTTTTGGATATATAAACTACAAACACTAGTTCCATGTGGTCTTAATGAAAGTCTGGAAAATGTGTTTCAATACATTGAACTTGTATACTTTTATATTTATTTATTTTTATTGATATATTAACTGAAAATTTGCATATATTTTTCATTATTTGCATCAGTTTTTATACTCTATTCACTTCACTAAGTTGTGCCGTATAAGATATATTATAACATCATGTATTATTTGGATTATACCTGAGCAATCTGTTTTGACATTTGACAAGGTAACTCTTCTTCATCTTGAAGTTTTTACCCCACATCCATTCGCATTGACGCAATTGCTTTAAGATGAGGCAACTGGTTACCTAGCTACCATCATAGCCCGGAACTCAATAAGTTGCGGCTTACTCAACTTTGGGTCTTAGTGCAGCAACGCTACGAAGATCTGAAGTCTGACATGCTGAGGTCTGTCTACAGTAGCTCACATTGTACCAAAAACAATGCTATTTAAAGTAAGTAACTTTTTGTTAACATAGATTATTGCATACCTTTAATAATAATATGAAATATATTATGTTTTAAGGTCTGTAAAAACCCATAGGTATGGGTAACATTTGTATATAAACCTGAATGCAAGTACAGGCGGTCCCCTACTTAAGGACACTCGACTTACAGACAACCCATAGTTACAGACAGACCCCTTTGACCTTTGGTGAAGCTCTCTGGATGCTTTACTATAGTCCCAGACTACAATAATCAGCTGTAAGGTGTCTGTAATGAAGCTTTATTGATAATCCTTGGTTCCATTACAGAAAAAAATGTTTAAACTCCAAATGTCACTGGGGCCAAAAAATTTTTTTGTCTGGATCTACAATTATAAAATATACAGTTTCGACTTACATACAAATTCAACTTAAGAACAAACCTCCGGACCCTAACTTGTACGTAACCCGGGGACTGCCTGTAACTGCTTGTTTAGAATTTATGTAGCTGAGGAAGGGTCACTGAGGATCCACAATACATTATACTTGTTTTTAGGGCAAAATGTCTTATTATCAGCGCCCTACAAGCTGCCATTTTTTCTTCTTCATCATTTGTGTTTTGAGCCAATTGGGAATTAATACTGAATACTGAACTGATACAACCATTGATTATTAGAAAAGCTCATTGGTACACATTTCTTTTTGTTGGAATCAGTCTTACATAATGCAATTTATAGGCCCCAGGGTGCTTAATAAAAGTGACAAAATACTTACTTTATGGTACAAGTTCTTTTTATGAACTTTTAGTTAAAGAAAAATTCTTCCAATAAACTGTAAATGCGTACAAAAAGACTAGTGAAGTTTTTAAATGGAATAGAACTGAAAGAAGCAAAAATCATGACTGGAAATATAATAGGAGCACAATTATGGAGTCTTGACAATGTTTCTGTTTAACTACAGAGATTGTTCAATATTGCTCAATATTGAATGTGAATCTTGTGCTGAAGAAGAGAACAAGTACAATAATATTATTTGCAAAAAGCCAATGCTTCACGCAATGTAGATACAATTGGACCGCTCAGACCAAGAAAAGATGAAATGCTCAAAGAAATTGACGATTTCAAGGATGAGCACATTATGCTGAAATAGTATTGTTATTCCTCGCTGCTCTGAGTAGAAGATCCATTCAAAATAGATCTTGTAAATCTTTAAAATTATTCTGCTGCAAATAATTACCCCAGAACACTGCAATCAAGTACATTTTTGCAAAGGAAAATCAATTACTCTTTTTAAAGCTGTAGATTCTTGAAAAACACAATTGCTAAAGGCAGAAAGGCCGGTTATTACCGAGTCACTCTATTATCTTTGGTTAAATGGACTTTTCATGGAATTTCTGTCATTAGAAAATATCCAGCATAAGAGCAGGGCAGTTACTTAGTAATTTACCCAATGTCCCCTAGAAAAATGTATAATATCCCCTAAATGGATTATATAGGTTTATGATAAAAGATTTACAGCTCCTTATTTCCAGCGGCGGGTAGACTGAAGGACACAGGTGGCATGATGGCTACACTGAGCCACCTGTGTCAGAGAGAGCAGGCCACAGGCTCACTGTCACACTGTCCTCAGTATTAATTGTATTGCCATCTTTAAGCCTCAATAATAATAATGAGAAGCCCAATCTAGCCACAATGGGGGTCATATACTAAGGGCCCAATTCACGTTTTCCCGACGTGTTACCCGAATATTTCTGATTTGCGCCGATTTTCTCTGAATTGCTCTGGGATTTTGGCGCACGCGATTGGATTTTGTCGCATCAGCACCGGCATGCACGCGACAGAAATCGGGGGGTGTGACCGAACGAAAACCCGACGGATTCGGAAAAACCGCCGCATTAAAAAAAAAAAAGGTGTCGCGAAACTTGCACTTACCTTCACTAGGAATAGGCCGGTGAATTTCAGGACATTCCAGCGGGCCTCCGGGAACTTCAGCGCAGCAGCGCCACCTGGTGGACGGCGGAGGAACTACCTTAGTGAATCGCCGTAAGACCCGAATCCACCGCAGAGAACGCGCCGCGGGATCGCGAATGGGCCGGGTAAGTAAATCTGCCCCATTGACTACAATATTTGCACTGGCAGGACCACCTAAGTGGAAAGGGGCCAACTGTGACTCTTATAGCTATGCCAAGGTAACTATATCCTTGGACTGAAAAAACTTTATTTGGGAACTATTTTGGGTTGTAAATAAAATGTGCTTAGAAATTAAAGAGCCATTATTTGTTGCAGCAACAATCAATGGAATGGGAACACAGGCACAGCCTAACAAAACATTTTAGGATTCACAAGCTCCTTACCTACAATCACTCTTTTGAGTCTCTGTTTTATTAGAAGAGACTATACCTGTGTGATAATGAAATGCAGGAATACAAAGGTTTATGTGACAGTCGATCTGTCTATGTAACTTTGGGATACTGCTTCAGTGCTCAAGCATAGAGTGTGTGGTGAGTGTCCTGGCTGTAACTCATTTCATGGCAACTCCTCATTGTAGTTTCTGACGAGCACCATCAGTGGTGGCATCCCCATGGAAAAAAGCAATAGAGTAGAGAGGTACTGGTATCACTCAATGGTTATTTGTGGCATGGCTTAACCATTGTCTAATTGTTCACAATTGTTACCATCATCTACATTGACAAATTTAAATGCGATGCTCCGGAATGTTTTTCATTCTCTAACAATTTAGTCCTAGTTGGGTGTATTAAATAGGGTGAGAATTTTCTCACTGGTGCAAAAATAATGGTTTGAAACGTAATGTTACTAAAGAAATGGTCATTAATTTTTAGGAAACATAAAGGTCATCAGTGGATCCATTAATTATCGATGGGGCTACTATTGAGATTGTCCCTGGTGCTGCTCGGAAAGGTACCACAGATCCTTTTTTTCGCTCTGCACTCTCATTGGCTTGTAAGGGTCAGACCTAGATGTGCCATGATTAAGAACGGCTAGCCCGTTCGAAACGCGTCAGCAATATTACCTGCTGTGGATTTTAAATATATGCCAAAATAAAGAATACAAATCGTTCCTGACTTGGCTCGATATTGGATTTTCTTCTTTGATTCACACCGCCCGAACAGAGGGGCGATCCGAGCCACACTAGGACATTCGTTTTTGCTGGAAGGTGAGCTGATTTTCACCCTACATTTTTCAGACCTAGATAGAAAACTTATGAAGTAATATATGGTAACTAATACTGATGTTACTAATACTCCTAAAGACATACTATTATATATAATGTTGATTATTTATGCATAATGTTAATGCTTATGTATTTATTTTGTATTTGTTGTATGTGTTTTTTTTGTTTATGTATTTATTTATATGTGAAATGATGTGGCACTTAAATTTCCAGTCAGAATTAATAAAATATCTTATTTTATCTACTTCTACTATGCAAAAGCAAGAAATTCTTCTTTTCTGCCCTCTCTAAGGGCATTAAAATATATTGAAAGATACTGGACTATTTCTACTGTATTTTTATTTAAGTACGGTGCCAACCAAAAGGGTGCAATTACGGGACGAGATCCATTTTTTAGAGCAAAAAATTACCAATTTCTGACGTGACTTTCTGGGGTAAAAAAACACACCATAGATAAATACCCCTATTATCTTACTTTTGGGGAAGAGTTTTATTGAGAATGGCATTTACTGACTTCATATGCTGGAATAAGATGTATCTAGTTAGGACTATCTTCTGCACTTCATGTTCCAGAAAATCAACTTTAAGCCAGCTTTAGCCCTCTCACATGTTTCCTTTAAAGTCAACATAATGGGTCTCACATGTTTCCTTTAAAGGGAAAATTCATAAAATAAAAGTTTCCTCTTGCAAGTATTTGTTTACGATGTCTATCGCCAGCCTCACACATTATTTGTTTTCTGTAGGTAAAAGCAGATGCAGATTCTAAATGAAAAAATAAGAAACTTCCCTTTACAGTACCAATGTTGGCTTAACTGTACTGCATGTAACTGGATGAAGGAATGTTGTTTGCAAATTTGCAAGATTCAAAGCAAAGCCACAGGCCAAAGAAAACATTCTCGGTGTGCAGAGCTTCTTCTGTTATTCCCAATGATGTAACTATAAGTTTTTAGAAAACTCCTTTTCCAATGCAACAGGAATGCTAAAATGGAACTAAGGGAGCCTGCACAAGAAATGGTTTCTTCATGTCGCCTTTCAACAAATAAAAAGAATTTTGAGGGCAATTTGTGCACGGGGTCTCTTCAATATAATCACAGGAATATAGAGAATAATGGAGTAATCAACATTACCAGCAATTTAAAAAGACAAATTGGACATTTCACAGACAATGCATTAGTGCTGATTCGGTAATCACAAACAAGAACAAGGTGCTAAATGCTAAATGAAGAATGTTTAACCTGATTTTGCAGGTCTGTGTGAGCCATTATGCCTACTGGTGTGCTGATACCTGTGTACATATATAACTCCATAATATAATTCCAAGTAACTCAAACTTTTGTGAAATCAAACTTTCCACATAGGAAGTAACACTGGTTGATGATCAATTTTACATGCTGTTGTGCAGATAGAATAGACATAAGAGGGTTGTGCTCACAGCCAAACACCGTGCAGGACACTTGGCATTTGCCAGTGAACCCCAGGACTGGCAAATTCGCCACTGGCCCCCGTGCTTCTCACAGATGACAGAAGGTTTGTGTTAGATGTGAAAGAATCTGAAGATGTCATGGAGTACAATCTTCTGCCTGCAACGTCCTTCAGCATGACCAGTTTGGCAGTGGGTCAGTATTGGTGTGGGATGGCTTTTCTTTAACTCTTTACCGACATGTGACGTAGTATTACGTCAAATGCCGGGTGCATGGAGAGGGCTCACGGGCTGACCCCTCTCCATAGCCAGTAAGTCTTTGCTGCATATTGCAGCAATGGCTTACCGGTGAGACCCACAATCGGTGCCACCACTGATCGTGGGTGTTTTCCTGCTGATCCCCACCGGCGACGCTTGGATGGTGCCATCTTTCCGAGGATCATTGCTCCCCATGAGGTCATCGGGGAGCAGCGATCTGTCGCCATGGTAGCCTCGGGTCTTTCAAAGACCCGAGGCTATTTCAGGTCAACCTATTTATTACAATGTGCTATCAGCACATTGTAATGAATAGGGAGTAAAATCCACATATACTGCCATACTGTAGTATGGCAGTATATTATAGGATCGTACAGACAACCTAGGGTTAAAGTACCCTAGGGAGTCTGAAAAATAGTAAAAATAAAAAAAAGTAAAAAAATAACCCCCCTTTCCCTAGAACTGATATAAATATAAATAAACAGTAAAAATCATAAACACATTAGGTATCGCCGCATCTGATAATGCCGGATCTATAAAAATGTGAACTTTTTTCTTTTACTGCATTTAACCCCGTAACAGAAAATCACGCCTAAAGTCGAAAATGGCACTTTTTTGCCATTTTAAAAAAAATTTAAAATTCTATAAAAAGTTATCAAAAGATCGCACAGTCCTAAAAATGATAACATTGCACACGTAATCAAAATATGCAAAAAACGACACCTTCCAAAGCTCCGTACACTAAACTATAAAAAAGTTATTAGCGCCAGAAGACGGAAAAATTTGTACAGGAGGTTTTAATTTTTGTAAATGTATGAAAACATTAGAAAACTTATACAAATTTGGTATCCCCGTAATTGTACCAATCCAAAGAATAAAGTAGACATGTCATTTGGGGCGTACAGTGAAATCCGTAAAATCCAAGCCCACAAGAATACGACACAAATGCATTTTTTACCAATTTCACTGCATTTGGAATTTTTTCCCGCCTCCCTGTACATGGCATGGAATATTAAATACCACCAATTTGAAGTCTCTTTTGTTACGCAGAAAATAAGCCTTCACACAGCTCAGTACATGAAAAAATAAAAAAGTTATAGATTTTGAAGGTGGGGAGTGAAAAATGAAAACGCGAAAACGAAAAAAGGCTGCGGCATTAAGGGGTTAAAAGGCCGCACAGCCCTCCATGTGCTTACCAGAGGTAGCCCGACTGCCATTAGGTACTGAGATGAGATCCTCAGACCCCTTGTGTGACCATATGCTGGTGCAGTTGGGCCTGTGTTCCCCCTAATATAGGACAATCAATCTTATGTGGCTGGAGTGTGTCAGCAGTTCCTCCAAGATGAAGGCATTAAAACTATGGATTGGCCTGCTCGTTCCTCAGGTTAGTAATAATTATTAATAAGTCTTAAATACGTCATAAATGGTGACAATATTTTACATTGCCATGATGTAGCATTGGCACTTACCGCCAATAAATTTACAAATATGTTCATGTTGGGCATATATGGCAGCATATAATATGCTAAACATAATAAAATAATAATATAATATATTAAGAACATTTTGTTATGGTTTAAAGGGATGTGATCTTGTTATGTTAAGCATGGATTCTTCAATATACCACATATATCATAGATATGATGGCAAACAAAAAAAAAGTTTATTTTCGCATCCTTGAAAAGCACCATGTTTCTTCTCAAAGTGCGGTTTAGCTTGTCCGATGGTAATGAATTGATGTGATATACATGCAATGTGAAATGTGACCTGTTCTGTGTTTCCATTCACTAGTGAATTGCTCAAGCCCCATGAGACTTATCTCAATTTCTAGTACGGGCTATGTCCTTAACACATAGAATGATAAGTCTCTTTTCCTATAGATTCAATTCCAAAGCAATTTTTTGACTATTAGGCAAATCTGTCTGCAAATTGCACTTATTACACTCGAAACTACAACTAATAAGACATCTGATGTTCAGAGGACAACTCTCAATTGTAGCAACCTGGCTGAATTATTGAATTATTGGCATTGAAATATAGCCTTTACACTAATTTATGTAAATGTGTAATTGAAAAACATAAATAGAATGGTTCCATAGCTTCTTTATCCATGAAAATGAAGAATTGATATTTGATAGATTTCAAATTTATCTACATGGACAATTGCTGAACAGTGGTGATGTAAAATTATTTCAATATGGAATTACTTGTGGTCTGAAAGCTCTTATAAAATTATCAAAAGCTTCCTCATCATCTACAATTCTGTAGCTTCAAACTTTGTACAATTAGAGCAGTAGATTTCAATAGAAAACATTTAGACTGTATCATTCACTGTGCCTGCTCCAGCCTGTCTGGAACAATACCCAACATATAGAGCTTTTAGATGCCTCGAGTATCATCATATCATCATATTTAGTCTGTAAATAAATCATAAGTCATTCAGCTCTGACATATTTCCCGGTGTGTCTTGAGGTTCCTAGTCTGCCTGACTTCTGTTGCGTCTGGGTAACTCAGCAGGGGTCTAGAATGCTAGATCAAATATTACACCTTTGGTCGTAAAATGTTGACTGATGTACAACCATTCAAAGCAAATTGAATTTTTATGGTGAAAGCTGATGCTTACCAGGACGTTGTACTGGGAGACAGATATATTGTTTGGGTGGACAGTAAGTCTGACACACTGCTTCATCTCTGATGCAAATCTTCTGGCCTCATGAGATCGCTCACATCGTTCTTTTCTTGTACAGCTAAAAAGAGAAATGAAAAAGAAACATTTTAGCAAATGTTTTAAGATAACATCAAGTCTTCTAAAATTCCTCATCTGCAAATACTTTAGCAAATACTTCAGTTTGAACCAGCAAATAAAGTTTAGAAAATGAGACTGTAACTAAAATTTATGAACTAAAAGTTATTGTAGTAAAAGTAGTTTTGTAGTTCTTACTTAAGTAGAATTTTATTCTTAAACTAGAATAAAATATCCTACAAAGTCCCTTTTTCACTGCATGGTATGAACAGGACTCAACTCCTTTTGGGTTGTTTTCCACTGATAAAAGTACCAGCCTCATGTATTAATTCTAGTTGTAGTTGCAAGACCACTTGGAACTAGAATTACTTCGATGTCCTGTTTAAAGTCATTACATGGTATTTCTGTTTACAGTGGAAAAAGGGAGTAGAGCTGAGTCAATACTATGCTGTGGAACAGGCTAGTCACACTTTTTATTAGCTCTGCAACTAAAGACCTCATAACAAAGTCATGTGTATGAAGACTAATGGTGGAATATGGAGTACTGATGGAAGGGAATCATTCAAGATTTGATTCACTGAAGCTTAAAGGGAACCTATAAAGCGATTTGGGACACTAAACGACCCACAGGTCCTTACAGAGCAGTGGTTCAGTGTGTCAAATCTCCATGTAGTATTTTTAAGCTATATTTAAATTTGGTCCCTTTGGCGGCTGCATGATACAGCAAGTGAAATAGACGTAGTACAATGCGCAAGCACTGTGGGTATAGTGCATGCTCAGTGAAACGTGGGCATTTCCTGGTTTAACTCGCCGCATCTTGAGTTGAGGCACAGGATCTTCTGGTGTGAGTCCAATGTGCCTCATTGAACTCACATCAAGGTGAGTATAAAAGTTTACTATTTTTATTATTTGCCACATACAGACTTCAGAAAGCTGAATTTGAGACCCTAAACCCCTTGTCAATAAGGACCTGTACTTGGTTTATGGTCCCAACTCAACTTGAAAGGTCCTCTTTAGCCACATTTGGGATCTGAGTTGAATCCATATAGTTATAATATAATCCATAAGTTATATTGCTCCAATTGTTATAGAAATTGGTATATAACCCCTCCAGTTACTTAAAACACAGGTTTAATTTATTTTTTTTTATTTAAAGGTCATATTTTCTTTTGCTCATTTTTTATAAAAAACTTTTTTGAACAATCCCTAATGAAAACAATAACTACAACAACAACGATAAAAAAAAATCTATGAAATGAATGATATGAGGATAGGACCTTTTCATAAAAAGAAATCTGTATTTTAGAAGTCTAGAGGCTACTATATGCCAGTTTCCAGGACAGCTGGAACAACATTGGTTCGCCAAATCTGATTTGATGTTGCCTTGGAAAATCGTCAGATTCATACCAAAATCTACAAATCGTTTTGCTCATCTCTAACTACAAACAACCATGGTACGTGGTTGATATATTTGGCTGCAGTAAATGAAGCCTTATTTTATATGCATATCTATAGGATAAACCATTCTATAAGACAGATGTAGCAGCAACAGAAGGCAGCACACAAGTGGATTTTTCCATCAGCATCTACATCTAGAAAAAAAACATGCTTTTGCTATATTTAATAAATATGCAAGAGTTCCTAATAGTAATTCTCAGAGGCAATGCATCCACTGTACTGGGTTAAGTGTATAAAACTCTTGCAAACTGAGGCAGATGCCGATAGTGCAGCAGGGGAGCTATTAGCCGTGAAAACAAAACCGCTCTCATCAGATCTTTCAAAGAGGAAAGGGAGCTTGGCACAGCCGAGACACCCACTGAAATTCTACCAATCAGATATGATTTAATTAGCAGAAAGTCAGAGGAATGCATTATTGGTATATGCCTCCTCAAATGTAGAACTCATTAGAAATCCCTGGTCAATTAATCTATGCTAATGGCAATGTTTATTTTATTTATTTAAAAAAAAATGCTTCAAGAAATTGAGATGAATGTTTCATACTGGGAAACTTTTAAGTATGATAAGAAGCAACCTCATGTCAAGGGAGTTTGGTAGGATGGCTACTGCACTTCTATAGAGAAGTCAAACTCAAACCAGTACCTGTATCCACTGTATATCATAAGATATCAGTACCACCAGTGATTCTATACAATATATCTTTCACAATGCCCAATGGAATATATATTTTTATTGTGTTTCTTTGTTGCCTTTTTCTTGATCTTTCTAGTTCTATATATTTACACTGAGATGGTTGCTTAACAGTAGTGTGATCTGCCTTATAAACCTGCCCAGTTTCATCATACCTCACCGATTATATTATTATATCTCTTGACTGTGCTTGCTATTGCTATAGTTTATTCTGGTTTCTGAGCTTGGCCATTCTATCGACTATCCCTCTTGGCCTTTGATTCTGTACAGTACCAGCTATCATGTTGTGACCCTGAGCTCTGACCTTGCTTTCTTTGTTTGTCAGTCTTGTTTCGTGTCTGCACCGCGGCTTGGGGAGGGACTGCTGTGGTTGTCCCGTAACACCTGGGATACTGGAGGGAAGTAGGAAGGTGACAGTTTTGGGGGGCTCAGTTTAGAGTTCACTGTCCTGTCTGTCCTTCCTTGTGCTTTAAGCAGCCCCATCCTTACACCGCCTTTGCATGTAGAGACTTACGGTTATTGATGCACCACTCGGGATTCTGGGAAATTAAATAAGCATAAATTTTCCTAGGAAGGGATAAGGAAAACTTTGCCTCTTGGCTACCTTGTAAAACAGCCCCCTGTAACATCAAGCATTATTTTATCAGACATGTCATTAGGCTTTCTGATAAAGTAGTGCTTATAGGAAATCTATCACTGCTCGCATGATGAAATACTGATGACGGCACATACTTAGGTTAGGGACATTAACCTCTAGTTTAGCTAAAAAATCAAATGAGCCTTCGGTGTTACCCCTACGTCTCTGGCCACCTTTCATTCCCTTCCGAACATTAATCATGCACACCTCTGTCTTCTTTTGCGCCCTCCTTCTGGTGCCAAGAGCTGTGATGTCACTTTGCTCTCAGTACGTATTGCGCATGCACAGAGACAAACTATTGCGCACCATGCCACTTCTCAGCTGTAGTTTGTCTCTGCGCATGGCCAATAAGTGCCAAAAGTGATGTGACATCCAAGCTCTCAGCACCAGAAGGAGGACGCATAAGAAGACGGTGGTCTGCTCGCAGGATTTCATCTTGCGAGCAGTGGTAGATTGTGTTTAATGTTAAAGGGGGCTGACTTACAAGGTAGCCAATGAAGCAATGTTATACTTGTCCCATCCTGGAAAACTTATGTGAACTGCACCAGACAGGTTTTCCAGAGGAAGAGGAGGGACAGAAAAGGTACAGATAAGTTCCTGTCCCACAAGTATCAATAATCAAAAGGCACACTGCATCATGGGATTGATAGCAAAGCTTAGAGAAAATGGTAGAAAATAACTCTAAAAAGAGAGGTCATATAAGGGACACAGAAATGGAGAGTTTGTGTCAGCTGGAAATGTTATTATCAGAATTATAATAATGATTTGTATAATGTTACTCTGCATCAATCCATTGGAAAGGTATGAATAGATTTACCACTTGGGTATTATTTCCCTTGTCAAATGGTGTCACTGCATTGTCTGTCACTACAGATTGGACAATGTGACAGTACTAACTGGTGCTATCCAGCTGACATTATATTTGTATGGTGGAACTTCAGAATGCAGACGAGATGCTCAGAACTGGAAACTGTAGATATGTCAGGGGAGCTAACAAGTCCATTTTTTTATCTTATTGACAAGCAACTTGCTTATGTAATAGGATTGCTATTGTAATAGATGGATACATTTTCAACAAATTATCACAAGGAACGTTCCGCGTGCAATCAGTAAATGCAGAATATGCTTTATGTTCCATGTATTTTTAGACTGCAGGCTTTAATAAGCTTGATGTACATTGCACACAAATGCCAACAGGGGGCACTTCTAAATCCTGTTTTGCTGGTAGCTGCATTCGTATTATAAGGCTCCTACTTATCTCTCATTAACGTACATAGCTCCATTTCCTGTTCTGCTATTCAGCTGTGGACAATAAATAATTAGCCTGAAATGAGCGATTAAGCCATTATCTCATTATTTAGTGGTATAATTTGTGACAACTTTAAGTTTGCATTTTATGCACTTTATGTTCCAAAAGACTTGGCTCCTGATTTCAGGCAGTCCCTTACTGAGCACAAATGTCACAAGTAATGAGGGTGCCTGCAGACCATCTTCAGAAAAGTGATACTCCTGGCTCTGCATGAATATCCTGTGTGCTGACCGGAGGGGGAACTGACACATCATTCATAACAGATCTCGATATTTGCACATTCCAGATTAGCCCTAAAATCATAAAAAACTGTAAAAGCCAAGATCCTCCATGTTCTTTTGCGAGTGCAGTGTTGTAGCTCAGGGATTAAGCTATATCATGAATCTTTACTTAACATGCCCTTTCTTTCAGTCTTGCTCCACAACAAGGAAAGGCATAACCACCATTATTATTATTATTTTAATATTTATATAGCACCATTATTTCCATGGTGCTGTACAATCAGTAAGGGGTTCACATACATTACATAAGAGCAAATACAACTACGAAAACAAAAGAGATCTGAAACAAGTGGAAGGAGGACCCTCCCATGACAGCACAAAATTTTGAAAATTGTCACAGGGACAAAAAAAATTGTCTGGAGTTACAATTCTAAAATATACCTGTTCTGATTTACATACCTAAGAACAAACCTAAAGAACCTAACCTGTACATAACCTAGGGACTGCCTGTATATTATGAAGGTGTACCTTGTACTTGTTATCTGTAACTGAGACGGACATAGAAGAAGGTAAATGGTAATTTTTGAATGTTGTTGTCTCATGGGCCTTTTGTGAGAGCGGGGCATAATGCAGCAATAAATACCAAAAAGGAAATACCAATAGGAGTACCAATATTCAATATAAATCACAAATTAACATTCCATGTTAATATGAGCAAAACAGGGAAACAGCATCCAGATATACCCTGACAGAATGTGGTGGCAAACAAGAATAACAATTCATAAAGAGCGATAATTATATATGTAAATATGAGAAAAAGGCACATTCCTAAAACTGTAAAGGTTCCAAGAAGAAGCTCTGCATTTACAAGAAAAAGGGCCAGAATAATACAAATCAACATCTAGGAATGATGTAAGGATGACCCAGTTTGGTATATATAGAGACATCCCACCAAAGATAACATACAGCCTCCATGTATGCTCAATTTTTAAAATGTAGCTGCCATCTTGTGGCGCATGCGCCAAGAAGCAAACCTTGTAATAAAACGCAAGTGCTTTGGTGCCAGCTCAGAGGAGGAAATAGGAAATTAAAATCATGATTAAAAATAAATAGCATGTGAAATGCAGCAATGCTTTGTGTAAATGCAATTGATGCATTCTTAGTTACCGTATATACGTGAGTATAAGCCGACCCGAGTATAAGCCGAGACCCCTAATTTTACCACCAAAAACTGGGAAAACCTATTGACTCGAGGGTGTAATATACAGCCAGCTAGCCCCCTGTAGTATACAACCAGCCAGCCCCCTGTAGTATACAACCATCCAGCCCCTGTAGTATACAATCAGCCAGCCCCAAGTAGTATACAGCCTGCCCCAAGTAGTATACAGCCAGCCCCCATGAAGTATACAGCCTGCCCCCATGAATTATACAGCCTGCCCCCATGAAGTATACAGCCTGCCCCCATGTATTATACAGCCTGCCCCCATGTATTATACAGCCTGCCCCAAGTAGAATACAGCCTGCCCCAAGTAGTGTACAGACTGTCCCAAGTACTATACAGCCTGCCCCAAGAAGTATACAGCCTGCCCCCATGTATTATACAGACTGCCCCAAGAAGTATACAGCCTGTCCCCATGTATAATACATCCTGCCCCAAGTAGTATACAGCCTGCCCCAAGAAGTATACAGCCTGCCCCAAGTAGTATACAGCCTGCCCCCATGTATTATACAGCCTGCCCCCATGTATTATACAGTCTGCCCCAAGAAGTATAAAGCCTTCCCCAAGAAGTATACAGCCTGCCCCAAGATGTATACAGCCTGCCCCAAGAAGTATACAGCCTGCCCTCAGTATGCCAAGCGAATAATAAAAAAATAAACTTAATACTCACCCTCCGACGATACTCACCTTTGATGCTCAGTGGCGGCTCCCGGTCCTTGGCGGCGGCTCCAGGTCCTCGGCGACGGCTTCTCTTTTCTTTCTTCACTAGCCGGCAGTCGCGCCCATGCGATCTGTCGGCGTGCACGCATTATTATGTGCCAGTGTTGCCGCTGATGACGTCAGATGACGCTGATGAAGATAGAAGAGAGAAGCGGGGCCGCCGCCGAGGATCGGGAGCCCACGCCAAGGTTCCGAGTGCCGGAGGGTGAGTATAAAATTTTTTACAATTATTATTATTGACTCGTGTATAAGCCGGGTGAGGTTTTTCAGCACATTTGTTGTGCTGAAAAACTCGGCTTATACACGAGTATACACGTTATATATCACCCCACTGATAGCATTTCATGGGCGCAAATACAATATAGGATCAGTCATAAAAATTTTCCCTCAATCAATAAATGTTCAATGGAAACTGGAGTTGGTCACCAAGTTTTACGATACAAACCAGATACTGTGGGAAACCTAACAAACCTAGTAATTTAGGAATAGTTATAATAATGTTCACAGTTTTGTGATATATGCTAATTATAAATGTGGGTTAATATGGTAATTGGCTATAGGGGAGAGCCAAATGTATTCTGAGCATTATTCATGTAGCCAAATGTCCTGCTCTTCCAACAGCAATTGCCTCCTTGGTTTTGAGCTTCCTTTTTAACATAGATCCTTGTAAGCCATTATGCTACACCAATGTGATGAGTTTTTGGAAGGTTTATTGGTGAAAACAGTGGGACTCTGCACCAGACAAGTACCATAACACCCAGAAGAAATTTGGCAGCTGATTACCATTAGGTATTTAAGTGAATAAATATCTATAGATATATAAACTAATTCTGGTGGGATCCACAGTTATCGGTGTCAAACGTGGTGACACATTCCCTTTAAATGTCTGTACACAAACAGAAAGTTGAGGTCTAAATGTTCCTTTACTCTACAATCACATTCTGAACTGATTGCCAGATACGCTATGTGGGTGAACCAGGTGACTTGTATACTATAACAGACTGAAGTGACACTAATCATAAAATACTTGATTTTAGACTATCTCCGTTTTTGTTGGTTGACATGCTTGTTGACAGGAAGCTTTCTGTGCATTCCGATTATTTTTAGGGGACAACCCTTAAAGAAAACCATTTTGTGTGCAAATTTGGGGTTCAGAACTTTCAATATATTTTCACACAAAACTGTATTTCATACCTTGTCTGGGTGTGCTGTTAGTTTAGTGGAGTAAACGCTGGTGACAGTGTATATTTAACCCTTATATGACATCCTGATATGGTTATTAAAGTGCTCCTGAACTGGGTTTTGTGTACTTTAAAAGGAATTTGCAGAATAACTTTTTTTTTCAAATTTAGAGTTCAGTGTTTTTATGGAATGTGAATTATTTTACATTTATAGAACCTTACACGTAGTAAAATGTTATCATTATTTTTCTTTATATTTTATACTTTGACTTATACATTATGTGATGTGTCATGAAGTATAAAAACAGAATATTGCCTAAACAAATTCACATTCCACCCCTTCCAAAAACCAATAAAAAAGATACTATGTTACTATAAAATGTTATTACTGTTCACTCACGGGTTTAATGACCAGATTTAGTGGAGTATAAGCTGTAAAATTCAGAACCAAAATCTCAGAATTCGCACTCTTGACTTTATGGTAACTGAGGTTAATAAGTTTCAGCAAAATTCATGATTACTGTGCAATATACTGTGGGTGAACCTGCACCTGCAAATGTTACAAGGTAGCAGCAATATTATGTAGAAACTGGCACTTCATACGACGTTCTATAGTAAATGTTTGAGCATATGGTAGTGTGTTTTTTATTCAGTGGGATATAAAACTGTAGTTTATTGTATCAAGTCCTTCTCTAGTGTGAAATCGCATTTTTGGTACTATTGGGCATGCAACTTCAATATTTGATTTTCTTCAATTATTCTATTTTTTTTTTTTACACGCACAAAACTCAGTAAGCAACACCATGTTGGGCTACCATGGCTAACCTTATGATCTGCAGTGATTCCTATTGATCCTATGCTAGATATACCCACATTAAAACGGGGGAACAGTCCACTGATGTCACCTTAAGTTGAATCGCAAGATATGGTGAATTTGAATAAATGTGAAATATTTTATTTTTTAAAACTTGTTGAATTGCTCATTATGTCTTTCATATAGGCCAATTTGAACTGTAGCTTATATACAATATATATACTAAGTCCCTCTGGCAAACTCAGACTTATAAAACATGGTTACATTTAGGTTTTCTTTTGTTATTTTCAGAGCCCATAGAATTGAGATGTTATATAGAAAACTGCTTGTTTTCCCTGTTGACTATTAGTTCTAGAATGGAGCCATTACAGTTCAGCTCATACTATTGCTTCCTTAATCTTATGTCTAGGATGTGACAAGTTTGTGATTTCTAAGGAGATATTCAGTGCCTGTATAGGGGAATGGATC
Source organism: Engystomops pustulosus (assembly GCF_040894005.1). Lineage (NCBI taxonomy): Eukaryota > Metazoa > Chordata > Amphibia > Anura > Leptodactylidae > Engystomops > Engystomops pustulosus. The sequence continues at coordinate 131,393,281 of NC_092414.1, forward strand.
TTCCTTTATTACAGAGGCATTTAAAAAAACATTGATGTGTGGAAAAGAGAGGACACCGGGGTACTTCCTATGGTACCAGAAGAATATGGTCAGTACAGGACATTAAGATGGATACACACACAGTTCTACTGTTCCTGCTATAAACCTTTCAGATACAGTGCGCTCTCACTGGGTTCAAAACAACACGTAAGCAATAACAAGTAGACAGAGAAGTAATATAACTTCCCCCAGCTTATACACAGGGTACCTTTTAAACACAAAAAATTACAGCTTTTGTCACACTGTTTCAAGTTGAAGCTCATCTCCGAGTGATATGATTCAAGATCCAAGAGATCAAAGAGGAATGGACAAAATAAAATAAAATAGTTAAAATATAAACAAAAATAGTTTAAACATTTTTTTTCCTATATTTTAACATTTTAGTTATTTTAAGCCTTTCTCAATATATCATGCCATTTGCTTCTCTATGCCTGAGCTGTGCCCTTCTCTATGACTGACATGGGGTATTGGGCATTAACTCTACATGAAGAAATCTCAGCAGGGATTATGATTGAATGGGACCAGTTAAGTCCAGTAGTTATTATAAACTATGGAGAGACTTAAAGGTGTTGTCCTTTTTCACCAAATAATTGATATTGTTTGTGTTAATGAAAAGTTTAAAACAATATCCAATACACTTTCTGTATTGATTTCTCACAAGTTTTCTAAATCTTTGTTGTTGTTATTCAACAGTGAGCTCCATTTTCTACTTCTTGAGAGCGAAAACCAGGCCATGGTCATATGATGTCACACAGGTGCATGGCTCATTATATCAGCTCTGATTACTCTCTGTCATATAACAGGCCGTGCACTTGTGTGATCTCACATGACCATGAACCGTTTTGTATTCACAGGAAGTGAGGTTCCTGTTGAATAACAGCAAGCAGAGATCTAGAAAACAATGAGAAATTGATACAGAAAGTATATTGAAAAAATGGTGTCATTACATAAACAATATTAATTATTTGCTGAAAGTAGATAACCCCTTGTAGTGAGTTGTTGCTCATGTACTATTGAGGTATGACTGCCCATGTGTTTACAGTATGTGCTTTTTCTTTAAAAAATAGATGCAGAAGTTGCTTTACAAAACCTGTGTTAGTGTCCTACTTCCCTACATTGCAAGCTGTTCTTTTAATAGCCATGGCATTATTCTTCAGAAATACCCTTCCTATTTGTACAGTTTTTCAAGCCTTGGGTGTAAAGGGGTTTGGTTCTAGTATGTAACATTGTTAAGTACTGTATTATATGTCCCATTTTTCATGTTTTTGAAATATAATAAGCTTTGCATTCTCCACTAATTTAGGATTGTTCAACTAAAGTCAAACATTAGCCACGGGAGCGTGAATAACCAGATATTGTAATGTTCATACAGAATTATGCAAATCCCAGACTTCATCCACAACACATACACAGACACGGAAAAGCGTGGAGAAGTTCTATTAAAAAAGAAGCTCGATTTTCTTCACCCAAAGCTCTAGTGCCCAGGGGGCTGTGAATATAAAAGCTCTGCTCATGACGGCTCTGTATGCAATCTGATAGGTTTCTGTGTTTCAAGAAATTGTCATTTCCATTAAAGAAACTTCACCGTGGCAAGAAGCGCTTCACTGCGCATTAGAAATATGTCTAACAATAGTTCACCTGGGGCTAAACTCTGAATCTCCGAACAGTCAGGGTAATTCTTAATTATTTTATATATTTGCATCTTATTTCAGGAATGACAAAACTCATCTGTGGAGTTTCCTTATATCTGGCAGTTTTTTTTCACATTTTAATATTTACTTTTTGCATATTTTGATGCTATACTGAGAGAGATTTATTGAAACTAAAAAAAATGTAAAAAAATGGTTTGCTTTATAATAATAATATTTTCCCGGGTCATCTGAAACCAAGGGCTATAACCTGACCGGTTGCTTTGGGAAACTGCTCCACTTTCCGTTAACTACTTTGGATATGTAAATCAGCATAAATGTATCTAAATGTAATTTTTTTAACATAATTAGGTATATATTGAAGTATTGTCCGATAACAGAATTCTGTACTGAGGACAATTAGCTGTTTATTGGAATATTATGTGAAAGAAGTGAATGTGTGCAGACACTTTCCTGGCTATAACATACAATGATAAACCTTGTGCTGTCATAAAGATACTATGTGGTGTATGCTGACCAATGATCCATGGAATCTAACAGAGCATGCATGAGACCTGATGGTTAAATATGAACAGCCTTTGAGGGATGACTCAAATGCATACTGAACATAAATTTCCATCTCATATCTATATTGTTTCTCTCAGGAGTCCACTTTCCATTTAGTTTTTGTATGGATCACATCTCTTCTACCCTATCTAAACATACCCAAACAGTATAAGTTGCACCTGAGGTGAAATAAACTCAGACAGTGACATCACTTCCTTCACCTCTTTTGCATATTATTCAGATATAATAACGAAAAAAAAAATTGTTATTATAATAGACAGATTGAGGAAGCATTTTTATTTATTACATTTTATTCTCTTCCCTTATAAAGAATGGCTGGACCATTATACAAGCTCTTATACCTCTAGTTTCACCCCCTCATCCTCATAGACCGTAAGCTCTTGCAGCAGAGGCCTCACTCCTATTGTTCCATATGACTGTTTGTACACTGTAATGTAGTATTTTATTTATATATGTTCCCCCTAAGCTGTAAAGCGCTATGGAATATGATGGCGCTATATAAAGATTATTATTTTGTTTAAAATGTTTCATTAAAAGACCAGTGAAGAATCAGACTCCACAGTTGTATTCTGCACCAGATATATCATGTTGTTAGTTAACCGTAGCTATTAGTTAGTCTACTTATAACTGAATTTTCTGGTGCACAGTCTAAATTTTCTAGTGCATGGGTAAGACCATGTCCCCTTTTTCTGAGGACACTCCCTCTTTTTTTAACAAGTTGGAAAACTGTCTGAAAATGGTCTAAAACTTACAATAAATTTGGTGTCTGGCATTTTAGGCGGAAATTACTCCAGAACTCTGGCGTAGACAGGTTTATGCATCTCCCCCCCATTAAGTACATAAAATTATGCAAATTAAATAGCACAGTAAAATTTGTAAATATCACATTAGCGCACACAGCAGGTTTTTAGTCCACAGCAGGCCTGCTGTAAGATACAGCACTTTTAGTTACATTTATAATAATAAACAGCTATTATATGAGACCTGGTAATGAGATAAAATCTGTAATAAAACTGAAGAGGGGAGTATCCATTCATAAAGTATCTACATTACATTCAAGTTGTGAGATGATCATAGTGGCAAGGGCTAGATAGGGGATGGATGCACATGGCAATCATATTGATGATACATATCTCCCTCTCCCCTGCACACTTATTTGTTCAGGGACTCCTTTGGAGACTGAATTGTTGATCTTGTTCACCTTAAAAGGCCTATCCTATACGGAAATTCACATTAAATTTAATTCCTCTGCCACATATAAAAATGTCTTTAATTGAATGTTTTTAAATAAATCAATATATACAAAAAGAGCAAGAGATGTGTCATCTGACAATATACAAAATCAAAAAGGCATACATGAAATTTATTTGTATCCCGACATAGACAAGAAAGACAGATTAAAAACAATTAAAATTGTACCAAGTACATTAGTAAATTCATTGGCCAGAATTCCCTGTGAGGATAACTGGCAAAACACCTCCTGCACCATAACAGTACAGGCAGTCCCCGGGTTACATACAAGATAGGGTCTTTAGGTTTGTTCTTAAGTTGAATTTGTATGTAAGTCGGAACTGTATATTTTATAATTGTAGCCCCAGCCAGGACTTTTTTGGTCTCTGTGACAATTGGATTTAAAAAATGTTGGGTTGTCATAAGAACCAGGATTAACAATAAAGCTTCATTACAGACACCTGTGATAACTGTTACAGCTGATCATTGTAGCCTAGGACTAAAGTACAGTTAATTACCAATATCCAGAGGTCCGTTTGTAACTAGGGGTCGTATGTAAGTCGAGTGTTCTTAAGTAGGGGACCGCCTGTACTCCAAAAGTAGAAACCTGAACAATACACAGAACCTGATATAGAAAAAATAAAAGGTAAACAGAGGTAAGTCCTAAGTGTGAACTTGTCTCAATACTTTACATGACCAAGTGTACGTCAGGGAAGTCTCAGTCGGCATCCCATGTCAGATAGCCTTAGGCTGCTATGATTGGTGTGAAGGAGGTGGAGGGTTTTTAAATAAATGTACCTGTCTGAAGATACTTTCCCATAAATATATCAATGCTGTCCCTTAGATGCAAGATAGCTGTCCTTGGATATGACCACCCTCGCACTCTGGCAGCAGTGGCCAGGCATGTGCTATTGAGCCCTGCCTGGCCACCTGGTGCTCATTACCACAGGAAGGCTGAGGGATATGCAGTAACTCCCAGCCATATCATAAGCAAACACAATTTGGTTCTTTGTGCACTGCACAGAGGTGGTCATATCCAAGGACAACAGTCTTGTTCTAAGGGACAGCATGTCTACATTTATGGGAATTTTCTTCATACTGGTAAATTTTTTTACAATACATTAATGATGAAAACCACAAGGGTGGTATGCTACAACATGCTGCTACAGACTATAAACTTGTCTTTGTGTGCTCTAATGTCATATTTGCAAATGTTGCTATGTAATTACATTGACAAAATGTATGTACTTATTTCTATTATTAGGACAATCATGTTATTTTGTTGTTTTTTATAGAAATTGTTTTTATATAAATAATATGCAAATGCGATAAAAGGAAGTGATGTCATTGTCTGATGTGTATATGTATCTGCTGTTGTATGTAGTTGAATGTTTGATCACTTTTATTTCTATCTTGCATCCCTCTCTTTAGATGGTTATTCCACTAAGTTTGATATAAAATGTAATAAAATACATAGCAATGGATAGATAGATATATTATGTTTCTAAGTCACTAGTACATAGATGACTATATCCGAAAATCTCTCTCTATAGTTCAGTTGCTTCTATATCACAAATGACAGACCAGGTGAATTTAAATGTATTGCCTTCTTCATTCCATGAGAATCTGAGCACGGAGTCTTATGTGCATTGCAGCATTATTGACATTTAAAGTCAGCTACAACAACAGTCTGACATTTACTGTCTTCTTGGGAAACGAGAATAGCGCCATAAATGTTGAGATACAGATATCATTAACCTTCAACTTTATGGGATAATGTGTTGAGCCCGACACATGTACTCAATGCTGTAGAACCTCAGATGCCACCTTTGTGTAGTGAACCAGAGTGGAGAAAACAATCCAACCTTGATGCAGGTACACAAATGAATCCAAGTGCTTATACCAAAAAATACCTCCAGGCATGTCATTTTATCATCTGTAATTGTCCTTAAAGCGGTTTTCTGACAGTGAGCAACAATTGACTGCCTTTCTGTGCATTACTGTGCAGCATTGATGATGAGCTGTGATGATTATTATCCTACAAGAAAATCAGATGAAACAGCTAGAAGTTTTTGTCATATAGAAATATACAAATACCTTGTTCCAAAGCTGATTTTCCACATTCAAGATTTCCAGCCTGTGCATATCTATGCACAAGTGAAGGGAGACTAACTCTGACGGTCATGGTTGGCTCCTTCAATTTCATTTTGTGATTATGTAGAGTACAAGAATTTATTGACATAAGGAACCTCTAATGTAAAGTCTATATAGTCTGTCTGGCAAATTACGATCAGGCAGTTGAAATTCTACATGTCCAATCTCATCTACCTGCAGAAATGTCGAAAGAAACATCTTTTGGCCAAGTAAGCAAACAGTTACCAAGTACATGGTATGCCTTAGCAAGGCCAAATTCTACTCTAGACACGCTTAAAAAACCCTATAGTACAGTTAATCTAGAAACAGGACAGAAAATGACAGTATGATGTATTCTGAATTTCGCTGTCTCACACTTCCCCTCCCACATTATATAACACAGCGATATTTATTCAGATTGACTGCTGTGTAAATGCACCAGCTCACCATGTCGTCAGTACATTTCCATTACTGCAGGAACAGAATTATTACAAGCAACAAACTCTCCACATCTGGAAATAGCCATTAGAAATAAAATTACTAAAAACACACAGAAAGTGTATTGTATAGGTTTATTTGCAGAGCGACAGTAGAAAACATCACTCCATACATTTTCATCTCATTATAATTAATTTATCTAGTTATTGTGTTAGTTTCCGTTTGCTTGGTAAATCATAACAATTAGACTCCAAACAATATTTGCTAAAACCAACATTTCAAAACTTCAATGTGTAATGTGTATCTTCATCCATTTCTCAGCTAGGTAGAGTGACGGAGAGCTACAACTGGGAAGATGTAATGAAGTAATATTCCCCATTTTTAGGAATGTGGTACAACAGGTGTCACATCTACGCTACTAGTAAATAGATAATCACATTTATAAACAACTAATCTATTAAAGGGAGATTAAACAATTACTTGAGAAAGCATGAGGGTCTGGCTCATCACTCTTACCTAGTTTCAGTGTAGTGCCCCTCATACAGCCATGATGTACACTTCTCACAGTCAAACTAGACAGGATAAGGTGCACCAGAACTCATGGTATGATTGTTAGCCTTCACGTGAAAATGAGGACCTCGTTTTATACAAATTACACGTTTTCTCAATTCAAGCCTGGTTACAAGCTACTTCATCTACACGACTATGGACTTTGGGAAGCCAAATCTACCATAACTTGTCCAAAGAACTAGCAGAGCTTATAGCAGAAACCTAAAGCACCTCAACATTGTGCACAAAGTGCTAGTCTTAACATCCCCCGCTATATGAGGGCAATTTATCAGAAGTGACTGAAACCAATCAGAGCTCAGCTTTCCTTTTCAGACAGCAGTTTATAAAAGCTGAGCTGTTATTGGTTGCCATAAGCAACTAGAACAGTTTTGCTCTCAGATACTTCTGATAACTCACCACCATTAGTTTTTATGTGACATGGGTCCCTTTAAGAGACAAAGTTAACTCGAATATCTGCTCTGCCTCTATATTGTGACAATATCTGCATCTATATCTATACTGTGCCACATATACATAAATTATTCTGGGGAAACTAAGAGCTTTGGTGCCCGAGAAAAAAAAACTCCATTAGTCATTTTTCTTTGATTGTTTGTAATATTCATTTTTGTTTTGAAAATGTATTAATTCATTATGTTTTTTTTTAAAAAAATCTGAATTTCATCATTCACCCATGAGCCACAGGTCATTCGGAACACATCCATTATGTGAATCACGCCACCCCCATGTATAGATCAATGATAACTATGTACTTATGGTAAAATCCCAGTAGATTCATTTTGTCAGTCATCCATACATAGTACACAGAAACACCAACAAGTAAGAGTGTGTCTTTTCTACATGTCTCCAAGTCCATTGACACAGGAAAATGCTGCAATGTCATAATGGATGTCACTGCATTGATGATATTTTCAGTTCCCTCTCACAGTAAATGATTCTGCAGGTTGTACTGTGCAGGGATTGTGTCATTAACTGGTTAATTTGTGTGGGGTCAGTGAGAGGGGGGTAAGCAGCGATATATACTCATCAATAAGGAGGAACTTGTAATGTTGTACATTGACCTCTTTTTTAATGTCTTTAATACTCTCAGGCACTTGAACTGCTGACAATACAAGTCAATTGTTAATTAATAAATAATAAAAGATGCACACTGTATATTAATGTGAAAAGTAATGTGCTTAAATGCTAACATAGATTATATCTAAATGACTTCCCACAAGTCGTTAGTGTATCCTTCGATAGAAGATTATATGTTCCCATTATTTCAGCATTTCTACATTGGGTTTAGTAAGAGACGGTGTCTGCTTGCATCTGAACATCTAGCAACCTGTAACCATGCTTTGATCAATGGTTACCAGCCCGGCTTCTATCATACAAGTAACGCTTGATAGAACTGACATGGCATGTTCAGAAATTCTAAACTTATTAAGACGCCAATGTTTCAGGATTTCACTCGCTTGCTCTGCATCTGTTTTGCTTTTGCACAACATTAAGGAAATGAGAAACAGCTGTTCCGCCATCTTCTCTCCTCGCGGGGACATTCCACTTTGCTCAGAGGCCACCAAAGTAAAAAATGGTTTTCCTCCATGTAGACAAACACACTGGCTGCACATTGCAACACTAAGTTAAGAAATTAACTAACAGATTTAGTGATGTCATTTTTGCAATTAATAATCCATGTGTTTGTGTAAATATATATTGAATATCATGAATTTATGCACATGCAGTGTATGGTTGTATATACTGTATATGGTGTGTGTATACATGTGTGCGCTCAGATCTGAGTGTATATTTTTATGTGTGTAAGTTTGTATATGTACATATACCAGTAACCTACAAGGCTTTGTACAGAGGATGTATTACACATTAGATTTTCTTCATCACTCCCTTCAATCTATATAATCCCCAGCAATGGACATCTGAGAATTTAATGGACATATTGTAACCTTCTGGTCCAAATATTCCTATGGATAAGTAATGGCCAAAGGCATATATGATAATATTATACCAGTTCCACATTTTTATTTTTCCTTTCCTTTTGTTTCTTTTCTTTTTTTTTATTATTGACTAAAGTACATTACAGACATGAGACTCCATTTGGCAGAGCAAATGAAAACTACTTTGTACAGCTTGGAAGGGCTGACCACCCCAGGAGGTCTCTTTGTGACCAAAAGTTTGGAGGAAGCCTATTTGCACACAAAGTGCGAGCATTTAATCCCCTCTCCTGAGAAGAGGAGGTCAAAGAAGTTGAAGGCCTTTGTAATGCTTTCCTGCCAAAAGCCAAACCCAGACAAAGAGATATCATAACTGTCCCATAACTAGGACATAGTTTATAATCTTCGGTCCTCCGTTACAGGGGAGAGTTAAAGGATCCTCATGGCCTGCATATCAAAAGCCTAGCTGCATGTAAACCCAGTCCAATTGTGGAACACCCCTAATGTTAGACCTAGACACCCTAAGTTTGATATGGAGTGAGAGGTAGCAAGGTACCCTGATCATTGGAAGCAATGGCACAGTTGAGCCATCTTCTAATCAAAAGATATTGGATTTTAATAAAAACACAGACTCTCTGGAGGGAGGAGGAAATTCAGGCCCCCCTCTCAGTGACATCACAGCCAGGGAGTGGGGGTCAAAAACCTGCTGAATTTCCCCACACTGTGTTCCTCAGCCAAGATATCTCTGTCTTTCTCATGATAAGGGTATTTTGTTTCTTTATCCAATAACTGTTTTTATGTACTGTATGTATATTGTTTTGTAACTTTTTTCTTTTAATCTGACAAGCTTTTTGGTTTTAGTGTATTATACCTTTATGTATATTAAAGTGTTAAATTTAAGAAGCCTCTCCTTGTAGCCTTAGGCCCATTCTACACTTGCGAGTGTGATGCGATGAACTCGCATCACACTCACAACGCATGCTGCCGGGAACGCACAGCCCGAACGCTGCACCGCGGAAGCGAACTGACATGCTGAGTTCACTCCCGCGGTGCAGCGTTCTGGCCGTGCGTTCCCGGCAGCATGCGTTGCGAGTGTGATGCGAGTTCATCGCATCACACTCGCAAGTGTGGAATGGGCCCTAGAGATCTAAGTTTCTGGAGGGATTACGTTACCAGGTTCTTTAACATAGTATAAGTAGTGAATGCATGTTCTGTGTGAATCATCAGTGTGCATTGTCTGTTTGGTTGAGGTGCACACGGCCTTCATAGTATAAATAATTCATGGATGGTGGCAGTAAGTTGGTCTGGTTGTAGAGGGCTTCGGAGTAAATTTAATGTAAGGACTCTTTTTTGTATAAGTGGGAGGAGCTTAATGGCTAACTTCTGGGGCTATATAGAGTAGGTACACCCCGTGATTGGACTTGGGAGGGGGAGTTCATCACAGCATACAAAAGGAAATTGCCAATTGCTACCAATGATACAGACCTTAGTTTACACAAGTCTTTACAAGAAAAAAACATTTAAAGAACATCTACCACCAGGTTGAAGAATTGTAAACCAAGCACACTGACATACTGGTGTGTGCACCCTCTGCCAGGATCTGCTTTTCTTTCAGCTCCTTATGCCATGTTTTTTTTGTTTTTACCAAAAAAGGGCTTTAAAATTAAGCAAATGAGCCTTAGGGGCTCCAGACCTTATAGGTGTTTTAAACAAACTTGGATCCCCTCTGGCTCATTTGCATAATTGGAAAGCCTTTTTTTCCTAAAAACAACAGCATAGGAAGTCTAAAGAAGAGCGTATCCTGACATTTATTGGTATATGTCATCAGAAATAGTGATGGATTAATACAGCGATCAGTTCATGGCTCTTCAGCCGGTGCAGAATAAGTTGAGTTGTCTGCCAGTCAAGCCCATTCATTTATATAGATCCAAGAAATTTAATAAAGAGAGTCACATATATTTTTCAGTAGTTTCATCCTAGGCTTAAAATAAATGAGGTAATAGTGCAACATATACTGTGTATCAAGATTGGTGAGGCCCTGAAGAGCCTGAAATGACCAAAAGAGCCTTCAAATGATGAAATGGTGCAATGCCATATAAAATGTATAGAACTGACATGCAATGATGCACACTATAGGAAATGTATTTTATGGTTAACTCCATGCCTGCATAAAGATGCATTTCTTACAGAATATATCCATAAGCAAATAATATACAGAATATAGACAAAAGGTCTGTTCCCACACAGCTTTTGGTTTATAGGGTGTGCCAAAAAAGCAGGAAATCTCACTAAAATTTATTGCAAAGCAAAAACCCAAATACAGTATTCCATGTGAACCATCACTTGGTCATGCTACACTGCCTCCACCAGAATGTGGATTCCTTCTGGGCATAAACATAGATTGCATGAAGAGAACACACCACAAAATAGTTTGGGAGGTGAAAAATTGACAATAAATATGTAGATTTCTATATTCACTCATTATTAAATACCAGCTTGTAAGTTGTAAATTCCAATGGATGGATCCTCAAGCCATTGTGCTCGGTTTCCGTTCATCCATCTTGCTTTCCCCTGACAGCAGTGACAGAGTAACAACAAGGGAAAGATCAGACTGGGACCAATTTGCTTTCAACACTTGATATATGAAGCCTTTACTTTAAGAGGCATGAGTGTGGGGCACCTATAGCCGGCAATCCCAGGCAGAGCTGTCAGATGTGAGATGAATGGCATTTATACATACATACACACATACATTATTCATCTCTGCATGCATGTCACTGATGACTTTCAAGTCGGAGAGATCATGACTATGTTTGAAATGTGTTCTCTAACAAGTCTTTACATCTGTACCTGTAAATTCACAGCAGTAGTCTTTCAACATCAGTGGTGCTATGTTCACCTATTCTTCACATTTAGTAACTCATACAAGCCTGTTCTGTGTTGGAGAAGATGACGCTACAATGAAAATGCCTATAATACGGGATGTGTATATCAAATATTCTGCACTTACTGGACACTTTCTTATCTGTACGGTAATAAAAAACGGGTTCCGAAAATCATATCTTTTTTGCAATACTTGTTGACCCAAAATTCTGACAATGAATGAAAAAGAAGAAAAAATATCTTCGAACTTCCAATCCTATAGTTTTCTTTCTATTCTATGAAATACTTTTTTAAATTACTTTTTTAAATTAAATTAAGGCTAGTGGTAGAAAATACTAATCACAGCACTCTATTTGGGCAATTGGCAGGATATATTAAGTGCTTCAGTCCATTAGGACAAGTGGCAAGACGAGCAGGAGACACTGAGCACTGCAGAACACTAGGACTAATAGAAGGATATATTAAAGGGGTATTCCTATTTCAGCAAATTAATGTTATGATGTGTATAATGAAAAGTTATACAATTCTCCAATATACTTTCTATATGAATTCCTCACGGTTTTCTAGATCTCTGCTTGTAATCATTCTACAGAAAGCTTCTATGTTTACATCCATTGGACAGAAATCCGACCACGGTCACACAGGTGCACAGCTCATTAGTGTCATAGACAGTAATCAGATGTGTGTGTTATAATGAGACATGCACCTGCGTGACCGTGTTCGTATTTCTGTCCACTGGTAGTAAACATTTTAAGTTCTTATAGAATGACGGCAAACAGAGATCCAAAAAAAAACTGCTAGGAATTTATATAGAAACTATATATTGGAAAATTATATAATATAATAATTATACAAACATTAATATTTCTTTTCTGACATTTTCTTTAAGTACTGCACAACTTTTAAGCTTGGGGCAGACTGTGCATTGCAGTACATATGGGTTAGGGGCAGACTGAACACTGCAGAATATTTGGGTTAGGGTTAGGCTGAGCATTACTGAACATTTAGGGTAGGGACAGGCTGAACAACACAGAATTTCTGGGCTAGGGGCAGGTTGAGCAACAAAGATTATTTGGGCTGGGGGCAGGCTGAGGAGCACTGAATATTTGGGCTAAGGGCAGGCTGAGAAGCACAGATTATTACAAATATGCATGTATTCAGAGGTGGCTGTCCCATTCAGAAGTCTGCTATGGGGCCCTACCTCTCTTAAGTAGGCTCCTGTAAAGAATAGTCACACAAATACTCCTCCATCATTGCTGCTCATGTGTGCACATGTTTCCAGTTCCACAATGGATTATCTGCAGTGAAAGTGTAGAAAACGATGTAAAGGAATTTTCTTCCTTTATATTTATTCAGCTTTATAATGCGTTTTGTAGTGGTAATTATTATGTTACTGAATATTCTATACATTTTAACAATTAAATATATGCATAAAAGAATCCAGTATATACAGAGTAAGGGTTATTTTCTCATCTCTCTGTAGTGTATTTTAAGGTGGGATGTTTGATCCTCCATAATTAAATAAAGCAGGGGTTTTTGTTATATCACTCTGCGTGTCCCCTGCTTCACCACAGCTATAAATGACAAGGTCTTCTGAAGGTTATTGCAAGTTTGCAAGCCTTTACCTTGAGAACCGTCTGGAGTAGTCTTTGGTTTCTTTTGTCCACGTTTGTCCAGATATCCTTGCTTTGTTATTCCTGTGGATCTATTTACTGGGCTATCAACATCAGGCTACAAATAGAGCAAATCAATGAGCACGCTTTTGTTATGCTGCACTTGGACTGAGAAAACCAATTAGCCTCCAACTATATAATTCTCTTTTCTATCTCAATAGAAGGAAACTCCAAATACAATAGAGGACCTCTGGAGGGTTAGCTGTTAAAGATGTATGTCAAGTGACACTGTAGATTTTTTGGCACAGTGTTTTTTTTTCACAAAAAGTTACTTTATTATTGTTATAATTAAATAATTAGAAATACAATGTAGAGTCATGTTATTTGCATATTATTGGTGTTTGACTGGATGAAGGAATAGTAAAAGTACATGTAAAAGAAATAGATAAAACTTGTCAAGTCTTGCACCCTAGAATTCTAGCATGGAATAGCTACAGAATGTTCTGGGGCCTAGAGTTGCTGGAGGTAGGGGGGCACATAAGGCTGTACATAAGGAATCCACGGGAGTGAGGGGGCTATATCTAATGAATCATAGGGGGCAAGGGGGATTTATATAAGATAACCATGAGGGGGCTGTATATAAGATAACCATGAGGGGGCTGTTTGTTATTATAAACTAGGGAATATTTTAGGGAACAGGAGACTGTTTTCGTTTCTGAATTTTTAATGCTGCCATGTGAGTTCACTGCAAAGGGGCCTACAGAGGCTCTGTCCCCCAGGGGTCTACTGAAACCTGGAGCCGACCCTTGATATATAAAAACATGACATTCTACTATGCTTTTGAGAAGTGAGTGTGGTTAGGGGCAGACATGTACCACTGTAAAATGATACATTACTAGAATAATGTTTTGCTTTTTTAATTATTAAAAAATAGAAGCAAACTCCAAACATCCTGAAATGATCCCCATCCTTCAGTCTATATCATCCTATCTGTCTTACATTCATGAAAATTAATCTCTATTATGTGAAAAAATTCAACATTTCCCATGAGGTATTTCATCATAACACGTTTTACAATTCTGGATTTACAATTTAGGAATCTTTCTACATTACATTATTCTTCTTAAACTATCCCTGGTTCATAAAAAGCAAATTGTTGTTACCCCTGAACTGTGCAAAATCGTATATTATATTTTAAAGGTTGATGGTGCTCTATATACAGATGGGCTGGAAAGCTTTATTATAATGAACCAAAAATAGCAGTATATTTTTCTTTACTGGATTGATGTATTGGTAAGCAACTTCATTACCTCACATACATCAGGTGCTACCGACATAAATATTTCATTGGAGACAGCAACAAAAGCTAAAGGAATAGGATCACAAAGAGAGAAGATGGCTCTTAATATGAAAAATGAATATGAATAAAAACAAAGAATGTAACATGAAAAATAAATAAAAGCATATGAAAGCTAATTAACATATCTGAGCTATTTTCTTTCATTTGTCTATTTCTCAATTTTTTGGGGTGTCAAAAATGATATAGATTCAAAGAAATGGCACCAAGAGTTGTGATGACAAAGGTAAACTTTCATTTCATCATCTTTATAGCAACGTTTTGGCTTGTTTATGTGGGCCTTTTTCAAGGCTTGTAAAAGGCTCACTTAACAGAGCCGAAACGTTGCTATTAAGATAATGGAGTAGAAGGTCACCTTTTTTCATTATAACTCTTGGTGTGCTGTTATTTCTTAGAATCTATATGAGGAGGACCTGAAGGTCCTGGATTGTTTTTGACACTTATACTGCTTTCAATTTCCTTTTGTAGATAGATAGACAGCTGAAGCAGGGTAAAAATCGGAAAATCCCTGGCTAGTGATATCCAATGTATAATCCAAAGAAAGCAGCAGCACTCCAAATTGTGGAGCAAACAGGGTTTTTATTCCATGATGCAACCTTTTGTGAATGAGTCACTTTTCTCAAGCATGTCACCAAAATGTGGCATCATAGAATAAAGAAACACCCTGTTTGCTCCAAAATTTGGAGTGCTGCAGCTTTCTTTGGATTATAGAAAGCTAGGTAGATAGATCTGAATGCCTTGCAGGATTGGCATTTATTATAGTCATCTAAGTGGCTGTGAAAGCCACATAACAGTTTGCTTAGGCTAAGCTTTATTCCCGCATCTCCAAGAAAGCTATCTGAAATACTGCCTACTGGTGTGTTGAAAAATTCCATGACCCTATTGCATATTTACAGTGTACAGTTATAGTGCCAGGTTCAAGCGCCAGGAAGAACCGCTTGTAATAGCCTTGAGTATGAAAGCAATTAGATCTGTGCCACCTTGGCATTCGACAGTGTCCAAGCTATCTCATTTGTGTGCTATAGAGGCAGACTGCATTACCCAGAAAATATGCATCCTCTGGTTTATGTTGCCCATAATACTTTGCTATGAAATAAAAAAAAAAAAATGTTTTCATGGAACCATTACATTTACTACTCGAGCAACTGTTTTAATAGGCTCATTCATGTGAGCAGTATGGTACCACATAAACAGATACAGTCATAAAATGAAAATTGGGAAATGGCAAGGAGAAGTGTTTCGTTAAAAAACTATTAAATGCGACATAATGTTCATATTCTTTCTGTGTTTTTAACTTCTATTTTTGATATTGTTGCTTCTCTCTACACAATGAACTTTATATGGTGATTTTATTAGAAGGTGATCCATAATAAATAATAGTTATAATCATAATTTTCTATAGTTATTGGAATTATGTGCAAGGCATTTACTCTATGTGGACTTTGCTGCTCATTTTTGAACTTCACTTTTCTAATGGTATAAAGAAAAACCTAGCTGTGACATGTTTGTCTAAACCATTGTGAATTATTATGTACAGAATTTTCCATGGAAATAAAAGCCTAATGAAAAGAAGAGAAGAAAACCGAAAAATATAAACTGAGACCTGATCAAGAATGTAAATTGTACAATTTCCTTCCATAAACTGTACAAGCTGCTACTGCTGTCTGCAATATACGAGTACGTCTGCTGCATTACCGCTGCCCATTTACCTGCACATCCAGCCAAGACATTAATGAACTGTATGATAGATCAGTATATTATTGGTTGTCATGACTGCCAAACACACAGATTAATCCATTCACTCCATAAAAGACCACTAATAACTGACACCACTTCCTATTACATTCCCAGTTTACAGCAATTATCTTGATTGATTTCAATCAAGTTTTACATAACACTTTCCGTATCAACAAGGTCTCAAATTCTGCACTAAATTTTGTGTTGTATTGCAAAGACATAGCCAGCTAATATTAGCATAGATGGTGAAGTGCCCACTTCTTAAGAAAAAAAAAACGCCTCTGCAGAGACAATAATACAAGATGGTAATTACAGTAACTTAAGTTATAAGGTATGAAAAAAGTCTGATGCTTACAGGGGCTGTCTACATAAAAAACAGGGTACACACCATAACTGGTGCAGCACACATCTGTTTGTATACAGAGGGACAGCGGTGATGTGTGTGTTGCTGCTACAGTCTATAAGGCTCCTCCAGAAGTCGGAGTGCTGAGGGGTTGTATGAATCACGGGCCAACAGAGGTCGGAAGAGACAACACTGGAGCTCTAGAGGAAGGTAAGCTTAGACTGTTTGTTCATACACCTCTGGGGACTGTAGAATCTTGGACAATCCTTTTAAGGCTACATACTAGACTAGATTTCATAGTATAATAGTGGATAAGGCTCAAAAAGATGTCAGTCCATAAATTCCAACCATAATGGTGATCAAGAGGAAGTTAAAAAAATCTAAAAAGCTGTCTATATTCATCATTTGATGATCACTGTCTAGCTCAATATTTATGTAATATAGTAAATGGTATATTAACATCTTATAGGTTAGAACTTCACATCTGAAAGAACAAGTGATTATTGAACCAATGAAGGACAGAGCTTTGGTAAGAATCACTGAAGCTGATGACCAGAATTTCACCACCATCATTGCTGAAACATAGGTCAATGAAATTGACTCAAAGCAGTCATGCAAAAAACCATATAAACTTGTTTCCTATTGCCCAGTCATGATGAATTATTGTTCATTACTGTGACTAGATTAGGATACCTGGGACTATTTAGAATAGTATGGGCCTTACACATTCAATATTACTATTCATTGTCTAGCCAGCAGTCACTCCAATGGATAGGATAGTGATGTGAAAATCTATGTTCTTCAAATAAATTTTGGTTCCAGTGGTGGGACTCACAGATATGAGACATTTATTCTCAGTATAGGGCAAAATTCCCGAAAATAGAATACCTCAATTCAAATTACGTTAAACTAAATACCCTATAACAAAGGTGTATACTAACCAGAAGCTGCTGATGTCAGATCTGTACAAGGCCCCATTTACAGTATTAGCCTCATGCATATGACTATTGACTTTGCACAGTCGTGGTGCCGTGAGGCAGTCATGTAGAGAGCTAAGCAGGTCCTATGTCTGCCTCTGTTTGTGGTCCATTTCAGCACATAGCATGTGCTTCAGTCTTTTATTTTTGGAAGAGACATCTTTTGGGCACCTATGGCTCCTGGTCCAAAGTTCAACTATACTCTCTGCAACCCTCTGCACTAGTGTCTTTTCAATTACACTTATGTTACTAAAATATTATATTGTATTTATGTGTTAATTGTATCCATCAGTAAATCAATTAAAGGTCAACAATTATCATTGCTTTAATATAAGTAATGCATTCCCTTTGCTCAACTAATAACCAAAAAAATGTTTACTGCATTTGCGTGATAACTGGCAGCAAGATGGTTAATGGAATGTGTTAGTAAACAAGATCCATACGGCTTCAAGTTCATTTGTTTGTTCTTAAGTCTGGAACACAACACTGCCAAAACTACCACTGGGGAGGTCTCAACCAGCAAACAGCTGAGCTAAGCAAGCTAACAGCTGGAATTTCTCTGCTAGTAACAAGGCATTTATTCTTCATGGATCTAGGATGACGAATAGGAAATCAGTGGCTTCTAGGCCAGTGGTGGCGAACCTATGGCACGGGTGCCAGAGGTGGCACTCGGAGCCCTTTCTGTGGGCACCCAGGCCTCACCCTTTGCCAGCAAGGCTTTCTCCTGTGATCCAATACAGCCCAGGACGCACCATGCTCAGCACTATTCTTAAGCAAAATCATTGGCTGCCAGGACTACAGGAGGAGCGGGAAGGGCTGGATAGAGATGTATTGTCATTTGAGCTCCTGCTCTGGGTCCCCTGATTCTTCCTCTTCAGGGGACCCTGGAGGGAAGCTACAATCCAAATTTCTCCATCTTTCTATTGTATTGGTGAACTGTGGACACCAATTCAATTAAAACCTGTGATACAGCAGGGATCAATAAGTTACTGCTTAAATTTTCATGTTGGCACTTTGCAACGTACATGGGCACTCAGTCTCCAAAAGGTTCGCCATCACTGTTCTAGGCTTTCCTAGACCACCTTCTGGTGATATGGTCTCCAGATATCTGTAATGTGTATGTCACATGGAGGTGATCTGTGTATTGTGACAGAATAGTGTTTGGGATTGAGGTACACTACCGCCATGGCCCTAGCAGTGCTATACTTTATGTCATAAGCTTTTTTGGTTTTAGCTTGGTTTTACTATTTTAACTGCTCAGCACAGAGAACATATCAGATGAATTTGCATTTCCTTCAACTCCCAAGATAAACCTTTCTAAGCATATTAATCAAATGTTAATCCAATCCCAGGCAATTTTCCTTCATTCTGTTATTCTTGCTGTGCTGCTCAACTATTTTTTCTCTTTAATGTAGCTCCGATTGCATGTGTCAAAATAAACTACAGCACCTTACATCTCCATTAGGCATTGAAAAACTACAGCAACAATGCGGGAATGCCGACTCGGGACTGTGAATAGGAAAATTATTAACTCTGAGGGTATGTACGCTAAGAAAGAGAAGTGGTAATTTTCTATATACATTTTGGTCATATGGTTAGTAATAATATCATTTTATAAAAATGGATTTCCAGATATTTAAGCAACAACTATTGGTGGTATATAGCCCAAGGCATAATACAAAACTCCTGCATTCTCTTAATGTAATCTCTTAACACAATTCTGTTCATCTTGTTCTCATTTCAAGTAATAACTAAGGTGGTGGACCCTGGTAAGAAAGTTACAAAATTTCTGAATAATGAGGACTCTACCTTTAGGACCCCCACCAATCAGAAGAACAGTTTCCGATGTATATGAATACAGTGGAAGCTTGTGTAGGCATGTAGCTGCTCCATTTGGACTGATAGAGAGTGCTGAAAGTCCTAAAGAGAATCAACAAAGCTGCAGCCTTCCCATGAAATTTGATCCAATGCGACGGCTCAAGGAAACCCCTGTTCTTAGAGCCAATGTCCACGAATCTCCTGTCCTAACTGAATAAATGTCTTATATATAAAAAGGTAGAAGGTTCGTAATCTGGTCATTCTGACACGTTGCCAATGTCACATCATGTTTCAAACTCTTCATTCCTAGGTTATATCGAGCATGTCTACATACTATAGATGAATGGACATTTAAGACAGATAAGCATGTTAATAATGTAAAAGACAGTTTTAGATGAACTAATATGGTTGAAGAGCAGTTGCAAGACAATACTTTATACAGATAAAAGAAGTCTAAACTACATAGCAATAATAACTGGTTATTTATATATATTAATATATTTGATATAGGGGTAGAACAATATTAGTTTATCAAAGCATTTAAGAAAAACATTAGGTAGGCATAGAATATTAAAGGCACATTAAGATCACTAAAAGGTACCTAACAGTTACAAAATTTTCATTAAAAAAATGCACAGATATGCATGGCATTTAAAAAACGCCCAAATATGCATGGCATTTAATTAATTTATATATTATATTTTTTAAGCTATATCTGCACACAACTGGCTAGCTCTTCTCCAGCTCTTTTTTCTCTATATACAGCCTGCATTACATAGTAGTTATCCCTACTATGTTTCTCTCCTTTTCACATTAATGTCATCCCGGCATGGCCGGTATGCACATCTGTGCATGCAGCCATCTTTGTATGCTCCGGCACTAATAACATTTTTGTTTCACTGCGCACGTGCAAGTGGCCATTTTGGCCCACGACACGCCTCCATATTAGTATATCTACATTACATACTTACTATCGAACATGCCCAGTCATATTCTATATTGCACCGCGCATGCGCAAGCCTGATTACTGTGGCGCTTGCACGCTTTTTCTTTCATTCCACCATCGTCGACTGTCATTTAAAATGTAAAGATGTAAGTTCCTAAATTAATTTTCTTTAATTTTCTTGATGTATACAATATATAAACTGTGATATGCCAGACTATGTATAAGATTGAACGAGAACTGTTCTGAAAGGGTTAATCTGTCTAGTGCTTTCGATTGGCTTTGTGAGCGGCTCTTCCCTAATTGGTTTATGTGGTTGTGTTGACCTGCCTCCTTTTATATCTATGTATTTTACTTTTAATAAATCAAGTTTATCTTACTGTTTGGTGTCTATTCCCCTTGGTAGATGGCTAATATTCCTTTTGCCATATCTTTTCTTATATTCTCTAAGTATGTGCATGGAAGAGGGAGGTGCAGGGGCGGGCATAATTAGCACCCTGGAGTGCCAGACATCTTGTCCCAGAGCTCCGTGTTGCTAATTATAACTCTCTTTTCTAGGTGACCCCGGCGTATCAAGACTAGTAGCGGGCAGTGCTAGGATCAAGATGATGAGGGCAGAGGTGAGAATTTTTAGCCTTTTTTTAAGTGGTTGATTTCCTTTAAGTCTTTTTCACTCCTATTTAAGCATAGTTCTTCTACTCATGCCATTGTATGAACAAACAGTCTCAAATGGGAGAGATTTTAGCATATTCTTCATTTCCATCATTACTTCATAAAAGGTACACTGGTCCCTCTGAAAGTAAAGAAAATTTGATTCACTTCAGCGCTTATTTGATTTGAAGAAAACCCATATTCCCAGAGCTATATAATTAGACTGCAATGAAACTAATTAGTTAAAGCCCAATCCACACAGAAGTCCATGAATTTAACTGACTATCCAAACACTGGAAGAAATGTTGATCAGGGCAATGAGAATGACCTTAGTCTGAAAATGCTTATCGTGGTTAGGAGGTGTTTACTATATGATTACAAATTAGCAGGTTTTGTGTTGCCATCAATTATTCAGCAAGGGACTGGGAAACAGAATATAAATGCCTATTTATGCAGCTTAATTATAGGGTAAATAAATGGGAACAGGTTTTCCTAGGAAAAACCTTCCCAATATGTGGACTTGGGTCACCTCACAAAATACTTGCATCTGATTATATGCAATATTCTGATCATTGCCTGCCTGGTTGGCCATTGTAAAGGGGTCGTCATTCGTTAAATCACAAGTAAAGTTTGGTACAAAAGTTATCGCAACTTGATCTTAAGACCCAAGATTTAGCAGAGCAGCCATAAAGTATAGACCTGCTGCAGTATAATATCATACAACAATTAACAAATCCATAGAAACCTATTAAATAAAGTCACACTCAAAGTTAATGAAACTATTAATATACTAACTCTACACATACATGTAGTATGCAACTCCTTGTATATTTACCTATAGTTGTAGCTTTTCTATACTTTTGGCAACTTTTGCCAGAAATACACAAAATGTTTTCCTTTCCTTTAATTTTTTTATTTTTCTGGTACTTTTAATGGCAGTTTGTTACTCTACCTTAAATAAGTGCGAGCAAGAGGTCTGCATCTACTGTAAAAGTAAAGTTTTTTTTCTGTATGTCTCTTTTGGACACCAAGTAGTGATGTTAAGTGGTAAATAGAAGAGATCACAGTAAAACAAGCACCAGTTCATGATCTCTCATTAATACCTGCTGTTTTATGCCGCCTCAGATTCACTTTCACTAAAATCTAAAGCCAATTCAACATTATTCCGCAGCTTCTCGAGGCTCTGCTGGTCTAGAATATTGGTGAATATCTTGGAAGGAGATGAAAGAGAAGGGGGAAAAGATGAAAATCAATACATTAGGGTCGATAGTCTCACAGAGAGAATATTGGCTGAGGCGACAAGGAAGCATATATCCAAGGAAGATTGCTTGTTCGTTGGTAATGAAAGTCTGTTTTAATTAAAATACGACCAGAGCTTAATTGTCCATTCACGTCTTGTATTGTGATAAATTTCCATTGATCTTAAGCTGAAATAGCTTATTGGATATGGCTATATAATATGCTAGCAGCGTAAAGTGCTTTTCAAGCGGATAGAGCTTGCCAGCAAATATGAGATGAACTTTTCAGCCTCAGCTTTACATTTCAATAAGTAACTAATGAATAAATACATTTATATCATAAAATGGCAATTATTCAGTAAAACAAATTTAATGATGTCACAATGCCTTGTGTCACCCACACTGGGACATTAAACTACAACAATAGTGACTAGTAATACCTTAATATATGTGGAATTTTATTGTAGATTGCAATCCCAATACCTAAAGTGAAATTCACTTCCACCCTTTATACAATATTTCTGTGAAGATATGTAGAATTTTTAAGTATGTTTCAGCTGTTATATTACTGAATTTATTAAAAGGGTTTGCCACTTTTTTTTACATAAGTTGCCCTCCCCCTCCTCTCTCCCAGTCTTTGGCAGTGCTTGCACACGGTGAAGAGGGAGACACAGAGGCTGACGCCATTACGGATGACCTGGTGCAGAAACAGATAAGGCAGCTGTGTGTGTATGTAGGGGGCAGCAGGTCAGGACATGGTAAAATGGCTTAGGTAGCCTTGTCAATCATAGTTTGCAATGTCAATCATCCGCTTCAAAAGCCTACAGGATAACATCATGTAATAAAAGGGACAAGGTCTCTCAGGACAGGGAAACAATATTAACACTTTTCAAAACATTTTATCTAAAATCTGCAGTTACTGTAAGTTCTGTATAGAAAAGACGCACTGGAGTTAAAAAAGCTAAAAGTAGAAAACAATATGGATCAAAGTGTGTGGAATGTTTTAGATAAGAGAAACATGAGGAACATATTGAGTCATGTAAAAAACATCTTAGTCGAGACCTTAATTTATGCATAGAAATATATATTTTGCCCATACAAAACTGTTACGTATTAAATCCCTTTAAAGAGAAAAGGGACAATACCTCTGTCTGGATATAATCAATTGCCAAATGCAACCAGCATTCTTCACCATCAGAACTTAGTCATCTCATGAGCCGGGCACAGCATTAAAATATGATGCCTGTAATTAAAAAGGCGTGGGCCCACTGTGTCTCTGAAAAGGCCTGACTCACAAGGTGCTGTGTAAGTGGTTTCCTGGTTTACACCCTTGTCAATCATAGTTTGAGGTTCTGATTTTGTCATATGTGATTATAGATTGTATGAGGATCTTCAGGTTTATATCGCTTAGTCTAATTTCCATTCAGTGACTACTGACCCGAGGAGGTCAAAAGACACCAGTCCATGGGACTAAAGGGACAGAATAATAATAATAATAATAATTCTTTATTTATATAGCACCTACAGATTATGCAGCGCTGCACAAAGCATGTCAAATTGGTCCCTGTCCCCATGAGGCTCACAATCTAAACAACCTACCAGTAGGTTTTGGAGTGTGGGAGGAGTACCTGGAGGAAATCCACGCAGAGAACATACAAGAATAAGCATGTTGAGTCTGGGGAAGGCATCAGGACGTCACAAATCAAGATACTAAGCACAGGTTGAGTGTTAGAGGAACAAGCAAAAGTAAAAAAAAAGGATTAGGAACACAATTCACATCTTTGCAAGAGCTAGCAAGCCGTGTTTTCTCTCTGTGGAGAAAGGTGTGTTAAATGGGATTCCCCATCTACACTATTATGACATATCCACAGGATATAACATACATGGGTCCTACCTCTGGGACCTGCATATATACCAGAGGTAGCGGTTTGTAAACCTGTGTCCTAGGGCCAGGCTGAGCGCAGAATAGGCCGCGTATAATTCACCCTTCATCAATCAACTCTTTGGAGAGTTCATCTGTTGTCACCACTCACATACAGTTTAAACATTTCTGTTTAAGAATTTTTGTTTCATCTTTTGTATTTTCCCATATTTTTTAGATTATCATTGGTACCATCCCATTTCATGAAATAAATAATGGGAGACCCACTATCCTATTTAGGTCATACAAGGTTTATAGTATGTGCTTGTTCAGTACACCATCATGCTATTATTACATATACATATCTGAGTTATCTAGAACATGCTCATTGATAAATACATATCTCTTTTATATACACCATATGCAAATATCAAAGGTTTTAAACTTGACAGAAATACCCATTTATCCCGAGCATTCTGAAGCTATTGATTCCATCCCTGCCACAGGAAAGAAGCATGGTGTGATTAAATGTCTTCTTATATCATAGTGATAATGTCATAATCATTGCAGAAGCTTTATTACCTATCCCTTCCAGCCCAATAAAGTTTCAGATCATAATGGGTTTAATAGTTACTATTATTACACATTGATTTTTCCATCTCTTCTCTACGCTCACAGCGCACTTGCCAAGTCTACATGCTGCAATAGCTTGCTCTTCCTATTTGTTTTATCTATTTACTTTGGAGGAATGCCTTTTTATGGTTTCATTACACATGCCAAAATCAATATTGTATTAAGTGTGCCACTCAATAAGTGAGCGCATGGTCCCTGACCTGCATCCATTCCCCTTTCTGGGGAGAAAGGACCACACAGTTGTGCCAGATTAACCTCTATTGTGCCATATGTCTCTGTCCTGTCCAGCTGATTTTAGTTTTACTTGACAACATATAATACTGAGATGTCATAAAATCTATCTATATATCTATCTATCTATCATCTACCTATCTTTCTCATATCGATTGGATATGCATAGATCTAAACCAGTGAACTGTAAAAAAACAATTTATGGAAATGTTACTCTGTTGTTTCTAACATATTGTTACTGCATGTTACACTCCGGAAGATATATGAGTACCTAGGAAGGGATCCTATCCCTTAACATATATATGTGATAAATTCAAGAACTTCAAACTTTATGAATTAAATGCAGAATATCCTTTTCATTGCGGCATGGTACAGAAAATGTGTGATGTTTCGACAAAAATTTATTTTTCAAACACAAACACAGCTGGTTGAAGATATGGAGTAATCACTGCGCTAGTAGCTCTATATCACTATTGTACTCACAGGGAATGCACTTATTCCATTGAGTTAAAGTTTATTTCATGTGCAGCAATGTTATGGTGTACAACACCTTAGGATTTACATGTATTTTATTCTTACAGTAGACTTTTTATGCAGTTTAATATTTAAGAGCATACATTGTGAATGGCTAACTGTCAACTGAGATATTTTTTAATATTGTCAAGGGAGGCATTATGAACACTTTTCTTACATATATATTTAAAAAAAATAAAAAAACAGCCATAGCAATATAATAACTGTGTGGTGTACATGCCTGTAGAGTTTGTATGTACAGGCTAAATATGGATGAGAGCTGCATGCATGGGCGCTCCATTTTTAACCCTTTTTAACTTTCTACTTTTTACCTTTCTATAGTATTCTATAAGTACTATCTGCTAAAAGAACAGCTTTGTTGCTTAAAGTAAAAAAGATATGCTGAGCAGGGACTGATAAGATGTGCTGTAACTTAAAGAATATAAGGCCCTCCACAGAGAACAGAAACAGTTGAACAGGGTTAAAACTCACTGTTCAGGGTTGCCAGATTACTTTCATTTGCCTGAAACAATGTTTCTTCTCTTGCTTGACCAATGATCCTAACAAATACATCCTCATATTTTTTTTTTTACATATTTCTTGTAAACCACATACAAAGTTGCTCAAAATGGTTACCTAGAATAGAACAAGCCCTTTATATATAATACTGAAAATAACACAAAAGTCTAACCGAAAATGGTTACCCAGAATAGGACAAGCCCTTTATTTATAATACTGTAGTCTAACCAGGGGAATAACGATTGCGGTCGCAGGAGGTTCGACCACCACAGGGCTCCTCTTTCATTAATATGCCGTCAGCAGACCGATTGATCAGTGTGTGTGCAGACCCCACGCGCACTGACAATGTTATCGGACCGATGGTTGAATAAGCATGACAGAGAAGCAAGAGGCCGCAGGGACGCTAGTGCATAAGTGAATCCCTTTTTTTTATAATTACAAGACACTTGTTGCTGGGGCACTGTTTGGTAGGCTGTACCTTGTAAGAGTATAACATATTAATATAGGGAAAGGGGAGCTTGTTTATATAATTAATTGGGGTCACTAATATCTCTGAAAATATTAATAATTAATGTCTAATGTCAAATTGGGAGTCATTGTCTCTGGTTTTAAATGGGTGGGTGTCACTATCTAGGTATTGATGGCTAACACTGTCTCTAATGATTGGGAAGTTATGGCTATATATTCATTTTTGGGGAGAAGACTGCCTCAGCACTGTCTCTAATATCATTAATAAGGGGACGTTCTCAATTATCATTCATTGGGGGCACTGTATAGGTGTTATACAAGTTATATTCTTGTACATAGTGGGCGGTATTATAGGAGTTATAGTCTTGTACATAGGGGGCGCTATCATAGGAGTTATAGTCTTGTACATAGGGGACGGTATTATAGGAGTTATAGTCTTGTACAAAGGGAACATTATTATAGGAGTTATAGTCTTGTACATAGGGGGCGGTATTATAGGAGTTATAGTCTTGTACATAGGGGGCAGTATTATAGGAGTTATAGTCTTGTACATAGGGGGCATTATTATAGGAGTTATAGTCTGGTACATAGGTGGTGGTACTATAGGAGTTATAGTCTTGTACATAGGGGGCGGTATTATAGGAGTAGGCGGTACTATAGGAGTCTTGTAGTCTTTTACATAGGGGGCGATATTATAGGCATTATAGTCTTGCACAAAGGGGCACTTCCTGCTCTGTCACGCTGTTTGCTGCACATTTAAAATGTTATCAGTTACAAAATTGGTTTACCACTGGAATAACTATTTTATATTGGGACTCTTGGGTATAGTAGGAGTAGGGCCCCATTAGGAATTTTGTCCAGGGGCCCAGTAGAATCTAGTTATGCTACTGAGTCTAACCTAAAAGTATGTAATGTTAACTCAAAATACAATAAAAATTATGTGTTTCCTTGTGCTTTAGTCATAGAAAGCGCTATTCTTTGGAAGTGTGTGGTGAATTATGCTGTATATGTAATAGTCATTGTTGTCATCACTCTAATGTGACCAAGGGCATTTCAATTGTCTAAAGGACTGTACAGTTTGGGAAATCTTTGCACATGGCATTGCTATGTACATAAATAATATCATACTTTGTTTACTAAGTAAACAACATCATCTTTAAATAGAAACGAAAAGACAAAAATCAATAAAATATTTAGAAAATAAAATGAATGTGTTGACAAGAGAGCTTTATTACTACAAATCATCTTTGTAGGAGTCTTTCAGATCTCATACCCTTGATCTCCCACATTTGATCTGCAATTCTGAATCCAAGGAGGATCTGTTACAAATATTATTATATGGTGCAAGATGCTTGTAACTCTGTAGAATATACACTTTAGCATTGCTCAATTTCCTTCTGCTATTATGTCTAAATATTCCTTCATGGAGATAGTTAATCCTCCTTAATCTCTATCTGCTGTTATAAGGGTCTGCACCCTAGCAAACAAAATAATACAGGTTTCTAATCCTGTTTACGCATTTCGGGCTTGAGGAGAGTTTTACTTGCCGTTAAAAACCACAATCCTTCAAAGTCATCATATAGAAAATGTTAAATCTCGATATGCTTTACATAAAATACAAAAGGTATCAACAACCACAATGCTTGAGTATACACAGCCAGATAATCATATTTAATAGACTTCATACTTTTAAATTAGTGTGGACCTCAAGTGGAGGTTCTTCCATAACTTGTTGTTTCTTTACTTTTGATAATTTTGCTAAAAATATTAAATCCCAGAATGAATCAGATTGCTTCTGAAAATTTCTACTTTATATGTGCCAAATATGCAAAAAAAGGAAATGTGAACAGTCTTTTTGTATTATTTCAAGTAGTTATTCATTAACACATTAAAAACCAGAGATAGAAAAAATCTGGGCTAAACTCAAGGAAAACCAAAGTTACCCTCCAGCCAAGAAGGGAAAGAACGGACACTGATACACATAATTGTGGATAAAAAACTGTAAATGGCCTTTATTAATAATACAGGGTATAATACAATTTAAAAAAGAAGAACAGAGAAAAACCATGAAGACAAATCATGTGGCCTCACCGTGGAGGATATCCACAAAATACAGCAATGTATGGGGTGGTTAAACACAAGAAGACCAAAAAGGGCGGTCACACTCCAGGCAAAGTGGAGCTGATGAATATCTATAAAGGGTATGAGCAACTGGTGGCCAAAAGGACAGTGCCTTACCAATGCTGTCCCATGTCTATGCTAATATGCAGGACGGACAGGTAGCCTCGAGGCTCTAGATATATTGTTCCAAGGGACTTGACAGTAGGGCTGCCAGTTCTTACCTATTGGGTGTAGTATGCTCCACCGCCCGGGAAGACCGCCTCCCCCTAAACTCAAGGACACTATAGGAACTGTAGCAAGGATCTCCTTCCGCAATTCCTTGGTTGCACCCTTCACATCATGGCCCATTTCTCCCTGAGCCTTTTGAATGAGCTGGAAACCAGGTAATTTGCTCACCGAGAAAAGAAGCTTTCAAATTCTAAAGTCCTGATCATCATAATCATGACAACCCAAGGAACCTTCTACTTGAGTTTGGGATTGTTTTAGATTTAAACCAATGTTTGCATAATGTAGGAACATTACTATAATAGGAAACAATATTAATTCAAGTCAAATTGTCAAGCCCTTCACCTATAGTGTAGTTCCTGCCTGTACTGCTGTAATGTGAGTATGTGACCACTGCAGCAAGTCATGGGACTGAGTGTTCTTCTCCCATACTTGTGGCACATTAAATATGAACATCTAATTAAAAAAAAACATAATGCGATAAATAAATGCATACAACAGAACTCAATGTCAATAATCACAAATCAGAGCTTAAATAGTTTGCTATTATGATTCACAAAATGTTATGGACTTTCTAAAGTAGGTGGAGTTATCTCAAAGATGGCTGCCATCTACAAGTACAAGAACCATGATCCTACAGTTTTCAGTAATAGCTCCTCCCTCTTATGTTCTGCTCCTAGTGGTGATCTAATAGACTGTTTGGTCTGTTACTATAGTAATGATATGTATAACTGCCATCACTGCACATTACTTCATTTAAATAGGTCTCACCACAACACTGGTCATACTGGATACACTGCAACCAACTGACTACAGCCAAACTCAGTTATTATTACGTGACATGTGGACATGTGACCAGCAGCCATCTTCTACCCTGTGTCTTCTTCACTTGGACAAAGTCACAAGACTAGTTAAATGGCCAATAGCATTTTAATTCTTCATTATAGTGCATGTTTACTGCATTGTTCTGCTAATGGGAACAAAATTTGAAATAACTGGGACATGCTCTTCAAAGAATAATATGTTTTTAATATTAAGAACCTAACATTGAGTTCATTGCTTCAACGTATATAGTATAAAGGTCAAAATCTCAGGGGTATTTCAGGATAGAAAACCAACTCCGGCAAAATTTTCTCCCAAATGTTGGTACCGGGTAGAAATAAATGTCAGGAACAATAACAGCGTCCAGCCAAGACATGTATCCTGAGGGAAAACTCATTTAATCTGCCATTTTCTCATACTGGCCTGCTTACATCTCTTGGGTGCACTTTCAGGTTTTCTACGACAACATAAACAAAAGCAATCAGCGTGGAGTTTGTAGTTATTTTACTCGGTTATGTCTGACATATAATTCACTTGAAAAGCTGATGATTACTGCACAAAGTTCATTCTTAAATGTGAAGGTTGTAAATTTAGAATTTTTTTTTGTGTGGTCTTTCTGGAGATTCAGTATTAGACTCCAATGCTATACGAAGTATACTATTGTATTTCTGTTTTTAACAATATAAGCAATTTTTATACCAAAAAGCTACCGTATTACACATACTTAGAGAAAAACTCCAGCAGCGTTATAAACTCTCTCCTGCTAGCCACCCACCGTCTAAACATCTAATCCGCACTTGTAAATAAATAAAATATATAGTTTATTTCCTCAACAGTCATTTTCCCTGTGGAAAAGCAGGGCACAGTAATACTAGTGGCAGGTCATACTGCCAGGGTACTCTCCTGCTGACAAAATAAGACATTGCAAAGCAAATAGATTTCATAGAACACCATTCCATGGGACTCCTTTAACAAAGTTGGCTTTAAAGCATAATTGGCATATAGGTGGCAAAAGCAGTGGATTTCCATCAATATCCAAATTCTATAATGTCACATAGATAGTGTAAACTACTTACTGTCTGGAAAGCACTGCAGACAACTCATAAATAGAATGAGTAAAAAGCTTGTATTTTACTACTCCAGGTTGATCTGGTTAATATGTGCCCTACACTCTAGAGTACGGCTTCTTTGAAGGTGACAATAGGGGTGGACACACACTGCTGCAATAGCAGAAGTTCAAGTAAAATTGCTTATCTTTAGGCAGGTGTTGGCCAAATCATTATTGGCCAACAATTACTTCTTCCCTATGCATACATTTGTATAGAATACTATTAATAAAGCATAAGCAGCATAACATGAAGACCTTAGTCTGTATATTTAGGCTATTTATCTCATGTAGTTTGCTACTGTTGCTTAGCAAAGTTGTGCCATAGTTTTGCCCTTGGTCTTTTAATAATGAAAACTGTTTTCTGTGTTTCTCCTGATAGTACAATAGGTACTAATGAACTCAGGTTAAGAATGTCATCGTATGAGAGGTAAAAATAATCCTGAATACTCATGTAACAACCAGGTTAGATATATATGGTCAGCTTGCTCCTCTGAAGCACACACTGACATTATGCCACAATGAGCATCTGAATTCTCTACCTTGATGTTTGGCTACTTGCTGGATCAGAAAGCTTGCCCCTAAACTCTGCCTCTTAAGAACATTAATAGAAGACAAAGACCTTTGTAATTCTTTGTCAGCCAATCATGCATCACATATTTTCCTCTCTGGTTCCAGCTAAGAAGTTTAGAAAGAAAAAAAAGGCGAAATCAAAGACAGTGCCTTTTATATGCAAGCTGAAAGTCAACCAGGCCACATGGTTAAAAAGACAGAGTGAGATTCTATCTTACTCTCTGTAGACTTCTTGAGTTACCTGAGATCTATTAGCTAGAATTCAGAAGACTTTGACTAAGAAAGGTAAACCCAGGGTCAATCAATTACACCGTGCCGGAGTGAATGGATTATTTTGCCTGCTTTGGTCAGAAGGAAGTAGTTCCAGCTTAGCCTTATTATTAACACATGATGGGGATTGTTACATCTCTTGGTTTCAGAATACACTTGTTATCAAGTGGTTATTTAGTTTTTAATGACAACTTATCAAAAAGAAATGAATGGCTTATATTTTTAGAGACAGAATGCAAAACAGGGGCATAACAATCAGGTCCTGGGATAGAGTGGTCCCTCATCTGTTGTCAGGAAAACGGCCATAAGAGGGTGCATAAGAGGGGAATAGAATGAAATGCGCTTGTGCAAGATACGCATACAATTGGTTACAACCGCAGCGCAGGCAATGACACGTCGGCTAAGCCTGAGGCCCCTTACTGACCAGCATAGAAACCAATATTGGTGATCACTAATGGGTTAAAAAGTGGCAAAGAATTACAGCAATGAATTTGGTAATGACATAATGCAGCCAGAATGAAGATACCTAATTTTGTATAGAGGATTGTAAACAGTTAAGGTATTGGGTATTTAAATGGAACAACACAGAAATGCTGGTGGAATCTTTCCTTCTTACACAGACATACAGTTTTATACATTTTCTTCTTTCCCTGTAGATGTAATGGTAGGAAAATCCACAGTAAATCATTGCTCATCAATAGTTAATGGGCAGCTTCAAAAATATACACGGTAGTTATACGTATAGGCGGGAAGTTTTCAAAACATGTGGATGAAATTTGATGAAATCTCATTCACTCGCCTGCTACTGCATTCATTACCACTATGCACTGTACCATGTGGCATCCAGGAGCCATGAGTTTTATTTTCGTGCATTCAAATTTTTGCATATTTCTCAGACAAAAAACTTATGAATTATATAATGGAATTACAAAGTTTAGTCTCTTTATTGACACATTCTATAAGATTTCATTATATACTGATACGATACTTCAGTCCTGCCGCCATACTGCATTTGGGGTTTCTGGGTGAAATGAATTGATATGTCATAAAAATAATTGCTTTACATTTTTCTTGCAGGAAATTCAACATGTTCACAGTCGTGGATGCTACCAAGTCCCTGCTAGTGAAAAAGTTTAACCTTCAGTTAGTGCACTCCAGAGAACATCACAAAAGGCCAACACATTTGTTTCAAGAGAGATGTCGTCTGCAGCTCTCATAAGTCTTGGAACATGACCAGAATTATTGATAATATCCAGTATGACTACAAAGCTACAAAAAGCTAGGCCTGTATGATAAGGGTTAATAATCTTTCTCAGTAAGTTACTATTATCAGTCTCTTTCCTCTCCTGCACTACAATTCTATCCATTAGTTTAAACAGCTACCATGGGAGTCTTCAGTTCACACTAAAAGGAAGAGCAGCCGGGCTTATTGTTATGCAGAGTTACTTTAGCTTCTTAAACTATCTCTATTAAATTGTCTTATGAAGTAGGATCTCGGAACAGGTTTTAATTTCCCAAGCTTTATATGTATATGTCAGCTTTATAGCTCCTTGTTAGTTGGACAATATTAACTGTTAAATATCATTAAATATGAAACAATGCATAATATGTTAGACAAATAATATAGATTAGACAAATCACCACAATGGGTGGAAGTGAACCGACTTGAGTTACAAAGTGTTGGTCAATGTAGTTTTAAAAATGAGATTTCTAATTCAAACAGAAGCAAAATGAGAATCTCAGAGTTATGCAATGGATCTGTTTTGCTTGAAGGCTTCATATGTCGCTTCATCAGGCTGGTTAATTTAGATCAACATCATAAAGTGGATGGGTAGTTCTCCTATTAGCTGAAAAGATGGTATGTTCCCGGGAAGCATAAAGAGTAGACTAGTCAAAATGGATGGGGCAGGGTTGTTGTGCTTGCATGCCTCTTGTCCCTCTTGACATCCTCAAAACTTTAGACGTTTTGAAGAGAGACAAGAATGAAGGTGGCCTTAATTGGCAATCTCTCCTTAAGGAGAACACCTACTGTGTGACCCTAGTCAAAAGATTCTCACACAGCCAATCCAGTTCCCTACACTGTACTGAGGAGACCCAACCAGGTCGAAACAGTGCTGTCTACAGTTGGGAGTCTGTTCCTGTTGGAATAGATATACTGCTTTGGCTTAATCCCACACCATGTTTTTAGACTTCTTGTAGGTGATACTATGTGTTAAGGGGGCTGCCTTTCAAGGTATCAAAAGGAGGCATTGTATTCCATTTAACACCTTGGAAAGTATATTTGCATTCTTCCCAGAATTCCCTAGTGGAGCATCTATGGCTTTAAGTCTCCACACGCCTGTAAGGTGGCCTTAATTGGTAAACTCTTCTTAAGGAGAACACCTACTGTCTGACCAATGATTTGTAGACTATAATTTAGACTTGCATGCCCCCTGTCTCTAGTGGTTTCCATCGCTTGGAATCCCACCAATCACACAAATGTTGTGTTCCAGTTGTATGTGCAGATGCAGCATTAGTCCATATGAGTAAACATTGCTCTATTCAGTTCCTTGGGCCTGATAGAGATATCAGAGTAAAGCACTCAATCCTATGTAAGTAAATGAAGCAGTGAGGATGCATCCAAGCTATTATTCCTTTCACGCATGGAACTTGGTGTCCATAATTGTTATGATTGGTGGAGGTCCTAGTGGTAGGACACTGCCTATCAGTTACACACATATCTTTATCCTAAGGATAAAGGATAAGTGTTATTTGGGTTGAACACCTCCCATTGAAACTTCATTACAATAGTAAATAAGTAAGAAATAAAACCCATTATTTCACTTGTTTTCTTGGAAATTATTATTATAATTTTCTCAAGTCATTTTAGTAATAGTAAAATCTCTTCTTGGGAAAAAGGTCAATAATCATGAATCATGTTAATCTGTATGTTGGCACGTAAGTGGCATATTCCGTTATGTCACTCTATTGGAACATCTTCCCTTCATTAGAACACATTATTGATTTCTTCTCGTCCTCTATACTTGTCTCATTCTTTTCCTAGCCAGCCTCAGCCTTTGTGGTCAGGTTCAGTGATATACTTGTGTCCTTGACGCTCTCCTTGGTCTGCCAGCTGTATGAGTCCTAGGCACAGCATCTACTTCATGCCAGTTAATGTTTAGACCTGGTAGTCTCCTCCAATTCCCTAGAGACTTTAACAGCAGCCAAGCTCTACGATTCCATTTCACACACCATCTAAATGATTTATCAGACACTTTGTATGGGCCAGGATTCAGAACCGCCTTTTAAGAACCTTATTGTCATTGTTTGTTATTTTTGCCCACATATGTCTGCAGAAAACATTAGTGTTATTCTGAAATAATGGACATGTACAGCACAGAGTTTTAGCCGGAGTTTAGCCAATGCATCAGCAAGGATTAATGATGGAAAATAATGGATTTCAGCACAACGTAATGAATGCTGATTTTCACTCTCTTTGCAAATATACTAGACACTAGTAATAGAAAGGCTTTTTGATGCAGCATTGAAAATGAACTGGACAATAAAACTACATTACCATCAAGGAGCTTTTTCGCTTTTGGTCTAGAGAGTGCCATTTTATGTTTTTACTCAGAGAAATTCATTTATAGTCTATATCACATTAGTGCAGGGTGTGCTTGTGGGCATGCAACATCATTTGTTTTGAGACATATAATTAGAGATGAGCGAGTATACTCGTCCGAGCTTGATGCTCGTTCGAGTATTAAGGTACTCGAAACGGCTCGTTGCTCGGACGAGTATTTCCCCTGCTCGAGATCGAGCATTTAATTAAAAAAACACAGTGAAGAACAATGAAGAATAGAATAAAAACAGTGAACACAGTGAACACAGGATCATTTAAGTGAAAAACACAGTGAAAAACACAGTGAAGAATAGATTACAGATGTTCGGCACATCTGCTTACTTGTCGGGAGATACGCGCGGAACGGTGCGAACAAAATAGTATGTGAAGAACAATATATATGTGTGAAGAACACATTGCAGAACACGGTGAGCAGCACAGAGACAACAAGGAGCAGCACAGAGACACCGGGGAGCAGCACAGAGACACCGGGGAGCAGCACAGAGACACCGGGGAGCAGCATGGAGACATGGGGCAGCGGCAGCACGGAGACATGGGGCAGCGGCAGCATGGAGACATCAGGCAGCGGCACGGAGCGGCACGGAGACATCGGGGCACAGAGACATCGGGGCACGGAGACATCGGGGAGCGGCACGGAGACATCGGGGCACGGAGACATCGGGGCACGGAGACATCGGGGCACGGAGACAGCGGGGCACGGAGACAGCGGGGCACGGAGACATCGGGGCACGGAGAGAGCGGGGCACGGAGACAGCGGGGCACGGAGACAGCGGGGCACGGAGACAGCGGGGCACGGAGACATCGGGGCACGGAGACAGCGGGGCACGGAGACAGCGGGGCACGGAGACAGCGGGGCACGGAGACAGCGGGGCACGGAGACAGCGGGGCACGGAGACAGCGGGACACGGAGACAGCGGGGCACGGAGACAGCGTATCTCCCGACAAGTAAGCAGATGTGCCGAACATCTGCAATCTATTCTTCACTGTGTTTTTCACTTAAATGATCCTATTCTTCACTGTTCTTCACATCTGCTAACTTGTCGGGAGATAATATACGCGCGGAACAGTGAAGAATAGATTGCAGATGTTTGCATACATCTGCTAACTTATCAGAAGACATTCTTTTTCAATTAATTAACACATTTTATTCCCGAACCATGGTCCCTTTGAAAAATGCTCGAGTCTCCCATTGACTTCAATGGGGCTCGTTATTCGAGACGAGCACTCGAGCATCTGGAAAAGTTTGTCTCGAATAACGAGCACTCGAGCATTTTAGTGCTCGCTCATCTCTACATATAATGTATGACCAAAAGCATGAGTAATAGCTATGACTAAAAAAGGGGACCTTTGGACATCTCTCTTCAGCTTTCTTTGTAAGGTCAAATTATGTCTAATTAAATGTCCAAGTACGGTATCCACAGAATATTAGGTTTTTGGAGGGCTTACCATTGGGACTACCATTGATCATAAAAATGGGCAGATAATGTTGTCCAATTATACATATTCTATACAAAAAATATGAGGCGTTTCCATTATTGATATGTAAAAAGTATTGAAAACACAACTTTGAAAATATCATCCTAAAATATGTGTGCTAATAAAGGAATAATAAGTGTACACTAACAATCCATAGACAGAATATATAACTAAATGTGTTTTTCATGACCTCCTTCTTAATAAAATCAACTTTTAAAAATATGCTAATAAATAATGGTGCACTAGTGTTGTTCTTCATTTCAGGTGCACAATTTGGAGAACATTTACAGCCAGACAGGTGGAATCTTTGAGCGACGGATCTGTTCCTAGAGGGAAAGCAGCAACTCTTACATAGTAGGCATGGAACACGATCCACTCAAAGTGGAGGTGGACAGTGAGCTCCGTAGTATCTCACCAATACTCTACTCCGATGTCAGACTCTCTGTAATATTAAGGTACTGCTTTTTCAAGAAATGTGGTTTCACTATAAGCACTCTGGATTGTTGGTGAAGATTGTGTTAGACATTTTTAAAAGATGTATTCATTTATCCATTGATGTATTGAGTGGAGGATTAAGGTTTTTTATGTGTACATAAAAATTCTGCTTGTGTATGTGTTTTAAAATTATGTGCTCAGCACAAGTGCTGAGAGAGCGGGGGGGGGGGGGAGGGGGGCAGTGTAACATTCTATAAAGCGAGAAAGCCAGATCACAGAGGGGCTAGGGTAACCCCTCAGACTCATAAGCATAAAAACCTGATTTTATAAAGAAGGTGGCCATTGATAACAAAAAAAGAAGATTACCACAGTCATGGTGCCTGGATCTATGAGTAAGCGCACCTGGTTTATCATGCTGGATTTAGATGGTGGATAGCACGAGAAAAATACTAGCATGTTCATATATATGAATGTGCCATTACAATGGAAATATACATAGTGCTGAAAGCAGACTTGGTTGCCTTGGATATTTAAGAATAAAAAAGGTATCCCCTTCATACTCTAGTTCCCAAGTATAATGTTCTATGAAGCAGTCAATACTTTCTGCTGTTTTCTTTCATTAGAGTCAGGTTTCCTATTGTAGAGTTAGGACAAGAGTAAGGTTGGTGAAAATCAATGACAGCTCCCTGGCATGGAGCCTTCACACAGAGAAGCCTGTATCACAGTTCAAATCAAAGCAGCACAGCCGTCACCACAATGCCCGCCCTGTGCCCTCATCCTGCTGCAAAGGCACATAGGAGCAAATTAATCGAGCAGCTTTATGGAACCAGGGAAGGGAATTCAGTACAGACATAGATCTAAAATGTGAGCTCATTCTACTTAACAGTATAAAAGGTAATAGGTTATAGAGTTAGATTTCTCTTTTCCTCTCTAGATGTCTTATGTTTAAAATTAAAGATTTTGTTTTATAAGAGAAAATCTTGTTTCAGTAGTCAAAAAAGATGCATCAACTGCAGAGTCGTGTCCAAACTTATAATATAAACTCATGTGAAGCCAATTCTCATTTATAACAGGTCTTTCTAGGTATCAATTCTAAATGCTTATGTGAAAGAAAACCAAACAACTATTTCCCCACCAGAGCACAAGATATAAAAGATGGATTGAAAAATTGATGTTTGTAATATAAAGGATTAATGATTTGATGGAAAAACACCTCTCAAAACACTTTTGACAAATCTGTGAATTTGATGTTTTACTACAGAATGTGCTTCATTCCCTCTTGCTAGCAATTTGGAATTCAGGATTTCATTGTAAAAAGCAAATTAAGCAGAAGGGGATGATAGGTTGGAAAGTATGGAGGATGGACAAGGACCCCCTTTGCTTGGATAAGATATATATCCCCTGTAGGATTGATCTATGCAAAGTTTGTTGCAAAATTAGTGATAGTGGCCATTTATATGTATAATGATAGTAAGAATTCTTTTAACTTTGATTGAGAATACTTTTGCTTTCTTCCTACCACATGAATATCCCAAACCCGGCACGCCAAGAGTAAATTGCTTGTGCTTTTTCATTTTAAGTTTGTGCCTATAATAATGTGTAACCTTTCAACCTATTTCATAGGTCTTTATCAAACACTGATTGCCGCTGGTGGAGTGAGGGTCCTCCATTAGCACAGTGGTGCCATTCTTTAGCCTCTACACTTCACTCCACCAGCGGCAATCAGTGTTTGACAAAGACCTATGAAAAAGGTTGAACCGTCACACATTATTATAGCCACAAAAAGTAAAATAAAAAAGCACAAGCAATTTACCCTTGGAGTGCCGGTATTGATTTTTCACTACTTGTGGGGTAGGATCCCTATCCCGGGCACCGCCATCCACAAGTGTATGACTGATTTATCACTTACCACAGGACCCAACTGTATACAGTATGTGCAAGTAATAATTGAAAAATCAAACACAGTTTGCTCAGCTTATAGAAGGCAATGCTCAACATGTACAACAGTATTACAGAGGGTTTCATACTGTTATGTTAAATATACTTTGTCAGGAACAATGTATTATGTGCAGAAGATTTCTTTAATTATGATAAACATGCGAACGTAAAAAAAGGAAAAACCTTTATATCAGATTACGCGCTATGAAAAGGTATGTAAGAAAATTATAATACAAAAACACACTTGAACTAGTTAATAGTTACATAACCAAATATATTTTAAAACATGTTACAATTTCGATTTATATTGAAGAAAACACTAAGTTCACTGTAAATACAAAGTAATAGAATAGAATATCATTTAATAAAACATCTACAAGTAGATGAGATATATTACCCAATTTTTGTATCCATTCTAACTTTTGTAAAAATAATCACAATTTTTGTCATCACTTTTATTTTATCTGTATACCAACATCTAAAATGAATCCTCAAGTCCTATTATGTTCAGTGAAATATTAGTTAACATCTGTTAGATTGGGCTGGTACTTACGTGTTATGAAGCACACACCATCCACAGTGCGGATCTCCAGAACCCAGACAGTCACTGCATGTTGTGTACTGACCACAGGATTCGACAGGGACTTTAGTAAGCTGCAGAATAAGAGAGAAAAATAAGTCACAAAAGTTTCTGGTATTACATAAAAGTTTTAATTATATTCAATAATTGTACATGATATCATAACCCACTTATATTGAACATGTCTAACAAAATATATACAGTTTAAAAGTAAATTTGGTTCAATAGATCAGGATATTAATGTTTAACTGAGTTAGATACTTTCCCTAAGCTGTTAGTTGCAGGGCATTCTGGGTAAGAGGGTGTAGATTAATGGGCCTTCTGTTGTGGGAAGCATGAAGTGCATATACAAATTTCATGTATATAAAGCAGTAGTACAGTCATTTTACATAGGAAGTAACCCTGTTTCAGATCATTTTGTGCCATATATTCTAAATATGTCTGTGTGATTTTCATGTTGCTCTGAGCTGCTACATAGAGACCTAGCTGCTGTGATCCCTTCCCCCCTCTCCATAGAGATACTAAGAACTCTTTTTCCTTAGCTAGCTACCGTCCATCTTGTTGAAAAGACAGAATTCCGCAGAGAGATGTCATTTCACCAGGAAGGCAGGGAATTTGATAAGAGAAAAGCATGTGGATAAAGAAGTACTTTCTCTTATGAGATATATTACACATTTTTTTGTATCCATTTGAACTTTTGTAATAATAATGATACTTTTTGTCATCCTCTTCATTTTATCTGTAAAACAGCATCTATACACAAATCTTCGAGTCCCTATTATGTTTGGTAAAAGATAATAATGATGTATAATTATAATTTTCTCTATGAAATGCATGTGTATTGTTGAATACTTCAAAGTTGCACTGAGTTACCTTCATTTGCTCGAATGATAACAGAATCTCTAGTAGTGCGGCCTCATACTAAACCTTTTATGCTGTGCCTCTTATTCACTATCTCGCCTATTGGAGACTAAATAATGGATGTGATTTCTTAATGACAAGTGTCATTAAGGAATTTTCAGGTCTCACCTTCTGCTGAAAGCAGATAGCAGGCTTTACCCGCTGGCTCATGATTTGGCAGCTCCTATTACCATTGCTTGGGTCTGTCTGTCAGTATTGATTAGATTCCCTTTGGCTGAAGGCCTGGAGAGAATTTGGGAGCCTCAGCTTATCCAGAGAGCGTTGTGGGGAGCTACACTCTGATCTCACATCTTGCTGCATCTCTGCAAAGTCTAATCTATGAGGGATGTTTCCGTAATCGATAGCAAGATAGCAAGCCTGTTTTAGATCTTTACTACTTTGTCATTCTCTATGCTTCTGTTCTGTGTTGATAGCAATGTATATATAA
This sequence comes from Engystomops pustulosus, assembly GCF_040894005.1. Classification (NCBI taxonomy): domain Eukaryota; kingdom Metazoa; phylum Chordata; class Amphibia; order Anura; family Leptodactylidae; genus Engystomops; species Engystomops pustulosus. The sequence continues at coordinate 131,434,138 of NC_092414.1, forward strand.
TTGTCTCGTGTTTAATATTTCTGCTCCCAATTTATTTCAAGTGATTGAAAATATTTTTTATTATTATAATTTATAAATTATTATATAATTCTGACAAAAGAAGGTATTTTTTTTGTTGCTAATATGAAACATTGTGGTGTAATCATAAAAAGAATATTCGTAAGGTTACCAAGTACAGCACCAAGTGAAACCAGGGGGTCTCTCCGGCTCTTGTATACAGAAGTTACTTTAGCTTCTGAACACTTATAACTAAGCCCCTACCTAGAAGTCATACATACAATACATACACATATTTTTTTTTATAATTTATGATCAACATGTACATGTTAAAAAAATAATATTTTAATGATTTAAGAAAAAAAAAAAGAAATCCCCCAATTTTGAATAAATGCAACTGAAGTCCAGTACTAAAGAAGGACTTGGAGACACAAGAGATCAAGTTTACGCCCCTAAACTGTAGCAAACCAGAGCTCATTGCTAAAGCCAGCCATATTACGTGCAGTATTCTGCATTGTACTAGCCTGCGCCTATGAGGATATCTACCAGAATCCCTTAAAAAAGAATTCTTTGGAACAAGTCAATGCACTATATTTCTTTATTCTGTTGTCTTTAATCATCTCATTAATGTGCACCACAGTGAGAGAAGCAAAGAAGCAATTCTAGATACATACATGAATGTGTATTATAAGATTTCTAGAGTTAATAATTTAATGGTTGATATATGAGCAATAACTGTGACAATAAAGTTGCCATGTCAGACCTGTAGAGTATGAATATAAATTAATTAAAATTGGTTGCTAAGAAATTACAGTGTACTAATAATAAACTCTCTCTTACTTAATCTGTCACAATCATCTTTTCTCCTGGTGTTAGGAGTTAAAAAATATTCCATAACACAAAAAAAACTATTTGTGTCTATGAGCGGATCCACATCCGAAAAGTTCAGGTACATTTTGTGGTGCCAATACTGGAGGGGATGAGCAGTCGAGTTCAGGTTCGGCACCCTTAACGGGACCGCTCATACCTATTAGCGTTGCATGATAGGTCAATAAAACTGACTCCTATTGCTTTACAATAAATAATGCACATCCCTGGCTTGCTACTGTATTCTGCTTTTAATTATTAATTCATGGAAAGTCATATATTTTTGGATAATTTTAATGGCTGCAAAATAAATTTCACTTTTCTTGCTAAAGACTGGTGAAAAGCTGAACCATTGATCTTGGTGAAATAAAGAACCTTCACTTATTTTCACTACATGGCAACGCTGCCTTTTTTGTGAAACATAGTATGATATAATAATAGTAGTATACAATAATAATCCACTTTACTCCATACAAAGAATCAATTCTGTCATACAACCCAGCCCAGCCCAACAAATCAGCAATATCCTATGTAACCATGCTAAATAAGAATGAGGAATTCCATGGAAAATGGTGCCCTCCCTCCCATTGGTGAACATTGTCCCTTAATAACCTGAATTTTCCAAAAAAGAGATTGTTAACAACTAATGAATTTGGGATTAGATTGCAGATCTGTAAGGTGTTAAATAATAATCAGACATTTCTATCCTGTTTTGGTAATACCTATTGGAGGTCTATTTTAATCGTTATGTAAGCTGTAAAGTCAAATAGTTCCATGTAGCTTAAACATAGTTACACCATATCATGGAAATAAAGTATAGTTTACTAGGAAGGCAGTGTCGGGCCATTGAATCATGCGGTAAACTTACTGGTCCAGTGAAAGAGTTTTTCCCTCTACAAACTCTCAGTCAAGGTGTATTGATAAACGGCATATAAGAACATATTCTCCATGGGTTTTTACTAACAAAGTATTTTTTTCTGTTGAGTTACACAGTGCTCCCACTCTACTCTCTTACTTATAAGCACATCGCACTCCTGGAGTCATGTTCAACTAAGTAGCAGGTCTTTCGGCTGGGGAAAACCTTGGAGAACAGCTGCAATTTTCTTTTCAAAACTCCCACAAAGCATGTTTTTCTTTATCGTGAAAAGGCACACAAGAATTTGTAAAGTAGAAAAATACTCTTAAGATATTACATTTGACAAATGGCAGCATTACAATAATAACACATTAGAGAGTGTTGAGGTCCATTGTTGGAGCCATTTGTGAAAATTTGTACACCAATTTAATTAATGCAGCTGACAGGTCTATTTGAACAGAAGCCGGGGTGGCAATGTTAGTGATGAGGTGCTGAGGTCTATGCAGGTTATGTCTAGTAATTTCATACAATCACAAAACATTGAAAAGGTAAAAGAGCTTTGAGAAAGTTTGCCAGTTCTTTGCCAACATTTTGGAATTGGCTTCTTGCCCATTTTTTCCAGCATTTCTTGTGTGAGTCCAGTGTGATCCATCATTGCATTGGACTCGCACTTAACTCTGACACATAGCATTCAATAGATCTTGTGCATTTTTTTATGCTTTGTATCTGCGTTTCATTTAAAAGTAGAGCATGTGCAACTTTGATGAGAGTCTAAGGGAAAAAAAACGTACATTGAAGTCTATGGGTGCCTAAAAAAACTGACAGCGCTAGGATGCATCGCAAAATGCACTGTTGCATAGTACTCAGACTTTGAACGAACCATGAACAAACTCGGAATATACTCTGACCACACCTGCACTATTTTCACTGAGCCACGTTTTCAAGACGTTTTATGGGTAAGAGGCCGTAGTAAGATTATGTCACTGTGGAAATGTATTCTACATATATTATGCTGTTTAAATACCCTATACAGGGTGTATAAAAGAATGACATCATGGCCACACTACTATGAGTGACCCTAGGACAAAATGTGGGTGAGCGTGGTTGCCATCTGGCCACTTGTCCATATTGGTTGGTACTATTTATACTGGTTTTTGATATGAGCTTGTATGCAGTGACCCTCAGTTCTCATCATTTGCCCCCTTTTTAATCAATTTTTATAATCATATCCTTTTCTGGTCTTTTTTAACTCTTGTATTCTTCATTTGTCTTGTTAAAACTGTAACTTTTGTGGATGTAATACATCTATTGCTGCTGATTTCTGCCTGTCATGTTTGACCCATTTGGCCTTTAATATTCCTTATATCTTGCTTTTAGATAATGAATTTGTCTTTCCAGAAAAATGTTTTCCAGTAAATCAATTATTTTAACCTGTCGCTCTCGAGCTGTTGTTAAACAATGCTTAGAACACTCAGAGTGCAAGAATATATAGGAAAAAAAACTGTGTGCTGAGTCACAGGTTGACCTCAGCTGCGTTCAAGAGGAGGAAAAATATACAACAATTCTCAACATGGAATGAGCTTGAGTGAGAAAGACAGTAGATTCTAGTAACCACAGCGAAAAGAGCCAAAAAATTCAGAGGCCGAGATCCAGCTATAACTAATTAGCTTGGCTACAGCAGGGCAGCCACAGAGCCAGAAAGGGAATTGCTACTCCCACGCATGACAAACAGGTTTTACCCTTTCGGTTGCTTGAGATATCAGACAGAAAAAGCTTAACAGTTTAACACTGTCATAGATGTCAGTGACATGTATGCAGAATCTTAACAGCAGCAGAATCTAAATCTAAAGAATCTAAAAGAAAATGTGAGCTGACAATGGGTTAATCTTTTTCACTGTTCCCCGAGTCCTTTCAGCAAGCTTCATTAATGTTTTATAATGTTAACATACGAGAATAATTGCTTTTCTTCCGAGCAGATATTGGCAATGATTGCCAAGAAAAATAGTGTATATAATGTCCCTTCTAGACTTCCAGACATGTCTTATCCGTTAACATAGTAATTCAAAGTTATGGTGCCTTTAACTATCCAAATCTCTTCATTATCATCATGAAAACAGCTCAAAGCTCTTCATGTCAGTGCTATTGGAACTGGTACCCTGGTTATTCAGTCTGCTGAGCCCTGTTAGAATAGTATTTACTTGGTGCACACGGCTGGTTGCCTTATCAGGCTGGATAGTATGCTACAGCAGATAACCAATGGGGCATTTGGTCAGGATCAATTCTTGCTTTCCTAAATAGTGAAAAATAATTGTAGGTTACATTTATCTAAGATAAATATTCTGACCATTATTTGTAGTATATCATACTTTAGGGCATTTTTACTAATGGATTTTAAGATTACAAATGGATGGTGACAATTGCCATTCCTTTCCCTCCTAATCTAAACTATAGCTTGGCTTTACTTTTCTTTAATTGCATTAAAGGGGTATTCTCGTCTGGGCATTCACATTCAGTTTGATTAATCTGCCATTAATAAACATTTCTTCAATTAGATGTTATTAACCCCTTAAGGACGGAGGGTTTTCCGGCTCATTTCTCGCTCTCCAACTTCAAAAATCCATAACTTTTTCATTTTTCCGTGTACAGACCTGTGTGAGGGCTTATTTTGTGCGTAACAAATTTTACTTTCCCGTAATGTTATTTATTATAACATGCCGTGTACTGCGAAGCTGAAAAAAAATTCCAAATGTAGAAAAATTGAAAAAAAAACGCACGTGCGTCACGTTCTTGTGGGCTCAGTTTTTACGACTTTCACTCTTCGCTCCAAATAACACGCCTACTTTATTCTTTGGTTCGGTGCGATCGCGGTGATACCAAATTTATATCGGTTTTATTGTGTTTTAATACATTTTCAAAAATTAAACGAATGTGTACAAAAAAGAAAAAAAATTTTTTGCCATCTTCTGACGCTAATAACTTTTTCATACTTTGGCGCACGGAAATGTGTGAGGGGTCATTTTTTGCGAAATGAGGCGACGTTTTCATTGCTACCATTTTGAGGTCTGTGCGACATTTTGATCATTTTTTATTTCATTTTTTATGTTATGTAAAAAGGTGTAAAAGTCGCATTTCGGACATTTGGGCGCCATTTCCCGCCTCGGAGGTCACCGCCGGCCGTAACCGTTTTTATATTTTGATAGATCGGGCATTTTGGGACGCGGCGATACCTAATATGTCTGTGATTTTTACTGTTTGTTATGTTTTATATCCGTTCTAGGGAAAGGGGGGTGATTTGAACTTTTAATATTTTATTAATTTTTTTTATTTTTTAAACTTTTTTTTTTCTTTTTTTTTTCACTATTTTTTAGACCATCTAGGGTACAATAACCCTAGATGATCAGATCGCTCCTACCATATACTGCAATACTACAGTATTGCAATATATGGCGTTTTTGCAGGTCTTACATTACAATGAGCCACTGGCTCATTGTAACGAACCTGCATAAACCATGTAGCCTCGTGTCAAGAGAAGACCCGAGGCTACCATGGTAACCGATCGCCGCCCCCCGATGACGTTCGGTGGCGTGGCGATCGAAAAAAAGGTGGCGGCGCCCGCGCGCCGCCGTCTTTTAAACACCGCCCGCGACTTTGCGGGCGGCGTTTAGAGGGTTAATAGCCGCGATCGGTGCAAGCACCGACCGCGGTTATTAGCGGTGGGGGTTTTGTGCAAAATGCAAAAACCCCCACCTCTGTATGAAGAGGACTCAGCCCGTGAGCCCTCTTCATACTTCCCCTATACCTCTGCGCCGTAGAGCTACGGCGCAGAGCGTTAAGGGGTTAAAAAAAAATATTCCTGTGTGAAGATAATTTTCCATAGATGTAGGGATTTGGTACTTTAGAAACAAGATAGCTTCCTCGGATACGGCCACCTCTGCTGAAGGGATTGCACAAATAAACAAAAAGGTTTTGTATATGAAATATCTGAGAATTACTACATGTCCCACAGCCGTCCTGTGGTAATGATCGCTGAATCCAGGAGGTCAGGCAGGACTCAATAGTACATGTCTGGCCACTGCCGCCTAAATGTGATGTGGTTGTAAGCGAGGAAGCTATCTCGTTTCTAAGGGACAACATGGCTATGTTTATGGGAACTTATCTTCACACAGAAACATTTTTTTTAATAACATCCAATTGAAGAAATGTTTATATATGGAAGATTAATGAAACTGAATGTGAATGCCGAGACGAGAATACCCCTTTAATTACTGTTTCATGTTACATTATGTAACACTGAAGGAGCTTTGGCTTTGTGGACCTGCTGGTTAATAGTATTAGAAAATAAGTAGAGTTATCAATTTGGTGCATCACCATAGGTATAGTGAGTGTGGCATTGCAGTGAGAAATGATTCAAGGTGAATGTGAAACACTGCATGAAGAGGTTATATGTCTTGTGAATTTATAGAGTAATACCAATTGCTAATACGAAAAGGACATGCATAGTGACCAGCCTTTGTCTGTGAGATTCCAGAGTAAGAGAGTGGCTGAACCGTAGATTTCATATGAGATGGATTCCAAGTTCTTCTGTGGCACCACCTGCGATCCTTTGATGGTTAGGAACACATAGGTAGACTATTGGGCTAAAAAAGACTTTGGTGCTCTATGGGCCATAGCCTGATGTTTGTCAGTATTGCACTGTTTTTGTGGGTTATCAATGTTTGCGTAACAATAATATGGGCATCCACCTTCTGGATTGATGTTTTGCACCATAACAGTTTTTATAGATATCAGATGTGCATTCATTGAGCAGTACTAGAACCATAGTCTGATTGCTTCTTGTGAGAGTCTCAATTCTTCCTATGTCCAAATGGGGCTCCAGTTATGCTATTCAGTAGGCCAAAAATCTTGGTAAAGTCTGACCCCATCCATCGACCTCCTCTTAATGACCGTGTTAATAGCAAATACAAATGCAGAACATTATAAGCAGAGCATTATATGATGATACCTTTATGATGTGTGGCCCTAAGGGCTTCATATAAAGTATTGTGGATGTGATTGCAATAAACCTTAATATATGATATGCTCAACAGGCACAGATAGATTTTGGTCTATGGAAATATCAAAGGCATTACATTGATGATTTCCAGAACTAGGAAGAACACCTGCAGTTTAATCTGAATCACCAAAGCAAAAGCAGTAGTCATAGAGCTTAAATTCAGTATAGAGAAACATAATTCAAGAAACAGAATTGCAAAAGGCAAAAATGTATCCAAACCACATTACTCTGGAGGACAACACAAGTCGGCTTCATACTCCCTGTAGATTGAAGGGTTTCTTTGAAGGAATTCTCTGTAGTTAATGTGGAGAAAAATACATTTTTCAATTCTACAAATATTTTACACTCCTGTTATTATAGCAGCAAGCCCAGAGCTCCACATCTGTGAATGAAATATATCAGAAGAACCGTTTTCATGGATAGCTACATTTTTGGCATGTTCTTGTAAAAATGAACTAAAAATACTTGTGCTTCACAGATACGTCCTCACTAACATATTGCAGTAGAATACTACTGGATGTTTTAAAGACTGTCTTTGTTTGTCTGCCCCCCTAAAGACATAACCTACGATGTAGGCCATGTATATTTAATAGAGGAAACAACACAATATCTTTTATTAAAGATACAGAGTCTGTTCATTGAATGGCAATAAAAGAGCCTTTGGTTACCAAGAAAATTGATACAATCCATTAAAGTGGTGGCATAACTAACTAGGCTATTTAATGAGGATCCCAGAGTTTTATTATTTATCCCAGACATTATTAAATGCTGCATTTTTATTACTGAATCAGTACTCAACCATTTTAATATTATCTGCTTGTCTAGCTCCAGGGTTATCCAGAGTTCAGACTGGTTTGTGACACCTTTAAGAACAGCGATTATGTTGCAAGTGGCAGATTTACACCTGTGCAGAATTCCTGTATTTATGGTCTATAAAGCATTTCCAGGGAATAATATATTGTTGGATATGAATATATATATAGTTTCAAAATGTAAAAATTGAGCTTCATTGGGTAACTTATGACTTATGTATTTTTGATTAGCAGTCCTTATTTTGACCTATTTTGATGTTGTACAGATATATTCATCTCTAGCAATATTCTACCTCTCCAATATTGTTTTCTTATTTTTCCTTCACCTACATAAGCTTATAATATTACATATCCCACTGCTCTCTTACTCTCTAATGTCTTGATAATAAATCAATGCCAGACAAATTAATGTACTCCCAGGTGGCACATAGAGATTGGGGAGTTCCATTTTCTAACAGAAAAACCACAAAGATCGTAAATCATGCTTTTTTATGAGTGACAGGGATATCAAGAACGATCATGGTAATTATGTGATATATGAGATTATCTACACCCCGTTGTGTTGAACAGTATGCCCAGTATACTGAGATTGCAGGTTAATCAAGAGCCAACGTACCTGAGAATTACATGAAAAATCCTGAGCTGACGTTTTATTCTTTGTAATTAAAATCAGGAAAGAGTTGATATTCCCTTAAAACCTGGGCAGAAGTGGATTATCTCCAATTCTTTTCTTATGGAAGACACATTAACACAAAATCCAATCACGGATATCCATTAAGAAATTTGAAAAGATTTGGCCGAAATTTTGATGAATATTATATGTGGGGCAGCAAGTTAAAAATAATTGTTTGGCAAGTTTAACTTCTTACATTTCCAAGCAAAAATGTTTACTTTTTTATTTTGTTAGTTTGTTCTAAAGTTTAACTAAGTACTTATAAGATCCATTTATTTTCTGGATATGATTTTTTTTATGTTTGCATACCCAAAACAGGAGAGTTTTGAATATATAACACATGGCCACAGCAAGGCCAGAGCTATCTACTCCCTCAATGAGCACTGCATGGGTCATAGTAAAATCTTACATCTCCAAAATGCTGCTGCAAGTGGCTTCTGTAAAGCAACTCCCTAAATACTGATAACAGCAGCTTAGGCAAAGCACACCTCCCTTGAGCACATGAAAATATAGAATCAGAAAATAAAAATATTTTAAGAAAAAATAATGTTTCACTCCCTGGTTTTATTTATTAAAAATATCATATATTTGCACTTTATGAATTGTAAATTACATTCAATGTCAGTGTTTTCAATGCAAAAAAAAAGGAAATTAGTTGTAGAATGCATAGATATATTTTTGTATAAATTGCTTGTGATTTTCAAAAAACAAATAAGCTTGATACAAATTCAAAATATAACAAAATACAAGTGAATCCTCGTGGGCATTCAACAAAACCTTTGAACTATAATGTTGGTTGCCGGTCCCCAAACCATCCAGAAAGAAAAAAAAGATTCTCATTGTAATTGAATTCTGACTGTTATTTAAAATGCTGTAGCATAGTCCTGTCTGTCATCAGCAATTTATTCTTCTTAAATAGTCTAATAAAAAAAGAAGCTTCTCTCTGGAAGGGTTTATTAAAAATGAGTAAATACTGATGATATTATTTTCTGATGATTGCAGGATTGCTACACTGATTTCTGCCATGATTGTAGAAGAAAATGCCCATGTCAGTTACTCTAGATTGAATCTACCCTGTAATAGCACAAATTAATTGGGCCTAGTAACAACTGAGACAGATATAAATTTGCCATTTATCATTAGGCAGGTTCCTTGGGACAGTTGACTACCTTTGGAGCTGCACTGTCTGTAACACTTATTAAAGTGGCTTTGGCTATGTTTTCAGGTTTTCTATAACTTTATATCATGGTAAATAATAGTAAATTAATTTATGTCTTGATCAGCAATTTCTAGTTGCTCTGCCACTGTATTTAAATTCCAATGGCTCCCCATTGATAAAACAGTTTCCACTCTTTGCCACGTGGGTCAGAAGTGGCCACTAAAGTTGTACACCAGAAAAACAGACTATGGTGACTGCAACATGGCCAGTCCTGACTATGAAGGCGTTTAAGGTTTCATATATATTCCGTAAAGTATATCCTTTGATTAATCACAATGCAGTGTTTTTATGAATACCGGTGACAACGTGCATTACAACTGACCAAAAAGTATGTAATTTTTTACTCTTCCTACATTAGACCAATGTTTTTTTCTGTCCAATATTTAGGACAGAATTTGGCAGATCTTAAACCAAAACGCCTTTCTATATAGTCACTACCCTGCTGAAACATTCCCTTTGTCTACAACATCTAGATCAGAATATAAACTAGGAGCGAGTCTCCATTTATTTGTCCATAAGTTGTATTATGATTTGTATTTGGAACAAAATAATGTACTAAAATGTCATGAAAAATTCATTTCATTTAGAAGATTTGAACTATGATTATGGGATTACAAAACATTCTCACATATCCCCAGTAAAATGAGTTTTATTGCATGTCCTTTATGCTTTCTTAGTTGATTGCAGCTTCTTTCCGGCATACAACTTTTACAAGAGAGAAGGAAACGATTCATCATTCTCTTCTCTAGCATTTGCTAGTAACTGATGGATGATCAAAAAATCAATAAAACCCAGTTCAAGATTTTATTGATTTCAAGGTTTTATTCTGGGCAAGCGATTTTTTTGCAGCCAGTGGTAAATTTCCTGGATTTCATCAGTTCTGTCGCTATCCGGAACATATTACAATATCAGCCTACTGAAATTATCAAATGGAAAGGAATGAAAAAGAAAACTGAAGTGCTCTTCCAATTTTAAAGCAAAATCTTCAAGGCTTTAAAGAGTTTTGAGGGTCTCTTAAGTGGACACAATATCATAAAGAGCTATGACCATGAGAGCAAGCAAGCATAATAGATTCAATTTTATGTCCTCAAAATATATTTACTTATATCCTATTGTGTATGTAATAGAAAAAGGGTAAAAATAAAATAGAGAAATATGTAAAAAATCAAATATACTTTTTGATAGAAGTCAAATATTGCTGAGTACAAAACATAAAATGAGCCCTTAATGCACTTAAAGAAGAGAAAAGATCTGAAATGTCACAGATCAGGCATATTCCATTAATCTCTTAAATAATAACTTGAAGTTGATGATCCAATTGTGGATAGTCTGGTTACAAAACAGTACATTTTTTTTCTGGTGCATAAGATCTCTTCTGTCGTGCAGTAAAGCTACAAAATGCTAACATACATGGTACTGATGTCTTGCCCTTCACCACAGCACCTTAGCCTTTGGGTTGTGTGCTGGTAATGCTTGGGGATGATGCTCCACATATGGTGGGTTAGCCCTTGAGATAATTCTTGACAAAGATCCCTATAACAAACATAATGGTCCACATTTACTGTGTAGATTACAGCGTGCGCCACATTCAGGATTTCTGACACATTCTTCATGAATCTAGCGCTACCTGCATTGCCCCTGACAGAGTGCAACACTTTTTGATGAACAATAAAAAAGATTCAAACGATCCAGCACTTTTTTCATGAAAAATTCTTGCTTCTTTATTAAATCATCATATAAAATCGATCAGCGCATAATGGTATCCACAAACAGATTTAATAAAGAAGCAAGAATTTTTCATAAAAAAAGTGCTGGATCGTTTGAATCTTTTTCATTGTCTGCAAAAACCTGCAACCAGAGGGTGTATCCTTTTGCACTTTCAAGAGGACGGGGAGGATCACCAAATGCTCACAGGTGTAAGGATTTCCTTCAAAACACTCTTGCCGCATGGACTTTTTGATGAACCTTGCTACACATGCTACACATTTCTGTCAGACTTTGCATGATAAATGTAGCGCGGTCCGACCGAGCACCAGACCACCTATTTCAGTGCAGAAATGTGTGTCACATGAAGAATAGTGCAGCCACGACACAAAATGGTTGCATGCGACACTTCTTAAATACTTATGCAAGCAGTGTGCTCTGAAAAGAATGTGCAAAGTACGCCAGAAAATTGACGAAACCACCTTAGTAAATGGGCTCCAATGGGTGCACATTTACTAAGTGTCCGCAAGGCGCATTTTCGTCGGGTTTCCTGACTATTTCTGATTTGCGCCGAATTTAAGTGGGGTTTTTGGTGCACGCGATCGGATTGCATGCGACACAAAATCGGGGGCATGGCCGACGGACAACCCAACTGATTTGGACTAAGCAAGGGATTTACAATTCAAATTGTGTCGCAAGACAATGCACTCACATACACTGGGAAGAAGAAGGTGAACTCTGGCGGACCTCATTGGGGAAGTGACAGATGCAGGAAAATGGACGCACCATCTTGAAGAATCACACCGGACTTCATCCTCGTTGGATAACGCACCTCGCAGATCGCAACAGGACCGGGTAAGTAAATCTGCTCCAATATGTCAATTTGACTAGTTCTGACTAATCAGCTTTTAAGCAAGAGTACATTTTTTGTCTAAAGAAAGATATTTTTTGAAAAATGTTTAAGGCAATTAAAACAGTGGCCCTTAACCAATGGAAATAACCAAATGCACCTATGATTGCTGAATGGGTGACTGAAGTAAAGAATAGTATCAGAATGTAGGAGCTCTTGGAGAAATAACATAATAAATCTCATAAATTCACATTCACATATCTGGGTGATGTTGATCTCAATTAGGGCTGGGAATGACTTTCTTTGCAAAGGCTCTACTGGAGTTCAAGCTGTGTGCATATCTGCATTGTTACTTACTGTTATTTGCCCCCTACACCAATTATCACCAATTGAATTATCAACCCCCTCCACATTAGAAATGATTTTAATGTTTGTGTAGGTTAGTTTTAATGTAATGAGCATGTGAGGAAAGTCTGCACTTGAACTCTATTTTTTCTAATTTATACCTTCTATAAACCCCTTTCAATTTATGAATTGATTTATCGATCATGAACTCAACATTGGCTAGTAGTACAAAAAATGCACTATTGTGTCGTTTTCTGTTATATTTTCAGGTTATGTTATTTCACTTATGTTTCTTTGTTGTACTTATATTTAGTCTGTGTTGGGCATGTCACACATCTCACTTTTACAAAAAAGCCCTGATTTGCCCCATCTTTCATTGTATGATATATTGTGACACTTAAAATGTTAATAATAAATGAATAAACCTGAGATTGGAATGGCCTACATGTAACATGTTTGCGCACAAAGGGAATTCAGGTATTTAGAACCATTGACATGTCAGGGGTGACCGATCCCCTTTAAGATTCATGTTATAAATAAATATTAATCTTTATTTCTACTCATTCACACTTGTTGTCTACCTGACAAGAGATGAATAGAACCATTTACAATGTTTGCAAGTAAAATCATGTCTTGCTTCTTCACAAGAAAATAAAATATCAAAAATAATTCTATATCTTGAAGTTTTCTTTTGAATTAGCCTTTTTCTCTAAAACATTTATCAGCACTTTAGCTGAATGTTGTGGAGTGAGAGTTTTATATAAATGGCAATCACTTATTGCTACAACCACTAAAAATGCATCTCAGATACTTGGTTAGAGTGCAGGGGAAAAACTTAAATATATGTGCTTAGTATAAGTGCACTGTTCCCAGGATGGAGCGTTGGATATCCGTAAAAGCTGTAAAATTAAGAGGGAATGCTTTCAGGTCCATATTTTGAGGATTGTTTCACTAGATAATGGTTGTCCACAAACAGTTCAGAGCATATAAGAATTTTGAAGAAAATATAATTTTATTTTATACCATCTATATTAGCTATGGAAAGTAATAGACTTTCATTGTATATGTACAAGATGTTAACCTATTTTATCATATAGCATATCTATTTCAAATTAAAGAGCGCTTATTGACAAGCCAGAGTTAGAACAGAAATGATAAATCTGTTGTATTATTACACTATCTGGACTACCCTTAACAACCTGGCCCTTTTTTTTACATCATTTCCACTTTTCACTCCCCACTTTCAAAAATCTATAACTTTTTTATTTTTACAAATAAAGAGCTATGTGATGGCTTGTTTTCTGCATAGTGATGGTATTTAATATTCCATGCCATGTACTGGGAAGCAGGAAAAAATTCCAAATGCAGTGAAAATGGTGAAAAAAGGCATTTGCACTGTTTTGTTGTGGGCTTGTATTTTACGACTATTACTGTGCGTCCCCAAATGACATGTCTACTTTATTCTTTGGGTCGGTGCGATCACGGTGATAACAAATTTGTATAGGTTTTATAATGTTTTCATACATTTACAAAAATTAAAATCTCCCTTACAAATTTTTTTTTTTTTATTTTGCCATCTAATGGTGCTAATCACATACTTTGTTGTACGGAGTGTAGCGGGGTCAGTTTTAATGTGACAAAGTCCAGAGACACAGACAGGCTTGACAGCAGAAATGCGGTTTCCTTGCGGCTTTTATTGGCAGCCAAAACAATGCAGCTTTACAGGCAAGTAAAATAAAACAAAGCAGGTATGGAATACCCCAGGTATGGAAGTAACCTGAAAGGAATATATACACCATCTATTACCTTTCCAGCAGCTGTCCTACATACCCTCCCCCTCTGCTCAGACCTGTGGGGAGGAGCACTTTGTGCCCCTACAGAGTGGACACGGGACAACGCATCAGCATTACCTTGCTTAGACCCTGGGCGGTGTTCCACATAGAACTTATAGTCCTGCAAGGCTAAAAACCACCTGGTTACCCTGGCATTTTTCCCTTTATTCTGAGCCATCCATTTTAAGGGAGAATGATCCGTCACCAACCTGAACTGTCTCCCTAGCAGGTAATATCTTAGGGACTCAATGGCCCACTTAAGTGCAAGACATTCCCTCTCTATGATGGCATAATTCTTTTCTGCAGAAGACAATTTCCTACTCAGATAAACAACGGGATGTTCTTCTCCATTGATCTGTGAGAGGACAGCTCCCAAGCCGACATTAGAGGCATCTGCCTGGACCACAAATTCTTCTCTGAAATTTGGGGCTATCAACACTGGCCTTTTGCACAACATCTCCTTTAACTGTTGGAACGCTTTGATTGCCTTCTCATCCCACTTGACCATAGCAGATTTTGACCCTTTGGTAAGGTCTGTGAGGGGTGCTGCAATTGTGGCAAAGTTTGGCACAAACCTTCTATAATACCCGGCTAGTCCTAAAAAAGCCTTTACCTGCTTTTTTGAAACAGGTTTAGGCCAATTTCTTATAGCCTCAACCTTATCCATTTGGCCTGGCTCTGTCACTATGTCATGCTGTATGACATTGGTCCGCCCTGGCAGGTCAGAAAAAGTCTCTCTATTTCTCTGTAGGAACTCCTTGACCTCCTGTACCTGTACTGCAGACAAGGCTTCTGATATGTGGACTGCTGGTAGTTCATGACTAGGTGAATCTCTAGGCCAACTTCCAGCAGTCAGCACCTCTCTGTCTTTCCAAGGCTTAAGCAAGTTCACATGGTAAATTTGTAGTGGCTTTCTTTTCCCTGGTTGATGCACCCTATAGTTTACCTCACTTAGTTTTTCCCGAATCTCATAGGGGCCTTGCCACTTTGCCAAAAATTTGCTTTCAACTGTCGGCACAAGCACTAACACACGGTCACCGGGTTGAAAGGACCTGACTTTTGCAGACTTATTGTACACCCTAGCATGAGCTTCTTGAGCCTGCAACATGTGCTCTTTCACAATGGGCATTATGGCGGCAATCCTTTCCTGCATTTCACTCACATGTTCAATAAGGCTACGGTGTGGTGTGCGTTCCTGTTCCCAGGCATCCTTGGCTATATCCAATAGCCCCCTGGGGTGTCTACCGTATAACAATTCAAACGGGGAAAACCCTGTGGATGCCTGTGGCACCTCCCTTATAGAGAACATCAAGTAGGGCAAAAGGCGGTCCCAGTTTTTCCCATCTTTGTCAATTACCTTCCGGAGCATCCCCTTTAAGGTTCTATTAAACCTTTCAACCAGACCGTCCGTCTGTGGGTGATATACAGACGTACGTAATTGGGCAATATTTAGGAGATGACACAGCTCTTTGGTGACTTTTGACATAAACGGTGTCCCTTGGTCGGTTAGTATCGCTTTAGGGATCCCCGTTCGAGTGAACATTTGGAATAGTTCCCTTGCTATTGCTTTTGAAGAGGTGTTTCTGAGAGGGATGGCCTCGGGATAACGTGTGGCATAGTCAAGTACGACCAAAATATGCTGGTGCCCCCTGGCAGACTTAGGAAGGGGCCCAACCAAATCCATAGCTATGCGCTCAAAGGGTATTTCAATTATGGCTAGCGGAATCAGCGGACTACGGAAGTGTGGTCTAGGGGTGTGTATTTGACACTCTGGGCAAGACTGGCAGAAGTCCTCTATTGCCTTATAGATACCAGGCCAAAAGAACCTCCGCTCTATACGTTCCCTGGTCTTTTCTGTCCCCAGGTGCCCACCCAGTACATGTGAATGGCCCAGCTCCAATACCAAGCGTATGTGGGACTGTGGTACCACAAGTTGCTCTACAACCTCAGAGTCGGTTTTCTTAACTCTAAAAATATAAAATATGTGGATACACCAACTCTCTACCTGGTTCTTGGGAAACACCATTGATCACCTTTACATTCTTCCAGGCATTAGCTAGGTTGGGGTCCCTCAACTGTTCTGTACCAAAGTTTCCCTTTGCAATTTGTAGGGCAGGCGAAGTTTCCTCTGAGTCTCCAGCGAGGACCTCTAAAGGAAAGTTCTCCATTTCCCTTGATGCTTCTGTCACCGTGTTTGAAAGTTTACACAGATTTTTCACATTTTGATTTGACCTACACACCTTAGCTTGCTTATTTTCCCACAGGTTCCAAAACAGAGGAAAATCACACCCCAGTATGACTTGGTGCATCAAGTCTTTAACCACGCCCACTTCATGCCTCACTGACCCACATGGAGTCTCCAGTTTCATCAAGGCTGTGGGATAGTCTTTTGAATCACCATGTATACACACCACCCCCATCCAGCGGGTCTGAACTTGGTCAGGGTCGACCAGGCTGGCATGCAACAAAGTCACTAGACTTCCCGAGTCCAGCAGGGCCATCACATGACGCCCTCCAATCTTGACTGGGCACACTTGCCGCTCACTTACAATGTCTTTTTGGGCAGCATATGAGGGCCTTGCAAAATAAGACCTGCGCCTGCCCAAATCGCAGTCCATGGGTTCAGTTAGTTCTGGACAACTTGCAGCAACATGTCCTAAACCACCGCAACGCCAGCAAACTATCTGTGCCCGAGCACCAGGCACCGTGTCCCTTCGGAGATTTGATAGTCTTTTGGCTTGGCCCTCTGAGGGGACACCACCCTCTTTAACAGACAGTCTCATCCCTTTAACAATAGGAACAGTCTTACCACTGGATGGTTTTCTTTTGTTCCCAGGGTTACGCACATCCTGCAGGTACTCTTCTGTAGCTGTGAACCTCTCAACTGCAGAAACCAAATCATCAATGCTTTTAGGATTAGTATATCCAAGGCCGCGCTGCATCCTCACTGGTAGGGCGCGGATGAAACGATCAGAGACCACACGGTCCACAATCTGGTCTGTGGAGAGGGCTTTCGGCTGCAACCACTTGTTGGTGAGATTGTAGAGGTCATACATCTGAGACCGTACAGGCTTGTCAGGATCATATTCCCAGTTGTAGACACGCTGGGCTCGGACAGCCAAGGTAACCCCTAGCCTAGCCAGGATTTCCCCTTTCAGCTTTGCATAAACTTTTGCATCCTGCACTCGCAGGTCAAAGTAGGCTTTTTGGGGTTCTCCTGACAAAAATGGGGCCAACACATCCGCCCACTGGTCCTGGGGTAGACTCTCTCTCTCGGCAATCCTTTCAAAGGTACCCAGATACGCCTCAATGTCATCTTCCGGAGTCATCTTTCTTAGCGTCTTTTGCACCAAATGGCGTGGCATAGACTGCAATGCTGGAGCTGTCACTTGTCTCTCAGCCAAGACTTGTAACTGCTGCTGGAGGGACTGGTTCAGCTGCTGTTGCTCTCTCACCGATGTCTGGTGCATCTTTACCGCTTCCTCATGCACTTGTCGCTGCAGAGCGTTTGCTTGTTGGAGGTTGATGTTGGACTGCACCAGCTGCTTTATAAGCTCCTCCATGTTTAGTCAGGCCTTTGTCTGTTGCAACCGTCCCTTTAAGAGTACTGTCTCTTTAAGAAACTGCCCGCATCCTCCACCAAGATGTAGCGGGGGTCAGTTTTAATGTGACAAAGTCCAGAGACACAGACAGGCTTGACAGCAGAAATGCGGTTTTCTTGCGGCTTTTATTGGCAGCCAAAACAATGCAGCTTTACAGGCAAGTAAAATAAAACAAAGCGGGGAAACAAAAACGGGCTCGTCTGAGCACTACCTGTACATCGGTAAGTCCCTCTCTAGCAAAGCAGCGTACTCACAGTGGCAAGTGACACACGGCTGGCAAGCCTTCCAGAGCAATGTCTCTCACACAGAGCTCCAGCCCAGTATGCAGCTCTGGGATAAAACCCCTTCTCCCAGCTGCACTTGGTAATAAGGGCTGTGCAGTCTCTGGTCAGTGCATTAACCCTTTACCCCAGGTATGGAAGTAACCTGAAAGGAATATATACACCATCTATTACCTTTCCAGCCGCTGTCCTACAGGAGCAATAGTGTCATTTTTGAGATGTTTGATGTTTTCAATGCTATCATTTTTAGGACTGTATGACCTTTTAATCACTTTTTATAGAATTTTTTTATATTTTTCAAAGTGCCATTTTCGACTTTGGGCGCTATTTTCCATTACAGGGTTAAACGTAGTGAAAAAACATTATTATATTTTGATAGATTGGGCATTTTCAGATGTGGCGATACCTAATGTGTTTATGATTTTTACTGTTTATTTATATTTACATGACTTCTAGGGAAAGGGGAGTGATTTGAATTTTTATGTTTTTTTTTATTATCATTTGTTTTAACTTTTTTTATTTCTACCATTTTTCAGACCCCCAAGGGTACTTTAACCCTAGGTTGCCTGATCAATCCTACCATTTACTGCCATGCTACAGTATGGCGATATATGGGGATTTTCCTCCTTATTCATTACAATGTGCAATTAGCACATTGTAATGAATAGGTTAAAACGAGACAACCTCAGGTCTTCGTTAGACTCAAGGCTCTGTCATAGCAATGCATTGCTGCTTCTCCATGATGTCAAGGGGAGCAGCGATCTTTGGCAAGATAGCGGCGGCCATGCTAGCACCAATAGCAGGTTTTACCGGTAAGAGTTTGCTGCAATATGCAGCAAAGACTTACCGGCTATGGAGATGGCTCAGCCATGAGTCCTATGCATGCACTCACACCAGTAATAGTAAAGCACACGTCGGGAAGGGGGTCAACCTCCTATTCAATGGTATAGTTTATGCTATCCCATAATTCATTGAGCCATAAAGCACATTCCTGAATGCTGTTAACAGAAGTTCAGGAAAGATGGAAACCCTGAAAATCCTGTGCAAGAAAAGCAAATAAAAACACACTTTTTATAGGTTTAATAAGTTACAAAAAAGGATGCAACCACCTTCAGCCCCCAAAACTTGGTCTACAAAAATATTTGTAGAATGTGTTTGGTATAAATTATTTTAATCACTCCCACCATATTTTTTATAAGAACTATACACTCCTATAAAGATTGTTTTATTTGAATTCTTATTCAATTCCTGCTAAAGGACCCTTAGAGACCCTGCAAGGTGAAAACTTACTTTCTCTAGCAGCTGCTGGATGGTGAAGGGTACAGGTAACGAGAAGTCAAAAACAGACCAGTGTTTGCACAAGGATTCAGAAATGTGACAAGTCAATAACCGAATACAAGTCTGAATAAGGGAAAGCTGTGTCACACCAGGAGAGATGACAATACACAGAGGGACAAACAACAGACAAGAAAAGTCAGGCAGAAGCGGTTCAAACCCTTTGCTATTCAAAGTCGAATACACAGAGTATCAAAGCAATTGCAGTAGATGGAGAAAAAGTGGAAAAGGACTGCAATAATCAGCAACCTGTTATCAGAGCTGGGCCGATATATATAAGGAGCTGGACCCCGCCCCCAGCAGCTAACTGGTTCAGCCATCCCACGTTCATGTGCACAGCTGATAGCACATAGGTTCTGGCTCTGAAAAACATCTGTTAATCAATGCTCCCAGCTAAGAAACCCTAGGTGCACTAAGCACAGTAGGCTGAAACCTGATCCCTTTCGGAACACTACAAGAGCAATTCAGTAAGTCCTTATAGTTGGTCATAACGTCCATCATTTTCCTATTACAAAAAAACAGCATACTATATTTTTTTATCAAATCCTTCTAATATAGAATCCAATGCAGACATGAACATATGTTCCAAGAGATCCAAGTTATCATTTCTATCTATTTAGTCCCTTTGATCTGCTTGGACATGGAGAAAACATATAATACATGGGTTCAGGACTGAATTCTTGCTAGTATGGTAATATGTTGGACTGTCTATTAACCCTAGCACTATTTTTACTAGGGTGATAAAAATATTGAAAGATACAGGAGAGAGTGTGTGTATAAAATATGTATACAAAATTATACCTAGTATGTAAAGTATACATACATTTAAATATGCACAAAACCTGTTTGCTTTATGTCAAGTGCATTATTCATGGACTGTCCTACAATATAAATATATTATAAATATATGATCCATTAATGAATTGGATCTGTCATGTAGCTAGGATTATTTGGGCACAATTGGCACTTCTTTAATACCTATTTGTGAATATTGGTATGTGACCCAAGAATCAAAAGAGTATGGCTGTGTCAGGGCCAAAATCTGAATATCCCAATGCCCTTTTAAGGCAAAGGCAACCAGTGGAAATACATTTCTGTGATAATCTTTTGGCCTTTTAAGAATGAAGCAGTAAAGACTCCCTAAAACTTTACAATGATACAGTGGAAACTGATTTCTCTAAGTGATATTGCATTTGCCCAGGGCCCGTGCCAGTACTGGGCATACCTGGGCAAATGCCGGGTCCCAGGGCTGCTGTGGGGCCCACATAAGGCTGTACAATGGAGATGAGGGGGGCTTGAAATAAAGTAACCATGAGGGTGCTGTTTGGTATTATAAACTACAGAGTATTTTAGAAAACAGAAGACTGTTAAAGTTTCTGAATTTTTAATGCCACCATGTGAGTTCACTGCAAAGAGGCCCACTGAGGCTCTGTCGCCTAGGAGCCTACTGAAACCTGGAGCCGACCCTGCATTGCCCCCTAAATATTGATGCAGCTTTGGCCTATAAACAGTAAACTGGCTACGTACTGCAAACTCCAAATCATTCACTTATTCTATTTGTCTGTGAGAGATCAACACTGGTCTACTTGCAGCACATACACTAACACAATGGGGCACATTTACTTACATTCCCTTGTAGTTCACTGAAAGTGCATTGTCTGAGTGCATTGTCTGACGATAATGTACTGTGCTGTGATTTACTAAGATTGTGCGCCCGATATCATGCATGTGTCGCTTCCCCACTCATGTCCGACAGAGTTCACCATGTTTTTACTGGTGCATCTAAGTGCATTGTCTTGCGACAATTTGAAAGTTAAATCCCGTGCTCTGAATCAGTCAGATCGTCCGACGGCAGACACCCACAATCCCAGTGCAGACACCTGTTAAATACCTGTCCAAACCATGCACTCCCCAAAAAAGGTGCAAAGTCTGACGAAAGTGCAGCGTACGACCCTTAGCAAATGAGCCCCAATGCGATATTGTCATTGGGACCTCATGGGTTTGCCTTTTATGTATCAGGGTCCCCACTAAGTCACCTTGCCTTTGGTACAACAGCCGGCAAGTTATCATTTAGCACAGATCTAAAGCATAGAAGGGGCTCTAATTACTACACAAGAGATTATCACAACAGAGAAAAATTGTTTGAATATCTCACACACAAATTGGGTACAGACCCCTGGCAGCAAACATATTAAAATCTTTTATATTGTATCATGTTATTTCTGCACTGACATCAGAAAAAAACAACTGCTTTTGAAAATCAATATTCTTTTAACGATAATGGCTTGACCACATTATTGTATAACAACACATAAACTGTACCTATATATCCTAAGAGGCACATTTATATTGTAAATGCACTTGGATAACACAAACACCACAGACAAAACACTAAGCAATGTTTAATGCGGCAAACTTCATGTAGAAATAATTCGATCACTGTATGAGGAGCTGAGCCGGGCTCATCACATCCTTATTTTGAAACAATTATCTTCAATAGAACCTGCTGCTGTTTCCCCCAGGTAAAATAGAACAGAATAGAACAAAGCCAGAAATAGCGCAACCTGTTCCTTATAGTCTGGAGCGACACTGGTTGTCCTAATAATGCCACTTTTGTAATGTCTATCCTGATTCACTTATTACTCTCTCCCTATGTATACACGCATGAATCACCTTCCTGAAAGTACATTTAAATAGACAACACAGTGAATTGTTCCTTCCATTACTGCCATGTCTCTGAATATAGTGCACGACCGTGCGTAACAAAAGAATAAAGCGCTGCTTCTCCATGTAACCTGTAAGAAGCGTGCATGGTATTGTGTTGATGTAACAATAGCGTTTCAGAGCAGCCAATGATATCTCTCCCCAGGGCATTTGCCTTATTTTTCAAAACAAAAAAAAAATCTCTCTATTTTGTGGTTCTTTTGCATTACATAATGTTAAGCGAAAATCAATAAAAATTGTACATGAAGCTTTGGGTTTCTTGCACTTCAGACATTTTGCCGGGTTAAGTTACCAATCAATAAATTTAGCATCTACACTTGCGTCGCACACAATAGTGGGTTCGTTTTCCTGCAGTCTGTGAGATGTTAGCACAGTATTATGTTATCAGATGTTTATAAAGCAGGGAGCTATGATATAAGCACACTAATATAAAAGAGGAAACATTGCCCACAAGAACTTGCAATCTCTGCAAAGTGCTTCCAGATGGTGTGGTTATTTAGAATGAATAGCGATGCTTATGAGTCCCACTAGCTGCTTTACCAAACGGACAGTGAAATTCTGTAATAAGAAAATGCTCAGTGCACCTGCTCCTTTACAGCTATTAGCAAGTTTTGCATCAGGGTTCACTGACATACCCTCCTCACAATCCTTAAATCTTTAGGTACGTCTTTTATTTGTCTCTTGAAACTAAATCCAATTCACATTTAATTCTACATAACTATAACTCTCAAGATGTTCTGGCAAACTGTCACAAGGGGCTTATTGTAGGGCAGGATACTTGTGGCTACATTGTAGAAGAGAATGGATATCCATTAGAATCTATTACAGCTACACCTGGATAACAGCTGATTGCTTGAGACCCCAGTGGTAAGACCATAAGTTTCTCAGTTTCTTATAAAAACTGGACCAGAGATGTGATTTTAGGATTTCCATCGTACAAGATTTGGTCTCGCTCTGAAACTCTGCTTAACATAAAGGTGTTATTTGCACATCCCTTTCCTCCTAACAACCAGAACCCAGAACATTCTATGCCCCTCTAACATCACAGCCTTCCCAACAACCTCTTTTTCATATAGAGAGTCCACCAGAAGAAGATGGAAGATTGTCTTACATGTAGCAAAAAAGTTCCAAACCGGCTACAGCTCCCAACACAAAGGAAACACACGACACGTGAGGCTCACCGGAGAGGCATACATACATAAACAAAAGAGAAAGGATTTCTTCTTGTATAAAAATCGATTTATTTTTGGAGCAAATAAAATCCACTTTACCAACAATGTCACAGACTGAAGTGTTTCAATATTTCTAGGTCTTAATCATAGTCACAATGAGAGCAATTAAAAGCTAGAAAGTTTAAAACATGTTTGACCCTTGTTGGTATAGTGTATGATATTTGCTCCAAATAAAGCATTGATTTTAAACAAGAAGAAACTGTGCTCGTGAAGTGTATAGGTGACCTATGCACAATAGTTCTGGACATCATAGAACTGCATGTATTGGATAGATTATAAACAAATAATGACTCCCATGTACAGTATGAAAATCTGCCACCGGTAGACAGTGGTCACTGCCTGAATAAAGTCTATAAAACTAAACATTGCAAGCACTTATGACATTTCAGAAATGAATAGAGCAGGTGAAAATAGTAAACTTTGTAATAACTTTTGCAATATGCTTCATTAAAGGGGTATATATCTCTATAAATATGTACACATTTTTAATTCCATGCTATTAAATGTACCTAGGTGAAGATAATTTCTCATAAATATAGCCATGTTGTCCCTTAGAAACAAGGTACATTATTTTTATAAATAATGTCCTACTGAAGAAATGTAGGCACATCAGCCCTTTCACTGTGCATTGTTTCTGTGCTCTCTCCTGCAGAGAGCAGTTCATTGGAAAGTCTCTGGAGCTTCGAACAGACAAGTAGGTTAATGATTAACTCTCTAAGGATAGAAGACCATCCAGAGAGTGTCTGTAAAGAGTTATTTCATTAGACATTTATCAGGTTCCTTTATCTCCGAGCTGTGAGTGGTGTTAGGGGATAGGGACCGTATTTATTCATAATGGGGCTTATTTACTAAGGGTCAGCGCACACACTTTTGTCAGACTTTCCGGCGTTTTGGGGTTTTGCACGGCTGTGACAGGTATTTAACATGCATCTGTGCTGGGATTGTGTCACACGTGATCGGTTTTTCTATGCAACACAATTTGGGGGGGGGGGTGCCGTCAGACAATCCAACTGATTCGGACTGAGCATTCTCGTGCACCACATAGAAGAAGGAGAACTCCGGTGGACCTGAGCGGGGAAGCAACATATGCAAGATATTGGGCGCATGATCTTAGTGAATCGCAGCACAGTGCATTCTTGGTGGACAGTGTCAGGACAGGTAAGTAAATGTGTAAATGTAAGTAAATAAAGGAGAAAAGAAGGGCACATGAACATATTTATTAATATATTAAGTATATTACATAGTTAACTATTATTATATGTACTATAATATTATATGATGTATGATATTTAATTCAAAGTTTAGATAAACTTTATACACAGGTGCATACAGGCAGCAAGATGTACTCACAGGAGCTGTTCACATAGTATGGTGCTGAAATAATCTGTTAAGTGACAAAACAGAATTGCTTTTTTACATATTCTATAAAGTATATTTTGCTGTGTTCTATTGAATTTCCTCTTATACCGTATATTTTAGATTGGGATGGCAAGAAAAAAACAATAAAAAAAGATCTTCATACACCCATATAAAAATAATCTTTATTTACATGGCACCATCATATTCTGCAGCACTTTACAGATCAATATTAATTGAGAGCAATATGGAATTATTTCATGTATTTACACACTTACAGAAAACTCTTCCCAATTATCTATTTCGCCTTTTGTATTCTAGATAAATGGGAACAGTTTAACCTTTGAGGAAATACTAAAGACTATTGGCAATTAATAAGTGTGATTTATTCAATGATATAGTAATAGTATTATAAGTAGCAAGCTATTCCAAAAGTGACTTCATTTGTGCCTGCTCATTGTCCTAGCAGTTTCACAAAGAAGGTTTCCCATCAATTAAAATTCCATATCCTCGACTCTTAGTGTGCTAATAAAATGGAAAGCCATGTCTGAAATCAATATGCATTAGCATATTTCTGTGAATAGGACTGAAACGATGTAGCTTAATTATTAGATTTTGCCTCTTCAAGATTAATCAGGCATATCTTATCACACCATGGCCATTCAATCTGATAAATCAATTCTGCAGGGCCCCTTATGATGGCTCTCTGAGGGCAAATAAAAAAGGTGAAGAGGGGAATTTTCTGCTGAGATCCAGGATTATCTCATCCTAAAATGTGCGAGGAGATAATTGTCTGCCAGAAAAAAAGAGAAATATGGAGGCTTGTGATATACTGTGTTAAAGTCAAATTGGTGCTAAGTAGTTGTGATGTCTATAAAGTCACAAACAAGCCATAAAATCAAGGTCAGCCATCTTTATCTCGTCTGGAAAATACAACTGCTAAAGTCTGCTCGAAGAAAACGCATGAGGAGACAAAAGACTTGACATACAGGTACACTAAAAAGTGATAAAAAGTTATTTATTAAAGCCCTGAACTTATGTCCTCTAAAGTTAGATGCGGTGTATTTTATCAAAGAAAGTAAAAAATGTATTTTTGAGATATCAGAAATAAATGAAAGCACTGGCTGATGCTGACGTTGTGCAAAAAGCTTGGCAATGAATGGAGCACATTAAGACACTCCTCATAATATTTAAGTTAGAGCTACTCCCACTAAGTCGCTTTCATTTGTTAAAAAAAGGGAGAAAAAAATATGGTGCACTGCAAGGTTCCTTTTATTTTAATCCATTTAGCCAGAATTTTGGTTTCTTTTGCTTTGAAAATCTTCCCGACTTTGAATGCTAGATCACACTGTAGAAATCAGTGATTGACAGGTCTATATAAGCTAAAATAATCTATATAGACACATGTAGTTAAATGACCATAATTCAGACAATGCACCTATGCAATACCTTTATTCTCATAGTCACATGGGGGAAATGTATAACTACTAGTGCAGCATTCACTAACTTAAAAAAAAAAATTGCATGAAGGGTGGAAAACGGTAATTTCCTGACCAGAAAACTGGTGTACAAAGCTTTTTAAATCTCCCCATAATGTTTTACCAACCTTTAGTCTACCTAGACTCCTCAATAAAACCCATCTGTTATAAATGCCAAAATAATTATTTTATCAACAGATATTCCTCTCATCAATGATTGCGTATCCCACATTATATCTGAAGGATTACTACCCAGTACTGTCATGATGATTGTGACCACGGTGTTCTTCTAGTACTCTTACAGACCTAGATGAATGATAATGGATTGTCTCGACAGCTGATTATATAAGAAGCAAAATCATTATTTAGTGAATACATACAATCACTGTGTGAACCTCATTTTTACCAAGGTGACCTTGACCAATGTTTTCCTGAATGATTGTGATAAGGAACCTGCTACCCAAATCTATTCTGGTCCAAAGCCCACAAATAATAATGAACAAACAACCTTTAACTACAGCTTATTTATGGCAGTCGAACATTCTTTTGGAACACGATAAAGCCATGATTTTAAATGATAAAGACACACCAGTTTGTACTTCACAATTAATTGGACGTCAACAACCTTTTTGTACTGAACTCAACTTAAGGTATTTATACATATAAGACAGTAAATTATACATAAAGCAGTGGACATAAAATGTATTTATACAAATTCCCATTAAAACTAACCTGTTACCAGGGGTGTAATTTTTAGCTGGTGACAGGTTCCAAAAGCATAAGTTATGCCTGTCGGTATTCTGAATCATATCAATATTTTATAATTGTTTATTTTACATTACCTGGCTTCCTGCTAGCGGCATGTGGTGAGTCCTGCAGGAAGAGCAGTGTGCCTGTGTCTCCTCATTCTTTCTCTCCACACCACCCCCCTTCACTTCCTGCTCAATGCTCATGACGGGAAGTGGGGAGGAATAAGGGAGCCTCCCTGTGAATCACCACAGGCTGCTGGTAGAGAAAGAGGTCATGTAAATTAAACTTATATAAACTACTGAAATGGTTCAGAATGATGACAAAGGCTATTGGAACCTGTCACCAGCTAAAAATCACCTAAACATCAACTAAATATTCCCTTTCGCCTTTTGCTGATGACCTAGACCTATAAACCTATTAAACAACCATATTGCATATGCAGGTGTCAACCCAAAGATAGTGTTGGCGGTAAAACGCTTACGGCCGCCGACTTAGATTTGGTCGTTGCTCCCTTTGATGTCATCTGGGCATTTGATACAATGCGCCAGTGGCACATTGTAAATAAATGAGTAGTAAAATCCCCATATACTGCCATACTGTAGTATGGTAGTATATGGTAGGATCAATCACACATCCTAGGGTTATCACAACATGACTACCTGATATTAACTATCTTTTACGCGTAGAGAAGAACCATTTACTGTAGCTTTCCAATATCTACATCTACTTTATTATTCCAAATAAAAAGAATGGTT
This sequence comes from Engystomops pustulosus, assembly GCF_040894005.1. Classification (NCBI taxonomy): domain Eukaryota; kingdom Metazoa; phylum Chordata; class Amphibia; order Anura; family Leptodactylidae; genus Engystomops; species Engystomops pustulosus. Next base: position 131,461,859 of record NC_092414.1, read on the forward strand.
GAAAGTAGCAGGAAAGAAGTGAATTTTCTTAATGGTTGGATTGAAGCCCGATTGCTATAAGTAATTATACACAAATTGGGCCACATTACTTACCTGTCCTGACATGTTCCCCGAAAGTGCATTGTCTGTGTATAATGCACAGTGCCGCGATTCACTAAGATTGTGCGCCCGATATCCTGCATGTGTCGCTTTCCCGCTCAGGTCCAACAGAGTTCCCCTTCTTCTTCCCAGTGCATGTAAGTGCTTGATCTTGCAACACAATTTGAAAGTTAAATCCTGCACTCAGTCCGAATCAGTCAGATCGTCCGATGGCATGCCCCTGATTTCTGTTGCATGAAAGCCGGCCCAGCTGCGCCAAGATCCGATCGCATGCAACACAATCCCCAGTTAAATACCTGTCACAGCGATGCAAATCCCAGAAGATCCAACAAAAGTGCAGCCCTGAACCCTTAGTAAATAAGCCCCGTTGCATGCACACTCTTCTACAAAGCTGATGAGCAGTTACATGCATTACTATTTTAGATAAAGGAGAATATTAAAGCCCATATGAGACCTTTTGCTACTGCTCTTCCCTGCGGTTTATCAGAACATTTTCTCCACATAAAGTAGTTATTTATTTTTTATTTTTATTTTATAAGACTATCTGGAACATCAACTGATCCTGAGGGCAGAACAAACAATGTCAAAGCTGATTAGTTTCTAGGATTTTGTCGGGGAAATGCTTGCTTATCTTGGACACTTATCTATGACATGAACCCATAACATAACAGAGGAAGAATAGAAATGACAATTCTCGCTGTGTGGTTAGAAATTTCTTTCCTGACGATACAATTCAAGTTTGACAAAAAAATCTCTAAAGATAAAAAAAAAGACTCCAGAGAAGACAGTTCTCTTCTTCAGCAACGTTTTTTGCATTCTATGGCTTTAAAATGATAATTGATGTACTGTAAGTTGTAGGTGCCCCTAATTTTTATGAGGTACTTTGGTGTATCTTTGCCCTTGTGAGTCTATGATGTCATCTCCCCTGCTGTTAAGCCCTGCCAGTTCCGATTTTAGAAAAGTGAGTGTAGTATAAAATAGTAACATCAAAAATAGTGGACAAAAAAGGTTTTCAATAAAAAAGAGCCACATTTGCCAACATTTAAAAAAATGTTCTACATATTGTTATTATAAGAAACAGTGTCTCATCATAACGTGTTGATATTGTGTTACTGATGTTTTCAGTGAATGTCCAATCTTTAATAGTATGGGTGAGTTTCTTAAATTCTGTCATTGTTATCCATAGCAACCAATCAAAACCTATCTGGAAAATGAAAGCTTCCCTGTTACTGGCTATTGTAAAACAACAAAAAAGTTTTCATGTTAAGGTTTCAGAAATCTTCCATTTGCGTTTTTGTTCTTAATAAGCCCAAACTGCAGCTTAATCTATCAGATTACGTTACAGCAATCAATAAACTGAAACAACTTGCTTCACCCACAACTTAACAGAGCTAAAAAGCCTAATACATCCCAAAAGAATCCTGTTTTAAAAAATAATCTTGCATACTGTTAGCTCTAAGGCATCCCAAAGGATCCATATTGTGGGGCTATCAGCATCTTCAGAACGAGAAGAATAGATATTGCAAAAGCAGACAAGTAATTTTGAAGTGGACAGGCTTTAGAACACCTGTAGTGAAGGAGTAAAACCCCTCATCCAATGCCCGATGCAACATATACCAAAAATTTAATTTGTAGCTGTAACCAAAAAAATTGCAGGCATCCTACAATTCTTTAGTGGTCACAAACTTTTTTTAACATCCTTTCCTCTAGTTGAGGAGCGACAAACCTTTCTTTATAGCCACCTGATTCTAATTGAGCTTCCTTGTTGTTTAATAACAAGGGACAAAAAAAACCTGATTGGCAGAAAGGTATTTTAAGAAGTTAATCTTAATAAAACATTGGGTTTTAAAGCTGTCAAAGAGGAATAGGAATAATTTTCATAAATTGGTGTTGTGGTGAATCACTAATATCTGTCAAATTGACTAGCAGCACTTCATACAGTAGGTTGGTAACCTTCCACTGAACATTTGGATGGCATATTTGGCTCATATATTTCCTAAAATATCCTCCAGTATGAATCACACATCCATTTTTTTTCATTTACAGTGCCTGTCGTCCAATTAACAAATTGTCAAATGTTGGTTATAAAATCTACATTTTTACACCTATCATATGGACTATAATGGCATAAAATTGTGCAATTTTCCATTTATAGGTTAAGCAGTCTTATTATTTTGAGTTGGCAGAAATGTATAATGCTTTGCCTTTAATGAAACTAAACAGAACACAGCTAGACTCCAAAAAATGAAATAAACCATTAGAAATGAAGAATTTGCTTTTCAATGTTCAATGCTGTTTGCAAATAGCTAACAATGTTTTTTCCTTGATCATGTGTGGAACAGGCTCATGGAGAGTCATCAATGCACTTTGTGTATCACAGGTAGAAAAGGTCCCTTCATTAATAATTATCAAGAGAAAACGAAACATAAGCCGGAATACAGAACAGCAATTATTCCGCTCTGAGGTCCTCATTAATTTTATAACTTCTTTGGATGCAACACATTCTGCTACATTTCCCTACTGTTCACACCACTGTGTCCTTCCCATTCCTGACACCTCATCGTTCCTTTCACCAGACTTCACGTAGTAACCATGGCAATGCCTGAAGAGTTGTTGTTCTCATAGGAAAATCAGACTTTATTGTGCACTAGGAAATAGCCTACTGAACATATGTTCTCAAAATCTCATTAGCAACAGTGTCCACAATATTCCCAAATCAGGTTCTCTAAGCTGCACTTGAACCTGTCTTTACTTGTAGGTCATAGATGTCCTACCCATCAACTTCAACCAAGGGTAACTCTTTTGGTGCACAGAGATCAGCTGTCATGTTTATTTGAAGTTTTAAGCAGATGATGGAAGTAAAACCATGTGCTTTTGTCCTGGTACAGAAGGCATGACTGGAGTCTTGCCAGCTTCACACTTCCCAGAGCACATGGTGTTATGTTATGTTTAACCACAGGCATCTGGCAAAGGACAAGTTAACTACAAAAGACATGTAAAGAAAACATGATACATGCAGGTTATCAATGGGTTGTTATAATGTTTATTGTACATGTCTACATTGTAAACTTTGTCAGAACCTGTGCTGGATCACCTTTGTGTTCAGAGAATAGCATTCTTGCTGCAAATCATGGAGTGTTATTTGAGTGATAGATGGTTGAACCAATCAGCAATCAGAGCGGTGTCCAGGAACGCCATATACATCCACTCCAGTCAGTGCTGGTTATACTGGTCTCTTGCTACTATGGTAATAATTTCTTTACTCCGTATTGCTATGTACTCTGACTTTTGCTTTGACCTATTCTTTACTTTATGATGTACCTCGCTGCCATCTAGGTTTTGACCTGGTTTGCCTGATTTGTCTGACTGCGCTTGTGTCTGTCTCTTTGTCTTGTGTCTGTCATCTGTTCTTTGTAAATACCCATAGTAGGGGCTTCTCTGCTTACTAAAGCTGGATGGACTATTTATATTTAAAGACTATTGCTTGAAACTTTTTGCAGATTTTGTGCCTATTGTGCTACTGATTATGTAAGTTTCTTCATGGAAAAGTAAAAGAATTTTAAATGCAATATGCTTGGCGAGCAGCATGTTTTGAATGAACAGACCTAAAAGTAGGGACTGTCATACAGTTGCTGCTTGCAGTTTGGTGCAGGGCCTGGCAAATAAGCAGGGGCAGAGGTTCTTGGTAAGCTCAGATCCAATACCTCTTCCATGTTTTTTTACATTGAAGTATTTTTCTTTAAAATGACCTAATAGTAAAGGAGTTGTCCTCCTTTTAAATCTTGAGATGAAACAGATCACAAGTGCTCAGTGTTGTTGTCATCTGTAGTCTGTATAAAAAAATTCCAGCTCTCAAATTTGCTACAGCACTTCTCAGGGGAATTTATATCAATAGATTGCATGCATAATAGTGGAAAGATCCTCCAAAATGAAAAGCATTTTCACACAAACAGGAAACTGTCCTTAGGTAAAGCTTAGAGTTTCATTAGGTATATAAAATATTTATATTCTACATTGCAAATTAAAAATGCTATGGGGAGATTTATACGAAATGCCTGAGATAAAACAGTTTTGGAGGCTCGTGGAGCTAATCTTATAATAATCTTATAATTTTATAAACAGCTGTGAGGAAATGAAAGATGAGCTATGATTGGTTTCCATGAGCAGCTAGAACAGTTCTGCTCTCAGACACGTATGATAAATCTCCCCCAATGCCCACAAAGCTATTAACATAACTAACCTGCTTTTCTGACATGATGAAAAGCTGCTCTTCATTCTTTGTAAACGCCATATCCCTTAATATTGGTCCAGAGTCTACCACCTGGATGGTTTCATATTGTACTGCTCCACTAATTGGGCCATCGACTCGAATCTGAAATAACAAAGACAGATGTGGTTTGTATTCAATACTGTAATTACAGACAAATAATAGGTTAATAAGTTAATAATACATTGCTTTGTTACAGAACAATTTTACATTCATAAATAGAAAATGATTGTGATAATTGTTGTAATGATATCTGACACAACACAAAACTGTTATCAACAATATGCAGATCCAATAAATACTGTTTTACATATTACATGTTTTGATTATGTAAAACTATGACTGCTACCTAAGGTATATCATGCTTTCATAGCACTGTACATGGTTAACCTCTAATTACTGTGACCAGGGATTGTGCACACATTTCCCCAATTGTTTTAGCAGATTTTCTATAAGAAATAACTGACTGTAGAGAGGTGATACTGATCTGCTCCTTCCCATAGTACATTTTCATCAACAATATTTTATATTAGGCGCATAAATTAAATCTGTCAATGCCTTTAGAATAAGTAATTTTAGTCTAAATTGGCTATCCTTGTACTGTATGATGAAAGTTACTGTCATATTCACATTGACTCTTAAGAGTTACAGAGGTCACTCACTTCTTAATATCTAAGCTAAAATAAGTTGTCAGCAATTTGAGACTTTTTTGGCAAGTCAAGCTTTTCAAAGTCCCTGATCAGTTTATAAAGAGCTAAAGCTGAAAGTCATACAAAAAAATCTCAGCAGGTAAATCTTTTTGATTGACAGCAGGTTATTCAGAGAATTGACCATTAAATTACTTAAATTTGGCTTACGCATTCTGGATATGGATAATTATGCAAAAAAACTTTTTAAAATCCTTAAGTTAAAGTGAAGACATGTTATTTCCTTGGCTGGAACTAATATAGAATGCATAATGTATTGTTGTCTACATATTATATCTTTTAACATTATCTATGTATCTATCCATAGGCTATACCTATCTCTCTATCATTTTAGGATTATCTAACCACAGTGTCCATTTCTAGCATTAGCAATCTTTCCATCTTCCAGAGAAATATCTTTTGCATTTAGCTTGGTGTTATTTTAAAAATTACTGCCAGGAAAAAATAATATGTGAATTGGTAGGAACAAATAATACGTGAATTGGTATTAACAAAGAGAAAATACGATCCACTCCTTTTAGACTTCTTTTAAAGTGCAGTAAGAAGATGCTTTAAACTCCCTATAAAATATGTCATTATCATTACAATATTTATTAAGAACAAAGTATAAGACAAATTAGCAAATCAAGGCAAACTTTTCTTGGTACTAAATATTATGCGGCACAAAACTGGTCTGCAAAAGATCTGCAGTAGCTGAAATGTGAACCGCTATCTACAGAGTAATAATACATGAAAAGTAAAAGCTATGTAAGCAGGTGAGAAATGCTGAAAGCTTTATCAAAGCAGGAAAGAACGTAAGAAGCCTACTGAGAGAACATCTGCTCTGCGTCTAGCTTTGTGTTCTCAGGTTGCCACTAGTCAACTTGTGTTGGGCCTTTAACCCAAAAAGCGCGTCATTTCTGCCAGTCACAGCTTTGTATTGTGGCTGATCCCAATATTGAGTGGACAATAGACAATTATTCCTTCTGAAGTTGAGGATAAAGCCTCTCTTTATGTAAAAGGTACAAAGCTGGAGATAAAGTTGGTGGTTCCTAAAAGCTATTTAGAAGCAGCAGCATGGTTTCTAAGAAATATATTTAAAATGAAATCTAAGTTATTCATAAAAGGGAAGACTATTTATCAAAAGTGAATTAAAGATGTTTTATAAACTTTTTGTTCTTTGGATAGGTTACCACTATATATAAAGTTATAAAATGTTTCCAGGTTTACAATCGTGACACAATATAATTCTTTATCTAAAGAACTACTCGCAGGTTCTTTTCACATATATTTGCCTAATAAGGTCCAAGCAGACAACAAAAGCTCCAGCTCCACTCAATTCCTTTAAAAGTAAAGCTCTCTTGCCTAAATCCACCAGTAAGGATCTGATACAGGACAGTGTGATGTTCACATGGTTCTGATGGACAAGGGTGATCTAGAGTTTTTAATCTCTATTTGCAAACACATGAATCACTACAAGAAACAGGATAAGTGTGGCAAAGTGTGGCTGTATGGAGGAAATATAAAAGTTTTAGTAATTTAAAGATCAGGGTTATTTCCTTTATATTTGTGATAAAAAGAGAAAAAAAAATTAAAGAGTTCCTCTTTAAGTCAAGTTAAATAAAGTTAATCAAGCAAAACCGAAGAAAATACTGTTGGTGAGCTTGTATTAAATAATTCATCTTTATTCATAATTAAACCAACAAACAAAAATATGAAAATCAATTAAAAATGGGTGTAAATAATGTATCCCATAAGCAAAGAACCACACTAGTACAGACACAATACTTTGTGTAATTGGTCACTGTTATAATAGATATTTGTGATGTCATAATGGGTCACAGTCACAATGGGTCACAATGGGTCCTTGTGATGTCACAATGGGTCATTTATTCTGCACATAAGTTAAATAAAGTTGTGTATAATCTTCTCAATTGATGGTGGTATTAGAAAACAGTGTGATATACACAAAATTTATTTGTGATTATTGTTATATCATATTTTTGGACACCAAAATTCTGCGGCTTACACGACTATTAACAGGACTGTTGGGGCAACGTAAATCAGGCCGCAAATAGACTGCTATGGCGCCCGGGCATGGTAGGGTGACCTCAACGAGTGCTCACCGTTTCAAGCCATGGCAGCAAAAAAGATAGAGCATGCTGTATAGAGCATGAGAACTGTGTGCAGCATTATTTTCTATGGAGAGGGGAAATAAAACCTTCAGAAATTTTACATCATTGCTATTTCCTGCAGAAAGGGCTAAGTGTTGATTTTGGAAAAACTTGCTATTTTAGTAAGATTTTTCCTTAGTACTATTATTTGTAAATATAATGTTAGATAACATTTGTCAAAATGCTCTAAAATCAGCATGTCCTTTACTAATTACTAAAGGCATTTTGCAGATATCATGTTGAAAAAGCCACAACATCACTTTGCTTCCTAATGAGTCACAGTATATAATAAAAGCAGCAACCAGACTTTTCAGATTTTCCATAAATGAACATTTCCACCTATGAAATCACTTGACTAAGTAGTATTGCTGTTTTATAGCTATTTCAGTCTTTGAAAAAGGTTAATATGCCTGTTAATTAAAAGTGTCATGATGGAAAAGGCCATTCAAAAAGTTAACAGTTCTGTCTGTCTATTTTCTTGTAATTGAACTCCAGTTGGAATAGATAGCAGTGCTTTAATGTCAATAATTCCCTTTCTCTGTATTTATGCATCAAAGCACCTTTCTTATCATGTGTCACTCAATACAGAGATTAGCAGGTATGGAACCCATCAGCGCTCGTGCTTCACTATGTCCTTTCAGAACAAAATAAAAGGACATTTCCCCTTTTATTTTTTTGTTTTTATGTCAAAGATAAGGAAACAAAAGGAATGTGCAACATGGAAGAAAAGAGATTCCATTAAGTGGCGCACTTATCATCCAAGTAGTCCATAGAACAAACGAAAGAAAGAGGAGTAATACACATGTTCATGTCCAAAACTGAAATTTCCACCTTTTACTTAAGCTAGTTTTAATGCTAATTTTCATATCACTTTCTTAACAGCTTTTATTCTGGGTCCTAGACCATGACTAGTTAAATAGTGTAAGAAAAGGTGTGTTGACATGGACTATACACTAGTATTTGTTGAAAACTTTTTTTAAAAAAGTGGTGCAGAAGTAGATAGAAGTATATTTTTAAACTACCTAATAACCTGCCCCCCCCCACATATGCACAATTACAAAAAACATGAGGTAAAGTATGAAGTGTCCAACCCCTTTAAAAAAAGCCATTACAGACAGTTCATCATTCAAATCAAAAATCAATGTGATAATTTTAAAATTTGTAATATAGCTTATACGAGAAAAATTCTTCCTGGTTTTGCTTTGGTTTTCCCTCTTAATTTCCCCCTTAATTCTGCTTACACTATCTGCAAGCAGAAGTCTGCATACAGCGAGCAAACAGCAAATATGAGAAGACTAGAATTTCTAAGGCTTTTACTACTTTACAACTGCTGCCTTTGTAAGAGGGTCAGGAAATAAGAGTTCTCCTTATGGAGATTTTGCCAATTAAGAGAGCTTTATAGACATATGAATTTCCCTTTTGGGACAAGTAAAGTCTTATCTATCTATCTATCTATCTATCTATCTATCTATCTATCTATCTATCTATCTATCTATCTAGGTGTGTAGAGACTTATAGCCATTGATGCTCCATTAGGAGATTCTGGGAAATATGAAAATATGTTTTCCAAGGTGTTAAATGGAAAACAATGCCTCCTTTTGCTACCTTGTAAGGCAGCCCCCGTAACACCAAGTCAAACCAATATATCTATTCCAGAAGGAACAGATTCCCAGCTGTCATGCTTGGTGTTAATTATGAGTGTATATGAGAAGTTTCTTTAGAGACAGTGATAAGTGCTGGGAAGGAAACAGTTAAAATAGAAAAAAAGAATTCTTAGTAAAATACATTTTAAAAAATTGTCTTTACTAATTTACAAAATTTAGCTTTCAAAGTTTTATTACTCAACAACTATAGTGAATCTGGATCTGGATTGTATGATATTATGTTGAGTTAGGATTGTTAATAAGAGCACAGGGGACTTTTAACCACTAATACTGAAAGTTGCCTAGGCTATTACGGGACATTTTCTCACATTATTAACTGTACTTTAGTAAGAAACTTCAATCGCTCTCAGTACAATCTTGTAACTCGGGGGGGAATATAAGAAATTGTAAAGTTAAATACCTCCTACAAAATTTTAATTTCCTTAATGATATGGCCATTGTCTTGCCATATATGTCTCAGAGCAGGTGAACCCTGGGCAAAGAGAAACAAGTCTGTGTTCTAATCTAATGTCAGAACATTATTATTATGATAATGAATTCATACTGTTTCATTGATTTCAGTTCCTTTTTCTTTTACTATTGATCCAGCCATTATGCCCAATTTTCCTCCTTAGCCTGAGATTGTTATGAAAAACATCTACGCAAATCATTCTGTCCAAAATGCTTGGATATTCAGAAAAAAAATGAACAGTATGAATTCTATTTTGTAGTTGCTCATTTTGTGTCTCTAAGGAGAGACCAAAAACTATGAACATGTGACTTACGGTCATGGGTTCAATCACATCCTCAAATTATAGAGCAGGTCCTATTCCTGCCCAAGTTTGTGGCCTGGGCAGTATGTTTCTATTCTCATACTAGGTGTGCTGCTAACAAGGGACCAAGGGCCCATTGTTTCTGACCCACTAACAGCACATGTGCTTGAGGCCTATACCGACCATGTTAGAACATTTGGGTTAATACATTCAGGTAATATATTATAAGACAATATGGAGGGCGGTGAGCAGCATGTTTATTGATATAATCTTTAGGCAGTTTAGTAGAATTATAAACAATGATAGACTTCAGTACTATAGTATTGAGTACACAGGAATGTAATACATGACATTTGATTTGTTTGTATAGATATGGCTACAAATGTTCCAAGTATATTGTAAAATATGACATTTCGAGGACACCAAAGACAAATAAAAATAATACATGGATGTACAATTGTGTCTATCATTGGGCATATAAAGGATAAAAGAACCTTTGTTCAACCTCAAATAAGAGAAAGGTTAAATATCCTTTCCCCCAAAGCTCTCATGAACTGAAATAACCAGCACAAGGTGACCTATTACTATCATTAAATAGCAGGTCTTGTGAAAAAACATCTTTCTAACCTTTAGTAGCATGTGCTTAGCCACAGTTAGCAAAGGGCTTATCTCCATAGTATTGTATATAAGGCAAAAAAAGACAGTTATCTGTCCAGGGACCGGAGTCGGCAAATGTCCTTTACATCGACCAATGTAAACATCACAAATGAAGGGAAATTGGGGAATTTCTGCCTGAAGCTTCAAGTCAGCACTGACCATGCACTTCCATATACATCTGCCTAGCTTATCATTTAGCTCATAACATTGGCTGAAGTGTTAAACCTCTTCTCAGCCCACAGAGAAAATAATGTATTATAAAAGAGGTGGACACAGGAACCGAAATGAGATAATCTCCACTTGTATCAGGAATACTAGAACTGGATTTAAGATAGGGACATAATGTAACATGTGAAATATTATATTTTATATAAAATAGAATATGACAAATAACAGTAATTCATAGACTGAAAGCTCTTGTGAGCAAAGCTCCCACTCCTATTGATTCATATCACCATGTTATGTTATTTTATTTGTATATGTCCCACATGATACATAAACATCTGCAGAATCAGTATTATTGTATTACAGACCCCCTGGTCCAATCCATGGTTTTTTATACCAGTATGAGAATATGTGTTAAACTTCCCTCCAGTGCCATCAAAGTGGAAATGAAGAATTACAATTTGCTTAATGTATCAAATCGAGTGGCAATGCAGCCCAGGTCTTCCATAGCGAGAGAAGATCTTTGAAATTGTTCTCCATTGTGGTCAAGAGATAAAACTCCAGAAGAGAGGACCCTCATCTATTTAGTTCTAAATACACTACCAGGGTCTGTAAATAGATTTAGTAAAATGAAAAATCCTTTTAAATGCATACACATTAAGATCTTTATGCTTCACTGGAAATAATAGGAGAAAAACATTTTGAGATTACCATGGCATATAGAATGAACTGTTTTTGGCCCAATTCTGAAAAAGCAAAAACTCCTGAAGGTCAATTTCAGTAAAACTTCAAAATGTTTACTTTATGTTTAGGGATATGCCAGAAATGTGTGAATCCTTCGAGAACTGAAAAAAACACCTATATCTCAAAACAGTTTTGCACAATACTGAGGTACAGATTCTCAAAAATCCCCAATTTGAAGTAACTGTCATAACATACAAAGCAGCAATTGGCTGATCACTGCAGGTCATTCTTTTTAGAACCTGGGTCGACAGAGCAATAATATTAATGAGCAATCTATCTGAGGGGCTTGTTCTGTACCCATATATTATAATCAGACATATGGGAAATGGCTGAGCACTGTTGGGCAAGCAATAACTTTAATTTTAAGAAATTCACACTACCAAATGTTAATTTTAACAAAATATTCATGATCTAAAATAATGTTCATTAACTCATATCACTAAAGCATATCTGATACGTAAATCTGATATGTAATGTTTTCATAGTAACTATATATAGTTATATACAGACAATAGCTCTATAGAGCAACTAATTGAGATAGCTGCTATCATTTTCAAACATCTGCAGCATCAGACTGAATGAATGAATTGTGCGACTGCTGTTTCTCTAAACTACTGTTTAGACCTGAGGCCCAATTTATCTGGCAGCTAAGCAAAAAGAAGTGGAAACAACAGTGTATTTTCAGCTTTAGGAATTATGTGTCAGTCACAATATTGTTGTCTTACAGACTGTACCATTGACACACACTGTACTTTACATATTCACTTTACCCAAACGTGTTGTAATTTTGCGCTTTTATACTTTACCTTTAAGTATTTATATTTTTTATTGTAGAATTTTAAATGTAAGCTGCATTTCCCTGCAGGTCACAGACAGGAGAATACTGGGAATCTCCTCAGTATATTTAGATAGAATAGAGAAACCTTCTCATGTATTCTACAGTTTAATTAATACCTTAGGGGTTAATTAGAAAATGTCACCTGGCTACAAAATTGGGACAAAGCTGTAGAATATATTCACTTGGTTTCAGGTAGAATAAAAGTCAAACCTTTAACAGAAAATTTAAGAGAAGATATAGCTAGGGGGAAATGGAAACAAGTCTACTATAGTGGAAAGTAAAACAAATAATGGATAGTGGAGGTATACTAACCATACAGTCATGCCCAGGTGATATAGTATAACACAAATGACCACATCAAATCACACAATGAGCCATAAATAATACAATATAATAGCTGTGGTAGCAGTTTATAAAATATACATGTTGATTGGATATACATGGATATAATCATAGACATGGATGATTTTTAAGCCATTTGTCTTGACATACATATTATGATATGATAAAAATGATATGGGAATATAGTTAATCCACTATTTTTTATAGAATGCCTCTTTGGTGATCATGGCTCATAAGTATTATTATATATAAATTCCACATTGAATCAGTACATTGGTTTAATGTAGTTAGGAAGTTGCATCCTCACTGTTCCTTGGCTGTTTTGCCATGGCAGATACTTACGTATGATACAATGAGATTGGGATCATGTTTCAGTCACTCAATCCAAATGGCAAAACAAAAGCCATCCTCAGAGTCGGGCCAGCAGACTAGCGTAATGTTTCTCCCTCATTGCCCTTGTCTTTGGAAATTTATACTAGCGGGAAAACATGATGTCACAATCGAGTCTGGGCTAATTAATGGTGACACCAACCTGAATGAGAAACCAAAAGCATTGCAGTCTCCTGAAATGTTACTTTACGTTTCATGACTTTACAGCTAAAAGCTAATTGACTTGTGACTACAACACTTACTCGGGTTTTGGTGTTTAGATAGATGGACAGATAAATAGACAGATAAGATAGTCCTATACGGGGAAAATTGGATTCATAAGATTGGACACTATTTAAAGAATATGTCTACTTGTTTGCAAAACCCCTAAAACAGTGCATAATATTACTTGTTTTGTGCTGATCCTACCTCTTACCTCTTGAATATGATCATGACCTGTCACCTAGCAAAGCCAGTTTCATCCTCTTCATTAAATGAGCAAGCAAAAACTCTGAAAGAGGCTGCGACTTACAGGGAACTGTCTTCTAAGGGGTGGCACTGGGGGCAAACTGATTTGCATATTCCTTTTCTGGTATCTTTAAAAGGATCCTGGCAGCAGAAATTGACCTAATTAACCTTTACCAGTATGTTGTGAATTAGATTGACACCTTCCAGATCATGTTTCTTTCATGGCCCAGTGTGATGGCATTATTCAGAAAAATCTACTGTGAGAGTAAATTGGTTTTATTAAGTCCTGGAGGCAGAGATCTCAGCATTGAAGTCAAGCTCTCCTCACCTCAGAATGAAGGAAATCTGGTTTGTGATGTGTTTGGATGTAGGACCATCAATCACAGTAAGGAAGTGAAGTGAGGAAAGCTTGACTTCAGTGTTAAACTCTCTGCCTCCTTGACTTTATATAGCCAAATTACATGTGGTTATAAGTATTATATAGTATATATATAAGTATAGTATATACCATATATAAGTATATATAATTTGACTTTCTGCCACTGGGCCATGAAATAGACATGATCTAGAAGGTGTTAAGCTGCTTGATGACATACTGGTAGTGGTTTATTAGGTCAATTTCTGCTGACAGGTTCCCTTTAAAGGATGTCTTGGAGACAGACACATCCCTTCTCCTGATAAGATTTCATTCCATGATACAGTCCAGAGCTGCAGGCACAAAACTTGGATCAGGATGTTTTTGCCAGCATTCATCCAAAAACAGCATCATACTCAGCTATGCTGCATATATTAAAGGATGAAACTCAGGATATAATCTTCAGAACTCAATAAAAACTTATTGAAACAGGAAATAAATGTATGAGGAAATTAGGAATATACCTGAAATGACTCCATTTTTCGCCCTCTAAACCACTTGTAAGAAATAAAAAGAGTGATACAAGTATAATAAAAAGATAATAGTGATTATTAATAATAATAAAAATTATTATTATAATATGGTTAATAGATCGTATTTAAAGATTTCCAAAATTCTACTTCCTCTACTTACTGCCAAATAAAGGTAAATGATGTAATAATATCTACTCTATAAATGGTCATTCCCTCCTAGTGCAATATCAACAACAAGCAATGCATGTTGTCTACATTTCATAGTTAATGTATAATTCTGCTAATAGCAATGTGACATTTTACACTTGCATCAATTAACTCTGCTAGAGAAAGTGTTAAATATCCCGATGCTTTCACCTTATTGCCAGTGAAGTATATGTTACAAAGTGAACTCTGGCTGAGGCAGAGATCCTCTGTCATGGAGCCGCAGTAACCCGGTCAGTGTAACTGAAGACAAAGTGGTTTCAACAGGAGGTCAGAGACAGACAAGGCAAGGTCAGAAGTTCAGAGACAATACAAGTGTCTATTGTACAAAGGCAGAGGATTGAATGCACCTATCAATTGCTGCCTATGAGTGAAAAAGTTCTTACACCTAATAGCTGATTTTCACCATAAGAGACTTTCAAAGCTCATCCCGGCTCATACAGCCGCTCTTTATTTCCAGATATTGTGTACAATATTCTCTCAGAAGAGGGTCTGAACCTTCTATACAGCAGATTCCCCTTTTCCATCCTATGTAGCTTGTCACAGAAAATGTGTTTTTGCCCCAAAGCCCTTGCATCCTGAGAACAACTTCATATATTAATGTAACACTCCAGAAGGTAACTTTCATAGATGGAGAGAAGTAACACATACAGTCTCACATTCCTGCTCCTTCCGTCTAATTCTCAACCATGGATAACAGTTCTCCAACTTCACCAGGCACCAGAAATTCCAAGATCTTAACATATCACTAAAAAATATTTACCGTTAAAGTAAATATTAAGATGACTTCTGAACTTGAACACGTCTGTTTTAGAAATTGATAGTATTTCAGAGAATGTAATAATTTTGGAACATATTTGCTTAGACCTGTACTGTCCTATTTTAGTTTATTTTAATCCCTGCCTATGGTTCATCATCGGTCTGTTACCATTGCCTTTCAAGCTTCCATGACAATCCTATGGTAGTATTTACAATACATGACTTACATATGCAGTCAGTCCCCGACTTAAAGACACCCAACAACACCGTGACCTCTGGCGAAGCTCTGTGGATGCTTTACGTTTGTCCCAGGCTGAAATGATCAGCTGAAAAATGTCTAGAATTAAGTTTTTTTGAGAATCCTTGTTCCCATGATAGAACAAAATTTAGAACATCCAACTGTCACAGGGACAAATAAAAAATGTGTCTGAAGTTACAATTATAAAATATACCTGTTAAGACTTGCATACAAATTTAACTTAAGAACAAACCTAAAGAACCTATCCTGTACATACCCCTAGGACTGCCTGTCTTAGACTTTTTCTTTGTACTGGGGAAAACTGTTAACCTTCTGAAACTGGCCAAAATTCATTGTAGGTATGAGTTACCTTTGAGTGGACGGTCATAGGAGAATCGGTTTAGCTTGCTCTCAGTCTGCCTGCCTATCGAAAGCTCTTTATAGAAGAGTGCTCAGAATACTTATATGCGTTATATCAAATGACTAGATATGGTAATTTACTCTATTATAATCAGAGATCAATGAGAAAGTTACATATTTTTCTAATATGCAATATTCCAAAGGAAATCAACCAGTTTAAAAAAAATAGAAATACTCACCCCCGCTCCTCTTCATCTTGATCCCGGCACTGGCTTTTGTTAGTTGGGATCACCTAGAAAAGAATGTTATAATTAGCAGCACAGAGCGAGGGGACAAGATGTCCGTTGCTCAGGGCTGCTAATTATGCACGCCCCTACACCTCCCTCTCCCATGCTGGGAACATGCTGGGAGCATGCTAGAGGCATGGGAGAGGGAGGTGGCAAGGGCTTACATAATTAGAAGCCCGGAGCGCCGGACATCTTGTCCCCGCGCTCTGTGCTGCTAATTATAAGTCTGTTTTCTACCTGATCCCTGCATGTCAAGACTAGTATTCCGGGATCACCTAGTATTTCTAGGTTTTTTCGTTTGTTTTTTTAACTGGTTGACTACCTTTAAACCAACAACAATATTCATTCTACTAATGGAAGCAAATATCAATAGCTACTAACTTACTCTATAATTTGAAATAACCCAGCAAACTTGGTTAAAATTTCTAAAGATATTACATATAAATTATTGGCACCATTTGTAGAAACTTAACATGAAACAACCCTACATGTCAGTTTTATTTTCAGCTAATTCAGGAAAAATGTTGGAGCTTTATGTGCTTGCAATTTCTTGACATATGAACTAATTGATGTATACAGCAGTCTGGCTTTGACCTTAACTACATCACGCATAGTTGTCCTCTGATGCGTTTTATACCTTACTGCTCTTTGCCATTATTCAATAATTACAGCTATAGTATGCAGATTTTACTACTCATGAAGATCTGTAAACGCCATCTACTGTAGTCCTTTTTATTACCAGTTGGCAACTCAAGGTATACGTTTTATGGTGGCCACATGGCGTGGTGGTGGCGTAGTTGCTTGAATCCTTGCAATTTCTTGTAGTGTTCTAGAAATTGTGATTATTTCAGTACTTTTAAGCCAGAAAACTGCCATAGAAGCACTGATAAATGTCCCCCACTCTTTTTAGCCTGCCTATTTCTTGCATATTCCAGGAACAAAAAACTCGAAAATATGAGGTTAATCTCCTGATGATCTATGCCATTTTGAGATTGATAATGACTAAAGTGTAAAACATAACAGTTTTTATGAGAAGCTCAAACATAAGAAAAGGGCACGGGGATAGGCTCCTGCTGCAGCTAGTTGTCTTGCAGTCAGATATAGAGTTGAAATATTTTTGTCTGTTATTGAAAAAAGAGACAACATAGGATAAAAAGAAAGGAATAGATTACGAGACTGTGGATCGATATAAACTGGATTTTTATGGACTGTTACTCCTCCTGAATATTGCTGAATAAGCAGACAAAGCTTATGGTCACACATGGCTTTCTAGGGGTTGTGATCCCATACATTCTGGCACTTGACCGGACAGTGTAAGAGAGTACAGAATCAACCCCTGACCGGTAACACGGGGTTGTCAATAGTTGTGGTCAAACACTCAGAACATGTGGAGACCTTTCCATCACCACAACTTATTTCTGGTTCTCTCCATTCCTGGCTTTAACTTACAGTTATTGATACAAAAACCTCAATTGTTCCTTTACTGATGAAATTTTGCCTCCAACATTTTCTGTTGTTCAGTGTACTGTAGCTGGTAGCCCGCCGATGTTTCTTCCAGTGTACATAGGTATATGTGTAGGTAGGTACATGTATTTTCAGGAGAACTATAATGGTTTTCTTGATTACACAGCAATAGTTGCTGATTCCGGAATGAAATGTATTTATTAAAAACAGAAGATTCAGGAAACCTTTCCCAGTTTTTATCTGGCCTCACAACTGAGTAACAATCCAATGGGAAGTTAGCATGTGGACTTTGCTTGACATTTCCATGATTGTCTCAGTACGTCTGGGTGTCTGTGAGCGCTGCCTGTCACGCTTGCTTTTGTGATGACATGTTGTTACTCTAAAGAACTATTTAGCATTTTTGAAAACGAATGCACTCCACATAAAAGCTCTCTCACATAGATGTTCATAAGTGCAACGCTATTATATCCTGCTAGAAGTGCTGGCTATGAGATAGGATGTAAATGGAGGCATAGGCAATGTTCTTACCTGCTGTTTCACTTTTTGTTTCTAAGGCTACATGGCTGCTGATCCTCTATTAAAGATGAGCCTTTATAGAACCCTGTCATATAAGTTTACTTATTATATATACCAGAGTTTCAAATACAATTAAAGAGAAGAATTCAGATATGTTAAAGGGGTTGTATTACTTAGGACCCCCAGAGATCTGATGCTTACTCCTTATCTTGTGGACAAGTTTCATAAGGCAATTATCTTGTACAGTCAAATCCATGTGAATAGAGCAAAGGTCAAAAATGAACATCAGTGCTTCATTTAAAGGAATGACAGGGGATTTAGACCCCCAACAAATAGACACTAATGGGGGAATTTATCATTGCTTCTACGCCAGTTTTCTATTATGTGACTATGCCACCTCCACGCCATGTGGGCATGGTGGGGGCACAGCAGCCGGTGGGGTGGGTAGACCAGGCATAGTTTTGCCCAATGGTCTTACCGTCCAGTGGATAGGTCATGCGGCTTAAGGGCACCGACACATGATAAATTCTCCCCATGTTCCCTTTCCATTGTCTTTGGTAGAACAGTCCATCCCACCAAAAGGTTTTACATTAGTAAACTGAGTAAAACTTAGCTGTTCCATAAGGGGCAGACCACAACACTGAAACAATTGGTGGAACCTGTCCCTATGTTACAGGATGAGCGGAGGAGAAAGAAATATATGTATATGTAAAAACATATACAGTTTTACTCAGTTTACTAATGTAAAACCTTTTGGTGGGATGGACTGTTCTACCAAAGACAATGGAAAGGGAACATGGGGAGAATTTATCATGTAACCTGTAGATAACTCATGTAACTCTTGGAGCAGATTTTGTTATTGCAGGAATCTGGTTATAATAGTAATATTTGTAAGATACTTTATTAAGAAAACAGAAGAAGAAACTTCTGATTAACCCTTTATAAACCAAGAAAATATTTCACTGAACATTCCCTTCTGTAAGGAGCTGAGTGAATAAAGGAGTGGAGGTTGTGACTGATTTTTGAGTGCAGTTGTGCACCTGGAGGCCCAAAGGTTAACTCTGCTTGGGGTTAACAAAATGACTGCTTTGGCGTTATATATCATTGTAACTGCGTACTGAGTAATACAAAGGGGGTCATTTATCTAAAATAAGATATATATAAGAAATAAGATAAACAACCCCCATAATGTTCTTTTCAAGGATCTTCATAACACAGAGATAGAGAAAATGACTACTGTATATCGTAGAACACAACTTAAACAACCAAAAAACAGGCTTAAATCTTGTGGATTTGTTTCTATAGATCACAATATGTAACAAAAATGTATGGATCTTTATCTCCTCTGTAGATGCACATGGAATTTGCAATGGCAGTGAAAGAGCAATATTTTCTTTCTTTTGACCACTAGAGGTCTCACACAAGCCAGATGAGCGGCTCAAGCAAGCAGGCATCTGTGTATGCATCTTTGCTGTTAGTTTTTGTAATTGCGAGAGTTACACTGTATATTTATAACTTTATTATATTTAGCCCAGCACAATTTACAATATTAATGATCACTAAAGACCATTTTTGGGCCCATAACTGTAAGATCTTGCTTTTCGGTGGTTAATCCTCAATCTTTGACCTTTTCACATAGAGGTTAATGATAATTTACCATGATTCCTAGGGCATGTATCTTCTTCCTATAAATCCACAACTCAGAATATAAAACAATGGTGCTTTGTGGGTTTATGTTCCAGACGATGATGTGAATGAAAATCAATGATATACAGTATAAACAGATTGCAAAAGTGAGGTGTTTGTCCAAGAAATCAACTGAAAGACATAGCACTACAAGACTGGAATAAGTGAATATGTATAAATCACCATATACAATCTGTAATGCTTCTTAATGGGCACTAGTAATATGTCTGGCAGAACTAATGGTATTCTATATGGTGCCTAATGTTTTTTTTTACCTTTTAATTAGGCTTGAAGGGTAATTTATCAAATCTTTTATGCCTTATTAGGGTTTTAAAAAGTCATAGGAGGGCAGATGCCATATTGGACTCTATAACTGCAACTGTCACCAGTTTTGAATATTGGACACAAATATAAATGTTTTACCAGGGTAAGTATAAGAGCCTGAGGGGGTCACCCTTTTGTGCAGTCACCAGGTGCCATGGTTTACGTGATCCAGTGGCAGTAGGACTCAGGACTTCCTATCAGATCCTGTCTCCAGCAAATGAAGGGTGCTGTGCAGTCATTATTGCATGGGTGCCCCCTCCATTATAACTACCACCAGGTTGGAGGGGTGCCCCTCCAACCCCTCCAACCACTAACATAGTAGTGGTTATCGCGGACTGGGCGGGAAACCACTGCTGCGTGTGAGCTCATAAGAAATGAATTTGCCTGATAGCACACCGAAGAATGTAGACTTTTAGCAGCATACAAGAAAACTCTCAAATAAAATTCCTTAATACCCACATTAAAAAAGAAATTAAGGATGATTACATTGCCAACTTGTCAAGAACAAGTTAATACAAATTCTAGGAATTGAAAATATCAAGTGGTATTTATCACCAAAAATATATCCAAAAAACCTGCTGCAATGTGTTTACACAGACGCTGGATTCACAAAGCTGGGGTAGTGCTGCCATACTATTAATTGCAGACAAAAAGGTCTAAATTGCCTCTGCTTTCCTTTGATTTAAATAAATTGATCAAAGGCTTTGTAATTAAATTTCTTTGAAAAAGCTTCTTCCAAAGCACAAAAGGAACGTTAGTCATGGAAAGAGCAGCTTTGGCGGCATTGTTGCTCTCCTGTAATAATTCCATTTTGTTTGTAGCATGAAAAAGATGTTGTAATAGTAAATAAACAGGAAATATTTCATATAATAACGTTCTTTGGAATTGTTATGTTCGAATTGGCTTAAAATAAAGGTAATTCAATTTAGTGTCACAAATATCATATTTCATATTGATCTAAATTTTATACTGATGAGGTGAAAATCCCCTATAATTGGTATTTTCAAGGTCCACGTTACTAGAGTAGTAGAGCAAATGAAGCAGGTTTTTTGCATAGTACAGCTTGATGAATTGTGAATACAGATCTGAGGGGTTACAACAATTACCTATCTGGGAGGCAGCTGGCAGGTGTTACACAGCTGACACTTAACAAGTATAGTATGTGGCCAGCTCCTGAGCCTGTACCATAGTGTACATTAGTCCCACGTCTATAGTGGATCGCAATAACAGAGTAGATGTCAGCCAAACCAATTGATGGCAGATTTTGGGGCACAATAAACAGGTAGTTTTTTCTCCCTTTAATTATGTGGGCAGCATCTGATGTAACCAGAACACATTAATGCTGAAAATAGCAAATGTATGTAAAATGGCGGGCGTATAAAGGAACAACATTCAGCCTGAAGATGATAACTTCTTAGTTAATAAGGATAGCTGTGCTATATCAGCCCTCTAACATCTTATGCAAGGCTAATCCTTCACTGTGTTATGAGATTTTTCATAGTCCTATAATCACATTAAATACTGCATGCACACAAATGTGGGGATTACAACTTTGTTACAGCCTATGCTGTAGGGAATTCTACATTATATTTTGGAGCAATAGATCAGTGGAGTCTTCTTTGGGTTTCTAGCAATGTTAATCTCCCAGGATAACAACATTTCTAAAAGGATGAGATCCCTCAATGTGCTCGGACGGCAATTAATACAACATTACTAATGTGAGTGCTTTTTGTAGCTAACGTATCGGGCATTGTTACTTCCCTCTATCCTGTGAGGTGAGTAAAAACTTAATCGAAAGTCAGCGCTGAAATAAAATCCACTCTTCACATTTCTGGCAACCCTGAAATCTATAACTTGGCATGAAAAGAAAGCCTGTGCTTGTGATATATGGGATCAGCTGACAGTGATTCAGGCTCACGCTGTGGGAACCATTTATTCACAGATCCCATTCACTAGCCTTCTGTCCCTAACTTATCACATCCTCAGAAGAGGCATTTGTAGTGTCCAACTCTCATATATCACCACATCTATGAAGCTCATTTATCTCTGCGCTGCCAAAGGTATCACAAATTTTGCACCATCAATTTCACATCTGAAACCCAAAGGTCCCCATATTAAACATATTTCTTGCAAACTTTCCGGCTTTTCCCTTTCCTGGATTTTGATAGAACAACAGTAGAACAAAGATTGATATCCTTTCTTCTACTTCATGCCACTGTACGCACTGTACAAATCCCTGTATCCCCTGTGATAACTTCTGCTTCCACAATCCATGTCACTGGTTTAACATATAACTCCTTCTTCCCAATCGGATACCGCTCTCCTGCATTTTCCAAGAGCGTAGAGATACATACATGAATGGAGTTAAGTGTGGGTATACTGTAATGGCATTGCAAGTGATTATTATTGCAGCACAATCCAGAATAATAGTAATAACACAACCTGTAATTGTTGAAGTGCATTGTGTTTGTATTACCTACAGGTTCTAATAATGCCTTCTCTGTAAAATGTCACATATGCTTGAAGCCTTGCAGACAAGGTGACAAACCCTGTATTATAACTTCCATTACCTGCTTTAATTGGTACTTTTTTCACAGCAAGAGTGAAATGTGTAGGCCCAAATTCATGATTCATATGATCCCATAGGAGCACATAATTTACTGTACTTTGTGCCCCAAACCTATTTGTTTAAAATACATTAGAGTTTATTTTATTCAGAAAGAAAATTGTAGTCCTTGTATTGTCCTTTCCTGTCAAGCAGTTAAACATTGTATTCGGTCATGATGACCGCCATAATAGCTCCTAGGGCAGTTGTCATCCATGGCTTATAAATTACAAATCTGACTAGCTACTGAGTGATAAATATTTCCACCTTGCGTACTACAGCAAATCTAGTAAGAATTCACATTGAAAACTTCAGGCAACTAAAGTGGCTACCATAAAGGAAACCATGAGGAAGTAGATCTGATGGTAGATTCCTCCTGCCGGCCTCTGCCCTATTCTGTAATTTAATAATCCTAGAATCCAACCTAAATTGGTAAAAACCTTGTTTCAGTAACATGTAAATTAACTTCAGAGGCTACAGGGGTGTGGAGTAGCCTTAGCTCCCAGTGCCTGGCCAGGCTAGTATTAACTATGCAGTTAATTTACATATTACTAAAATAAAACTTTTAACAAGTAAGGTTAGGTTCCAGGATTATTAAATTATAGATTTGGGTAGATCTACTTCTGGTGGTGATTCCTCATGGTAGGTTTCCTTTATAGGTTTGAAGTAATGTAAACACTAGAGGTATCCTTCCTACATTTCCTTTTGGCTCAAGATGTATCAATATGTGTAGAAGGAGACGAGCAGTTATGAAAACTATTGCATTACTCTACTGGGCCCTGATAGCAATGAGAAAAATGTTGCAACACTCATCTTGGGATATTTTGAGCCGGGGTAAAGGCAATGCAGGACACATCTATTCATTGTTACTGATGAATGAATGGTGAATGCTAAGAGTATCTGCACACGGTCAGGATTTGATCAGGATTTATTTCAGCATTTTTAAGCCAAAACCAGAAGTGGAACCTTCTGCATCCTTTAGATGTTTTGGACCATTTCTGGTTTTGGTTTGAAGATACTGAAGCAAAATCCCCAATGCCGACCATGTGCAGATAACCTAAAGGTACACTTTAGTAAGGTACTCTAGAGTTTAATTTAATAATATAACCAAAGGGAATGCTCTCTTATATTATAAGTGCCTCTTCCCCCACATCGCATAACATCTACAGATTAAGAAGCGCTCTGATAAAACTAAAAAGCATGTTGATGGGATCAATAAGCTGATTTTTAAAACCTCTGACATTGATTTTCATATTCCTTGTGGCGGAAAATCACATCTAAATGTATCAGCCTGCAAGGGTTAAATTTACAATATTGGCTGCTTGCCAGGTTCTCTCTAAATTTTTATAAAAAGCATATCCTTTCACGTTTATATGTAACACATTGGGCTACATGTACCTTTGTTTTGGCTTGTGCTCATAGCCTTTTTCTTTATCTTTCTGCTTTTCTGCTGGTCAATTGTGTTTTGCCTTTTTAATACATCTGAGTTAAGGTATTTATTGATTTTGCGACTTTTTGCGCAAAAGTAACAAAAAAGTCAGATTTCCATGTCTGACACGTGGATTTGTGACGTTTTACAAAAAGTTGCAACTTTAACATCAGGTGATGACTCAGGGAACACTGCAGAAAGCTAGACAATGATGAACTTTGACGGGAGGTTGCAAAAGTGCACATCCACCACAAAAAGTGGCAAAAGACTAAATTGAAACATTTGGAACCATCTTAGCCATGCTTACAACCACACCTTATATACGGAGTTGGAAATTAGAAACTACTTCATTTTTGAACAATAATTTGAAAATAATAATATAATAATATTACTAGAAGAAGCAAAAATAAGAGACTTAATAAAAGCACAATTTTGTCCCCAGCAGGATCAGAAAAAAAGATGATCAGTGTATCTAATATGCCAATGTATCCTGGGCTATATATATCTGCTAGATTACACAGTTATGTTTTGTTTTTTTAGGAACATAATTTTGCAGATTATTGTTGGCATTTTTCATCTCCATACCCCGATTGGTCCCTTGTGTTTAATTTGCCCATTTTAATTGGGAAGAACAACTAGTGCAAAAACAAAAAACACAGAACACATTCTTTTTTGTGATTATTAGCATAATTTACTAAACCCATTACTAGCACCAAGGACAAGTAAAGACTATGTGGATTTGAAGAGTGAAATAAAAAGCATACAGAAAAAGCAGATGTAATGAGTTTTTTGAACAAAGCAAGGTCATATTAATCAGTGTCCCTGATCAGTCATTTACATTACGTGTATTACAGTATGTCATATTGTAGCTGGTGGGGAAACATCTGATGAATGCTGAAACTGGAACATCTTAAGAAACATCTGTAAAGGTAAAAGGGGCACATTTCATAGCCATTCATCTAAGTAGCATACAATAGACCAGCAATATTTTACCCACACACAAGCTTACAAAGCACTGAATGCATCAGAACGTACAGCGGTATACCCCAACTGGTAACATATAGTGGGGAACTAACTTAAAAATATCTAGGATATGTAACGGATGAACCTCAAAACAAAAGAGGGGATTTATTACAACTGATGAGTGTGCACCTGTCGTGATGCTCTCTCATGCATGATGCACCTAATATACTTAAGGATTATGATTATCAACAGATTGTTAACTGTTACATAAAGCTATATTGCTACCTAAATATTGAGATGCCCCAGTAGTGAAATCCATGTAAAACTGTACTCTTAATAGTGTTTTGTTGTTTATATCCTTTGTATTTTTATACATCCTATCTTGTGATACACTATAGGTCACTTTACAATTCTGAAAAGTCCACCAACAAGATATTAAATGAAGATTAAAACATGTTACGCAAAGGTAATTTATTAGTATTAAAAAAAGTACAGCCTGTGTAGAGTGGGTACCATGAGTGCTGAGGCACACAGTGCATTACCTGAGTACATAGAATTTTTACCGCATAGCTTGGATATGTGCACATTCATATAATTTTCCTATTTCTAACTTTTCTAAATATTTTTGTAAAATGTATTCACATTTCCATTGGTTTCCATTCTGTTTCTTGTGAGCAGGGCCCTCACTCCTATTGTTCCATGTGAATGCTTGTACTCATATACTTGTAATGTAATATTATATTTGTATATATGTCCCCTATGATTTCTAAAACGCTACGGAATATGATGGTGCTATAATATATGGTTATATAAATAAAGATTATTATTCTTTAAACATATGATCTACATAAAATATAAAATTACAATATATTTACTTGATATCCCCTTGTTTAACGTTCCATAAATAACATATTTGAACATATGTAAAACATTTAACATAATTAAATTAAAAGATCCCAATTAGGATTTGATTAGCAGAGCAATCTGTTGCATGTACATTAAGCTAAGCAGTGATGATCAGATCCTTGGTACAGATCTATCTGGGGGCGCCGCCTAACTGGTAAATGGTAGTTTTCCCTAAGCAGAATGTGCCGGGTATGATTAGTGCTGAAATAAAAAGCACAATTATGGCCAGAAGTTGATGAAATGTGGCTTAAGGGTAGAGATAAATAGTAGAAGTAAGGGAAAAGTACTGGAACAAAGAACAGGTTATTAGCAAGACAAAACTGGAACATTTCTATTGGAATTATTAATATGCAAATGTATTGAAGGACCAGTTTGGACTGTGAAGATAATTTCTCATAAATGTAGTCTTATGGTCCCGTAGAAACAAGACTGACTCCTTGGATACGACCACCTCTGTTGGAGGGATTGCACAAAAAAACTAAAGGTTTTTGTATATAAAATGTCTGGGTGTTACTGCATATCCTACAGTTGCCCTGTGGTAATGAACGCTGAATCCAAGTGGTCTGACAGGACAACATGGCTACATTTATGAGAAATTATCTTCACACAGGAACATTTTGTTTAATAACATCCAATTGAAGAAATGTTTACATATGGTAAATGAATTAAATTAAATGTGAATGCCCAGATGGGAATACCCCTTTAAAGTTCACTTTCCTGCAGTATAAAGACTGAGTCATACAGTATCATACACAATAAAGTTTACATGGCTACATAAAAGCTGGCGGAAACATCTTGATTTTATGTAACTGTATTGTGAAAAACTTTTCTATCTATTACAAATTATCTTAGAAGATTGGAGCAAGAAAAATAAAAGAAACAGTCCGGAGTGTGCAGAGGTCCTATGTAACCATTCTGTTAGAGATGGCTCAATGTATTATGCTTGCACTTTTCATGAGTCTTGAAGAATAAATCTTTGTGTAATTTGGTTTATCATGGGATTGATACGTCATAAGATCTAATATGTACACTGTGGCTAGAGCTATATGGGTTACTGCCCTTAACACAAGTAGCCTTAAATTCAGTGTGCCATGTGATTCGTGATCACCTAAGAGTTTTAAAAGGAGTAAGAGTTCTCCTTATGGAGACTTTGCAAATTAAGGCTGCCTTGAAGGCGTGTGGAGACTTAAAGTCCCACTAGGAGATTCTGGGAAATATACAAATAAGTTTTCCAGGATGGAAAACCACACCTGTTTTGCGATCTTGTAATCTATGTTTATCTACCCTATATAAATCATTATATATAGCACCATCATATTATGCAGGCCATGGGACACATATACAAGCAAAATATAACATTACAGAGTAATAAATTGTTCATATGAAACAATAAGAATTATGCTCTGCTCATAAGATTGTGCAATCTATGATATCTATAGCTATACAACACTATACAAATACTTAGTGCACTACACTCTACATTGCATCTACACTCTTGGGTTAGGCTCTGTTCAAATGATTCCTTGACAGGTCGGTTTTAAAATTGATCCTAATACTGGTGAATCACAATGGGTTACCTTTTTTTTTTTACAGCAAAAACAACACTGCATACTTACTTTAGCTATTATTACCGTTAAAAGAAATCTACCATCAAAATCAATTATGATAAACCAGGGACACTTACTTATAGATCCAGGCACCGTGACTGTGATAATCTTCTTATTTTTGTTATCCATGGCCTCGACTTTTAAAATTATGCTATTGAAGCTTGAGGGGCTTCACAGCCTGTTAAACTGTCTCACTCTTCCCCCTGCTACCTCAGAACATGTGCAGTGAGCACCTCCTGCTGTATTCACAGCCTGTAAAGCCAGATCACAGAGGGGCTAGAGTATCCCCTCAGAATCATAATTTTAAAAGTCGATTTTAGGACAGACAAAGTGCCTAATCATTAGCATAATTTTAATCCCGGTTAATCTATGGTTGATTATGATGGTAGATTTCCTTTAAAGGGCTACTAAAACTTGATGGAGAGGAAATAATCAAAATACTGTAAGTATAATATTTAAGAAGTAGAAGATTAAAGTATAAAATACTTTATTTGACTTCTGGCTATGTTATATTTATATTATATTTGTGATACTCGCTTAAGAGAAGAGCCTTTACAATACAATCTGCAATGTTCTTGCCTTGGATGAATTTACGAAATCACAAATAATGTTCTCCATACAAAATGCTACAATATGTTCCAGAATATATCCTTAAGGCAAAAGGTCAGCCAGGTCATGTAGGCATAAAATTGTTCTTCCCTCCAGATTTCCAATTATAAATGGATTGCAATATTCAAAGAGAAATATTAGCCACAGGCATAGAATTATCAAAGTCAGTAAGCAAGTCCTTCCTCCTAAATCATGGCACGCTTCTCTAGACTATACTACAATCCTCTATTTTTGAATCTTCCATGACATCATGGTTTGGTCTTTCCTTTTCACAAAGGGGAACTTGTAAAAAGCTTATGCTAAATTTGAGTTGCAAAACAATTCAGGAAATTGCATAAGACACATATAGATGTTGAAACCTCTTCTTTATGTAAGTTGGATGTGTCCATAGACTATTCATGTTATAGAACTACCATATTCACAAAAAGACTTCTTATGTCTTATACATTTTAGCAAATCCATGTATTGCCAATAAAATAATTTTTGGAACATTTTATCAAACTTCTTATACATCAATATTCCATGCCAC
This sequence comes from Engystomops pustulosus, assembly GCF_040894005.1. Taxonomy (NCBI): domain Eukaryota; kingdom Metazoa; phylum Chordata; class Amphibia; order Anura; family Leptodactylidae; genus Engystomops; species Engystomops pustulosus. The sequence continues at coordinate 131,490,458 of NC_092414.1, forward strand.
ATGCAAGCAGTAGCTTTGTATCTATTAATGATTAAAGACAAGCTTACTTTCCATTATGGGTTCATGCTGCGCCACCCAGACATATTGCTGGATTGGAGGCTGAACAGGCATTTTGGCAAATTCACGCTACTAGCTACTAGCCATGGCTTTGATTGGCCAGGGGGACACCTATGGCCAATCATACTTATGAGTGGTTGCTAGGGGTGTCAATTTGCTGGATTGGCTCTTATGACTCCAATCTGGCAAAATGTTAGGGTTGTATGGTATGAACACAAACCGAAAATTGTGGTTCATTCATCTCTACTAATGACCCAATGATATGTCATTTCATTCTATTCCAAAGAATTTAAAAGGGTTATCCAAGGGTATAAAAAACCCCAATGGTGGCCGGGATGGGGCAGATTAACAAACAGGGTCACAGATGCCATGGCATTCTCAGATTCCGGCTGGTGGAGGTGGCTGGCCACGCCCACACGTCCCACATGATACAACACTGGGAATAGGGACCTTGGACGGACGGAAGCCGGTTTCCCTGCCCCTGTTTGTTTAAATGGGGCACTGACCGTAGAGATTGTAGGGACAGCGCTGGAGGCCAGGAGGGCACTGAGTGGTAGATACATGTTTATTTTTTTTTTCAACCGCCCCATCCTGGCCACCAATGGGGTTTTTTATACCCTCGTACAACCCCTTTAAAGGTTTTTTTTTTTTTTTAAATCAATCGGCAAGAATGTATAAAAGATGAAAATTAAAAAGTATACATCTCCACCAGTCCCCTACTATTCAAGTCCAAAGCTGTTCCTTTCTAACTGTATTCCTGTATTCCTTCCCCACATTCCAGGAATACCTCAGAATTCCTTATCCGCCAATCAATGGTTATAGTGGATCACTGATATGGCCACTGAAAGGCTGAGGGGGCATTAATAGCTATTTCTAGAACACTGGAACAGAGACTTACAAGTAAAATGTATTGGTGGACAGGAAGCCTCTAAACATTAGCATCAGAGAATAGATAAATGGGAATAATATTATTTTAGTTTACACATATTTTACATTTTTTGATGGAGGTAAGTATGCAACAAGACCACATATAGAAGAAAAAAAGGAAAGAAACTAGTTCTTTCAATCCACCTTTCAAGGATGCACCAGGAAATAAAATTTTCAATGCTTTATTCTTGAATTAAAAACGCATGGTTGCCACAAGATACATACAGCACAGCAAAAACAGTCTACGCGTTTCGGATATCACGTATCCTTATTCATCAATAAGGATATGTGATATCCGAAACACATAAACTGTTTCATTTAATTCAAGAATAAAGTGCATCCTGGTGCATCCTTGAAAGCTGGATTGAAAGAACTAGTTTCTTTCCTTTTTTCTTCTGAAATTTTGCTACTCTCAAGCCAGAGTGATCCGTGCTTGGATGATCACAGGTGCTACGAGCCATTTCATCAGGGTGAGCTGACCACAATTTTCTCCTAAGACTGCATATAACTTATATTTCTAGCAACAATTAGAAATCACTTCTAATTTGCACAGCAATGGAGTTGATTGTAATATTTAGGAAGAGCATAAGACACAATTATGGTAGGGAATTTAGCAAATGTATAAACATAGTTATCTATCCAGAACATTGTAGCAATAGTATGATAGGTGGTAAAGGAGCCATGTAAAAACATGGCAAAACCTTAGAAAAATGATTAGGCTCTTGTTATATTGTCACTTCAACAGCAAATCTCCGACCTATTTCTGTCTCTTTAAATGTGCAGCAGTTCCAGGGAACTAAGGCAAAAATATATTACAGGCATAACTGTAGCTGGACTGGCACAGTGCCTCCTTCTTGAGGAATTATCTAAGTCCTTATATATTATATATGTATTGTTTCTTTAGAAAAGAATAAATCCTGGTGTTATCAGTGAGAAAAAGAAAATATTGCCTTGTACAATATGGCTTTCGGTATTGCTACGTTATATCAGTAGCTCTCCATATTTCTGTTTGCTTGCCCTGCGTGTGGTATAAATCAAACCTCTTCTCCTGGAGCACTGCCAGCATTTGCTATGCTTTGGCGGACCGCCAGCCAATTCTGAGTTGATAAAAAGTACTAGTGGAGGCCGATCATCAAACAGCGAGACGCCCTGCACAGTCACTCGTGACCCCAGAATCTGTGGAGAGTAACACTTTTATGAAATGGAAATACCACAATCACATTACTTCAAGCAAGGTAACATCTCAGTACCTTGCTGACTGCCCAGTCTCAAAGAAAAACACGAAACATCTTACGGTAACCAGCAACTTGTCTAGAATAAAGTGCCAAAGTATATAACTTTATATAACTTTATGTAATCTAGCAATCTATTGTGATCCTACAGGTGGTAGTACTGAATAATTGTATGAGGCTCCTTTCAATGCAGAGCTAGCAGAGGTTGTGTCATAGCTGATTACTGGAATATCACAATAACCGATTAAATCAAAATAATCAGGAAGATTAACTAGTCCTTTCTAAGATTTACATTCAAACTTATTTATCACAATGGCTGATGTCGGATAATACATTTGGTTCATATTTAGACTCACTAGTATAAGTTTATACCAAATTAACATTTTTTTCAGATTCTCATATTTTGGTCAAGGTCGAGACTTGTCATGTTTTGTCCATTACTCATTTCAAAGAACCTAACCTGTCTTTCATTACACAGACAATCCACTGATTGGAATAGGTATTGACAACAAATCATGCATTTAACAAGTGAAAACCTATTAAGGCACATATATCGTGGTTGGGTTGGTTAGTAGGAGGTGTTTATGCACAATGTGACAATCTATTATTCTATATGGTCCTTGTGGTAGCATATACATTAGCTTGGCCCCAAATGTTGTCCTTCTGATCTTCCAGTCTATATTCTGATTTAGATTGAACCCTAACCATTCTGGATACAGAAGTGATGATTCTATCTGAACGTCAACTAATTTAGTCTATTGTAACACTTTTTCTACAAAAATTCTCAGCAATATTTGAGATCACTAATAATGTGCATCATGGAAATAATTGCGTTACGTTGGTATACATAAAGTAACTTTTTAGAAACAGATTTTTTGTACTTCCTGTTAAACATGAGTTTTATTAGAAAGTTGTTATGCGTTAGACTATGCGTACAAGTATTGCTAATAGCCTAGTAACGCCGCATGTCAGTAAGATCAGCCCTACATATTACAAGCTGTGAAAAACAGGATTATTCTGTAGACTGACTGTATTAATGATCATAGTCATGTGCAGGGAACATAAGCCTCTTTAACTATGAAGCAAGCATTAATTATAAGATTTTATTTCCAAATAATCCTTGTTCGGCGTCCCTTGACAATTATACTTTGGAGACTAAGGGGAATAGGCACTTCAGGCCTGAAAGTGCATGGTCTCTGAGGTAGGAGAATTGACCAGGATTTAGGCCATATCCCAACTGGTTCTACTTCAGAATCAATTCTTTACACAAATACGCCTAAAGCAAACTACAAATTCCACATTTTCTCGGAACACAATAAACTTGTACAAAATCTGTCTCATGTTCTTGTGTGTCAGGGGGAAAGTTAAAGAAAAAAAGATGTAACATCGGTTTCCCTATTGTGCTACTTTAGGATGAACAAAAGCATGCATTTGCCCACAGCAGAACTTGTATTACCATTTAAATTGTAGATGTTTCCTTCCTGCTCAGATATTTTGGAAGAAAAGCAACACAAAATGTATTACGCTCATCCAATATGCCCAAGGACCATTATAAGCTCATGTTGTCTACTCATGCTTTACAAATATGTAAATCTTCAGTAATACATGAAATGGAACTGATCTCGTAACCTCATTTAGGGTCATAATACACCTTAATTGGAGAGATTCTATTAGTATAAATTAAGAATTCATGGGATCAGCAGCAATCGCATATATAACATTAAAGAGCTGGGACTGCTAAGTTGTTGCACAAACTTCCATTCGTATTACAGCTAAATGACTTTAAGTATAATAATCAAGAGAACGAGACATAATAGGCACATTAAAAGAGCTACCGGAAACAAGATCCCATCTTTTTACACATTCACAAAAAGCGCTGGAGAAATTGGAAGGATATTTGATTTCCTTTTCTTAAATTGCCGTTATTTTGTGTCTCTTCAGTGTTTCTTTTGCAAATTGAATTTTAATTTTCACGTGAGTGGAGAGCACAACAAAGCAAGGAGATTTCATGTAACAGCTGATAATTCCCAGATGGTTAATGTTTAACATTGACCAATAAAATGATATCAGCCATACCCATGCAGACACAAACCCAATTTATTTTCAGCAGCACTGTAAGGAGATACTTTGATTTCCTCTTGTAGAAACAGCTGCTTTTAAGGCTCAACAAAATGAATATGAAATCTTCACATCAACAACAAATCAATAGGAGATAGGACAAACCGTTTGTATTTGATTAAGTTATGGATACATTTTATACTGGAAACACAATAAGATCTACAATTATACTTTATGAAAAGGAATAACATAAATAGTCATTTATGGTGGAGTCATCACTTTTGTGCTTTATGGCAGGAAAGGCAAAACCAAACCTAGATTTTTTTGGTACCTTTTTGAGAGCCATCGATACTTTCCCTCCCCACCAGTTTTTGGCTTTCTTTGACCCACACACCACTTTGGGTGTGTCAGGGCAGATAGTGGAAGCGGAGCAAGCCAAAAGTGGGGCGGTGGAGGAATAAACGGAGTGTGAACCCCCAGCCCACCACATTTACTATATTCACAACTGGAAAAGCAGTGCAGAATATAGCTAAAAACTCTGGTAGTTCTGATCTGGTCTACAGGTTGGAACTGGCAGAGTTTGCACACACATTCACCAAGAGAGCGGAGACTCCTAGTGAATAGGGCTGCGGGAGCGCCAGCGGGGTGAGCTTTAAGAAGCCAGTCTTATAGCCAGGGAAGATCCCCCTGTGTGTGTCAAGTCTAATACAAGAAAAAATAGCTCAAAGGGGATTTTGTCTTCTTTTGGTGAAATTATAATTTGAATTTATGAACTTTTTACCTTTTTTTACCTATTTAACTAAAACACATTAACAAAAGTGGACAAACATGAAGCAAGTAAATGGATATGTGATCAGTCCTGTGCCTCGAAAAATATATTCAATTACATTTTATATGTATTAAATATTTGGCTTTCCAAAGATATTTCAAATATATGATGTTTATAAAATATGGTAAAGACGTTCGACTATACATACAAAGGAAAATAAATATGCAGATGATTCAATTCCATGTCTTTTTCAGGTATACAGGCAGATTTGTCCACTAGAAAAGACTGCATTGCAGCTGCTGGTGGGACCATTAATATGCAATGACTAAACCTATAGCGTTGTGAAGCTCATCCATCCAAGCTGGCAGTAAATGGCAAGATTTGGAGCTAAATAGATGCTACAAATCATAAAGCAGACTGCGTACTAAACACAGCAGGCAAAGATGGCATAGTTGACACACAGGTGCACATCTGCTCCTGGCAGAGCACTAAGCATGGCACACTGGGCAGTGAACTGAAATCAGGCATTCAGAGAGTCAGCTATGTCTGAAAAAACAGGAAAACACTATATTCACACATATGATTAACATTCAGTGAGCTGTGGCTGTGGTAAACCAGGTCATATAATACAGACCTGCAATAGTATATTGTAATATTGTCATTTTACTTTATCTGTTTCTGCTGCATTTTTTCTGCATTAATCTAAAATCATTTTCACCATTTTATGTGCTTTGAGGTTTATTTTAAAGTCTATAATGCATTATAAATGTCATAGCTATTTTTGTTTTCCTGTTGTTTGTGTTGTGTTTTTGGCAGTTTTCTCATTACAGCCTGCTCTAGGTATTCCTTTTATTCTATAATTTTTTTGCTGATACCAAAACAAACGCTTGGTTAAAGGCTTACAATACAAAATCTGCTGTAAAGATTCAGCAAAAATATCTCTTCGCCTTTTAAGCTGTAAAAATAAAGTTAGTGTAAAGGAAGGTCTTAAACCGGTTTTGATCTGTTAATGAAAATGTATGAATAAGACCCCTTAAACATCGCATTCAAGATATTCCTTTTCCTGAACATTTTTTTAGATCAAACATCTTTTGTTTCCCCTTCCTCTTGAGACATGTTTCGATCCTTCTCTTGATCTAAAAAGACTTACAGGAGAACGGGTATCCTGCTTTTATGCCAAGGACAAGCTGGTATATTATAATGGTTTGTAGGATAATAAGAATGTGCAAGGAAATAACCCTGTGACACGCTGGCTCATCACCTCACTAATGCTCTATGAGGGGCTACACGTGTACACCACACAGGAGAAAGATGGCTGAGATGACATTGGTTGGTTGTGGAGGTTTCCTCTATATATAAATTGTAAAAAGCTAGAGATTAATGTCTGCTTACTACACCTGCAAAAAGTATATGGTTATTGAAAGATTTTAGAAGCCCAATGGTCCCTTTCTTATTAAAAACGTGCTCTTAGTGAAGGCCCAATTCACTCCAGCATTTGGACCACCACTATTAATTTTGTCACTAAAACACTAATAACAAAAGTCTAACAGATCCCTTAAAGCTTTGATTTCAATGGACTTTTAGTGGCTTCCATTAGCGTCCATTTGCACCCGTTTGGCAAGTTGTACTGGAGCTGCACCACTATATTTTTCCATCTCAAATCATGGAAGTGGTGCTAACAGACACAAACAAGAGCAATTAAAAGTTACTTCAAGACATGTTAAGGGATCCGTCAGACTTTTATTATTATGGTTTCAGCAGGTGAACTTGACATCCTGGTACTCCATCTGAAATAACAGTTTTGGATAATTTTTTCCACGGACCCTGCTTTGTGCTGTACTCTTGTCTATATTAGAAATTCCTGAACACATTGACAGCTAGGTATTCCCAGCTGGGCAGTGTATCCCCAAACCTTTGTAGTCTCCAATCAGAGCTTAAAGTGGAAGGGGTACCCCCCCCCCCCCCAAAAAAAAATGTTTAGTATTACCTAGAAGTCAATTTATTCCTGAATTTTTATGGGCACATAACAAAAGAGCAACACAGCAAGGATGTTCCAAAGCTGATATTACATAGTGAAGGACATCTACCACCAGGATCAAGGATTTTAAACCAAGCACACTCACATGCTGGGGTGTGCCCCCTTTGTCAGGATCCGTTCTTCTTTTAGCTTTTTCTACAAAAAGCTTTTTCTATGTAAATTATGCAAATGAGCCTGAGGGTCTCTGGGCTCCATAACTGTTAATTACCAGAGGGGGCAAACATCAGTATGTCAGTGTGCTTTGTTTACAATCCTTTTTCCTGGTGGTAGATGTCATTTATACAATTCATCAAATGTTTCCTCTTCTGATAGGTGACTGGAACCTCTTTGATAAGGTAGCTAAGAAATGGGAAGATTGGGGAAGAAGTGTCGTCTAATCAAGGATGTGAGGAGTAAATAGATTCATGTAGCTGAAATTACAAGGAAATGGGATACTTGCTTGTATTATCCTCTAGCTGTCTGAAAGGAGGAGGTGGGTGCCGTATGAAGGAAATAGAAATATGTCAAGTTGCATATGAGTAGTGAATGATAAATCCATCCTTGTTGTGCCTTTCCCCACCAGCATACAACAGCTATAAATAACCTGGTGGGTCAGTATACACAATTACTAGTGGTTTTCTGGCGCTGTATGTCCTATAGATGAGAAGTGTTTGCACTGTTTGTATTGTGCAAGCAAAATCAATTTTGCTTTATCTCACAGCACGCTCACTTCTAGGGGAAGAGGAAGCACCAACCTGCAAGGATTCTTTACAAACCTTAATTGCATCTATAAGAGGAATATAAAGACTCTGATCTTCCTTCAGATACGTAGCTTCCCTCCTATACCTTGGTAATATCTCACACAATGATTGTTTAGAGCTGAACCTCTCATTTCAGATGGGATTTAAGAAGGACAAGGTTGAAGTTCCACAGCATACTAATGCAATATCCCTGGCTGAGTCACACAGGATTACTGCACAACTGCAACAAGGTCACTGTTCATGAAAATCTAAGTGATCTCCAGCGCTCTTTGAAAGCCGCAGAGAAACTATTAATGTCTCTGGCTGAATATAACACTGACCCTCAGGCGCATACGCAATCCCTAAGAGAAGCATCTGATCCATCCTCTGCTGCAGACACATGAAATTTAATCAAATCATTTATTTCATGGAAACAAATCGCCTTTTACATGTCTTTAAACCAATTAGAAGTGCCTGCGTAGGCCAGGAAGTCCAAAGCCTTTGATGCGTTCTGCTGGATATTTTCACAGTGATGAATATAGGAATATTACATCAGAGCAGAACGACTGTGACTTTGTGCCACATCCAGTAGCTGGCAGCATTTCCTGTCCTGTAAATAACCCAAATCTCTGGACATAAAAGTCTGCACACACCTGGCTTGGCAGGAGAAGCAGGTATTGATGTACTGATGCACCAAAGAGCATTTGCCACAACACAGTTTAATGGCCAACAGATTCATGTTCTTCTTCTAGCATCTATTCAGTGTTCCCTGTTAGATTTTGCTAACAAGTGAAGGCTTTTTTAGTTATCAACTATATAACCAGCCATACAGAGATCATAGTGTGACAACCGATGAAGGTACATACAAAACGAGTCAAGATGATTTCAAAACTGGTCTAATTTACATAAAAAAAAAACTTTTCAAGTAAGGACCATATGTTGGTCAGAGCCCTAACGTAAGAACTGTTTGCTGGCTGAGCTGATACGGTACCGGTGCTGCAATCCGTCCGGCAGAAAGAGTCCTTGCGTCTTATTGCGGCATGATGCAAGGACTGTTGTCTTGTGCAATGTGTTCAGTCTGTGAGATCAGATCAACATACAGGTTAGTTTTCACCGACTGAATACAAATTTCCTAAATGAGTAATGAAATGTGTTGTAGTTACCTAATTATTACTATGTCATCAGGTCTTTAAATGTTCACATGTGTTACCAAAAATTCAAACACAGATCCAAGTTTCCAAGCCTGTCATCCAGTGCTGATCAGCTGGCCGAAGGGTTTGTAGCACCATGCAAAGTGCTTCTCCTTCTGTACAAGCAGGACATGGTACTACACATACCATAGCTCTTGCTTACAATACTTGGCTTTTGACCCCTTAAAATAAAAGGGACACCATAATACCATAATGTCTTCACTACAGTCTACCACATCAGGACGGATATTCCTCGGAACAATTGCTCTCAAAAACTATCCCAATAATAGGACTCTTTAACTGGGTGTTTATCCCAAGCATAGGCCACAAATATTGAAATCCTAAAAAAACCTTTAAGAATTGACCAAAACCAATTGAAACCAAATACTCCAGTGCTAGAGATGCTATATACGCTATGACAATAGTGCATATACTATAACTGAGTGTTGAGTAGGGACCTTCATCTATGTCTTGTTTGCCACAATTAATAAATCCACTTAATATACAATTGAAAGGGGTTGGCCACTTTAATATAAAAATTAAGCATTGGTGGGGCACAGGATTATAAATATTTTTGTAACTTACCTTATGAATTAAAAATTCTCCAGCATTGTTCTGTTCTTGATAGTGATCTGTCAGTCTCTTATCAGTCTTCTTTCTTCCCCTCCTTGCTGTCCATGCGGGCCAGCCCACAGACAGGAGGAACATGTGATGTTCCTCCCGTCCAGTGCGCACTACCACAACATGTTCGGCATTGTGCTGTGAGCGGCACAGCTGCGTGTCCGCTCAACTATGGAGCCATGCAGAAAGCCGGGGATGCAACGGGGACAAGATGAGGAGACCTGGTAAGTAAAATTACCTGGTATTGGCCATTGGGGGTTGGGTGCTAGCAATTTTAAGAACAAATACCCATATTTCTTTTATTTTTAAACTAAGGTGGCCAACACCCTTTAAACTTCAGATGTATTCTTTTGTACAAACTCACCCCAGATCAGCCCCAAAATCTCAACTATTCTATAGAAAATAAAACATATTGGTTGACTGTAATGATACAAATCCAATATAGAAAAAAAAGCCATACAACATTTGCATTACGCTTATAATTAGGCTCGTGAGCTGCCACAGTTTTGCTTGCTAGCACATATTTTAATTGATGCGTTTTTGTGACTGCAGTTGATTATTTTTTGCGAGTGCTGAAAGGATCATGTTAAGTCCCAGCGCTATATGGTAATTAAATGTCTATTGTAGGAATATATTGCTGCTATCTCTATTTATGGGGATATAAAATATACCCTTAATGCGCAAAAGAGCAAAGAAACTTAGTGTTATAGCTATTGCTTTTATCTTCATTATGTTTTCTGTATCACATCTGTTCTTATGAAGTATATACAAACCATAGAAAAAAAACCTATTTCAACTTAGCCCAAGTATTGCAATAGACAGAAATGGTTAATCCAACCTACACACATCCTGTAACACAGGTTTCTGCACAAGAAAATGAGAAAAGCTGGTTTATCAGGGACAGTAACACTTTTTTCCCAAAGGACCTTGACTAAGTCCATTTTCTGACTGCAGCATTAATTGAAAAGCAGGAGCGGGGAGGACTCTGTATGGTTCTGCTTTGACAATAAATCGTCCCGACAATGACAAATGCATGCATTTACTGAGCAGTCCAAGACTTCCTTACAAACACAAGAAGAACGGAACCCAACACAGCAATTGCCTACATCATCAGACCTTTCTTTTTTTATCCGCAGCATTTCCTGGATACTAAGGAACATTTGAAACAGAGAATGAAATTTTCTCATCTAATACCAACTCTAATAGCACAGCATCAAGTCATCTTTTATTAATAACAAAAGACAGCCTATGTAATTTTATATAATGTGATAAGACTACGGGAAAATATATGTTTCTTTAACAAACACTTAGCATGGAAAAAGTACATAAAAATTTCCTTTTTATTTGGCCTTCAGTGTGTGCCCTAAGAGCTCAACCAGTTATCCCCTACACTTCCTTCCTGTCCTGTACCGACTGTCTATATATCTGAAAGCCATTACTCTAGTTGTAGACAGGTGCAAAACTCTATGGATTGTGAGTTTGGACACTAGATGCTATTTGAGATGATTATAAAGTGTAGCTGTCTTAATCTTCTGCCTTAGTGTAAAGAATGGAGGAAAAGAAGCTACTGCTGAGACAGAGGTTGTCAGCTTCAGACTACAGGGGGTCCCCTACTTAAGAACACCTAACTTACATACGACCCCTAGTTACAAACAGACCTCTCTGGATTTTGGTAATTTACCGTACTTTAGTCCTAGGCAACAATAAACAGCCATAACAGCTATCAATGGTGCTTTATTGTTTATCCTGGTTCTTATGACAATCCAACATTTTTAAAATCCAATTGTCACAGAGACCAAAACACTTTTTTACTGGGGTTACAATAATAAAGTATACGGTTCCGACTTACATACAAACTCAACTTAAGAACAAACCAACAGAACCTATCTTGTATGTAACCCGGGGACTGCCTGTACTAATATTACAAAAAAAATGGACAGCAATGAATTGCGAAAAAATAATAATGTATCTCTCATAGGAGATTTATAAAAATATACACATGTAAAGTATAAAATCCACAGTCTCTACTGCATAGTAAAGATCATCTTAGAGATTTCTTTTCTACATTATTATAAAAAAAAATACAATATTTGTGGGTGATAACCCAAAAAAAAAAAGTAAGCATATTGTCAATCTCTCCACTTTTTCGGTATAAGTTACTTTTTGGTTCAGAAGCATTGATATTTACATTAGAAAAATACTCCAGACTAGAATGAGCCAACCAAGCCTCTCAAGTGGAACTCTCAAAGACTCATTAATGACAAGAAATGCATAAAACAATAATCATGTCACGATAAGTACAGTATGTATCATTACCAGATTTAGATTCCAGTGGGTAAGATCTGGGCTGGTTCCCAGCTGCCTCATTTCCTCAAATTTATGGCACCTTCAAACAGCCAGAGCCATAATCTTTCCATGTCTCTGTCACTCTGGTCTAAGAAAAAATATGTTGCCAGAGGTATTTTACAGCAATTGGAATGATGAAATGGTTTAATAAAATCCTTATACAAGGGTCAGTAAAGGACACACAGTACGGTATGTAGTCTATACTACTATATTTTAGCCCCTTTCACTGCTGTTCACATTTAAGGGAGACTCTCATTACTTCCATTATAATTATTCATTAAGAAGTCCTTCAGCCTTCCTAATGAACCATTTTTCACAGCAATGTTTGCTAAGTATCAGCACAATATGTTTGGCCTGTTGCTTAGCAATAGACACTAGTGGGTGAGCACTATTCATCTCCATATTCCTGTTGGGATCGAACGTGTTATTTGCTAAGGCAAATAATTATAAATGTATTTCTATGTGATATAGAAGATAGTCAATGGCAATGCCAACACGGTCTCTCACCTTTCCACCAAAGGTTACACTGATACCTTTCTGACATATATAACTTCCACAGTACAGGAGGACACGGACATGATTCAAATCATTCTAGAGCATTGTATAGGAAATATACTAAATATGCTAAAAATCTCTGATAGAAGCAGGTCCCACCTCTAGGACCTTCATATATCTCAGAAGCCTAATAGGATGAAGGCTCAAGATAATCTAACTTTAGTATCTGGCCCTGAACTACAATACCTAAGAGCAGACAGCGGTCACAACTCACAAGATGCCTTTGAATTATTTATCTGGAACTGCATGATGGCATCAGATATCCTGCAATAATTAGAGGAGAACAATCCTATGAAAATAATGTGTACACATGTCTTCTTCACAGGAACATGTAGTATTATGTTTATGTATGTAAATAGATTCTCATAAAAAGAGCCATAAAACAGTATACAATGAACATGCTGCTGTATAAAAGAACTAGAAAGGCCTGAAAATATTGCAGTGGCCACTTAATTTAACCTACATAGAAATTTTTCATTCATTTATAGAGCGAGATGAGAGATGTTGGTGTAAGATATCCCATGAGCTAAATCTTATGCAGCATTGCTGGTCTATACTGTACAAAGACACGCGTGCACTCTAAATTTGTATCTGTGTGGAAAAAAATCCATTATACGACACAGATATAGCGACTATTATAAATAGTTGTCTGGTCTCCACTGCCGGCATAAGCACATTTTGAATGACCATGGGGGGATTTATCAAGGTTTGAACTGACCCACCAATTGTGACTCTTTACCCCTTATACCACTTTCATGTCAATTAGTGGACCATGCGGGGCTGTGATGCCCCACGCTGGCTCACTTGCTGTAGCCTGTACCAGTCCTTGTGTATATAACACAAGTCTATGCCAACCAGGACCTAGCATAGAATTGTGCAGCTGTCTTATGAATATACCAAGAGGCTGAGCCCTCATGATACATCTGGTGGGGGGGGGGGGGGCATCAAGCACTAGTACATGATGTGCCAGTATTTCATAAATCAACTGAGTTTAAAGTGCAATTTAGCTAATTTTTGACATGCCCTTGTGAGTTCAGCTAACCAGAAAAGGCACAGCCACACTACTGCAAGAGGCTGAACCCTCATGATACATCTGGTGGGGGGGGGGAGGGGTCGGGCATCAAGCATTGGTACATGATGTGCCAGTATTTCATAAGTCAACTGAGTTAAAGGTGCAATTTAGCTAATTTTTGAAATGTCCTTGCGAGTTCAGCTTACCAGAAAAGGCACAGCCACACTACTGCACTTTGGTTTTCTTTATACTTTTTGCTGCATGCCTTTCTGAAAACAAGTGATCACGATGGAGAAGAGAACTACCACCAAAGTTATGAAAAATGCATTACACTAAAAAAAAAAACATTTTAGGAATGAGAACTGAGCTTGCCATAAAATACTTCCATATGAAATCAGTCAGAGTCACAGTATAGTCACATAAACTGCTATGTAAAACTCATTTATGCTTGTGCCGAGATGTAATAGGAAGGTGTGTAAGAGACATAAGACTGCAAAAAGAATTACAAATAAGTTGGATTTTTTTGTAGCTTAGAGCATTTTAACATGTTGGCAAGTAAACCATAGTGCATTAGGTGCTATAATCCTAAGATTTCTCTATTTTCTATGTTGCTATCGCTCAGTATTCTTAGCAAGATTTTATATTAGAACACTTTATTTAAGCAAATAAACAACATATTAAAAAAGTAATTAAAACAAACTCGCTTTTTGTTCCTACACACATCTGGCTCGGCTTGCTTTTAATTTATGTCAGACTATTGTCTGGTATTTTTGAGCATCTGGTCACAAGATATTGCATTATTTCCTTGTGTTTAATTGTTAGGAGACTGACTTGTTCCATTTGCTCACCCTAAATTTGCTGGAGGGAGAGAGACTACATATGTTAGTTTTAATGCTCTTAAATATTCCACACTGCTAGCATAGAGTAACAAACAATGGCACTACATTGAAACAAGATGTGTTCTGTCACACTAAGCTAGAGAATTAATGGTTTTTAAAGTTTTTTGCCCCATTAGAATTTTTTTACTTTTATATTTAGTACTATAAAGGCGGCTAATAAGGGTTATAAAGTATCCAAAAATTTGGCATTTGAATTGGCTTTATATCACACCAACCAAAAGTAAACATACATTTGAGCAATACATTGCATTGGGATGGTGGATTAGCAGTAGTCAACCTCTGATAATATATTTTCTATAGTTGAGTTTTTCTTGATCTATCACCCTTTACCATCACCAGACTAGGGGTTGCCTATTAAAAATAATAATAAGTTCCAAGCTAGAAGAGATGGTTCTGGCCCTAGTTGGTCATGTGATGCTATGCTGGTGCATCATGAGATCTAGATAACAAGAAGGAAAGGTAACAATTGAGGTAGAGTCTTTTAAATGCAGAGAATAATTATTTAATCTGGTGAGGGATGTTGGGATGGAAAGTTGAGACTTATGGTGTAATATGGCGAGAAGACGTTTAGCCAATACAAATAATCTCCATAAGAATTATAAATACAAACATAAGATAAAAACACACAGCACCAAATATAGAGCTGATGTCCACAACATCTAAATTGGTCAACGTAAATTTTCTCAAAATAAGGTAATAGATAAAATTAATAAAAAATTTAGAGTGAATAAACATATAGAAAATCGTATTCTCACAAGCAGAATGAGTGGACAGTGCTGAAATAATTTTATTGACAAGTGTAATAAATAGTATAATTACTGTTAGGGGTAACATGAGATGATAAGAACAACATTATGATAGCTCATGTCACAACACAATAGTAAGGGAAGAGGTAGTGAAAGTTGATAGGTCTTCATCTGTTGTTAGATTTGCCATCCGATATTCAACCATGAAAGCAACAGACAGGGTCAAGGTCTCGGAGGACAAAAGGGTCAACTCATCTGTTGGTTTCTGGTGAAATACTCCGCATGTAATATTAAAGTACCAGCGAAATGTGATAAATTAATATTGGGAAAAATAAAACAAAGAGAGTCAGGTTCGGAGATAGTTAAATGTGTTTTATATTATCACGTTCATAAACAATTTTTATTTTCTGTTTGTGATTTTCAATGTGTTTACGCTTTTCATTGTGTTTATATTTTTGCCATTTGATCTTTGTCCCAGAGGGTTCGGGAAGGAACACAAAGCTGTAAACTAATACAGTAAAAATGCAAAAAGAATAAATTTAGATGGGTTCACAGATGACTTGGAACAATATGCAGCAATTTTAAGTGAACTTCAATTTTAAGTGAACTAGTGATCTATGTCCATATGTCTTCATAATTCACGCTGTTATGTATTGTGATGCTTAAAGGAAACCTACCATGAGGATTCTACGATCAGAAGTAGATCTGAAGGTAGATTCCTCCTGCCTGCTTAATCTGTAATTTAATAATCCTGGACCCTAACCTGACTCGTTAAAAATGTTATTTTAGTGATATGTAAATTTACTGCAAAGGTAAATTTCGATAAAATTCCAGCAAAAACTTTTGTAAGATTTGTAAGACAGAACTGCAGAAAGATGAGAGGTTAGAGCAGGCTTACTCTTGACCTTGATCAAGGCCATCTTGTATGGTACATCATTTCTCCAAATGGCAAGAAAAATGCACCTTATGAATTCTATTTTGCTGCATCATTGTTGCAGTAAGGTGTGCCAAATGTAAAGAAGTGAATATTAACTGTAATTAACTGTTACAGTATAGTAACTGTTTGACTTTATGATTGTATGTTATCATAGTCTGTACATATTCTTCAACACTTCGTATTATATTTCCTTTGGATATATGACATAATCATGTATAAATCGTGTTTCCCATGATTCTTAGGATTTTTCCTTAAATGCTCTACTCCTCGTCTTTGCTTGTTCAAAATGTGTCAAATATTTTATGGTGTTTTAATATGGTGTTAAATAAGTTATGGTGTATTTTTAAATATTTTTGTATTAAATAAAGTGAATTTAATGTCAATCTTTTCCTCAAGTTTGGATGCTGGAGTTCCAAAGGTTTTAGAAAGGTTTTAGAAAGTTTTAGAAAGTTTCCAACCTACATTAATCTGAAAACCAGATTGTCCATAGCAGTTTAGCAGTCAGGATAAAGGCCGAACAAAGGCATATTCCCTTGATAAGATATATTACACAGTTTCATATATTAACTATTCACTCAGAAAAAAATATTTTAAATTGTAGTTACTTACAGAAGCGCTGTAGTCAGATAAATGCAGTCAATATGTGCATCAGAACAGCATATTTATAGCACATTTTGCCCAGCCCCTAAAATAGTTGACTTTTCTATGCCAGAAAACTAGCAATGAACCGTGGCAACATATCCGTAGTAGAAAGCATGGATACTAGTAGTAATTGGGGTACGTATTGTATTACCTGTAGAAATTCTTTGTTGCCTATGGTGTACAGTTCATACTTCGGCAATTAAAACTATAGAGGCGGGCCAAATGTCTAAAATGAAAGTTTTTGTCTATAGTTATACTTTAATCTTCTTTTCCTCCTTAGGGATTACAGACAGTAGTATGAAAAACAACAAAGTGCTGCTCATCTAATAAAAGCATTGTTAAAGTGAATTATCATCCTCTTGTGTTTTCAGTCCTACTTCCTTCATGATATTAATTCCTCGGAGAGTTGCCTTAGAATATAGTCTGTGAATAGATAGTGGCTGTTAATTTGCTTTCTTTTTACATAAAATGTAGGTCAAAAAAATGGTTCCACAACCTGCTTTTTGCCAACTGTTCTTTTTATCTTTTTTAGGCAAATGTTAGAAGCTGGCATATATTCTAAACTGTCTATATTTCTATCATGATTATAAGCTGAAAATGCTAACTCTGAGAAGTTTCATGTGAATGACAATGTCAATATTAATATAAAAGGTTCTCGTTAATTTATATTAAATGGCCAAGGATCACTTATCCAGATCACTGGGGCTCCTACTGCTAAAACACATGGAATTCAGGAGAGTGGAGGTTTGATAGACCCCCATGTGAATGAACGTGCCTGTGCACATGCAGGAATGACACATTCTCTTACATTAGCTAATGATCTTGTGCAGTCCATCAAAAAAGAATAAAGCACCCTCTATACCTGCACAATAGCACTCCATTCACATGGGGCGTCTTGTTTCCTTGTTCTATCTATGCCTGGGGGTTCATGTAACTTCCATTCAACAACTATAACATGAATGACATGGGTTTCAATATGCAATAACTCTGCTTATGTGCAGGAAACTAATCAGGAGCCAATTTTAGTGTTTCCGTCTACAGACCCCAGAGCAATGACATATCCTGTTTCTATGATACACACCTGACTCATACATTGCATGCTGGGAAGAGTTTACCAAGATAAGTACAGCTGACATTACAAAGCTACATCTAATTTATTTATCAACTATATGTGTCACTATATAAGCAGGAGGAAACTTGTTGCCTCTGTGGCTCCTCAAGGTGGGATGTGATGTTTTTGCTTCGTGCCTTCAATAAAAAGATTTCTAGTAAACTGCTTAGAAAGCTGCATAAAAAGTGACCTTGATATTTCCATGACAACTACACATTACTATGATTATTTCACCTGGAAGTTTTTCTGATAATTAGAAAGCATCTCTAGTTTTCGTATAGCTTCATCTATCTTGTTTTTAGAAGTAGAATAAGGTGATGGATGCCTATAGCTGCATGTAAGGTCCTTTATACTCCACTGAACTTTCCAAAATATTTATGGAAACTGAAAAGGGGGAATTTTCATGTGCTGTATAAATATCACACTCCTCTATAAAATAAGGATTAGACAATTTTTAAGTTTGTAGGCTAAAATCCAGAAGAGAATTCCACTTTCACTACACAGAGAACAGAACTTTATTACTGGCTCCATTTTCTGTTAATGCTATTACTCTTGTGTTGGAGGTTGCTGTAATCAGGTGAGGTCTTCAGTGTTGGACACCCATCCAATAAATAGTATTTGATAGTGTATAATAAGTAAAGATTTATTAATATTAGGTCAGCAATATCATGACCAAGTTGCGACCATAAGCAGCAGAACGAGACTGAAACCAAATAAAACATATAGGCCCTAAAAAAAATCTCAGGATACACAGACAACTTACTGCAGTCTATTTGGAGCCCTTTGGTATATTTTTTTTACATCAGATTTGTAATAGTGGGTTGGACACCTTGAGCAGCAACTTTCCTAACCAACGGGGAAGGGAAAGGATTTGTGTCTAAATTTGCAGCTTTTTAAAAAAAACACTTTGCGAATAGTTGCACTTCATAAACTGCACAAACTGTCTAACACATCATGATTCCTATTGCTGGGGTGAAAAGTGGATTGAGTCACTCACACAATAATGCCGAATGTACAACACAAAGACAGTTCTGTGCAGGAATACGGTGGCAGGCCTCTTTACAGTTTAAAGTTTGGGTCTTCAGAGAGCTACTTTTCAACCTATGAATCTGTACACAACCTAGTTGGAGGGAGCAGTTATGACAAAATGCAGCAAATGACAATGTAGGCTACACAATACTTGATGATAATACTGTAAACATTGGAAAAAATGTGATATTCTGGAAGAATATTTCCTTCAGAACACAATCACACAATAACAAAAAACTACAAAGCATTCAAATGTAACCACAGGAAGTCAGCCAAGTGTGAACACATTTATGAACGCATTACATTTGCCATAGTTCAGCCATAGTTTAAGAGAACTGATCTCTTTCTTTTACTAATCTTTTTCTTTACATATATATATATACTGTAATTTATAACATTAGCGTTACACAAGACGTACAGGTTACTCTTTGTCCATTAGCACAGTAACAGTTTAATGGAAATAATTCTATAATGCTATGCTAACACTGATCTTTGAAATTCAATTCAACTTTGTGGGTTTGCATAGCTGGCTTCTATTTTAAGTTTTATTATGTTAAATTAGGATTGACATACAATGACTCTAACATATTAGAGATTTTTAATTGGAATAAGTCCTGGAAGAAGCTTCAATTAAGTCCAATCAGCTTTTCACCCCTAATTTCATGAGGTATCTGCATTATATTAGAAGCTCTAATTTGTACGCCATACTCTATTCATTTGTCAAATGCTGTCAGTAAAAGAAAGCAACAACATAGTCTTTCATTAGGTAATAGATAATAAGATACAGTATACAGGGCCTATTCTCAGCTCATAAACAATGCCTACGATTGGCTGACTGTGTGGTAGTCTAGGAGATCTACCCCTTTGTGAGATTTAAGGATGGAGTGACATTGTCCAGCTCATAGTCACCAGAAAGAAATTAGGTTCTTTAGACAATTAGTATGTTTTTTTTCTGTTCTGTTTTTTAAACCCCATTACATTTTTGAATACTCATTGACTCTTGTTTGGTTTCTTATTGTTTTTTTAATCGATACATAACATTCATTTATTCATTCAGAAATGTTTAGTGACTATAGTAAAGTATATAATATACATCATTATTGAAAGTAGCTTCTCCGTGCCTTTTCCTGCAGTGAGCATTACATCTGAAAGCCTTCTGAATGCTGTCTATTGCAATCAGACAAGAAGGCTAATGATTAACCCTTCCCATACCTAAAGAATATTTCCCTAGATGATCAAGTTTCTGTAAGTCTGTAAAGAGTAAAGTCATCGGAAACATTATCACGTTACTATATCTCTGAGCTGTCAGTGGTGTACAGAGAGAAAGCTGATTCATAGAAACTCCCTAAATAGGAAAGAAAGGCAAAAAAGAAGAACACAGGAACAGATTTTTTTTAATATAGTAAGTTTAGTTTCACTTTAATGACTCTTACTTCTGCATATTCTAAATATATTTATGAAATATTGTAAGAAAATTAACTTCTGATACCAGTTTTCTTGAATAACCTAGATCCTTATGCATGTAGGACACTCACCTGCCATGTGTCACTTACATGCTCCCGTCACACACTTAAAGTTCATTATTCAGTCACAACATCATATTTGGGAACCATTAAAAATAATAGCATAAGTTGCACAGTAATATCCAGAATAATGCAAAACCTTTTGGTCCTACCTGCCATTTCCCATTGCCAATATGTTTACTGCATGTTTTCCTGATGGGTGAACATTTCAATGATCCGTAAGAACCCATCATAATGATTATGACCTTTGCTATTTTCGTCTTAATCTACTGGACCTTCAATGGTATTCTTACAGAGGAGTTTAGTAAAAAAAAAAGTATATAGTGTGTTAAGTGAATTTTTCAAAATGGTCGACTCTATGTGACCAATGCCAATCAGTGGCATTTATTACATGCATGGTCCACCAGATAGGAACTACACCTACTAAAATGTATAAGTTGGCACTGTATAAGACATACTATATGGTAATTGCCTTAATAAATGTGTTACATTTCAAATTGACAAACAAAAGCTCAATATTAAACACTTAGCTCTACCACGTCATAGAAATTCTGGCCTTTGGATACAGTATGACAACTGGCTTATTGTTGACTCTGTTCTGCAATGCATTTTGCCAACTATTTTTATTGCAAATTTTGCTAGTTCCATCCAAAAGGCCACAGCAATAATAGGAACTGCTCTGCATGTATAATTGATATTGCAATATGTAACAACATCAACATTCTTGGTTTCTCTTGACCTGAAATTGGCTGGTATTATATTTTTAATTAGATGAGATCATGCATATATTGTCTTGACTGATTAACACACTGCGCACAGAGGACATAAAGAAGCCGCATTAACAATGAGAATTCATCTCTACGCTCACCACTTGGGACTGAAACAGCTGCACTAGTGAACAGACCTTGGATAATAAAAATTACCTCCAGCAGCTCTCAACACGATCTGATATTATCATTAACTACAGCACGATTCCTATCAGGTTCTGCAGCCTGCCGTACGCGTGGCTTCATATCTTGCCCATGTGACAGCGTTTCTCTAACCATACAGACTGAGTCTGAGTCTGCCATCATTTTCCGAATAAGGACATAGAATAAAACACTTTCTCAAATGCTCTCTGTGTAATGAAGTCAACACTTTCACACAATCCACCATAAGAAATACACTTTCCGTAAAATTATTATATAGCTATACACATTCCATATGCCACAAACCATAAATTATAAGCAGATGTATGAAAATCATCCTTAAATGTGCTGTTAACTAGACAATATTACTTGTGTCAATGGTGAGAGAAGACGTGGAAAATATGGAATCCTCGTTATCAAGCTTTATATACATATACCTTCCTGGGTTAAGCATGTCAATGCATGTAATTACTGTTTCCTACAAAACGTGGATTTATTTGCATAGAGAATGCATACTTTTAATCACACTTATTTTATGACTTGTATGGCCACTTGCAGCAGAGCAGAACTGCTCCATATGATGAATAAATTAAAGCATAGGTTCATAAACCTACATGTCTGGGAAAACTGCATTAAAGGGAATCTGTCACCACATTTTTCACAAATACAATTTTTCACATGTTCCAATAGAGCCCTATTAACTGACAGACTTCTTGAGACCAGGGTGACATCATCTAAGGTCCTTTAGCTCCCTAACATTAGCAAACTGTACCCCATGTATATATCTGATCACATGAAATCACGGCACTTCTTCACAAAGAACCTTGCTTTTGGTGGTTTCCCAGTTACATTTGTTCATTGCATCTGCATAGTGGCCTCAGTCCACAGATTAAACATTATTTTTTTTGGACTATAAGGCACACCGGAGTATAAGACGCACCATCAATAAATGTCTGCTAAAATGTCTAGGTTCATATATAAGGCGCACTGGACTATCAGGCGCACCTGATTATAAGGATGAATGACCAGCAGGTGGCAGACTTGTGCACAGTGCACAGTCACACTACATTTTATAGCCGCTTATAGGATAGGGATAGTAAATATACACTATTAGGCAGGTTTTAATATTTAAAGATGTATTGTGGCACTTTGTTTGATCAGTTTTTTATGTTCTCACTTGATGTGTATATATTGCATATGTATTTTGTATGGTATCCCCATATGGATTACAATATCTTTCTTTCAGTTATGTATTCTGTATAACAACTCCTCTGAATTAGAATACATTTTTTAATGATATTGCATCACATATTTATCTCCATAAAGGTATATTTATTTATATTTGTAGCTATTTTGTGCTGTAATATTGTGGATACTAGTACTTTTAATTCTGATATATGGTTTGTATCACGGGAGTGTCTCGACGCCAGTGCTTGACTATGGGGAGGTGCAATGTAAAGGACGCGTCTCCTTGGTAGACTCTCCCCGGTCATGTGACATGGGTGGACGCCCCGAGGAGACTCACTTCCTATGCTCATTGCACGAGCATGTCAAGGATTCCAAAATCCTTTTTGACATTTGAGCAGAATATCCAATATATAATTCCACTCCATGGCATCGTGTGTTTTGAAAAAAAAAAATATGGACCCAAAGTCATGCCATTAAAGAAATAAAAACATCACAAATGCTGCGTGTTGCATATTTTCCTTACAGTTTATAGTTACTGTGATATTGGGCAAATTAATCTGAAAGTTCATATCAATAACCCACGTTGCTCTCTAAGGAAAAATATAGTCAGCATCAATATGGGTGTCAGATACTAATTTACTGAAATGTTTGCCTGGACGGTAAGATGAACAGTAATAGTTTCACATCTAAGGCGAGGATGATATAATTAATAAAATATTAAAAATCAAAATCATTTGACTAGCATAGAAGAAACATATAAATATAGCTGACATAGACATTATACTGCAACATTTTGATTTCCCAGACTTAGACAATAGAATGATTGAGGGCAGGCATTGATGGCATTGATCTCAGTTTCCATTAGCTTCCTAGATAGTTAATTTCCACATTACTGCACAATTAAAGTACAGAGGAGACTGGCAAGACTAATGCATGATGGAGCTGTTCCACCTTATGAGGCTTAGACTGTTTATTTAATCACATTGAAGTCACAAGAAAACACACATGGGACTTACAATTTCTCTTTATTCTTAGTTTGTCCTTGTTTTCTGTTATAAGAATTGAAGAAAAAAATGTCAAAGATTTTGCCTTTTGTCTCCAACACTTTATTTCTCCTGCTGAGCAGATTTAGTATTTTCTATAGTCACAGCTGAAATGAAGTCATTTTTATGACAAAATGATTGATAGCCGATAAAGTCATTTTTAGAAATGTCCTGGTCAACAAAGCTTACAATCAATTTTATTTGCTAAATCCAAAGACATTCTAAAATTTTTACTTAAGTTAAAAGCTGCTAGAATATAGGAATGTGTCACATTTAAGAAAACAAACTCAAGTAACCTTCCTGCTCTCATTTTTTAAATTTGTCAGGTAAGGATAGTTCCAGCAGGGGCAGATTAAGATGGTCATGGACCCTGGGATGTATGACTATTATAGTCCATACAAATCTGAAATTCACTTCCTACATATGGTGCCAGAATCAAGAATGGAAAGGAAGATATGTCCCTTCTGCCTGCCTTCTGCTGTTTCAGGGCTTTTGGTCCCGAAGATCTTGAAATGGCTCTAGTCTACAGGTGTATTGAGGGCAGGAACAGATGTATGAGGATTCATGGGCGACGGTATTCTCAGTATAAAATTTGGAGGGTGGTTAAGTTGTTAATGGGCATCCTAGAGGCTTGAAACCCGGGCTACCGCCCCAAACCACCTATTTTATACTCCACTACTGCGTTCCAAGGTAGGTCACCACTACAAAAGACCTCATCAGTAAGCTGTGAGCACAAATCACCGAGGACAGTCAGGGAGAGCAACCGAGGTCAAGAGGTCAGCGCTAAGGCCTATGGTGGGCTGCAACAGTGACCCATAGGCAAGTCCAGTGGTAACAACAGCATGGGTGCTGCAATTATCCTGGAACTGAGGAAATAGCTATTTTATTTTCTATGAGTCCATTTTAAAAGAAACCAACCTGAATTTTTTGATACGTCAATAGTGGTTACTACTGTTCCAAACAGTAAAGGCCAACAAGAAACTGGTAGTTTCTCCAGCAAGATGTAAAGGGGTTCTGTGAATATAACAATAACTTTCCAAAGTAGGACATATGAAAATAATACAGTGTAGTTCGCCCGCACCCACGTTCCTTCAGTGCCATAACAGACTGACCACAAGCAAACTAGTTACACATTACACACAATATTTGCAATGGTCATCATATAACATATAATGGTCATCATAGTACTAATATATATAAGTATTATGGGCTGCCAAAACTCCAACTGAGACAACCTCCTATTGTTGAACTAGTTTTAAGGACTTAAAAGGAACATGTCACTAGAGAGCTATATTTCACTGGGTACAGGTTCTTATACACAAGTGCATTGTAGACACACTTTTGTAATGCCTTAGTCTTCAGTTGTTCGTTTAATAGGCCACCTTAAACTTTACGTGGCTCCATATCAGTATATTCCTGAAAGTCCTGGGGGTGGCTGTATTTAAAAATGTAACGTTCGCATTCTAATAAGCATATTTCATTCCCTCAATGCCCCGTCACCTATATTCAAAAATAAGCTTGCCACTGACTATGCATGCGTCTTTATGCTTTGTAACTAGGTAGAGCGGCGGTACGCAAACTGATAGGCGTGCCAGGCCGCCAGGGAGTTGTCAGAGCTCCGAGGGAGATAAGCATAGGAAGTATAGGTTATATTTTTTTTCCACAACCCCCTCAAGCTCACCAGTAAAGTTTTTATTAATGTCAGACAACCCCTTTAATATATATTTTTCTCAATTTAGCACGATCCTAAAAAAACACTTTTGGAAAAGGACACATTTGGAAAGATTGTCAGGCCATGTAATAATGCATAGTGGTTGTTTTAGGTGGTTACCAATGATATCTTACAAATCCCTTGCTAGCACTCGTCTTAATTGGTTCAAAAGAAAAGATGTCATCATGTCATTGACTGAGCTCATATTCTAATTAATATTATTGCATTTAAAAATTATTTGTTTTGTATGTTAACAAGATTTCTTTGGATTTGAATTTAAGCACTAACATACAAAAGCCCAAAGTGGTGAAGCAAAATCCACCTGCCATCTAATGTATTTGTTACGGTAAGTTCCATAAAATGGCACTGCTAACAGTTCATTACCCTGGCAATAAGAAGAAGTTTAATGATCAGAAACCATAGCACTTGCACTCTGGTTGACCGATATAAAGCAGACCTGTTACACTTCTCCGTCCCTATGGTCACATTTTAGTCTATCGTAGGATGACTCACTTTAGTTACCATAGTAACTGACACCCTCTTATAAGAAATGTGCCAGCAGAAAAGTTGCCGTATGCTTGTGAGGTTTACAACATTTTAATTAGTTATATTAATAACTGCACCTAGCTTTAATGATACCAATTATACTTTGGTAAACATTACTAAGTATCTTATGAATAGCCAAATTATCCATAAACCTTCATGCATAATCAAATTTTAAAAACATGTAATTTTAAGCGAATGGCAGCAACAATATATTTCAAAAGGAACAATTAAAAGTAATAGATTTTTATAGATGGAAATTATTTTCCACTCATTATCTGTGATCAGAATATATCACTTTTCATTCTTTGTCATTTCTCC
Source organism: Engystomops pustulosus (assembly GCF_040894005.1). Lineage (NCBI taxonomy): Eukaryota > Metazoa > Chordata > Amphibia > Anura > Leptodactylidae > Engystomops > Engystomops pustulosus. The sequence continues at coordinate 131,516,583 of NC_092414.1, forward strand.
TTATGCCCACATGAATGGTGAATATGTTTATAGCAATGTGTCTATGGAGCACTATAACTACCCACCACAAGACTTTGAAGGATGCTTGTCATATTCAGGGTCATATTCTTGATCTGTTTAGTACTGCACTATAAAGCACTATATAGCAGGATTCTAATTCTGATATGTCTGCTTAAGTAAACAATTTGTCTTTCAGATGAATTCGGTGTTGTGCTGTTCTGGGAAAATGATTGTCTACCAACATACTGAAGAAACATACCCCAAATAAAAGCAAAGCTTTTAAAGTCCCTGAAATGCAACCTAAGACCCACAGATATTTCAAAACATGTCAACACAGCAATTTAAGCAGTAACCTATTACTAACGTTTCTCTTGTTGCTCTGCCACAGCTTGCAATGGTACTGGTGTCCTGAGAACATTGATATCATTGAAAGAAGGAGGGGAAATTTGGATTATCATTGTAGCTTCCTTCCTGAAATAGGAAGAATTGCAGGTTCTGGAGAAGGAGCTCTAATGATAATCAGACCCACACCTTTTCACTCGCTGGGCTTAACATCGAGAGGATGCCTTCAGTCCTGCCTGGAGAACTATGCTGGGGTGACGGCCTGTGTGCTTGTAAAAAATGGTGCTTAGTGGTACCTACAGCACCCATGCAACTGTCACATTAAATTGTTAACTTATTCAGAAATATTCAGGAGGAAAAAGAAAAGTTATAGAAACAATGGGAAAAACATTTAACCAAGCCGGCACATGTGAGGATGGCGAGTGATAAATGCCCAAGATAAATGTAGGCTTTAGCAAGAGCAAAGGCATGGTGCAGGAACTCCCCGTGCCTGGACTACTCTGCCGGAAGCCGTGGCCATGTCATGGCCCTGCACACCCACATGATGTGGAGGTGGTGTAGTCATAAGAATAATCACAATTTCTTGTGATTAATTCAGTGCTTCTACACCAGAAAACTAGCTTAGAAGCTCTGATAAATCTCCCTAAATGTTGAAGAATTGGTTTATTATGGTGGATGCAATTCAATAATACAATAGATATAGTGTTCACCTAAAAGTAAAATAAAGAGGATAGCAGAGAATAGCAGAAAGTGTTATTATTGTGTGTGCACAATAACACACATAATATGGAATTGAATGGGTAAAATAGTGGTCTGCCCCAAGCTGGTAAGTAATGCAAAATGCTGTGTACAATATTTGTAAACCAGTTGACAGCTTCTTGGAAAATAAAGGAGACTCTGTGCCTCAAATCAATAATCCCTGTAGGCCTAACAAATGCAGAACCTACAACCCTTTATAGCAGTAAACACAGAGGCACACATCAGCCAAGACTACATCATTTCATGGGTATATCTAGAAAAAAAAAGTTAATTTACCATACAATTCACATATAAGGGAGTCCTTTAGGTTAGAACTTTCCGCTAAGTCTCAGACATGCACCAGTAGGCATCACAACACTCTTTAAGAGATCTCAGTGAGTAACTACTTTCATTTGAAGCTCTGGCAATACAAATTGAGGGAACAAGGTACAGAGACAAGGATTTCTATATACAGAATTTGCTATTACATAGGCCAGACATCAGAACTCATTACAAAACATTGTGCCACTCATCTTATAAGCTTGTTTGCCACATAAGTGACATATAAATATGCAAATTCCTCATCCCTCAATGTAAAGAGTTAATTAAAAACAAGTGGTAACAAATAAAACCTTTATATTTATTTTACTACAGTCCCTAAGGTCAATGGCACAGGGAATGTAAACATGTCTTTGCTCTGTTGTTGGAGCAATACAGGCAGTCCCCGGGTTACATACAAGATAGGGTCTGTAGGTTTGTTCTTAAGTTGAGTTTGTATGTAAGTCGGAACTGTATGTTTTATCATTGTAATCCCAGCCATAACGTTTTTGGCCTCTGTGACAATTGGATTTTAAAAATGTTGGGTTGTCATAAGAATCAGGATTAACACTAAAGCTTCATTACAGACACCTGTGATAACTGTTACCGCTGATCATTGTAGCCTAGGACTAAAGCACAATAAATTACCAATAACCAGAGGTCCGTTTGTAACTAGGGGTCGTATGTAAGTCGAGTGTTCTTAAGTAGGGGACCGCCTGTACTACTAAAAAACCCTGTAATTACTTTCCGATGGCTCCCTGTTTCAGTGACACATGGTTGGGCCGAAGTCTTGGTGGTGACAGGAGGGAGAATGATCATGTAACTGTTGAGCATCACCATTCTCCTTCCATTGACCTCAGTTGCCAGGACTTTAGGTTCCATAAGAAGTGCAATCATTGAAGGTGCGGCTGCACAAAGAGTCGAGGAGGTAAGTAAAGTTATATGCTCTCTTTAAAGAAAATTGCAGGAAACTGGTTTCACAGAAGTCTCCTAACATATTCTATTGGCATATAGTATATAACCTGGACAGACAGCTTCAGGACTCCACAGCCGGACAGTAATCTGTGCTCAGACCTTCATTAATGTATAAGAGGCTGACATCAGTCAATAGATCTTGGAGGGGTGGTCAATCAAAGCTCAGTAAATGAATAGTAGACTATGTTAATAGACGTACATTAGGTGCAAAGAAAGCAAAATTATTTAATCTGTAAAGGAACTTCATGTAATTACTCATCTGTAATACTCCTTCAAGTCTGGGGCTAGTACTTTATCTAAATGGTAATTATCTAATACAGCAAAGAATTGGCATAGAAAACTGAGGAAGGATAGCACTATGTCATTCAAAATGCTAAGATATGTCATCTTTACTGTATCTCAGTAGCAGCACTATTTGCAAAAGGGCCAATCCAAGTTAATAAAAGAAGCCTCCTGGGAACACTGACCTAATCAAGATGTATAATTGTGTGTCATATGTAAATGATAGCATCTCCCCTAAACATGGTAATGTGTATCATTGTGGATTTACGAGCTGAGAAATTCATCACTGGAGGTTAATTATAATGTTTAGCAAACACAATCCCATGAGGGATGTGTATTCAAATATGATTCTTCCTATGATCTCAATACAAAATGAACTGATCTGGCTGGAATGAAACTATGTGGATAGGAGAGATTAATCTATACACAAATTGTTTTTTCTGTGCATAGTAATACTTGTCAGAAATCATACTGCCTAATAAAAAACAGCAGAAAACATTTTGCATGTAATTTATCAAGCCTTCATGGTGGAACTCTTACATTGAAAGTTCGAAAATATGGTTTTCTCTCTTGTAAAATTATATTACAGAATTTTATATTTAAATGTTTCTTACTGCACTATTGAAAAGTGGGTGGAAAAGTGGATTGTCAGGGGACATACAACAAATTTATCATTTGCAATACCAGAAGAAGGAAAATGTGAAAGCTGAGTTTTTTATTTAGTTTGTTTCTGCCAGGTGCAGTGATTCACTTTCAGACAGCCACTTCCGTATACTGAAGGTGCTTCTGAAATTACTTGTTACTTGTTTTCCGCAAGTCTCTCCGCCTATATTGCTTTATGGTACTGATCTCTTGAAATCGGTAATAAATTACATGCTTTCCATATGGTCCATAGCTGCAGGTTGGATTCAGGTTGTCATTTATTGAAGCCAAAATTCTATTGTCTCATGTCTCATCATAAATTAGGCGCATGACCAAAAGGGTGAGGCCATAAGCTTCAGCTACAATCATCATCTACACCTACTAGGGACTGTAGATGATGATTGTGGCTATAGCTGATGGCCCCAGCCTTTTGGATAGTGGTAGGGCTGTATAAAAAAATTTATGGTTGCACAAAAAAGTCTGAAAAAATGGCCAACTCAACGTGATAAATGCTCCACATGGTCTTCTAACAGTTTTTGAAAACTGTACTTGAGGAGGAACCTTAAAGATAATAAATGATGCAACATTTGTCTTATAAGTCAAGTACAAATTATACAAAGATCTAAGCTCAAATATAGCTCTAAGGGCTCACTCAGATGTCCAGAACAGGGCTGGGAGGAGTTAGCGCTCTTTCCCCCTCCCTCTTCATAGTAAGACATGCGGTCGTGCCGCAAATCTGCTAAAATATAGGACAAGTCAGGATGCAGTGACACACCATGTGCTCACAGCACCATAGAAGTCTAAGAGGACCTTGATCTGGCGGGAAATCATGTGATCAGACCACGGTGCTCATAACAGCCACGGTGCTCATAACAGCCATCATTCTACAAAAAGATTATCACATGATCAGTCTGCGGAGTACAGACAAGCTACTTGTGTAATCCCTGTTATGGGAGTCTTCTCTATTTATTATTTTATTTTGTTACTTCCCTTTTCTAAAAGGTAAAGAAACGTTGCTAATAGTAATATTGTTTACTTTATGAATGTGAAAAATTTGCTTACATGGAATTAGTTTGAAAGCTTTCATATGATGTTTTTCATTTTTGTGTTTTGTTCTATACACTACATGTGGATTTCTACATCTAAGTAACGACTTATGCTTACGCATAGCAGACAATCCAGATGGGCAAAGCTGCAGTATAAGGGCACAGAGGATTCAAGACAACAACCTGAACTACTTATTTGGCAGAAGGTGTCTTTCAAACAATTAGCTATTAAAACCTTTTGTATTACAATGGTTACATATTTCCAATCCTTAGACTGACCAATATCTAGATTAGAAAACTGTGCATAATTTTACTATACAGAATGTTTCGATGTCTTTCAGATCATGAAATAGGACATATGTGCTGTGGAAGTGCTGCCATAAGTTCACAGATCCTACAAATTTCTATGCACTCAGATCTTACTCCTTCATCTTCTCAAGCATTGATAATATAATCATTTCTTCCACAATGATGTCCATTTCCTAAACTTATGCCAAAGATGTTGAAGGAATGCTTAAGTTGTATAAACTATTGTCTTTAACATGTAACATTACCACTTAATATATATGTTAATTGAAAACAATAAATCAGAAAGGAATATGCTAGGAAATGTATTCCCATGCATCACTACAGCAGATGGGTTTCAGTATATAACGGCCATTAACCTTAGTGGTCACTATTTCCTAGGAGTGGTGATTTTCAAGGATCTTGCTCCATGAAAAGCAGAATGCATTATGAGGAAATTAATAAAAAGGAATGTAATAAAAAATACATTAAACAAAGCTAATGGGCAAATGACTTCTCCAAGAAATGATTCATCTGGCATGTCCTATCAGTTTGCTGAGGCTGCATACCAGTTATGGCTGAGATCATCAAAACTGTATCTAGGGTACCAGCATTTCAAGGCATTTACTCCTGGAGGTTATTGAAAGTGGAGACAAGATGTACAGCAGAAGGAATGAATTATGACATGGAGTGCCTTCAGTTATGTTACATAGGGGCGCCCACATTCAAATAACTGAGTGCTTAAGAAAAATACTATGAGCTGATGGCAATGTTAATCAATATAACCAGGAGAGAGACTTTTTTTTATCCTGACAGCTCATTCGGCTTCCTTGAATTTGGATTTGACAGTGTACATGGGTTATAAGCTTGAACCGGAGCCCAGAATTGAAGTCCTTCACCCTTAGGAAGGTCTTATTGGCACTGGTTACCTACGTTCTTTGATTACAGTACTTGATTTTTAATACAATTTTTGTAATACAACCCGAAAGAACAAGTTTGGTTAATGGAGAGCTCTTTGTGTCCCATTTGCTAACTCATGGGGGAAATATTGGAGCTTTCACTGAGTCAAGTCCCTTCTCTGACCCATATCATTAGAAATCACAGCAAAATAATGCAGTATAATGGTTTACTTGGCTTTAATAAAAAGCATATATGAGCCCCACCATAATAATGTACCTAACTTGTTAATATCCATGATGAATAACAATGAAATTTTCGGCTATTGAATGCATTGCATTTTTCCCCCTCTCAGGCTTTAATGCTCTTATTTTCATGTGTCCATGTAAAGAACATACAATCTTGCCCCCTATTTAAAGTAAGATGATGTAAGATAATTATTAGAGATGAGCAGACCTACTCAGCCCTACTCCCTCCTCTAATTCCCCTCTTTTTTTAATTCTGTGGAGAGCTGTAATCTGACAATTCAGTGGGCTGAAAGTCCATCTTGGGAGATCAAGACAGAATTCATGATTTTGGAGTTAATATCAGTTTTCGTCATGAAAAGGGTATGTTGTACAATAAATGTTTTTCTCTTAGATCTATTACAAAGTTTAATATAGACTCTTGTGCTAATGACTCATTAAATTTTCGTTGAAACATTAAAGAATATTAAGAAATCTAATGGCATGTAGTATAGACGTGTATGACTAGTTATGAATATATAAATAAACATGTTATCTAGCACAAAGTCAACATATTTTGCTCTTTTACATTGGTAGTTTATTGAAACTTTTCAGAAGTGACTGCTATAAGTTGTTTTCTTACTTTTGGTAAATGGATAATGACTCCTTTAAGTTGTTTTGTTACTTTTGGTAAATTAGGAATCAGGAGTTTAAATTATAGCAATTAACAGTAATGGGTTAGTAAGATTTAGGGCGGAAAAAAGGGAGCAGCTCTGTCTCAAAAAGGACACGTGGGAGCCCTAAACATATTTGCAGAAGGACTTGGTAAGGAGCAATATGGTACACAGATTCTAATGAACTGTGGCTTATCCATTTTCTGCATACACCATTATCTTTCATTTGCATAAGATTAATTCTAAGGGGGGGGGGACTGTGCTGGGGTGGCAGAACATGTACACATAACATCAGATGCCGAAATCTGTTCTAGCACATGATACAATGCTGCTCCAAGAAAAGCAGATTCATGATTTAGAACAGAATGGGAAGCCTTTACCACTGCTCGCACCACTATGTAGTGTGATAAAGAAGCAGACGTGGGGCTGTTTCTTTCATGCTCCTTATTCAAGTATGTCTATAAACATATAATATCTATCCAGTTTTCTACATTCTATCTTAATATGATCTATTTACTTATCTGGTATCTATCTTAGCTAATCTATCTATCTATAAGAAGTGCAAATATGTGATGAAAAAGAAGCAATGACATGATATTTTTATGTCACAGCATGTTATTATTCTGATCCAAAGTGTAGCTGTATTATACATGAGAGTGAGTACATTTTGTCACAAATTTTAACAAAAGTAATTCATAGATAATAACTGTAGGAGAGATGTAAAGGTGATTTATACATCAACACACATTTAGGAGCTCCAGCTTGCCACATTTTTAGACTAAGAGCTTTGAAAGGGGATTATACTTAATAAATCATCTAATCTATAGTAGTAGAAAGCGGTATAAGTGCTACAGTATGCCACATCTGAAATGACCACCTACAAGCATAATAATGAAAGAAACATGTCAAGAAGCTCTTCTCACATATTATACTTTCAATGCATATCCTTTACGCTGCAAACACATTACCTTTGAGGGTCTTGTACTAAGACAGTTTAGTCACTCAAGGCAGTTCTTGATGTTGCGAGCTTCTTGCATTACCTTCACTCAATTTGTACTATAGCATTTGCTAATTTAAATAAATGACAATAACTGTATAACAACATGCCACAATGCATATCTTTACTGTTCTGCATTTTTAAAGCTACATCGGTAAAAACATTGGGGCAGATTTACTTACCTGGTCCTGTCGCGAGGTGCGTTGTCCGACAAGGATGAAGTCCAGCGCGATTCTTCAAGATCGTGTGTCCATTTTCCTGCATGTGTCGCTTTCCCGCTAATGTCTGCCGGAGTTCACCTTCTTCTCCCTGCATGTGGGTGCATTGTCTTGTGACACAATTTGAATTGTAAATCCTGGCTTAGTCCGAATCAGTCGGGTTGTCCGCCGGCCACGCCCCCGATTTGTGTCGCATGCAAATCGGCGCGATTGCGACAACATCCAATCTCATGCGGCAAAACCCTACTTAGATGCGGTGTAAGTTGGAAATAGTCAGGAAACCCGACGAAAATGCGCCGTGCGGACCCTTAGTAAATGTGCCCCATTGTGTCCCTTCTGCATTAAAGATGTGTTTCCATTTGAGAAAATAAATGTTATTGTTTGTATGATGAAAAGCTTTAAAACTTTCCAAACATGCTTTCTGTATCAATTCCTTGTGGTTTTCTAGATCTCTGCTTGCTGCCATTCTATATAAAGCTTTTAGGTTTACTTCCACTGGATAGGAATCTGTCATGGTCATGTGATGTCACACAGGTGTACAAAGAGTAATCATAGCTGTGCGTTAAGGGCAAGCATTTGTGTGACATTGCATGACCATGGACAGAATAGTATTTACTGGAAGTGAAAGCTTTCTGTAGATTGACTGCAAGCGGAGATCTAGAGAGCAGTGAGGTGCAAAATTGTAAAACTTTTCATTATACAAACAATAATATTTATTTGATGAAATAGGAATACATCTTTAAGCAAGTTTTTTAGCCACTTATCATAAATCCAAAAAATAATATGTGCCAGCCATTATAGGAAATCTACCATTCACAAAAAGTCAAAAAGAACAACCTACAGATACTCATCTGTCCTCCTCTTCATCCTCTTCCCGGCGCTTGTCTTCTCTAATCTTGACACACGGGGATCACCTAGATGAAAGATTTATAAAAAGCAGCCCGGAGCACAGGGACAAGATGTCTGGCGCTTTGGGCTGCTAATTATTCAAGCTCTCACTTCCCATTCTGGCTGCGGGAAGTAACACCATGTAACAGGCTTGATGTCATGCCTCTTGCACAAAAGATGCCTCCCACTCCCATGTTGGAGAAGGAGATGACGTCATGCATGGGGTGTGAATAATTAGTAGTGCGGAGCACCGGACATCTCATCTGCTTTTTATAAGTCTTTTTCCTAGGTGATCCCATAATATCAAGATTAGTGAAGAACAGGTGAGTATATGTAGGTGTTATTTTACTTTTTGTGACTGGTAGATTTCCTTTAATGAATCAGGAGCATAGTTGACACCTTTTGTATTTTCAGCTATTCAACTACATATGAAAATTCAGATGCACAATGAAGTATCTGAGCAGCAGCAAATAAAATCTCAACCATACACTGCAGAAAAGAATCCACCACATATAGTAACCTCCTACGAGGAATTTGATTATATATTTAATGCCCATGTCATTTCCACATAAAAGGCACATGTATGCCACTATTTTACTATTATTATTATAATAATATACATCTTTCTTATAATACAGTACTGTTGTATATCTGCAGGGTGAAATGGAACATCTTGGTTCCTTTCTTATTTGCTAGTGAGCTCCTTTACTAGAAAACCTAGTGTAACCTAAAGCTTTTAGCACACCTTTTGTGAACAGGTTGTAAATCACATCAATGGTTTGTGTTTTACCACCTGCATCTCACATATTGTGCAGCATTCCCATTGTGACACTGTTAGACATGACATATTAAAAGCCCTCTTTGACACGCAGACCCGTTAATGAGAATCCCATTCAGACATTACCCTGCAGATAACCCATGGTAGGGGGTTCCTATTAGCATATTACATGTGGAGTATTTGCATTGTGAAATGAAACATGTGGAGTGAACATGTTGGGTACACACACGGCTGCTTTAAAGTCGGTGAAGAATAAAAAGATAGCATCCAGTTGGTCAGCAGACATTAGAAAAGCCTAACTTGGAACAGAGAAATCCTGCAAATTCCTTGACCTTTCAGTCTGCAAATATCAGCTGGAAGGTGGTTTAAATGCCATATGCCGGAGTGTGCGGAGGCCTGTTTTCATAATACTGCCATGGATTGGTGTTTAAGAATTGGCAGTCTGTTCCTTCTCTGGCTGCAATGCACTATACAGTAAAATGCTCCAATAATCCAGGCAATGTGTAAACCTGTGAACAATCAAACATCAAATCTACGTGGAGACATTACTAACACATTGTATTAGTCCATCTAACTAAAAAGAGAATGTGCATTAGCAATCACTCCCAGACAGGAAACTTAGGATTATTGATACTTGATGTTCGCCCAAACATCCCAAATGGTGGGATTCCAGAACATCGATATATGCTATCAGTTAATTTGGTGAAAAATGGCATTTTAATGGCATTAACACATATTTATCTTTCTTATAACTCATATTTCATGCAGCTGCTATAGTTAATGCTTTGCAGCCTGCCAAAAATACAAGAGAAAGCTGTTTAATTGGAAGTCTCTGATTTGATATGTAGGTGGAAATCATCTAAGACTGTGTTCACATCTTCCTTCTATCAAAACAAAGAAAATAACACAGAAAAAGCTTCTTTTATCGGATAAAACCCTATTTCTTCTACTAAAGTTAATGGAGTCAAATTTGGGCATTGTATCAGTCATATAATGGATCTAGTGCTACAATTTCTTTGCTTTTCTGTTCCTATACTACAACATGAAACTGCAATAATTATTCAGCCTTTCTTCCTTAGCATTTATTCCACCATCACCACCACAAGGCAGTGTTTCCCCTATGAAGCTGTTTGTTCTACTACATTTGAAAAACTGAAGTATAATTGATCGTAATCCTACAAAAGCAGATTTATCAGACCTAAAGTAGGAAAGGAAACTTTTTTTTCTGGATGGAAACTCCTTTATGTAGCATTTCTCAGAATCGGCTCTTAGATGGGGTTTCGAGTAGACACGTCCACTTGTCCTAAAAGCTGACATGGAAAAAGGCTGCCATGATTCCCCAATCCCTTTAAGGTTTATAATTCAATTGCAGTTTTTCTTTAGTGGCTGATTTTGATTTGCCTCCATATTTTACATTTATGAGCTTTAAATCTAAATTCTATGGGCTGTGCCTGGTGAATATTTCTGTTCTCTCTGACAGAACATATTTTAGATGCAGATGTTGATGTGTACATATGACTACGCGACCGGTGGCATGTCTGAGCCATATATACCCACAACTCAGCACGAGTTACTTAAACCATTAATTCTGCAGCCAACATCCATAGCAACTCTTGTGTGACTGCGTTATGAAAGAAATGAGAGGAATATGTCCTTCTAGTTCTATGCAGGAACCATCTGTTCTATTTTTCTTAAAACCTAGCCGCAAATCTGTCAGTAAAACTGTTATCCCTTCCCGAGAGAACATTGCATAGTTATTTCAGATGTAAGTGCGACTGTTTTCTACTTTAAAATATGCTTTACAAATTCAGATGGTAGATGCTTATTAAATGCACTGCAAGTCAGCGATCTCTCTGATCTTTCCTTATGTTGTCTAGTTAGTAATCCTAGACTAATGTTCTTACAAAATATCATTGTTCTGAAAGTATTTTTTAGCAGCCAGTAAATCAAGGCAATACCACGGTCGAAAACACACATCTATAGATAGGCTTAAACGCTGGGAATAGAGCAAAAATGATTAATAGTAGTAGTAGTATGGCTTATTTGCTGCATTTATGGGTTTATGCCAAAACTATATGCACTGAAAATACAAAGAATGAAACCAATGGAAGTAATGGATGCTAGTGACAGAGACTCAGAGGACTCCATGATACAGACTTTAGTCTAAATTACATGTTCAGATAGATATTTTGACCTTGGCGTCCTTTGGAATGGATTTGTCACTCTTTAAGGGACATTTATGCAATGTATAATAAAGTCCTCGCCCCTCCAGCACTGCCAAATACATCAGGGGGTTCCAGTCTCCTAATGTATTTGGCAAGGTGACTTTGCCTTTGTAAAATCCTAAGCCAGGCCCTGTTGGTTATGTGTCTGTCTGTCCTAGGATGAAAGATCGCTGGCTATAGCGAGTGCGCAGGTTCATGGCAGGAAAGCCCCATACTGGCCAACCCACTGCCAACCACATTCCCTTCGCACCGCTCCAAGCCCACTTGGCATGGAGGTGGCATAAAGGGGATAATAAAAGGGGTGTGCTTGAAAACTAATATATAGGCCCTGATGAATATCTCTCTTTAAGGGGCTTCTAGAAGGATCCCCTCTATTAATGTAGAAATGGCAAGGGCTTGCACAGAACATTACAAAACACAATTGATAACTATTAGTCAAACAAACAAAATTATTTGTCTGACAGCTATATTATGTTTCTCCTCACTACCTCATACACATGCACGATCAGTTCAGGCACTATGGTGCACATTAAGTAAGGGTCCCGTAGCCGCATTTCCATCGGGTTTCGCAAATTTTTTCGGTTTTGTGCTGAATTGCCCCGGGGTTTTGGCCACGTGATCAGATTTTGGCGCATCGGCGCTAGTTTGCATGTAACATAAATCGGGGCGCATGGACGTCGGACAACTCGACTAATTCGGACAAAACCGCGGAATTTAAAAACCAAATTGTGTCACAAGATCAGTACTCACATGCACCGGGAAACAGAAGGTGAACTCCAGCGGACCTCAACTGGGAAGCAACACATGCAGGAAATTGGACACACGATCTTAGTGAATCGCGGCAGCTCCGAATCCCCATTGGACTTTCCGGATCGGTGGCGTCAACGGGACGTGTAAGTAAATGTGCTCCTATATTCTCTTTCCAGATCTGTATATCCTCCAAGTCTGACAGGTGAACTCATAGTTGGTCAATACTTTTCTTGGCCATTGAGAGTTAGGAGAGATTCAGAAGGTCATATACACATATGACGACCAAATGAACTCAATGAAACTGGTAGATTACTTTTTACTAATATACATGAGGGCTTTCAGAGCTTCTTTAGACTAGTTTACTATTCTCCAATGACTAAATCTCATCTAAATGTTGAGTTCAACAAATATTTAATGATGAATTTATTTATTTCAAACAGGTTTGGTTTAGTTGTTTGTTTTAAGATATATTCCAGATTTTCCTGGAATGGTTTATTTCCGTATGTAAAAAATTCAGCTAAATCACAATAAAAATATAGTTTTCCTACCAACAATAAGTTTTTATGTAGAAGATATGCAAAGCGGTTTCGCTTTGTATTCCTCCCATTATTTATACAGTATTCAATATAAAAACATTTGTAGATGTGGAAATAATTTTTTTTTAACTCCGAATAAAAGCAACATTTTTACCAAGTGGGTGACAATTGAGTGCTGAAAGCAATCCCAAAGTAACACCATCATTAAAAGGTTTTCCAAGGAAAGGAAATATATCTCCCCAGTTTATGTCTGATACAGCTTCTTTCAACTTTTCCTTTTTTCCCTTAGGCAAAATCAGTTGCACAGACTGAACTAATCTCCACAATAAGCCACCTCTTTGATTCTAATTCCCAGCAATGCACCACTGTGCCAGCCTGCAGGTTCATTTAAATACTTTGCCATAATGTAAACTCGCTGGCATGTCTCCGGAAGGCTCCATCCAGGGAAGCGGGAACGTGTTTTTCAAGGTCACAATGTACATGTAAATTAAAATAAGGTGTACAACATGGACAAATCCAATCGCAGATTTTAGTGCTATCAAATACAAACAGAATGGTTATATAAAAACACAATTCCACTGTAAAATTCTAATTAAGATACTTTTAACTTAATTCTTGTGTGTTTTTCTTTTATTCACTACATCTATTCAGGAAGAAGCCACTATAAGTTCTCACACCCCTATGTGGTCCAGCTAAATACTCATGCAATCACTCATACACATGTACACTTTGCTTAGTCATGTGTAGAGATATTAGAAATGATGAAAAAAGTTGTGCCACGCATACCCTGGATAGCTTATCCACTATAAGAAAAAAAAGGTTAAGGTAGCTTTAATTCAGCAGAATTTATGCAACCTAAATTAGGAAGCCCCTAGATACATAACATTGCTGACCAGCCATCACAAACTCGTTGGATGTAGCCAACGTCTCTCTTATTTGTATAGAAAATCAATTTGAATCTCAAAGGGGTTTGGCCAGTATACAAGACCCTAGTATTGTACTCAACTTGATAAAGTTTTTGAAAGCTGCTGCAATCAACAGGACTTTGGACTCCACTGAAGTCCTGTGTTATGCTGACTTCTAGGGGACGCGCCCCTTCCTCAATTACCACTCAAGTGGTTAAAGGGAAGTTTCTTTGACGTCATGCTGGCTGCTAGTGGACACCACCACCCCTTCCATCATAAACACTCCAGTGGTTGGAAGGAAATTTATGGACATTCTGCTGCCTTCTAGCATACTCTACTCTGTGTGTTAAAGGAATGTGTCAAGTAAATCCACATGGGAGTGGCTACGGCTATGGGAGTGGTCATAATGGAGGCATGCAGGATGTAACATTTAGTCCCCAGTCCTGCTGCGGTCCATTACAAAATTTTTAACAGGGCAAGTACCATATGGGTGACCATGTTAAAGTCTTTTACTTAGCCTGGCAAAGTTTTGTGATAGTGGCCAACCCCTTTAAATAAAGTATAATTCCTCCACAGCCATAATACCAGAAGCAAAAGATTTGTTTTCACAGTTTAGTTAACATATACTTTGACTTCTAGCATTCCTTTCCCTGTAGTATTGTACCAAGATTTCAATGTTTTATCGAGAACATGATTCAGATTAAGAGATGTATTATAAAGAGGCATTGCATGGCATAAACTAAAAAGCCATAATTGACGATAGTCAGTGCAGCTCTTCTCTTGCTATCTCATATCTCTGACATAAGATATTATTCCTTGGGAGATTTGATGGGTTGACTTCAGTAAATAAAGGAAGATGCTTCATACTGAATTTAACAGTGTGGAAAAAGCTATAAATGTAAATCTGGATGCTGTAAGAAAATACTACCTGCTTGTTTTCTACATATTTATTATGAAATAACATGACTAGCCTTTTAATGCTCAAATAGGTTATCTAACAATCTGTTGTTTTCCTGAAACCTCTGAATTCTCCTAATTACCAAAAACAAATAATTTGATGTTATCTACACTTACAATGGTTATAAAATATAACTTCTTATTTACCATGTACTATATTATGCATGTTTTACATGCATTTATACAATGCCATAAAGAACTGAACAGGAATTCTACACTGCTCAATGAGTAGCAAAGAGCGGACCTGACCTTCCAGTTCAGGATCAGAGTTCGTGTTCGGCCGCCTGACCTGGACATATTGCCGGATTGGCGGCCGAACAGCCAATCTAGAAAATTGATATAATTATATACAAAAGGAGGTGAGGTGTATATAGCCACTGCTCACATTACTTTCCAAGGTCAATTCATAATAATAATTCCTTATTTATATTATATTTATATTATTCAATGTCCTGTAACTATGTTTTTATACAAAGGAACTAGCAACATGTAAGAAGGCGCCTTTCAAAGTATTTATGTATTTGCATTGTTAAACCTGTGTCTAAATGTGTAACAATTGCCGGAACACTATGTACATAAAAATTTCCCCCAGGGAATCAATAATTTGTATTGTATTATATTTATATAGCACACACAGATTCTGCAGCGCTACACACATCTTGCCAGATCAGTCCCTGTCCCCATGGGGTTCACAATCTAATTAAATGTTTTGGAGTGTGGGAGGAAACCAGATGACCTGGAGGAAACCCACACAAACACGGAGAGAACATTCAAAGGCTTTGCTGTGTTCCATTTGTTGACCTGAATGAGACATGGACCCCAGGACTACGAGGTGGCTAATCAGTAAGCCACCATGCTGCCCAGCAATGCAAATACAAGTAGCAATATAAACACAATAAGTACAAAAAGTTGTGTATCATCCCACAACTAGCCCCTGGTAAGCTGATGCCCGACTCTTGTACTGCTGTTATATTGTTTTAAGTGCATGTACTTCATCCAAGATGCACATGTATCCAATGTTCTGGTTTTGGTTCGGCCGCCAGACCCAGAAATTTTACTGGATTGGCAGGCAAACAGATAATCTGGCAAATTGACATCCCTGGCAACTAGCTATGGCCGTAATTGGCCAGGGGATTCCCTCTGGCCAGTCATAGCCATGGCCAGTAGGAAGGGGCGTCAATTTGCTGGATGAGGGGATGAAGGATCAATCATTAAAACCTGGATGCAATTTAGAACTTAATACCTATTTAATAATATTTCATTTAACAAAACCCCATATATCATAAGGTATGACAGCATATAACCCCAGTGTTTCCCACACCATATTCTGAAAGGACTATAAAATTAATGGTGATGAGTTCTTGGATCAAGATAATCCAACAAGTGGCACAACTTTGATAGACAACTGTAGTATGTAAGGTATGTGTTGGGTGTTCTGAATAATGCAGAAGTACTTTTTAAGTGATCATCTTGTACCACGAATGCTCAGATATCTAAAGCTAAGAACAAAGGAAAGTTAAGGAAGGACACATCTGTACGTAGCAGGAAATACACAACTTATAGTAGAAAGTATAAACAAAATATATCAATAAATGTATCAATAAACATATATTGTGAATGTAAAAACTACATGAAATGTTACTCTGTGCTGTGTTACATAATAAGCATATTTCAGTATACAACGTAATCCAATGTAATGCAATGAGTTTCTGCATATTAATTATATCATAAAACCTCTGAAATTCAAGAATTCACATTTCATGAGACTAACACTAGAGTGAAAAAAAAGAAAGAAAAAGAGGGTTTGCAAAATGCATGAGGCTGGAAATTGAGGTTTTGTTGACATTCATGTTTGATGAATGGAGAACATGCAGGCAAGATTTATTCTTTAAACAAACATTGCTGCAGGCTATATTCCACACTTCCACCTTATGAGAGGCTGAGAAAAATTAGCTCAGAATCCCAACAGGTTGAATGCAGAAGGAGTGTAACACAATGGATTACAATGAAAGTTTCCTATACACTCTCCATGGGTATTATGTTCTCCTAGGGCAGAGAGGTTTGTATATATTTACAAATTTGATTTATAAAAGCAAATACATATTAAATTATTTTAATTATAAGAATCTGCATCAATGTAAAGTGTAACCGCCATTTGAGATCATTTTTTATATTGTGTGTGGGAATGATAGGGTAAACATTTTTCTAATATACTTCATTAACAAATTCTTCTTAGTTTGAAAAAAAAACATGAAGATACTCCCTCCAATAGAGATTTGTATTCCAGCCTGTACAGTGTGTGTATACACTCACCGACCACTTTATTAGGTACACCTGTCCAACTGCTCGTTAACACTTAATTTCTAATCAGCCAATCACATGGAGGCAACTCAGTGCATTTAGGCATGTAGACCTGGTCAAGACAATCTCCTGCAGTTCAAACAGAGCATCAGTATGGGGAAGAAAGGTGATTTGAGTACCTTTGAACGTGGCATGGTTGTTGGTGTCAGAAGGGCTGGTCTGAGTATTTCAGAAACTGCTGATCTACTGGGATTTTCACGCACAACCATCTCCAGGGTTTACAGAGAATGGTCCGAAAAAGAAAAAACATCCAGTGAGCGGCAGTTCTGTGAGCGGAAATGCCTTGTTGATGCCAGAGGTCAGAGGAGAATGGGCAGACTGGTTCGAACAGTGACTCAAATCGCCACCCGTTACAACGAAGGTAGGCAGAAGAGCATCTTTGAGGCAGATGGGCTACAGCAGCAGAAGACCACACCGGGTGCCACTCCTTTCAGCTAAGAACAGGAAACTGGGGCTACAATTTGCACAAGCTCATCGAAATTGGACAGTAGAAAATTGGAAAAACGTTGCCTGGTCTGATGAGTCTCAATTTTTGCTGAAACATTCGGATGGTAGGGTCAGAATTTGGCGTCAACAACATGAAAGCATGGATCCATCCTGCTTTGTATCAACGGTTCAGGCTGGTGGTGGTGGTGTCATGGTGTGGGAAATATTTTGAGCATCGTTGCAACGCCACAGCCTACCTGAGTATTGTTGCTGACCATGTCCATCCCTTTATGACCACAATGTACCCAACATCTGATGGCTACTTTCAGCATCCCAGACTGGTTTCTTGAACATGACAATGAGTTCACTGTACTTAAATGGCCTCCACAGTCACCAGATCTCAATCCAATAGAGCATCTTTGGGATGTGGTGGAACGGGAGATTCGCATCATGGATGTGCAGCTGACAAATCTGCGGCAACTGTGTGATGCCATCATGTCAATATGGACCAAAATCTCTGAGGATTGCTTCCAGCACCTTGTTGAATCTATGCCACGAAGAATTGAGGCAGTTCTGAAGGCAAAAGGGGGTCCAACCCGTTACTAGCATGGTGTACCTAATAAAGTGGCCGGTGAGTGTATATAAAGGCTGCATGAGCTCACATCTTAACTCTCTGTGTTTGGTTAAACAGCTCTGAGATGGGAGGATTAACCCCTTTAGATTCAGCTTGATCTTTGAAAATAATTCTCATACCGTATTGCAGTATGGGCAGATAGGGTTTTACAATGTTAATATCTAACACCAGGAGATGAGAGACCTGTCTTTAATCTGGTAAACAGATTTAACATTGTAACTAAGGGGCACATTGCGGCCTGCTTCTTTACAAAATAAGCAGAAGTTCTTAATGAAGTATAATATACACCTCTCCCCCACACACAATTTCAAAAATCAACTAAAATTAAGCTATCTCTTCAGTACAGGATGGAACTCAAGGTTCAAAGCTTCAAATTGGCAATGTTTCCTATTAGTTCTTGGGCCATAGTCTAGGTCGAATCATGTGGCCAGGAGGAGATGGCAACAGGGAGTGCTCCTCACCCCTCCTTTCTCCATAGGAATCCAAGAGGTTGCACTGCAGTCCTGGTGGGGTGAGACACTTTGTGCTCACTGAACTATGAGTGGGGCCTTATTTTGGTTGCAATTTGTGCGGCCAGATCATGGCCCACAATGCCAGATTTATCAACACACTGATAAATCTGTCGCAGCAGAAAGCTAGTCTTCTGCACTGGCTTATCCTGTGACGAACTCATTTCCACCAATGTGCCAAATTCATCATCGGACCCTCCTCTTAATGGCATTTTCCTTCTGGCAGAGAAGGAGGCAGCAGTATTGATAAATCCCCTGCTTCATATGCATAAGAGACCTGCTGGGACTTTATGTATCTACTATTAAATACGGTACCAATCTAAGATGATGTTTGGCTATAAAGTGAATACTCTGTGAACATAATCCATGTAAACATAGCTGCCATAAAAGTTTAGCTCTTAAACTTGCAGAAAAAGTAATTCCATTTACTATAACAGTTATTTGACCATCTGAAACTGTATTTCATTAAATTTGCATTTAAACTACATTTCACTTTGCTATGAGTCATTACATTATATTCCCCACACAAGTTCCAATCACTAAAATTACCCATTATTTACTGTGCAATACAATAAAACAATAAAAGTTAAACTGACATGAGAACATTATCATGTTTATTAAATCAGACCAGAAAACCAGAACACTTTCTAATCAATTGCACTTATCAAAATAGACTTTCATTTCAGGTACTTTTCTAAGATGAATGTGAACAAAAGCCTAAGAGCTAAATGAGTTTACCAGATTGTGTACGTCAGACATCTGTTTGTACTGATATTTCTAAGAATCCAGGAAGCCAAGCACTTTTTCATGTAACGAAAAAACTTGCAACAACTATGCAACCGAGGGCACCATAGTGGGGGGAAAGGACATTACATGTTGGCCGTTAGGTTGGGCATTTTTTCATCATGCATCGCTGGTGATAAAGCCCACAAAATGATAAAAGTGTTTTTCTGGGAATTTATGGAGTTCCAGGCCCAAAAACTCAAAATGTATTCACAGTGCTCTTGCTTCCAGACTTTAACACCTGCACGCAGTCAAAAGTGATCCCAGGTCAAGAGACCTGTTTCAGCTGACAAGAAATTATGGGACTGGCTGAAGTAGATCTTGTGAGTCCCCAACTCTTCCGGCGAGAAGCTGTATCAGAGTAAGTACACTATGGGTTTTGTTTGTCCTGGAAGACAATACAGATGCTAATGGCCTTGGAAAAGAGGTTCCTGGCACTGGTTCGTCCCAATCCTATTGCATGCAGTTTTATGCTAAAACTCTTTGTAGAACCACATATATTTACATATTTTGCAAAGCTAAACTTACTGTAAAACAAAGATCAGAGGTTATCATTGCTACAGTAAACTATAGATAGTGGGTCTAAACAGAGGGGTGAATGTACGCTCCAGGGCTCCAATGTAAAATCTATAGTGCAGACCTTCTTTAGTTTCCTCGTTGGATGTTATGCTACATAGAGGCATCTAAAATTCTGCCCATGACTATAATTGGTCTGCTTGTGTACATTTAATCACTTCTTGAAGAAAACACAGCCCTTACAAGATAGTAAAACTGAGTAGCCCGCCTACAATATGCAAACATCTGGCTAACAGTCAAACATCTGTCCCATGCAGTTTTCCCACTGTCTGCAACCAACGCTCAACCCTTTCAGCATACGGCTGCAGAACATGAAAAGGAAGATACTGTAATTAAGGCTTA
Organism: Engystomops pustulosus; assembly: GCF_040894005.1. Lineage (NCBI taxonomy): Eukaryota > Metazoa > Chordata > Amphibia > Anura > Leptodactylidae > Engystomops > Engystomops pustulosus. The sequence continues at coordinate 131,536,891 of NC_092414.1, forward strand.
GTCACTGATAAGAAGGCTATTCTTCCTTGAAAAATTAAGTCACCACTGAGTGGAAAGTACATGTTTCTGTTATACTGCACAGGAAAACTAATTGCTGCTTCTTAGCAGAGAAATGGCAGCTGATATCTACAGTAATTCTTGTTATAAGGCAAATCTATGGCAAAAAATGTAAGAAAATATATGCAGTTTTATAATATTAATGTGTAGGTATATAATGTACAATCATATATGGTAAATACAGTTACATAAGCTTTTTTCCATTTGTGTCTGCCAATAGTGAACCCTTTATTCCATGTGCCATTAGGCATTGTCCAGGTATGGGCTTACTATTGGTAAGCACAGGCAAGGTTCAAGTTTATTCTTGTAGGCATATTTAAGATTGCCTAAAAACATATTGTAGCCTTTGCAGCAATGGGCATGGACAATGTGCATTTGTGCTTGGCATTATCAGAGGAGTGGTTTCATTATTTGTAGGTGCATCACTGTCTGCAGTATATTTACATACATATATTTGGCTCTGATTGTTCTGCATTGTCCTTGTTTACAATTTCATACATTCTTTTTATATGTATTTTATCACATATTAAAGGATTTGCCCGAAGAATGGTATTTCCTATCCACAGGTTAGGAGATAACAGGGTGAATGGTAAGAGTCTGACTGATGGGCCCCCCACCATTAAGAGCGGGACCTCCGTAGTAATGTAGAAAAGAGATGTGACAAAAAGTGATGAATACAAAGAGGGGAAGCTCATATTATAATGCAATCTAACCCCATTTACACCTAGTCACCTGCCACTCCATTCACTGTCTATGGAAACAATCGGAGAACTACATTCACCGCCTATGGAAGCAGTCAGAGAACTACATTCACTGCCTATGGGAGCAGTCAGAGAACTACATTCACTGCCTATGGGAGCAGTCAGAGAACTACATTCACTGCCTATGGAAGCAGTCAGAGAACTACATTCACTGCCTATGGGAGCAGTCAGAGAACTACATTCACTGCCTATGGGAGCAGTCAGAGAACTACATTCACTGCCTATGGGAGCAGTCAGAGAACTACATTCACTGTCTATGGGAGCAGTCGGAGAACTACATTCACTGCCTATGGGAGCAGTCGGAGAACTACATTCACTGTCTATGGGAGCAGTCGGAGAACTACATTCACTGTCTATTGGAGCAGTCAGGAAACTACATTCACTGCCTATGGGAGAAGTCAGAGAACTACATTCACTGTCTATGGGAGCAGTAAGAGAACTACATTCACTTTCTATGGGAGCAATCAGAGAACTACATTCACTGCCTATGGGAGCAGTCGGAAATCTACATTCACTGCCTATGGGAGCAGTCAGAGAACTACATTCACTGTGTAAGGGAGCAGTCAGAGAACTACATTCACTATCTATGGGAGCAGTCAGAGAACTGCATTCACTGTCTATGGGAGCAGTCAGAGAACTACATTCACTGTCTATGGGAGCAGTCCAAGAACTACATTCACTGTCTATGGGAGCAGTCAGAGAACTACATTCACTGCCTGTGGGAGCAGTCAGAGAACTACATTCACTGTGTAAGGGAGCAGTCAGAGAACTACATTCACTATCTATGGGAGCAGTCGGAAATCTACATTCACTGCCTATGGGAGCAGTCAGAGAACTACATTCACTGCCTATGGGAGCAGTCAGAGAACTACATTCACTGTCTATGGGAGCAGTCGGAGAACTACATTCACTGCCTATGGGAGCAGTCGGAGAACTACATTCACTGTCTATGGGAGCAGTCGGAGAACTACATTCACTGTCTATTGGAGCAGTCAGGAAACTACATTCACTGCCTATGGGAGAAGTCAGAGAACTACATTCACTGTCTATGGGAGCAGTAAGAGAACTACATTCACTTTCTATGGGAGCAATCAGAGAACTACATTCACTGCCTATGGGAGCAGTCGGAAATCTACATTCACTGCCTATGGGAGCAGTCAGAGAACTACATTCACTGTGTAAGGGAGCAGTCAGAGAACTACATTCACTATCTATGGGAGCAGTCAGAGAACTGCATTCACTGTCTATGGGAGCAGTCAGAGAACTACATTCACTGTCTATGGGAGCAGTCCAAGAACTACATTCACTGTCTATGGGAGCAGTCAGAGAACTACATTCACTGCCTGTGGGAGCAGTCAGAGAACTACATTCACTGTGTAAGGGAGCAGTCAGAGAACTACATTCACTATCTATGGGAGCAGTCGGAAATCTACATTCACTGCCTATGGGAGCAGTCAGAGAACTACATTCACTGTCTATGGGAGCGGTCCGAGAACTACATTCACTGTCTATGGGAGCAGTCAGAGAACTACATTCACTGTCTATGGGAGCAGTCAGAGAACTACATTCACTGTCTATGGGAGCAGTCCGAGAACTACATACACTGTCTATGGGAGCAGTCCGAGAACTACATTCACTGTCTATGGGAGCAGTCAGAGAACTACATTCACTGTCTATGGGAGCAGTCAGAGAACTACATTCACTGCCTACGGGAGCAGTCGGAGATAGCTGAGCACTGTGCTTGGCTATTTCCATCATTCCAACGTAACAGAATGGAGCACCAGGGAGCATGCACCTACTGCCACTCCATTCATTAAGAGGTTGGGTTCCAATTCTTGTGATCTGTAGAGGTCCCAGCAGTCAGACCCTCACCGATCAGATAGTTATCCCCTATCTTATGATTAACCCTTTAGTATTTGCTTTAGATCTTTTATTCATCATACCTATTGTTTGTTCATCTAGGGAATTCCTCTTTTTTCCACTGTGGGGATTTCAGTATAATCTGTGAATTTTTAATAAAAATGTACTGATACTATTTGCAGACAGACAGATATTCAGCGGACGTAGTTCCATCTCACTTTGGAATGGTTGTGCTGGAAGCCTGGATCCGTATTGTCTTTGTCAAACAGTAGTATTAGGAAATGTCAATTTAGCTCACTTGTCTTTTAAAACGTCACCATCTTTTTATTTAATTGGAGCGAAGTACTACATGTCCCAGCTGAAAATCCACTGTTTAGAAGTATATTAATAGGAATATTGTAAGAATATTTAAGTTTAGGAAATGAAAGTCCTTGTTCCCCTTGTTTTGTTTTGTTATTAAACATTAGTGGGAAATCTATTGAAGAAACTGAGCGGCGTGCTGTGTGGAAAGTCTATGACTCACGCAAGTCTTTGTTGAGCTTCCTAATCTTTAAAAAAATGGGCAAAAGGGTTTCCATGGAAACAGCAAACATGATCACTCTCCTTATATACAAATAATTCAATTGCAGGTGTCTGTGGTTTATTTCTTTCATTTCTTCACTTTTGCTTTACCTTGTCAAAGGCTTCCCTCAAAATTTAGCTGTGATTCACCCAATGGTAGTCCATAGCTCTATGTCTGATATAGACATCTACTTACAATGGGATTCCATGCATACAGATTTCATGGGGCATTACATGTATATGATGAGATAAAAATAATCTAATAATAAGGCAAAATAAAAGTCAATATAGATGAACTCCCCTGAAAGGTGGATGCACATACTTGCTGCAGATAGGTACAGTATACAAGAAGCATGACCTATGAGGACTACAATTACCAATGCCTCATGGAGCATGAATCTGTTATGAAGGGTAGGAAAACACTTCTATCTGTATCTCTTCTTCTGTGCATTGAGGATGGGGATAATGACTGAGCACCAGTAGGACAGTCTATTTCATTCGGTGATTCGGAAGATTATACACACAGGTCACTCAACAAAGACCTTAACATTTTCATTGCCTTTTTTTTCGCTGTCACTTTATGGACTAAATGTATTTTTGTAGAAACTAATTTTACATAAGAAAATTAAATTCATGTAAAGATTTAACAACTCACCTACTCACGATTACCTTTTCGCTTTCTACTCCTATGTTATAGGCACAGGACCAATATTTAACAGGAAAAAGAGGCACTTAATTCACTTTGTCAAGCTGATTTAATATGAGTTGTCAATAATCATCATCATATGGTTATAGGTTTATATTAGTAATAATATTTTAGCCATGTGGCTTGCATTACCATATGTTTGCAGTAACTAATATAGGCACAGTGTTAAACGCTAATGATAGTAAGAATGCAAACAATATTTCTAATCACTATAAGATTAATAGGTGAGATAGAAAAGGCGTAGTTGTAAGTCTTATTATTTCTCAAGTCAGTTTTCTGCCATAAGTCACAAAACACACATGTGATTTTTCTTTTATTTCCTCTCGGAGAGCAAGATGTAATGGAAGGAGAAACGTTGGGCTCTGTAAAACCATAGTAAACAGTTAAATGACTCCTAAGAAAGACAATGGGGCACAATTACTTACCCGTCCGCCCCAATCCCCATGGTGTGTTGTCTGATGAGGATTCGGAGCTGCCACGATTCACTAAGATTGTGCGCCCGAGATCCTGCATGTGTCAGTTCCCCACTCAGGTCCACCGGAGTTTATTTTCTTCTTCCTGGTGCATGTAAGTGCATGGCTTGCGGCCCAATTTTGATTGTTAAATCCCGTGCTTAGTCCCCACAACCCCCCACCTCCCCCCCGATTTGTGCCACATGAAAGTTGTCGTGATTGTGCCAAAATCCAATTGCATGCACCAAAAGCCCCACTTAAATGTGCCGCAATACGGAAAAAGTCGGGAAACCCGACAAAAATGCACTCCGTGGACCCTTAGTAAATGTGCCCCAATGAAAGTTCAGCTTACCTGACCTACTCAAGCAGATTGACAGCTATCCATACATCAGCTTGTGAAGAGAAGGCTTTCAATTACTGTGTGTAGGTGCCATAATCAGGACTCTTACTGCTTCTCGTAGGAGTCCTATAAGGATTTATTCCTTAAATGCGGTCTCAAATCATATAAACCTTAGAATTTAGCTTCTCTCTTCTCCGCCTATATATGTTAAGGCAGATCACTTTCCCCTGACAGGTTTGATAACTTTGGGATTAAATTAAAGGTGACATCCTGATTTTGGTACAGTAGACAATCATATTGCATCCATATCGCTATATGGATAAAACTTCACTAAAATTAGTCATGAATAAAACATTTATGATTAATTATTCTGCACAGTAGGTTGACTTTCACACATTGAAAACTAACTATTGCACAGCAAGTTCTTAGATACTTTGCCTTGTGGATGTGTCACGATTTTTGGCTTGGAAGAAGTGATACGGCCCATTAGAGTTTGCTCCAGCATGGGCAGACTGCTTCTGTGACGCTGAGTGAGCTGAGAGAAAGATAAATAGCAGCTAGGGCTATTTATGATGTTCATGGTAATGTTCCTATATAATGACTGCCTGGAAAAGTCTCAGCCTAAGTCCCTCAAATCCTTTGGGTCCACTATAATTATGAATCAATCCAGAAACACATTTAGCACTCATAACCTGCATTTGCTCCAATTGTCTGTCATCCTCATCTTTGCCAGTCCAGTATCAGTCACTGCACACAATAGTAACCAGCAGCAGATGCCGTTCAGTTATGAAAACAGATGTAAACTAATTAATGTGTAGTAATGAAATTATTGGGCATAAGAAGATAAGCAGCTGTCAATGTCCCATCACCTGTGTTATCATTTGTCACTCTGTCAGGAGAGAGTAAACAGACCACCTCCAGATGGCCTCAATAGCTTAAGGATATTCTGGAGACTGAAAGAGACCATTAAGAGTATAGCCCTGTTACAACATAACCACCACTTGCATCAATAAATTGACCATTGTTTTCACTGTGTTTAAAATTAAACATAAGTCTGATGAAAATATTGTACTACAAGAATGTAATTCATTTAGGTAACTATAATAATTATAGAATTTATTGATTAATGGTCGTTTATAATAGGGTGTCTGTTAAAAAAAACCTTGGCTTGATTCATTTTAATAACTACTCAATAAAACCTTGATATCGTACAATACCAGTGCCATATTTACAGCTTACATTGTCCTAGGCACATTGCCCTAGGCCTGGACACAACCCATTTAACCAAGTTATACTTGTTAATTATCATGAGAAGCTTGTAAGTAATTATAATGTCTGGTCAATATCAACTGGAAATTAACTGTAAATCATTGTTTGTGATCCCACGGATAACACCCCAATTGTTAAAGACAATTGTTAGTCTTTGGCCAACTTCTGTCCCTCTCCAATATACTACTAATCCCTGTACTACACTTTTGTTGACTTCCACTTGTATCCCCACTAGTATGTACTATGACCCCATATACTCCAACTCCTATACATCATAAAACCCCTCTCTTCCCACTCCTAAAGACCATTTCTATACAGTATCATTAACTGGGTCTCATTCCTGTTGGTCTATGGCATCAGTTTGGCCAATGAAAAAATAGGATGCTCTCTCCAAAACCTGCGTCTTCAATTGTTTACGGCAAATATGGCCCTGCACAATAATGGAAAACTGAAGAAAATTTCTTATGGCAGGTGGTGATGACCTCTGATTGTTACATCTGTAACATTTCTCCAGAATGTTCATATTCTAATATCTCCGTGGACTTGAGAAGAAATATAACAGCCTAGAACACATGTATGTCTATATTTTCATCCAACCATTAAATAAGAATGGCAATAATGTTTGTAGGATGAAATATTAACCTAAATGGAATCGTAGTGCGGCAGCAGTCAGGTGGCCTCAGTATCTGTGGTAAGCTTTCATGAACTTCACTTTCCCACTTATCAGGTCCGTTTCTGCAATTATGACTCTATTGTGTTGAGAAGGATGTACATTATGCCCATTGTGTGCAAAAGAACGAGTGTTTCTTTAGAAAGAATAGTTTTGCATACACAGCATTGAATAAACTGTGGCTGTTCAAGAAAACTATTCTAAAAGTATCCATTCCTCCTGATCGTTCTAAAACTCTTCTAGTAATTTGCAGTAAAAAATAGATTGCAATTATATATTACAAAGCGATGTTTATTGTGCTACTTAAATATCTATCCTTTAAAGTCATATAGTTTCCTGCAAAAAATATAAGCTGTAATTAAACAGATTTTCCGGGAATTCTGTATGGATGCCCTAAGACTAGGATAGGTCACCAATATCAGATCAGTAGGGATCCAACACACTCATTGAAGACATCCTTTGTAAAAATAGAAGCAGCTCATGAAACTGCAATAGTCTTAGTCGAGATTAACTGCAGTCACTATTTTAATGGGGTTGGAGCACAGCCTCTGGCTTCACAGCCTGTTATACTGTCTCACCATCCCCCCTGCTCCCTCAGCACTTCACCTTTCCCTTTACCTGATGTAATCTCACTGCAGCTGAGAAAGTTTTAGCACACCTTGTGCATCTGCAGCACACAGAGACTTTGGTAACACCCCAGAAGTCATTCAGGCTCATAAGCATAAGTGTAAATGTTGATTTTAGAAGGAAGGAGGCCATGGATAACAAATATAAGAAGACTGCCAAAGTCACTGTGCCTGGAACTATAGGTGATTTTGATGGTAGATTTCGTTTTAAACTAGAAAAACTGGGACACAGAATTTGAGATTTTTTGGAGTAGCTTTTAAGAAGATGCCTCAAAATCTGAAAAAAAAAATTTACACTACTTTATATACGGTAGTTTCTATCAATGTATATGTCTATCCATCTATCTCATTGTAACTAAATGCAATAGTAATAATATAAGGCATTAGCAAATATGTAGCAATAACTTTCTAGTAATAATGAATGCAAATAAACATTGTAAGAATTAAACTACTTGTCACGCAAACTATGACAGGCAAGCGTTGGGTTTTGTACCTTGGCACCTGTGGTACAACATCTAAACAATACTTGTTGAGAAAGATTTCAAGAAAATGTCCAAATGTTTTGACAAACCCACTTAATGCAAAACATTTCTGTCCTGTCAAGTGTCCGTAGGATAACTAACCCTTCAAGTAGTAGATTCAGTTGGCATTACACAGTTTGACATGAATTCTACTAATTATCTATGGCACTCATGGATCCTAGACGTTCAATTACACTAAATCCACTGCAATTAAAACCAGGAGGTCAGGACATTAAGAGCACATAGTTCAATTCACTTGGCATGTCATATGCACTGCTTGCCCTTGGCTCTTCTGGAAGTTTTTGATAAACCGCAGCTATCAAACCTCCTGCAGATAGCGCTCATGTAGTGGCCATACAACACTGGTCTCCAACATGAAACAGTCAAAATCAATATTTATGCACTTCTGGTCTGTCACAGAAAGCAAAATACCATTTTTAAGTTTTATTTTAACTTGTTTGGAAATATTTACTAAATAAATCTAAACGTCTGAAGTAATGTTTATAGCACAATGAATAAAATATTTGCTCCAATCCAGATGTGTAGTGGGCCTATGCATGCACTCCCAATTCAGGTGCACTGGAAGGGTTCCTAACACATATATGATACCAGAAAATTATAGTCACACAACAAATGAATTCTTATTAGTTTTATCATTGTGTTGCAAGTTTCGCAGAAACAATAATTAAAGGGGTGATCCGGCTGTTAAAAATTACTGAGGGCTGTGCTGGGGTGGGCTAGTTAAACATAATAAGCATCTACTTACCTCCTACGGCGCCGCCGATGTACTGCGACGAGGTCCGTTTGATCCGTGCCCCTGTTTGTTTACAGGGCACAGAAGCCACGTACAGGGAACTTCCGGTCTGGGATGTGGCCGGCTCCTCCCATCCGTCCCTATCTTTTAGCGTTGTAAGTGCTCAGAGATGTTGTCAGATGGGAGCTTCCGGCTGGCCAGAAGCTCCCTGTGTGCCCCTGTATACAAACCGGCGCACAGAGGAGACGGACCGCGGCACGGGACATCGGCAACACCGGACAAGTTAAGTACATGTTTATTATGTTTAACTATCCCACCCCTGCCCGGCCCTCAGTATTTTTTAACACCCGGATAAACCCTTTAAACTCATAAGAATGTATTTGTTGTGTGCCTGGAATTTTCCGGTATCCAATCCAGATGTGCCATATTATTGCATGTTATTTTTTATACTGATCAACTCTGACGCACAAAGCAAATTTTACCAGTTAAGGAAAATGCATTGTTAAACACCAACTACCCTCCTCTTTTATCTTTCTTGAAACCATCTTAGACAACCCTATGATTATTGGAGCTGATGTTTTAAGACAGGCACGTTCTACCAAAATTAAAAATGTAAAGAGCCTAGCGAAAGTATTCACCCCCTTGAACTTTTCTACCTTTTGCCACATTTCAGGCTTCAAAAAAAGATATAAAATTGTAATTTTTGTTGAAGAATCAACAACAAGTGGGACACAATTGGGAAGTAGAACAAGATGTAGTGGTTTTTTTAAAACTTTTGTTTAATATTATTTGCCCCCCTTAAGTTAATACTTAAACTTTAGCTTATACTGATCACTATAGAGGGGCTAATACTATAGCAGAACTATGGATCAGGAATACTCCTAAAACAGCAGGTCATGCTGCCTCATCTTATCACACATTGGATAAAGTCCACGAGTAACATGCGAAATATAAGTACACATATGCATGCAAAGACTGGAATACAACAAAGTAATGACATGAAATGAAAGACAACTGTGTAGTCTTTGAAGAAATTTGTATGCAGAAGGACTTTCTGCCTTGTGGGCAATTTTTGGGGATTTTGTTTATCGTAATGCCTTTCTGTTGTCTGTGTTGTTTACTATGGTGTTTTGCTGATTTCCCTACTTGCCTTCATTGTCAGTGTGTATTTTCTGCAGTGCTTTTTTTTATTGCTCTGTCTCCGTTGTTTGTGGTGTTGTTTACTCATCAGCTTGACATTCATTTTGTAAACATTTGGGTAGGCTGAGTTTTAGCGTTGTAGTCTATTAATTGTACACAACATCACATTAAACAAGAAGACTGTATCACGTGCTAGCTTTTAGAAGTGCACTATAACATATCCTAAGAGATTATGTGATGATGCTATTCACTGTCACTGAGTAATTAGACCTACTGGTGGCACCTCAAACAATTGAACTGTAAAGTTGTGAACCTATTGATTTAGCACATTCCTTCAACCTGGTTTCCAGCTACATAATAAGGCAATGGCCATTATGATAACAATGCATTTTCTCTTGGGGTATTGTAGTGATAGATGATGATTACAGACAATGTCGCTTATAGGATGCCTATTAACACACAGATTTTCAAGGCAGGGTCAATTAAAGGACCAGTAATGTGATTTCATCAGACTCAATGTCAAACAAGAACATGAAAAAGTCAATGATAATAGTCAATGAGAATTAGATGTCAGCCAATGAAGCTTGATTTACAGGAACACAGGTCTTTGCACTGCGTCATCCTTGGCTTGTTGTACTAATCAGGAAAGGAAACATTGATGTTCTTCCTGTGAGAATGCAATATGTTGGTGGGACGATTATAGGAGAACATGTCAGAACTGGTTAATGCTATTAGTAATCTGGATTGTGAGCTCCGGGCTGTGGTGGCCATATCTACCATGATTGTAGACCTTAGGCATTAGTAAGATACCTAATTCTTAACATAATTAACAATGTGTAAATTCCAATTCATTCAATTGCAGTGACACTACACCATGTCCAACTATTTCAGGACATTTTGACGCGGGGGGAGGGCGAAAATGTCAAAAATCAGTAAATAAATATTACTTTCTATTTTTATCAGTAATGCAAGAAACTCTCAGCTCACCAGAATAAATGACTGTACTGCCAAGTAATGCACTTTCAACAAGTGATGATTGAAATGACCTTGTACACGTAGAACTCTCCATTTTCTGTAATAAAGAGCTGTGCAGCACTTTTCTTTGTGGAGCAGAAAACGGTTAAATTTACAACCCAGTAGAAAAGATTAAGAAGGTCTCAACTCATTTAAGACAGGACGATCACCGGAGATTATGGCATGCTCTCTGTCAGAGACAAAGACACACTACGTATGTTAAATTGTGAACAGAATCGGCATAGTACCACTGACTTGTCTAAATCCAAATTCACAGTAGTGTCTCATTAATGCAAATAATGCTAACAACTTGTTGAAAGAGCAGCACCTGCCATGGATCAAAGCAACATGGAGGATTTAGATAAATTCATGTCTAATAGCAAAGTGTGATGATTTCATGTACTTTGTGGTACTTTGGAGAACTGTGAGTGCAGGCTGCTGATGCTCGGCTGAAGTTAGAATATTAAGCACTCATAATTCTCGGGGAGAACGTGCTAAATTATTTTTCCAAATGAACTTTTCTGGTTTTTAACTTTCAAGAATGAAGGTGCTGGTAAGAATTGCTGTAAAAGAATAAGGATTTAATTTTTAAGAATTTTTATGCATTGAACAGAATTTTATTATGTTTCAATCTTAGAACTCATGGGCTTAGAATTTTAGGGAGGTTTCCCACAAAACAAGCTAGACCCTATCCACAGCATAGGCCCTTATTTGCTGATTGATGGGAGTCTCAGTGATGAGACATGCCTGTCGTGCATGTCTGTCCTATGGAGCTGGCGAAAATTGCCAAGGGTGCGGCTCGGCAATCTACATCAGCTCCATAAAGATGAATGGGGCAACACGGCCATCCACAGCCAGCTGCTCCGCTTATCTCAGGGAGCAATGAGTGGTCAGATAGAGGTGCATCGGACCCCATTGGACTCCCTGTTCTCATGATCTACAGAGGTCTCTCACTGAGACTACCTCCCATCAGCAAGTTAGGTCCTACAGGTAGATAGGGCCTAACTTGTTTCATGGGAAAACCTTTTAAAGAGTTACTATTTCTTTTAGTTGTACCTGCATTTTTGATGCAGTATTGTCATATTGTCAAAAGTGAATCTAGCAGGAAGGAAATGAAATTCCTTCCTATATATTTCCCATGCTTCAAAAACCCAATTCTGGTTTTGGCTTCAAATTTTGTATTAAAATTGCTACAATACAGCTGTGTTCTTTCACAATATTTGTGTGAAAGCACCGAAAAACTTTTCCTTTGTTTAGGATTTGTTTTGATTAAAAAAGACTTTCATGTTTGCCCATATATCATAGGGTGCTATGGAAAAATGAAAAAAAGGAGTCTCTTTGGAATTATTGGGGTTGATTTATAAATTTCATTTAACGGTTAGAAATTGTCTCTGAATTGAAGTGATTTGAAATAAAATGATTTGTGTCTTGTGTGACAGTTTTGTGGTGTACAAGGTATTAAACAGTCACAATTTCAGGCACAAGGCCTTACAATTGCAACTTGTGACAAACAAGTACAGGTTATAATGTAAATCTACACCAGGCCAGCACCAATCCATTGGCCCCGGTATCTGATGATGGATGACAAATCGGGAGCATCTTTACGCTGTCTAATGTAACCTGATTACACTAACCTAGTCACATATTAAGACATACATGTTCCCACATAGCTAAACATCCAGCCCAACATGAAGAAAAAAACACTGAATAAAACAATTAATAAATGTCATTTTTGAAAAAGTGATAGTTTAGTGCAGATTTCTGGAGCATTTTAATGTTAATGTGCCCCATAATATCTGAATACCAAATACTCAGACATAATAAAGAATATATTTTATAGAACTGATTCAGATGCATTCTTACCTCATTTAACACACTGGGAGTTTTATCTCAGCCTTTTCTTTTCTATCTCTTATATATGCTACTTGTTGGCACATTTTTGCTGCTTCTTATATATCTTTAAAATCCAGATGTGGAAGTACAAAAAAGTCACAATTTCGGCACAAACGGCAGTTAAAAATTGCAGCTTTGGACCAAATAAACTACAATTCTGAGCAGGCATAGGAGAAGCGTTGCAGAAGAATTTGGTACTTTTCTGCAACTTTTCAAAAAGTCTTAAAAATCCCACATACTCAGATGCTTTACATATCACCCACTAAGAAAAATTAAATAAGTCCAAAACCCGGACAAAACAAAAAAAAAGACATGCACAAATGTCCAGACCAATGATAAACAAAAAACAAAAGAGCTAGTGAATATAAAAATGTTTTTACTTTATTCAAAATAATTGATACAATGTATAAACACCAGCTCTTTTGTTTTTTGTTTTTTGTTGGATTTGATGTTTGGAGGGCGGTATAGATTGCATATGGGGCCTTTTTGGTGTTTCAATGATAAACAACCCCATTCTGCTATATATTACTGATTTTGAACTCATTACTATATACCATAAGAAATACAATACAAAACAGCTGAAAGCAGGACACCAATTATGGGGAAAAACCAAGAGATCCAATAGAAAAAAGATACAAGGACAACCAAAGAGAAATGGCACAGAGTAGACTTATCAAATCAACCGGATAAAAGGAGTAAGAGTCTCAAGTAGAAAACATATATGGAATATGGAAAAGTGAGCTATAACAAAAGGAATTATGGTAATTATGGTGTAACCCAACCAATATGACATGGTATAGGCTAATTATGGCTTTTTACCTCCCAGACTCTCTTACTATTGTTACATAAATAATATTTCTCCCATCTAATCCACATATATCTTACCACTTGCAGCGTTCTACTGCTATTTTGTTGAGTGTTAATGCATTTGCATTTCAGTCACAGCAGTTAAGTGCCTGTTACTTCATGTTATTGTATTAGAAAGTGAGGACCAGCTCTTATATTTTGTAAAAGGCATCAATACACCACTGTTTCATAGTACACACAATACAAATAAGGGATTTTACATCCCTTACTATGAATGATTCTAATTCAGTAGCTGAAAAAAAATAATTCTGTGAAATATTCTATACAATATGTATTGTGTAGTATTTGAACAATGGTAAAATACATTTCAATATAGTTTGTCACATCAAGTCAGCTGCCAATGACAGATGTTAATAGAAGGTCAATAGCAGTTTGACCAAGGAGGTGAATTTTCCCTGACACGTCGCTTTCCTTTACCAGAGCTGGTGTCATCTTGGCTTAATTATAATGTTTATAACGTAGCATTGTGCTACCTTATTTCTATTTAGATGACTGTCTATGATTGTCCCCACTGTTTTAACAAGTGTAGTATTATCTGTACAGCCCCTTACAACGCGAAAGATAAATCTTATAGGTTTCCCCTCCAAGGGTACTTAGAATGAGAATCAATAGGAAAAATAACTGTAGGTAAAATAAAATCTGGTTACTAAACTGTTCAGAATAAATTATTTAATGCACTATACAATAAGGGAATTCAATGCAGTAACCCAAGGGGTATTTGGAATGATGAGGACATGTTCATTTCAGTAAACACTTGCAAGTTTCATTCAATAAAAATACTGGAGCATTATTTTTTATACTTCTATATTGTCCTGTTCCTCTTATTTAAACTTATGGCTAGGCCTTATCCGATCAGTGATGATTGTTAGAGGCACACCTGTTTAACAAGTAGAGTGTTAAATTGGGACAACATAATTTTTTTTGTTAAAACAAGATAGAAACCCAATTTATGGTTACAGGCAAAAATGCCACAAAATTGTAATTTTAATGGGGAAAAACGTATTTACTTAAATAAAATAAGTAAAATACGTCATAAGAGGAAACAGGAAGGAATACAACATGACCAACACCAATGCAGTCCAAATATAACATGAAATATAATGGAACCAGTCTGGCTTCTGTTCTGCTATCTAAGAGGTACGCTGTGTGAGATATTTTGGCAAGCTTCTGTTTTGGGGCATCTATGCCAGGAGGTGTTGATCGGTATTCACTGTTGTAAGGGTATTACTATGCCTTTTAAGGCAGGTTAAGAAGTAACACTTTTACAACACATCTAATGTCTTGCTAGCACATTTATGATAAATGAAATTAAAACATCACTTACTGTACAATGTTCAACACCATGAAATGTGCTAAAGGCAAATAAAAATGTTCTTGTCTGTTAAGTCTCACCATCTCTAAAAACTCGTTTGCACCCGCGCCCTTGAAATCCAAGTCTGGCAAAGACAGGCTGCAATTAACAATAAAAATGTGTGGGGACAGCTAAATATTAGCTCATTCTACAGCATTTTATATAATGACTTTCTACCACAAGATGGAGGTCAGTAGGGTCCGTTGCCTAGAAACTGGGTTTGCGTTGCTGCATTAAGCTAGCTGAGAGTTGTAATTCCTATATTCTTAACTTCTAAAATGTACATATGCTGCAGAAGTGGATCAAGGTTTTCACCTTTACATAGATACCAGGTGAATGAAGCTTTGTTTATTTATTTTTTACGAAAAGTAACATTATTAGCAAACAAGTAGACAGTCTCGAATCCTTAGACCAACTCTCAATGAATTCTTTATATACTCTAGAGCACACAAGATGTCAACAGGAACGGAACATGATGAATACAATGTCAATGTTACATACTTGACAGAGTACAACAAAAAGGTCTTGAATATTTGTTATCAGAATGATGGTAACTGCTGCCTCACCTTACAACAAAAGTCTGCTGAATTATCAGCCATTTCTATAAACAGGTGTCAGAAATCACTTTATATCAGGCTACCTGCACTATGTGCAAGCAACAGTCAGCAACACGTGTCAGCTTCGGGTCAGCTGGTGACTTTTGAAAAAAACCTGAGATTGAGATGCAAAAACTAGAAAGAATAGGTCCTGCTGTATTGTTTGTGTTTCGGGCAGTTGGGTCATGCAAGGGGTCATGAGATCCACAGCCATAGAAGTAAATGGAGACGTGAGCTAATCGTAATAAATATGGCTAGCACAAGCCTGATTTCTTTGCTGTGTGCAGGGAGGCTCTATATTTAGTATTAAAATTTACAGAGCTTTGATCTATACACTAAAGAGAAATAACATAAGGACTGCCTTTGGGGGCAGGAAGAGGGGAAATGCCTTTGGGGGAAGGAAAGTTCAAGATTGTTCAATATTAACATCCAATTATTCTCAGGGAAAATAAGCTGCTTCAAGCGTTGTCTGGGAGTAACTTACTACTCACAGCTCTTTGTGTTTGAATGAAGTTAGTGTGTTTTTGTATGGGGTATGTAGTTGGGAGAATCAGCTGTTGGATGATTTAGAATTACCTGATATTTGTCTTCACTTCCAAGTGACGGAAGAGGTAGCTCTAGTTCATTTAAGAGTTTAACAAAGCAAAGAGGCAAGACATAAGGTCTCTATTGGGTTATTGGGAGACTAGGTCCAGTCCTTTTATTTCCTCCCTTAGTTTGTTCTTGGGCTCTCATAACATGTGGGTCTCCAGTCTCCAGAAAAATTGGTCAAAGGGCAATGAATAAAGTTTGGAGGTGTAAACAATTCCGGGCAATTTTGTTGGATTTAGAGGTCCATCTTGATCTTTCTTTCGGGCCACCTTCATTGTAATGTACTGTATGAGCTTGACTGTACTTCTAACATAGGCATGTATAAAAGAAATAGTATAATGATTGGCTCCATAAGGTGATAGCAGTAACGTATGTATGTTCAAGGCTCAACCTGATGTTAAAGTATGCAGTAAACTATAGTCGAGAAGGCTAGAGCCATGATAAAATACCTATGGGACCTTATGTAGCAACACTATGAAACCTAGTTTAAATAACATAAAACACATTTATATATATATGGACTAAAATACAGAACCGGTTTATTCATTTGACCTCTTAAAAGAGTGATAAATGGCTAACACACATAAGCTATAAAGTCCACAAAACCTGATCCATCCCACATGTCCACAAAAATGTAATGCTTTCCACATGATCTTTCTGCCCCGCACACCTATTTAGCTTAGCTGCTTCATTTATGAGCTGTGTCACCAAATGCAAGGTGAATTAACAGTCTGATCACAGATGGAATGTATTTCTAGATTTTAGGTAGAGCTATACACCAGTGTATTTCTTACATCATCATTAGGTAGCCGAAGAAGTTTTATAGCAGTCATTCCATTCATTCATCTTCACATATATTCTAAATGTAATTAAATCCAGCTATTTAGGAGTTTCCTTTATTCACATTTTTCACTCAAATAGTTGATATTATCGGCTTTGTACACACCACTCACAAATGAAGCTGTGCATGTGCTTCCAGCAGTCTATTCAGACGATCTCTCATCTATACTGTAGTTCAGGGGACAATATATAATGTTGCCAGGGCAACCCTGGCTGGATTAGAATAGTCACCCAGCAGGTATCTATTACTACTATAGTACCATATTGCTAAGAAAAGATAATACAGCAAATATATTCTAAGCCTGTATGCAGACAGATCCACAATGCAACGTATTGCTGTCTATTCACAGCTCCAAACTGTTATCCCTGCTCCTCATGAATGTATAAACTTTTCTAATTTGTGGCACAAAAATAATGGTAGTATTTATGTTCATCGATGTTCTTTCAACACTATTTAGAATCTATTAGAATGAAGGTTACAAGTTTGGAATAGCTCCACAAGTACTGTGTTATTAAAGTGTCAGCCTATAGAATCTGAGCTGTAATTTTGTTTTTTATTATTTAAAACTTTTCAATCAACAAAAGAGTTAAATACTTTTCTTATTTAACAAACAGCAAACAGATTAAGTAAAACTGGTGAAAGTGTAAAAGTAAGGTGATCTACCATTATCACCCTACCCAAGAAGTACTAATGTATCTACCCATCAAATAGTGATACAATGTGATTGATTCAAAAGCAAAATGTAGGGATTTTAAAACATGTCAGTTATTGTACAGTCATTATTGTGGCTTAAAGAAAATTTGGGGAATTTAAAGGAAATCTACCACCAGGATCAAAGATTATAAACCATGCACACTTCCATGTTGGTGGCTGCTCCCCCTGTGAGTATCTGCTTTTATTTTAGATCCTTATGCCCTTTTATTTACAAAAAAGATCATTAAAATCTATGCAAATGAGCCTGAGAGGCTGAAGACTCAGTTAACAGCTATGCAGCCGGAGCCCTGTAGTCTCATTTGCATAATTCTTAAAGCATTTTTTTGTAAAAAAAATGGCATAAAGAACTAAAAGAAGAGCAGATCCTGCCAGAGAGGGCACACACCAGTATGTCAGTCTGCTGGGTTTACAACCCTTCATCCAGTTGGTAGAAGCCCTTTATCATGCTTTGTCAGCCAGTTTTTTGGCAAACATGGCATGTAAAAACTTCTTTTTCGGACATTTTTTGACACTTTTATTTGGGTGTGGGCAGGGAGCAGGGCAGGTGGGAGCAAGAACCTCCTCAGCACTCCCTCCATACCTCCTGCATAGACTATAGTTAAAATCTCCATCAGGTCTGAGGTAGAGTAGATTGCTTTGTGGAGCTCGTACTTACTAACTCCGGCGAAGGGGACATTAAGACTGGTGCACTGGGTGTCAGTCTTAATACATTCCCCCCAATGTGTCAGCCCTTTTCATATGACGGTTTTAGTAAATACTTTACTTCTTATCAAATAACATCTATTTATAAATGGACAGCTTGGTACTACAATTCACAAAGTTTTATATGATATATGCTATTTAAACTGAAGAAAAGCCCAGTACGGGATTGAAACTGCATTTTTATTTATTGAAAAATAAAAGCAGAAACTTTTTAACTATTTGAGTGCCTGTCGCCAATTAATCATGGCGGAAAATACTGCACCACACACACACATATATATAAATATATATATATATATATATATATATATACATATATATATATATATGACATCGCGTTACCCAATCACGTGACCTCTTGTTTCTACAATGTTCTCTGTGTAATGAAGGTTTTGTTCTCTTATTGTACCTATGCATAAGCATAAATAATAAAATAAAAGAAAGTGAAACTTGCAATCCCAGGAGCTAGTCATAAGGAGAACAGTAGTTGTGAGTCCTCTACAAACATGCAACAGATTTCAAATATCAAAAAAGCTCAGAAAATAAAAATGTGTGTCTTCATCATGCTCGTGGATGCCAGCAAGCTGGTACATATCTTATTGTGCTTGCAGCTCTCCTGTGCAACATGAATCATTAAAGAGTCAGCTTAGAGGAATCAAACTGCCTGCAATTACCATATTAGCATCACTTTGCACAGACCCTTCCGAGCGTGGTTTTTCAGGTCTGTGCTCAGGCTGCTGTCACTGTTTGTCTTGTTTTCAAAGACTCACCAAAGCATTACACTGCATTTTTGATAGCTACCATTCCTGCAGCTGTTTTCTCTACCTCGTAATGACAGTCGTGCTTCTACAGTCTTTATCTCAGACTTAAAGGAAAATGCAATGATAAGAATAGATGGAGTGAAATAAGAATTTGTCTTTCTAATGCCGGCCTGCGTAATATTCACATTTAGATATGCACATATCTGCTGTTTGAAATGGAAATCTCCTACTGGAGAAGCCTTTACTTTATCTGGAATTGTGTTATGCACTTAAAATATAAAGACCGCAGACTGCTGCGGAATAGTCTATTACACAAACCTACTTAGATAGAAAAAGCTCCTAAATAAAAGTAGAATATCAGAAGTCCTTCAGTTGTCCTCTTCTGTCAAGCTGATACAATTCTTTAACTTTTGCCTACTCCACAGATGCACAGTAACAACTAATATGGCTGCCCACACGGGCCCCATAAGGTTAACATTAACTGGAGCACATGTATATTAGTTTTGGCTTTGTGCTTCTGTCTTTTTCTTTTCTTTTTCCTCTGGTCGCATGTGTCTTAGGAGTTTTGGCCTTTTAACATATGTGAGTTTAGGTCTTTAGTGATTTTGCAACTTTTTGAACAAAAGTTGCAAAAAAGTCCCCCAAAAGTCGCAAACCGCTCTAAGTTATTTCCTAAGATAGACAAGAGTAGATATGGATATGCCAAATTTGTGAATATTTGTTCAAAAAGTCACAACTTTCAAATATGTAATAGAGCGGAAAGGAGATTGTGTTAGATACAAGAAGAGTTGCCCACAAAGTTGCCACAAAATGTCCCAAATACAGAATAAAAAATCAAACCAAAATAAAAGTACATGTACAGCACACAGAATTTTATCATTTAATATTAGTAGTCTATGTTCACACCTGGGACCATACCGTTATTAGTAGTGGAAAAAAATCTAGCAGCCTGCAAATTTATTTATACTCCTAATAGCAGAAACATAATGGAAGGTCCACCAAAGTCAATGGGAATTGGAAAGTGAAGAAAGACCTTAATGTCATCTTCTGCTTTCGTTTCCGATATGCTTTCCTTTAAAGGAGGTTGTAGCAGTAAACACAGATGCAAATGTGAACTGAGCCTTACACTAACATTTTTTCACATGAGTAAGAAGGCATTTTATTTTGTACATATTTTAGAGGACACATACTTTGAGACTGTAGAAGATAATGGTCTTCAATAGTCTTCAAGTCATTCCCCTCAAGAGGAAAAATAGCCCTTCACAGATACAGTTAAATTATAGATAAAGATAGGACTTCTCCTTTGTATCTCCCATACTCTGGAACACTTTACCAAAATGTGCCAGACTGTCCCCCACCTTCCAAGCCTTCAAACAAAATGAGAAAACCCACCCATTCAGGATGGCCTACAAAATACAATAACTGCTCTGCTCTCTCACCTCAAGGCTCCATCTTTCCTCACATACAGATTGTGAGCCCTTACTGGCAGGTTCTCCTTCCATTTGTCTCCTGATGACTGTAGTTTTGTACTTGCATTTGTTTGTGTCTTAATGTAATGTCTGTGAATCCCTTAGTGATTGTACAATACCTCGGAATTAATAGTGCTCTATAAAAATAACAATAATAATAATAAATAGATAGTATTTCATGACCTATTTTTTCTATCCACAAACCGAAAAGTTCTCTACATCTAAAACTTCAAAAACTTTAGATAACTGCTGGTTGAAGCCAAGTCTTCAAAAAAAGACACTACCAGACATCTCTTTGTCTTCGTTTAGAACAACAACAGGTAACATGTTGTAAACCAGTGGCTTGATCCTTCTTCACTAAACTCATTGGGGATGAGGGAAATTCAGGGGAGTTACACTTTAGGCACAGAGAAATTTAATAAACTCTGGAGTCAGCTGTCAGAATTATATTAAATAAAAAATTCTAGCCATTAGTCGCAAGTAAATTGATGCACTCTGTCTTGGCCTCTTTGTATGAAACTGAAACACCATCTCCATTATTTCATAACAGCACAAAGAGCTATAATACAAAATCAGGTTACAGCCTAAAATGTCACATTAGCGAGTTGGCATTTCACCGACAAGAAGGCGTCCAGTAACTGTTTAATTATCACATCTTTTGCTAACTGTGTACACCATATACAATGTCAAATAAACACTTCTGACAAGTCTTCTAATTGAATGTATTAGTGAAAAGAGCCAAGCTGCTTTTGACATAACAGCCTAGTTCATTAAAGGGACTCTTATAGAGGGAGTTTAGTGTGACCCTATTAATGGCATGTTAAAGACACCCCTCCTCCTGCTAGTTCATTAGAATAATTTTAGAACAGTGGCACCATTAGCAGAATGTCCTCTGGAGGTTTGGTCACCTAAATGAAACCCTGCAAGCTGTGTAGTAATAGCTATGTCACTTCATGAATCAGAAATATATTTCATATATTTCTGGAATTTTCATAGTATACCTCTAATACACTTTTATCTAATATTGCCCACATTATCATGCATACAATACATAGCAATGGAACTGAGAGCTATACTGAGACACAGTGTGTAAAAATACAGCCATTACTAAACCCCCATGTATATATCTATACCAATAAACATTGCCATATAAATCATGTTCTATTTCCAGCTTTAATAAATGTCACATCTATTTTGTTTACCTTTATTTATAGAGCTAGTGACACAATTCTGCTAATGATACCACTTCTCAGTGATATGCAATCTATCCATAGGTTATCAGAGAAGTGTGAAACAGAAATCTCATTAAAAACTCATATGGACAAAGATTCTATGTCCACAAAAGTTAATTTCAATGCACATAACAAATACTGAATAATTAGTACACAATACCTGGCACATATATTCATGAAAAATGTCCTACCCACCATCTGCTGGAATACTGCATAAAACTACTACAACGTTGAGTACTACCATCTCTATCAGATCAGATAGGATCTAACACTCACACCCAAACAGCCAGGAAGCTATAAAGGGGAAGAGCAAGATGCTGCATACACAGTTCAGTAAAGTTGTTTTACATTGAATGGAGCCTTCTGCTTATGGCTCCATCCATTGCATAGTTTCCTGCCTAGAACAGTTGATCATTTTTGGGTTTGCATATTGAACTCACAATGATCTGATCTTGATAACTGTAGGATAACCCAAGCAAAGACAAGCAAATAAATAAGTGGGATTACCTTTGGAAATTGTCCTGTATTCTGGGTCAAGCCTAAAAAATCATTTGTTGCCAATGGACAGTGGATTGTAAGTCTGAACTGGCCAATCTTTGCCCAGTCGCTTCAGTATTTATCAATAGAATATATTATTTTAATGCATGATATGAATAAACCCTATTTTTTGGCTAAGCGTCATTGCATTTAAAGGGATGTTATACTGTTAAACGTAAGGCTGGAGATAATAGGAATTATTAATCATTTCAATGTATCACATGTAGTTGCGCCTAAATTCTGGCGCATTGTTTTGCCAGAATTATCACAAGCTACAACCATCTGTGATAAGTTAATTTCCTGCCTCTTATTAATCACTTTACTTTAACACAGTTTAGGTGCAATTTTGGCGCAGTTTCGGCGTAATGTTAGATTCGGGCACTTACATGTGATCCTGCTACAAGCTCCTCTCTGCTTCTCCCACATCCCAGAATGAAGATAACACTCACAGCAGCACCCAGGTGTGTGACACCCAGAAAACAGTGACCTCCTCAGCAGGGGCTTCTCCTGGAGGGGATCCCCCAGTGCTGGTCTCCTGCTGCACCCCTGTAATTCTGCACAGTATCTCCCTCAGACACACTGGTGATACTGTGCAGAATTACATGGGGGACACTTGTCTGTACTATCTGCAACATTCAGCAAAGTTCTCTTCTCTCTTGCTTTGAGCTGAGGATTCTGCAGAATATTTTGTAAATAGAAGGTGATGAACTGTAAATAGAGTCTGCAGCTCCTGTCTGCAGAGTATCTAATGTCTGTATTATCTGTTCTAGTGTCTGGCTGAGCTTTGCTACTAGAAATGAGCTGTTCTGCAAAGGGGCTCAGTGCTACTTCTCAGTTTACGCCACCTTCTGGCTGGAGTGTTTTTGCGCCCGTTTTCGCGCCTAAATGAAAAGTCGCAAATGATGAATATCATTAGGCACAGCAAAACATCTGGATTGCTAGGATAAATGAGGGAAAGCTGGTTATTTTTGCTGCGTGGCTAGTATGGCGTTTAATCGTAAAAATGGCGCAAAAACAGTGCACCAGTATGAAAATGCGCAAAAACTATGGAAAAAATTAGTGATACATGTGGCCCTATATCTAAATGCCTTACATCCCATTTATCAAGGGTTTTAGACAGTTTTTAAACACTTGCAACTAGTGCGACAAAAGGGATGTGACCAGAATGAAAAGGCAAGGAAGGCATAAATTAAACCAACTGAGAGGAGATGCATCAATAGACTAGAAAACATTAAACTACGCCAGATATACCATCCAGCATTCGCGCATTGATAAATCTGGTGCAGTATGGGACTGTATGTCTAGCTTTTAGACACTTTGGATAAATCTGCTCCAATATTTGGTGAAATTTCATCTTAAATCAATGGAATCCTCCTCCACTATAATCCATGTAACAGGTCTCTAATATGGCAATGACATTTCCAACTGGTAGGATTTTCATTCATGGGCTCGAGTGCTCTTGCAGAAAATTAGCTTCCTTCTTATTTCCTTCTTTCCCTCCACATTCATAGACACAGTAATCATGGCACAAGGGTTGTATAACAAGCCCCTGCTGGCACTCCCCTTCCTCCGTCAGTGAAAAAGATGGATGCATCTTGTTTGTGCCTTAAATGGTTTTCCAGTCCTGTGAGCTGCAGCTGATGCTTTTTGTAGAAAATGCTAGGTAGGTGATATATTGAAACACCAACAGGAACCTTTCCTAGTCTCCTTAAATCCTTCTGTTTGCAGCTGTAAACAATATTATCTGTGACCACTAAAGCAGACATCATACAGACCATGAAAACGAGGAGAGGCAAAAAACAAGGGAATCAGACAAATGACAAAAGAAACTTTAATACTTACTAGAATCAACCCTAATGGAAGCCAAAATGCATGGCTGCCAATATAATGATACCTAATGTAGTGGGAAGCTGTGTAAGAGTAGGTTATGGATAAGAATATGGCAATATATATAAAATGTAACCCTATTATACCAACATATCTAAACATAGCCCAGAATATGCAAAAAGTCTCTGTCTCAGGAAAAGAAGATTAAACTAGCAATTCTAATCATTAAAGAGAATAAAGAGGTTTTCTAGGTTTAAAATACGTATTAGTAAAATACTCATAGAATCAGTCCTCAATATTATCAGGGATGAGTTTGGAGGGGGAAACTGTAAGGTCATAGTATATTTCATAGTAGGAATTGAACTGTACCAGAACTCTCAATGGATAATGAACAATATTTGGGGAAATCTATCAATCTGACTACACCAGAATTCTGGAGTGGTTTGCACCTGAAATGGCTTGCGACACATTTATTAAGCATTTTAGACAATTTTCAGGCAGTTTTCAGACTTCACCAAAAAGGCTGTGGCCTTGTGAAAGAGGCATGACTTAGCTTTGGAACCAGAAAATGCAGTCCATACATCAGAAAATTCTTTGGTTGTGCCAAAAAGACTAAAATAGACTAAAATAGATTCCAGAGTCCTAAACTACTCCAGATACATCATCCAGCATGATTTATCTGCTGCAGAATATCACTGTGTAGCATAACTCAGCACTGGTCTATTCACAGACATCAAATCTCCGCCATTAAGGTGCAGCTAAAATACGGTTCGATGTTGTACCTAAAGGAAGCTACATGTAATACACATGATGGTGCACGTAATGTAGACTATTAGAATCAGGCTAAAGCTCAACACATCATTGATGACCACACTGTAAAGATGCTAGAGTACTAAATAGTCCATTACAGCAGTTTTTATTGATCGTACTATACTCTAAACCAGAAATTTTATGAATAGTTTATGTACAAAGTTGTATATGTATTATTTATTGCAATATCTCTGCAAGCAGAAATTTACTGTAATGTTCACTACCACAAGATCACCCAATACAAACAGTGTACATATCCAAAATTCTGTAAAAGGATTTTTAACTATTTACTATTTGCTTTTAATTTATACTCTCATCCCTTATGAAAAGCAATGAGTAAAATTGACAGCCTCTAGTGGTTCCCTGCAGTATTACAATTATGAGGCCAGAAAAGTAAAGATCTGAAGTTGTAGCTTATAACTATAAGAAGAGTTGCCTCTTAGCTGCAAAC
Source organism: Engystomops pustulosus (assembly GCF_040894005.1). NCBI lineage: Eukaryota > Metazoa > Chordata > Amphibia > Anura > Leptodactylidae > Engystomops > Engystomops pustulosus. The sequence goes on from NC_092414.1 coordinate 131,562,264, forward strand.
TAAAGCCACAGGTAGCAGTGTTTCTCCACTTTCTAAGGGTTTGATTAATCTCAATGTAGTTGTAGTCTCGGTGCAGTTGTTTTCCTTGTCCTTAGTTTTATAAATGTCTCCTGCTGTTCTGTCTTGTTCACCTCTAATGTGTAACACTTGAAATTTGCGGCTGCATTCTACAAAGATCAGTGGTTCAGAGACACTTTGATACTCAAGAGACGGGATCAATATGTGTAGGACGAAGAGAGCACAGTAATAAGTGCCTTGATGCTATTTCTATAATTAAGCTTAGGGTAGTGTTGTGGCCATCTATTAAGAAAAACTTAGAAAAGAAAGTAATAGGAAGAGAAATAGGATCTGATGAACAAAATAAAGTTATCATCGACTCTTGTCACTGGAAACCCTTTACTCTTCAATCAATAAACTGTAGAATACATCTGACAGTAGCTGTAATCTAATATGGCAATCCATGTGACAACTTATCTTCATTTGATTGTGTGAAACCTGCTACATAGAGATAAAAAATTTCCAGAGGGGAACTTAGGGTCATGGAACTTTTTGAATTCAGACTGTGTTGACCAAGGTATTATGATGGGCTAAAAATCTAAAGGATGTTCCGAGATACTACTCCACTTTCTACGTTTTCCCTTTACTGATTCATAGTGATATATGTTGCAAGGAGTCCCTGTCTGTCTGCCAAACAACCTGTAAGAAGTGTCAGTGCTGTGCTTTGTCGTAACTTGTGCCAAAACAAATGTTCATAAATTTGATCCATTTATGTTACTTAAAGGGGTTGTCTGAGGGGCTATAAAATTTAAAAATAAACTTTTACTTACTGTTTCCTGCGTTCCTGGCCGCACGGCACCAGAGCAACAGATGATGGAGCGGGACACTTGGAGCAGCAGAAAAGTTAAGTATAAGTTTTTTTTATTTATAGCCCCCCAGGCCACCTCTAGATTTTTTAATAAACCCCCTTTAAGAAATTTAATGTTTTAAAATGTAACTGTGCTTTTCCTCACGTACAGTATAAAATTACAGAGATTACTGTAAACTTTATCTTAATTTGCATTTGTTACATTTCTTGTATGAAAAATAGGTGCTCTGGATGTAGAAATCCTTATACTGTACACAAGCTGTTTTGGCGCCATGATTTCTAAAGTCTAGTCCTTATTTTAGTTAAGATAAAGCCTCAGTGAACAACCTATTCTTTCTACATTGGTTAAAATTGGTGTACAACTCACCAGGCTTAACATGCCCACTTTCCCACCAATCTTTCAGAACTAGAAAGAACTGCAACATTACTGTGTCGATAAACTCAAGAATCTGCAAGATTCTAGTATTCAAATTTTTAACACCGGAATTCAATCCATATAAATATATCTGTGTTATATATTAGGCTATAACACAGAATAGGTACAGCACTTTCTGAAGATGTTCCCTGTATGATGTACTGCACATAGTAGATGATACATAAAGGAAATCTACCACCAGGATGAAGGATTATAAACAAATCACACTGACATGCTGGTGTGTGCCCCTTTGTCAGGATATGTACTATTTCAGCTTCCTAAGCCCTTGTTTTTACAAAAATGCATTGGCATCTATGGAGCTGGGAGCCCCTAAGGCTCATTTGCATATTTTTTAAAAACCTTTTTTCATAAAAACAAAGACAGGGGCACACATCTGCATGTAAGTATGCTTGGTTTACAATCCTTCATCCTGGTGAAGGATTGGATTAAATCTAAATACTTTGCCTTAATAGAGACAAAGATAGAGAAAATTTAAAGTTAATTATTTTATATAATATCCAACCATTGTAGAAAGATATTTACATGAAGTTTGGATCATACATGATGGTTTATCATTTTCAATCACATCATGTCCCACTCTTGCTATATGCTACCGACATATAGGTATTAGTTGCCTGCCTGCAGTACCTTTATGAGCCTAACACTAACTGTAAATCAAGTAATGGAAAAATAACAAAGTCCACTGATGCAATAAATTGTACTTATTTCAGAATCCTCCATAATAATTACAATGTTCTTTTATATTGTCATGAGGCACAGAACTATATAATTGTCATTTGATCCTATTGACCTCCCCATCACTTAAGCCAGTGTGCTCATGAAGATAAATGGCGGGTAGTTTGATCTCCATGGTATATCCTATATAAGCAGACAGGGCATTGTATGTCAGCTTCATGTGAACAGTCCCCTTATTTCAGTTGGTAGACTAGGCACATATGGTCCTTTGTGTACGCTGTAGGGTATTCATACTGAATAGAATGCTTTGCAAAGCTCTTGCTGGCTAGTAGGTCTGAATGAACTGACTTCATGAAGAGTATCCAGAAACATTGTACTCACACAGGTCAGGTTCACGCAAAGCAGCAACGCGGTATCTAAAACGACCACAAACTGTTGGATTTTCACAATTTTGAATATTCCTTAAATTAATTTTCATTAAGAATTCATTAAATGTTCATCGAAGTCAATTTACTATTTCCATTTCCACATTTTTACTCTGTGCCGTAAACTGTGAAAAATTAGTTTTTATGTGACATAAAGGAAATAATTAATTTTAATGATCACAAAAAAAAAAAAAAGAGAGAGGTTAGGCCAGGGTATAAGCATGAAGCAATGATGATACTATCATTATCCAAAAAAAAAAAAACTATTAAAAAACTATCCCCTTTGCCTAGTATATGGGCAGCAAATGATTTTAACAAATCTACTGACATACAAAGGTCAAGTGCAATCGGGAATGTTAACACAAAGTGAGGTTCCATTTGCAATCTCATTATGTAAATGTAGGAATAATTTCATTGTGTGGGCTACAGGGCTGTGAAGCCATGTGGAAGAAAAGTAGATTGGTCTCAGGGCCATTATCATTTGGCCAAATTATATCCAGAGTTGTGGGTGTTTGTGATAGAATATGATGCATACTTCCTATTTATAGGTATTAGTTCCCCAATTATAATTTTACTTCAACCATAAGACTGGAAAAAGTGTCTATAAAAAATGCTGCAGTAAAAAATATTGAAAAATATAGCAAAAATCATTTACCTATCTGCTCTTATGCACATACGTCATGCTCTAAGGTGAAATACCAGGAGTGTTTTCTGCATACGTGATGGACAAAAATCGGGTTCTATAGGATTACAATACTACTGAAGTGTACATGTAGAATATAGAATGTAGATTTGTTTTGTTAATCAATGGGAGATTGACACATGCTTATGTGTATAAATTTACGCAGTATATCTTATATGTATACATTTACACAGTATATATTTGGATTTGTCCAGAGGAAACAAGCAGGGTAAAGTTACTGGCTCACATTTATTTAAGCCTTTTCGCCAGTTTGTGCCAGTTTTCTGTCTGACTTTGCACATTCTTTGCATTGCAGACTGCTTGCACATGTATTTATAAAGTGTCCGCAACACATTTGTGTCACAGCTGCACTAACCTGACGCGACAAAATTCGGACTGTGTGCATGCAGTGTCTGACAGAATTGTGTTGCATGCTCTATGTTAAAGGTACTCCAAAAAGAAATTGGTGCACTCTGTTGGAGCAGTGTAGGGTGCACCATATTCATAAAGAAATGGCACCATTGGTAATTGTCCCTTTAAGAAAACAATTGATCCCCTGTATAGGGACTATTTTCTGTATTGCTACTCGGCCACTTTAAATTCAACAGCATTGAGCTTCAAATAGGCCAAGTGTCTGATGAAGATAGCATTGTAGAACTATGAAGCTCCAGTGATGGCCATTGCTCGCTCAACCAGCTGATCCTTATTAGTTCCTGATGTGGGACGACCATGAATCTGATATTTATGTAATATCTATTTATTAAATCCTAATCCTTAGTATTTAGCTCTGGAAAAATAACTGAACTCATCTATATATCATATACATATATATATATATTTGTTTGATTAAATTGTTAAAAAGGTTAACCACATGCATTCCATTGCAAATGTTTTTTCTCCATTAATATATGTATATAATATATATACCTGGCACAGTGTGAATGTGATGTGCCATCAGCCTTGTTATTTAAATATACAACAAAGCGATTACTCATATATTCTTTCAGAAAACCTCAGTTACTCAGGAGGAGTCTCATATTTGAATATCAAACTCTTACGAAATCATACAAGAAATTAGTATATGGATTTTCCCTGTAGCTTGAAGGCTGTTCTGTCTGTTAATTTATTGTGAACCAGCGTATTACACATTCAGACAAAATGTCTCATTTTTAACACAGTGCATGAACGCAAACGGCAGAAATCACTGAAAAATAAGCTGTCATGTTTTTATGTTCCGTGACGAGATATTCAGTGGCAGAACATGAGCTTCAAAGTCTTCTAACTAAAGCTCAGTGTTGTGAACCGAACTGTGCTGGACACCGTATATGAAATTAGTCAAAATGTTTTCAAACTATAGCCAGCTTCTCTTCTATGAACGGAACAGCAAACCATCATGTGTGATCTAAATCAAATGTGCATAAATGCAGAAATCCCATTTATCAGTCATGTGTATATGGCCATGGACTACTTTGGTGGCAGTTTGGTCGGAGTGACATTTGGGGCTCATGAACACATACGTTTATTTCAGCTATGAGCTAGCCATTTTTTTGCAGCTAACTCACAGATTACTTGGGATCTATAGGGTGCTACTAAAGTCTACTAACATTGTCAGAGCGAGCTGGCCACAAAAAGGGGATCACATTCCCTCTCCATCATGGATAAGTGTGTGTGCCCTTAAAGTGTAGTTCCATCTTTTTTCTATACACTGCATGTTCTGTGAAGACATATACATTTTTTAAATTTGGTGAATTTTTTTTTGTTATTTTTCCTTTTGAATCTGTTGATGGACTTTTTAGAAGATGCTCCATTAAGGCAATGATAGAGGAGGAAGTATACAGAATGCTAAATAGAACACACATATTTGCCTGCCATTATGTCTCTGATCTTTTTGGCTATTTTTCCATTTATTCACCCATTCATAAGATATGGCCCTGACAGGTTTATATTTAAATTTGCTCAAGGGGCGGTGACCCTTTATTTTCTCTGGGGGGAGGGGTGTCTCTAAACTTTATAAAAATAACTGAACTGAACTTTGGCTACATTAATCTTGTGAACATGTATTTTAAAGCTTTGATGCATGAAATAATGGAATCATATAAAATCTATAGAAGTCTGAAGAATAGTATAGTACCAATTTGCTATACGTATAATTTATTTTACATATACTTTATAATATTCTCTTTTATTCCATTTTAGAACCTCAAGCCACTTTACTCATATATATATATATATATATATATATATATATATATATATATATATTATATATATATATATAATGCATTTAACTATGTATATATTCTTTTGTCCCTACAGTTACTCAATCATTGTATCTCTTAGGCGTGGGTTTTGTTCTGAATTTCAATGGGAGCTCCCACTAGCAGAATAACACAAGAATGAACTAAGATACCAGACACAGCAAGTCTTCCATATTATGCTTAATATCCTCCCGCTAAGCCCTGTGGATCTGGCCACGGAAAGCCTGTGCAGTGGGTATACACACAGGGATACATTGCCTACACCAAAGGCCTTTTCAGAGTTCTCTGCCAAATGCAATGTCTGACCCACCAGAATAGCAATCTGCTGCCTGGCTGCTCATTTCTCGGTTGCCCTTCTTGTCAGCAGTCCGAAATATGAGAGCTGGTTCCCAGCCAGTTTCAGCTGGCAATCTCTCCTGCTGGACCAGACAGCCAGCTAACTACAGGAGCTGTTTCAAAAAGGCATGAAGATGCTAGGAAATAGAGAAGTGCAGCAGGAGACAATGAAAGCAACAGAACAATGTAGGATAGGAAGGATATCTGAGGTTGTGTATTTTTAAGACCACAGGGAAGGTAGTAATATTCATAAGAAGAAAAGAATATCTCTCCATCCTAAAATATGGATTCTGTCATTTTATTATATTTAGACTTTCTGCCTGCACAATGTGTGATGTGGATAAAAAGACTGGGCAGCTCTCAAGACAACATGCTACTTAAGGACACCCGACTACAGACGATCCCTAGTTAAAGACAGACCCCTCTGCCCACTGTGACCTCTGTTGAAGCTCTCTGGAAGCTTTACTATAATCTCAGGTTGCAATGATCAGCTGTAAAGTGTCTGTACTGAAGCTTTATTGATAATTCATAGAAGAGAAGCTGGCTATAGTTTGAAAACATTTTGCCGCGCTGACTAATTTCATATACGGTGTCCAAACTTTTGTTTGGATCTACAATTATAAAATATACAGCTTCGTTTACTTACAAATTCAACTTAAGAACAAACCTATTGACCCTATCTTGTATGCAACCAGTGAACTTCCTGTACCTTTATTCCCTACAATATTAGGTCATCTGTTCTTCTTCTGGTTTGTTTTATGTTGTTCAAACATATTTACATTTTAGAACAAACTGCTGGAGAACAATGGACTGTTGGGTATAGAGTTTGGGTGTAGAGTTAGTACACATTATACACATACACATTATACATACACATTGGATATACAAATTAAAACTGTCTCTAAATGTTTGTTATTGGGGGAAAGAAGAACCCAACGTCTTGCAGTATGGTATTAAACTATAGAGTAGGCTAACTCCGTTTTCAGCTTACTCTTATCACATGTGTAGAGACAGCATTAGGTCATGCAGCTCACACTTGAGCATCAAGGTTGACTTTTCACCAAGGCATAAACTGCTTTCAACTTTTAGCTATTGCTATTACTACTTAATCAGCTAAAAGTGTCCCTAACCTCAACTATGCCCCACAATGTACATAATAACTTGTTATAATATATAATACTAATTAAGCAATAACTCACAACTATGTTGCCAACTGAAGTCCATAAACACCAATCAAATATGTAAACAGTAGACAGGTATTGATTAAATATAGCATACATAAAAGACATGTGGAAACTGCATAGAAATGGTACATGTCTGTCGGTACATAAGAGTAATATGTGCTCTACACTTTCCTATATATTGCACCTAATGAATTTAATGTTAAAAAAATAAATAAATACAAATGCCTTGCAAATGTACCCTAGCAGTTCATTTTGAAAGTATACATTTTAAGGAATGATCCAAAATTTGGGTAGAAGGAAAAGCTGTACACTTTGGCTTTGGGCTTTACAGTATTTTGTCTAACTAACTACACAAAAAAAATTCAAGACCAAAGCCTATGGGAATATCCATTTACTTGTGTTATACAAAGCAAATACTCCAAAAGAAAATAAAAAAACATCCACAAGGCACAATTGTTTCCTAAAGAAACGATCATATGGAAACCAATGCATTCATATAGTAACATAACTTCACAACTGTTCACAGTCACATGGGATTAGTTAACTGATTTGTCTGACTTGATCAGTTTCCCAGACAAGATTGGCGTGCCAAGTCAAAACTCAGATATCTATGAAATGTAAAGAATATTGCTAAAGACCTTGCAGATCACTTCCCCTATCAGACCAGATGCAGCTTGTGAAATGTACTTGGCATCAGTGTTCCTCTCTATCATTATCATACATGGATAAACAGCACGGTAGTATACTGCAATAGGATTGACATTCGCGTGAAGAAATTTGGAAGCCTGAGGAATTACTTCTTTTTAATGATGTCATATGGAAAAATATAAATTGACTGCAACATTATTTTAAGTAAAGCGACACAGATTTCTATGAACTTGCTTTGAATTGACCTTGAAACAAGTAGGTTGACCTTGAAAAGTTTGTATTATAGACCTTGATGCTTACAATTTTATTGCCAAGCTCTTAGGATTAGCTACAGATATCGCCTCAGTTCAAAGATCTCTTCGCTTAAACATTATCTTAGAAAAAAGTTCTGTAAAATAGATGTACTGTATAATGCAGTAAAACACTTCTGTATATTAAAAATCACCAAAGTCACTTAGTCATGATAAGTATTGTGCTATAAGATGGATCTCTTACAAGAATGGGTTAGTGCATTGTTATAAAATGTATAATATGGCTATGCCTAATTTACCACTGATAAACCCAAAGGGATTTCTTACCCAATTTTGAGAATTTATCTGGTGAAAGCCATTGATAAATCATATCTGTTATCTGGCATATTTTTCTCTCCGTTATAAAATTCCTAGAAATGAACCATTCATCTCCAGACATGAAAGTCACAGTCAGGGCTTTCAATACATCAAATGTCCGATGTTCTCTCCTCTAACCAGGCTGCAGCCAAGAAGAGTTAATGCACAGCCTTTTAACCTGCTGCTCATTGAATAAAAGGTTCCTAATAGAAGAAAAACAGACTTTTTACTCTTTCCTTTCATGGCATTCCCTGTAACAGAAAATCTGTCTTACATCTGGATACCACATCTTGCTAAATCAAAATATATCTAAAACCCCAGGAGAAATAATCCTTTTCTATCCAAGTCTGCAGATGCAAACCATGCCTGACAGTATGCTAAAATGTCTCCATGACTGGCAAATACTTCAATGGACTTCAGATTATTTAGGTAAGTATTAAAAATGTTGAGGTAATAATACAACCGCAAGTACAATTTTTGTGGATTTTTGGAAGAAAATCACTTTGCATGTAAATAGCACATGACTACCTCGGGTTGCTGGAAAAAGTGAGATCTGGTGTTACCTGGCTGAAGGTGCTTCATGATATACTGAGATCATCTTATTATATCCACCTGCAATATACCAGTCTTAATAAATTCTACCCATTTAATGTAATATGCTTACAACTCTGCTAAAAAAAAAACACATGCTAGGACAAATCTTGTAAAGTGCACTTTGCTAAAGGCAAGAAACACCTGTAGATCCCACCTAATCATCTAGTTAATAGAATAACACTGCAAACGTGGCTTTACCACTTTGGAGCATGTTCCATAGTTAGAACATAACAAGTATTTATAGGGTCCCACAGAAACAACTGGAATATGAGTTTTTACAAATATTGGTCACCAGCAGCATGAAGTTTTTGCTTGCAGTTCCTACAGCTGGAACCCTCAAAAGAAGAATAAAAAGTTCCTTCCTGGAAAACATTCTACATGTTCAGGATACCTTCTGCCTTCTGCCTTATTTATAATATGAAGGTGAAGCTGAATACTGTAGGCCATCAGCTGCCTCTTGTATTTCTACAACTGGTTCATTTAATGAAGCGCATATTTTATTGTAGAACAAATGTTTTAGGAATTCATCATTTAAAATGAAGAATGTTATAAGTCTTTGGTTCCTAATAAAAGCAACACAGACTTCACGGTTACCCTAGAATCAGTTTTTATAGATGAATATATAAAACAATGTAAAGCAAAAATGTTACACCTGTACAACAAATGTTTCCCCTTCGTCTATAGGTATGAGTTGGTTTCACAAAGTCTCCGAGAATAGCATCCAAGTATATGCTCCTCAAGTGCCTCCGAATGGGTATAGAATTTACTGGGCTAACTTGGTATCTTAGAAGGTTCCACCTTGATCCACCTAGGGACACCAATTTTCACATGTAGTAATGTGAATGTACTACTGAAAATATACAATTCTCTTTCTGGCTTCACCAGAACCTTTACCCCTTTGAGTGGTAGCCCACAGTGATTACAGTTTAAATGTCATTATATTGGGTGTATTTTACTTCAGTGAAATTTGTTTAATTCCCATAATGATTACCCATTCTCTAATTTTATTTAGTTGTTCCTTTTCACTATTGTCCCGTTTGCTTAGGACTAGCCGATAAGTATGTTTTGTGAGCTCCTCCTTCTTTCCTATGAAAATCAATTGTTTGCTCTCTTTATGACCGGATAACACATCATTCATTATACAGTTAGCAGTTTCACAGTTTCTCTGATCACAGCTAACAATGCTACTAGAAAAGAGTTCACAGTTTTTACTGCCATAAAAATCAGTTCAATTTTTATTATTCCGGATTCTCCAGAGGGGAAGAGATTTCTATTTAGAATTTTCTACATCCAACGTGATTTCCGTCAATGCCGGCAAAAGAGCAAAGAATGTGCAGTAGAAAAGACATGGGCCTTGCTAATACATTGCAAATGTCCAAATAACTTGAGGCATATGTGGAAAAAGAGCTGCTGCTGTTATTTTGCTATGGTGTGCATATAAGAGGATGCGGGGACTGTGCTGCTGATAAGGAGAACAGAGCAGAGAGTGCTATTAATCACAAGAAGTAGGTCTGGAAATATGAAGCACAGTATAGAGATCAGGTGCTGCACCTGCAAACATTCACTGAACCACTACTCAAAGCATCAGAGAACAAGTCAATTCTTGGCTGTTATACTAATAGCAATAATGCCATGCATTGTGTACAAATGAAGCAGCAAGTAAATTCCTCTTATGAAGGATCATTAGAATACTTGCGTTACCCAAAGACTGTGCTTGGCAATTGGGGACAAACCAATAGTATAGAAAGAAGTGGTAGGACCAACTGCTCTATAAATTCTTATTTCCATGGAGTGGAAGCAATAGGTTCATCTATCGACCAAATTGTTATCCCAAATCCTGTGGAAAGGGGATCGTTGCGGAATAAGACTGCCATGGGCCCTGGATTTTGGCATATATTATAGGGGATAACAATCAAACTTTGCAGATCCCCTGAGAAACTATTTCTAGTCAAACATGTATCTTGTAAAGTCTCAAATTGAAAGAATAACTACAATATTAAACAATTTACAATAAACTATAAAAAATATCTACATAGAAACATTGGGGGTTATTTATCATTAGACCAGCTCCTTGGAACTTATGTTCTTATGGTCTATTTTCTGTCTGGGAATTATTTTCAAAAAGTTTCAAAATGCATAAAAAGTCTCAGCACATAGACCATCAGGGGCCTGGAGTAAATTTGAGACTTTTTATGAGGATTTTTGCAAAAGTCTCAAGTGATGAATCTGGCTTTGCACGGTGTTGAACAAGCAGTAGTTCTATGTTCAGGCCAGATAGTGAAGAGGTGTATATAGTCCTGTGAGACTTTTTAGTAGTGAAAAGTCTTAAAAACCCTCAATGTGAATACTTCGAGACTTCACGCCAAAAAGCCCAGGAAAACCAATGATAAATAACCCCCATTAACTCTGTCTAGATACCGTAAATCTGTCTTCTTCAAAATATAATACACTGTTCCGCATTTTTGCTTGGTTTTATAAGCATGAAATTTGCTATTGTCTTCTCTAATTTCTTTTTTTCGGGAATCATTTATACTTTTACTTTTGAACTGTTAGGAGATATTTCTTTACCCCATATGTGGCTTAAATGTATTAAAATGTGATGTTGATAGTGTTTGATAGTCTGTTTTATTTAACAAAAATTTTTTGTTATTCTTTCAGATGTGAGAAACAAATATTTCTGATTTGATGGTTGCTGTAATAGATTCCAATTAAAGGAGTGTCTTGAAGCTGGTCTGTTTTTTTAGAAAGAGTTTGCACCCAAAATAAAGCAATAAAAACAGCCATTATACTCAAGCTTCAAGACGTGAGTGCTTCTACATCCAGATTATTCCGTCCCTTACCCTTCATCTGCCTTAAGCTGTATTGTATAGAGCGCCACCCACTTGTGATTTTTTCCTATTTTGTAGTTGCCTTTTTTTAAAGGAATAAGTGTCCATTTCTTTAACAGTAGAGTATGCATAATTCTAAACTATTTTTCATAGATCATCCACAGACTAAAGTTTATGATCAGTAAAACACAGGTGCAAATAGAAATTGAAAGCAAGAAGGATGTGTATACTCAAAAGTCAAATATACAAAAATGCCTTAGAAAAGTATGTCTTTATTCAATATGCATAGCACAAACATATTAAAAACATTTAAATACACACTAAACCATGTGTGTACTTCGATGCATGATGGAAATAATGAACATGCCTATGCTTCCTAAACCCCCTGGTTAAATAAGACCTGAACCTGGTGTCCAAAGTGCTAGAGTAAGTGTAAATAAAGCTGAATCTGAACTAATGCTTATAGTCCCTATTTGATCAAAAAATATATAGGTCTCAATGGCTTTCAGAAACAGCCGCAAGCAACCGTATGATGTAAACCAGAATTAATAAAGATGTATATCACCAAGTAAAATGGGGAAGGAGCCTGTTGCCCAATGCGTTCCGAACGCCTCCTGTTTGGCTTCTTGAGGGGTACATACTTTTCTAATACATTTTTGGATGATATTTGCCTTTTGAGCATACACATCCTTATTGCTTTCAATTTCTATCAGTATTTTTAGGATGTGTGGCATGTTAAGTCTTGTTACAGGTAAAACACACATGCGATACGGCTGTGAAAAGTAGATGAAAATGCCAGGCTTAGAGGTACAAGAATCATCTTGGTCATGTGAATATAACCTTATTGTGAGGAAACCAAATGTGGAGAATACTTAGAGCACCTCTGCTGTGTGTTCAACCAAACTTGGGTTTGGCTGAAAATAACTGATGTAAATAACAAATCAAGTTATTCAAGCTATTCTTTTAGAAGTAGAATAGTAAGCATAATTTTATTTTGTCTGTTTTAAAATGCAATTCCATGTTATATAGCGGCATTTATTAATTGTTTATATATTGACATCTACACATAGAATTCTATCTATTCTTAAACACAGGAGCTCTTTCCCTATTATACCTGTTCTCTAGCGGGCCAGATCCTATAAAAGAAATGATCTCATATAATAAAACGGCTAGTGCCTTCAAGCCATTCAAAATTCACAAGTGGGCCACATTCATTTTGCAAACCACTAGCCGCTCTAATGTATCAGTTTCTGCCTTTTCTTCATCTTTTAAATCACACGTACATTGTTGGTCCCTTGTGATCCATTTAGATCTTAAAGTAGACCAGGCACAGTAGTGAGGACATTGTACAGCGCTCCATTCCAATAAAACCTGTATTGCATACTGTATGCTGATATCAACGCAGTATAGTCCTGAGTGGCTGCAAACAGAAGCATATGGAAATGTCTGCTGACAATATATTGTAACACATAGTATTTAACAATAAACCTGGCAGCAGCTTTAAATTATTGCAATTCAGCGCTAGAAATAATATATCTGCACACATGCTCATAAATGCAAGGAATAACCTTCGTCCAGTGCACCTGCACTCTTTCACCTTTATTGACCTCTAATATTTCCATACAAAAACTGAAATTCTGTCATTAAAAAGTAAGAATTACAATATCTGCATCACACTGTTTTTACATGATATATAAATATATACATATATATATACATATATATATATATATATATATATATATATATCTATATATATATATATAGATATATATATATATATATATCTATATATATATATATATATATATATATATATATATATATATATATATACACACACATATATATACACACACACAAGAGCCCTTGTCGAACCCTATGCCCAGTCTTTAAAAATGATAGATGACCAATAAGGGTTAAAATAGTATTGAAAAACATTCCAGATGGATTCTGACTGTCCCAGATTTTTCATAGCCTTACTCAGGACAGGAATATCCTGCTAGTAAAATATTAATAAGCTAAAATACAGCATGGACTATGTATACTACACTCTTTAAATGTTCTGTCTCTTGTTAAACTGCACAATAGTCCATTGCCCAGTGGACAGTTGACAATATAGTACTAGTTATCAATGGAGCTGAATGTGCAGGGAAATATATTGGCTGTATTTTTGCAGATGGTCGTTAAAGTGCTTGATTAAATTCCAGCTTAAACTTTTTAATATACTGTAGAATAAGACACAGATTCCTTTAAACAGCTCTCAATAACTAATCCTACCCTAATTGTAATTTCATAATTAATTCTACAATTGAGAACAACACTGGCTAAAGGGGTTAACATATGCTTGGTGTGAAATTCTGGGATACCTACTGATTGTGCCAGCTGGCACCAGTGATCTCATTTCAGATTCTTTCCTCAATTTCAAAATGGAACAAATATTCTTATTTTGCTTACCAACCACACAAGTAGCTTTATTTATTTACTATAAGACCAGTTGCCCATGAGTGAAAGCTCACTCCATGACCAGCTATATTGGCATATAGATGTTTAAAAGACTATGCCAGGTCAGACCTGGCATAGCTTTGCCCAGAAGCTGTGCTGCCAGATGAATACCACTAGAGGCTTAAACCTCTTGATATATCCGGCAGGACATGCGGGGAATGGCCGCTATCATATGCTGGTGCACGAATGCTGGCATATGATAAATTACCCCATTGTTTTTCTATGAGACAGTTCCAAAAATCTGCCCAACTTACCAACAAAGTTATACAATTAGTGTCAAATACCAAATTAGGAAATCTAAATAACCTACAGAAAATGATAAAATATTTTTTGTTCCGTCTCCCTCTCCAGCATATAGCTTTGCTCTGCATCTCCCTGGACTAGTAAAGATGAAACACAGCAATCCTGTAGGTATCTTAGTTGCTTCTTTGATTTTAACACAAAACACAAGGGTTGTCACTCTTACAACGATTTGCTTTGTTTGCTTACAGTTTAGAACCACCTAGGGACCACGTGAAAACTAAAGAGGCTAATCTCCGGTTTTACTGAACTAACCTCCTGCCCTGGAGATCCTGCCAGTCTCTGCTGTGGGAAATGGAGAGTTTATCCAGGTCACAGGCAATGTTCTGCACTGTACAACTGATACTACAAAGACTGAGCAGAGAAGCAATGAATAATAGTACACTACATCTGTTATGCAAATATGAAACAGATAGACAGGCATTAGTGAAAGGTGCAGCACTGTTACATTTTATTCTATAAGGCCTACTTACAAGTCGGAGTTAAATAGCATAAATACATGCAATGTAGGAAGCTGTGGTATTTTAAACCGTGTCCCAAGCTGTAGGTGAAGTTGGCAAGGATGGATGAGTTTACTAGGCAGCAAACAAGAAGCAGATTTCTTTGTTTTCCTGCAGGAAATGTTACGCTGCCTTCATTTATCTCACGTCCTTGGGGAACCAGCCATCAGGGCTCCAGGTTGCTGTAGATACCTTCCCATAAAGCTCCCTGACACTGTGCCCATTCAGCTGTGGGGACTTCACCTGTGCCCTGGCGAATCATATGCAAACAACATTTAGGAATATAATATACTTACTTTAAACATCAAAACTTGCTGTGAAGAACGAGGCACTAAGAATTGCCGCTATAATCGACAGGAGTGTTACAGCTATTTCAAAGTTTATAATTTTTTTAAGCATAACCCATTAAATTGATAGGTTTCTGTTCATGATGTGATGCCATGAGAGCTCATAAACATTAAAGTTTTAGTTTATTTTACCTCTAGAGGATGATGCTTCAAGTTGTCCATCATTTTGGCATTGACTACATGAGTAGGCTTGCTTACTATTTACTTGTGAACCAGGGTTAATATCTGTCATAAAGGTGTTTCCAAATGGAAACACCTTGTAGAAGGATTTTAAGTGTGGGTAAAAAAGCTAGCCTCTACCTTCTGGCCCCCTTTCAAAACTCAAGAAATGCCCACTCAGCCTATATTGGCAACATTGGTGGATTGGTGATTGGCGATATGGTAATTTTCTGTGTGTCATGATGGGACAAGGATGTAAAGACCGACAATATTTGGGAAGCAATGAAATAGGAGCAACAGGTGATCACTGAGGCAAGTATTGCTATAAAAAACATACTTACATGGCATAAAGTGCACAACGTGAGTAAAGAACTGAGTCAACAGCACTAGAGGTTCTTAAAAAACTTGTGCACAGAAAGGATTTTATATAACAATAGTGGGGACCCTAAGTCATCACTTTTATGCACTGTGGGCTCTAATGTATATACAGTGTATTACTATTATTACATGCCCCTCCCAATATAATCATCAGATAAGTTTATGAATCCACTGTTACTCATTTAGTGTTTTGTACAATAGGTATATTTTTAATTTTTAAATTCCTATGTGTCGTGTGAGTATTCTGTAAGTTCAGCTCCTGCTCAATTAATATTAATCCTGTGTTTCAGGGAGACATTCAGTTTTCATAACGTTGTGTCTATTTTTAGTCGTGTGGTCTGTTCCTCCTTTAGTCCCTGATCACCAACAACCCATCCAAATATAGCCTCAACAGAAGTCAGCAGCTGAGGATCTCTATGAGGACGGCAGTCATGGCTCGTGACACTGGCTTAAAGACAGGGCATTTTTCCAGTAGCTTGGCAGATCAGTAAATTCACTGGCATTTTGGACAGACAGCTGGCAGTGGGCTGCAAAGAATGTGTGTATCCGCTAGCTGCTGTATACCTGTATTTGCTTCATATACAGTTAATTAACCTGTTTGTTGTACATGAGACTCTAGTTTAAGTTTAGCTTTTTTATGTCAGTAAAAAACAAGTTTTCACAAAATCCACCCAAGTATTTTCAAGCCATATACCATATTTTTCGGACTATAAGGCGCACAAAAAATCCTTTGATTTTCTCAGAAATCAAAGGTGCGCCTTATAGTTCAGTGCGCCTTATATATGAACCATACTTACATACAACAGCTGCCTTGAACTGTGCACAGGTCTGACACCTGCTGTTCATTCACCCTTATAATCAGGTGCGCCTTATACTCCGGTGCACCTTATATATGAACCTAGATGTTTTAGCAGGCTGAATTTCTCACTTTGTAATTAAATTGCTGATCTGCTTCATTTATGTAGCTTCCTTATGTATCTACCATTTATCTTTTTACTTGTTTTGTCCTTAGTAAAATACACTCCGTAGGGAAAATGGAATCTTTATCCACAGCATCTCATGTAGTTAACTAGATCCCTGTTTTTTACTTAGGGCCCAAAAGACAACATTTATTGACGGTGCGCCTTATATTTCGGTGCACCTTATCGTCCGAAAAATACGGTAAGCTTTTTATTATTGAAAAAGGGGTTTTCCAGGAACTAATAAAAAAGAAGTTTACTTAACTGATTCTAGTGTTGCCTGTTCCACTACACGAGTAACATCTTCAAGCGCCAAGCCAGCAGTACCGAGAAACAGGAGAGTGACACTATGCTGAAACTAGGAGCTGCAGTAGATTAGGTAAACTTTTATTTTTTGTTATACCTGTTATACCCCCAAGGGCTTGATACTAATAATAATAATAATAATAATCTTTATTTTTATAGCGCCATCAAATTCTGCAGCGCTTTACAAATCATATGGTTTTCTATGATTCCTGGAAAAATCCTATAAAGTGAAAGTTACAAATCACTTTGGTTTGGGAGACATGATCTTCAGACTTTCAAATGTTCGTGATGGCTATTGAAATTAGAATTCAAGCATACCATGCACCACTGATTTGGTTCTTCCATGTGAGATCTGCAGGTGGCACATAAGGAGGGAAACAAATTACCTTCAGTCCATATTCATGAGCTACATCCATGAGCTGGATTCATTTTAGATGCTTAAACAAAAATTTCACCGAAATTTATTTTTGAAACTGGTACAGGTATGATGTGTCTACTACCAATAATCTTTCTACCATCTAAGAAAAAAGTTGATCAACTCATTTATTAGTCTTAAAATCGTCCCATACAGTATATCAGATGAGTGTCGGCAAGAGTCACCAATTCTAGGGGGATTGGGCAAATCTCTAATGGGTATGGTGGTGTTCAAACCCTTCCATGATGACACAGGGATAATGAAATACATTTTCGTATTACTAGAAGTGATTAAAATTTGTAACTTTTCTTTAATTTATATGATTAGCATGTTAGTGTATATGTAAAAATAATTATAATAATGTAAAATGGTTACAAAACTGGGGGCATTAGTGCTAAAAACAGCAACCTACAATATCTACCAATTCGCCTTAACCAAAGTGTATCCTTTGCATAGACACATACTTTATACTGTATCTACAAAGTTCTCTATCAATTCTTAATGGAGGTGAAATGAAATGCCCCTCCGTCACTGATACAAACCGCTCTTTAGAATATGCAGTATCTGGATCCCTGCCAGCAATTAGAGCTGGACGCAGAAACGCTGTGAACGGTGGTAAACGTGGCGGAATCATTAGCCGGGGCTGGGAGGGAAAGTATATTATTCTTTTTTCTTTTAATTAGGGATCTTAGTCATCTTTAGAAGTGAGAAGCAGAAGCAGAACACTGCACTGGAGGAATTGCCTCATAGCTGCTATAGTCAAACAAAATATGCAGTCATACTAATGAACTAGGGGATAAAATAATGCAACGTACAGGGGAGAGTAGATGGTTCCCTGTGTATTAAAATTAGCCATTTTTCTCTATACTGCTCTACAACTCATTAAATCTTATACTTCTTATAAATGTTTTCCACAGGGTTAGCCATCTAAAAATAGAAGACAGATCTAAATTCATATATGAAATAACTAAAGTAGTTGTAGATTTAAATGGTTGTATCTTTCCATCAGGTAAAGTTTGGATACACCTTCAAAATGAAGATTTATAACAAGTCTCAAACTTGTTTCTGCTACTATAACATGTCCTATCTCTTGCACTGGCAAAATTTGTCGGTCATTACTTTGAATTTTGTTTTTCTTTTGTTTTAGAAAAATTAACAACTTTATCCATTTTTAGATGGGGGACATTTTGTATTGGTTTGAGTATTAGTGAAACAAGGATGACTTTATGACTTTGTAAATAAATTTCTGATCTGCTTCATTTATGTAGCTTCCTTATGTATCTACCATTTATCTTTTTACTTGTTTTGTCCTTAGTGAAATACACTCCATAGGGAAAATGGAGTCTTTATCCACAGCATCTCATGTAGTTAACTAGATCCCTGTTCTTTGCTTAGTGCCCAAAAGACAGACACAGTTCTCTAGTGGTTATCTGTGTTTAGTTTATACTCAAGTCATGTTCTAAGACTTTGGTGATCTGTTCTTAAGGAAAATCAGAAAAAATAGTAATTTAATTGACTCCACCCAAAAATATTACTTCTTGGAGTCAACCTTAAATATATTTTTCACATTCAATTCCTACAGTAAATAATGGCATATATGAGTTCCCCTAGTGCTTTGTCCTTTATGCACTTAGAAAGTAAGTCTTTATTATGTCATATTAGCTGGAAAAATATTAACAAGCTTATTAGATAAATGTCATGGCATGGCATGACATCTAACATCTATCACATAGAAATTACAGATCAGTAAGCGGACAGTTAATACATATGTACATGCAGACTGTTTCTCTTGAAAGTCGTCTGAACATAAGCCCATTACTGTGATTTTATAACCAGCTAATTAGCTCGATTTCTCAAAACCGTAATTTAAAGAAAAACACTAATTATGCTTTACAAAGAAAAAAGTTTTCTCTTATTAGCAGAACTACACAATGGAAAATGCAAAGGTCAACGAAAGTGTTCTTCTTATGCTTAATGCATCTGATTAAACCTGCAGTTGGGTTTTTTAATTCAATTTTGTGCATGTAGTATAGTCTCAAGTTGCCATCATCAATTCCTAACTAAAACACTGTCAGAGCTCAAGATAAGAGAACCTGGATCTGAGTAGAGAAGGCTGTCTGAACACTGGGTCACTAGGGACAAATGCTGGTATAATTTAGGCTCATTCCAATTTCATGCTTGGATTTTTTTCCAACTTCTATAATTGGTGAGATTCATCAACAAAATGTGCGATTGGGAAGAAGCCGAGTCAAAAAGACTAGATGTTAGGCAGAAAATAAAACTTAGATATCTACTACTATGTGTCAAAAGAGACCAAAAATGGGAATCAAGACAACATACAATATCTTGGCCATGGATTTGTGCATGGAATTTAAGATTTTAGAAAGGTTGCTCAATAAGAGTTTTAAAAAGTGGATTTTGGACTGATGTAGTTTCCCACCTATCGGAAACATCCTAACATATAACATGATAAAAAAAGCAATACTCATCTAACAGATCTTTTGGCTCTTGTTATGATTATTCTTAGGTCCCACATGAGTCATAAAGTCTCCATCTTTACTCCAGAGATGATGTACCAAGTCTATCACTCACCTTAGTGGTGTCAACTTCAGATAGCATCTCTTGACGAGAAAAAGCATGAAAGCAAGTAGAGGTTAGTAACTTGCATAGTAGTTAGCTATACCATTGGCTATACCATTTCTAATGATTCGGGTATAGAGTAATTTGGCCATGCTCCAGGGTGGAGTTCCAACGAGCCACAGAAACAGCAGTTTTACACCTTAAGAAGACTTATGAAGTAAGCCGAAATGTGTTGTGTCTGCATAATAAACAGAAAGAAGATCCTGCTACTATCAAAATTACAGCTCGTAACTTTGACAGTAGCAGCGTCTTCTTTCTGGTTCCCCAAACATTCTTCCTGATCATATTATAATGATTTGAGAAAAATAAAACCAAACATTTCTAAAGTAAAACATGATAAAGGTCATCATTTAAAGGACCTTTGAGCAGATTCTGGTGGTTGTGTTTACAGTATGTTAACATATAATATATAAAAAGCAGTACTTCTCTTGGGCATCTGACTTTTTATAGAGATTTATAAGCTTATTCTCAGACATGGATTATAAAAGCTTGATTTTCCCTTTCTTTCCTTGGCATTTGGTACCTGGCATGTGCATAATCCAAATCATCTCCATCCAGCTCCTGTTCATTAGCACAAAAGGAAGAAAGGGTGACTGTTAAAAATGGGGGAAACATAAAAGGAAGGTTCCCGTCTGGAATTTCAGACCTGCTTTTGTTTTATATTTTCTATTAAACGCCAGCTCCAGTGAAATTCAAGCTCCCTGTTATCGTCTATTCGGCATGTAACACGCTTCCACTGGAGTAGACGACAGCTATAAATGTTCTAGTAACCCCAGACTTCCTGCATGTAGACACAGAACAAGGAGCTTAGAAGACTGATCATGCTTTACTCACCGTAGAGCAGCGAGCTGACACAACAATAAATATATATACACACTCCATTATTAAACTGTTGAAAGAAAAGAAAAACTGTTACAGTTTCTATAAAGCTGCCAATTTCATCCTGCTCTGTACTGAGACTGCATAGAAAAAAGAACTGGGCATAGGAATATATGTGCACAAAAACAAAAAGCAGCAACCTCAGTTTCCTGGCGCTAGGTGGGTGGTGGTGTTGGCTTGGAGAGTCTTTTATTGATATTCTTTCTAAGTTTTTATTCTCAAACAGAATTTCACTTTCAGCACCTAATTGATGTTCTTCTTTTATTTCACCCTGTAACTATACTAAAGCTGTCACTTTCTTTCAATTATACAATGACTAATATTCATCAACTCACAATATGTTACAGGTTCCATTTAAAGAGTGAAAAAAAGAATGCAGCTGCTGAGGGATCAAGGGATTTTACTTAAACAGTCTGCTAAACTTTACAACTATCAGTCCTTTCTTTTTTCTCCCCATCTCCAGAAACATTTTCCATCACAGTTGTATAATCTTTGGAGCACTTAAATTGTGTATATTCTACACAATATTTATTACAGGCATAATATTAAGTCTCCCTCAACATTTAGATCTTGGCTGCCATATACTACAAAGGGAGTTCAGCTGCATTACCTCAGAATTACCACCACACAGAGGATGGAGATATCAGTTTCCAGCTCTATCCATGGTATATTGAGTAGCTGGCGGCAGGTACCAAACAGCTGATGTGTGGGGGCCGGGTGTCTGCCACCTACTGATTGGATTTTGACTATAGACATTCAGCGTTTCCACACTCTGCATGATAAAGATGCACCTTGGGTGTTCAAAGGTGTTACAATTAGGGATGAGTAGACCTGTTAAGGTACAAGTTTGGCCTGAAGGTTCAGTTTGGGTACTGAACCCGAACACTTACCACCACTGGGAACACCAGCACCAATCACATGCAAATGGCGGGACATCTGCCAGTCTGGGTTTGGGGATCAGCTGCATTAGCTGCATTTTTTAGTGCAATATAATGATATATTAGGATGTTTTTTTGGAGTGTGAGCACCTTTATATCCACTTCCTTGAAGAGAGGTCAGTGTGGTCACTAACCTACCTATGCCACAACACCCAAACTAAATTAATTTAGATGGCTTTTGATGGATTATCTAAGATTTGAGACTGAGGATAAGGGCTCTTATGTCAGCCCTTAAGCCAATTTTATATTGTCTTTCACAGTGCCCAATAAAGTTGTCTGTTGTTTACTCCACACTATAGTTCATCAATGCCAAAGGGGTAGAAATCAATTCATTAGTATGAAAGTGATTGTTATACCATACAGCCAGAATGCCTGCAATTGCATCATAAGTTGTGTTTGTATATCAGCGCTGTGTAGAGAATGGGGTACGAGCGCGAGCTAGGCAGACAGCGCATTTCTGGGTAGTCCTTATGGCTGGCATCAATCTTTGTAAACTCAAGGACATTTGCTAATAGAGAACGTGTTTACTTTATCAGTTCATATTTTTTATAGTAGAAAAAAACATCCCTGTGGTATAAAAATTGAAATTATTTGATGTTACTTCTACCCACTTTCCATTCTATTCTTACAGGCACATTTATTCAGTAAATATTATGCTGCTTCTGACACTTTGTCTTCTGCCTCTCCATTTAATAGCAACCTTCAAATGTCAATTTAATGTAAAACAAAGTGATGGTTGTCGTAGGTTTCATTTGCCCACTCACTCTGCTATAGAAATACAAAAATGGAAACAATGTAGCTACAGGCATTACATACTAACTTACTCTGGTGGTTATAGTTAATGGATCTTGATGCATGTGACTTGATGGACAGCACAGCTAGATCTGATAAGGCACCTAAAATAAATAGCGTACTACCTGACACCCAAGAAACCATGCTTAACAAATGCTGCTATGTAAAAGCTCAACTGTTTAAATGCCAAATCAGAGCATAAATACATCCCATAAAGCATTGAGAATAAGTTTTAACCACTGTAAATATATATATATAAAACAAAAAATGAAATAGAGGGGAATAGCATTTCACTTTACATTTAGTCTGAATTTTAAATAATTATGGTTACATATGGCTAACTAATTCAAAAAATATATATTAAGATTCAGAAACAAATATAACAATGATAATATTACATAACAAAATATTGGTTTTGCATCAAAGCACTTTCTAAAATGCCTTGCATTTTATCAAGACATTTAGACCTCTTTTTGACACTTCCCCGACTTGTCCAATTTAGGGGGCGTGACCTTTCTGAGATGGGTGTGCCAACTGCAGAAAGGGGCGTGTATTGTGGTAAATTTTCCATGCGCCCAAATTTGCAGCGCACAGTTTAGACCAACTAAAAGTAGTAGAAGTAGATTGTATATTGCTTGTATTGTACTTTTTGATTTATTCCATGCAATTTTTTCCATTAAACACAATTTTGTAAACTATGTGGACATGGCATGTCACCAAAATAGCTCTGACAATCGAGATGTGGACTACATGATTGGGTATCTTGAATTTTCATGCCACAATGGGTCTCTTGTAGGGTTGAACCAAATAGGCATCAGTGAGCTTTGGGCAACTATGAAGATGTCCCCTGTTTACCAGTTTACTTTAACTTCATTAGCACCTGAAAAGTAGAGATATCCTAACATGTTATATGTATCAACGATTACCACAGGCTTGAAAGATCATTCAAAGATTCATCCAAATTTCATTTCCATTGTTAAAAGATAAAAAGGCAATACTTCAATCCAAGATTCATCTCCCCCACACCCACCTGATCGGGGAGGGGTGATATTTTTGTCTATTTACATGTCAGTTTTCTTGCCATCACAATTTGGCCCTTTTCAGAATCCCTCACTTAGACTTGCTCATTTTTGCTGCTTTTATTGCATCCATGTCAACAATTCACTGTTCACCTCACCTGTTACTTTTTCATCTGATTAATTTTTCTGCATCTGTATAACCTGTCCAAAAAACAGAAAGCAAGGCAGCAATTCTGGAAAATCAAGGTGTTTATTCACCCATTGTGGCAGGTGCAATGTTTCAGCCCCTCAATGGAGCTATTTTCAAGCATGTGCTGCCTTGCTTTCTGTTTTTTGGATTATCTTTGCTTACCTTAGAGTCGGGTTAGCGTATGCTAGCACCCAAACCGGAATTTATTCCAACACAGTGCTGCTCTACTCTACCATTTTCTGCATAACCTGTCCGATATTATTAATCTACATGACAAGAGGGATAGGCATCCAACACATCCACCAGTATACAACACACATTTTAGACATTCATGGCATTCATTCCATGGATATATCCTTTGCCCGGTGACTTCATGGAGGAACAGAAGAATTAACTCAACTGAGTTTCAAAAAATTTATTATACACTTTCGAAAATGAACTGGCTCAGAAGATGTCATTTGATTGCATGGAGCTACAAGTCTATTGTAAATTGATGGCATAAACAGTGTTAACATAAGAAGAAAGTGGGATTCGTTGTCTTAGAGGGTCATTGTGATAGTGGACTTTTTTGACTGGTGTTTAAGCAATGGAATCCATTGACAATGAGCGAGTGCTAGCAAATTGCTCAAACAAATTATTAGAATGCTAACTATACTAAATGCTAATACAAAATATACTGCTTATTGCCAAATTAATTTGTTTAAAAAAAGGTTGCTTCTACAGGTATGACTATTATTGCGTGGATATGTTAACATCTAAGGCAAACATTCCTAGTTACATATACCATAAATCCCTTCATATGACTCTAAACACTATACACATTCATGTGTGTATTCCTAAGTAAAATAGTGGACTAAAGTATACATTGTATGATACCATTCATCCTCAAGGGGGCTGCCCTATTAAGAATGCTTATTAAAGGTGAGAAATGTACACTGCGAGCTTCTCCACTCTAACATCCCCTGAGAGATAAGACCGTCTGCCTTATGCACTACACAACATCAAGGCAGTGAAATAAAACAAATAAGTTGCTATTTTTAACTTCATAAAATGCTGCCTTATAATGCACATATACACAAAGAAATACACCATTACTTAAATAGTAAGCATATAAAATACAAACATTTTATTTAAAAAAAGGTTTTATTAATGCACTTCTCTAAATAAAACCCCCTGGGGAAAAGGAGAATCACCTGTAGAAGATATGAGTGTAACAAGGGGCTAATTCACATAATGCAGGAAAGGGGCGAGCACTGCCCAAAGCTTGGTTACCACCTTTCCACTAGGCCAATGCTTAGTATGAACAGTACTAACATATAAAAGGAAAAAACAATAAGTGTGCAATATATGACTACGTTAACTACATTAAGGCTATATTCACACGAACGTATGGGGGACGTATATACGGCCGACGTATATACGGCCGATATACGTCCCCCATACACTTCTATGGGCGCACGGCACCCTACGGGAGCGGTACGGTGCCGCACACGTGCGGCACCGTACCGTTCCATACCCGGGAAAAAGATAGGACCTGTCCTATCTTTTCCCGTAATACGGCGCCGTGCGCCATAGGTTGCTATGGAGAGGGGCGGGGGTGAGCTGCGCTCACCTCCTCCTCCTCTCCCCGTACACTGCCGTTGCCCGCTACGGTACGGTACGGGGGCGGGCAACGGCAGTGTGAATATAGCCTAACAGTCATCTTGTTAGCAAACCGACTCTCAGCACCCGTATGCATATACACAGTCTGGAAATGTTCATATAACAGGAGGAGAAGGATAAATGCCACCTACAGACTCACAGGACCACACACAACTCCCCAGGAGTTCATGTTATCCCAAATAATGCATTTCCTGGCAAATTGAAATGAGTAGTAACCAACTCAACAACTCTATGGGGGTCAGTTATGTTTAGTTACCGACTTTTGGACTTGTTTGATTTATCTTAGAGGTTGATATATCCAGGAGCTCTGTCTGTAGGGTTTTTGCAACTTTTATACAGAAGTCTCAAGCTCTTCATCTTTTTTTAAAGTTTTTCCTACAGACTAAAGTTTATATGCCACTTTTTAAACTCAAATAGCTCCAAAATTGTGACTTTTTCATAGTTTTTTTTCTAGTTTTGCCAGTTTAGACACAAATATATCACATGTGCCGAAAAAGTTGCAAAAATAAAAGAAATAAAGGAGAAAATTCTAAAATAAATGACTCCCTATATCTCTCCAAGGTGTCGTGTTACAGAACAAGAGATGTTTTCTGTTGCAATTTTCTAAGAAGAAATGAGAAGGAATCTTACTTATTAACTCAGTTATTATTTTATCATCAACACAATTGCTAGTAGGCATTAGGTCACGTTGTTATCTATCGTGTACTTCATATCTTCAAGTGAATCACAGGCTTTGAGGGGAAAGGTAGGTATCCACCTTCTGAGATAAAATGAATTATTCATTTATGTAATGTAGGGATGAAATTATGAGAATAGTATTCATAAAGTCATCTTCCTTCTTCTCCACATATTCCATTTTAATTGGATTCTCCAACATGTATTTATTTCTTGGCCTGTGAACCTGAAGTCAAGTCCAACCAGCTTGTTTCCTGGGTTCATCAGAAAGATCTGAAATCTTACAATTTGCTAGCACCATAAGTAGTTCACTATATAAAACCCTCACATGCAATCACTGCCATAACATGACAGCTGGCCTGGCTTTGTAACCACAATACAACAAGGTCTGTCACAGAAAAGACTACCCAAGAATTATGTTGTAGGCATCTGAGCTTACTGAATTCAGGCGTTTTGAAGATACATCAGCATCCACATACAGCAGTATTCTCCTTTGAAGGTGTTTTTTTTTTTTAAATATAGAAGATATCAACTAGTGTAGAGGTAGATACTGCACGCACTGGACAGTTTTCAAAAATCGTCAAAGATTACTTGGACAAATATGTGATCCCTTGTTAACCATTGTTATATGTTTCTCAATCCCTTCTAAAAATGAGTCCATGGGCAAAAAAATATGTAATACATTATCAGGACTTTGCTGTGATCATGTGACCTCAATTGAAACAAAAAAGGTCCAATGGATGTTGGATGTTTTTGCGATACATGGGAAAATGTTGCTTTAGTGTTCTTTCGCCATAGCTAATGAGGTCGGTCGTCGATGCAAATATTTTAGGATAATTCAGTTAGAAATAACTACATAATTAAATCAATGGGATCTGTAAGAATATAAATCTGTAATTACACAATTCACAATGGTTATGTAAAAAACATTGATATATAAATATTGATGCATTGATGATGCCCCATGTAATAAATGCAAGCATACAGTAGGGAGATGAAGAGGAGGACACGGTATTGTACAATACTGCATGAAATACCCATGTTTTTCTATGCTTTTTAAGTCATAGCATGTTCTAATATGAGCACCCTGTTTTCTGATAAATGATCAGAACAACACATTGAAAGGAATGCAGCAATGGCATAATTAGTCAATATGGTGCTATAATGTGTACAATGCAAGTTATAGCTTAATGTTCACAAGATTCGTGAACATTCATATGAGAGCTATACAGGTGTATGAGCAATATTAATGTCACAATGTCATTTTACATAGAAACACTTACAGTACTGTTTCTGTACTACTGGGAATGCAGCACAATTTGCATATTTTATGTTCCTTAAAGGGCATCTACCACCAGGATAAAGCATTGTACACCAAGCACACTGGCATACTCATGTGTGCCCCCTGTAGCAGTATCCACTCTTCTAAAAGCCTAATATGGCCCTGTTTTTAAGCAAATGAGCTTGAGGGGCTCCAAGCTTGATTAACACATATGGAGCCTAACACCTATGGGCCCATCAGGCTCATTTTCATAATTTAAAAGCCTTTTTTATAAAACCAGGGCATAAGAAACTAAGAGAAGAGTGGTGGTAGATGTCATTTTAATAAATGCACTATTAAAAAGTATTATATTAGAATGAAAAGAAATAATCTCACTGATACCTTTAAACTTCAGCAATACACGTCTGACATTTTCTGAGTTATATTTGTATGTATGTGCCAAGAAATGCAAAGACTATTACATCAAGCAAAGCGGTAAGCATTAATTATTTTTTATTAAAATCACAAAATACCTCTGGGGTGTAGCATTCAAATTATGGCATTTACTCAGAACTCAAAATGAACTATATGTTTTTCATATAATTTTTCTTTGATCAGAAAATATCACCAGAAAACCAACCTCATTCTCTTGTTTATGGGGGTCCTAGAAGTCAGACCCCCACATATCAGAGTGTTATCTCTATCTTTCAATAGGAGACTGACACTAATTTTGTAGGTCTTTTCGATGCAGCAGTTACCTCATTTACATAAAAGACAAGGTAGATAGGATAACAATAGAACATAGCACCTCTATACAGAACACTGTCATTACATCAATACTGAAAATAAAAGATGTTACAGCATATTTACACCCCCTCTCTGCACTGAATATGCCTAGAAAACTCTCCAAGCAAATCACTAAATGCTGGTACTAGAGCTCCGGTAAGATGGCAGCCCCCATAATCATGGACTGGATAATCAGAACATAAAAATAGAGGAGAAAAAAGTAACGTCATCTGGTTTACAATTGAAGTACACAACAATCATGAATCACCTGAATGTCGTAAAAATGTCTACTAAGAATTCAGAAGCTGGAGATGCCACCTCAACTGAGTGGAAGTTCAGGGTAACCCTGGTCGCTCTCTTCTAGTCCACATCACCAATATTCTTGTGCATGTAATAAATGTATGTCTATTTTGAAAAATCACACAAATAACAACTTGCTAGAACTATTTGCAACCTACTCAGATCAGGGACCAAGGGACCTCTACTCCGTAGATCGTCTGAAAGAGTTTGTCTTCTGGGTTAGTGTTACTCAAAGCTGGAGTTATTTTCAAGCACTGATGGGCAAGGCTCAGAGAAATATACAATTGTTGGCTGCATTAATCATCTCTTATCTGGCATGTGCATATTGATAAAACCGAAAAAATATAAATGTAAATATCTGCTGAGGCTATCATAAGAGAGCACCGTTTATGAAAGTACAATAACTGCCAGTCTTCTTTTGAGCCGGCTGTTCCTAAAAGAATTGATGTGTCCATCCTATCAATTATCACAGTAACAACAAAGGAAAACAGAAGTGGCACACCTGATTTTTTGCATAGTTTATTTCCCAAAGGGATTAGGAAGACCGAATTTCCCTGGCTTGAAAACACAAACAAGACATCAGCAGGAGGCTGGAACGTTAATCTCTGAGGACAATGGATGGGATCCTGACGGACCCAAAACACGTCATTGAGTCCCCAGGGTAGGGACAGAAACATTAAGAGCTTTAAGATCTGGCATTTGTTGGATTTAATTCTGTCATGAGCTCCAGCCTTACCATCTCCCGCGTGGCACAGGCATGCCCTAAATAGCTGGCTAGCCAACAAGAGATAATGTATACTGTCCCAGAGAGGACTGCATAAACCTGGCACCGTGCCGCACAGTTGTCTTATGTTTCTGTCTTTTCCAAGGCTGCACTTGCTTTCTAATAAGGTTAAAAACAGTGCAGAGAACAATTAAGAGAATAACGAGAAATAATTACATAATTACCATCCTCTACACGGGAAGTCTAAAACGAAATCTGTGCTGCGATAGTATATCCACCCAGTTGGCGGAGTCATTATTTAATCCAGTACAATAAACCCTTCTAGAAGATTAGGAAATGTTATTAAAACTTCTTAGAAAATTACATAAACATACATGTGACAAAAAGTTAAAGCTGGAAAGAAATATAAACATAATGGGGCACATTTACTAAAGTCCCTGCGCCAGTTTTCTGTCAGACTTTGTGCATTCTTTTATGTGAAAACTGCTTGCATATGTACTTAAAGTCTGCACCACATATGTGTTGCACGCGACCCTGTTGTGTCGCATCAGCAGTATTCCTCATGTGACACAAATTTTGTCACTGAAATGGGCATTCCAGTGCACAGTCAGACAAAGTCTGACAAAAGTGTGTTGCCCGCCCCTTGTTAAAGGTGCACTCTGTCGGAGCAGTGCAGGGGCGCCAGATTCATGAGGAATGTGCACCATAATTCATGAATATGGCGCCCTCTGCACACTACATAGGCAAACTGCACATAGGGCAGTTTACACTGTTTTTAGAAAAAATGCCCCAATGTCTAGAATGAAAACAAGGTATGCATATAAAGGACCCATTAAATATAAGATTAAACCTTAGATGTTAATAGAATTCCCATCCAAATATAGCAAAATAAAAATGCACTATACTAAAGAGAATAGCGCCAAGTTAAGTTTATTGACCATTTTATAATGCATATTTTAGTTTAGTGATGTTAGGAAGTGCAGACATATTTCTTTGTCACTGTAGAATTTTCTTTTCCGAAATTGAAAGGGGTTTCGATAAGGCTATCCGCTACCCACAACTTGACTATCTCCCACATTCACATATACGGGGAGAGCGACGGTGTACAATGAAGCCCCGCCCCCACAACACATACATCAGGAGGTCCTAGTGGGCAAAACTGTGCAAGGGATAACCTGGTGTAGTTTTGAGTAAAAACAGCAAACATTTAGGTCCAAAAAGGCCCACTCTGCTGACAGCCATGTCCCTCCACGGTCGCATGGCATGTCATTGGTATAGTCACACTGATAAATCTCCCCCATACAATGTATGAAATGAAAGTGCTCCTGTGAGACCTGGTTCTCTATTATAGCAGCAGAACATGACCCTTGTGCTCATGTTTGGTGGGGGGGGGGGAGTCCCTTGACATGAGGTAGAGAGGAATCTCTTCACCTCGAATAGACAATTCCTGAGAAGAAGTCCTTTGGACTGATTGTGGCTCTGACTACATATATGGGATAGGAGACAGCTCGTTTACATATACTCCAAAACAATCTAATGGTAAAAGAAGGTTAGTACCAACAAACACCTCACAGGGGTTTTTAGAAGTTGAAGCGTCATATCTTGTAAAAAAAAGAAAATAGCCATGAAACCTGATTATCTGTGCTGTATATGGAGACAGTATTGATTGACATCAGAATATAAAAGGGTTAAATGGAAAAGCCACTTCTATGCTACAACATGTCTTGTGTTTATTGCCAGGAACTGATTAAAAGAAAGAGAAAACAGTACTGTAAAACAAAACACAAGGCCATAAAACCTGTTGCTATGACAACAATTCATTCTCACATTAACGAAGGCTTCGGCCTGCTCTGATATCTGAACCGCATTGACATTGCAGCGTGATTAGTCTGTTTTCTAGCAAGCCAGCTCTCCGCATAATAGGATGCTATATGTTTGTGGCCGTGCCAAATATTCTTTAGAAGGTTTCCTGCACATTAAGGGATATCATAGGCTAATCTTACAGACACACTGCATCATAGAGAATATTTCCCAAAAGGCTGGATGCAGAAACCAGGCTCGTAGGTAACCTATGCTGTCTTAGTATTTGGAAACAAAGAAATACAGTTTATACAGTGCTGCTACAGATGCAGCTTCTTGAAAGGAACATTTTCTATTATTTTGAACTATTTTGCCTTGCTGTATTTAAAGGAACCTTTCATGAGGTTTAACACCCATAAGCTGTCAATAACCTGATATGCACAACTGTGATAGGTTCACAATGATGTCCTATATTTAATAATAAATAACAATTCTTTATTTATATAGAGCACACAGATAACGCAGCACTGCACAAAGCATGACATATTGGTCCTGTCCCCATGGGGCTCACAATCTAAACAACTTACCAGTATGTTTTGGAGTGTGGGAGGAAACCGGAGTACCCGAAGGAAACCCACACAAACACGGAGAGAACATATAGGGGCAGATTTATCAAGCTGTCTGAAAGTCAGAATATTTCTAGTTGCCCATGGCAACCAATCACAGCTCAGCTTTCATTTTACCAGTGCTCATGAATATTTTAAAGGGGAGCTGTGATTGGTTGCCATGGGCAACTAGAAATATTCTGACTTTCAGACACTTGATAAATCTGCCCCACAAACTCTCTGCAGATGTTGACCTGGGTGGGACTTGAACCCAGGACTCCAGTGCTGCAAGGCAGAATTGCTACCCACTCAGCCACTGTATTTGGGGAGATTCAACAGTATACAGAGCTAGAAGTTTTAATACTTCATGACTCGCATAAGGAGTCGGGGGCTTAGAAAAGAGACAACTGTGTCATACACTCACCGGCCACTTTATTAGGTACACCTGTTCAACTGCTCGTTAACACTTAAATTCTAATCAGCCAATCACATGGCGACAACTCAGTGCATTTAGGCATGTAGACATGGTCAAGACAATCTCCTGCAGTTCAAACCGAGCATCAGTATGGGAAAGAAAGGTGATTTGAGTGACTTTGAACGTGGCATGGTTGTTGGTGCCAGAAGGGCTGGTCGGTGTATTTCAGAAACTGCTGATCTACTGGGATTTTCACGCACAACCATCTCTAAGGTTTACAGAGAATGGTCCGAAAAAGAAAAAACATCCAGTGAGCAACAGTTCTGTGGGCGGAAATGCCTTGTTGATGCCAGAGGTCAGAGGAGAATGGGCAGACTGGTTCGAGCTGATAGAAAGGCAACAGTGACTCAAATTGCCACCCGTTACAACCAAGGAAGGCAGAAGAGCATCTCTGAACGCACAGTACGTCGAACTTTGAGGCAGATGGGCTACAGCAGCAGAAGACCACACCGGGTGCCACTCCTTGCAGCTAAGAACAGGAAACTGAGGCTACAATTTGCACAAGCTCATCGAAATTGGACAGTAGAAGATTGGAAAAACGTTGCCTGGTCTGATGAGTCTCGATTTCTGCTGCGACATTCGGATGGTAGGGTCAGAATTTGGCGTCAACAACATGAAAGCATGGATCCATCCTGCCTTGTATCAACGGTTCAGGCTGGTGGTGGTGGTGTCATGGTGTGGGGAATATTTTCTTGGCACTCTTTGGGCCCCTTGGTACCAATTGAGCATCGTTGCAATGCCACAGCCTACCTGAGTATTGTTGCTGACCATGTCCATCCCTTTGTGACCACAATGTACCCAACATCTGATGGCTACTTTCAGCAGGATAATGTGCCATGTCATAAAGCTGGAATCATCTCAGACTGGTTTCTTGAACATGACAATGAGTTCACTGTACTCAAATGGCCTCCACAGTCACCAGATCTCAATCCAATAGAGCATCTTTGGGATGTGGTGGAACGGGAGATTCGCATCGTGGATGTGCAGCCGACAAATCTGCGGCAACTGTGTGATGCCATCATGTCAATATGGACCAAAATCTCTGAGGAATGCTTCCAGCACCTTGTTGAATCTATGCCACGAAGAATTGAGGCAGTTCTGAAGGCAAAAGGGGTTCCAACCCGTTACTAGCATGGTGTACCTAATAAAGTGGCCGGTGAGTGTAATTCTGCATCAATCTATGATGTTTGGAGCATATTTAGGTTTTGTCATCAGCCAGAGGCCTTCTAAGGCTAAATTCACACTGCCGTGAGCCCGCCGCACCGTAGTACGGCGGGCTCACGGCAGCGCGGGGAGAGGAGGAGGAGGTGAGCGCAGCTCACCCCCGCCCCTCTCCATAGAAACTAATGGCGCACGGCGCCGTAATACGGGGAAAGATAGGACAGGTCCTATCTTTCCCCGGGCTACGGAGCGGTACGGTGCCGCACGTGTGCTGCACCGTACCGCTCCCGTACAGGGCCGTGAGCCCATAGGAGTGTATGGGGGACGTATATCGGCCGCATATACGTCGGCCGTATATACGTCCCCCATACTGTAGTGTGAATGTAGCCTAATACTCATATATACTTGGTAAAGGAAAAAAGTGCATGTATTCTTAATATGAGAGGGAAGAAAAAATCTTACGATTTCAAGCATTGTTTCCTTTGAACAAATAGATGGAATATTCTGAAATCCTATAGTCCACTCAATATATACTCCAGTATCTGTACCTGGGTGGATCTCATTCACATTAGACCACCTACAATAGAATATGTACAATATCACGAAAACAACAGACCCATGGGCAAGAATAGGACCAGCTCCAAATTTTTCTGCTAAGTAAATTAGCCCACACACAGGGCACTGTATTGGCCATTGAAACAAGGGCTAGCACAAAGCCAAAAAATACATTTGTGTGCATGTAGCCTTAGACGGTTGGCCAGTCCATACAAAGCCATGACAAGCTTAAGGCAAGCCTTTACACCAGACCAATTTGTACTGAACTATTACTTTTAGTAGTAAAACACTGTCTGAAAGCCTCGCCCTTTCAGTGGGGTGGTCAGGAATCTTAACTCTAGAAACCAGACCCAAATTCTCATTCACTAATGGTTGTTAAGACAAGCTGTTGTCATGCGAGAAATGCTGCGGTCTGCCAGGACATAGTTGGGTAATGACTGCCAGGGCTGCACACCTTCGCAGAATGGTATGCACATCATTTAATGAGACATAAGTTTGAGATATAACAACATCATGCCGCTCCGAATGACACAATCACAAGCTTTTTGGACATGACTTTCCTTGTGTATCAGATGTCACACAGTTGGTCTGCTATTTTTATACACTAACATTTCTGAACACCCACTTCAGTTCTAGCTCACAGCACAAGTCTGGGACCGAGACCAAACATGCCATGTTGGTGTAGCAGACAGTGCCTTAGAAACGGAGAATTTGATTATACCAAGAAGGCAAAATACATAACTATGTATAATTATTTGCAAGTATTTCATCAAACATAGGGCAGATTCTAAATACTATTGATAAAAAACTGCTGCTGTTGCCCATAGAAACCAACCTTCGCAAGGAAAGCTATACTGTGATTGGAATGCTATGGACAACAGGTTTTTAAATACAATTGCATATGCAACTAAAATGTGTATAAACACTTGAAATTAAGTAACTGATAACACACATAATATTTTTAAGTTTAACCTCACACCAATACCAGTATACGGTAGATCTGCTATATCTGTTGGGTAAAGTTTATGCACCTTCAAATAACTAAAAATTGTTTGTTCTCTTCTATAGATGTGAATAAACCAACATACATGCTCTATCCCAGTCAGCTAGCCCAGATTTATCAATAGTGAGTCAAATTACACTAAGTGGGCTGTGTAAGGCGCAACGATGACTTTTTAATGCATTGCTAGCCGAAAGAATAGGTGGAGCAAGTTTAAGAAATCTGGCCCACAGTCTGTACATCTAATAGTATAATATAATGCTATCATACTGCACATTGCCAAGTAATAGCACCAGATAAGGAAATACTCACCACACTCATTGCTGGCAGATTATACACTTATATGCTACAAACCTTATACCTTTATTTTGCTAGTTATTTTGCTAGAGATTTGCCACCTACAATAAAGGCAGATTCCTAGCTGGCTGCTAAACATAAAGATGGACAAAAGCTTTTCCGAAAGCTTACAGGGAGGAAATAAATAAAGCTGGCATATTGTTCTGTTACCGAGGCAAAGCTCAGCCCATTCTTTGCTCCCTATAAAACCTCAATAATATACAATACATAAATAAAGCACTAGAGATGCCAGTCCATGCTTAACCACCTGGGCCCATATGTCAAGAGGCTCATTCTAACTTTGCCCACTCTGACCATAACTTCATTCTGTGTCGGGTGACTCCCATAAAAAACCTCAATATTGCCATTGTGCCTTCAGTCTGTGCATTAAACAGTAAACTTAATTTACCAGATCACAGCTGTACCAGACAGCTAATATGTCTATGGTAGAGAAAATATGTGTTTTCCAAGAGCAGCTGGTTGTGAAAGGTAATAAATCCACAATCTATAGGCTGTCCTGCCCATGGCAAAAGAGCTTGGAGGGAAGAGCTAAAAACTGTGACCCAGAAGTGGTGCACGGATCACATTTAATAATATTGTTGGTCATGAATGTATTTCTATATTATCAAAACTACGTACCCTTGCTTATATAAACGTACAGATCACAAGATGTTATATTGGATATACTGGGTAATCTCCTGACTTTTCATTAAAATATAATATACTGTACATTTTGTTACTCATTTTTAACAACATTAGACTCTGTAAGGACACGCCCTTTTGACAATAAGAATGGCAACACAAAAATGTTACTTTATTCATACATTTCTAGAAATAATGATAAAGGAACAAAACAAAGATCAAAGAAAATTGTTTTGTGAGAATGCACATAGAATAGACACATCAAGAGTGTTGACAGGTCCTCTAAATTAAGGGACAACATAAAATAATATTAACATTTCTATCTCTGCCCTAATATAGATATTATGATATTATGGACCCAGACTCCTGGTCACAGCTACATTTCATTTAGCTGACGCCAAGCCCTGTGTCTGAACAACCTGGCCAAGGTTAATGGGGTTCGTTGAGTCCCCCTGCCACTAAATCTAAGGGTTTTTTCACACAACCCTATTTATAACCCCAAAATATCTTAAGAAATGTAAAATGGAAGAATCTGATGTCAGTTTTACTATTGTAGCTCAAAAATAATAAATTATAGGTGAGATGGGTTATGATAGATGTTTTACCCAAATCTAAGAGGACGGTTTCATTTAAATTCCTTAGACGTCTGGTAAAAGCTCCGTTCACATAAGAGAGGCCAGCTGCATTACTTTCCTGCACTAAAAAGGATTTATTTCTGTTTTGTGTGTGTGTGCAAAAGGAATAAATAATTGAATATCCTGTAATAAAGTCTCCACTATTTCCCAATAGTTGACAAGCAATTCAATATATCACTAAGTGTGTATTACAAATGGCATGGAGCAATGTGTACACACCATTAGCACAATACAATCATAAAATGATTATAATAATAGTATCACTGTGATCATTTAGTAACCAATAATTCACTACATGGAGCATTATTGTAGGGAGACAGAATGAACTAAAGCAATGAGGAATGATGGAAAATGGTAATCACCCCCAACGTGCCAAGGAATAAATTCTTCAGAGCAATTGCAGCAATAGTACAGGGAATATCATAACGTATTTCAGTCTGCCCAGTCTGCCTGCCTCATTTCCCTTTCACTCTATCTCTTGAATGTTATTGTTATAACAACGCTCCTAGCACTTATGTTCCACAAGCCCTGGAAATAAAAGTAATAATCTGAGAAATCATATCAGCACACTCATGCACACGCTGCACCATTTCCTCTCCCCAGCTCCAGGTAGAGCTCAACAAATCAGATTAAATTCCTACACCCACAGGGTTTGCTGAGAAATTGACACTTGCAAGATCACTCCCTAAAACTTCCCAGAAGCTGCAGTAACACATCAATCTCTATCTTCCATCTCCTCGCCATGCACACAGTCACAACTTCTGGGGCACCGCATGAAAATTTAAACATTTTCTGATTTGGCAATCCACTTACCACTTTAGTAAAAAGTAAGCAAAGCAGAGGGGGATAAAGGGGATGCAAGATATAGTTACAATGTTCTCCAGTCACTTGCTTGCATACATTATATCTCTGATACAAGGCAAGCTTAAAGGAAACCTACCACTTGAAGTGGCAGGTATGAGAAGGAACTACCGAACACCAGCTCAGGGGGAGCTGGTGCCGGATCTTATTTTTGTTAGTGTTTTAAACTGCAATATCGCGGTTTAAAACACTTTTTAAACTTTATGGCCGAAGCTGCTTCGGCGCAGGGAGGTACGCGCTCAGCGCTTACCATGCGTGCGACCGTGAGCGCGGCTACATAGGAAGTAAAGGAGAGCCGCGCGCATGGTAAGCGCCGAGCGCGTACCTCCCTGCGCCAAAGCAGCTTCGGCCATAAAGTTTAAAAAGTACATAGAATTAAGTTTTACAATCCGCTCGTCTAAAATTACGTCAGAATTTATTCCAAAAATAGCCTAGAAGACCTCACACCACAGTCAACTGTTTTAGAAAGTTTTGCGACTGGTACAACAAAAGTGATATTGTCTATGCAAAAGGGTGTGTGGCCTAAGAGCCACCAAAAGTTCCCCTAAAATGTTTCAAAAGGCATCTAACTGGGGCTAAATATTGTATCAACATTCAGGATACAGGTATACCTGTATAAGAATTTTGATATCTGATAGCTATTAAATACGTACAGCTTACTTTACAGCGTCTCTTCTTGCAGTAAATCTTTAAAGCAATAAGATTCATAAATGGCCAAATAGAGAGACTACCATCCAAAAGGTCAAAGTCACTTCTATTTGGCATTTTAGGGAATGGGAGTCTAGTTCTAGGTTAATGCCTTTGTTCTGTCCAATGTGATCAAGGTACTAATTGAGGATCACATCAATCATTCATCACCAAATTCCTTTATCTATTGATAGATACATTTCAGTCATTTAATATGTTACCTGGAGCACATAGACGGATGTTCAATACTAATAAAGCAATCAGAGCTGGGCAAGGGAATTACACTTACCTTTATAGCCTTTGATACAAAATTTATTCAGACATGCACATGAGCTTGTAATTCGGCGGTCCGAACCATGTCAAGTGCCATGAATCCTCATGAACTCCTACCAACACTTGACTTGGAAAATATCCAAATCAGTTGATTTTCACAATAAATGCTTTGCTAAATATTAGAAGCAATCGAAACAAATAATTGATCCTTCTCATCATACTTCATGTGCTTTCATAACTCAGACTCTATACTACAGGACAGTTCCCTGGCAACAGTAAAAGAAACCTCAAGGGGACTCAGGTTCCTACAGTGAAATGTCCAAAAAGATTATTATGTAGGAATAAAAAACAATGTGTATCTTCAAATCATGTGATGACAGGAATGGTGGGAATGTTTTATTGTAAGGATCAATTCTCAATCATTTCCTTTACGTGACTAAGGATCTCAATAAGCTTTAGCAGTTCAGGGCTATTCTCTATGCAATACAACTTGGTCATAAAATAGAATTATACTAGAAGATATTCTGCAATTCATTTGGTCACTTTAATGAAAGCTTGCATTTTGCCTGTAAATGGTTGACCTGTCAAGGCTAATAATCAATTAAAGCAGAGCATAAATGCAGATGCAGCTAACATTTCCAGAGAATACAAAGACGTATCTAAGATACTGTGTAATTCCTACTGTGTATACAGCATAAGCATTTTAATTCTACGCTGATGAAGAAAAAACTGATGTGCAGTAAGCCTATTAGTCTTGCCTTGTGATATCTCTGGTTCAGGCCTGAATACAGCAAGAATAGAATAAATTGGTGCCTGCACTGGGAACACGTTATGTGCCTCTGGCCAGCAGGGTTTTCTGTTATTATAGTAATTGCAAGAAGATCCACTGCAGCCATTTGTTCAGCTAATATTTTAGCTTCACACCTGAGGGACATCAGGTGTATCTCAAGGGAAGAAGCTGAATGAGATATATCACTGTGGAAACAAATGAATGATGCTTAACCGTCACTGTTCCGCAGCAGCTCCACATACAATTATATTGAATAGAGAGGTTTTCTGGTACAAGTGAAAAGGTCCACAAATCTTAAACTCCTGTTCAGGAAACACTTTATGAACCTGTACACAACTATGAGACCTAATTCTCTACTAATGTGGAACTGAGTTATTTGGAGAGCACAAATATCACCCATAAGCTGTATAGTGTGTTCACTTTTCCTTAATCTACCTTTATTACTTTTTGCAACACAAATGTGCATTTTGGCCGCATGCTGGTCCTTGTTTCAAAAGTTTGCACATGGCCCCATATATTTTAATGGGATCACACACATGGCCATGGTTCTGCAACCCTCTGTTTGAGCCAACTATCTGCGTTGCAAATTATGAAGCAGGTCAGGAGAAATATCTGCAATTTCACCCAGCAGAAAGTGTGCTTCCTCATTGGTGTCTTCCAATTCTGGTTTTATCTTTAATGGTTCTCATAGGTTTGGTGTTGTCTAGAATCTGGATTCCTATGCCTAAATTCTGATGTACTGGATGACAGAGATACCTCTACCTTCTGTTATAGTAACTGCAATGAACCTCAACTAAAGACCAAACGTCAACCAACAACCTCAACCAAAGTCAAACAATGCCCAGAAGACATTTCTACTTTTTGTTGCAGTCCCATTTTTGGAATACTGTGGCTCATGTTCCCTTTTAAAAGGTAAAAAATGTTCTGCTCACATTCCCAATTAAGTTTCTGCAATTACCTGGAATGAATTAATAAATTCAGTTTTCAACATAGGTTAATTAATTCAATGAAGATAATTTCAATCTAAAATTAACTGGGAAGCTGAGGACATATTACTGATACCACAGCGAAGGGGGTAACATTGGAGAGTCTACAGTGAACAATTTTGCTAAGCGATAGATTTGGTTATCTTCTGAAACATGATATTTTCAATAAATGTAATATCACAAAAATAGTAAGAAGTCAAAGCTATTACATGAAAACTTAATTCATCTTGTAAAAGCAATACATTTTTTCACAGCATGAATCCAGATGAAATCACTAAAATATTTCATATCCAAAGTTAATTTCTTCCTCTGAGTTTTGATCACATCCTTCCTAAAACTTTGCTCCATAGACAGCTTCTCTGCTCATAAATGAATGATGAACTCTATTAATTGGATTCATTTAAATGCTGATCTCCGGATAAACCATCAATTTAATACAGTGCTGCCATAGCGTCTTAC
Source organism: Engystomops pustulosus (assembly GCF_040894005.1). Classification (NCBI taxonomy): domain Eukaryota; kingdom Metazoa; phylum Chordata; class Amphibia; order Anura; family Leptodactylidae; genus Engystomops; species Engystomops pustulosus. Next base: position 131,602,803 of record NC_092414.1, read on the forward strand.
AACACAAGAAAGGAGCATGCCTGCAGCTTGTCAAATTAACATGCAATTAATTAACAAATAGATATGACAGTAAACTGCTGCTGCTCCTGAGGGTGCCCATAGGGGACCTGGCAGGCAGGAAGCTCGATGGTTAAACTGCCTTTTGTATTCTTCATTCTCTGCTATGTCTTGTACAAGATTCCATCTATCCAACTTCATTTTGTAGAATATTTTAGAAGGCACTACTTCATTGTAAGAAAGTATGAGAAAATAAATGAATACGGTCTGCCATGCTCCAAAGCAATGACATTCTCATTGAAGGTATCATGGATTTATTTTTGGAACCTCACATATCAGCTATTCTGAGACAGACATTTGTAACTGTAATGCATGGAATCACAAGTTAGAGAATTTAAATGAACACTTTCGCAAAACCATATTTTTCAAAGAGGATTTTTGGACTTGGATAAAGTCAAGTACTAGAAACTAGAAAAATATGGCATGTGACTGCACATGGCACATCCCACCCTAACATCCCATTCCTTACCACAAGATCACAGGTACATAGGGGACGATTTATTATACACTGACGCATTACGCACTAGTAAATGAAGAAAGTGCAGCCCCTCTGGCCCCGCCTGGTGTACAATTGCGATATTCCCAGTAACCATTCAAGCTAGACTGGTGCCAGACTATAGTGAGTTTGTGGGCTTGGGACATGAACGCCCCACATCAGTTCACTCTGCCACTGAGCGTCGCCCCCCCAATAAATTGTGGCCCATTTATTTAACACAAGCTTTGTACAGTGAGTTAACATCCACAATACAGAAAGGAAAAGTAAGTGAACTCCAGTGTTGTTGATTACTCCAAGAGTTCATTGGCAAAATGTCTTCTAGTTAAAGAAATATGAACTGAAGTGTGGGTTTCAAAGATACCTTACCCATAAAGATTTACATAATATTGGTTAATGTAGATCATGCACTAACATGCCATGGACCTTAAAAGTCATGTTATGGAAGCTGGTGTACAATATGTTGGACATATTGCCTACAAATGAAGAAAAAAGCTATTGCTTCTCTAACAAAGTGTAGACTTTTAGTCAATGATGTTCCAACAGTCCTACAGCAATTATTCAGGAAGGAGGTGAGAAAGAACCCAATGAAAACAGAAAAAAGATCCACGAGTGTCTAGAAACATTAGAATCCTTTGTTTTCATGCCAACTATTAAACAAAATGGGGTTTAATGAATGGGACCATGAAGGAAGCCACAGTTAGAAACAATATGACCAGTCTCAAAGGTGTTTCAAAGTGCTTTTGGGAAAATATGTATGTGAAAGAAGAAGAACGTCAAAACTAAATATGATCTGCTATACAAGGTGAAGGGAGCATTATCGTTTGAGGTCATTTTGCCACCTCAGGAGAGATATCATTGAGGGTACAATAGTTTTTAAAGAGGAATTTTAAGATGTTGTGGCATACATGTCTGCATGTATGGCATCCCAGAAATATTGATGAACTGAATCATATTTGGATGGAGATAAAGTCCAAAGTTTCTCCTTAATATTGTTCAAATCCTAAATATAGCTACAGAATAGGATGTGTTAAGGTGATATTGCTATAAGCAGATTGATATTGCAGTAGAAATTGTATGGTTATTTACAAGATTGCTACAATGCTACATGATTCTTTGCCGTTACCTGGAGTTAACACTTCATAGGGACGTACAATTGATGTCCGAGTTAATGTTGCATGCTGCTGAACCATTAACGGAAATAAATCAATTCAATCCAAGACCCTAACAAAGACAATAAGGTATATCTGCAGTGCAGCTTTTTTCTATAGGTCCCATGTCCCTTTAGCTGATGTCCCTGGCGCATGTTAATTATAACACTAAGTCACATTTCAGCTCTTTACAGCACAAAACCTAAGTCAGTGTTCATAGTAATGAAAGACATTGTTTTTCCACAAAAGGCAATTATCAGAGCAGCTGCAGTACTGTAAGCGCTAATCAGAAAGAAACGCAACTGCGTTCTAGAATAATATATTTCCAGAAGCTGCATTAGTGCCAAAACCCCACAGAAGCTGAATGTTACATCCTGCACTACTGAATAAAGCAATGTAAAGGGATCTCTGCTGCACACATCATTTGCTTTACATTTTTGTACGTGTGTATGACAGTAATGAGAAATTACCAAATCAGCTTCCGTACGGTACCCTGCAGTATAAAACATCTGCAGAGAAGGGAAATCTGCTCACAAACTAGCTCAGCATATTATCCCGGCCAGATAGCCTTGAAATCTAATTGTGGAGCCTGAAATATCCCCTGATGATATCACCAGAGAAATAATCCAGCATATGCCTTTCTATCATTCTGCACAGTGATAGATAAAGGGGGTCATTTAGCTTAGGTCGGGACATTTGTGCTTGTCATTTTTTGTTTTCCCCGGGTTTGGACCCGTTTGATTTATCTTAGAGGTTGATATATCGGGCCATTTGTATACTTCCACATCTGGATTTTAAAGATACATCAGGTGCAACTCTGAAAAATTCTTTGCCTAACTTTGGAAAAGTTTTGGTGCAAATATGCCCCGATCCCCAATCATAGCCCCGATCCCCTGATGACGTTGTTGTTCCGGCGAAACATGTTGGGAGGGGTTCATGTTTTTTGGATTTTAAGTGACATGGTTGAAGCTGTAAATGGGATCGCTGCAGAGATCCATTACTTGAGGTTTGTACATTGAGTGGGCACTCACCTTTAAAGGTTCACATGTGAATCGTAGCAGCCTCAACATGTAATTTTTAAGAAAGTTCAATGTGACTGATATCAGGTTATATTTTACTTTAACAAAAATTAAAAGTTCAGTTTTAGGTCTGACCGCTAAGGTTTTTTCTGTTTCAGGACAGTTTTTGAAAATAGGGTGTAACGTTGGCAGTCCTAAAAGGGATATTATGTTGTAAAAATAACTTTGTTTTGAACTCATGTTCTCTGTGACCCAAACATTACAAGAACACTGATGTTTTATGGGTTACATTCTAGGAACACCCTAAAAGGTATCACTAGCCCCTGAATAACACTCTGGCTACATACAGTACAGGATACATATTCTTGGGAGATGGGATTCATAAACATCTTCTCTTTTATCGATTTCTGTAAGGGAACACTGGTGATAAAAGACACAGTTTTACAGCGTGGCATTAAAAAGGTTAAGGTCAATTTTGTAACAGTCAGAATAAGGAGGAATATAATCTGATGGCTCTGACATTGATGGAATTAAGGTAGATGACAAACACCATTATGATGCTTTTACAGCTGCAAGATTAATGTGTGGAAGGAAGATAACAGAGGGAGAGGCGCAGGCGAGACCAACATAGCATGCATTTAGGAAGTAATCAAAGGAAGAGAGGTAGGGCTAGGGGCAGGTTGAGGAGATGTCTTTATCTAGCAGATAAATGGACTTAGGAACTGGTCTTTGGTACAATCAAGCAGCTCCAGGGAAGATAGAAGCTGTTACTTCAAACTGATCTTGTGATAACAGATTTTTTATGGAAATAAGCAGAAAATTTAATATGTGCAATGGTAAAGTAAAAGTAACTATTTAGAAGTCATTTTCATGTTCCATCATGTGTTCACCCTATACAGTGGATAAAACATATGTACATGTGGGTACAGTAAGTCGAAGCAAAAAGATTGAAATACTTGTCACATGGGGTATATTGGTGATTTGATGACATCTTGCTGAAATAAAAGCCTATAAAAACCTTAAAGTGTCCCATTTCATACATTTTTATCTCTTTCTGTGCCTCTAGTCCAGAGTAGTGGCTCCCATCACTGCCAGCCTCTCTTGGTATAGAGCAGTCAGAGGTGACATCTCAACATCGAATTTGACAGCACCTAACCACTACTGCCGGACACACCGGTTGCAGCCAGTGGCTGTAGAGGGAGTACGCTGTTGTGTGATCTCTCGGCCGGGTTGTGCTGGAACAGATATGTGAACTCTTTTTTATTTTTAGACCACATGGAGCCAGTGGCATACAAATTAATGATATCTCAGGTAATATAATCTTGGGAGAGTATTTGTTAAACAATTAACACCAATTTTTTTTACTTGGATTCTGTTGCATAGTTATGGATGCTCTATACCATGTCCTGCTGCATAACATAAAGCTGAACAATAGCTGATATGCACCTTGAGGGTTCAGTTTTTTGCTATGTATGTTTTGTCCTGTCACTAAAAAATTAGAAAAGTTGCCAAAAAAGAAAATGGCAGAAAGACCCCATGTGGAGGGAAGTAATTCTTATATTTTTTCAGTTGACTTTTTATGTTTACACAAATACAATCTCCTGACTGTGATTGCAAAAATTGCTATCTACCACCTCAGCAACTGCAACAAAATGAGCAACACTTCAGCATCCCTCATTCAATGGTGTTAAGTGAATGTGACCTTCCTGCCTCTTATTTGTCGCATAGTCTTTATCAAATACACGACCACCCTGTCTTTTACTTTGCTTCTGTCAGCAGGACTTCAGCGAATAGCTTCCATACAATAACTTTTCATTTTCCTCCTCTGTGTGCCTCTTTTCTCCCACATTAATACAATCTCTGAATTTGTCTTTTCACGCTTTTGTGCATAGATTTGAAATCCAGTTGAACCAAAGCTGATAGGATTACAGCACTGCAAGCAAAGGATAGCGTGTCTAATCATAATTTACTTAAATTAGTTTAACATGGGTGTGCTTCTGTCATGTAGTGACTTTTCTCTACTGGTATCCATGCTTTTCGGAGTTTTCTGTGCATTGTCAACTTATGCAAATATTCTGTAAATAATTGTAGTATTGTTGTACCTTTGATTTGCATTAAAACCCCTGGCCAAAACAGTCCATAACATATGTAAACAATCTAACAATTAATTTACTTTAGGGAGCCTGTATTATTGAATATTTGAAAACACATAAAATATAATTGGAGTTACAACCCAATTACAAATGTGTTCACTTCTTAAAGGAAAACTACCACTACACTACAGTAAAATTAAGCTTAACTTACTTACTTATTGTCCACTCCATCCGATCCCTGTGGTAGCCTTCTTTAAGCTTAACAAGCTGGGATTGCCTAAAAAAAAGACCTATACAAAGCAGCCCGACACGCAGGGATGCGATGTCCGGAGATCCGGGCTGCTAAATATTCACGCATCTTACGTGACGTCACCTCACTCTCCAACATGGGAGAGGGAAGCATTTATCACACAGGAGGCGTGAATTCATGCCTCTCATGTAACATCACCTCCCTCTCCAGCTTAAAGAAAACCACAGGGATCAGGATTAAGAGGACAATAGGTAAATATGTTTAGCTTGAATTTTACTGTAGTGTAGTGATAGTTTTCATTTAAACTCATGTGATACAAACACTAGGAGGCACATTAATCATTGGCTGGCGCAAAGTATGCCAGTGTAACATGCCGCCCGATGTGAGGCTCCGGCCCTTCTACTATAGACAGTGTGCAAGTGCAAGGCAGCAATGTCCCGTGCCGGCCCAATGCACGGCCTGGCACACCCTTTCCATGCCTAATTGGTGTAAAGAGCGGAGAAGTTGCAAGTGCCATTGAAGGAGATTTTTTTTAAATTAGGGAGACTTCGCATAAATTATTAAAAGAATATCTTATACACTACCTGAGGGAGATAGTAGGCCCTTTAGCTGTGTTTCCTCTTCATTGATATCATGAGAAGTACCATTGCTACCATGCAATGCAGAGAAGTTTTGGCTTGGTTCTGAGGGCATTACCTACCAAGGTTTTGACAACTCAGATAAAATATAATGGAAGTTATGAATTGGACAGTTATGAATGGACATGAATTTGGTTAATATCTATTGTTGGGGGGTAAGTGGGGATTCTTAAATGAAGATCAGATAATCACCCAGTTCCAGCATGATTTTCAATGTTTAGCCATCAACATCCAATTTGTTTAGCTATGTTGGCCACTTTCAGTACTACTCCAGCACCAAAATGCTAGCATAGAAAAACAAAAAAGATAAAAAAAAGTTGAAAGTTTCCAATAATAGCCAGGCATTGTTTAGGAATAAATCACTTATTTTTCTAAATTTAATTAACCACTATAAAAATGTTATTGACATCTATAGTGCATGACACAAGTCTGACTTTATAACCAAGGATGTATCTCTTATCTTTCTTGTCATTAAAAAAGAATTGCATCTGCCAAGTGCATCCTCAGCCTGTTTTAAGATCATTAAAGGGATGGTTGGGGATTCCAATTACCCTACTGTTTTGCAAGAGAAGTAAGTACTTTGCCAAAGAAATTAGCAGCATATAGGAAAATATAAGTATATTGTTGTTTTTTCTTGCATTTTTATGGGTATAAAGCTCTTTTTATCACCACAACTTTTGGCAGAAAGTTACATAAAATTTGCTGAAATGCAAAATAGACAGTATTTTGGTTCATCCGCTTTTTAGTACATTTAGTATATAACTTTTATAATTACCCCTGGACAATACCCTTATTCTGCTTTGAAAAAAAAACCAGATCATTTATTTACTGCCAAAGCTCTTATGTTCACATAAAAGCAGAACAAAAGTTTTCATACCAACCAATAAAGCTCAGTTTCAGCTTGTTAAATGATAACACTGCTATAAGTGGCGAAAAAGATATCACAGACATAATTTGCTCTGTCACCAATCCCAAAACACCTTCTTGCGGTGACCTTACTGCCACTGTATGTTCTCATACCAACCCTGTGTTTTGCTCTGGGGTTCCAAAAGATAAGTCTTTACTGTTAATCCTCAACAGCATCCAGCTGACACTCTCTTTCAAGATGGGAATCACGTCAAGTGACAAGCATGTGAATTCTAGGTGACATCTAGCAGCATCTCTGCCCTGCACTCATGTGACAGCTTAACACAGGAGGCACAGCGTGATGACACCTGGGAACTGTCTCCTGCACTACCTTGTCTGCCAAGCATAGCAAAGGGATTCCTATACACAGTGGATTGCTGCCATCAGCTTAACCCTCTCAGCCTGCAATTATAACTCCATACAAGAAGGTGCTTTATCAAGTATTAATATGATTCAATGTGGTATAATGTTACCAGACATAAGTACAGTTTGTGCACATGCCTACAATGATAACAACATAGGACCTACATAGCATATAAAACCGCAGACACTACCATTATTCTTCATGTCTAGGAACCTAAGACGTTAGATTCTCTCAACAGAAGATATGGCTGTCAAATACACAAGCCCTGAATTCAGATGTCACTTTTGTATACAATTTCATCGTTGGGTACAGATCCAATAATGAGTAGTAATATGGAAAGTACAGGCAGTATCTGGGTTATGTACAGGTTATTTAGATTTGTATGTAAGTAGGAACTAGTATATTTTATAGTCGTAACTCCATATAAAAAAATGTTTTAGTCCCTGTGACAATTGGAGTTTCTGTCCTTATCAATAATGCTTCATTACAGACACCTTACAGCTGATCATTTCAGCATGGCATTAACTTCACCGGTGGGCAAAGAGGTCCGTCTGTACCTAGGGGTAGTCTGTAATTAAGTAGTTACATTACCAAATGTTATTTGCACTGCAAAGACCACTTTTTTTGATGCACCTTTAACATGCGCCGTGCAACACATTCCTGTCAAACTTTGCATGTTAAATGTGGTGCATGGTCCGACGCAGCACCGGAACGTCCATTTCAGGGCAGAAATATGTGACACATGAATAATAGTGCAGCCGCGAGACAAAATTACATACACAGACACTTCGTAAATACATGTGCAAAAAGTTTGCACTGAAAAGAACTTGCAAAGTCCAACAGAAAACTGACACACGGCCCTTAGTAAATGTGGGCCAAAAACTTCAGAAGATTGCCAAGTTAAGTTTAGAAATATTGGGAAACATCTGATGTAAAGAGGACCTGTCTACTTTTCCATTTTAGTAAATACTTGTTTTCTTCATGAAATGATATCTTTTTGTTATAACTTTGTATTCCTCTGTCCGGTATTCCTCCTAGAAATATCTGAATAATTTGACAACCAGATGTTACCTGGTGGAGGTGTGACTGATTATTCAGTTAGTGCTTCCAGTGCCACAATGTGCAGAGACACACACCCTTGACATGGCTAATGATTAAACCCATAAGTGACATTTATCAAAAATAGTGCAAACTGCACTACGTACAATTTGCCTGTGGTAGGTACAGTGTGCACCAGATTCATGAATTGTGGCGCACGTTCCTGAATCTGGTGCCCACTGCACTGCTCCGAGAGAGTGCACCAACTTTTTTTGGGTGCATAATTTAGAACTTGCAACACAATTCTATTGGACACTGCATGATAAATAAGGCACAAGGTCCTGTTGTGCACAAGAACGCCCCTTTCTGTGCAGAATTTTGTGTTGCATTGGGTATAGTGCAAACACAAATATGTCGCGACACTTTTCTAAAATACACATGCAAGTAGTTTGTACTGTAAAGAACATGCAAAGTCCGACAGAAAACTGGAGCAGGGGCTTTAATAAATATGGGCCAATGTATACATATGCATATTTATATCGATTTGGAGGGTATAAAAGGAACTGCAGAGCACAGATTTACACAAAAAGATGTGTCTGAGCTGTTATATCATATGTAAAGCCATCATGTACTAAACTGGCATATCAGGGAGTCGGATCCTCATGAAACATGTCCATATCATTTTATTTAACTATTCCTGACATAATCCACACTTCTGCACAGATATCCTCATTCCTATTATTATGAAAAACTCTCTATTTGATCAGCTAACAATTAATTCAATTACCAGAGAAGGAAGCATGTTAGCAAGTATTTGGTAGATAACTCCATTAAGATGTTGTCACTGGTTTCACAGAAGAACCTCACTTATAAATCAAAGCAGTAAGGGCACTAATGCTTCCATAAAAGTGAATATCATCGGCTATGAAAGAATTTCAGTCAATATGGATTTGTCATTGTCTATCAAGCTGAATAGTGGCAATGTTCACATCCTACAGATTTCTAGAAGTGTCAGGGTTAACCTTTATACAAATCTACACTAATTAAAGAGAAAGTTTGATGGAGCTTGGGATAATGTGGCAGATGTGAGATTTGGCATTAATATCTAGCATTATTCCCAAAGGCTCTATGTGCTGAAAATATATCATCTACTCTAGTCAGCATGTTACAAATTCTGAGAGTCCAATTCATGCATGATATTCCTTGACATCAAATGCAAAAGTGATAATAATTCTCCTGCCTTACAATGGTTAGCAGAATAGAATCTATTGCTTCTAACACATGGCAAATGTTTTTCTGCATTACTATTATGCATATTATATGGGTACAGTATTACATTTTAGTAGATAGCATTTACATATATTTGTCCTACATGATATTCCGCAGAGATTGGAGAGACAGAAGCTCCTTAATATGTAACAGTCCCCCTACCTACCTGGTGATCAACATACAGGGAGACTACACAGAAGGGTATCACAGGATCCATTGGCCCGGGTTGGCCAGTATCTCCTATGTGGAGTGGGCCTATGGAGCATTCAGAGGCCTGGGTGGCCGGGACCGCTGCACGTTATTTCTAGTTAGCCTAGTGGTCAGGTACCACACGTGGAACGCACGGTGTTTAGTTTCGACGCAGCGTAAAATCCTCCCGGTGGATGAGGTGGTTAGGAACATTCTGGGTGACCTGGTGAAGGTGCGCTCTCTGGAGTATGAGAGGCTGGGCACGGGGAGGGCCTCTCTCCTTTGGAGGGGGTTCTCCTTTAGTGTCCCTTAGTCTGTCGTCTCCACTCCTGGTGTTGGGCTGAAGCTGACACTGTAGATTTTTGTTTTGTATCTGTGGTTATAGTGATGTAGCGGCTTGCAGGTGCCGAACCTGGGCTTTATGTGGTTTTGATATATGTTGATATGTTTAATGTGTTTGTATCTTGTGTTCAGTGTGATATAGTTATATGTAGTTATAGTTCTTGTGTGTATATAGGTTGGTTGGTTTTGGGGTGTTGGTGTTAGGGTGTTAGGTTGGGAGGGGGGTGGACGGGACTTGGACTGTACGATCCTGGGCACTGGTCTGGACTATATAGCGCGGACTTTGGACGTTAGACCAGTGTCTGGGTGGGAGGGTGATGGGCGTGGGATTTAGTTAGTTATATTTAATGTTATTAGTGTTATTAATGTTATTTCCGTTATATTCATTGTTATTTCTGTGTTTATTTATTGTTTATTTATTTGTGTGTATTTTGCTGTGTATTTCGATTTAAAAAAAAAAAAAAAAATTTAGGTGGTGGGACTGGGTGAAGGTTTTGTTTGTTTTCATGCTGAGTGTGTGGTGTGTGTGTGGCTGGGCCAGGAGGTTTTGTAAGTTTATTTTCGTTTATATTTGTTCTTTTATAATTCTTTTGCCAGAAGTTATGGCTTCATTTATGTTTATTATTGTTATGTTTTTCACTTTTATATAAAATAAAAGATTCACAGGATCCATTGGCCCGGGTTGGCCAGTATCTCCTATGTGGAGTGGGCCTATGGAGCATTCAGAGGCCTGGGTGGCCGGGACCGTTGCACGTTATTTCTAGTCAGTCTAGTGGTCAGGTACCACACGTGGAACGCACGGTGTTTAGTATCGACGCAGCGTAAAATCCTCCCGGTGGATGAGGTGGTTAGGAACATTCTGGGTGACCTGGTGAAGGTGCGCTCTCTGGAGTATGAGAGGCTGGGCACGGGGAGGGCCTTTCTCCTTTGGAGGGGCTTCTCTTTTAGTGTCCCTTAGTCTGTCATCTCCTCTCCGGGTGTTGGGCTGATGCTGACACTGTAGATTTTTGTTTTGTGTTCTGAGCATGTAGTGATGTAGGGGCTTGCAGGCGCCGAACCTGGGCTTTATGTGGTTTTGATTGCTGTTGTTAAGATTTTATTTGTATTCTGTTTTTCTTTATGTTATGTTTGTAAATACTGTATATATTGTATATATTGTATATAGTTGGGTTTGGGACATAGTGTTAGGTTGGGAGGGGGGTGATGGTGGTGGGATTTACGAATACTGACCTTGGACTCTACGACCCTGGGCACTGGTCTGGACTACTTAACGCAAACTTTGGACATTAGACCAGTGTCTGGGGGGAAGGGGAGGGTGCGGGCGAGGGATTTAGTTTAGTGTAGTGTTGTGTGTATTTGTTATTATATATTTAGAAAAAAAAATGGGTGTGGGATGTGATCTGTGTGGGGTGGTCTGTTATTAGAGGGTGTGGGGTGGGTTTATGTATATTTATGGTCATTTTTGTTTATTGGTGGGTGTGGCATGTCATTGTTTATTGGTTTGGTTTAGGTTGTGATAATCGGTTGGGTGGGGGTTGTGGTATTTGGTATTTATTCATTTCGATGTATTTTAAGTTATTGTTTTTGCTAGGTATGAATGGGGCTGGACCAGCAGGTAAGATATTGTATATTATGTTTTGTTTGTGTTATGTTTTTTACTTTTATATAAAATAAAAGATCCACAGGAAGAGGGCATTATACTATATGGCAGCCACTTAGGGGGTGTGGACCAGTAAGGCAGTATAATATTTTGTGGGCACACTAGAGGTAAGGTTATAGGCATGGAAAGGGCAGAGCTTGTGAGCTGAAAGATATGATTCTAAGTGTCGTGAAGTATAAATTAAATCTTTATCAATTATATTATTTAATGACTCAGCATTTAGTGTAGCAGCTAAAGTGTAGTGATAAAATGATTCTGTTTCTGGTCATTCTGTACAAAGTTTTGTAGCTAAAAAATTGGAGAGAAAGCGTACACTTTCTGCAGGGTCTGTCACCTGTGATTGGGAGAAGCTCGCCATCCAATCCGGCTGACAGTAAGGAGCCGCTATCCATTGATAGCGAGCGGTGCAGCTCCCCAGGGGCTCCCCTGGTGTGGAGGTTGCACAGTGTATATTTCATACTGTCATAAAGGGCATCTCAGATGTTTGTTCATGGTGAGCCTGGCAGGCACCTGACATCATAACAGAGCGCTTACACTGGATGACCTGTACACTCTACAGTATTCTGAATTTTATACAAAGTATTCACTCTTCATCTTCAAGAATGACAAAACTGACATGCCATGCTGCTCAGGGTTAAACTTAACTGTTCTAGATAACATTAGGATAAGGAGAAAATGGAATAATAAAAATGTGCTATCTGAATGTAATGTAAATTATACAATGAATAATTCCTTTTACTGAAATGAACATACTTACAGTCAGGTGAGATGCTCTGAAAGCTTTCCAGCCAGCTCATCATCAGACTGCATTATGAAAACCTATGCTTTAAGTGCACTAATAGCATATAGCTTGTCACATGGAACCTACATGAATCCAACTGAAGGCAATGAATCAGTCATTCATTAAAGGGGTGTTCCCATTTCAGCAAATAATTGCTATGGTTTGCATAATGAAAAGTTATACTGTTTTCTTATATACTTATTGTATCGATTTTTCACGGTTTTCTAGATCTCTGCTTGCTGTCCTTCTATAGAAAGCTTCTATGTTTACTTACAGTGGACAGAAATCTGACCATGGACAGACAGGTGCGCAGCTCGTTATAACACACAGTGCTGATTACTCTGATACTAACGAGCCATGGACCTGACCATGGTCAGATTTCTGTCCACTGGAAATAAACATAGCAGCTTTCTATAGAATCACAGCAAGCACAGACTTAAAAAACCATAAGGTATCGATACAAAAAGTATATTAGAAAATTGTCTCATTTTTCTTCATACAGATAATAACATTAATTTGCCAAAATGGGAATACCCCTTTAAATTATATCAATAAACCCCAAACTTCTTGTCAGCAATCAACAGTGTTTAACAAAGCGTATCATATGTGAGTATCAAACATGATCATATAAGGAAACTGGAGCTTTTATTAATTAGAGTTTTTATTATTTATATAGTAACTTAGTATATAAGATGGAAAATAACATGTTCAAGCTATTATACTGCAATGTTCAGTGGGTAGTCTCACATGTAACCAACACTTGCACCAAATAGCACTCCAGAAACTAAAGACTGCATTACATACCTCCTCAGCCACATGAAACTAATACTGAAGAAGCAGAAACCAAACACTGCAATACAGTATACCTGCCAATGACATCAGGACCGGTGCCAGCACTAGGCATACCTGGGCAAGTGCCGGGGCCCAGAGCTGCTGGGGGGCCACACAAGGCTGTACATAAGAGATGCATGGGGATGAGTGGAGCTGTATCTAATGATTCCATGTAGCAAGCCAAGTAGATGGTCATGGGACTGAATGTAAATGAGGTTTTCAGGGACTCCTTTACTATTACTTACTTATCCATTAGTTGGGGTGCAACACCAAGCACCGTAGCTGATCAGCTCAGTGCAATGCTTTCTGCATGCTTCTACACTACAGTCTGCATCATCTCTGTTGCTTATATGGAAACATTATGCACATACACAAACATTTGGCAGTGCATATTCTATATAATAGGACCTGATTCGTATCCAGTTCATTTAAATGGTCTTTTTTTTTCCTGAAGTGCTACAATAAAACCCCCACTTGAAAGTGATTTGATCTATTTCAACATTATTTAATTCTTTTTTCTTTTACATACTGAAGATTTTATATGATTATTCTAAGCTCTGGTGAGCTCTATTGTAAGATAAATCAGGGGCAGGAGGTTAAAACATAACCATGATGGATTTTATTACTTCATCTCTCCCGGCCATAGCTGCAGGAGCTGGCACAGATGTGACTGTATGGGGTTTTGGTTGACATGAATCTCCTAGCACCTAACCTAATTTATCAGGAGCCTGCAAAAGCTTGGATGTCATTCTTAGCACAATGGATGGGAAGCACATCAAGCATTGATGACAAAATGCTATTGAACTTTAGTTACGTGTGTTGTTTCACAGTGTTTGGTTCTTACTTAACCATTTTTTAATCTTTCTTTTTTTCTGTGTGCTGCTACCCAGAATGCATTGCTAACCACAGAAGACTGTTTAGGTTACAGATCTCAGCCTCTGCAGATTCTTTGCTTCCGTCAAATATTTATTGTCAAGGGAAACTGCACTTTAACATAAAGCAAGAATCAATGTCATGTTTGAGCAAAGAATTACATGTTTCAGAAAGCATATTATGCTGACAAAATGGCAAGAGGGAAGAATCTGACGGAAGACAAGACAAGTGAATGAAGGGGAGGCATACGTTAGCTTCACAAGGAATAAAAGGAAAAATACCATGAAAATGTAGATCATCTTAATTCATAATCAAAATGACAATGGTTGCAAAATATATATGATAAAGAATGGGGCTAATACTAAAACAATTCCGTTATCCTCCTCCATGAACATGTATATGAAAATCCTCAGAACTATCCGTCTGTGATATTCACCTTGTTGGCATAATGCTTCCACAAAGATGCTGGATATTGACTTTGAGTGCACAAAAGGGATTTTATTTCTTGCCAGTGTCTCCTAAGGTGTGTGATCTACCATCTAAAGATAAAATCACAGACAACAGGCAGAGCACCGTGGCTATTGATTGTGTGTCTGGAGTATTTTGGAGCCTCCTGCACAGCACTAATCTATGCCCTGGTACATCCATGCTTTCCTCATCAATATGACAAGAGCAGCAAACACAAAGAGATTTCCAAATGACTAGGTCACAGCTTTAATTACATTTCATCTGAAGGTGCAAAAATTAATATAAGAGAGATTTCTGCTGGCCTTTCTGTAACCTCTCAGGAGAGTGCATGGATTTCTCATTAGATGAAGTTCAACTGCTTGGAAAGCAACGTCACGAAGACCGCACTTGTATAAATGATGCCACGATACAACCACAGCCCTCTTTCCAGTTTGGTAGCAATTTCAGAGATAGAATAGATGTACGAATAACTATTGACGTTACAAGAACTCTGTATTCTCTAAATTCTTTTAATAGTAGTTCATTATCTATGACCATGAAGTGACGAGGTTCTATTTACAACTGCATCAGAACCTGCAGCACAAATTCTGGGTGAATTAATGGCATATTGCCATATTAATTGGGGCACTCATATGTCAATAAGAACTTCTGATGATACAATAGATAAGGAAGTGGTAAGAGATTTCTTCATTGAGAAGACAAAATAAAGAAAACCAATGCTTAACAAATGGGAATCCACACAAACATTGAAAAGGTAGCACACATGAAAAGAGGGATCGTGACCACATCATCTTTACCTGACTGTGTACAAGTAAAACAAAATGGTACCAAGATACTATTTAAACCTCAAACTTATGAGGAATTATGGACTGATATGGAAAAAGGGCAAAAAGTTCTCCATGACTACTGACGTTTACGATATTTATCTACTTGAAAAGAGTCATTGTAAGACCATAAGCATAAAAACCATAAAGTCACAAACAAGACTCATGAATAAAACCACTAAAACGTCATTGTGAATTAGAGTTGTGTTTTACCATCTGTCTTCTGGCAGCATGTGATCCGGTCACCACTGCCACTAATAAGTTTAGTACAATTCTAGCATGGCACGCTCCTCAGCACAACTGACATCTGATCTATTAGCCCTATCTAATAGGGTGATAGGTCCCTCTGTTCCCACACCCTGCAGAAGGTCTGCTATTTTATACCATTCCCTCTAATCTGATTTGCACCGCATGGGGGTGCTGGGCCATTCGTTCCTTTGTTCTTAGAGACAAGGAGAGAAGTTGTGATCTTGAACTTGGCTCTGGCTTTACAAAGTAGCACTTTTCTGCTAGCTGGCTATGGCCGATATGTGAAATCCTAAAAACAATGATTTTCTACTGCAATGGTGTAGCGCTAGAGAACATCTGCCAACAGCCATTCAGTCATAAAGAAACATTTTGTCTTTGTGCAATGTGATTTTACAATACTTTTAACCTTGTGAGGACAAAACTTTACCTTTTCATCTCTTGTAGCAACACAGACAGCTGTCAAGGTTATATAACATAGAGGAAAACAAAAACCTATTTACTATGACATTGAATTGAATGACAATATATAGAGCACATGAAACTGTTCCATATAAATCCTAACTGAAAATATAGGTTTGGAGCTAGTCCTTTCCTCCCATTTAGGGCTTCACTGACCAATGTCTAAGTGCTATACCTTTGTAAGAGTAACATCTGACATTTACATGTGTATCTCAGCAAATAATGTGTAATTAAAGAGGTTTTCATCTTCTGCCATATAATTTACATAAGTAACATAACTGTGGTGATGATTGATATGCACTCACTCTCTATAGAAGAAATTTGAGATATGAAGACATTTTAAAAAGCTCATTACATTTGAAAATAAAGAAAGAGCAGACAAAAGAGCGAGGTCATTTTCAAAGGTGCCCGATAAACACTTGTGCGTCCACATCAACACCTTCTCAAGTCAGCTGATTAATACTTCCTCGGCTACACATTCTCACTAGCCTGTCATCTGGGGAATCTGATGGATCGTACATATTTCCAGAACTTGACTCCAGGTACTTGACACCATTTTTATAAACTTCTTTTATTCCTCTCCTTTTATTACACTAGTCTTATATTCTTATGCTTTTTTCTTCCAGTCCTGACATTTCCAGATATCTTAATATGTGCACGTAATGTTACAGCATATGTTATTACCTACAAAGCCAGATAATTCCAATCCTTTATCATTCCTATAACAAAACTTATTTTTATATTAAATATCTGGTAGTAGTCCGGCAGGTTTTCACCCTATGGTCCATTAAAAAACAGCATTTTAACTATTGAGCAGCTATGTGGAGTTATTACTAATAGTATTAATAGTTCTCTAATAGCACATGCCCACACAGAGACTACAAGGTAGAGTCAGTGAATAGTCTTGACCCCTCTTACCACGCTATATGGAGGAAGAGGAAAAGTTTAACTATACCTGGGCTAATTCTTTCATAGTACTCATGACTGAGAACTATGCCCAATGTGACGTTCAGTGAAGGGGCCTTCTATAGAGCACATAACTGGCCTCACAGGCACCTTTAATCATAGCACTAGGAGTATTAACTGCAGGTTAATGAAGTTGCAGGGACGCAGTTCAACCACTACAGGGAATGGAGCTCTCTGCTTCCTGTTATATTTTACAGGGGAATAATTTTCAGGGTCTGTGCACCAGTATTCTGTTGTACATGTCCTTAAATATGTGCAATTCCTGGCATATGAACAGGAATTGAGCCAGCAAGTTGGGGGGGAAGGGTGTGCAGTGGGGCAAGCCGGGGGGTGGTAGACGGTGGAGGAGGAACAGGGTGTTCTTCCCCGTACCTGCATCCTGCATATAGCCACGCCCATTCATGCATAATTCAGGCTGGACCTGGTTTAGAAGTGCCCTGCCAGAGGCATCACAATTAGCGCCAGCTTATGATAAATGTGCCCCTATGTGAATAGCTGATCAGTTGCAGTGCTTGGTGTTAAATACCCCACTGATCTGATATCTGTCTTTCAGTATGACATTGCTCCTAGAATGCATACACTGATCTCCTTATCCTCTATATTGCACTTATCGTTTTGGGTGTACCTAGCCCCTACTTGTTAAATACTGAAATAGATAATTTGATTGCTAACATTTTAATACTTGGATATTACAGTAATTTTATTAAGATTCTGGTTCTATATCTGGCAGTTTTATTTTATTTATTTTTTTCCTACTGTGCAACATGTGACCTTGTTTTAGCTGCTGGTAACATATACAGTAGATAAAAATTTTTTGTGAGATTCTTTTTGTCAATGTCATGTACATTTTATTAAAATCTACTTATGCTAATACATAGGTATAGTAGCTTATAGCTCAATGAAAAAATAGTAAAACTGATAAAGAGTGCGAGAATGATGTAGATGAGAAAGTCAACAGTAAGCCAAGGATAAACAGATCAACGGATAAGAAGACACAGCAAGCTCTGGGACACAGGCGTTTTATCTCTGTCTTTGTGCTATTCCAACTCGCTGATAAGTACGAAGTTTAATCAAATATGCTAATGATAGTCTATTGGGAAGATATAGACTCTGTAACCGGCATGTCTGAGCTACAAAATATATTGTGTTTTCAAAGCTCGTTATTCACTTTGTATTATTTCTAATTTACTATACATAGAACTTCCTCTAAAGCACTTTCCCACCTGAAATCATTCTTAAGGGAAGAGAATATTTACTAGGAATACGTAAAGATCATGCAATAGCAGCAGTGATGGCTATGGAACACAGATCTAGAAACTTGTTGAAGGACCTTTGGGAATATAGACAGGGAATATCATCTCCTCTACTTTACGTCTGTGGTATAAAAGCCATGAGCATCACTGAAATATTCTGAGCTAAACCGGATCACCATGAAAGCTGGAGTTGCGGAAAAACATTGAAATGACTGTCCTACAAGAAAGACATTGTTACCATGGATCTGACTCTTCAATGTTACTCTGGCCTGTTTACTCTAGGAAAGGTTATTGATTTTGTGGAGGAAGGAAAAAAGCTGTGAAAAAGCATACAGTGAATTGGGAGAGAAAAATTCCAATATTTTACATTATTTAGATTTCATTTTAATGTATTCATTTTACTGCCCAAATCATTTATAAAGTGAATGAATAAATGGAACACCTACTAAATGCTTGGGTAATACCGTATTTTTGCAGACTATAAGGCGCACAAAAAATACTTAGATTTTCTCAGAAATCAAAGGTGCGCCTTATAGTCCAGTCCGCCTTATATATGGACTGTACTGACAGAAAACGGTGCACAGGTCTGCCACCTGCTGGTCGTACATCCTTATAACCAGGCACACCTTATAGTCCAGTGCGCCTTATATATGAACCTAGACATTTTAGCAGGAATTTATTGATGGTGCGCCTTATAGTCCGAAAAATACTGTAATCACAGAGTAACTGTACAGAATCATGTATAGTATTAAATTGCACTTGTCCTGTTTTTATATGAAAACTTGCTTCTGGATGTTCAAGCTGCACCAGTTTGACATTGCCATTCACTACACAGCTTTTATGGATCTTCTTTGATAGCTCTGTCTCCATGGAAAACCCTCAATTTATAAATGAATTGTAAAAAAAAACTGTAAAAAGTCTGTGTTGTACTAAAAGCTATGATGAGACATAAGCAGATGTTTTTCAGCCAAGCCATGCACACAATTCTATGATCAAGCAACAGATGACAAGGTAACTCATGTTTTTCCAGGGACAGCAATTGTCAAGTCATGAATTCAAGCATTTCTCTGTTGTACTGTTGTGCGGTCCTGAAAAAATGAAATGGAATTACATGGATCCAGTTGCTAAAAATAAGTGGTTCCATGGATCCTTTCATCTTCTTGCTTCTAAGATGAAAGCTAAGCAAAGTTGGGCAAAGGAATGGCCACAGTGATTGGTACATTGCTTTTTTTGTCAATATTGAAGCCTCGGAGACACATAGTATTCCTACAAATGGCAGCTATGTAGTGAGGTTCTTTGGTTCTGCTTATTACCAGACACAGATGGGTAATTGGCTTTCCTATGAAGTCTTGTGTTAGTATGTTGCATAAAGAGGAGGCCACTCTTTGAGTAAAGTAGGTCCTGTGACCCCTTGGAACTTCAGGATAGACACAAGCCCAAAAACTTTAATTGCCAGAGTGACGCCAGATCTAGGAACAAGGGTTAGGCCCCTTTCACACGTTTTTCACGTGTGTGTTCTGCGCGTGCTTTTGACGTGCAGAACTTGCATTGCACTCTGACCCATTGTAATCAATGGGCTTTTCCAAACTTGCATTTTTTTTTTCACGCACACATGCGCGTTTTTTTTAATGCATGTTTAAATCTCAGCATGCTCTACTTTTGCAAGTCTTGCTCGTGAAAAATGCACCATACAAGTCTATGGAGATGCATCAAAAACGCATTGCACTCTGAAACATATGCAAGTCCAATGCAAGTGCAATAAGTTTTTCACGCATCCATTGCCATAGAAAAGATAGAGCTCAGACTTGAGTCCTTTTCACGCGCATTATCTGCATGTGAAAACGCATTAAAATTGCATTGAAATTGCATTGAAAACGCGCGTGAAAAACTGAGACACTGAACAAACTGTGACTGAAATCTGATTGCACTCTGATGCAAAATGTGCGTTTTTCACTGACCAAACCCTGATCGCACCCTGATCAGACTCTGATGTGATCTGCAACGCGAGTGTGGAAGGGGCCTGGAAGTATATGTCCTTTTTTTCTGACCCCATCCCCAGCCACCTAAGAGTTTTCCAATTTAATTAACAATAAATGTCTATACAGATTTACAGAATCATGAAATAAAGACAACCATAACTTTTAGGACTACTGTCTGCATTTATGTGCATATATGTGTAATATATTATTATTCATTATACTTTTATAATGTAAGTTCATACAATGTACAATTTGTATAATTTGACTCCTTTCTACAGTAACTATGGCTTTATAAGACCATTGGTAACATGGAAATAAACCAAAACAATTTTTGAAGCATAATGACACAGCCAACTGCTGGCAAATAGTCAGCTACCTGCTGGGTTAAATCTGCATGTATACTATTTCTAAGAGACTGCATTCAATTATATTAAGGAACAATTATAGAAACCTTCATACTGCGGACAGCTGCGGGCTAGCTCACCCTGCAGTTTTTCATAAGCAGCCTTTATTAATGTCAAAATCTGATTGTACATTTTAATATGCTTATATCAAGTCTGGAAAATACATAATGAAGTCACTGCCACTATATCTATGGCCTCTATCACAGGATCGTGCATTGCGTTCTAAGCCCCTTTCATCTATCTATAGAAAGGTTTCTGCGAAACATAGCGAGGATACTATAGCACTTCCATGACATTACCCACCCCCAGCTTCTCCTACGGGAGTGACAGTGTGTAAAAAATGAGCTCATGAAAATGCTCTAATTTGTCAGAACAAGATTGTAGGTTGCAGCTAATTGCAGAGACACATAGTGATCCTTGCCTATTGAAGTGCACTGCTTGATTCCTGCATATATAGCGACTTAGGAATCCTACACCTTTTACAGCTCCCATGGGGCACCTTGTAGATGACAGCTCCATGAAAGTTGTTAGTAGGAGACTTCTTAGCTCCCTCACAGCACACTTGCCCATAAAACTTTTTATGGTTGTACTGATACCATTGCAATGCAACAAGGTATTATATTGTCAGGACTTGCATTTCCTTTGATATACCAAATACTTTTGAATATCGTGGGGATGGACAACATGTAGACAAAAGATAGATAATAGATAGATAACAGATATTTGGATAATAGATATGTTACGGATAGAAGATAGATAGATTTTTTTTATTTTTTTATTTTTATATGTGAAAGGATTTAACAAACCTGAAGGTTGAGCACCCGATTTTTTTCTTAACTGGTGCAGCTGAATTGTTTTAATTTCTCTAGATAGATAGATAGATAGATAGATAGAGATCATGGTCCACATCACACCACATCAGGTCCACTGCGTTCACATGCCGCATAGACACACTAGGGGCGGCTCTGCAGAAGCTACTTGGGGCATCGAGTAGCTCTAGCCCCGTGAGCTCACAGGGGCTACTTCACACTCCGGAAGCCTCTGCAGCTAATTAGCATATAAATAAAATAAAGTATAAAGACAGAAAGGTAAGGCTTTAGAAGCTAGAAAAACAGTAATTAGCGATGAATTCGATTTGGGCAATCTACCTTCAGGGATCTACTTGCTTAGAAGATCCTAGGTTTCCTCTAACGTCATCACTAGAGGAGAATAGGAAGACCCCTATAAAGGTAAGATAGTCCCTCATAAGTCATGCAGTTTTATTATATATGTATGTTCTAACATATTTTGGAGTATTTGTGATATATTTCAGTTATTTTATGGTAAAAACTCGTTCCCATTATGCCTACTATTCTGCTTCTGTAGTTTGCACTTTGTTTCTAGCTTAATCAACTCCTTTTGTAGGAGTTCAATCACCTTTGGTTTGTAAAGCCACATATAATAGTGTGGACTCCAGCCAAGCCTAAGAACATTGTAGCAGCTTCTAAGTACAAGGAGCTATCAGCTATAAATGTATTAAGAGCTTCACCACAAATGCAGTGCTGAATCGAATGACTAAATGACTTTTTATGCTGTTTTTCTGTTTTTGTGCATGTTGATAGCCTTCTAACACTATTTCCCTTATAATGTATGTACATTCTTTCAACCTATTTAATTCTGCTATGTGCATAAACTGGCCGCAAACTGGCCCGTTTTAACCCGTTTTAGTAATTCACATTTTTTTGCTGGAAGCTCACAGCCCCTATACGGTCATATGCACGTAGTCTTACTTGTAATAACACATCTAAATTGAATGCCACAGATGTATACATATAGAGAGAGAGTAGAGAAAACATATAACAAGTTTCAGAATAGAGCTCCTGTTGGTTCTATATGGGTACTAGTGGAGGTTGATACCTTATATTTTTACATTAAAGGTTGGAATGGGCGCCCACCTATAAGTAGAATTACAAATTGATAAGATGATCCTGCATTATGCTTCATTCTTCCTACTGGTATTGCTGATTACCCATTGGAAATCCAAAAAGCTGTTGTATATCTTTGTAGCCATGCATTAGTGAAACCAAGGTGCCAGCATCTATCTAATTATAAATTGGACATTATGGGTTTGTAAATCATAACTAGCTTCCATATAAACACCCTTGTGGTTGCTGCTGGGATATGATTCACTTTTACAAAGTCAATTAACCTTTCTACTGTGATTCTGAACAGCCTACTTGTAACATTCCCCCTGCGTCAACATCTCTTATCACATATGACAAGAGGTCTATTATCCAGAAATCATCTTTCTACCTTCAAATGCTAATGTATTTCCTCTCAAGTACCAAAACTTGTATTCCGTTCTGTTTTTCATAATTGGGCCTGTATGAGTCATTTCCTGACACTAACTATTCTTATATTCTGAAGACCAGTATGTTGTTACTTTTAAGGAAACTTTATAACTACTTTCAAATATTTTTTTTATGCTTCTGTAATCCAATCCTGATTAGCTGTTATAGAGTATATGGATTGATTAACTGCCAAAACTATGAAAAAGAGTAATTAGACTTCTGTGAAAAAACAGAAATGCTCTGAATTTCCATAAAATAATAAAATAAATTTTATTTACCAATCATCAGAGCTACCGGTCCAGTTTTCCTCACTTACGACGAGACTCCTACATTCACTGGCCTCATCAGTAAATGTCTACATCTTTAGCCACTGATTGGCTGACAAGCAGAGCCTAGCAGAAAGAACTGGACAGCACTGGATTTCATAGGCGGATAATCTTATATTATTATTTATGGAGTTTTCTAAAGCGGACTAATTTTTTCGTGGAACTGGAAAACTCTTAATTTCCCCGAAAATGATTCACATAATATATAAAAAATGAAAGCAGAGATTTAATTGGTTGCCATGGGCAGAATTGAAGCAGTTTTACACCAGAATTGATGAAAGGCTTGTATTGTGTGGCGAATAATTGTGGAAAACAGCATTTTAATACAAGCAATACACTGTTCCTCATCACATTAAATTTAAAAAAAAGCTGCAGCACTGAAGTATTTTTCCCTTTGGTATCAATTTAGGTGACAATAGTTAAAAGAAAAAAAAACATTGTATATACAGGATAGAAGCAGCAGAGAAAATTCTTCTTTTCCTCTTATTTTCAGAGGCTGAAGAAATACCCATTATGACAGGAAGTAGCTCATTAGACAGCAGGTCCCGCTTTATTACCGTTACGGCTATGACGATTTGTACCAAAAGTAGGTCACAAATAAATCACAGACATCCAACGCTGTGGTGTACAAGAAACCATTTGCACAGACATTTACATGCTATCATTTGGGCATAGCAAGCAATTTCTTGTTCAAATGCTCTTCTTGCGAGATCACATGCTGTTTATATAAAATATGCATAAACTGTCCTCCTCATTCTTGTGACTACTGTACTTTAATGTTGGATTACCAAGTAGTTATGTTATGCTATACTGCAGTCATGTTCCTCTTATAGATGGCTCTAAGTAGCCTGTAACCATGACACATATATATACAATGTTGTAACCATGAGACGTATATACAATATTGTAACCATGAGACATATGTAAAGTATTGTAACCATGAGACGTATATACAATATTGTAACCATGAGACATATGTAAAGTATTGTAACCATGAGACATGAATACAATATTGTAACCATGAGACATATGTAAAGTATTGTAACCATGAGACATGAATACAATATTGTAACCATGAGACATATATACAATGTTGTAACCATGACACATATATACAATATTGTAACCATGAGACATATATACAATATTGTAACCATGAGACATATATACAATGTTGTAACCATGAGACATATATACAATATTGTAACCATGAGACATATGTAAAGTATTGTAACCATGAGACATGAATACAATATTGTAACCATGAGACATGAATACAATATTGTAACCATGAGACATATATACAATATTGTAACCATGAGACGTATATACAATATTGTAACCATGAGACATATATACAATATTGTAACCATGAGACATATGTAAAGTATTGTAACCATGAGACATGAATACAATATTGTAACCATGAGACGTATATACAATATTGTAACCATGAGACATATATACAATATTGTAACCATGAGACATGAATACAATATTGTAACCATGAGACATATATACAATGTTAAAGACATGGATAGAGACCATGTACATTATCATGCAGATTCTCCAGATTGTAAAAGTTGGTTAACATGGCTTGGGTTACATTGGGTCCCAAGAAATGGACCGTGACAGCAAGATCTACAACCTATAAGGGACAAATACTGTATATATATATGCAAATAAGCAATACTACAAGATGCTAAGAAATACACAATTTTGCTGACCATGTGTGATAATAGGTCTATCCAAAACAAGCAATAATACTTACAGAAAAGCAATGAAAACCACCAGGATGAAATCAATAAATTTTATTGCATCGCTTGAAAATAGACATGCAATGGAACGTGTGGCTGGGAAAGCCACACGAATGTTAGTTGTCAAGGGGTGGTCCATTAAGAAAGGTGCATAATGACATGTGTGGTGGAGGCTAAGCAGCCTGGCCTCACCCTGCAGTGAATATTGAACCAGACAATGTACTCTTAAGCCCTGTTAGAGCCAATTTAAGATTATAACAATGAACATTGTTTAATGGGCCTGTTATTTTGTTTCGTACCACTATTTGGTTCTATCTTTATAACTGGGTCATTTACCTAGAATGTAATTATACAATTTGTTACAATATTTTAGGGTTAGCATTTGCCAGGTTGCACTTGTGTTCCAACATTTGGGGTATTTCCCAGCTACATGTTTATATGTTCCATTGCATGTCTATTTTATATCTAGTTAATACAATTTATTGCTTTTAATAAAATATGGTGTTTTCTCTGTTTTTCTATAGATATTCTTGACTACAAGATGACCAGAGTTAAAAATTAGCAGGACGGTTCCATATAAAATCAACATCTATAGTTATGGATGGCTCATTGGAAAATTATATCTCTTCATTATGAGATCTGTGGGATTTCAACTTTAGTATCCCAACTAGTCAGCTGACTGAAGGGGCTGTGGTGCACTGCAAAGCTCCATAGATTAGATAGTGGCTGTGGATGGTATTGCAGCTTACTGTGGTTAATAAGACTGGAAGTTGGCTAGACCAGGCAAACCTTCTACCAAAAATATGATGCTGTGGTGGAGAAACAATGAAGCACTTTCTGGAATGCTATAACTTCTCCAGTCAACTGATTAACAAGTGGGGCTGGAAATCAGATACACACCAATATTTTACTGATAAGCATTAAAATCCTAGAAAAATTCCAATAAATGACATCATTCCACACACTAGTACAATTTCGTTTTTTTTCCTTTGTCAATTTCAAAAAGATAAAAAAAAAGAACAAAAGAATTTGATGCATTATTGTAAATTAGCAACACACCACATAAAACGCATGGCTGGTAATAGTGCAGGTCATATAAAAGCTACTTATTGTTGATATGATGTTACAGGGAGTGTCCAGTCTCCTCACGGACCTCTACTTGTTTCCATTTATTGTTAATGTGGATAAAAATCTGTCCATGGTCATGTGATGTCACACAGTGGCACAGCTTATTACAAGATCCCTGATATTAAGAGTCGTTCTCCTATGTGACATCACATGACCATGGACTGGTTTCTATACTCAGCAATTATAGCGAGCAGATACCTGAGAAATCACAAGAAATTGATTTAAAAAGTATATTGGGAAAATCATTACAAAAAGAATAACATTTATTGGCTGAAAACTGGACAACTGGACAATCAAACGAAAAAAGGTTAACTTGCTAGACTGGAGTATAGCATTATTAGATAACAGGATAACTAGAACATCTGTAACCTTCAACTGTATCATGGGATATGCAATGAATCTATGGCAGAACACATTGGGGCAGATTTATCAAGCTGTCTGAAAGTCAGATTATTCTTAGTTGCCTATGGCATCCAATCGAAGCTCCCCTTTAAAATATTCATGAGTACAGGTAAAATGAAAGCTGAGCTGTGGGCAACTAAGAATATTCTGACTTTTAGACAGCTTGATAAATCTGCCCAATTGTTTTTTACGAGTATTTGTACTCCTTAACAGTAAAATATTAAATCACACACTTTGTAAATTACTAAAGGTAAACCATATTCCTACCTTTTTGAGTTTGCCACTTTTGGTTCCCACAAATGCAAGTGAATGATTTTTATACACATAAGCTATAACGGAAGTCATCCTGTCTCGATCCTCTGTGAAGACAGGGTACCCTCGAACCATTTCAGATACTCCCAGGGGGGCATTCATGTCCAAACCACAAAAATCATCAGCAATTGTTATGAGCTGGAAGAAGAGAGAATAAGAAATACAAATGTTATTAAAAGCTTGAGAATAATAAAATGAGGGAACATAGCAAAAGCATTTAACACGTCTAAACCTATTATGTAGTGTTATTTGTAACTATAGGGGGTTTTAATACATCTTTAATGGGGTGTTACCATTTCGGCAAATTATGGTATTGTTTGTATAATGAAAAAATAACACAAATTTCCTATATACTTTCTGTATCAATTCCTCACAGTTTACATTGATGTCAATGGTATTTTTTATTGATACGTTAAACCTCTGTTCTTTTTTTTAATGGAATGGAGGGTTGAAAGGTAATGTGAACTCAGCCTTACCCAAAATTGTGGCACGCAATCAACTACATCATAGTTTAATGTATGACTAAACCAATGCAAAATTATGAATGTGTTCAACAGTTCTCATTTTCAACAAAAAAATCCCTTTACATAAAAATGAATAGAAACAACTAACCGACCAAAAATAGCTTCATAAGGATGAATGGAGGATGTGTCACTTCTACTGACTTGTCCATAAAATAAGACTTCTACAGTCAGGGACATGTGTGAATATTTACCACCGTTTCTATGATGTGCCCCTAAACATTGCAACACTGTCCTATCATCTCCACCAGTGTCACAGTGTGCAGAGACAGAACCTATTTGAAATCGTAATGGACACTCCCAGTTGTCAATGCATTCACACACTTGAGGAAGGAATGACAGGGATACAATGTAAAGTTCTAAGGAAATAATGCACCAGAAGTGGTCGGTACACATGCGTACTAAAACAGAAGAATAGTGAGACTTCTTGGCATTTTTATAAAGCAGTGTTACATTACTGAATGTGTGCAAAGCATGATGGGAAAAGCTAAAAGCAAAATCAAGCTGAAAAGCTATAAAGAAAATAGATTGAGGCGATTGTATGTGCTCGCACTCTATCTACAAACCACTCCCAAGCACATTGAATAGATTACTGCTTTTACAGTCTGGATTTGTGCAGAGAAGGCGTTAGAATTGAAGTATGTTTTGTCTTTCGGGATTCTGCTGTCATTTGATTTCAAGAAATAAATAAATCAAAAGGCTGGTGGAAAGCTTGTGGGATGGCAGTCTTCGAGGGCAGAATACTAACAACTCTGTCTTGGGATGTACAACCTGTGATATTAATGCTGCTCCGTGAGAAAGCGGAGTTGATATCTAACCGACTCTTCTATCTTATATAGCTTTGATACACATTTTCTATAAGGTTTTAGAAGGCAACTTATCTATCAAAACTTATTCAGAGATTAAAGTTTACCAAACCAATGAGTAATGGAGGAGACAGAGTCTAGCTACCTAGAACCCTGGCATGATACCATTGTCTATGGGTGATGTCCTCTCAGCACATGATATGTTTTGGTTACTTTATTTTATACCATAAGTTTCCGATGCAAACTCAGTATAAAACGTGTGACAGTTTTCTGGTGGTTTAGTGTAGTACCTTGGTAAAACTGTCACATACATCTGAATCGAAAATGTGACTGGCGGCTTTAGCAAAATTCTAGTGCTGTATTCTCATTACTTTGACAGTCTGGAAAAAGAGATTGGTACAACAGCTGAAAAAAGTTCTACATTGTAGGGGCAATGAACCTCTGCTGCATGTATCTGCCCCTAGGGACTCACACACCAGGAATATTGCCTTCACTGTATGAATAACAATTGTGTTCATCTCAGCTTTTAGACTTATGCACATTTTCTTGAGCTTCTTTCCAAATGGATGTTGACATCATTTCATGAGCTGGTCTTTTACAGTTGTTTATGTGGACAGAGTAGGCATACTAAGCAGCGGATCCCTCTGTCCCAGTATATTCTGGGAATTCCTGGCAGATTCCTGAGATTGGTAGCAAATATTAAAAAAATAACTGCTCCTGAGCCTTTATCTTATATATAGTTATATAAGTTTACTTAAAGGGAACCTGTCACCAGGAGAGCCATTTTTAGCACTCCCCCAGTCCCCACAGAGCATAGTACATACGCTGCCAAAGTGTTTTTGTATAAAAAATTGGTTTTACAGAAAAAAAAGATCTGTTATATTGTACCTTTCATTAGCATCTGCTGTGGGACTAGGCAGTTGCCTTTTGGGAGGGGCTGGAAAGGAGCAGTTCCCCCCACCCTTGGGAAACATGTGACCTTTTCAAATATATGAATAACTCCCCTCACTCGGGATTGGCTGTAGAGGAGCAGGGGGCGTCGCTAAGCCAAGTGATGGGTGTTTTCATATATTTGAAAAGGTCACATGGAGAAGCTGTTCCCCAAGGGTGGGAGGGGAACTGTATTATCGTATATATAATCGTCGGGAAGTCACTTTTTTGCGCAAAAGTATTGCGGATCATTTATAATGTGTTTGCGCCACAAAGAACAGATGTTTCCGACTATCCCGACTGGGTCTGGCCTATATTTTCCACATCATCCGCCACATTTATGTTGAGTTTGTCAGCTTTTTTAGGTGCAATTTTTGGCACAGAACAGACCAGGAAAAAAATGGTCTGAAATCAAAAGAAAAACAGGCGCAGCACATGTAAGATTTTGGCGCTCATCTCATTTGTGTCAGCATTTTTATGGCGCCCGTTCCGTATGGGCATTAATTACTTACAGCCGTGCGCTACTTTAATACATTGGGCTATGCTTTCCGGCGTCGGATCTCAGATGCCGACTGTTGAGGTTGCGACAGAATTAATTAATCCCCCCCCCCCCCCACTGAGTCACTAAGATTGAAGAAACCTACAGTCAATTGCTGAAATGTCTGCTTACAATGACACAAGATCATATAAGTATAATATATAAATATACATTGTACACAAGGTGATTAATGCAGGGGATGGATTTGGCATCTACAGTGAAGTCAGCTCCAATTAGCATAGCAGGAAGTTTATTGCTTCCTGCTGTGCCATTGCACATGAGGTATCCCATATCTCACCGTTATCTGAAGCAGCAGTAAAGTTCCACTGAATGTGTCTTGGGCCGATCCCTACCATACAGTACATAACAATATTTCAGCCCAGAGAAGTGAGCACTGATGCGGACATGAACATATAGCGCCTTCTTACCTTCATGAATGCTACAATACAAGTTTAATTAAAATTTTGATTACAGGCAAGTTATAGGGGATAATAATCTTATGGATGGTGGTCTGAATACTGGGGCACCCACCAATCATGAAAACTGGGATCTGGTTAAATCTCATTTATGGCACATCCACGTGCTCAGCTATGTCTGGCCATACCATAGACATTGGCGTAGATTTATCAAACTCTAAAGCCTCTAAAGCCTCCATCCAGTGTTCTATTACAAGAGAGGACATCAAGTGTCTTAATTGTGCCAAGAGCACTGCATTAGTGTGGTCTTATGCAGAATCATTTAGATACAGATCACTGTTCTATTATGTAGTTCTATAGATAACTTTTCTATCATTCTGTATGAAAAACAATTAAAGGCCACTTTAATTAATTCCCTAACATTATGAACAAGAACCTGTGGTCCCATCCCATTTAATGTTGGTAGCCTATATTTCATGATGTGTAACTTAATTAGAATATATAAATATATCCAAGGTTAATACAAGGATCTGGATAAATTCATTAATATATTTTCCTCCAGGAGTGAAACAGGGATGGAACATCCATTGGGACTTGATACCTTTTGTTTTATCATACAAAGGAGTACCACTATTTTGGGAAGAATAATACTGCTAAAACCATTACTAGGGCTAGTTTAGATGGCAGGCATTATATTCTGTTTTAGACCTTGCTCAGCTCCCTTCTCCATCTTGAGCCATACAAACAGTAGATCACCGTGTTGCTTTATGAAGGTTGAAAACAATGAAATTACTGTAGGAACCTAACAGTAATGGGAATAGATAAAGGAACTCACAGGGCAGGAGGGCATGTTCTCGACACTGCCCTAATACATTACCAGACTCAAATGTACATATGTATAAACTTTAATTCCAAATTGGAATAAAGGGGCAACAATAGCAGAGACTCTTTTTCAATTTGTCAGTTTTTGTTTCCAGGCATTCATTTTCTTCTACATCTATGTGGCTGACATACTGTAAGTATTAAAGTCTTTTTACCGTCACTGTGATGATCTGGATCCTCATAAATCAACATAGCAAGAATTTATGAGGAAGCGCAAGTACTTTGATTCTCCTCCTACACAGGCCTTAAATTTACAAATAATATGAGGCAGGCTTTTGTCATCTGGCAGGGTATACATAAGCAGCATTTCTTCCATTAACCTCACATAGGCACGCATGTCAAATGTTTTCCTAGAAACTACAATTTAGTTATCTACATTAAGCTCCATCAGAAAGTGCAGCTCTTCATTCTAATGGTAGCCACAAACTGATGCTCGGTTAACACTGTCACATTAATGGCTATTAGCAGAGTGAGCAGTGGAAATGAGTATGAGTGCAACGCCTACAGCCGTATAAGATGAAGACGATCATCAGCAAATACATCTAAAGTAACAGTGTGATTACACATAACGGCATGAAAAGTCCCAGGAACCACTTAATGTTACCTGAGCAGCAGTTGGGATCCAAGATGCAGCACATAACATCATCCTCTATTCTAGAGTATTAATTGTATTCATATTACCCATAGAGAAGTGATGCTATTGATTTAACACTTTTCACTACAGCATTTTAGAAAATGGTCTCTTTCTTGGAAACCACAAAATCACCCAAGCCTATTAAAATATGGATAATGCTTTGATGAATGTAGAGCTTTCTGTGAAATGGATAAGCAATGGGTGCTATGCTACAGTCTTCCACTGCCAGGCCCAGTCTCTATGCCTTGTTAGGGCATAATCAAAGCATAGAGAATGCCCCCCCCCTCTATGTGTCAAAAAAGACAGCCTTTCTGTAATTCTGGTGGATTCAGAGCTTACTGTACTGTCCACTCCTCTACAGCAGCCATGTTTTGCTGGAGGCATGAGCATGGTTATCACTATAGCGACTTTTTGTGACTGTTGAAAACAACACTCATAGCATTAGACACTAGCAGCAGATTTATCAATGGTCAAAGCCACTTTAAGAAATCTGACTGCAGTAGAATAGAACTGTCTTACAGAGGACCTGCCACCCTGAAAAACAGCACTAGTGCTAAAACAAACGCACTGGAACAAAAACAACAAATGTACACTGGAAATGCCAGACTGCTCTCAAAGCGGTCCAGTGTATTCATGAGGGGGCGGGATTGGGATTAGAGAAGGTGACTGCCGAATGACGCTTGGCAGTCTCTACTGGCCTATGGAGCAAGCATCGTGGTCCGAAGAGGAGGCAGCGCCTCGGACCGCCCCCTCATGCATACGCCAGACTGCTTTAAGAGCAGTCTGGAGTTTCCAGTGTACAGCGCAGTGTTTGTTAGCATTACATTGTAACACTGCTGCCATTGTTTTAGAGCTAGGAGC
Organism: Engystomops pustulosus; assembly: GCF_040894005.1. Classification (NCBI taxonomy): domain Eukaryota; kingdom Metazoa; phylum Chordata; class Amphibia; order Anura; family Leptodactylidae; genus Engystomops; species Engystomops pustulosus. Next base: position 131,635,202 of record NC_092414.1, read on the forward strand.
GGCTTACCTTGCGGCAGCTCCTAGTGACGTTTTTCAGGGCAACAGGTCCAGGCCAATCTAATGATAAATTACCCCCAATGAGTACAGGCATCAGTAGGTTGCAAACATCACTTCATTATTATGTAGAAGGGCCCAACTACAATTTTGCAATAGGTCTTTTCTAGTCACCAGAGAGGACCCCATGTCACTCAGCTATTTCCTGTTGTCTTGTGGAAATGCTGTTGCACTTATCAGTTGCACCACTAATCACTCAGCTCAGTTCCAATGGCTCAGTTACTAACATCTGCTCCTTAGTTTCGGTGTGACAGGATCCCTTTAAAATTCTGTATACCTTATTTCTAAGGCTAGTTTTATATTGGCGTTGGTGCTATACTTCCATTGTGCGACCGTTGCTTTTTCGCTCTAAAACAATGGCTTTGTGAGGCATCTGTGGAAATCACTGAACCACGGAGATGAAAAACAATGCAAATATGAAAGAGCCCTATGACTGGCTACATTTCTTTTTATAAATTCTGTTTTCCATATTTTATTAGAAAGTTTACATCATTTTGGCACACACAGATACGTAGATTAATGTAAATGTAGCTAAGCTTTGTTGAAACCAGATTCAGACAGATCCAGTTAATATTCATGGCTGAAAACATATCTTTGTGTTTTGACTTATCATATGTTTTCTTCTTCTATTATTCCTTAACAAAAGTCCAGGATTCCAGATGCTTATAGACAGAGCTGTAAATGCTGTATTTAAACATTGATGAGTCATTTAGTAATTAAATTAATGTCTCCCAAGCTTCAACTTGGAACAGTCCTTCCTTTTACATGTTTCTATTGTTGAATTTGTGACATTGAACACAAGCCTTTAGGGAAATAATTAGAATCCGGGTGGTTGCAATAATAAAATTATATGCTTGCTGGGCTGACCTCCCAATCAGTCATCCTGATTCTTGTATGTCATTTCCTCATTAGCAGAAATAAATTGGATTTTAAGAGACCACTCTTTCTCACTTATTATATCTGGAAAACCTTGCACAAACAAGTCACTGCATTTGTCTGCAGGATTCTTAGTGAACACCAGATGCTACAGCTCTCTTTACTTGATAATAGAAGGGGACTGCATTTTAGCCTTTCCTTATTAATATGCCCATTAATGTATCCAAGCCATAGACCGTAAGTGCCTCAGTGATAATTTATACTTTATGATAAGATTTATGCCACAATTTAGCAAACTTGTAGAATCATTACAATCTTTGGTATTTATATGTTTTATCAATATAGGACCAGTGGTTATGAAGTTTTCAAAAAGCTCATCGACTTTATTGAGGGACATATATGGATAACATGGCAAGTAAAGACAAACTATTGATACTCTGGCTTCCCTACCAGCTAAGCTGCCCAGCAGTATGCAACTGGTCCATTGTGATGTATTACCAATGGTGTCTATAGGGAAATGCAATACAATAGACTGAGTAAGACCAGGTTCTCAGCCATTTTTAGGACCACTGTATAATTGAAAACACAAATGGGGACATTTACTAAGGGCTTTGTGCCACTTTGCGATGCACTTCAGTCGGACTGTGCCCGTTCTCCAATGTTAAAATGGCTTGCACAGGTATTTAAGTAGTGGGTGCACTGCGACACACACGACCCTTTTTGTGGCACAGCTGTGCTGGTTTCCACTCAACACAGTTTAGGTGGTGTGCCTTCACACGATCCAACTGACTCAGACTGAGCGCAGGATTTCACTTTCAAATTGTGATGCAAGTCCTAGCCCTAAGATGCACCACTAAAAAGATGGTGAACTCTGTTGGACCTGAGTGGGGTAGCGACACATGCACGATTTCGGGCACACTACACTATCTTAGTGAATGCACTTTCTTTTCTTAGACAATGCACTGGAGTTAAATTCTGTGAACTCCAGTGACAGGGTAAGTAAATGTGCCCCATAGTGCTCATTACCAATCGCATGCGTTTCAGTTGAAAAGCATATAGGATCAGGACAAGCCCCTCCCTGTTCTGATTGAATTGTGTTTGAAAACGTAATTCAATAGGAACATATGAACACTAGTACATGGGAAATTAGCAGAGGGGACCTTTGACCTTGACATTTTCTCTTTGTTATATTTGTACATGGGTGCTATATAGTCATTGTTCACTTTAATATAAGAAGAAACTGAAAATAATGTTTATTAAAATAGATTTCTTGACACTTAACTTTCATAATCGTTATAGGCAGAATATACTAAAACTGGGAATGGACAATGAAGAGATATGCTCTTGTAAATTAGATAAAGAAGTATTCATATTCCAAGGTACATTTTTATGGTATACAATGGATTAGATTTTTTAACAAAGAATCAATGTGCATTTTTCCTATCTCTAACTTACTATAGACATTGGAAACAGTGGTAAAATTTGTCCCAATGACTCATTCAGACAACCATTTTGTGGGCCATGATCTGATCGCATGATTTGCAACGGTCCCATAGGCTTCTATGGCTCCCATTGATGGTGCAGTGATCACACGGTGTGTCACGGTATCGTCACCGAGTAGGCCATTTGTCTAAAGAGCAGTCATCCCTCTCACCTCCTCCTCCCACCCCTGTGTTCTGGCGAGTAACTGGTTGTCTGAATGTACCCTAATACTGTATGTGGATTTCTATATGTAATTAGTGTTCCAATGAGATAGGGTCAGTCTCAATGGATAAAATCTCTATAAGGCCCAACAAAATACTATATAATCTATAAAACATTAAGGAAAATCAGCTTTTCTTTCCATGCTTTACTGAGTATTACTTTATTACATTTTTAAATAGGGATTTTAGGAAAGATTTATATTATAAGTAAGTCTTATGAGACGCCAGATTTATCACGGTGTCCGATGCTCCATGATAAACCAGGAGCACTTTAAAACTATCTTGTCGTACTTTGCATCTTCTATTAGTTGACACCAAAAAAACTGTACTTCTGCTGAATTTTTGGCACATTGATTTTTTTTACACAAAGCATTAACCCATTTTGTTGCAAATTATGACAGTTGTAAACAGATTTATAAATCTGCCGCATTATTTACCAAAAAATTGTGTCTACTGCTTAGTCTGACTTTCTTCCACTCTTCTACTATGTCCTTTATTTTTTTCCTTGAACTTTTCATTTATTCATCCCCTTCACTATATTTTGCAGCCTTCTAGAAAACAGGAAAGCCTTGAATACAGTAATTTAATTGTCAAATCTTGATCCCTTGTTGGAAATGTAGGAGCAGTGCACTTGTTGTTCCATTTATTGGACCAGCGTACGATTCATACGGACAAGGCATCATTAGAGAATACTGTTAGGAACCAGAAAGGTGAAACCTTCTCATCTTAACACTCAGCTCCCTGTTAAATTATATTATATGTATTTTTCTTCTACAGAACAATTTTCCTTTTCTCCAACTACTCTCAAATCCCCTTTTGCTCTGACTTCTATCACTGCCCATGCTTGACTAGCAAATGGAGTTTTGTGTCTTATGCTGGAACAGAATAACAAGTTTAATTCATGTAGTTTTGTTAATTTCACAGAACGTTGGCAAAGTAGAACTCTATAATAATTTTACCTGCTCTAACATCATTCAAATACTATGGAAAATTAGAAAATGAGCTTGTATTTAAGTTACAAAGCCACCTGCTGTACTGTGGCCAGACTTCTGCTGTCATACGGACAGTCATCTGGAGTTATTAAACTTTTGTAACATATTAATTGTGATATGACTGAATGGAAGGACTTTAATAGTCCACTAGGCTCTGTTCACATTAGGCAAGAGCCTACATCACCGATAAGCTTTGTTTAAAACTATGTTTACCAGATGTTATATTGATGTACTGGATTCCTTTTTGTGGAATAATGAATTTTACTATGGTATTTCATACCACAGAAAAAGTTATATTGATGTATTCCAAGCACACAAAGGCAAAATGAAGCTCTGTCAAACGTATGTTTTTCTTGTAGAAAGGAGCTGTATATGTGCCAAAAATCCTATCCCCCGCAGTCATACGCTGCTTAAAGAAAAGTTCTTACCTAGCCCTGCACTACATTTATCAGAAAATAAGCCAAATACTTGAATGTTAAAGTTTTTTTGCTCTGTAGAAGTACAGAGATAATAGTATGTGAATCCATTTTCAAATATTATTTATCATCCTTGTGGAAGTGAAATAAGAATTTGAAATTCAATATCATGAATTACTGAACTGCTGTAGAGTGTGTAACCTTTAATCCACCAGTAGGGGTAGCGTCATGTGGTACAGTAATACATCTTGAGCTGACACCGAATGATAACAGTTCTATTCTGCTTTAAAAACCTGGATATATATCAGCACATTATACTGCGCCAAGCAATGAAAATAATGTGGATGACCTTTCAATGATAACTGTTATTTAGCAACGCTTGTACCCAGTAAATCTTACCTACCCAGGACCTATTAATGTGTAGGCTAAGCCGAACCCTGGTTTTACAGAGCGGTGTAAAAGAAAGGTTTTGTTATACTATTCTATTTGCTTTAGTTTCTATTATAAAAAATCTTATGACTCTATTCCTGACTTCTATCCTGAACGTGTCCTCCCATAGTATGCTTCTGCCTCATTCTTCAGTTTTGTTGCTGACTTTGATCCATCTCACCTTCAAGCTTGTTGATGACCATTGACCTTATGCTGCCAATCTTAGAACTGGGAGTTAAGAATCTGACAAATTCTTAAGACACCCCAGTTGAGACGCAATCAAACCAATTGTGATTTAGAAGCTTAATTTCTCTGTTAACAGTAATAATTCTGAAGTAACTTGCCATAGTCAACCAACCAGATCACAGCCTCTTTAAATAATGCAAACCAGCTCCTGTAACCAGTAGCCCAAACCTCACCAAAGCAATAGGACCCTTACCTTCACTTCTACATTAGTGATCCTTCAAACTGGATTTTATAGAGGTGCACATATGTAGTATATGAACCAATAGTATTGCGTGGTGCTGCACCTTCTCTCCTATGAGCTATCCATAACGGTCCTAGATGGATCCAGCAAACTTCCACTATATTCTACTGGATTACTATGTAGTATATGACATTTAGATGGCTGAATCAAAGGCTTCCTTTAAACATACAGCCCTATATCTAACCAATCCCTCTCAATGTGCCCCATTCATTATCTAATAAGTACTTCATTTGCAAAAAGTGAGTTAAATAAGAAGCAAATGTGTTTTCTCTCATCACGCCAATGCTCTTATACCACGCTCATGGTGCCAGCCTTTTACATTGCACTTACAGTGCATTATGGGTCATTATAATCATTGTCTGCATTCAGCTTCCTGTCATTAGCAATACATCAATGTCTATGCAAAATGATATATTAACATTTTTAGTGCTTCCTGGGCTATTCTGAAATAGCTTTTCATCAATGTGGAGAGTAGTTTATCCATTCATCATTAGCACATGAAGTGTATGGACAGATATCTTAAGTACGTCTTGATGTGACCTTGATAACCCCAGGGAAACACACAAGTCAGAGGTGATAATCTGATCTGCCAGAAAATTGACAGTAGATAAGCTAAACAAGTATCCTAAATAGTGATACCCCCTTTCTGCCAGAGGGGACTATCTGTAAGTGATTGTCAAATCTTCTCCCCTCTTGGGAGCTTAACTATTCCTGTGAAGAAATGATAAATCTGGCGGCTTCATTAAATGGGCAGCGGCATTGGGAAATTATCTTTGATTTCTTACTTATGCATGTTTTATTCTGTAACTAAACCTCAGGCAAAGTCTGCTTGGCTTACTCATCTTATAAGATCCTATCCCTGCTCCCTATCATTGTATCTCCTGACTTGCTTGTCCTCTCATGGGCAATGAACAATACCAGGAAGGTTTTGCTTCAGCAGACACTATTGATTGTGAAAGGATTTATAAACTTAGATACATGTATTCCTATCCAGAGTCACAATTAGCTCAATTATATCTTATGGCAAAAAGAAAACTGAGCCTAAAACACCAGCACTGCTATATGCATGTGTCTACAATACATCATGTATTATGCATTTCAAGAAGTCAAACTTTCCTAGGTCCTAAATTCTGTTCTCATACTACATATTACAAACACTGTTTGACAGTCCCCTATTTACCAAAGGGTTTACTTACTAACACATTAAGGGGGGTCCACTGAAAACAGAGTTATACACCTCCCACTAAACTACATGCAGAAAGGTCTTACGCTCTCTTATGGTCAACATTTGCATTTACATGATAAATACATATCTTGTTGGCCTATCAACAAATCCAATCTCATTGAAATGCTTAAAGGGACACCTTTAGCAGGTTTTCCCCACTAAATTACTAGACCCTTCATTCACGGTATGAAATGTCCTATATTGCATGTTAAATCTCACCCATTTAGCCATTAAATATTGCCATATGAAAAGAAGCATAGAAGAGTCACTATTTGCCAGAGAGGAGTCACTAAGGGGGGGGGGGGGCTCTTCAGACACTGCTCTCTTTGGCTCTATGGAGATATGGTAAATTACAGACACGGGTGGGAATGCAAGCTGCAGATAAACATCCATTTCCAGATCATTTCTCAAAATGCCTGTATCTCCTACTATGTAGCTCAAAGAGCCACATTCTCTGGTTCTCAAAGACGAAAAACATCTGAAAGAAAATAATCTTATCTTTAGCATGACACCAAAAGCATGTTTCTAGGTACTATAGAACCAAAGCTGAATTTAGGCTTCCCTACATATTACTCTTCTCGGCTTATTTTCACATGACTTCGCAGGTAAACAGTTTTCACAAAAAAAACGGAATTCTAGAAAGGACATTTTACACCCTACCTGAGGGGGCTAAAGGTTTATTATGGTAATATCTATTGATGGTGTTCCTTTAAACTTTCTTACAAGCAGGACAGTGTAACATAGCAAATATTTGATAACTTGCAGTACATTGGAACAGTTACAGGTGGGAGAATAATAAATCAGGATTTGTGAAGGCAGTTTTCTGTTATTACAATTCAACCAGATTTGGGCATTTCTTGCTGAATGCATCTATTTTTCTGCTTTGCGCCTCTGTAGTACTTTGCAATGGATATCTCATACTTCAGGGGGATAAGCAAAGTATACATTTTACTCTATTTTCATGCAAATGTTATCTAAACCTCTTGTGCTCATGTATCCTAAGAGAGAAAAAAGGATTCACCGCTTGATGGTTCTACATAAAGCAGATATATATACATTGCTTACAATAATAATCCCTGATAACAACACTGATTCAATAGAAAAAAGGAAAAAGAAATAAAATTTTTTAAATCTAATAATAAAATACAAATCCACCGAATATGAACTTTCTTGTTTCCATCTATATGCCAAATGCTAATAAATAATACAACTATCTAATATTGGGTCATAAATCTGGTGCAGTTTGGCAATTTGGCACGCGTTATACTCAGTGGGCTACCTTGACCTGTAGTGGATATTCTAGCAACACCCACCTAACAATAGGGAGCCTAGTTGATATATTATTGTATCGCGCTTGTAAGAACTAATTGCTCAGGAACTCTGGGGCTATAGAATAGCAATTGTGCTGAGACATTAATAAATGAGTTGGAGTTAGTGGAGATGGTGTATAAAGAATGAAGCTAGCCTACATATTAGATTAATGTAGACTGAAGTTCCCCAAATGTCAGAAAAGACAGGGATCAATCTGTAGGATTTTCATTTCCAAATAATTTTTAACGAAGATAAGCCAGAGGTAGCAGATTTGTTGATCAGAACACATGGCTTCTCAGACTAGCTGAGGGTATATGTATACAGTATGGGCTCTTGGGATAGTTAAAGGGGTACTCCCATTACAGCAAATTAATGTCAATTAATTTTTATTATAAAAAGTTATACAATTTTCCAATACACTTTCTGTTTCCATTCCATACAGTTTTCTAGATCTCTGCTTGCTGTCCTTCCATGGAAAGCTTCTATGTTTACTACTAGTAGACAGAAATCTGACCGTGGCCGCTCAGGTGCACAGCTCCTTATAACACACAGCTCTGATTACTCTCTATGATATAACGAGCTGTGCACCTGTGTGACCATGGTCAGATTTCTGTTCACTGGTACCAAACATAGACGCATTCCATAGAAGGACAGCAAGAAGGGATCTAGAAATCTGCGAGGAATTGATACAGAACGTATATTGGAAAATTGTTTACCTTTTTTTCATAAAAACAATAACAATTATTTGCTAAAATGGGAACACCCCTTTAACTTTTAACCAAATAAATATAAAATCTAAATTGTTTGCACACAAAATCTATTCCATTGTATATACAATGGTTAAACCATAATATATGGAAGCAGGATCTACTACCGAAGGGACAGAATGAGGTAGCAGTGATAAAAAAAACACCAAACACAACATCATTACATGTAGTCTACAATATCTACATTCATTTGAACAACATACTTTGAACAATATTTGGTATTTTGCAACATCCTGTTATATTACAAGGTTTCAAACACAAGACCTGCTCTACAAATCTGACCCACAGCATTCTGTAACCCAGCCCCTATGCTGCAATGGTAGGGATTGAAGCATAGAGTCCGCACACTCGGATATACACCTTTCCCACTTTCCCAAAGTAGCAGCAGTCATCTTCTTTTTTTACTGCTGTGTTCAGTGGCTGTACAGCTCTCATCGCATCATGCTTGCCGACTTCAGACCTAGCGTGTACAGTTGGCAAACAAAGAAGTAAAGAAGATGACAGGGAGTAAGTGTGGGGGCACTTTGGCTGGCATAGGGACACTCTGAGTAGATGCTTTGGCTGCTATGGGGCACTCTAGCAGCTGTGAGGAATTCTCTGTGGGGGCACTCTGGCAGGCATGTGGGCACTCTGTCAGGCCACTCTAGATGCTGTGTGGGACACTCTGTGGGGGCACTCTGGATTGTGTGGGGGCACTCTGTGGGGGAACTCTGGATGGTGTGGGGCACTCTGTGGGGGAACTCTGGCTGCTGTGTGGGCACTCTGGCTGATATAGGGAATTCTCTGTGGGGGCACTCTGGTAGGCATATGGGCCATCTGTCAGGCCAGTCTGGGTGCTGTGTGGGACACTCTGTGGAGACACTCTAGATGGTGTGGGGCACTCTATGGGGGCACTCTGGATGGTGTGGGGGCACTCTGGATGGTGTGCCAGTGCAATCTTTTAGGGCACTCTTTAGGGGCACTCTGGCTGCCATTGCGACACTCTGTGAGGGCACTCTATCTTTGGTGAGGGGAACCTTTGGGGGAAACTCCAGCTGCTTTAGGAGTCATTTGCCTATTGTCTATTTTGGGGGTACTCTAACTATTTTAACAATATGTTAAGCTCTGTGGTTGCCCTCAAATGGCTGAATGTAATAGTTTTGCTGTATAAATGTAACTACTAACAGATTGAGTATAGATTTATACTGTTACCAAATGACATTCAGCCTCTTTAGGGCAACCACAAGGCTGATGTGGCCCTGGTGAAAAAGAGTTTGACACCCATGGATTACAGTATTTTATGATTGTAGGTCTAACCAGTTTCATATTTTGACTCTTTTTCCATTTTTTCTGGAAAGTTTACCTTCCTTCATCGTTTTCTGCAGTTTATCAGATGATCCTAACAAGCATTATATTAAACATACAACTTAAAAAGATAAGTGTACCTCCCATTATTAACAGATTTTTTAATTGATTGTTATATTCATATTTCGGTTATCATACAAGGTTAAAATAAATCACTTTTCTTACCGCATTACTGCAAGGAATATCCTTTACTTTCAGCCATGCCAGATCTAAGGTGCCTTCACCCTTGTAGCAAGATTGTAGTCTTTCTTTAATTCTATCATTAATTTGCTTAAGGGCAAACACACACAAGGCAGACTCATCCAGTGATTGTGTCCTCCTCTTCTGACCCTTAGAAAAGATGGTAAATAGAACATCATCTCCAGGTCTGATTCCTAAAGACCTTGCAAGAATTGATCCGGCTTTGGACAAATAAGCTGCCTGAAGAAGCCTGTACTCCACACCATTTTTTTCACATCCAATTGGCACCTCAACATATGAATTAAAAGCTGTGTCCTCTTTACATAACCGGACTAACTTTGATGTATAGACCTGCTCCTTAGTTGTGGAACCAGGAGGAGATGTCATCTCTGGTTGAAGTGTCAAGAAGTACACAAAATTTGCACTACTAAAGCCATATATATAGTAAATATCAAAGTCTGGAATAACATTAAAAGTATCTGAGGGTATTTTTATCATTGATGCAACAAATTCATCATGAAAGACATAAGCAAACATCCCATCTGCTTCTGAGTTTCTGGTAAGTTTGCGGCTGGAAATGGTGGGAAAATATTCAGGTTTTCCATCAACAGATGTGGCAATAAACAATTTATCATCTAAGTTGTTGTTTGAAACAATAACTCCAAAAACTGAGCCACTCTCATTAACTCCTGAGAGGTAATGTTCCTTTTTATGGAAGGGTTCACCAAGTTTGAAGAGGTCTTCCAATCTGAGAAGCTTGCAAATGCCCTGATAAAGACTACCGCAGGCTATTAACCTATTTTCTTTATAGTCAATTAGCAGCATTTTGTTAACATTATTAGTGTACACCAATGGCTCATTGCAAGGTTGAACTATTCTAGGAGGATAACACTTTGGGTTGTCTTCATCTGGTCCAGTCTGGTGGGTCAGTAAGACTTTTAAGTCTTCAGAAAGTTTATAGATTCTGTTAATAGCTCCAAGGTAAATGTGTCCAGTTCTTTCATCAACTACCAAGTGGTTGAATGTCCAGTCAGCTTGTTCAGCATAGAAAGTGGTAAAGTTTCTTTTTGTCTGTGAAGTCTTTTGGGAGATAGCTGACACAGTGGCCAAAACCATAAGGTGGGAAATGGTACAAATCCAGCTCCATCTCACAGATGCCATATTAGTAGTCAAAAATTGTTTTGTGATCTTCAGTTTAATAAGTCTGCTCCCTTTGGTCCTGTCAAGAAATAAGAACACATATCAACATAAGTGCTAATGCCAAATAATGTGCATTAAATACAGACAGAAATTTATGATTTATAAATTCAAAATGTGAACTAGGGCTTAGTTAAATGTACAATCTGTTGTGTATTGATCAATTGATGTCAACTATACATAGTATATGATCTTACCACATTGCCTCCATTTATGAATGGAGACAAATTTTATTATTTTCATATTCTATCCATTTGCATGCAACCATTAACAAAGATAAAGCAAAGACAGGATTTAAGGTCATGTTCCATAACTTTTCTTAATTAAACTCAATTGCTGTGGCATAGGGACAACTGAATCTGTTGTAAGTGGAAATTTTTAAAAACTTCCAGTGTCCCAGTAGCCACAGTGGGCCCAGTACATGATAGAGGGAACCTTAGGAGAGGGGACCACACCTCAGTATACATAAGCACTTGTCCGAAATCTACTATCCAGGATCAGTCCTGGCAATACACCTGTCTTCTTTAACTTACTGTGTGTCCCCAAAGTCTGTAGAGAAGAATATATTATGTAGGTGCCATTTAATGCCATAAGGAGGCCATATAGCTCTGTGCATATTATCAATTAATACCTATCATGTCCATGTGAACCCACTGGTATGAGCTTTTGTACTCAGTATAGAAACTCATTTCATACTAATAAATTAAAATATTAATGGTTAATTAGGAAAGAAAAGAATAGAGGGGAAAAAGGCTTCAGTCTACCTGGAACAGTGGTACTTCATTACTAGAAGATATCATCTTGCTAGTGGAATGAGAGCAATGCCTTTGATGAAAATAATTGGTATAAACACTCCTGGTAATTATTCTTCTACATTGTAATTAAGTATACATTTATTCTTGGAAATTAAAATGGACTTAATATTCATTGTGGTTTTTTACTACATGCCATCAGTAAGGATTCATTTGTCAGGCTCGAACTGTATAAAACAGCAATCGGCATCCAGAATATCACATTGTCAACTAATTTGTAACTAAATGACTTGAATCAAATGCAGTGTTTTGTAAACTGATATTGTGGGTAAGTGCACGTTGTACAGTATTTCTCACTGGACAAAAAATGAAGAGAGTTTTACAAATACACTTATCATCAATCTGGTTAACCTCTTTTCTTCTGGACAAAGCTTGCCCATTAATCTGGAACCAGATGGTAACACTACTAGATTTAACAGACCAAGAAAGATTAATATCCTCTGTTTCCAAGCAACTCCACACAGATGCTATGGGCAGAGTTGGGGTGAAAGGGTTAGAGTGCCAAGCTAAGGCTATGTATCACTGCGAGGATCCCTGTGGCATTGTTACTTTGTTGTCGAGACATCTCTCTAGTCTGTAAAATCTCTCTGTACCCTGAGATTGTAAAGATTGAATATGGCTTTGGGTCACTAACCAGGGTCTCCAGTGGGACTTATAAAACTACATCATGTAAAGTAGAGACTGCACTTTGAAGAGACAGATTCCCTAAGCAACACTTGTCAGATTCTTCAATGAGAAAAGGTATAAAAAAGCCACAATATAAAAAATTGTACTTAGTGTGTTACGGGTAGATGTATTAACACTTTTATTTGTATTAAAGCACATGGAGGACACACATTTCTTGTAAGGCAAAAACAAAATGAAGACGTAAATCCATATAATAAATAAAAGCTCCTTTCTCTGTGAGATCCTATCAAATGTCCGTAGACGTAATCCCAGGATTTTCCTATATTTAATGAAGTCATTCGGTCACATTGAACATGAAGATGTATTCAGTTTGGGGAATAAAAACCCTAAGACACCAAACATTGTAATCGCTCGATTGTATCCAGTTTGCATTTGGAAAAAGGCAATGCCAGAAAGTGCCCAGCTGTTCCTGGGAAAGCACACTGAGCATCGGTTTCAGATCACTTCCAGCAAGCAATGGAGAAGGAGCTTAGTGACTCTGCCAGAGGACACCTAAGGCAAGAGCTATGAAGTAAATAAAACCCAGCAGTATGCCTACTGCTAATCTGCCAGTGCATTATAGTGTTTATTTTCACCCTCTGCTTGCATAGCGATGGAGTTTCCTGGGACACGGATGATAGCTGTGCTGACCTCTGTCCCAGCTGCAGCGCAAACCTTCAATACTAGCATACCTTAGGGGACATTGACATCTCAGCTGTTTATCTTACCTTCCCATGTGGAACATTTGTTGGCAATAATATGCATTTTCATATGAAAGAACACATTTCCAAGTTTCAGTATGTAGTGTAATCACTGGATACATTTTCACATCTGCCCATTCCTGAGAACATAATGGACTTGTACCAGTGGATCTGAACTATAGTAAAATATTGTTACTTTGTTTCTCAAAAACAATTCCTATCTACTATAGGCTATTAAAACAAACTCTACAGATAGAGGCTACACTTTCGCATTGCCCTATATTGTGCCATATTTATCTGTAGCATCTTTGACTCCAACACTTGTCTACCACTGTTTTGAGTTGTTCTACATAAGGCTTCACAAAAATGTGACAATTAACAATTAATTATTTGATGCTTTATAAAGTTGCATTTAATAAATGTGACATTTATATATAAGCTATACAGGCCAACCATGTCCCATTTTCAGCTTATCTTTAAATAGTACAGTGATCAGTGTAAAAATGATTAAGATCTGCCCTAATACACCCAAAAAGTCATAAAATCATATTTTGTAATGTTTTGATGCAAAAATATTGCAGTGTAGGGCTTAATAAATGGCCACTTTATGCACTATATACTATATATACTATACTGTATACTATAAAATATGTGCAATGGGGGGATTGGATAAATTCTGGAACTTACAATATGGGTAAATTCTGAAACCTTTTAGTCTCAGAGTTCAAAATTAAGAAACATACCATACTCCAAAACATACTGGTAGGTTGATTAGAATGTGCGCTCCATTGGGGACAGGGGCGATTTGGCAAACTCTGTGTGCGCTATATAAAGAATTATTATTATTATTAACAAAGTTGTAACATCATGTGCACAGGCCGAGTTTTTTTATTCATCTCCCTATTTTTTCCCATACTGTAATCTACTATAGCACTGAATAATACATTTAGATGAATTCATTTCCATCACAATAATATCCCCGTGTCCACACCTATGTGAATTACAGTCTTGCAGATGTTATAGTGTGATGTATCAAATTTGAGAGATGCTTCATAAAATTACTTTATATCTCTCCATATTATTACTAAAATAAAAGCAAAAAAATATTCTTCACTGCTATTTAGTGTAATGAAGTGATGAATTACCAAGGTGTAATGTCATACTAGAGTAGAGTTTACATTTATATATCTGTATTTTCACAGTGTAAGGCTACATTCACATGATGTATGCCCGCTGTACCGTAGTACGTCGGGCATACATCGGCGCCGGGGAGAGGAGCGAGGGATGAGCGCTTTTCGCCCCCGCCCCTCTCCATAGGAAGATACAGCGCACTGCGCCGTATCAGGGGAAAAGATAGGACATGTCCTATCTTTTCCCGGGCTACGGAGCGCTACAGTGCCGCACGTGTGCTGCACCGTACCGCTCCCGTACAGGGCCGTGAGCCCATAGAAGTGTATGGGGGACATATATCGGCCGTTCATACGTCGGCCGTATATACGTCCCCCATACATGTGTGTGAATGTAGCCTAACAAAGCAACAAAACATGCAATCAACTCAAAAGTGTAAAATGTAATTGCTAAAGAGGCTGTCCAAGTAAAGAAGCACATTGCTGAAACTTGTAAAAAGGAATTTACAGTGCCTGACACCTCTCAGTTAGCATTGGATGCACAGTTCCATGTGTTGTCATCTAAAATGTTTTTTTAAAGGCAGGTCTCTGCTGTTGCCGTTTCCTGGATTTAGAGATGACCTCTGAGCAAATGTCCATATATGGTGTGTGTAAAGGTCAATTCTGAGTCCTGTGTTTGGCTGCAGTTGTGAACTGTCTTGAACAGTACATCACATGTTCACGACGTGAAATGTGACAGCCAGATCTGGTGAACTGCCTGGAGGGAAGGTATCTTTGTAAAATGTTCACTTCTAAAATAAATTGCATTGGCTATCTATATATGTATATGAATGACACATACAGATATCAAATGGTCATGGAGGAAGACAAACATTACCAAATTTAAGATGTTCTATACTTTACATATAAAATATCCCTTTTTGTGAACATATACTACATATTATAGAGATCAATTGTTATAAAAACCCCATCGGTGAGTTAGACATCTTATTTTTTACACCCCTTAATAACCAGAAAAAAGCTTGGAATTAATTTTTTTTGTAAAGAAAAAAACAATGCAGCTCCTCAGTTTGGTATGTTTGGACTGAAGAGAATATATGAGCTCTCATGCCTGAACATTAATTTCAAGAAGGCAGTTGAGAGCCAAAGATTGGGCACTTGAGGGATACAAGAGGTCCCCAGGTCTCCAGTTACTAATCTAACGGAATACTGAATGACAATACTTCTCCATCCTTCACAACTGGTAAAATGGACATTTCCATGCAGTGCTTTGTCCTGCATGCTTTACACACTTTGGTGCCATGTTTGCTTTCTAACTGCACATAGTACATTATAAAATGTAAAGTACTTGTCCTAAATAGACCACATGCAAAAACAAAGTGTAAAATACACAGTCAAGATGAGGTTTCTGACTCACCCTTAGCCAATTATTATATAACTGTATATGGATCAGATATCAAGGGACTTACGCTGTTCTTTATTTTGATGGAATTAGTTTTAGGTCTCATGGGGATTTTTGCCTCCCATAGATCTACACTGCAGGAGAACAACTTGAACTAGATATGTTTCTCTTTTCAACTGTATCATGTTATTACCTTCCTAGTTCCAAATATAAATGTGAGCAGATTCTGAAAAAAAAATAATTATGGGTATTTATCTTGGTGCCATAGGCAACATGGCTAACCAGGGAAACAACTAAGCATAACAAGAGATTTCATTTCTCAACAGGTTAATAAATTAAAAAGAGTACACATAGGACCAGGATTATTGATGAGTAGACACAAACCCCTCTGAAACTGGACTTAGAAGTCCAGGTTTGGGTTGGAGTTTGATTTCCACCACCAGCCATTTAACACACGCGATCACAGCTGTCCAAAGCTAAGCCCTTAGCTGAGCCACCATTTTCGCAGGTTGTCTCTCCACGATGATGTCACCCAGCCATGTTTATGCTCCCAGCAGCATTTAAAGGGTTACCACCAGCACTGATCATTGGTATTAATGAGTAAGGGTTCAGGTTAGGTCCCCGGACCCTACCATGAACATAATTTCGAGATATGGGTTTCACTGAACTATCCTGAACCCGAACCCCACTGGGTCTTAACTACCCAGGTCCCTTATGGGACCCATAAGGTGAGTCCATCAACTTCAAGTTATGACTCCATTTCCCATAAATGAAGCTACCTTTTATGTTGCATGGTGTATGCAGTCCTGCAGAAAATCTATAAATCTATAAGAAAAATAATGAACTACAAGATTTTTACTAATCGGGATCCCTTTACTTTTATCACATAAATGCCACATCAAATCAGACATCAGATTTTTACAGCTGGTGTAAAACAGCATATGGCTTAAGAAAAACACAATCCCGTAACTATTCATCTACAGCATATACAGCTGCAAATATCATATTTCACCTACAGCATATCTCAACATTTGCATACTTTTGTATACATTTTGTATACTTAAGTTGTAAATCTGCAAAACTAATTCTGTTTCAGGAATGTACAGGCAACACCTTGAACTGGTGTCTGGAATTCTCTTCGTGCAGCTACTGTTTTTCCAAATGTCCGGCTGATGGGTATCGAGTGAAAGGCTGCCTATACTGTCACAGTTCTGTGAATGGGAAATTCAAGGCGGAACTTTTTATCTGGATCAAGCTATTCTCTCAGTCACATCTCACTCTACCAATTTCACAGAGAAATGCACAGGCGGGTACCCTCCATGCAATATAACAAAAGAGCCTTCATATCTTTTCTGCCATCATTTATCAAGCCAGTGAAGAGAGAAATCCCAGCAAGAAAAGGAAGATGCTTCTCTTTATTTTTTACTATCAGGAGGGTAAAGTTAAAAAGTCAAAGCTCAAATTGGATGTCACTATTAGTCGGAATTGTTATGTTACATTATAACATTGCTGTAAACACAAACATAAATTGTTCTTTAAATGGCGTACAATGAGCATACAGATATCGACATCTCTGCCCTAAAATGAAGGTTCATTTGTGAATTAATATTATATAAAATTGTAACCCAAGTGTTAGATGAGTAAAAGCTTTCCCATGCTAGCCTCATTCTATTCATAAAGTGAAAAATCTGTTCATATCAGTTTGTCAGGGAACATTCATTTATATCTGCACATATTAGCTATTGAATATGTTCTTGTCTAGATTGATGTCAGTGACTGGCACAGTTTATATTATGCTTATTACTGTTAAAGGAAATCTACCACTTAAAAGTGGTAGTTCTAAGACACAGATACATAGCACCAGCTCAGGGTGAGCTGGTGCCGGAGCATATTTTCGTTTGTTGAATAAAACCCCTATCGCCGATTCATTAAAATTAAAATTTGTCTCGGCGCACCGCACTAGGGCACGGCGCACCATGCGCGCGCCTGTGTGTGTGGCGGATTCTGAAGTGCCGGAGAGCCTGTGACGTCACTGAGCTCTCCGGCACACTCGCGCCTGTGCAATTTAGGTAGGTTTCTTTTAATATTATTATATATTAAAGTGTGCAGTAAATTATTACATTATCTAACACACATTGGGCCAGATGTATCCCTTCCAGGTTTATTGTTGAACTGTTTTAGCACCAGTTTTGCAACTAAACACCACACTAGCCACGCAGAAAAAATAACCCTGTTTTCCTAATTTATCCTATCAATTAAGATGTTTTGCTGCACCTAATAATCATTCATCATTTGCGACTTGTTCAGTTAGGTGCAATCTCGGAGCAAAAACACTCCAGCCTGAAGGTGGCGTAAACTGAGTAGCAAGCACTAAGCTGTTCAGCAGAGGTGTGTATCCCCAGCAGCAAAGCTCAGCTAGAGAAGCAGAGATAAACTTGTAACACATGTAAGTGCCCAAATCTAACATTGCACCTAAACTTGGCTCAAGTAAAGTGATAAATAAAAGTCAGGAACTGAACTCATCAAAGATAGTTGTAGCTTGTGATAATTCTGGCGCAACAACTATTCTTAAGCGCAGAACAGTGATACATCTAGTCCATTATCCTTTAAAATTGGTAATTTTTGTGGGCATTGTTGACTATTATCTTGTATTTTTAGTAGTGGTTGTGTCTTGTATTGTAGTTCAGTTGTAGTGGTTTATTGGACTACCTTTTGAAAGATGCAGATAACCCCTTTAGAGCCCCATATTTAGACACTAGTTAAAAATTCATTGTTGGTCACATACAAGCACAGTACACACAGCTCTGCTCTATCAGTTCACACACACACACACAGCTCTGCTAAGACCATTCATTCACATGAACACACTCATTTCTTCTACAAACATTTACTCACATGAACACTCTCAGCACTATTACATATCCAGTCTTACCCACAACTTCCTATCCTGTTTCTCTTGCCCAATCCCCTGGTAGCATGAAAGATTTAAGGACCTTGCAGTGATGCAGTGATGTGATCAGTCACATGCTTCTGACATCACTCTAGGTCCTGCAATAACGCTCAGAAGACGGAAAGCTGTTCAGAGGCTTGGCTCTCTCCTAGATCGGTTGAAAAAATTTACCAGCACTTCACCTGATCTCCAGGACAGCATTCAGGAGGGTCTGGTGTGCTAGATCCTCCTGACATTCTTAGACTATAAGTTGCAGGCACTTTTTAGCAAGATTTTTACATTGTGACAAAGAAATAAACCCCTAACCACTCAGCGTCACAAATTGTGTATATGTATTGTAGGTTGACTTTTAGACCTGATCCATGCATGTACAGTATAAAAAGGGTCAGGAAAAATCTGATTTACTATACAAGAGAGGGTTATGTGCAGGTTTGTGCAGGTTCTGGGGTAATGAGGGATTAGGAGGGTTTTGCTTACTCATTTTGAATGTATGATGCTTTCCACATATTGTAATACTGTTATCGTCTTTAAACATTCTTTAGAATCAATCATAAACCAGAAAAGCCTTTCATCTATGTTTTATGAATGTACAAATAAAAATGGAAAATTGGCAGCATGAAACATTAGTGTTTTTTGATTTTCCTTTGCCACAAATCCTGGATGGAGTTGATGGATGATATTACCACTTATCAACGTTGGGGGCTTTGGCAAAGCTTCTCAACTAATTGAAGTATAATTAGCATCCAAGCTTCAACAGTGTGTGAGGTTTTTAACAGCCATAACCTTTCCAGGTGACTGAGGGGAGAGGAAAACAATTCCCGCTAGGAGGAGGAAACAGAGGTGGACAATTTCTACTTTAAAAAGAACATTGACGCCAGACTTATGTCTTTGACCTGCGGGAACAGTTCTACTTCTGTTTTAGATAAATAACTGACACTTTAACATGTCTTTCAGTGATATTATTTTTTTCTGTTTTCGTTTGGGTTATTTTGGGCAAAAAATAACTTGCTGCTAAAGGCTGAATTGGCAATGAGATTGAATATTTTTTTGTAGAATAAAACACTGCTGGCACGGAGACAGGTAAACATTTCTATGTAGCCTTGCCATACTTGGCTCGTGACAACAGCGATCTGTTGGCTCACCTGTCTATGCTTTATCAAACCTTCAATTGAGGGATTTAGCAATTAGCAAATGCTTTTAATAAAATGACATTCGGGAAGTAAAAAGTAGCACGCTTGGCAAGAATTCCGATATTCCTCTAGATGAGAGGAATGTAGATTTCACTTAAAGTCAGGAAACTGAATATAAAGCAAATAACACATTATAAAAAATACACCAGACCATTAACAAACATGTGTGACTACACCTATACTTAACACTTCATTTACTAACAAAGCGTTTACGTGCTGTAAGTAAAGTAATCATTTAGCAGAGCACCCAATAGGAAATACACATTGTCAGAGAATGAATTGGTTGCTATGCCTCCCTCCCTAAAGCAAAATAAAGGCTTCATTGAAGCTAATGGTTTTGTATCCAGTCTCACTGAAAGCAACAGGTTTCATTCCACAATTATTAACATAGCAAATGGAAGTGATTATATCCAACATTTTTCTTCAGCATTTCTTATTGCACAATGGTTAATTTTACCTCTTGGGGAAGGGAATGCTTTGGTTATTAGATTTTGGCAATTTAAGTGAATTTAGACAGTTATAATAAATGAACAGATAACCTGATCAGATTTTTCTGGATTATACTAAAGCAAATTTATCACATTGAAAATGTAATGTTATCTGCCAGCTAGTATCATAGCATCATGTTATAGAGCAGGAGGAGCTGAAAAGACTTTACCTGGGATAGTTTCCACAAAATGTATGGTTTAATTATCTAAATTTAGGAGCCCAGGAAGTGGTCATACAGATATATATGTAAATGCCCTACAGCTATCTATGACGACACATTGGACTCGTAACTAGGGACGGCTCCAGGTTTCAGTAGGCCCCTGGGAAACAATACCTAAGTGGGCCTCTTTGTTTTAGTTTCTCAATTTTTAATGCAGCCATATTCCCTAGTTTATCATCCCAATCAGCCCACTTATGGTTATTTTACATACAGCCCCTACATGGTTATTTTATTAGATACAGCCCCCCTCAACCTCATGGATAGCTTTGTGCAAGCTGTCAATTGGTGACACACATTCACAATGGGACATCATGGGGCATCCTATGGACTAATATTAGTCATCTAAGAGCACATATATCATTGAACATACATGGAATTGTGGTGGTGTGTAACTAAACATTTACAGGTTTTGCCAAGGCAAGTACTTGCCAACCACTGCCCCTGCCTACTTGCCAGCACTTTGCTAAATCACAGCCAACAACTGGGCAATGGTCCCTTCTCAGAATTAGTGCACAGATAAGTAAGACTAACAAACAAACATGGGAGACAGAAAGACAAATAGTGAGGTCAGGCAAACCAAGCCAAAACTAAGATGATGGTGAGGTACAAAATTGTTCAGCAGAAGAATAGTTAAAAGGTAAAAACATATCCACCACCACTAGCCAGAATACTTGTATAAAAAAAACTGAATGAAGTCATCAATGCGATAAAATAGAGTGTCGAGACACCGCCTTAGTAGCTCTTAGGTTCAGCTGTCCATTGCTCCAAAGGCCAACTGTGACACAGTCCCAGTTTCTGAGAGGCAGCAAGATGTAAATCACTCAGCCCCTTGCAGAGTATCCACTTGGGTGTGGTACTGTATTGAATCTTTTCTTGGTTGCTGTAGTGCTGATTGCTTTTTGCTCCTGTCCTACATGGAATGATATCTTATACACAACTATGTCAGTAGGTTTTTAATTAATAAATTCAATCTCTGACAAGGTGAGGTTTGATGTGAAGCTCCAACACAAAAGTTCATTAATCACAGTTTTCCAAAGACGCATTTTTAAGAATAACTACCATTTTCACTTCCTGTGTTTTTAAAAGAACCTGATACTGTACATTGTACCATTGTCTAGCCTCATCATTTTTATTCTATAGGAGCTCTATGCTCTATAGATTGAATAGCATTATTTTATGTATCTCCTTTATATTTAATGTATATAGTGTAGATATGTGAGTTTCTGAAATATGCCACATTATGGTATGCAATCTCACTTAGGTTATATCATTACTATGTCAAGAATGCATTTTACATTACAAGCTCATGAAGAGTAGTATGAAAGTGTAATGGTTACAGTAATACAAAGCCTTAAGTAATGCATAATGTTCTTGGAAATGTTTATGAAAGCCACTGCTCCCGGCAATGATGAGCTATAAACAGAGCCGCAGATACTAGGGCGATTTTCTTTTTGGAAATGTATGTGAGGCATACTAGGAGCAGGACCGGATTAAGGTTGGTGGGGGCTTGTGGGTGTAAAATCTGGTAGATACATGCATCCATACACAGTAATATATCTATATATACAGCCTACCCCAATAATAAATCCACATACAGCCCCCCAGTAATACATCTATATACAGCCTCCTCCCCCAGTTATACATCTATATACAGCCTCCTCCACCCCCAGTATTACATATGCAACATCCCTCACCACTAATGATAGATCTCAGGTAATACATGCATTTACAACCCCCAGTAATACATTTATATACAGTCCCACAGGAATACCTATATATATATATATATATATATATATACATACAGCCTCCTCAGCCCCAATAATACATTTATATACACCCTCCTCCCCCCAGTAATACATCTACAGCCTCCCCCACTCCCAGTAATACATCCATATACAGCCTCCCCAACCCCCAGTAATACATCTATATACAGCCTCCCCCATCCCAGTATTCTCTATTCTCCAGTACATCTCTATACTGTATGCTGTATCTCTATACTGTATGTATTACAGTATTACATATGCAACATCCCTCACCACTAATGATAGATCTCAGGTAATACATGCATTTACAACCCCCAGTAATACATTTATATACAGTCCCACAGGAATACCTATATATATATATATATATATATATATATATATATATATACACATACAGCCTCCTCAGCCCCAATAATACATTTATATACACCCTCCTCCCCCCAGTAATACATCTACAGCCTCCCCCACTCCCAGTAATACATCCATATACAGCCTCCCCAACCCCCAGTAATACATCTATATACAGCCTCCCCCATCCCAGTATTCTCTATTCTCCAGTACATCTCTATACTGTATGTGGCGTCACTGCGATGCCTGCACCAGGACACCAACATCCTGTGTGCTCTGCGGTCTATAGCAGAATAGGGAATGTATTGTTCCCTTCGCTCTTCCTTAAAAACAAGTCTACTAGATACCACCTGGTTCTCTTCTCTGAACCAGGAAGAGAGCAGGAGCTGGATCCGAACATATTGTGGGCAATTCAGACAACTAATTGCCCACACTTGGTGGGGGCCCCTTTAAGGGCAAAGTGTTAAGGGCCCAAGCCCCAGGAGTCCACCCCATAATCCAGCCCTGACTAGTATTACTAATATTCTACTTAGCGTAATAATATATTGGTCACCTTACCAAGTATAGCTATTGCAAAAGTACTGTGCTTTTATTGATAATATAATAATCTAGTCTATATGTGGACTGAGCTACCAACAACTTTCCATGATAGGCAGTAATAATTATTTGACAATCCTGCCTAATGGAAATACAACTACCCACAAATTAAGCCTGCACTGCTTAAAATAAAATTAGGGTAGGGGCAATAGACCAGTTTAACAGTAAACACAGAGAGCGTTCAATGCATCCAAATGAGGTGTCTCCTGCAGGACCACTGGAATAAGTTGGGAACTGATCTCTGCTGTCCTGTTTCTTTAGGTCATTCTGGAACTGAAAGAGTCTGGCAGCTGCATGTTACTGGAAACATCTTCTCATTGTACCCGAGGCACTACCTTGTTAAGAGAGTGCCCGTCACTGTCTGAGGAGCCAAACAAGCAGTCTCAGCACTGATGCAAATCACAAACAATCAGTGTCACAGCATTTATCTGCTGAGCAGCAAGCAAAAATAGGAAAATCGAAAGAATCATAAAAAATGAATTGTGAAATTGGCAATAAAAGGTGTAATTTCATCTGTCCTTTTGTCTCTATCCAGCACAAGTTCTTCCTTGATAACAATAATGAAACATTTTCCTATAGACCGGTGACACTTTTGTCTGACCAGTAGTTATGGTGATGAAGAAAACGGATGAATCGTTGCTGTGCAAAGTGTCAAACTTCATTTAATTGACTCTAATGAAGGCAACATGAGAGGTTTCTCTGCGTGAAGGTTTATTAGTGGCAAGTGTATACTGACTCCAGCCTTTGTATGGCTATGTTGTTTAGTAATGCAGGGTCATTGCACATCTGCCACTTCTTCCTAACATAACTGCACAATCTTAAAGTGGAAATGTCAGCTTAATATACCGCCCTATTTCAGGTATCATTACTACATATTTTGGGTTTTTTCAGCCACTTTAAATACTGAACTCATATTCAGAACATTTTTAAAACTAATATTTTGCGTGCAATAACCTTCTACTTAACCATGTGCTTTAATGTAGGTATGGAGGTGGTGGTCTTCTCAGTCCTGCTTATTTTTTATATATTTTGATTTGCAAGTTTTTGTACCACAAACTCTATGCAAGAATTGATTACAGCTGTGGAACCTTACTATTTAAATATTAAAAACTATTTTTAAAAAAACTATATAACTGCCAAGTCTCATTTGTTTTAGCAATATCATTCAACAGAGATGGTTGCATGACAAGTTGTTGTTTTGAGTGGAACCATTTTGGTGCATAACATTTTTGATCACTTTTTGCAACATTTTTGTGAAGGGATTTTATGTATTTACAGCCGTCACCCACAGCTTATGGCACCTGCTCCGCTTTATGGTGGCATGTGCAGTACTATTACATCATGCGTCGGGAAGGAGTTAAAGGAAATCTACCACTTGCCTCAGGTAGTTTTTATATAATCACACTTACATGCCAGCAATAGGACCCTGAAACAGGATCTTATCTTCAGTAATGTTAAAAATCATAAAATCTGGAGAAAATAGATTTATAAAGTAGATATATAAAATATGTAAATTAGGCTTGGATGCTTCTGTGAGCATCTTCCAAGATGCTTGGTGCTCCTTCAGATTATAGTTATTCACTCCTATAGTTATTCACTATTCATGGGTGCTTAGTCGGCTTATGATTATTCTGAGTTTTTGCTGGTGCTTATTCCCTCCTCCTCCCACCCATTCTCCTGCACGAGACCTAGTGACATCAGAGAAGAGGAGTGAATAAGAATCCTTATGAGGTGTGAATAAATATACGTTAAAGGGGTATTCTCGTCTGGGAATTCACATTTAGTTTCATTAATCTGCCATATATAAAAGATTTCTTCAATTAGATGTTATTTAAGAAAATTTACCTGTGTGAAGTTAATTTCTCATAAATGTAGTCATATGGTCCTTTAGAAACAAGATTGTGTCCTTAGATACAGCCACCTCTGCTGGAGTGATTGCACAAGGAAACAAGTTTTTTTGTATATGAAATGTCCAGGAGTTACTGCATGACCCACAGACATCCTGTGGTAATGATTGCTGAAGCCAGGTGGTCAGGCAGGACTCAATAGCGCATGTCTGGCCACTGCTGCCAAAAAGTGAGGTGGTCGTATCCTAGGAATATATCTCATGACACATGACTACATTTATGAGAAATTATCTTCACACAGGAACATTTATGGGAATAGGAAAACTATATCTCATTGCTACCTTAAATAAGACAACTTGCTCAATATCAATGTGTGACTTTCAAGTAGTCTAGTGACATGATGTGGGTCAATAACCAAACCAGCAAATGTTCCCAAAAGGAATAGATTTCCAGTGGTAGACAACAGTGTTTCAATGTCACTGTATCTTGTCAGTACAATAAAGGGAACAGGTTTGGTCAGTGTTGGACTGAGTACAAAAGGATCCTCCGATGGGCCCAGGCTCTAACCCAGTACTGGACCCCAGAGGAACAGCTGTACACAACCTTATTAGGAGGCTACTAGAGGCTGTTTTCTAGAAGTTGATGTAGGGTGAGCCCCTAACATATTTTTCTGGTGGGCCCAAGGAACCCCAGTCCAACACTGGGTTTGGCTAGGTGAAAGGTCATGCCCCTAGGGTTTATAAAAGTAAGGAATTTGTGTAGAGAGAACTGACATATTAAGGTAGCACTGAAGCATAGTTTTTCTTACCAACCATGAAAAACATATTTGCATATTTATTTACTACGATCCCCAATGAAGCATGTATGGTCTTTAAGATTGTTTGCCTGTGAAAGTGGCCTGAAAATCTCTGGGAAAACCATGTTGGCCCCTAACACATACATTTCTGGAAATCTGGATATATTTTAGATAGAGCCGAAAGTTCTTCTTGAACCATATATTTTCTTGAAACTATAAATAACAGTATACATGATACATTAAGCTTTTCTACAAATTGTGGAAATAAAATGTGCATGACATCTCCAACTGATACGATCTGCCAGTCACTAACTTTAGCCCAAAACATACAGTGACAGCTGTCAAACAGATCTGTTACCATAAATTAAAACCGTAGTGTGAGAATTAGTGTTAAAAATCACATGTGTGCTAAGCTGTGTATAAAAATTTTACGTGATGCCAAAAATAATCAATTAATTCCTTAAGCAGAAGGTGCAATATTCCCTGAAGCTACACATGTAGAAGACCTATTATAAATACAGTCATGTCAAGTATCATTCACAGTAAAAGGAACTGACTGCTCGACACACATTTGTTATAGACATAGTGTTAGTCACAGCCAACTGGATACCCCAGTACATGCCTTAATTTCTAGCTCCCAATGCACCAAAGCTTGTTGACAGAAGACTATGGACAAGGCACATTACTTTGGTGTTATCCTTTTGTAGATATTTTTACTAAACACTTAAGTCATTTGCAGTGATGCATAAAAACACTTCCCATAATCACAATAGTCATAAACTATTATATACCAAATGTCAATGGGAATATAAAGGCAAAATCTGCATTACTGTTTGTAGGTCTCCTAGAGGTTCTATTCACAAACAGTATTCATCCTTTCTAGGCATTCCTGGACTACTCCTGGCTGCTAACATTCTAGTCATGTGTAGGCAAATAGTAAAGATTTTGTATTTTGTTATGTGGACTATTATACGTATATCTATAAATAAACAGGTCAGCAGGAAAAAAAAGGGGCTTATTAAAGATTAAAAGATTGATAGTAAGAATAAGGAAAAAGTAATAATATATAAGTAACAGTTATGAAGCCCATGTGGAAAATTTCTCATATTTACCTTACCAGACAATTTTAAAAAAAAGTTATTATAAAGGGTGTTTTGTGCTCATTTTACTATGACCCTCTGCATTTCTTCGGGTATCATTATCACATGTACATTTAATCTACTTCTTAGATCTACTTAATGAAAGAAATATATTTCTGCCATGTAAGTAAGGGCTCATTCAGA
The DNA here is from genome assembly GCF_040894005.1 of Engystomops pustulosus. Taxonomy (NCBI): domain Eukaryota; kingdom Metazoa; phylum Chordata; class Amphibia; order Anura; family Leptodactylidae; genus Engystomops; species Engystomops pustulosus. Next base: position 131,662,380 of record NC_092414.1, read on the forward strand.
CAGGCGTGTCCATTGACTTCTATGATTTCTAGTGCATCCTGCATTTTTCTTCTCACTGTCTGCACATCCATGCAAAAAAGAGATGTGCGAACAGACCCATAGGAATACCGACCTCAAAAACGTCTAAATGAGCTTTAAGAGCACAAATGCCCAAAACTTATTCACACATAAATCCCTGGGGGTCATATGCTAAATGGGGGAACGGATTATAAAATAAACACAAAAATTAGCCTTTGTATTTTTGATCACAAAATTGGTTAAATACTTTGTTTATGATATAAAAGTAATGTTAAAAAACTCTACAGTCTTCTAAGCAGTTAAAATCTCCTTAACATTCATCTAACCTTACCTGAACCTGACATCTGCAAAGCCTTAGGACATTGTACAACAATCCTAACCATCTTTGACTTTACAATTTTTCATATCGTATGGGTCCTTGATGGCAATGTTATTTTTGGGCCTGCACCAAACAGTATCTTAGCAGTTAATACCTAGCAGCATGTTTTACTTCAGTAATGCTCTTTAATGCCACACATGGGGAAAGACAGGTGATAAGCAAGCGCTGCAGCTTACAGCCGCCACACAAAAGAATCTTCAAATGTCCATTTAATCTCCAAAATAATGTTTCCTTCATCACTTTATGATTTGCATACATAATTCTTAACTGGGAAAACTTGATTTGGTTTATAATTAAACAAAACTACAGTAGGTCAGATGTGCCAAGAGTATCATTAACTGTGCACAGCAAACAAAAGAAGTGAGGAGATGCTGCAGAGATGCGGCTGCTGTGTTTAGTCTGCAGACTGTTTGGAGCAAGCTCCTTTCACTGCCAATGAATGTCCTGGCTCCCAGCCACTCACATATTTACTAAGCTGTCTATATTTTTAATGGTTTGTGAATCTGAAAAGATCATTTATCTTCAGTGATAAATACATCTATCTATGCGGTTACATTTCTTCATTGTTGGAAACATTAGCTAGGAAACCACTTTACTTCGAAACAGGACATAACAACACTGCATAGAAAAGAGTCTTGGGAGAAATATCATATCCAACAAATACAAATAAAAAAAGAATCAAGGCCAACCTGCCAGGTCTAGGTCGATTAAGGCCCTATTCACACTTCTGTTAGGCTGCGTTCACATGCTGAACTTGAAGTACATTTAGAAACCCAATTTAAATGCAGCAAGGAGAAGCTTTGTCCAATTGCATATGTGTTTACACTAAAACGGAATAATCGGGAATGATCAACACATGTTTGGCAAAAACTGTTTAGCTCTTTCCCAATCACAAAGGTTCAAGGGTATAAACGCTTCTGAGATTGCGAGAAACTCCTCCTTACTGCGCTTGACTTGCTTTACCAAATGCAATTCAAGTGCAGAGTGTGAACAGAGCTTCAGATTGTGTGCAGCAATTATAAGACCTAACCAGGAGTAAATAAACACATTGTACAGGAGCAAGTCTTTCCATTCTACCTTACCTCTGTATAGTCGCTGGAAAGACTTGCACCTGTTCTGAAGACGTAATGGAGAGCTGTCTTCAAACACTGAATAGACATCACTGGGGGTCATTTATCTTTTTATCCTGTTGTATTTGCCACTTTTTTGGAATGCATTGGTAGTTTGCAGCTGAGTTTTCCAGTATTACACCTGATTTGTTTTTGGAATGCAGATGTTGACAATTAAAAAAGCTTGGAAGTTTATGCATTGGCTGAAAAAGTTGCATATTTTTCTGCAACATCAACAAAAAGGCACACATTTACACAAAAGTTCCACTACCCTACCAGTATAGAAATAGGATTAGAAGGGGTTGATCCAAAAAGCAACAGACTCAGATGCTAAATTTAGCACCCTCTAAGAAGCCCAAAACTGGAAAAATTGCAGACTAGAGATAAATGACCTCCTTTGAGTTAGTTTCATACTTTTGCTGTCCATGGCCTTGATGCTGCTGGAAAGATTTACTCTATTGCTTTTACCAGATCTCAGAAAAGATGGCAACCCCCATAATAAAGGTCAGGAAAAAAAAAATCTACAATCAAAAAATAAAAAACTAATTTTTCTATAGTGCTAGATGTAGTTTTTTGTCATAACAAACAAAATGTCATCACATTCCTTTAAAGTTCTAAAGTTATTATGATAAGTTATTAGATAAAACAGAAGCGAGTACCTGCAATAGATTTATAGGCTGAAACCAGGAAATTATAATAGGTATATTGCATTTACAATGAATTTACACTAGATAATTGCTGTCAGTGGTTCTTTGTCAATGTGTTGTAGCCCACACTGGTACGTATATTGGGTTACTCTCTTGTGCATAAAGCTTCATATGACAGATGAGCACAGAACATAGAGAGGGACAACACCAAAACAGGAATTGTTCTATCTGACCAACAGATCAACATGTTTTGTGCCCCCAGAAATCTACTCATGACATCCTTAATCCAGTGACATCACTAAGAATTGTAACTCTTTCCATATATTGCTCTGGAATAAAAGCCACTGGATAATAAATACTCATTTAGCAAACAGAAAAGTTATCTAATGAATAAATCAGCTCTTAATTACATTATTCCCCTTTGCAGCAGAAATCTAGATGCACAATGAATACTTGTATGAACAGAGTCTCAAAGTGAAATAGTTAAACGCTGGAGCCTGCAATCTAGGCATGGCGCATAATACTGGGAAATTATGCATATTTGCCATTTTATCTCCTTATATTTGAACTAAAATGATAAATATACATTAGCTGCGAGTGTGTCTCCTTTATTAACATTGCTTCAAGCAGAGTGTTTATCAAGCCAGGGAGCTCTGCCATTACGACAGAGAGAAATACAATTAGTTCAGACTGCAAATGTTTGACATTTTACCATCTCTGTAAGGGCGGTAGCAGAGATAGTCAAAGTGCCCTTTTATAATGTAGTGTGAGTAGCAACGACTAAAACCCCCCAAAAAATGTCTATAATTTTCTTTTATTTGTCAGTGGACTTGATGCACTTATGAGATGTCACCTTTAATTTCAGGAAAATAAGTATTGCACAAGGTTCGATATAATAAGGTTTTTATGATTTCTGCATCAGCTTCATGAGAAACAACAATTTTGCAGTAGCTTTATGATATATGCTATAAAAAAAATATTAAATAGTTCTGACTTTTTTCACTGAAAGCAAAATAATGCCATCAAAACTTGAAGGTAAGGTCTACTTGGTTTTACAAATTGCCCATTAGTTTTTCCATCTGTGCCTACAAAAAAACTTGTAAACTTACCTCAGCTCTCAGCACCTGTGCAATAATGCAACAAAACCACTGTAGTACACCTACGTCATTGCACATGTTCCTTATGTAGGGTCTTATGTAGAGCATGAAGCCAGGATTGATTACTCTGCGCTCTGTAGGTATATATCAAAGTTTATATTTTTATATATATCGGCCACTGAGAGAACTCAAACAGGACGATTTGGGACACTAAACCACAAATCCACACAGAACTGTAGTTGATTTATAATTCCAAATCACCCTGACAGGTTCTCTTGAAACTGTTATCTAATATATAGCAGGTATCTGATCCAGACAAAAACCAAGCTCAAAAACCATTTAGAAGAGATGAAGGCCAGAGATACATGACCATGGTCAATCCGCAAATCCTAGACCACGTATGGTCCTAATTTTACTGACAGAACAAAGTGCCAAGTATGGGATATAGTTAGATTTGATTCATATTATCATAAATCACTATGATGCACCTGTCTCCTCCTCAACACTGTGTTCACTCCATGAAATCCAGCCGGCTTGTGGTCCAGGATTTACTGACTGAGCACGGTTGGGTTTCTCAGTATTAAGGCTCTCCCTAGGACTCAACAAAGGAAGATGGCCAAACAAGAGTAGAGATGAACTAGCCAATGGCAGAACATGAAAATACAAATATACACATAAACAGATGTATGAGAACAGAGTGAGAAGTTTAGCTATAGTCAGAAAGACCATAAAACAAGACACAGTTGGGATAGTGAGGATGCAAGTCATAGAAAGGACATCACTTTAGTAAAAAGGACAAGGTCCGGGGGCCGACTTCAAAGAAACCCATAAAGCAAGGTCTTAGTTTCAAGATTATAAACAGCTTTGTACAACCTATGAATTTTAGAAAGTTGTAAACCAGTGCCCTCCTAGGGGGACCAACTTTCCCACCAATAGCCTCTGATTTCATAAAGAGGTATTTTTGCTCAGATTGATTCCAAGTGTGAATAAATCCACTTAGAAGCACTAAAAGTGATACACATGCACATCCTGCTAAATATTGTGGCATTACAGAGACTTTTAATGTCACAGAACAGACTTCCTCTAATGGCAAATAGTTATTAAATATAAGAAATGCTGGAGCATTTACTACAGAGACAACAAGTAAAGCCATTACAAGTACAACAATAACAAACTAATCATCATGAAAAGTGTATTTTGTCCTATTGCTCCAACAATTATCCTTACAATTATCCTTATTTTACTCAAAAACTAAACTTAAAACATTCAAATTATTTAATCCCATTCCAGAAGAAATAAACTTATAGTGATAATGATAACTACATTTCATTTTAGAGCCCTGAAATAAAATTACAATAACAGCAGTTATTGAAGTCAGCCAAGAATATTAAAATGGGAAAATAGGCATAAAATTTAGGGTGTTTTGTGCTAGGTGAATTGGGTCATTCTACAGAACATATAAAGAGAACATGGTAAATGATTGCACATTCTGGATCTGGCTCTCTTCTATGTTCCAGTTTGGAAAAAATTACGATGGAAACATGATTGATAATCACCATGTGAATAAATTCTATAATAAAGTACCCGGATCATTTTATGAGCAGGTTGTAAAAAAAAAGAAAAAAAAACAGATTTACAGCTAGAGCGAACTGGAGAGCAGTTTACAGCGCTTAAAACAACATTAAAAGTTTGATGCAAATGACACAATAAAAGTGCGCCTTGGGTAATGTGCACACAGGAATACATTAAGCACTAAACACATCTTCCCCCTATTTAAAATGTTTCATTCCAGGATTGGTACAAAATGCTTATTTGCCCTTTTCTTCTTCAAAACGAGGAGGCATGATTACAATTTTGTCTCTAAGAAGGCACTTTTCTGTTTCAGATTCAATGTTCCAAGAGAAATATACTATTAATTGTCAGTTCGTTCAGCAAATAAGTTGTAGAATTGTTTCTATAAATTCACATAAAGCTCCTGGCAGGAACATAAAGAATACTGTGAACTATTTGAGGCACCTTTGGACAAAGACAAACTAGACAGGACGTTAGAATGGAAAGGGAGCACATGCTTTTAAACTTGAGAATATACTGCTAAGAGGCATTCTGATAGACAATGTACGTATATACAAATGTACCAAATGTACCAAACATACTTCTAATGATTTTAATTTCTACCCCGACCTGTAGTAATGGAAATGGGGTATCATCTATGTCTAGAGCAGTGGTGGCAAACCTATGGCACAGGTGCCAGGGGTGGCACTCAAGAGACCTCCCTGTGGGCACGCGGGCTGTCTCCCCGGCATAGAGTTTGCCAGACATGGCATCTTCCTGCAGTCTCAGGCAGTCAGCGTTATTTTAAAGAGACCCATTTTAGGCTTCCTAGGACTGTAGCAATAGTGAGAAGATGTGATTAGGGTCAGTTTAGAGGTCATAGAGAACTTGCTCCAGTCCCCCATGATTCTTTCTGTTCAGGGGGGCCTACCGTCTTTGAACGGTATTGGGGCACTCGGACAGTTATGTTAATGCCATGTTGACACTTTGGGAAAAGTGAGTGGGATTTGGGGCACTTGATCTCGAAAAGGTTCACTTCCAATTGTCTAGAGGAAAAAAGTTTCACTTGCATACATTCCCTATCTCTTGTCTCCCACAATTGGTTAGGGTGGCAGAGATTGGAAACAAAACTCATACCATTATAAAATGTAGTGGCCAAAGGCTTTTCAACAAAATATGTACAATTTTCCTACATAGTTAATTTGACAAGGATCCATCCATGTATGTAAGTGGAGGCTACATAGCACTATAATCTTAGTTCAGCTTACAATTATAACATGTTTGCTTGATAAAAGATACTGAGCAAGATGTATGCTAATTTCTCTACGAGCTTTAGAATAAAAATAGCATTAAAGTTCTGATCAAAGACTGAATCACATTTCGGAATTTCTTACAGTCAAGGCTTATAAAAATAGAAAGTGAGGAATACAAAATTTGCAGTACATTGAAGCTTCTTCCAGCTCTATGTTGTTTTTCCCCTCATGCTGCTACACTCCATCTGTTTCTTACCGTTCCATGAGCGTAAAAATGTTCTCCTGTTTATATAACAAGAAATGGTAGGACACTGTCTTTAAGAGAAGGTGCTGCAATCTGCTGAGAAATCTGTATCATGATGTCTGTAGTGCATTTCTCTCTAGGTTGTTTTGTCCAGCATCTATTTTCCTTGGTCTAAAGCTTAGCCCAGGCATGCAATTCTACGACTTTCTTCATACATATCTTCTTTATGTTTTACAGTGTGCAGAAAAAGGATTCAGTCAGCCACCAATTGTGCAAGTTCTCCCAATTGTAGTATACAGCCTGCCAGCCCCCTGTAGTATATGGCCTGCCAGCCCCCTGTAGTATATGGCCTGCCAGCCCCCTGTAGTATATAGCCTGCCAGCCCCCTGTAGTATATGGCCTGCCAGCCCCCTGTAGTATATAGCCTGCAAGCCCCCTGTAATATATAGTCTGCCAGCCCCCTGTAATATATAGTCTGCCAGCCCCCTGTAGCATATAGCCTGCCAGCCTCCTGTAGTATATAGCCTGCCAGACGCTGTAGTATGTAGCCTGCCAGCCCCTGCCCCCAAAATAATTCCTGTAGGAGAAAAACAAAGAGTGTACTCTGGCATGCTGAAAGACTCAGCCATGTTTCATCTTGCCCTTGCTGATGGATGGAGGTTTGCAATCAAAATCTCACAATACATGGCCAAGTTCATTCCTTCCTGTACACGGATCAGTCGTCCTGGTCCCTTTCCAGAGAAACGGCCACAAAGCATGATGTTGCCAACCCCATGCTCCACAGTAGGAATGGTGTTCTTTGGATGCAACTCAGCAATCAGTTTCCCCCAAACTTAAGTTGTGTTTCAACCAAACAGTTCTACTTTGGATTCATCTGACCATAAGACATTCGCCCAATTCCTGTCTGCATCATCCAAATGCTCTCTAGCAAACTTTAGACAGGCTGATTTAAGCAGGGGGACAAGTATGGCACTGCAAGATCTGAGTCCCTGAGATTTTGCGTGGAGCCCCTGATTGAGGGAGATTATCAGTGGTCATTTTCTAATTATTGCTCCCACAGTGGATTTCTTAGTAATGACCCAGTGGTGCTAAATGAAAGATGTTTATATGTATGAGGGTTTCAAACTCAGATAAGTAGTGGCATTTTTCACAAAAAGATGCTGTTTAAATATTGATTATTGGGGGCCACATCAAAACTCCATTGGAAAAAATACACTTTGAGATGTGGTTTATTTTGGCTAAAAGCTGACCAAGGTGAAGGATAATGCAAATTAATGAATGTTATGTCAGAGTTACATTACAAAAAGTAATAGTGGAATAATAGGAAAGTTAAAACTCTCCTTTACTTGAAATCATTCTGCACCCCTGTGTGATGGGTAATGGTGATGAGTGGGTCTCATGTATCTTGAAAATCCCCTCTGCCCCAGCAGTTATGACACTTGTTAGACATTTCCTTTCCTACAGTTGTCAGTGACTTCTTATATCGGGGACCATCCTGTATAATGTAAAGTAGTGATAATGTAAATGATACTAATGGCCTTAGTAGTAACCGTTAGAATATTCATGGATCGCTTCATAATACTGGCCCTGAGGTATAATATCGTATGTTTTGTATCATAACTTAGCACTCCTGGACCCAACACTTACTCCTCCTCATAACCAGGCTCCAGAAGTTAGTCATGTATTCTCATCATGACATATACTGACTGGATCTAGACTTCAATAAGGTGAAGTTTAACTAAGTGTAAAGAAATATTTGTAAAGACATGAAGAAAATCTCAACACAACTAAATACACAAAAAGTAGTTGGATATAAATATAACCCCTGTGTTTAAGCACCCTCTCTTTAAGGTGTCATTGGGATGTAGGCACCCACATAAGTGGATTTGTTTTCCGCATGGAAACATGGATGGAGATACAGCTACTTTTGGAGGGAGCCATTTAACACAAAAGTAGAAATGCATATACTGCATTATGCATGTGACAGGAAATGTGTGTACTGTTATTGTCTTCCTACTCTAAGTGTGATGCAGTCGTTCTCTGTGCTCCCTACATGAGTGAATTATTTTCTCTCTGCTCCTGAAGCCTCTTGGTGTGAGATGAGAGAGCTCCTCCTCCATTTATTCTCTATAGCCATCTGCTCCCGTGACAGATCATTTTATAAATACATATTGAGTGCTCCCAGTGGTCAAACAACTCTTCTTCTTTCCAGCAAGGCAGAAACACATTCAGAAAAAGATGTCATACTAGAGTATCTGTGAACTTCCATCTCCAGGAGCAGGTGGAAGCTTCTGCTGTTATGACTGAGCAGACGCACAGAATATATATCATCATGAGGTGAACAAAGGTGAAGTAACAAAGACACTGACTTGTGTCCTGGTCCAGATGGCAACACATATCTCCTAGAGCAATACAAACTATGCTTAATCTCATTTTCTCATCAGACCAGGGTATCAGATAACAATAAAATGCATAAAGTATGGAGAGGCAGGGTATTCTACACCAGAGGCAACTCCAGGCCGCCTCTCCATAATCTCATTATCATCATCCACATCCAGACGGTTTATGCAGCATTCACTTCACTGCACACAGCATTGATGGAGCCACACAGTCAAGCGTACAACTATGGAGCTGCCTATATTTAATCTAGGATAAAATGGCCATCACATAAAACTTGCTTAGCTGCAAGGAAATCAGCATTCCACCGTTACGTTTTATGACATATAGGATAAGCCATAAAACATTGATTAGTGAGGTTGCAGTTTGAGATTCAATGGATTCTAAGTATGGACCACTTTTAGTCCTGGAGCTAGAGGGTAGCAGGCTGCATATCTGTAGATTTTCCCTATGAAAAACATAAAAAATCTTCACATTTTCACTTTTTAAAAGTTTGAGGGCTGCCCACTTTTTGCTATGGATATGGATATCAGTCGTAGTTACTTGAACTAAAAAAAGTAACACAAATATTAAGCTGAGAAAATCTTATTGAAGGGTATGCATTTTGTTAATAAATTTGGAAGATAAGTAAGATACCCTGTTGACAGATTTCTAATGATGAATGGGTCTATGCAACCTTAAAGGGCTGACAAGTGAATCCACAAAATCTTTAAACTCTTATTTCCATAATATTGGCAGAAAGTTTTATCCCCCCTCCCCCCAAGAGTACAGAATAATTTCTTGAGCAATGTTACTTAACATCTTATGAAGTTATTGAACTTTTTATTTTTTACACATTTTAAGAAAAATATTGGATAAAAATCAATTCATAGATTGCTAAAGAATATCCAGAGATCTCTAGAGAAAAAATTCAAGCATTTGGCAAAAACAACATTTTAAGGCAATCCTGCCTAAAGGTAAAAACTCATCCATCCAATTGTTCACAATGTAGCACTCACCGGGAAGCTAAGCAAATGGTGACAGGGCAGCCTGATCCAGGGACCCTGACGCAGAGCTCAAAATTGAATGCACAGGGGCACATGTACCTTTGTTTTGGCTTTGTGCTCCTGGCTTTTTTTTCTACCGGTCAGATGTGTCTTAAAGGAAACCTACCACCACGGATTTACCGATTAAGGTAGATCGGTTGGTAGGTGATTCTATTGTACGTGAGGATAGGCCTTTTAAGCAATAATCCTCACATCCCCTGTATCTTTTTGATCCGCTTTGATCCTCCTACCGGCACATCTTCGGCGCGCAGAACGCAGGCTCACTGCTGCATTGTCACTTCTCCGAAGCTGGAGCTACTGCGCATGCGCAGAACTCCAGCTTCGCGGACGACGGCTGAAGATATGCCGGTAGAAGGATCAAAGAGGCTAATACATCTGATCTTCAGTGATTAGGCAACTTTTTGAACAACAGCTTTTCCATGCCTGACTACAGTAGGTATGGACTTGCAACTTTTTCAAAAAGTCGAAACTTCCACATCTGGAATCAGGCGACTCAGGGAACACTACCGAAAACTAGACCATGATGAACTTTAAAGTGCACATGCGTCAAAATAAGTTGCAAAAAAAGAACAAAAAGCCATGTGCCCCATAGAGTTAAATGATCAAATTTTCCCTGCCTGAAGTCACCACAAGAGGGCCCATAGAAATTACTGCTTTCTGTTTTCAAATGAATTAAAGAAAATAAACATAAAGCAGTTGTCTAAAGCTGGTGGGGTCAGGAAGCCCAAATGGTATCTCTATGATCTGTATAAATAAAAAATGCTACATAAAAAAATTATTAGAAATTATTATAAATAGCTACTTATACTCAATAGGTGAAGAAAACAACTCCATAGAAAACTCCATAGAAAACAAAAAGGGTGGGCATAACGAAATCCAATTCAACTGATAATTAGGGTACCACCACATACTTCAGTTGTTTGGTTGCCTCCGCCCAAAGCAGCAGTTTTGCCTATAGTACATCAAGGAAAGGCATATTGTGACCCATTTCATATTAGCCTAACAGCAAAAAATAAGGTGAAAGGCTGTTATGGGAAGGATGGTTCATCTCTTATAACCAACCGCCTACAAGTTTGCCATGACTCCCATGAATATACAGTGCATCAATAGTAAGTTTGCAAAGCATTAAATAGTTCTGCAGCACATAAGACTAAAGACTTTATATCAAGGGCAAGATATCTCATGTGCCTAGTAATATGTCAATGGTGTAAACTACATTTACAGTACTTCAGATTGCTGCACAAGTGGGAGGGGCCACTATGTAAATGTCTAATTTATTAATCATGTTTTTCACCTAGATGATAGGATATAATCAGTTTAAATCTTGTGCTCGTCAATTAATCAACAGGGGACAGAACACTGAAGAGATAAGGACAATTAGCTCCCTTTAATCTACAAACACTGCATATTTAAAAGGATTTTATGAAATAATTTGCAGAATAGTTATAATTAGTCGCCCTTACTCCGGATCTCTATGGATTACATAGTAGAGAAGGAAGATTAGCTACCAGAAGAATAATCATTGTCCTTTAGGTCATACAGTTTGTTTGTTTCTGTGTTATCCTGCTCAGTGAATAAATTAAGTCTCAAACCAATCTTCCTGATCAATATGGGATTGATTGAAATTGTACACAGCCAGAATGTGCGGGGCACGGAAGAGCCAAGCTTAGATATTGAACTTTTAGAGCTGGAACTCAAATTTGTCACTGTATTGAATGCACTGCTGCACAACAAATTAAATGTGAAGCAGACACTTCAAATTAGCAACGTTAGGACTACACAATACCAAAAGTACTACAGCACAGCTATGTGGGGTTTTTACCCCCTACTGTTGATGGTAATCTGTTGTCATAGAAAATATGAAGCAGTATTCCAGCTTTTAAATTCTACTTACCTATCCATAGAGCAGTGGTGGCGAACCTATGGCACGGGTGCCAGAGGCGGCACTCAGAGCCCTTTCTGTGGGCACCCAGGCCATCGCCCCAGCACACCAGACAAGACTCAGAGAATCTTCCTGCAGTTGCAAGCCACTTAAAAGATGCTGTTTTCAGACATATTTTGATACTGACTTCTCTGACTTCGAACTGTAGGAATCGGGAGAATGAGTAGAAAGGGCCGAATTATCTATGGAGGATTCTCTGTGTACAGAGGGACACTGGAAAGAAGCTTAAGTGATGCAAATTTTCCATCTTTCTACTGTGTTGCTGTCCTCAGGAGGCCAATCTGATTGAAAGTTGTTGAAGAACAGGGAGCAATAACAAACTGCTTTAATTTTTGGTTGGCACCTCGCAATAAATAAGGGGGGTTTGTGTTGCAGTTTGGGCACTCGGTCGCTAAAAGGTTTGCCATCACTGCCATAGAGTCAGTGGGTCCGACACTCAGCACCCTCTGATCAGCAGTTTGAAGGCCAATCACAACATGCTCTATCTATATGTACTTTGTTCAGCTTAGTCCCATGAAATGATTGATTCTGAGCTGCAATACCAAGTATAGCCACAGTCCTGTCCTTAGTAAACAATGAAAAATATCTAGTGCTTGACCCTCAAACAGCAGTGGACCCCCATCATTTTGCTATGAATAAATCATCCTGTACATCTATGTCTTATAACTTCTGGAGTGATTTTAGTGGTTTATAAACTCCTACTTAACCTAAGCCCTGAAGGACTGGTAATAACCAAACCTCTTTAATGATATCCTGCATTTGAGGCTTATTAAAGTGTTGCCCCATCAGAAATGTATTAAAATGGGTTTGAGTGAAGCAGAGTTCATATACTAAAGTCTATGTAATAAATTACAAGATAAAGACAGCCCAAAGAGGATTCCCTATTGCTAAAGGATACTGGTGCTATATTGGCCCACATTTATTAACGCTCCAGCATATCACAGCTGCACTATACCAGACACAACACAAAATTCTGCACTGAAAGGGGCGTTGCGGTGCAAAGTCGGACTGTGCCACGTTTATAATGCAGAATCTGACAGAATTGTGCTGGACACTCTATGTTAAAGATGCACAAAAAAGTGGGAGGGGGAACCAGATTCATGAAGAACATGCGCCACATTTCATGAATCTGGCACAGCCTGCACACTACACAGGTAAACTGCATTACTTTTGAGAAATGTGGGCCAAAGTATCTATTTATAGCTTAAAAAGATAAAATACCAATGTTCTACCAATACTTTTGTACATTGTTGTGTTTCTTTTCCTAGCAGTGATATAATAGAAGTAAAATAACATATGGAAACTTCTCATTCTACCAGGAACCTCAGAAGCCACATTCATGGTAGTCAATTGAGTAGTTTTATTGTCAAGTTAAGGGGTTAGGTAACTTTACAATACAAAAGACTAACCTAATCAAAACCTGATTTTCTTTGACAATTATGCAGCTATTCTACACATTGGGGGACAAGTATCATTGTATTTCTGCTGCCTCTTTTCAATGTTGTCTTCTGTGGGTGTTCTTAGGTCTCCATCTGAGATTCATAAGAACATGTGTTTTTTTTTTGGTGGTGTGAGATTGCACAATTTTAAAAAAAAAATGTTGCCACTTTTTAGGTGCATGTATGGAAGTAAGTATCGGTCAGCTTGAAACTTTGATTTGCGTCTAAATAGTCTATCATTTGCACAAATTAGGGGGTGAAGAAAGCACAAATGGAAGAAAACATCTGCCTTGCAAAGATTTATTAGGAAAACTGCAACAGATACACACACTGGTGAACTTTTTAAGACCCTGAACCAATACTTCCAAAATGACCCCCGCAACAAAAAGAGAAAAACCAAGTCAAAATAAAGATACATGTCCCCCATTGTATATAAGCGACATCATATCGGAGAAAACCACTCTCCAAGAAAACCACTTTTCAATGCAATTTCAGCCAGTCATCTTAAACTGGCTTAACAGTAATTCATTTTTTGTTGAAATTTTTATTTTAGTAGGAGGAAGGGCTGGATCTTAAAAAATATAAATAGGGAATATATGTCTGTCCTTTTACTATGTTCATTCCTGTCTTACTTAAAAATTGCACCAAAGCAATTATTTGGATATAATTAATCTTCTAGGCAAATGATTCATATATATGTGTGTGTGCGTGTGTGTGTGTGTAGGAGGACACCCTGATATCTCAAGCTCGGCCAATGGAAATCTGGTTAGATTTTGACCCTTCAATGTATCAAATGCTTTGGAGATAATGATGGTAATTTTAGAAGTAGTATTCTAAGGGTTAAGGACTATGCCCTAAGAAAGCTCTGTATTATAGCAGATAAAGAATTTATTCACTAACCAAAAGCCAAGATTGAAGACATGCATTATTTATTTTCTGTATGTGTTGAATGCCAAGGACAGACTATCTGGTTGGCTATTTAATAGCTGTAACAATATAATTGTCACATTGATTTAGAAGATAACAAATGGAACAGCAGAGCTGATGTGCCATTTCTCAACTTGGTAGAATTTAAGCTCCAGAGACAGAGAAAATATTTTTCACCGGTAATATTTAAACTGCTGACTATAAGATCACATGTCACAACATTGTACTATATCACCATCACACACTGTATCTACTTCACTGAACTCATAGGCCCACATTTATGAAAACTGTGCAGTCTGAACTATGGACAATTGGCCTGTGAAGTGTGTAGATTGCACCAGATTAAAACTGGCGCACGGTCTTCATCAATCTGGCGCCACCTGGACTGCTCTGGAAGTGTGCACCCCTTTTTTGGTGCACACTGTTCATGCTGCAGAAATGTGGCGCAGACAGTACTGCAGCACATGTCAGTAGTAAATGTGGCGCAAACTCCAACTTAGCACTAACGCACCTTCTTCAGAATACATTATTTTTTGTTGCAAAAAAAAATTCACCTTCCAAATTCCTCTTTGGTGCCTGAGACAACAGGAAATACTTTAAGATGCCTATTAAACCAATCAGTGACTGCCTCAGGTCACCAACTGAGATGTATATTTGCTGGTATCAGGTATTTCTAGACATTTCCTTTTTTTGCGAGACACCCGGAAGTACAGTGCAGCGAGCAATGGGTTGCATCTGAACAAGAGCAGCAGGAATCAGTGAGAGGTATCATTTTGTTATATTGTCATCCTCATTTTAAACCCTTGTAAATACATTTTTAATTGTTAGAATATACATATAAATAGAAACATATTGGATGTTGAGCATCTGATTGGAAGAATATGTATAATTCCATGTAAAGATACAGTCAAAAAGGACAAATAATGTGGTAAAAAGGCAAGATGTTCTGCTAACTACAGTTATGATAACTTATACATGGCAATTAAAATCAGGGCTGAACACCGGATCCATACAAAGCAGCCTCCTGCGGCGACGTGATGTCATCAAATTATACAGACAGTTCGACAAGGAAGCAATAACACAGCAACATGATTGTTTATATGCAAAATTTCACGCTGCTGCGCTCTCATTCTTACAACAGAACAGACAGTTTGGCGTGGTTTTAATAAGGATGACTTCGCAAGCAGAACTTACCAAGGATCAAGACAAGATTGGGTTCTCTGCATTAATCTCCTATTTGTGGACATATCATCAATGATCTTAAGACTCTGATGAGCATGGAGGGATATATAGCTTAGCAACATCTGGGGTATGCATAGGCTTCTCATTTCAGTGCTACACACTCATTTAATCCTTGCTTGGAGTAGTATGAAATGTACACACTATGGCTAGAAATAACAGTTACTTGAAAAGAGTTAGAAGAAGAATTACTGCACACATCTACCCAGGAGACAGATGGCATAACACAACACTTAGATTAAGAAGATCAATGGATAAATGCAATAAGAAACCTAGAACATTTAAGAATACAAAAAAGTGGAATATTTGTCTCACTGCTGTAAATGTAAAATATTATAAAGACAATAATTGAAGGGTGAAATGTCATCAGTATCGTAGCTAAAGAGTCACTTTTTATCTGATATTGATCAATATTAGAGGCTGGAAGGGGAGAATCACTTCAGATACCCTATATTGGGCTCTATAGCACAAAAAACTTCTGTTCTAAGTGTAGAGATGACAATCTCATCTTTCAAGTCACATCATTGTGACTCTGGGGGCTTCAGAACCTGGATATCTGTGTTTTGGGTTTCCAAATTATTGTAGGTATCATATATTAATATGATTTAATTTAAAAAAAATAGTGTTTGAAGGACGGTTGTGGAGTGTTTGGAGAGACAAAGGCAGCCTTTTTATGCCGGTTGATGAGAAATATTCAATGTCTATTCTTTATGGACACAATTGGATAATTATTGTCCATAGCTACAGGCAATGTAGCACATTTTGAACTTATTCTTAGCTCCATAAAATCTAGACAGTAAACTCTATTCATATCCGTGAAAAAGCAATGATGTAGGACAATTAAGGCTATTGGCTATTATCAATGTGTTTTGTATGTGTGATGACTCGAGGATAAATATATAATATAAGGGAATTCAAGCCGCAATATGTACCAGATCCATACATGTAATAATAATAAGAAGAAGATATCATGTAACCATTACTGAGAATGGTTGTTCAGAGTTTAAACTCCCCCACAGGGGACTTTTATCATATATGAACGGTAAAAAGAGGTTGAGCCTGCATGAACTGCCTCTTTATATGGTACCCCCATTCTAGGTATGATTGGGGTCTCTGTGGTTGTAATCAGACAGATATCCCTTATTTTGTGGATAGATGAACATTATAACTATAAGATTTGGATCAAATTAAAGCCCTATGACTTCTGTGCAATTGATATGATATTCTTCACTCTGTAAGATTACGGCCAGAGCTACACATTTATTTTTTTTGGAACTACTATTTAAGGTGGGTGTAAAACTACATCACCCTTGACTTGTGTCCCTCAATCAGAACAAATATTAATATTTAACAACTACTGCATCACAACCACAATCACAACCATTACTTGCTACCTGCTAATCTTTATGTTATGTGACCAGTTGAGTAGCCTTAGCTTGTTAAATAAGTTTTAAATAAAACCCTGTAGCTGATAGCTTTAAATTTAGGCCATAAATTTAAAGGCCAGCAGTCTCAACAATGGTACGAGACTGCTGATGATAATAATCTTATGGTAGTGATGATTTTTTTTTGTGTCTTGAATCTTAGTTCCCCCACCCATCGCTATGTTCATCCCTGTTTTTCTGGCTCTTGTGGGCACTTGAGGCAGTGGTCATTCAATCAGTGGTTTGAAAAATGAGAAGGTCAGCGTGAGTAACAAAGGTTCAGCTTGTGGCATCTTTCTAATGAGAAAAAAAAATCCTGCAAAGTTTAAATGTATCCAAATTTTGTTTGCTACAGTTAAGCTATATACATATTCTATAAATTCCAATCCAAATACGTTCCAGTTAAAGGAATTTGCCATTCTTTAACATGAATGTGCCTTTATTGCTTTAACAATATTCCCTGAATGTTCACTATTCATCATCTATGATGCTTCCTTTATTGCTGTATGCAGACTTTTGGTACTCTGCATAGACAAATAAACAATATCATACACTGATAAATAGGAGGGACCTGCAGCAGGAGATGATGACTCATCCTGCTCCCCCCTCCCCTCTACCTGTGTGTGTCAGTGAGACCGTCTGAGAGAAAAAAAAAACAGTGGAGGCTGCCATGACAGACATACTGGAGGAATGAGAAACAGGAAGTTGTATAGAGATGCATAGTGCAGCATGTGGATAACAGCGAAAGGCTGAAGCTCCAAAAGGTGGCAAAGGTACAGGTACATACACATGCTGAGACTAGTCTAATTGAACAGATCTATTGAAAAGTGGTGCGCCCCTTAAGAACAGCCCTCTATGGATTTTAATGTTATGTAATGTTTTGTAATGGCCTACTGCAGTTGTCAAATTGTCAAAGCGAATATACAAATTTAAAAAAACATTTTTCAAAGTGGAGTTCAGAATAATATATTTAGGCAATGCTGGGTCTGCACATAAAAAGACGGGTATTCAATCTTTACTACATGTAGTGTCATCCATGCCTGTGAGACAGAGCGAGAAATCACAGGATCCAACTGAGCTCTAAAAGGTCACAGATAAATAATATAAACACTGTTCCAGCACTTGGAGCAAGAACAAAAAGAAATCCATTATAAGAGAAGTCTGCAGCACCTGAAGCATTGGAGGTGAAACATATTAATCTATAGTAAGTCTACTGCTCCAAGCACCTTCAGAAAACACATGGCCTTGAGTATTTGTGGCCCCAGGATTAGTGGTGTTCATCAGTCCAAAAGTAAGCCCCTGGAAGGCAGGGAAAGGGGTTATCTAGATATATTACCACTGCAAATGATAGAGTGGTGATACCCCTTTACGGGTCAGTGATGAGGCATAATTTCAAATATCAATGCCATTTCTGTCATAGCTCTAAAAAGATTCGAGTAGAAGAAGTATATGGAATGACAGCCCAAGCATTAATAATAACTAGGTATTTCAACATAGAATGGCTGAATGACTGCAGTTCTGTAGCACCCAATAGCCTGAAATGATTTTAAAGACAATGCTGCATTATTCTATGTGTCATAGAGCTTCTCAGGCTCATCTCATGCAAAAAGTGACTCTTACACAATTGCCAAAGTCATTGGCCCAGATTTAACAGACTTTGCATGTTCTTTTATGTGCAAATTGCTTGCACATATATTTAAGAAGTGCCAGCGCCACATTTGTGTCCCATGCAATTCATTTTTGTTGCAGCTGAAAATCCTGCACTGAAAGGGGCATTCCAGTGCACAGTTGGACCGAGCAACACATTATGCAGAGTCCGACAGAAATGTGTTGCACGCCCTGTGATAAAGGTGAAAAAAGTTGGTGCACTCTGTCGAAGCAGTGCAGAGAGTGCCAGATTCATAATTAATTTGCACCACAATTCCTAAATCTGGAGCACACTGTACACTTCAGGGCACATTTACTACGGGTTCGAGATCGGTGGGCATCGGACAACCCGACTGATTTGGACTCAGTGCAGGATTTAAAATTCAAATTGTGTCACAAGACATGCACTCACCTTCCCCCGGGAAGAAGAAGGTGAACTCCGGCGGACATCAGCGGGGAAGCGACACATGCAGGATATAGGGCGCACGATCTTGGTGAATCGCACTGGACTTCATTCTTGCCGGACAGTCTGGATCGGGGATTGCGTCAAGACCGGGTAAGTAAATGTGCCCCTTCGCTTGCACAGTTTTTGATAAATGTGGGCCATTGTGAATATATACCAGAATGATTAAAATAGCAGTATTTTAAGCTTATTTTATACAAATGTAAATGAGATGATTGTTAAAGGACACCTGTACTTTAACTTACCTGTAATTTATTTGGATCTCATGGGAAACATTATATATGACAACAAACAGGATTAAGACTGAAGTTAAAGTGTGTAAAGAAGTCAGTGAAAGGTGGTGTTCGAGATGTCATGGTTTAGGGAATGTTTTCTGCAGCATGAATTGGACCTCTCATACAGCTACATAGCAGAGTGAATGCAAGGGCAGGGCACGCAGCAAAACAGGTAAAGCAGTTCCTTGATACAGAAAACATTGAATTTGAAATTGAACAATAGAATGGCCATCCGAGAGTCCTGATCTAAACCCAATAGAAAAACTTTGGAAAATCCTTGGCAACAAAGTTATGGCCAAGAAACTCATAACAGTCTCAGAACTATGGAAGAGACTACAAGAAGAGAGGCCCAAATTACACCATAGCCTGTGAGAGACTAGCGATGTCCTGTGGATGCGGAGGTGCTGAAGTCATTCATCACAAAGACCTGTACACTTCCTACTGATTGGTGACTGTTGTAACTTTCATAAAATGTTATTATAATCTTTCTCGGTGCTACAGTAATTTCAGTTCTCTCATTATGAAAATTATGTTTTTGGCAAAATAAAGGTTTTATGTAGATACACTTTGGTAATTTTGACATGGGATACCCCTTACAAAAAAGGCCATCAAATGTTGATCGATGAAGATTATTCTGAAAAAATCAAGTGATCATAACACCATTTGCTACCCTACTTGAGTTTATTGGTGTTAAAGATGGTGACAATATCCCTTTAAGTATTACAGTATGGAATCCAGTCACACTGATTATTAATTGAGTTTTTTAGTTTATTTTGCAAACAGTTACATTCATGTGACGTTTCGGTCAATCACTGACCTTCTTCAGACACAGTTTGCAAGTATACAAGACATAAGGAGCTGCTGTGCAGGTGGATGGCGCTTAGGGGGATAGCGGGAGTCCCACCTTGTATACTTGAAAACTGTGTCTGAAGAAGGTCAGTGAGTGACCGAAACGTCACATGAATGTAAAATGAATGCAAAATAAACTAAAAACCTCAATTAATAATCAGTGTGACTGGATTCCATATTGTAATGCATAAAAGGGATTGGGAACCTTTCCAGAGCACCTGAACAAGCAATTCTAGGTTTGCAGTACAACTCCTATACGAAAAATATCCCTTTAAGTCTTTGCATAAGAATCATAGAATGATTTTTATATCTTGGGAAAGTTCCAAGTGCTGCAAAAATATGTAAACCTTCCACTGCCAGCCATGTAAAAAACAACTTTACAAGGAAACCTAGGTTACAATTGATCACATCTTGTTGTCTGTTTATTGCCACATCATTAATGAGAGGAAATCAATGCCAGGCGGGTTGTCTGGCAGTTAGTGGGCTCTAATAGGTCTGCAAGTTTAAACATTGAATCGTACAGTATGCACAAGGCAAGGCAAACTCAGCCGCTGCCAACAGTTATTAGGGCAATAAATAAACCTGCATAAAAGGAATATCAAGTAGAAAATCAAACGCAGATAACATGAGGGGATGCCAGATCCATGATTTAGACACTTAACCATATTACCCCACTGTTTGCTCGTCTTGTGTACAGAAGCAGCAGATAATCTCCCATGTGGGTCTAATTGTTAGCAATATTCCTTCCATCAGTCAGATCAGATTTGCATACACATTTTATAGTATTCAGAGGCTACTGAGGCTACAGTTACAGTAGCAAAACCATACTGGACAACTAAAAGTAACCCTTCTTCACCATACCTGCAGGATGCCTCATCCTTCATTTAAGTATGAAGGAGAAATATTATAGAAAGCTGGACTTAAGAGCTTATATGTCCTATGGGGCATCTTTCAGAAGTCTGCAGCTGGAAGCACTTATCACTACTGTATCAATTCCCAATATTATTTGACTGTAAACTCAAGAGACTGCTACCACTGTTTCTCCTAGGAAATATAATTATTGTGAAGCTGCTGTTTTCATGATGCATGTCCCCATTGCACTACACTGGGAATGTATTTTATCTTATTTTTAATGTACAATCACTTGAAAAGATATTGTTCCAGCTGGAATTCAGCTACAATATCAAATGTTGGATGAGCAAGGTAGTTTACTGCTTCTTCCTGGCATCGACTGGGTTACTGTGCTCAGCAAAGCCTTAAAGGACATCTATCATCAGGATAAAGGATTGTAGTCCAAGCACACTGACATACTGATGTGTGTGCCCCCTCTCTTAGGTTCTGCTCTTCTTTTAGCTTCTTATGACCTTGTTTTTACTAAAAGTTTTAAAAATTATGCAAATCAGCCTGAGGGACGCAGGGCTCCAGACATGTACAGACATGAGAAGGATTAGGGTAACATGTTAAAACTTTAGTTATAGTTTAACATATAGGAAAGTGTAAAGCCAACTTAAAGGTGGCATATTACAATTGAATTTGGTTCATTATTTATCAAAATGTTTCACAAAAAGATGAGATCACAGAAAACACTGTTCTTCTTCTGTGCAGGAATAAACCAATTTAGGATTAAGATGCGACCACCTGCAGCTCCACGTTCATAGTGTCAATAAGTTAACATCTTAGACTTCTCATTTCAACCAAAATAGTAAGTGTAGAAGTAGTCTGCAGAGGTATCATAGTTACTCAAGCATACCATCCAATGCCTATTGTCACTGTGTGATTCCGTTGAACGGCCTTGTGTTCAATATAAGTGTTTGTGGGTTACCAAAAGATTAGCAGTCAGCCCAGATGGTGCGGGAGGCTCTTCTGCTTCTCTCACTCAATATAGTAAAGCTCGCAGTCATAGAGCAGTGAAAGGATTATTTAATTATTTAGTGTCTTCTATTCTCTCCCTAAGGGGGAGGCCACGTTTCCTCTAAAAGCCTCGTTTACTCAAAGGTCTCCTGGGACACAAAGGGCAGAAGTAGTATGGTTGTTTCGGAGGAATCCCAGACAAGTGTGTGTTAGCAAAAAAAAAAAGGAGGATGCTCAACGTTAACCCATACTCTGACATGGCAGAAAATGATTACTAATGCAGCCTCTGTATTATAGAACTGGGACTAATTGAAGGCCATGGGATTACTGGTCCGTCATTAAATCACCCTTGAGTACTGTTGTGCAGGTAAAAAGCAACTGTAATGGACACCAGATTTAGCTGACCATAGATTTGCTCCAATGGGACAAAAGCAACCAAAACTACTTAGTGAGTGTTAGTATGACAACAATCACAGCATGTTGATTACATCTTAGGCATCAAGTCAATACATACTGTAGAATAACAAATCTCAGCTTTTTTCATCCCCATAGGACAATATTTAAAGGACCAATTTTTTGGACCCCGCTTGGCAATTGGCGAAGCTTATTAGGAAAGGAAAATGGCTTCTCAAGAATGAACATTGCTTAAATTACACAAAAAAATTGCCAAGAAGCACCAAAGTTTTGGTGCAAAACCATTAAGTTAGACAAAAGTGTGACCAAATGTGTCCAATTTACAAAGTAGAATGGACCAGTGTTAAAAAGTTGGTGCACCTTAAAATGGGAAGTTCACATTTAAACTGTCACATTTTTTTATGCAGAATGTGAATGGAATTTGTGTAAAACCCATCCACTATGCTATTATTGTACATTGTTGTGGATTAGCCACTGGAGATTTGACCACAGCTAAGATAAAGAAATTATGTGAGACCCAAGCATAAAATGCCATGGACAGGAACCTGTAATCTGGTGGTGGCCCAGTTGCACAAATAGCTGCTACCTCACAGCCCCATTGCATTCTATTGTACACATTTACTGTGCAATGCAAGCCAAATGAGGCACCATGCATCAGCGTCAGTAGGTAGTGAACTTGCCTACTGCCCACGCAGCATAAGACAAGCGCGATCCTGGTCCTGCCCGTGTTTGCAGTGCAGGCAGTCATTTCCTATGGATTTCCTACAAACATCAGAGGTGTTAGCATCGCTTACCCACTGATTAGAACAGACTACAATACGCGTGACAGCCAGCCATGGTCTAAAGCGTCGGATACTGCTTTCACCGCACTCATTTATACTGGCTATTCAGAGCTATCCACATCTAAGGAAGGTCAATTTGGCCATCATGTATTGAAGTGCATTGTGATTAGAATAAAAGCATTTATTACTACATTTGATTGAGTGCCATCTTCTATATTTTCGCTTACCCACTGATGTCTGGTGGTCCACAAGTGGGGGATCAAGTTACTGAAGTTCAGAACAAAAACCCTCCCTTTTACTCCCTATGTTACTAGCTTATTTAGTACAGTTTTTTTCTACTATACTGTTACATGATGGTCCTAGTGAACTTCAAAGATCCATTATAAAAAATTGCAGATGTTTTTACAGGGAAACATCTACATCACATCTCTGATTCAATATGATGCAACATGCACCGTCATAAAGAAAGCAGTTAACAATATAGTAGAGCTGTGTTTACTCATGATGAATGGATGACAATTGTAATCCAGGGAGAAATCAGTTGCTGGGAGTCAGAAATTACTTTGCCCCCTGGAGGCAGTGGTGAAAATTGTTTTTTGTTTTTTCCTTTTGGAACCAAATTCCTTTAGAGATTAAGAAACTCATCTGAGAATCGGAAATGGTATATGTACCAGTTGTGGGAAATCAGTAATTTAATAAACCAAACCCAGTTTCATTTGGTGGATATCAATCACTCAAGGTATTTGAGGAGATAGGGACATACAGACATATGACGGATAACATGAACATATAGCAACATCGCGCCATCCAAAAATATACCTTGTTAATGGTTAAAGGCAACAATATAGTGAATTACTGTTACTGTATAGCTGTGTGACCTCATTTGTTGCCTACAGATGATGACACAGAAAAAACATGGTGTGATTGGTCATTGGTCATTGGTGTCAGCTGCCTAGTACTGGTTGTTAGGTATACTGGTAGGTATACTGTTGGGTATACTGTTGGGCATACTGTTGGGTATACTGTTGGGCATACTGTTCACGAATATATCCACAAGTCTGTATCAGCAGCAATTTATCCACTGTTTTACTTTTTAGTTTTACAACTGTAAAACTTGTATGCTCACCCTAAGAGAGCAACCTTACATTTAATTTCATTAAACTTCAGAGCAACAATCCTATTATTTAATCTCAGCATTCTAGGCGAAGAATTCAAGCCATAGATGTCCATAAATTAAGCATATTAATGAGAAATAAAATAAGGTATTGAAAATTATTGAACGCACAAAAAAAGAGTGATGCAAAAAGTCGTGAGAACACATGACACCAGTGGAATCTAAGTAATTAGAGAGCAATTCTGCCACTTAATGAAAAATAATGTCAGCTGGTTCAACTGATCGCCTATAAAAAGGTGTTTCATTACCAAGGTGCCACAAAACCAATGAGTTGTCTCAAGACCTTCACAAATTTAATGTTGCAAAACGATGGAATTGGTTACAGAAGAATTTTGAACTACTGAAGGTTGCAGTGAGAACCGTTGGGACAATCACTTCTCCATAAACTATCCATAACCAGGTACTTCCCCCCCACCCTTCAGCTGCAAAACTTCATATAAAGGAGTGGAAAGATCTGGAATCAGCAAGTACAATCATTACAAAGGAAACAAAGTAATGCATAGTTTGCTCAAAAACATTCAGACAAACATAAAAATACTAAGAGAATATAATCTGGTCAAATAGGACCAAAAACTTTTTGAATCCATTATGTTGAAGCCCAAATGCGCTGCACATTACTGGGAATACACCATAGCAACAGTGAAGTTTGGAGTTGGGAACATCATGATGTGGGTCTAATTTTCAGTATAAAACTGAGATATTCATGATAAAAATATACTGCCATGTTGCAGGATGATAGAGAAGAAACAAGGATGGGCATTTCTGTAAGACAATGACCCCAAACACAGAGCCAAAAAAATTCTCAGATGGGTTCAGCGAAAGAAAAAAGAGCTGCTGGAATTTCCCAATCACCTGACCTGCAAACAAAAGAAAAGCTATGAAAAGAACTAAGTTCATGGTTCATAGAAGGAGTGCTGAACTCTCAGGATTTGAAGAGTGTTTTTGTGATAGAACGGGCCAAAATCACACCATAGCAGTAACTGTTCTCCATACAGGAGGTATCTTAAAGCTGGCTGTCTTCATCAACAAAAATTTTAAAAAGTATTTTAAAAAATTATCTGTGTTCAGTACTTTATTCCTGTGTCATTTCTCATTATTACAAATAATATGCATATCTTTGGTTTGATTTCTTTGCCACTATGGATTGGATAGGTTGTTACTGACATATTATAACAATTTCATGCCAATAGCACCTTCAAAAATATATAAAACACCTACCATGTTTACAGTGTCCATCCAAGCGATATGCTGTAATAGATACAATGGGCACAGGTGGACTGTTAGTCTTAATATGTGCCATATAGCTGGTATTCACAGAATATTCCTTTAAATGGCCATTTTCTAATAATAGAGTATATCAATCATTAGCAGTGTCGCAATCTGCTTTAAGAGTGCCTACTTCACTGAAGCCGAAGCTATAAGAACGCTAGGACCTGAGTTATGTTCCCCTCGGCCCTGCCAGATATTTTTAATTTACAGTAAACTGCTCCTGCTCTCATTACATCAGCTGGGACTTGAGTCACTGCTAATTCATTGCCCTGCATCCCTTCATTCTGAGCGCCACAAACAGTTTTATGTCGATAAAATCACTAGTGTAATCATTTATGATGCTCGATCTCCAAAAGCTTATGTAATCATCACACTGTATGCACACTGCCCACACATAACAGCACTGGTTATTGCTGTAGAATCCCAGCTCGGATAGCCTGCATATTCCTACAACCTGAGATATAGAAGAGAATCAGCAGAAAATACTGTAGAGGGACATCCATGCGGAGCAGGATTTGTTTAGATTGCTGCTAGTTACCATTATACATCAGTCTATCACAGACAATTTCAGGACACACAACTATGTTTCCAAGTTTGTTGATGTCTATGAGATTCCAAAATTTGTTGCTCTGTCTTTCTCTGAAATCTGTGTAATGTGTATGTACATATGAATTTGATGGTTTGACGTTATATTAAAGCATCTATCTCTTTGATATCCTTGGATGTCTAAGGATATATTTCATGGATTAAAGGGTTGTAAATGGTTAACGGTGGTTGTCTTTGGAAAAAAAATATAAGCATAAAGTAAATGTATCTGTTTCATTAAATAAATCTTGCTTGCTAGACAGATGAAGGCTCTGATTTTACACTCAGAGCACAAAAGATGAAGAAGCACCAGGCTCATGAATACAATGGACTCATAACTATGAGTCCTTTGTGTACTCTCTTATCAGCTATCAACTAAATATTTATATTCTCATGCCTGTATATTAGCTTAGTATGAAACAACATATTCTAACAAAAGATCTGCTTTAATAAGTCATCATATAGTCTAATGTAAACTTTAGGATAAAAAGTTGGCCTTCCACTATCAATAGTATTTATATGAACACCAGCATTTGGTTCTTAGTAAATACCTCTTTACATCATGTTTCAATACCAGTTAAATATAAGGAAGTATGTCAGTGCCATCCTACCTCAATCATTTGAAGTCCATAAAGCTGAATCTCTAAAGACAACAGATAAATTGATATATTCAGTTGCTAAGCCCACTGCATATGGCAGATGACTATTGCCTGTTTGACTTTTCTCTCATTTGCAGGAAGCTGATTTAATTTTGATATAAAACTGCCTTCAACACCAGATACAGAGGGTCAGGTGCCTGCAACTGGAACACAGGTATGAAAAGCAGACAATGGGGCACATGTATCATTAGTGCCGCTTTGTCCATCTGTTTTTTGGGACTTATCTTGGGTTTTCTGCTGGTCAGATGTATCTTAGTAGTTTTTCCTTATTGATACATGTGGCTATGGTCTTTAGTGAATTTGTGACTTAAAAAAAAACAAAAAAAAGTCACAAAAAATCTCCAAAAGGGGCAATCAGTTCCAAGCTAATTACTACACCTGATCAGGGGCAACCGGAGATTTGTGCCAAAATTTGTGACTTTTTTTTGTGACTTTTGAAAAAAGTTGCAACTTTCACACCTGGATTCAGATGATAACTCTGGAAACACTGTAGAAAAGTAGACAATGGAGAACTATTTTAGGCGCAAAAAAAAGTTGCAAATGAGCACAAGCACCATGAAAGAAAAAGGCAAGCCAAAAAATGTGCCCCAATGAGTATTACATTTCTGTCATCTTGTCCATTTGTTGGACAGACAGGCATTGCAGGAAAAACTAAGCTGCCCGGCATGCTATGTTGTTAATGTTTTTATTATAGTAGAGGATGACAATTCTCTTCTGTAGAGTTCCCATAACCATGCAATTAACTCCATGTGAGCTCCACCTGTATGGTAAGTATATGTTAATCGATATGCCTGCCCCTACTGTTCATGTAAGAGCCCTATCCTGCAGTTATCCTAATCTTTGATGCTTATGTTGATCATTGGTCATAGTGTAATACACAATTGCCTCTATTTGAACATCTGCAGCAATATTCTGTCCATAAGCAGGTGTATATCATGCAGCTCTCACTGTGAAAGGTCTAGAAAACTATAATCTTCATCAATTGGATGACTGTTTAACACACAGGCATGAGCACTATCTGAAATCGAGTTTCTGGAAAGATACCGATTCATTATATTGCTAATCATTGCCATGTTTATGCAGTTATTCAGAATAGGACTGAGCTACACACATGCAGAACAGCTACGATAACGTGTACAGTGCTATGTATCCTAGAATTGAGTCAAAATTATGATATTTGGTTCTTGGGTGAGATAGATGCTGAATAACATGCTCCTACTCCTTTACAAAGACATCTACTCCCTGTGTAAAATAATTAGGACAAGATACCATGTAAGGACAAATATCCAACTCCTAAAAATAACGACGCCACTAAATAATGTGATAATAACTACACGCAAACTTTCTGAAACAGAAACAGCTGCCACAAAATTCATATTTCTAAGCTGAGGATTTCAGATTTAAAGCTCTGTATAATGGAATAAAAAGGAGATGTTAAATGACCAATGTGCGCTCACAGCTCCTGTCTCCTTTGATGTCAACCAACAGGCTTAGCCAGCTGGTGGGACGCCGTTAGTCCCTTCTGCAACAAAATATCTCATTGCTCGCCTATTAGATTATTTTAGCAGTGGGAAATATAATAAATTAGGTTGTGAAATATGTATCAGGAAATAATCAGCTTTTAGCGAGTGTAACTGAGGGATGCAGGAAAAAGCAGTTCAATGGCTAAAACTGCAGATAGTCTGTATATTTATAGCACAAGTAATTGGGGATCTTAGTATGATTGGTTCTGGAGCTGTTATTCCCTGTTACCAGCAGTTACACATTACATCATATGTGACAATTAGATAACTTCATTTGAACATACTTATTAAATAAAACCACCTGTTCATGCAAGTCTTTCAAACGCCCTTCAATGTCAAGCTGTTAGAGTCATTTCTTGGTTATACCAAAATCTATAATTTGTTACCTTGGAGAATTGTCACCCATTTGACAAGTTGACCAAATTGACTTGTTATGTCTGTGTAAGGATATTAGGTAATATATCAATATACATCTATTAAATGGTCTGAACCACTATCTTGATATGTAAAGTAAAGCTCCCTGGACATTCCTGTCCATAAAATGGCAGGAGATGGAGGGTCATGTGATCCTAACCGTCCATGACCAATCTACCTTCCAGGATTATAATCATGAAAGTAGCCAACCCATTTGAAGATTTGTCTCTTATTTCCCATTATTTTGGCCTGATATTTGTGTTATGATAAGACCACCTTCTCAAAACAGCAGGAATATGTGTTTTCTATGTGTCTATGTATGGCCACCTAGGGGCTTTGTTCGGAACTGTAGCCTTTCAAGGGTTTTCTCTTCTGTTAATTTTTCAAAGCTGTCTGCAGAATATAGTCGAGGGTGATGTACAATGCTTGGTACAACCTGCCATTGTTCAGTAATGGGCACAAAACAGCTATAGGTACATACAAACTAAACTTAACGTCATAGGAAGCCAATCAACAACACAGTAGGGGAGATTGCTCCAAACTGCCTTACCGTGGAACAAATACTCCAGGATAACTTGAGAGTCAAGTGGAAATGTTCTCTAATTGTAAGTGAAATAGCTTTACTTTCACATTAATTGCCAGGCATGAAGGAACGGCACACGAGTTCACCAAAGGTCAGCCATGATATTCTAATTTAGCTTTCAGATAAAAAATGTGGTTCTTTATAAGAAAGGAGTTGACACAGTTCCAAACAATATAATGATGAAAAACGACATTGTATAATCCTAACGATTATTTCA
The DNA here is from genome assembly GCF_040894005.1 of Engystomops pustulosus. Classification (NCBI taxonomy): domain Eukaryota; kingdom Metazoa; phylum Chordata; class Amphibia; order Anura; family Leptodactylidae; genus Engystomops; species Engystomops pustulosus. The sequence goes on from NC_092414.1 coordinate 131,691,797, forward strand.
GAATGTCCCAACAACGAGCACTGAAATAAAGCCACCTAATAAAGAGAGTTTTCCATCTTCTGATCCTGAATAAATTGGCTGAAAGGGGCTGTTAGCGTGTTGAATACACATCCATCCATTGTTTTGTAATGAGCCCATTAAACAGAGCACGCTCAGTCCAGGCAGTACATAACTGTGAGTTGCTCTTTTTGACATGCAGATTATGACAATATTTATAACAGGAAGAACTGTAAAATAATCTACATGTCAAGTCAGATTTAAAACATTGAAGAATCTTCCACATCAATGTATGTAATTTTCACTATAGGTCAGGTTTTTTTTAATGATAACATCATCAGTAGTGCAGTTTTACACAATATTAGACATCAATCTTCAAACTGTTGCTTAAATATTATGCTATAGGACAGTGATGGCTAACCTATGGCACTGGTGCCAGAGGTGGCACTCAGAGCCCTTTCTGTGGGCACTCAGGCCATCACCAGAGATGACTCCAGGTATCTTCTTGCAGTCCCAGACAGCCCAGGACATGCTGTGCACAGCTATTTTAAAGTACCAGCTGTACCTGGGACTATTTTCTGCTTTATTGGTGTCCTCAGGGTGCTGGTATCAATGAAAACTGTGTCAGAGAAGGGAGTTTAAATCTCAAATTACATTTCTGTGTTGGCACTTTGCGATAAATAAGCGAGTCTTTGTTGTAGTTTGGGCACTCGGTCTCTAAAAGGTTCGCCATCACTGCGATAGGATCTTATAAAGAAGGCAATAAGTCAGACTGGTTAGACTGGCCCACCAGAATACCAGAGGATCCTATGGTGGGCCCTGGCTCAGTAATGGGCCTTGTTGTACAGCTGAAGACAACCCAAAGTAGAAGCTACTAAGGTCTAATGGCTGGACCCCCAGAGTCATTTTGTATGTTTGTCTCAAGTAACTCTAATCTGACAATGGCTATTATTTACCTTTTTCATGTACTAGTTGAATGTAATCGCCAACAATTAAGTTGCTACAACCATTGGATTTCTAGACAAGAAAGCAAGGTAAGCATTAAAAATTATTACTGTATTTTTCAGGATAACTTCTATTTAAGTTGATTTTGAAAACTTGAAAAAAGTTTTAGCAGTTGAAAATAATGGGGCACATTTACTAAGGGTCCGCGGACCGCATTTCCGTCGTGTTTCCCGACTATTTCCAATTTGCGGCACATTTAACAGGGGTTTTTGGCGCATGTTATCAGATTTTGGCATAATCGCACCGACTTTCATGGGACACAAATCAGGGATGTGGCCGTCGGACAACCCGAGTGATTCGGACTAAGCGCAGGATTTAAAATTCAAATTGTGTCGCAAGACAATGCACTCACATACACCAGGAAGAAGAAGGTGAACTCCGGCGGACCTCAGCAGGGAAGCGACAAATGCAGGATCTGGGGCTCACGATCTTAGTGAATCACGCGGACAGTCCGGATCAGGGATCACAACAGGACCAGGTAAGTAAATGTGCCCCATTGGGTCAGTGGCATTACTTGAGGGCCCAGGAGCATAAAGTTACTGTTCCCTATATATATTTATATAAAGATTTCTGTCATAGATTTTACTAGAGAAAACCCTATGACTATGCAGGCAGTGAGAGTCATAAGTAATAAGTAAAGCATAGTAAAACATAGTATGGTTTGTGGGTCATATGACTGGCATGACTAATAATGCTGAAGGCTTAACAGAGGATCCACATAGGTTGCCAGTGATCTCAATGAAAAAAAGTGATCCCTGGCTTCTGCTGAGCATATTCTGTAGGTGTGTCCAAATATGGAAACTTACATCACTTAGGAGATACCCTGAACATTGGCAGCAGTAAATCATGGTCTTCTGGCAATGTTCGCTCCTCTTCCTCTCCCTTTCAGGGGAAGGATTCGACCCTGAGGACAAATCCAACTGAAGGAGTACAGTGGGATACAATGCAACCCTCCATTGTATGGATATATCAGGAATCACAATGCAGCCTAATAGTTATCTAGTAATTTGTCATTCATCAAATCATCATAAATGATGACTTATGAAAACCTTTCTAAAATTATAGTACTGTAAAACCAAGATGGGATAGGATTTACTATTCTTCTTTAATCAAGTTTATCTCTTGGGTGATAAGCTGTTACGGACATTAATGTATCACTGTGATAAAGTGATATCCCTTGTCATAAGATTTCTATGTAAGACTTCCTGAGCTGAGCAATGTATTCAGCTGATAATCAAAAATGTAACAGCTCATACAAGAGAATAGGTCTATTTTACATTGCTAGTAATATCTGTGCACTGCGGCTGAATTCCAAGGTATATCAAATCATTAAAATAAAATGAATGTCTTTGGGGATAGTAATTGCTCTCCAATATGGTCACCTCATCTTACCAATAATACAGCAGCTTGTTTTTTAAGAAACACTTTCATTTACTTACCGAATACACTACAACTTGTCATGCCACATATTTTGCCGATCCCTTATACAGCTACAAAACGATTTCGGAATTTTGTCTAAAAACCTTAGACGTGTCATCTTTTGTGAAATGTGAGACTTATCTTAGGCATGGTTATCTATCTTCATATTATCATCATCATAATTTTTGGAAATAAGTACTGCCTATGTTTTGTAAACCTGCATTAAAAGCTGCTTTTTATAACAATTGGATTTTTAAAAATCTTAAAAGATAATAATTAATAATAATTCTTTATTTATATAGCGCACACAGATTACGCAGCACTGCACAAAGCATGTCAAATTGATTACTTAGTTGGAAGTCATCAAGTCTTCTGCTACAATATAACTATTTCCCAAAGGAGGCAAAAAGGAAATGAATCTACAATTTTTGCCCAATTCTTCAGAACTAGGAAGCTGGTGCTACTTTGGTCCTCCATTGTTCAAATGTTACCAGATTTTGTCACATACATATGAATGTGTAAAACCTCCCCTTTAATTAGGTCTACTTATACTGATTTTCAGTGTCTATCAATCTGGATGAACATGAAGCCTGAAGGACGAATATGGATATCATGGAATTCCCCAGTGTCCAAGGCCTATGACAACGTGTAGCAACATCAGTTAGCTACATCCTATGGCAATAGTACATTACTCCATGTCACCTCACCACAGATATAATAAATTAACCTTTGCTCTAAATCTGTCTTGCAAACTCTTTCTAACTCCTTTATCTTTGTAAACTGTCACCAGAAAAGCAAACCATATCCTAATTATATATTGGATTACTACTATCCAAAGATAATGTAAAACTCCACATTAGAATGCAATAAACAATTACAAGGAAGGATTTCCATTATCCTGTTAAATGACCCCATGACCTATCACCCACACATACAGATGAAGCCAATTTTATTGCATCACTTAATGCAATGAACATGAAACATGAAACGTTAACGTTCACCTTGTATTCATCACTGTGATGACACATGAGCTAGAAAATGAAATTAATTTTCTGTAATGTATATTCTAGACATATGTATTGCATGAACATTATTTAGTATTCCCTGACTTTTACCTAACCTATTATATTTACTAGTCATTAACATAACTAAAACCCGCTGAGTTCTCATTGTATCCTCTCATTTCTTTGAGGGTTCCTACAAGCAGCTACTGTAATACCCTCCATATAATAAAAACAGCATCAAGGCCATGGAACCAAACAGTTTCCAAACTACTGTATGTAGAGAACCATGAAAACATTGAAAAGCTTCATTCTAAAACAATGAGTATGTAGACAACTTCTTAGCACTGGCAGATGACAGAATAATAAGCGGCACTAGTAGATATCAACCAACCAAATATAACTACTGTACACTGAAGCCCTTCCAATGCACATGCAAGTCCTTTGGGGAAGTCAGTTCATTGCCGCCATGTAACTTTAGCTGTGTTTCAGGGAAATGCAAGGAATTTAATTGCAATATCTCGTTTTATTTAAAGATTCTAAAAACAATATGGAAAATATTTTAAGAACTGTCTTTAATATAAATATGAATGCATAATGAGCAATCAAACTGCCATTACATATCAAAATACAAGAGAAAACATTATCATCCCATGAATTGTAGAAGCCCCTGAGGTTTGCTGTTGGTTAAGACTTTTGAGAATGACGTGACTATCAAGACAAGTCAATCTAAGAATAAGCAAATGAAGGGAAAACCAACAACCATATGCATGGATACAGGCAAGGAGAAGCTTGGACATACTGTACCAAATGTAGAAACAAGAATGCAACACAACCTCTATAAACCCCCACTGAGGTCACCATAGACCTTATTAGTTCATCAAACGACCCAGTCTGTGAAACAGAATGGAAAATGTCTAGCAACCTGAAATTGAATGGTCAGAGCCCAATGGTCCTATTCTGGCACTGGATATTGGTAGGCATCACTAGCCAAATCTCATGAAAAGTCATTATAATATGAGCAATGATAATAGTGTTTTATTAATATGTCAGTATACACAAACATTTTAAAAAGGCATGGTATAGTATATGACACAACTAGAATTGCCTACAATATTCCCAAATCACTCTTTTTTCTTTGTGCTCATTCTTAATCTGCTGGTGCCAATTTTATGCCAGCTGTTACCGGTAGTAATATCCTAGTCCAAATTAGATGCAGGAATAAGAGTCAGTAACATGTAAAATTCTGATCACCCCCCAATAACCCTATTTATAGAAATGATGAAAAAGTTAACAATACCAATGCTTTTATTTGGTAAATATTTGTTGTTGATTCATATGTTACTGGGAATCCCTTCCAAAAATCCACATGCAAAGTCCACGTGAGTGCAATGTTTGTGGCCAGGGCTAACTGCTATGTCTTTGTTTATAATAGACATCATATATCAGAGTATTTTACTGCAGTGATAGTGACTATTTTCTTGGACAACATGCTGTAGAGACAGTGCCCCTGCTAAACTGCGGCTGCTGCCAGAGCACAATGTAGCCTTAGATAAAACTCAGAACCTGTATTGCGTTTCTGAGACGATCCAACAGAATCTGGCTCTGCAGTATGTAAATGCAAGTGCTGCCTTTCCATTGCTTCAAAGTATACGGAGCACATGGCATTATTACATCAGCAATGCAGCTTTGCATCATATGGATAATATGGATTGAAACTTGGGCAAAAGCGGCATAAATATATATAAATAACATAGATGGAGGAATAGATAGATAGGTAGATATGAGATAGATAGATAGATAGATAGATAGATAGATAGATAGATAGATAGATAGATAGATAGATAGATAGTTCCACCATATATACCACTGGAACATTGGGGAATGAAAGGTCTCAGTAAATACATAGCACTGGTGAAATACTGAAGAAATGAATACATAGTAAACTTATTAATGACAATATTATAGATGCACCATGATAATAATTACCCTAAATCACTCTGCATAAATGATACATGGCACAGAGACTACTTAACATCCACTTAATAAATATAGGGCTGGCTACCTCTACCAGGAAAGCCCACTAATCATGCCTGCTGTAAATTGTGAGCCTAGGCGGTTTGCTGATGCATGTCCGAGAGTACAAATGCCATCTATTAGCAAGGCTCTTACCGACAAACAGGCACATCTGTACCTCTTAAACATTTACATTACATCTCGCCAATAATTCATTTCAGGTTCAACTTCAATGCTAAGAGGTGATTGGCTTGGAGGGCAGACTGCAGGAACACGCTGCGGAGTGCCTGGCACAGTCTGCAAGCCTTTATCCACACATCATGCTAAAGTGTAAACTGAACTAATCTGTACCCTCAACACAGCAACCATGCTTATCTATAAAACATCAGCCAAGCGCAATGGCTAAAGATTGATGTGTACAGGGAGACGTGGAAGATGCCACCATCTCCCAAAAATAAAGGAGCCATCTGCATTTAGTGAGGGCCCACAAACCAAGGGTCAGTATTATATTATGGCAGGGAGATCTAGTCCCTCTGCAATATACAGAGAGAGCAGTGGTGGCTAATGGAAATGGAAGTGCATCTACATTGTTCTTTACATGATAATTGCCTTTCATAGGTGTAATCTCTGACAACATCAGCATAAAGCAGATTGTACAGTGCAATAAATATAAAGCTAGGCCATACATCACTCTTCACCTCCTGTACAGAGAAGGATTCAAGGAAGCTGAGCCCAGGAAATCTTTCCTCAGCACCAGTGTAGCATAAGGGGGTTTTGCTAGTCCCAGGTCTATGGGATGTTTGAGAAGCATTGCACTGTGCCAGCCTATTTTCAGGGAGCACGCTGCAGTAAAACGAATAAAGGGGCTGCACATGGACACCCACATCTCTGTCACTGTAGAATGAACAGAAAATCATGCAGCAACCGGAATACAACTGGAGTGGAGGCTGCTTCCTGCACTAACATGCATAGCCCAATCTGTGTACATAAGCCATGTCTCTGGAGGAGATCTTTACCAGAGGCTTATACACATTCATTTGTAGGATTGGCCACTGTGAGACATATCCATATCTATATCTATATCTCTCTATAATGCATGCATATGTCATATATTGTATATATGATCACTGGGAACAATATATTATACAAACCCTTAGCTATATACATAGAGATGGATGGATAGATAGATAGATAGATAGATAGATAGATAGATAGATAGATAGATAGATAGATAGATAGAAAAACCCATTGCTGCAGCACAAGCATATAATCAACTACAAATACTTGAACCCTACCATAAAGTATTATTTGGTACTGCAGACATAGGGTAGTGCAGATTGTATCTAAGTGGATGGCTATGCAATACGCGCTCTATACTCTGTAGTCTTTGTATTCTCTACACAGTGCAGATCTGAAACATGTGATTCTCCTAGTGCTGAAGGAATAGAATATGAAACTTCCCTCCCTGATATGGCTATATACTAGATGGCAGAAGTCAGGGGTCATTCCTGTACATTTATTGATACTGGAAGGTGCATTTACATTTCCGTATCTTGTCCTGGACAGACATTTAAGTCAAGGCACAAGCCAAAGTTACCATCTTGGTCTTATATATAGAAAATGCATAATAATGATGATAGTATAATGTGGACATGAAATTCTGTTCACCTATTGGATTATACTGTGAGATATAATGTGCTATTCATTCTGTTCACCTATAGTACTGGAATATAGTGTGAGAAGTGCAGCTACTGTAGGTTACATATATTGTAGTGTTAGAACTACAGCAGAGTTGACAGTAAGTGAAAGTGTTTCTGGCTGTGGCCCCACAATGGGCAGACACTGTACCCCTGGGATGGGTATGTAATGGCTGGGCACTTCATCTGAAGGACATTAGGGACAGCACTATACACACAGGCATGCTTAGATGGTGCCAGGTTACAGCATGCCCGCCTTCTACTACCGCAATCCTCCAGTGCCATCCCCATGCCAGCAGCCAGAGATCCCCTAGAAAGCACCAGGTGCTCGGGAGTCGCCAGGGCAACGTGCAGGTGCATCTGCCCCCTGGCATAGCAAGTGACTATATATACAGCGAGTAGTGGGCACGGCATGCCCTCCTTACCTGGGAGATGAGCTTGTGCTTTCAGTGCAGCCGCATTGACACTGCAGATGGTCCCTTCCCCAACATCACAATCCACAATGTAGTATCCCCAGAAATCGCGGTGTCCAGGTGGAGGGTATGCAGCACCTCTGCGCCTACACATGGACGGGCAGCAGCGGCTGGACCCGGGCTCCTCTTCCCGCTACCTCCTCTCCGCTCTCAGGGGGGGGGATAGATCCAGGCAGTAGCTCCCCAAATACACAGGATGGTGTGATGCGAGCTGTCACTTACACTGACCCTCCATAGAGCCGGCTCCGCAGATGGGTGGCAAAGTTTGCAGGGCGCCTGTGTGTGAGCGCAGTGTACAGGGATGTATGTGCTCTGCTGCACTGACACACCAGCAATGCCTCGGATCTCCAGCTGCCTGCCTGGTGCTAGAGTCCTCCTCCTCCTTACTCACCAGTGACATCTAGGATCTGCAGTCTGATTGGGCTAATTGTGCGCTTTTATTGCCAGCACAGGAGACACATATGCTTCCCCTTCTTCTATACAAATCCTCTGATATGGATCTGCATGGCTATTGTGCCATACACCTCTGCCAGGCTGGGGCATGGGGCACCAATAATGGCAGAGCCCAAACTCATCAAACTTTCCCTAAATGTATGTACTTTATTCACAGGTACATTCAATGGAAGCCCTGCAGACGGGCCAAACTAGTGAGCAGATTAGAGCCTCCCTCTCAGCCAATGGCCCAATAAGGGTTAATGCAGAGAGTTCAATGCACTTCTAATGCTTGTGCTGTGTGACTATTCTGCTCAGATAGCCCAAGCTAGCTGACCCCTGCTCTGGTCAGCCTGATGCAGGGAGATGGTGCAGCAGTATCCCTCCATTGGGGACTGTCCCTTTAAGTGTTGTTGGGAATGCAGTAGCATGTAGTGTAAACTGCACAGCCAAATTGGACCAAGCTCCAGCACCAACTACTACTGGTGTCCATCCTTCTATTGCTGCTAGCTCAATATAACTGGCCTCAGATATAATACTCTGCTGCCTTCATGCGTTTCATCTGCATTAGTTACTTAAAGGGGTATTCCCATTTCAGTAAATTAATGTTATTGTTTGTATTACAAAATGTCATAAGGTTTCCATGTTTACTCAGAAATATGACCATGGTTACACAGGTGCACGGCTCATGAGAATCACAGAGAGTAATCAAAGATGTGTGATATAACGATGTGTGACCATGGTCAGATTTCTATAGAATGAAAGCAAGAAGAGATCAAGAAAACCGTAAGAAATTGATACAGAAAGTATATTGGAAAGTTGTATAACTTTTCATAATGCAAACAATAACATTATTTGATGAAATGAGAACATCCCGTTAACAGTTTCTTCAGGAGACTATTCTACCAAACTTTGCTGGTTGACTATACTGCTACCGTAAGGCCTCCAGCACACGATTGTTTTCTATGTCTGCAATCTGCGGCTGTAAGGCCGTATCTGTGGGCCTTGTGTAATCTGTATTTTATCCATGTATGTCCACAAACTGTCTGTGTGTAATCCATGTGTAATCTGTGATTTCCAGGAAACCAATGACAGAGCTAGGCCAGGCCATTAAGGTCATGTGATTGTTTCCCAGCAACTAACCACAAAAACAGCCATAGAGCCTAGTACAACCATGTGCAATCCATTTTATTCATAGTCCCATTGACTCCTATGGGATTATCTGCGCCTCAAATGCAGATTAGAATAGGACATATCCCTCTCCACAGCATAGGCGATAAGGTGATTAAGTGATCAAGTTAGGATCCCTACTAATTACAAGAACGGGACTCCAAGTAATCCGGAAGACAGGAGTCTCGTTCTTCCACATGGGTGGAGCTTCTGGTTAAATATGAGTCCTTGCATTCCATTCAGTTGTAAGGGAGTAAAGGCAGGGCCACATCTGCCATGAGGTGGGATGCAATTTCCGCCTCAGGTGGCAGATTGCAGACCTTTTTGGGGGTAGTGGATCGCCACTGGTAGTATGAACTCACTGAACGCTGGGAAATTTGGACTACCTAAAAATTCAATACTGTCAGCGGCTTCAATTGATAGGCAGAGCGGTGCAACACAGTGTGGCTGTGTGCACTGCTCGGGAGGACACAGGCCAGTGTGACGTCAGCACACAAGTTGGCCTGTGTCTACACACACAGGCCGGGGCTGCTGGCAGTGACAGGGTTGGAGGTAATTTTTTTTTTTTATTATTTTTATGGGTGTCAGCTGTATATGTTGGTATTACTGGGGAGAGGCTGTGTATACTTGGACGAAGGCTGTATTTATAGGGAGCTGTGTATACTGGGGGGAGGCTACGTATACTGGGGGGCTGTGTATACTGGGCAGGCGCTGTGTTTAATGGGGGCGGCTGTGTATACTGAGGGGGCCGTGTATAGTGGGGGGTTGTTTATACTGGGGGGATGTATATACTGTGGGGAGGCTGTATTTACATGAGGGCTGTGTATACTGGGTGATGCTGTATACTGGGGGCTGTGTATACTGGGCAGGTGCTGTGTATAATGGGGGAGGCTGTGTATACTGAGGGGGCCGTGTATAGTGGGGGGGGGGTTGTTTATACTGGGGGGATGTATATACTGTGGGGAGGCTGTATTTACATGAGGGCTGTGTATACTGGGTGATGCTGTATAGTGGGGGCTGTGTATACTGGGCAGGTGCTGTGTATAATGGGGGAGGCTGTGTATACTGAGGGAGTTGTGTATACTGGGGGGTTGTGTATACTGGGGGGAGGCTGTATTTACATGGGGGCTGTGTATACTGGGGGAGGCTGTGTATACTGGGTGGAGGCTGTGTATACTGGAGGGGAGGCTGTGCATACTAGGGGAGGCTATATTTACAGGGGGGAGGCTGTGCATGGTGGGGGAAGCCTGTATTTACTGGGGGAGCTGTGTGTACTGGGGGGATGCTGTAGTTACTGGGGAGCTGTAAATACTGGGGGGCTGTGTATACTGGGCGGGTGCTGTGTATAATGGGGGAGGCTGTGAATATTGAGGGGGCTGTGTATACTGGAGGGGTTGTATATACTCGGTGAGCTGTGTATACTGGGGGAGGCTGTAGATACATGGGGGCTTTGTATACTGGGGGCGGGCTGTGTATAATGGGGGGGCTGTTTATAATAGGGGGAAATTGTGTATACTGGGGGAAGGCTATGCATACTGTGGGGAGGCTGTGCATACTCAGGGGAGGTTTTGTATCCTGGGGGTAGGCTGTGCATACTAGGGAAGGCTGTATTTACAGGGGGGCTATGTATACTGGGGGGATGCTGTATTTACTAGGGGGGGCGGTGTAATATTGGGGGTCATGTACTACTGAGGGACTGTGTATAATGGGGGGGGAGGCTATATTTACAGGGTGGCTGTGTATACTGTGGGAGGCTGTGTATACTGGGTAAGTTATGTATAATAGCCAGGTTCTGTGTATGATGTGGGGAGGCTGTGTGTACTGAGGGGGTTGTGTATACTATGGAGAGGTTGTATTTTCGTGGGGGCTGTGTATACTGGGGGCAGGCTGTGTATACTGGGGGAGGCTGTGCATACTAGGGGAGGCTATATTTACACAGGGACTGTGTATACTGTGGTAGGCTGTGCATACTGGGGGAGGCTGTGCATAGTGGGGGAAGGCTGTATTTGCTGGGGGGGCTGTGAAAACGGGGGATGCAGTATTTACTTGGGGGCTGTGTATACTTGGGGGGCTGTGTAATACTGGGAGCTGTGTAATATTGGGGGGAGGCTGTGTATGCTTGGGGAGGAGGCTATGTATACTGGGGCAAGGCTGTGTCAACTGGCGGTGAGGCTGTGTATACTGGGGGAGGATATGTATACTGTGGGTGGGGGCTGTGTATTCTAGGGGGGAGGCTGTGTATACTGGGGGCTGTGTATGCTGGGGGAGGCTGTGTATACAGGGGGCGAGGTGTGGGGCGTTAGGGTTGGTGTAGCTCTATATACTGGCACATCTGTATATAGGGGTTGGACTTTAATTAGACTAGGTGCCTTATATGGAGTAGTGTATATCATTTAATGTATATGTTATAAATAAATTGTATATAAATAAAATGGTGTATATACAAATTACCTGGGTGTTGTAGGTCAGGGGCCTTGAATATTTAATAATTTATTGGTACTATTGATGCTATCATTTATTCGGGAGACTATATAAAGGATGTTTTAAGTGGGGAATAGTATGTTCAATCGTGTTGTGTATTTAGGAACATGCTCCATTATTAGGGGTGCCGTTTGTTATTCCATACTAGCTCTATATATCACATTTAGTATTGGTCAGTCGTGGATTATAATATAGGCGGTTTGGGCCGGAGGCCAGGGCCCAAGTCTTCTCCGGGGCTATGGCCACCCAAACCATTCACCAAATTTTTTTACTGAGAAGGACCTTCACCCATGAAATCCTTGTACATCTGTTCATGCTCTCAAAACACATGTGCACAAGAGCCATTTCAGGATAAGGTCATCAGGATGAAGGTCATCTCAAAGTTCATGAAACCACATATTGAAAGCAGGCAGTAGGGACTACTCTCCATTATCCAGTAGGGACCACTCTCCATTATCCAAGAATCTTGATTATGGCACCATACATAGGAAGTAAATTTTAGACTCGTTGGGACTACAATATTCATACAGGCCAGGGCTCATGGCAGTCTTAATCTGTTCCCGGTATTGGTGCCAAACAAAAGCAGTGATACATAAATGCAGAGGATTATGTCTGGGTGGGTTACTCCACAAATGTGTATGGGGAATAAATTACACAGAGTCCATGGGTAATAAAGTCCTGGCTATAGTAGGTATGGAAAGTATTCAGACCCACACTGTTTCATTGCAGCCGATTGGTAAGATGCAGATCTTCTTCAGTTCCCTCAGGTTGGATGGTAAATGTTGGTGGAAGCCATTTTTAAGCCTCTCCAGAGATGCTCAATTGGGTTTAGTTCCGGGCTCTGGCTGGGCCAGTCAGGAATGGTCACAGAGTTGTTCTGAAGCCACTGCCTTGTTATTTTAGCTGTGTGCTTAGGATCAAAGTCTTGTTGGAAGGTGAACCTTTAGCCCAGTCTGAGGTCCAGAGCACTCTGGAAGACGTTTTCATCAAGGATATCTCTGTACTTGGCCCCATTCAGCTTTCCTTCAATTGCAACCAGCCATCTTGTCCCTGCAGCTGAAAAACACCCCCATAGCATGATGCTGCCACCACCATGTTTCACTGTTGGGAATGTATTTGGCAGGTAATGAACATACCAAAAATGAATACCACACTAATTAACACCAAAAAATTAAATCTCCATCTCATCAGACCAGAGAATTTCTCATAGTTTGTGAGCCCTTCATGTGTGTTTTTGCAAGCCGTATGCAGGCTTTCATATATTTTCATATGATCCCCGGGTAGATGGTAGAGAGGAGACCCATCATGTTTGCGGCAGCCAGGGATTCATATTTGGAGACAGAGGTCATGAACATTAAACTCACATTTCCTTTATTCCAAGACTCCATCACAGCATTAGTTAACAGGCTAAGGTAGAAATATCATATCTGCCAGGACCAACATAGCTGGTTGGATGTATTCTGGTAGTAGCTCACAAGCCAGATCTAGTAACTTGGGGCTTGAGAAGTAATAAGTTGCTGGGCAGCAGTTTGGGCAGGCTCTGTAGGGGGTCAGAGCTCTAGTAGAAGGTAAGCCCACTGAGGGGAGATAGCAGCAGCAGGCTGCTAGTCTCTGCATGCCTCTGGAACATACTCAGAGAACTCTGACTGACAAAAGTCTCACAGCTCTGTGTAACCTCAGCCAGAGATAGTATTAATAAGCTTCTACTCTGAGAGGGGTTCCCGACATCCTACATAATGACATACCTTAGTGCAGGTTATAGAAAGGTGGACAAGGGAAGACTAGATAGCGCTCATAGAGTAGTATTGCTGGCACTTGGGGTGGTAATTAGAAGGATTGGAAAAAGGCTCACCAAATTAGGTTGTGCTAAGTTAGGCATAACTCTATTAAGGGCGTGTAAGAGCTGGTGTCGATGTCTCCAGGTGCTGCCTCCAGACAGAGGTCGTCAAGACACGGTTGCCACGCCAGTTTGGAATCGAATTCGGAAGATAGAGAGGGGTATTTGTCACAGTTGCCAACCGTGACAAATACCCCTCTCTATATACCTTAGTACAGATAAAGAGTAACAATATGCAACATTGATTATAATTGGCTAACACTTTAACCCTTCCTTCCCCAAAGATAGACAATACAGCTGCAATACCAAATATAAATAAAAGGAAGCACATACAAGGGACTTAACCTGAGACCACCTAGACCAGTACAATGGATTTGACCAGGCTCCATGAACTGACTTGGGGTCAGATAAAGCATTTAGGTTCTTAATACCCTACTAAGTGGGTCATTACAGTTTTACAATTCACAAAGACTCTGTTCTAGTATACGTCCTTCACAATGGTGCCTTAATGTTCAAGCCAGTTAGTATATGAAATTAGTTGGAATAAGTGGCTCTATACTAACTGGCCTCTCAGATTCCGGTCTCTATGCAATGTGATGGAGGTGCGTGTTGTCTGTCAGATCTGGCTCCATCATCAAAATGTGCCAGAATCTCTCAAGGATTTCTGTATCCTGATCATGTGGAACAGTTCCTCTATACTCTGAGGAACTGACCCTTCAAAATACTTTTTCTCAAAGGGACTCTCCAAAATAAAAAGGTTAATAGTTGTTACAGATTTGTACCATCAGATGACTTTTGTCATTGATAGAAATTGTTCAATCCAGGAAGGCAGTGATTTATGATTTATGCAGTAAGTTGTTGTTCATTTTTAGATGAATAAAATTTCTCCTATGTGCCATTTCACAGGATCGGGACATCATCGATATTCCAGAGCTTACGACTAACTTATGAGGTTCACAACTCAATTTCCTCTGGAAATACTGGCTGCTCCCCGCACCAGCCAAGAAAGAAGTTTGTGTATGTTGGGGAAGCTGAGCTCCCTTACTTGATTAGAGACAATTCCCCTTAGTTGTGGAAAAAGCACAGAAAATAAAATCATAGTAGTACAATTTCCAGTAGCCTTATAGCCGGTTTGCTATATTCTCTTAGGAGTGTGCCACTCATCTACAAATAGTGTTGCGAAGCCCCACAGCCCCTTTCATTTGGAAATAAACTGTGTAGGGCCTAAGCATCAAAGGTTAAGGTGCGTGATCAGGCTAAATAAAACCATTGTGTCACTGCTAAAGGGGGGAGGGTATAATACAATTGGTCTTAATATCTGGTCAGTAAATGTACTTGATTCTTGTGTTATCCTTCCAAGGTGGTATGCAGTAAAATGTTGTCATTTGCAGATGTGATAGTTTCATAAATGTTATTGCCTTATTAATTAGCAAATTGAGGTGGGAAAAGTAAATGAAAACCATTGATCACAAAAGATGCAAAGAATATGGGATTGAGAAATCTGCTATAGAACATTTTGAAACCCTATAATAGTTATTGCAGATCGGTCAAGGTGATGCCAACCCGAAGTGCAGTCTTAAAATACTTGTGTTTTCCAACCACATATGATATAAATATATGTGTTTAAAGGTCAAGTCTGCAGAGCTTCAGTGACACATCCCTCAAAATTATATAGATACCATAGCAGATTTTACTCTTACATACAGTACAATAATAGTAAAAAGCTAAGGTGTGTGTATTATAACTATTATTATAGGTATTATGCATGATAATTCTACAGTTCTGTAAGTTATTGAGTTTGTGCCATGCCCCTTAGTTAAAAGTTGAGAGTCCTCAGTTGTTGATATCTTTTATTAGCTAACTAAAAAGAATGATGACAAAAAAGGTTTCACTCAACATTCATCTATTTAACCATTTTGCCAACATAGTACAAATAATCTTTTAGCATGCCCCATAGTGGTGTTTCCAGATATTTAGAGCAATTCCACACCAGATCTTTAAATCTTTCTGCAACATAATTCCAATGCAGATCAAGCTAAAAAGAGAGTGTAGGCCTCCCATCAGTCATTAGTTTTGAAATGCATAAATACAGCCCCTTAGCTCTTACTTCTTAAACACTTTCCACACTACGTCTACGTTGTCCAATAAATTTATCGGGCAAAATCCCCCAAACCTTAACCAAAAGCTACTTCTACTACTAATAATAATTATATAGCACCTACAGATTACGCAGCACTGCACTGAGCTTGCCAAATCGGTCCCTGTCCCCATGGGGCTCACAATCTAATCAACCGACTAGTATGTTTTGGAGTGTGGGAGGAAACCGGAGGACCCGGTGGAAACCCATGAAAACACAGAGAGAACATACATTCACCGGCCACTTTATTAGGTACACCTGTCCAACTGCTCGTTAACACTTAATTTCTAATCAGCCAATCATATGGCGGCAACTCAGTGCATTTAGGCATGTAGACATGGTCAAGACAATCTCCTGCAGTTCAAACCGAGCATCAGTATGAGGAAGAAAGGTGATTTGATTGCCTTTGAACGTGGCATGGTTGTTGGTGCCAGAAGGGCTGGTCTGAGTATTTCAGAAACTGCTGATCTACTGGGATTTTCACGCACAACCATCTCTAGGGTTTACAGAGAATGGTCCGAAAAAGAAAAAACATCCAGTGAGTGGCAGTTTTGTGGGCGGAAATGCCTTGTTGATGCCAGAGGTCAGAGGAGAATGGGCAGACTGGTTTGAGCTGATAGAAAGGCAACAGTGACTCAAATCGCCATCTGTTACAACCAAGGTAGGCAGAAGAGCATCTCTGAACGCACAGTACGTCGAACTTTGAGGCAGATGGGCTACAGCAGCAGAAGACCACACCGGGTGCCACTCCTTTCAGCTAAGAACAGGAAACTGAGGCTACAATTTGCACAAGCTCATCGAAATTGGACAGTAGAAGTAAATTGGACAGTAAAAACGTTGCCTGGTCTGATGAGTCTCGATTTCTGCTGCGACATTCGGATGGCAGAGTCAGAATTTGGCGTCAACAACATGGAAGCATGGATCCATCCTGCCTTGGTTCAGGCTGGCGGTGGTGTCATAGTGTGGGGAATATTTTCTTGGCACTCTTTGGGCCCCTTGGTGCCAATTGAGCATCATTGCAACGCCACAGCCTACCTGAGTATTGTTGCTGACCATGTCCATCCCTTTATGACCTCAATGTACCCAAAATCTGATGGCTACTTTCAGCAGGATAATGCGCCATGTCATAAAGCTGGAATCATCTCAGACTGGTTTCTTGAACTTGACAATGAGTTCACTGTACTCAAATGGCCTCCACTGTCACCAGATCTCAATCCAATAGAGCATCTTTGGGATGTGGTGGAACGGGAGATTCGCATCATGGATGTGCAGCCGACAAATCTGCGGCAACTGTGTGATGCCATCATGTCAATATGGACCAAAATGCTTCCAGCACCTTGTTGAATCTATGCCCCGAAGAATTGAGGCAGTTCTGAAGGCAAAAGGGGGTCCAACCCGTTTCTAGCATGGTGTACCTAATAAAGTGGCCGGTGAGTGTATAAACTCTTTGCAGATGTTGACCTAGGTAGGACTAGAACCCAGGACCTCAGCACTGCCTGGCTGTAGTGCTAACCACTCAGGCACCATGCTGCCCTATAACTAATAACACCCTTACATGGAACCAACAACCCATATTCAGAAGACAGATTTGGCTCACTGACACTTTGTCACAGAGCAACACTACACATGCTCAGAGTTGTCCCACACACTAGAAGACTAGTCAGTGATTACAGTACTGACCAGACACAGGCAGGCATGACATCTAACAACTTTTGATGATCTGCTTCAGAACAGAACTGCATGATGACTTCTCCTGATTTATAACTGCAGGATTTTCGCTATTTGTCTTCAGCTCTGTGTAGCCCACTCCCACACTGTGCAACTAAAAACAGCACAGTGACCTACAGTATAGTATTCCTGGATGACTACACGGTGCTCATAAATAATATATACCCCTCATAACACAACTGACCATGCTGGAGCGACCTTGAAACGTAATACTACTAATAGGCTAGAGAGCCCAAGAAAAATAGAGAGTTTGTTGTCCATGTGTGGCTATTCTCAATTCATGTTTAAAGAAGTGACAAAAATAAGCAGGTATACAGTCTCCATGCTCTCATGTTCATGAACAGAGAGTGGTTGTGCCAATGCTGAAACAGGGTCAGAAGACTCACGTTATTAAGATAGGTGCAGGTTCCAGATGTGGGACCCACACTTGCTAGTGTAATTAGCGGCGGAGTTGGGGCAGACACAAACAGACTGAAGTATGTGTCCGGATGTGAGGCACTTCAAGTGAAATTTTTGGGATCATTATTAGAATTCCCCTATGAACCCCCCATTTTCAAAAATACACCCCTCAAATTTCTATAAACTGCTTTGAGGAAAATAATTTGAGTGCTGCATAGTAATTAAAAGAAAATGGAGTTGAAATATAGAATGGTCTAATTTTGTGAGTAATACATTCATTTAGCCCTAAAATTTACACATTTCCAAAATATAAAAAGAGAAAACCGATCTTAAAATTTGTTATGCAATTTCTCCCAACTACAGAGACACTCCCCCATACTTATTGTATGGGTGCACAGCAAGGCACATAAGTGAAGGAGTGCCATGCAGCTGCCATTTTCGCAGCGCAATATATCAAGAGGCTCCCGCTCCCGGCCAGGGTGGTGCGCAGCGTTTCTTCTACACCAGGCCCTTATCACCTGTGGGGACAGTAACGCCCCCGCGCTGACCGGCCGGCCGCGTCCCCTTCACGCCCATTCACGCCTAACTTGCCTGAAGGTGGCAGAGAGGCCTAAACAATTGCAAGTGCTAGCAATAAGCTAGCATTTGCGATTATTTAAGGGGCTTCTACACCACTGGCGTGGTGCAGAGGCCCTGATAAATATGTCCCCTTATCTTTATTCTATGGGTCAATGCGATTATGGGGATGCCATACTTAATTATTTTTTCTAACATTTTGCTAAATTTGCTAAGTAAAACCTAATGTGGGAATATATATGTGGGGTTTGTGTTCTAATTTTGACTTTTTTCACATTATATGTCTCTTTATATGTTAATGGGGCTTATGGCCATTTTTATTAATTTATTTTTATTTAGGAATATTTTTTTTAACTTTTTTATTAGTTCCACCATGGGACATGACTATCATCTGATTGCTTAATCACAATACTACCATGCAATACTGATATATTGTAGGATATTTGTTCAGTCAGCCTTTGGTCACAGACGAGATCTTACAGGTATTGCCAGTGGACAGCCCTGGGGTCCTGATTGTACCTCAGGGCAGCCATAGAAACGATTGGTTACCCCCAAAGACAGCGCAGCAGGGGCAATAGTGGGGTAGAGACCGACCCAGCAGGCAATTTAAATGCAATTTAACAGGTAAGGCACCCTCGATTGTAGCTCACTCCAACCATGGGTGTTGCACTGGGATGTCAGCTGTTAGTTACAGCTGATGCCCCCTGTATACCGATGCCATCCCAGGTCCAATATTTAAGCTAAAACGGCATCAGCTCAGCATCTGATATATCGTTAAGAGGTTAACTGCTGCCCAACAGTTTAAAAATTAAAATACCAAAATAAGAAGCAAAACAGGAAAAGAAACACAAGGCTACAAAATGAGTAACGGGAAAGTGATAATCTTTATTACATATCAAAAGACATAAAAACTATATAAAAATAAAAGATAAATGCATCACAGGACGAGATACACAATGCACACCAGGTAATAGGTCCTGATAAAGTAAAGTATCAAAAGAGTAGTACAGATAATAAGTAATACAAAGTCACAAAAGCACATATAATATAGCAAGAGGTAATAGACCATAGACACTAGTATACGTATACATGCTTACAAAAAGCAATAAGGTGAATAGTGTACCATAGCTACCAACAGATGTACGTCCAACCTGACAAGATACATAACATGATCAGTGATAGATAAGTAAACGCCAAAAAGTGGCGAAAATAACGTTGGAGAGACAATAACAGGACAGACTATTATTACCTGGCGTGCAACCCTGACGTGCGTTTCAACCGCAGCAGATCTTAGTCAAGTTTAAAAATTAAGCCTGCACAATGCCAGCACACACTCTGGCATATCAGGGGCCAAAAAAACCATGAACCCAACTCAGCTTGTTTGGAGTACACATACTTTGCTTGAATTTATAGAATTTAGGAATTTTTCTTCCACAGGCAGATTGGGCCATTATGAAAGCCTTCTGTGCACAGTGCAGCTCTTGAAAACGATCCAAATACATTATCACAGCTAGCTAGAATTCCTTTAATATTTTGTGTACAGTGTATCCTACGTATATTTATATTTTCAGAAATAATTTAATCTCCATTGATCAATATTTGATGTATTTTTTTGTAAGGGGTAAACCATGTGACTAGAACAGCGTTTTACTAAATTCCCAAAGTATATAGACTAGAGATGAGCGAACACTAAAATGCTTGGGTACTCGTTATTCGAGACGAACTTTTCCCGATGCTCGAGTGCTCGTCTCGAATAACGAACCCCATTGAAGTCAATGGGAGACTCGAGCATTTTTCAAGGGGACCAAGGCTCTGCACAGGGAAGCTTGGCCAAACACCTGGGAACCTCAGAAAAGGATGGAAACACCACGGAAATGGACAGGAAACAGCAGGGGCAGCATGCATGGATGCCTCTGAGGCTGCTTAATCGCACCATTATGCCGAAATTATGGGCAACAGCATGGCCATGACAGAGTGACAGAATGAAGCTAGATAGCATGTAAAACATCCAATAATTGACCCTGACACTATAGGGGACGGCATGCAGAGGCAGAGGCAGCGGCAGCAGGCTAGAGAGTGGCATGGCGACATACCCTAATTGGACTCAGGCTTCAAACCAATGGGTGTCAGAGAGGAACCAAAGGAGGTGAGCAAGAAGCGCTCAAATAATATCGGTACATGATAAAAGTTTGCCAGTATATTTTGTGGATTACACAGCAGGGTGGCGACAAAGTTAACATGGAAGCCATGAAAACAACCCAAAATTCTGCCTGACACAGCTCGTTTGATAAGGGGACCATGTATGCTTACAGTTCATGCCAGTCGCTGCACTGGCTGCCAGTCTCCTTTCGAATACAGTTTAAAATAATAATAACCCTCATCCATAAAGCTCTGTATAATGCTGCACCCCCCTACCTCTCCTCTCTTATCTCAGTCTATCGCCCAACCCGTGCTCTTAGATCCGCCAGTGATCTTAGATTAACCTCTACCCTAGTGCGGACCTCCCACTCGCGTCTCCAAGACTTCTCTAGAGCTGCACCAATTCTATGGAATGCTCTGCCCTGGACTATCAGACTAATACCTAACCTCCAAAGTTTCAAACGTGCTCTTAAAACCCATTTCTTTAGGCAAGCCTATAACACTCATTAACTGCATGAAGTTTTAACTCTTCTACTAACCCGTCCTGTGTCGTCCTCCCATCTGTTATCCAGCAACCAACAGGCACCAGACTTCTCTGCAGTCCCATTCACCCTGGACCTGGTATATAAGATGACGGCTGAGTGGTTCAAGCGACAGCAATTCCATTTATTATATTTTTTTCTATTCCCTAAGAAGAATGGCTTGACCATTAAATATTCTTTTACCTCGTGTTACCCCATCATCTTCATAAACCGTAAGCTCTGGCGAGCAGGGACCTCACTCCTGTTGTTCCATACAAATGTTGTGCTCTGTTACATTACATTTGTATTTGTTTCCTATGATTTGTAAAGCGCTACAGAATATGATGACGCTATATAAATAAAGATTATTATTATTATTATTATGGAGGCAGTGAACTAGTAGTAGATTAAAGGTGCTGCAACTATGTTAGTTGGATCTTGGGATGGAGCTGGCGCTCTGCAGCCAGGCGAGCTTTTGCCAATCCAAGCCCCTGTCTCTAGGCTACTCCCCAAACAGCACTTCTAAGAACCTTTTGTATAAGATCAAGTGTAGTAGCGTTCTTATAAGTTTAGGATATGCCGGGTGAGGGGAATGTAAACAGATGCGCAAGAAGCGCTGAAATAATATCCCTAAATGGTAAAAGTTTGCCAGTATATTTTGTGGATAACACAGCAGGGTGGCGACAAAGTTAACAACTTTGATGTGGAATCCATGAAAACAACCCAAATTTCTGCCTGACACACCTCGTTTGATAAAGGGACGATGTATGGAGGCAGCTATATGGACGACTTTTGGAGGTAGCAATGGAGACAACGTGTGGAGGCTGCTATGGAGACAATTTAATTTGGATAGTGCCTGTATGTGGCAGTCCCAAACATTTTTCAAACCAGAGGAGCAGGTAGGTGGCCCTCCAGTAAAATGGAATAGATTGAGTGCCTGTATGTGGCAGTCCCAAAAATGTTTCAAACCAGAGGAGCAGGTAGGTGGCCCTCCAGTAAAATGGAATAGATTGAGTGCCTGTATGTGGCAGTCCCAAAAATGTTTCAAACCAGAGGAGCAGGTAGGTGGCCCTGCAGTAAAATGGAATAGATTGAGTGCCTGTATGTGGCACTCACAAAAATTGTTTCAAACAGAGGACCGGGTAGGTGGCCCTCCAGAAAAATTAAATGCATGAAGTACTATAGCAAGAGCCAGTGGGCCCTGTCAAAAAATAGCCATTTTCCTCTGCTTTACTGTACAAAGAGGAGGAGAAGGAGGAAAATGAGGAGGAGGAGGAGTGGATCAATTATTCAGGTTGAGCTTCCTTCACCTGGTGGAGATTGGAAATTCTGAGAAATCCAGCCTTTATTCATTTTAATAAGCGTCAGCCTGTCAGCGCTGTCAGTCGACAGGCGTGTACGCTTATCGGTGATGATGCCACCAGCTGCACTGAAAACCCGCTCGGACAAGACGCTAGCGGCAGGGCAGGCAAGAACCTCCAAGGCGTACAGCGCCAGTTCGTGCCACATGTCCAGCTTTGAAACCCAGTAGTTGTAGGGAGCTGTGTGATCATTTAGGACGATGGTATGGTCAGCTACGTACTCCCTCACCATCTTTCTGTAAAGATCAGCCCTACTCTGCCGAGACTGGGGACAGGTGACAGTGTCTTGCTGGGGTGACATAAAGCTGGCAAAAGCCTTGTAAAGCGTACCCTTGCCAGTGCTGGACAAGCTGCCTGCTCGCCTACTCTCCCTCGCTACTTGTCCCGCAGAACTACGCACTCTGCCGCTAGCGCTGTCAGAAGGGAAATACTGTTTCAGCTTGTGCACCAGGGCCTGCTGGTATTCATGCATTCTCACACTCCTTTCCTCTGCAGGGATGAGAGTGGAAAGATTTTGCTTGTACCGTGGGTCCAGGAGAGTGAACACCCAGTAATCGGTGCTGGAATAAATTCTTTGAACGCGAGGGTCACGGGATAGGCAGCCTAGCATGAAATCTGCCTTATGCGCCAGAGTACCAACGCGTAAGAATTCACTCCCCTCACTGGCCTGACTGTCCATTTCCTCCTCCTCCAACTCCTCCAACTCCTCTTCTTCTGCCCATACACGCTGAACAGTAAAGGACTCAACAATGGTCCCCTCTTGTGTCTCACCAACATTCTCCTCCTCTTCCTCCTCATCCTCCTCCACCTCCACCTCCTCCGATATGCGCTGAGAAACAGACCTGAGGGTGCTTTGGCTATCAACAAGGGAATATTCTTCCCCTGTCTCTTGTGACGAGCGCAAAGCTTCCGACTTCATGCTGACCAGAGAGTTTTTCAACAGGCCAAGCAGCGGGATGGTGAGGCTGATGATGGCGGCATCGCCACTGACCATCTGTGTTGACTCCTCAAAGTTACTCAGCACCTGACAGATATCAGACATCCACGTCCACTCCTCATTGTAGACTTGAGGAAGCTGACTGACCTGACTACCAGTTATGGTGGAAGTTGACATCTGGCAGTCTACAATCGCTCTGCGCTGCTGGTAAACTCTGGATAACATGGTCAGTGTTGAATTCCACCTCGTGGGCACGTCGCACAACAGTCGGTGAGCGGGCAGTTGGAGGCGGCGCTGCGCTGCCCTGAGAGTGGCAGCATCTGGGCTGGACTTCCTGAAATGCGCACAGATGCGGCGCACCTTCGTGAGCAAATCAGACAGATTGGGGTATGTCTTGAGGAAACGCTGAACTATCAGATTTAACACATGGGCCAGGCATGGCACATGTGTCAGTCTGCCGAGTTGCAGAGCCGCCACCAGGTTACGGCCGTTGTCACACACAACCATTCCCGGCTTGAGGTTCAGCGGTGCCAGCCACAGATCAGTCTGCGCCGTGATGCCCTGTAATAGCTCTTGGGCGGTGTGCCTTTTGTCGCCTAGGCTCAGCAGTTTGAGCACCGCCTGCTGTCGCTTAGCGACGGCACTGCTGCTGTGCCTAGAGCTACCGACTGATGGCGCCGTGCCCACGGATGGTAGTTCGGAGGAGGAGGTGGAGGAGGGGTGGGAGGAGGAGGAGGCATAGTAGGCCTGAAACACCTGGACCGAGGTAGGCCCCGCAATCCTCGGCGTCGGCAGTATATGAGCAGCCCCAGTGTCAGACTCGGTCCCAGCCTCCACCAAGTTAACCCAATGTGCCGTCAGCGATATATAGTGGCCCTGCCCGGCAGCACTCGTCCACGTGTCCGTGGTCAGGTGGACCTTGTCAGAAACGGCGTTGGTCAGGGCACGGATGATGTTGTCTGACACGTGCTGGTGCAGGGCTGGGACGGCACATCGGGAAAAGTAGTGGCGGCTGGGGACCGAATACCGAGGGGCGGCCGCCACCATGAGGTTGCGAAAGGCCTCGGTCTCTACTAGCCTATAGGGCAGCATCTCCAGGCTAAGCAATCTGGAGATGTGCACATTAAGGGCTTGGGCGTGCGGGTGGGTTGCACTATATTTGCGTTTCCGCTCCAGCGTCTGGGGTATGGAGAGCTGAACGCTGGTGGATGCTGTGGAGGATCGTGGAGGCGACGATGGGGTTTTTGTGGCAGGGTCCTGGGCAGGGGGCTGACTAGCAGCTGACACAGGGGAAGGAGCAGTGGTGTGCACGGCCGGAGGTGAACGGGCTTGTTGCCACTGAGTGGGGTGTTTAGCATTCATATGCCTGCGCATACTGGTGGTAGTTAAGCTAGTAGTGGTGGAACCCCTGCTGAGCCTGGTTTGGCAAATGTTGCACACCACAGTCCGTCGGTCATCCGGTGTTTCCTTAAAGAACCTCCAGACTTCTGAAGATCTAGCCCTCGCCGCAGGAGCCCTCGCCACGGGAGCTTCACTAGTTGACACATTTGGCGCTGATGCACCAGCTCTGGCCCTGCCTCTCCGTCTGGCCCCACCACTGCCTCTTCCAACCTGTTCTGGTCGAGGACTCTCCTCCGTCTCAGAAGCACTGTGTTCACCCGGCCTCTCAACCCAGCTTGGGTCTGTCACCTCATCATCCTCCGATCCCTCAGTCTGCTCCCCCCTCGGACTTCCTGCCCTGACAACAACTTCCCCACTGTCTGACAACCGTGTCTCCTCATCGTCGGACACCTCTTTACACACTTCCACTACGTCAAGAAGGTCATCATCACCCACAGACTGTGACTGTTGGAAAACCTGGGCATCGGAAAATTGCTCAGCAGCAACCGGACAAGTGGTTTGTGACTGTGGGAAGGGTCCAGAAAACAGTTCCTCAGAGTATGCCGGTTCAAATGCCAAATTTTCCTGGGAGGGGGCAGACTGGGGGGGAGGAGGCTGAGGTGCAGGAGCTGGAGGAGTGGCGATTTCGGTGACATGGGTGGACTGCGTGGAAGACTGACTGGTGGTGGACAAATTGCTCGAAGCATTGTCAGCAATCCACGACATCACCTGTTCGCACTGTTCTGGCCTCAACAGTGCTCTACCACGAGTCCCAGTAACTTCAGACATGAACCTAGGGAGTGTAGCTCTGCGGCGTTCCCCTGCTCCCTCATCAGCAGGTGGTGTCTCACCCCGCCCAGGACCACGGCCTCTGACCCCTGCAGTAGTTGGACGCCCACGTCCCCGCCCTCGTCCTCTACCCCTAGCCCTCGGGTTAAACATTTTTAAAATGAGAGTTATAACTTTATTTTTTTTTTTACTTTTTTTTGTTTTTTTTTGTGTTTTTTTTTTTTTTTTGTGTTTTTTTTTTTTTTTTTAGTTTTTAAAACCAAACAATGCTATCCTATTGCTATGGCTATTTTCTAGCCAAGTATCAAAGCACACTACTATGCCAGATGAGATGACACTGAGTTAGTGCCTAATTGAAATCCAACCCCTACTAAATTTTCCCACTTCGGTCTTTGCTATGGATATGTGCGTCACTAAGCGCAGAACACAGCGGTCGCAAGTCTCACTACAAATTGCTCAGAATTGGCTAGTACATGCACTGCAGAAAGTACAGCCACCAGCAGATCAACCAGAAATCAAATATATAGAACGCTACTGTATGCGTAAGTAAGCTCTTTGTATTCTCCTATGGCTATTTTCTAGCCAAGTATCAAAGCACACTACTATGCCAGATGAGATGACACTGAGTTAGTGCCTAATTGAAATCCAACCCCTACTAAATTTTCCCACTTCGGTCTTTGCTATGGATATGTGCGTCACTAAGCGCAGAACACAGCGGTCGCAAGTCTCACTACAAATTGCTCAGAATTGGCTAGTACATGCACTGCAGAAAGTACAGCCACCAGCAGATCAACCAGAAATCAAATATATAGAACGCTACTGTATGCGTAAGTAAGCTCTTTGTATTCTCCTATGGCTATTTTCTAGCCAAGTATCAAAGCACACTACTATGCCAGATGAGATGACACTGAGTTAGTGCCTAATTGAAATCCAACCCCTACTAAATTTTCCCACTTCGGTCTTTGCTATGGATATGTGCGTCACTAAGCGCAGAACACAGCGGTCGCAAGTCTCACTACAAATTGCTCAGAATTGGCTAGTACATGCACTGCAGAAAGTACAGCCACCAGCAGATCAACCAGAAATCAAATATATAGAACGCTACTGTATGCGTAAGTAAGCTCTTTGTATTCTCCTATGGCTATTTTCTAGCCAAGTATCAAAGCACACTACTATGCCAGATGAGATGACACTGAGTTAGTGCCTAATTGAAATCCAACCCCTACTAAATTTTCCCACTTCGGTCTTTGCTATGGATATGTGCGTCACTAAGCGCAGAACACAGCGGTCGCAAGTCTCACTACAAATTGCTCAGAATTGGCTAGTACATGCACTGCAGAAAGTACAGCCACCAGCAGATCAACCAGAAATCAAATATATAGAACGCTACTGTATGCGTAAGTAAGCTCTTTGTATTCTCCTATGGCTATTTTCTAGCCAAGTATCAAAGCACACTACTATGCCAGATGAGATGACACTGAGTTAGTGCCTAATTGAAATCCAACCCCTACTAAATTTTCCCACTTCGGTCTTTGCTATGGATATGTGTGCCACTAAGAGCTAAACACAACGGTAGCAAGTCCCCCTGCTAATTCCTCACAAAATGGTACTAGATGCAAATTAAAATAAAAAAAGTAGAACGTTATTGTAGCCCTAAGAAGGGCTGTTGGGTTCTTTGAGAATCACTCCTGCCTAACAGTAAGCTAATAGAACACCCTAACGCTTTCCCTGACCAGCAGCAGCTCTCTCCCTAGCGGCATCCAGACACAGAATGATCCGAGCAGCGCGGGCAGCGGCTAGTCTATCCCAGGGTCACCTGATCTGGCCAGCCAACCACTGCTATCGACGTGTAAGGGTACCACGTCATGCTGGGTGGAGTGCAGAGTCTCCTGGCTTGTGATTGGCTCTGTTTCTGGCCGCCAAAAAGCAAAACGGCGGGAGCTGCCATTTTCTCGAGCGGGCGAAGTATTCGTCCGAGCAACGAGCAGTTTCGAGTACCCTAATGCTCGACCGAGCATCAAGCTCGGACGAGCATGTTCGCTCATCTCTAATATAGACATAAATTTTGCAAACATATAAACATAAATATTTTGCAAATAGCAAAATGATCATAATTAGAGAAAAGCAATGACTGTAGCACTGAGAAATATTATAATTACATTTTCTGAAGGTTACAATAGTCACCAATCAGTAGAAAGTCTTGAATGACTTTGGCACATCTGAGGCCATAGGACATCACTAGTCTCTTACACAGCTCTGGAATTCTTGTCCACTCTTCTGTCAGTCTCTTCCACAGCTCTGTGACTATTGTGGTTTTCTTGGCCTTCGTTTTGCCACCCAGGATTTTTCAGAGGTTTTCCATTGGGTTTAGATCAGGACTCTGGGCTAGCAATTTCATTGTTTCAATGTTTTCTGTTTCAAGGAACTGCTTTACCCATTTAGCTGTGGTACAAGGGGCATTGCCCTGCATCAAAATTGCTGACTGACTGAGCGAATAACACAAGGAAGGAACCACGTGTTGTTAAAGAAGGTTCTGATACACACTTGCATTCACTCTGCTATGTAGCTGTATGAGAGGTCCTACTCCTGCTGCAGAAAACATTCCCCAAACAATAACACTTCCTCCACCACCTTTCATTGACTTCTTTACACACTTTGGGCTAAGTCTTTTCTCAGTTTGTCAAAGAACATAATGTTTCCCATAAGATCCAAATAAATAAAATTTTCTTTGTCACTTAAATGAAAGATCGACCACTTCCACATGCGCCTCAGCAAAGGTAAGTCTAGCCTTTCCATTCTTTCTGCTAATGAGAGGTTTGGTCAATAGGCTTTCAGTCCAAATGCTTTTAAATGTCGAGATACACTGTATGATGAGACAGATCCTTACCTAACAGATACAACTTACTGGATTCATGGTTATGTGACAAATAAAGAGAAAAATGGTGTTGCCAGGAACAAGCAACTACAAAAACAGCTAAACATGTTGGAATGAAATGTGTCAGCAGGGGGACTGCTAAATTAAACCAATCTCCAATCCTCAACTCCTTGTAAAATATCTGGGAGTTCATAAGGTGCCTAATTCTAACTTTCCAAAGGGTCATTGAAGTTGTCAAACACTTGGACACATTTCAGTGGACTTTCCAGTAACTGTTCAACCGTAAGAATGATGAGGTCATAGAAACCATTTTCAAATTTCTGCCTTATCAAGGTAAGCAAAACAGCAAAGAAAGACTTGAGAAAGAATTATGTGTAACATACAGAAGCAGAACTTATAAGAAATTATAGGAATTAATGATAAAGAAAGCCATTTATAATATCAAATCAAAAAATATAATTTTATAATATAAAAATGTTTCTCTAATTTAGGTTAGGAGACGCAGAGGTTAACGCAGAGTTCAGGAGACCCCCATAAAAATAACAAACTTTTACCTCCTGCAGATCCGGTGCTCCTGTGACTTCTGGCTGGACGGCTTCCTCCTGTTTAGGACTCAGATGATGCGTTAAAGACTGCCTGCGTCATAAAGTGCGCATGTCACATGTCCTTACCTGCGCCACTTTGCAGGTCAATTGTATATTTTCAATTGTATTTTTTTAAAAATCAGATAAGGTTTATTAAAGCATATGTTAACAGTAGGGTAAATATATGTAGACAAAGAAAGCTGTACATGTATACACCATATTGTCACAGTATGACCTCATCTCAAAAGAAATCCCCCCTTCCCCTCCCTGTGTGGTCTAGCTGTCCCACTCCCAGTAAACAGAACCCCTATGCGGTCACATAACACCCTCATTCTATCACATACCTCTCACACCCCCAACATTCCTCCAGTGCGTATCCTCATCCATCGCCTCCACAACTCTTCCGTCCCCAGTCCTGGACATTCCAACCACTTTCCCCACTGTTTTTCAAACTTCCGAATTGCTTTCCTCTTGAGATATACTCCCAACTACATTCGAATAGTATTCTTCAATAGTAGCTTAATCTTAGACAATCCTGGTGGGTCAGCATCAAGACCGCGCAATGGTCTTTTGTACCTGATACAACATTTTCGCCACCACAAACTGCTCTGCCTTGGGGACATCTATATGTACAATTTTACACATGCAATTCACTCTCTCTCTCTGCTCGCTGACCCTCCATCTACCACATGCCAGACACGAGCCCTCTCCAGCTCCTGGACTTGGGAATGTGATGGTTACGCTCCTGTCAATCATCATGTGTGGGTGGGTAGTTAGGACGCTCAGCATCCTCAGTATATTTCCCTCTCCCTTATAATTATGTAACACAGGTTAGATTTATTTTTTTTTAAAAAAAACCTCTGCATACCAGTATAAGTGCACCTGTTTGCGTCACCCCTTTAACATCCTTTTCTTAGTTTTGATTTTTCAGAAACAAGGGAAGACTGGCTGTTTTATGTTAACCTATTCATACCCGACCTACTAATTCTTTCCAATGGCCGTAAATGATTAAAAAAGTGATTGGTTTAGTCATAGTAATCCTTAAAAATGTTAAGAAGAAATAAAGAATTATGAGCAGAAGTTTCGGTAACAAGCAATCTCTGTTCATATCACCAAAGACATTAGACATGAATTGAAAGTATCACTCCAGAGCATTTTGTTACCATGGCAGCATTGAAAGTGTAAAATAACACTTAAAATAATCATACTCTTCCTGATATGTTTGAAAATACCATGATGATTTTTTTTTCCAATGTTATAAAGTCTAAATGTAGAATATAGTGCATGCCAATAGCTTAAAGCGTACCTGTAAAGCTATAGTGATTTTACCAAATTATTATATTTGATTCTCCCTTTAACCCCTTAATGACCTCGCCCTCTTTTTTTTTTTTCTTTTCCATTTTTTCACTCCTCACCTTCAAAAATCTATAACTTTTTTATTTTTACATGTAAAGAGCTGTGTGACGGCTTGTTTTCTGTGTAACAAATTGCACTTCATAGTGATGGTATTAAATATTCCATGCCATGTACTGGAAACTGGAAAAAATTCCAGAAGCATTTTCTTGTGGTCTTGCATTTTACGGCTTTTACTGTGCCCCAAATGTCTACTTTATTCTTTGGGTCAGTACAATCACAGGGATACCAAATTTGTATAGGTTTTATAACGTTTTTGTACATTTACAAAAATGAAAACCTCCTGTACGGAAATTTTGGGGGGATTTTGCCGTCTTCTGCCGCTATTAACTTTTTCATACTTTGGTGTACGGAGATGTGGGTGGTGTCATTTTGTGTGACTTTTGATGAAGTTTTCAATGTTACCATTTTAGGACTTTAGGAACTTTTGATCACTTTTTATTGAATTTTTTATATTTTTCAAAATGGCAAAAAAGTGACAATTTCAACTTTGGCCCGATTTTCCGTTACGAGGTTAAACACAGTGAAAAAAATGTTATTATATTTTGATATTTCGAGCATTTTCACATGCAGCAATACCTAATGTGTTTATGATTTTTACTGTTTATTTATATCAGTTCTAGGGAAAGGAAGGTGATTTGAATTTTTAGTATTTTTTATTATAATTTTTTAAAACTTTTTTTAATTTTTACTTTCACTATTTTCAGACCCCCTGAAATGTTCAATTTAAAATGTGCAAATCGCACATTGTAATGAATGGGTTAAAAAAGCCTCAGGTCTTCGGAAGATTCAAGGCTGTTACGGCCACCGATCGCTGCCCCCGATGATGTCATGGGGAGCGACGATCGTCACCAAGAATACAGCGCCCATGCACCATCAGCAAAGACTTACTGGCTATGGAGAGGGCTCAGCCCATAAGCCCTCTCCATGTACCCTCACCCGAAGTGCGCGTACTATTACAGCGTGCGTCGGGAAGGGGTTAAAAACAAACAGGGCAATGCCTACTTTGTGCTGCTCATCCTTTTCTTTTCAAAGCTATGGCATTTTCTGTTCTGAAAATGTTTGACAAAAATCTTTCTCACCAGAGGTGAAGTGGGCGGTGACTAATGTCTGTCTGTCTGTGCCCTCAAGCTGAGGCCAGTTAGCTTGGGTTCAAGTCCAATCCAGGTCAACATCTCCAAAGACGTTGTATGTTCTCTCGTCGTTTGTGTAAGTTTCCTCTGGGACCTCTGTTTTCCTCCCACACTCAAAAAACATACTGGTAGGTTGCTTAGATCGTGAGCCCCATGGGGACTGGAACTGATTTGGCAAGCTCTGTGCAGCACTGCGTAATCTGTAGGTGCTATATAGGCGCTATATAAAGCCCACAGATCCCATGATGCCTTGTGTTCTCTCTTAATTAAATCCATTTAGTTTTGCACAAGTAAATCCACTGAACACTGCACAGTGCACATACAGTATGTATATGGTGTCTAGCCTGGCAGCTTCCACCACATTGACGAGCAGGGAACATGTAATAAGTGGAAGAAATCATAAGTACATGCAGTCTATAACCTGTGCTGTGTGAGCATTAAGGGTTAATAGCTTATCTGCACAGAGCTGATACTGCCGAGTACAAGTTAGGGGAAGGGATCAGCATAAGGAGAGAGACAGAGAAAGTACTGTAAAATTACAGACTAGGATGGAGGGACCGATAGGGAACAGGGAGATCTTGTATTTCACTATTTTGCACATGAGACATCTGCATTCACTGTCTTGGACACATCCAGCTCTGCTACATACACACATGACCTCCTACTCTTTGAGCAGGGAGCAGTAGCTCCTCCCCTCCTATGAAACCAACAGAGAAGCAAAGTGTAAGTACAGTACAGATTCATAAGGCTTATCAGCACATGGAGAGTAAGCAGCCATTGCAGCAATGAGGTAATCTTAGGGGGATAGCAAGGAAACTGCTGCATAGAGGTAACAAAGATAATAAGCAAAGTTGTTTTAGATCCCAAGAGCTAGTTATTTGTGGTAAAAAAACAGTTACTCTTTAATGTACCAGCAGATTGTGTCCAGGGGAGAATACTCCTTGTTGTAGTGTGTAAAACACATATCTGCATGCCAACTTTACCCTGTTATTCTCTATCAGCAGTGTAAATGACCATACTGTCAAAGTTATAAGGACACCCTTTTCAATACCTTTTTGATGACTGATTGTCATCAGTGTGTAATCCATTGCTGAGCTTAATGTCTGCAAAAATGGTCTCTGTGGCATCCATATGTCATCCGTTTTTTTATGGAGATGACAAAAATGGAAGGCTGACAAATAATGTCACTATTTTCTCCCAATTCCTTGTATGGTAACATAATTTGTTACCAAGAAACTGATTCACAAACAAAGATGGCACATGGCATCCATATTTTTCACATCCCCTTAAACTTCTATTAAAAGGGCCTTGCTTGAGTTTGGTGATGGGTGAGGTGGGGATGATACTGAAAATTTGCATGTGATGAGTCCGGTGCATACCCAACCTCTTAACCCCTCTTTTAGGTTATAAAACTAGCCCAATATATTGTGAGAAATATCATATTTCTCCCCCATTGTGGCCCCCACATAGTATCATGCCCTCTTCTTTGTATTATGCCTAATTTTCTGTATCTCCACTTGGACCCTTTTCTATTGGACCCTATTTAAAATGTGCTCCATTCTCTACTTATAGTGCTTCTTTTTTTCTAGCCTCCTTCTCATGATGCCCCTTTTTTTTAACCCCTTGATTTATGCACCAACTGTAGCAGCAAAAATGATCCCATTTTTGGAACCATTTGTTTATGGCATACAATTGGAGATTTTAAAGCGTACACACTCAATGTGATGTGCACAGATACCATGGTATGATATCTACATACTTTTAACAAGTACAGTATTAAGACCCTCTAAGATGACCAATTCCATTCAGCACAAAAAGCTGTTTCTGAACTTTCACTTAATTTGTCAGTGTGGGGAACTCTGCCGAATCAATTACTGTAATTGATGTGATAGGTGTCTTGAACATCAGTTAATTAATTCAGCACAGATACTTGGAACTGCATGAGCAAGTAACTGGGAAGTTCAGAGCAGAACACTTTGTAACAAGCAGAGGAGGTAACGTCAGAACGTTAAAATGTCTACTAATAGGTCAATTTTAAATCTTAGGCAATAAAGCCACATAGTGTATATTGTATCTCCTTCCCATAGGAAGAGTGTTGCATTGCTTTACCCCAAAGTGGAACAAAATAGATACACAGTAACATGTTATTGAGAAAAAAATATTTGACAATTGTTTCAAAATTATATATTGCAGGAGAATCTGACAATATTATAAACAACTTGGTTGGAGAAAATGGTCATGAAATGGTCAACAAACATTGTTACCACAGATTTTTAGTTGGTTGTATGATAAAATAACCTTTGTTTTAAAGAAGATTTGAAAGTGGAACTTAGACCACAACATCTACTTCACTTCTGATGTGTCAACTGTGCCATAAAAAAACCTTCTAGCGCTCTTAAAGCACCTATGTCTGTAGTCATTGACAGTATTTCTACTAACTTGGTAGATGGAACAAAAGTGTTTTTACAATTATAGATAATAAGGATTGTTAGTTTTGGGAAAACTCCTATGCACAGGCAATAAAGCCATTTGGTAGAAATGTGCAGATGAACTAATCTACTGAAAGATATGGAAACTTAGTGATCCTAATAGATTTTTGGTGACTTCAGCCGCCCAGAGCAAACAACAATGGTGCTGTTGTCTCCTTATACTTCAAAGGTGGTTTCAAGTCCTGCACCTCAGGAGGAAATTGGTTGTAGTCATTTTTCAGGCCAGAACTTTTATTCTCCTCATTAATGTACAGTATTCTTACTCCAATATAGAAGTCACCATTCTACCCCGTGGATTCTAAAGGTAACCTATCAGTTCTGTGAGCTCCTTTAAAAAGTTTGAAGAACATCTATTACTTATTCTATTATCATGTTATGTCTTCGCTATTGCCAATTCTTGGCCACTACATTATTCTTTTTCATGTTTTTGTCGGAAATCATTGTCATCATTTCTTTACTTCTGGAATATTGAAGAAATTGACATATTTAGTTACTCTTACTCTTCTTTCTGTCTATACATTTCCCTGCCTTGTACTTTCATATCTGTTCTGTCAGAAGAGTAAAGTATTTGAACACCAGAGAGAGCAGAAAAAACATGAAAGTGAAAATGTGTGAATAATGCTTCTATTTAGCTGTCATCACACTGCCCCCCAATTTTGAAATCAAAACCTTACAGAGAAAAGGGGTGAAGGAGGAAAACCTGTAGAGAGACGAGGCAAGGACACACATTGAGTACTTGACCATGACTACCAATCTCTGGCACAGCAGTCAGACTAAAGGAGCATGTAACACTGTCCGTAGTCCACAGACACACAATGGGAGAGAAAAATATGTGGTAGGTGTACAGCACATGTATTCCATAGGAAGCCGATAGAGCTGTAAGTCTTCTTTATTGAGTGAGTAGTAACAATGCAGCATGCATATACAGGAAAATTATCAACGTGTATCGGCTTCCTAAGGAATACATGTGCAATACACCTACCACCAATTTTTCTGTAGCCTATTGATTCCACCACAACTTGCCCCAAATGCATAGTTTAATTGTGCAACCCCTTACCCAAAAATTACAGTTGTGGTTGTTCCTACAGTAGAAGCACTAAAATGATTGATACATTATAACTCCATTTCCATTCTATTTTTCCCATGGGGAAAAACATGAAAAAAAAACTATTAATGTGCTTTTTACCATTTTGCTCACATATAAAAAGCAAAAAGACTGGTAAGCTGTTACTTTCATTGTTTTATGTAATTTCAGTAGCTCAGTTGTAATTACTGTAATCCTGACAGTAAAACACTGGCCCCTCTAAACACTAACAGATAAGTGATCAGGACCTCCTGTACTGTAATAGTTAAAGCACACAAACCTGTTACTGACAAAAACAGGTCAAAGCTTCTTTGTCACTGTGTCAAGTATCCAAATTACTTTTATCCAATCAGGGAACAAAATGGATCTGTTCTTAATCAACTGGCCAGCTCACCAACCTGACAACTATGATAACCTCTACTTGTGAGTAAGGACCACTTGACCTAAATTGTCTAGTCTGTGAGGAAGTTTCTTTTCTCTTCAGCTGCAGACTTAATTTATTCAATTCCGTAAGATCATCCGATGCAATGGTGTTCCTTATATTCTTATAAAAGAAGTCAGGAAAGACAACAGGTTCAGTATTAATAGGTGCACACAGGAACCGCGCAAGGGGCAAAATAATGATACATCTTGGTACATTACAATATGAGTAAACAGAACATAGTATTCATATAAATAAAGAAAACAGAGAACAGCCAAATGACAGTAAAAAGGGAAGTGTAGAAGTTGCGGAGGTTCACATACGTAAGACTGATACTCTTCTAATAGATCACCCTAATGGGGAGGTAACCTGAAGAGCACAAGTGAACAGTTGTGAGTTGTGTCTACTTGGCAAGAGGTAAAACCATAGGAATGGGGGAGGGAAGTCAGAAGTCATTACAAGGAAGGGGAGGAAAAAGGATCCAAGTAGTCACTTACTTGGTGTAATATTACAGAATGTAGGTGTCGACTTAAAGCCTATCCAGGGTGTCCAAGTAAGGTGCACCTCTCGCCCGAGGCAGCTCCATCCACCACGAGTTCCTCCATGTGCTGGAGGAGTAGGTTCTCATCAAAGAAATCTGTAATTGAGGGAATTCTCATGAACTCCCACAGCCTTGGGATTAATCCCCTAACTGCAATTCGCAAGTACCCCACAAGGATCGTTTAGCCCTGACAAGTTGGGGAGGCGCTTTTATGTAGCTGCCTGCTTGAGTAGTTTTTGACTGAAGCAATGTAGGAAGACATCTTTCTATGCCTCAAGGCTCTGGCCCATAGTTTTCCAGGCTTATTGCCCCATTAGTAAAAGGAGCGGAGCCTTTGCTGTTTTGCATCCAGAAGAGTGCTATTGTCATGACCGACTGATATGAGTTCCAAGTTGTGCGATCTGTTTATGTTTAGATTCTAATGAGGTAAGCTTAGTCAATAGTTCCTGAAGTTTCACTCTCTTTTCTTTTTTCAATGTTTCCCATCTAACTTTGGGGAATGGGTCCCATCTCCAGTGAGGTCAAGTGTGAAGGTAGCCGACGTTCCCCTAAGTTCGTCCATACATATCTGTCATGCTTGTTCTAGGAAGGCGCCCTGTCCCATGTTGGGTGCATAGATGCTGGCAAGGGTGTATACTGTGCCCTGTATCTCACATCTAAGAAATAAATAGTGAGCATCCTCATTTGCTTTAACATCTAATACAGTGCATGGTGCATGTTTTATGTATAAAAATGGATTGGTGCTCTTGAAGACCTGCAGGAAATATCAGTTGGTAGTGGATGGGGCTTGTCCAGTCTTGAAGTGTTTCTCCTGGAGGCAAAGTATGTTAACTTTTTGCCTATGAAAAAAGCAGAGAACCTGAGAGCATTTCTCTGGTATATTAAAGGGAACCTGTCACCAGGAGACCAATTTTTAGCATTTCCCCAGTCCCCACAGAGCATAGTACATACTCTGTTTTTGTATTAAAAAATTGGTTTTATAAAAAAAAATATATGTTATATTGTACCTTTCATTAGCATCTGCTGTGTGACTAGGCAGTTGCCTAATAGGAGGGGCTGGAAAGGAGCAGTTTCCCCCCCACCCTTGGGAAACATGTGACCTTTTCAAATATATGAATAACTCCCAACATTCGGGATTGGCTGTAGAGGAGTAGGGGGCGTCGCTAAGCCAAGTGATGGGTGTTTTCATATATTTGAAAAGGTCACATGTAGTAGCTGTGGGGGGGAACTACTCCTTTCCAGCCCCTCCCATTTGGCAACTGCCTAATCACACAACAGATGCTAATGAAAGGTACAATATAACATATCTTTTTTTTTATAAAACCAATTTTTAATACAAAAACACTTTGGCAGTGTATGTACTATGCTCTGTGGGGACTGGGGAGTGCTAAAAATGGATCTCCTGATGACAGGTCCCCTTTAAGGCCTTTTGTGGTAAATGAGGCAAATGTTAGAGTGGACAGCTTTCTGGGATGATCGGCTTGTCACTTATGGATATGTGAGAGGGAAGAGCATTAGAGAGAGATGGGGTAGTCAAGGTAGTGAAAAATCAGGGAGAAAGGAGGTATAGGCAACAAAGACAATGCAGTCCTAGCAAACATGTATAGCAAGAGGTAAAGTACAGGAGATAATATTCTCCATGGTGGGCCAGAAAGATTAATTTTGAGAAAAAATGAATGGAATCCGGGACAAGTTATTACTCTGGGCAGAGGACAACATTCTTTGCTTCCAGTAACCTGACAGAGGGGACAGACATGAGAAGACAGTAGTTTAGAATATGAAATATGTCTCGTTTAACCCTTTATGACATAACAGAAGACGCTTTTTGCTACTTATGCAACACATGTTAACTCATAACCCAAAAAGTGCATAGAGCAGTCATTAGTCCTCCATGGTCCTGTCAGTAGAGAGGCATCTGCACATCCGCTGATGTTATGGCCTGGGTGTTCCTGGCCATGTCATCGGCATCTCATCCCATGCGGAGTTTCTTCTGGATGGGGAAAGGGGTTCATCCTTTGTCGCATTCAAGTCGGGTAGTGCCTCTGCAAGGAGGCCTGTGAACAAGCGAGACATGTACTTTGTCAGTTCTAGTGTGCAGCGCAAATGAAAGCCCCAACTGTTGGAGATTTTTCTATCTTCCAGCATCGCGAGTAGGGGAAGTAGCATTGCTCTCTGCCATAGAGTGTGACGGGAGAGCTTAGGAAATAAGGCTATTCAGTCTCCTTCAAAGTCCAAATCCCCTTTATTTTTTGCTTTCTGAATGATTTGTTTTCTTAGTGAGAAGTAATGGACTCTGCAGATGTCATCTCGCGGATGTGCTGGGTCCGATCTCTTCGCTCTAAGCACTCTGTGGGCCAGGTCTAGCTCGATGGAGGTCTTCACTGGTCTCTCTAGTAGCATATTGAAGATACCTGTGGGGGTGAAGATTAGGTCAGGAGCTTGTTTCGCTTCAGGTAGACTGCAGATTTGAATGTTGTTGCATCTGTTCCATTTCTCAAGTTCAGAAGTGATGCCAGTTACCTCTAATGAGATGATTGAAAAGTAACCTTGAGGACACCTCATCTTTAGATATTTAAGTTTGGACCTCTTGCAGGTCCCATCTCAAGACCCAACTAAGATCAACACCCAAGCCATCCATATCCCTTTTTAAGGGCAAGAGAGCAAGTAGCGCTTGCACCTATGGATGTCCCTTGAGGGAGAGATTTGCTTCCTCAGGCAGAGGTAGGACATTGTGTATGGTAGTTCTTCTCGGGGTCTCCTGGGGTACATGCTGTATCTGCTGTGCACTGCCTCCAAGCCGGGAGCAATAAGGGGAGAACTGCTGCAGCACTCGGGGGAGCATGGTTCTCTGGTTGCTGTGGCTGTTCTGCAGTCTGTGCCCTGTGCGCAAGATGGCGGCACCCGAGGAGCTAAACTGTGGGACACCGCTACTGAGTGTTGGGTTGTGGGGCTCCCTGTGCCTCCTGGATGCTCTGTGTGACCCTAGTTTGCCCATGTACAAGGGGTAAGTGTCCCGATTGCTCTGGCCTGGAGCATCTGGCATCATGGCTAGACATGCCCTACGCCTTCCCTTTTCTTATTTTCCTAAGATCAGCTGTTCTTACTCTTTTGTTACTTTCAGGTATGAAAATATATTTATTAGAATTATACAATTTGTGCAGCCTCTCAATATGAAATAGATGGTCATTTCTTCACTTGTGAATGCAATACTAACACATTTTTGGATGTCCATGTGCAAAAACACACGCAGAATAATCTATACATGGTAGTGTATAGGAAAAAAATCTGTAACAAACAGCTCGTCCTGGGAAAGTGCACACCCATATGCAGAGTATGGAGCAATCCCAAAAGGGCAATACCTCAGAATATGAAGAAATTATTTTTAAATAATAACATTTTGTGTACATGTCCATAACTTATGAGTCAGATTCACAAATTGATAGGATTATCAGGGAGAAAAGGTCCTTGATTGCCATTAAAAGAGAAAGAAGAGAGCTCAGGACAACCAAGGATAATCAGTACATTTGATGAGGCACATGAAGAAGAAATCCAGTGGTGCAAGATGGGTACAAAACATTTGAAAGACCAAGACCGCTCATCACACTGGGCAAAATACTTTTCTAGTGACTGTCAAGCAAAATCAATGCCCAATTCAGTACTTACCTGATTATCTGACATTGTCCTGATTTGTGACATATTTTATATCCAGGATTAAAAAATGTACTGTAAAAGGACATCTTGATACCGATGACTGCCCTGGTTGACATCAACATGATCATATAAATTCATACAGCTGACCGTGGACGCCCAGCATGGCCCCCATGAGAACACTGCATCACTTCCAGCCTACGGTGCATTCCAGCCCCGCAGAGGGCTGAAGAGCTGAGCAACACCTACTTCTCTGTTAATGTGAGACCATGAAGGGAGCGCCCAGCGGAGCCACGGTTATTAGTTTAAAAGGGCGCTTACTTGAGCATAGCATGTTCACTACCTTTACTGTGCATGCCGTTATGCTGCCCAAATCTTTAATCTCCCTTATGATCCAGCTAACAAGCTGGGAAAATGTTTAGGAGAAAGAGAATCACCAGAATAAGACCTAGTATCTAGAGAGGAAAGAATAGAGATAGGATGTAGTGAGGTTAGAATCTTTTGAGTATCTTAAAGGTGATGCCATATATTAAAGGAATGGTTGCAAGACTATAAGAGTGATGATTGGAATTGCTGTAGGAGACTAATAATCTAAAGAGGTAAAAGGAAAACAATACCGGCCTGCTACACAGAAAAAGTAAACTCACACCAATGTCTATTGTGGCATCATTCCATACACCTATGTCTTGCATGTGAATAAAAGGCAGGGTCGGACTGGGGGTCCTTGGGACCACTAGTAAAACTGATTATGGGGGCCCACCTACTGCTACATGGAAAGTACTTTTGTATTCTTAGGCCATACGTACAGAATGCATTTTCATTACATTTTGAAAGGCACTGCAAATGCTTAAAGGAAACCTACCATTTAGAATGGCAGGGGTAAGCTGTAAGTACCAAGCACCAGCTCAGGGTGAGCTGGTGCCGG
This sequence comes from Engystomops pustulosus, assembly GCF_040894005.1. Classification (NCBI taxonomy): domain Eukaryota; kingdom Metazoa; phylum Chordata; class Amphibia; order Anura; family Leptodactylidae; genus Engystomops; species Engystomops pustulosus. Next base: position 131,732,405 of record NC_092414.1, read on the forward strand.
CACTTACTTTTGTTAGTGTTATAAACCGCGGTATCGCGGTTTTAACACTTTTTAAACTTTAGAGCAGGAGAGGCTACGGCGCGCGCAACATCTCCGCTATTTCCTATGTAGGCGTGCACACGATTGTGCGCACGCAGAGCCGAAGCCTGTTCTGGTCTAGAGTTTAAAAAGTGTTAAGACCGCGATACCGCGGTTTATAACACTAACAAAAGTAAGTACCGGCACCAGCTCACCCTGAGCTAGTGCTCGGTACTTACAGCTTACCCCTGCCATTCTAAATGGTAGGTTTCCTTTAAGGCAAAACAAATCATAAGACACATCAGTACTAATGAAGGTATGTTTTACCCAATGTGTTTGCAATGTATTTATAAACACAATGCAAACACATAGGGGTACATTTACTAAGCTCTGTGCGCCAGTTTTCTGTTGGATTTTACACGTTCTTTTATATGCAAACTGCTTGCACATGTATTTAAGAAGTGTCTGCACCTTATATGTGTCGCACGCAACACTTAAATAGGCGTTCCGGTGCACAAACACCACATTTAACATGCAAAGTCTGACAGAAGTGTGTTGTATGCCCCATGTTAAAGGTGTGCCGTAATTCATGAATCTTGTGCACGCAGTACACTACACAGTGTGCACTCTTTTAATAAATGTTCCCCTTAATGTGAACACAGCCTAAGAACATGTGCACAAGACCAAATGATTTCAAGTGCCTCTGTAGAATCTCCTCTATGAACGCAGTTATGTTTATGCCTAAATGCTTGCATTTGGTAAGTAGTAATATGTTTTGCCGTGTTAAAAAAACATTTAAGTCATAAGTCTAAACACATCTGTGTTCAGGGAGGACATACAGTGAATATTAAAGGTGATGTGAATCGCAAACAGATGAAAGTTTGACAGAAACAACATCCATAAGTTCCTGCTGCCTTATTGTCCTTCTGCCCCACAGTATCCTCTCTCTCACTAGCCTACTTAGCTGAAATTTCACTGGGACACATGACCCTCCCTCTTATACAGCTTGTTCAGATGTCCTGGGTGACCAATCAACGTCATGCTCATACCCAACAGGCAATTAACCGACTTTTCTGCTTTAGCCAAACACTGAATCTGAACTTCTGGCTGAAATCTATGTTCAGGGGCCTGAATCCACAGTGTTCGGTACGAACCGTACAGTACAACATGAGACAAAAGAACTCATATGCTTTACTCTGAAATTCCTTTGTGATTATAGCCTTCAGTCTTCTAAGGTTGACACACCTGAATATGAGGATTTTCTGTCATTTTTCTCAACTAAAACATTGTTCTGTTTGATCAGAAGAGCCATTTTCAGGTCTCTCCAGAGAAATTTGATTTGTACCACTCCAGTACTGTCACGGGTGCTCCCGAGATCCCTGTCTCGGATCGGGGGTGCACCCGTGCCTCCGCGGGGTCCGGTGGCCAGCTTCCCTCACCTTCACCGGCTCCCGGGCCGTCCTCTGCTGCTTCCGCGGCTTGGCCTAGGAGACGGGGACGCGCGCGTGCCGGCTCGCTAAGATTTAAAGGGCCAGTGCGCCATTAATTGGAGCTGGCCATTTAACTAATTCTATTTAAGCCTGCCTCTTCCTGCAAGCTCTTGCCGGATCTTTGTGCCTCACAGCCTGAGAGAAAGCTATTCTGCAATTTGCCTGCGATTCCTGCGTTCCTGGGTCTTCTGCGTTCCTGTGTCTCCTGTGTACCTGACCTCCTCCGTGTTCCAGTGTTACCTGACCTCCTCCGTGTTCCAGTGTTACCTGACCTCCTCCGTGTTCCAGTGTTACCTGACCTCCTCCTTGTTCCAGTGTTACCTGACCTCCTCCGTGTTCCTGTATTACCTGAGCTCCTCCGTGTTCCCGTGTACCAGTGTTCCTCCGTGCTGCTGTCCTGTGTGCTGTGTTCCCGTACCCTGCTGCTTTGACCTCCTGTTGCTGACTCTGCACCGGACTCTGACGTTGCACCTCTGCCGCCTGCCCTGACCTTGTGCCTGGACTTCGACCATGAGATTGTCTGCCTTTTCTGTACTTCTACCTTGGCCGCCACTGCAGATAAGTCACGCCTGAGGAACGACCTGGTGGTACCACGCCCCAGCTTGTCTAACCCACCTTGCGGCGGGCTCTGGTGAAAACCGGGTACCACTTAGACTCCGGTCCCAGGTAGTGGCTTGTGTCATCGTCTGCAGTGGTCCAGAGGATCCACACCTGCAAGCCTGACAAGTACTTTCACTGAATTATCTCTTATCCACTCCTGTGTTGTCTTGGCTGTGTGATTTTTGGAAGGTGAAATCTTAGTTTTTAGCTATGTGACCATTGGATTCTTTGCCACTTGTCTCACCTTCACCCTAGATTAACTTATTTGTTGGGACAGCCAGATCTTGGAAGAGTTGTGGTTATTCTAAACTTCTTTCAATTAAAAATTATAGACAATCCTGTCTCCAAACTCTACATAACGTTTTTACTTCTCATGGCTTGGCTTTTGTAAGCTATAAGTTCTGTATATAAGAACAGCAGGCTAGGAAATCATTAAAACTAGTTTTCATATTATAGTTAACCTTTTTTTGTTGTTTTCTTTAATTTGATTGGATCAAAATACTTGCAAACCGAGCCACAAAGGGAACAAAAAGCAATTGCTCATGGGCCTTGACAATTCAGATCCTCTATACATCAACAAGCAAAGGATGGTTTCAAGAATTAGAAAAAGGATATAGATAAGAATAATATAAACATTTGGATATGTATGAAAATTAAAACTTATGCTGCTGTTATAACAAAGGATTGAATGTATTGCTTTATAGATGAGATCTCATACATTAGAAGGGATTTATATAACCATAGGAAAGGGTAAAATATTACTACTTGATATTTAATTTTTCTTATCTAAGCATTCACAAACCTACCAAAATTGATCCAACACAAAGCTAAGACAATTCCTGACCTATAGATAGAAAGGTGTAAGTTAAATACCCGCCATGTGTCACCGATAAGTACTTAGTCATGATGGAACTTCATATGGAGAGTATGCAATAAACCCTTGGTATCCCAATAAACCAATAGTCCAAGTGTTTGCATATAACATGAAATAATGTCATTTTAATGTATTTATTAAGAACACCAAAACTTTGCGAATAGAATTCGCTCAGCAGTATTCTCATTGGGATTAGATTTCAGGTTTCTGTACTTGATTGACAGATGCCTTTTAGGACTTTTTCTTTGGAGAAAGCTGGGTGTGAGTTTGAGTTCAGATTGTTTGCAGTATTGCTTCAATGATGGACAGCTGAACCAATCAGCTGCAGGGGGCGGCATTCATAACTCCATTTATATCCTGGCCATTTCCATTAGAGGATGCTGGTTAATTCTCAGTCTTCTTTTCTGGGAATATTATTTGTGCTACTGTTTGCTATATCTATAATTCTGGTTTACGCTTTTGGGTCTCGTTCCTAGTCTATTCTTTACAGTTGTGAATTTTGTGTTGTATTAGCTATCACTGCTGTGACCCAGACATCTGACCTTGCTTTTGTGTGTCTTGTTTTGTATCCACACTTTGACGTAGGGAGGAACTGTTTTCTTGTTTGTTCCATATTGCTTAGGAGATGCAGAGACATATAGGCAGGGCATTTAGGGGGCTGGAGCTTAGGGCTCAATGTCCTGTCTTGTCTGTCCTTCCTCAAACCAACTCCCCCCATTACAAATTCTCAATAAAACAATTTGTGTACAAATAAATTTTAATGCAGGAGGCACATTAATAAATCAGTGAAACGACTCTTCAAGCCCCTGGGTATTATAAAGTATAATCTATTCAAATGTTTGAATGATTCTTGAAAGCACAATATACAGCACTATCAATTCTGAATGTGTCTTCTCGCACAGTACAATTCCAGCAGATAACTTAAGGTTAACAATTCATCATTATGGAGAAAAGTTAATATAGAACAGAGCAGAATTCTGGATGAAGAATTAGACTGTTGAACAGCTCAGAGATAATCAGGATTTTAGTGGATACTGAAATGATCAGATTAGAAAGAGGTTATCAGCTCGGTTAGTTCAAGAGCTGATTTCTTAAGAGATTATGTCATCAGCACACAGGACTTAGAAATTGCATATTTATGTTTAGATTAAAAAGACATTTGGGAGCTTTCTATATATAAATGTCTAATGCTTGAAAAAAGTTGAAGTATACAGGTTTATATTATGAAATATATATTGCGTGTAGACATCCTGTAGACAGGAGCATGTTTGTAAAAGAGTAACTTTATGTTGTTTATATGCTGTTTATATAAATTGTATATAATACAAAGTTCTAGTTGATCCATTATCTGTAACTACTATAAATACAGCAGAAACTAGTTCCATCAATTATTCTTAGCCCTCTAATCTGTAATGGATGGATGCACTAAGAAAGGTCAGGTAGGTGATAACATAAAATTCTCTGCTTAGGGAAAGGAATAATGCTATAAAGCATAGTTCAAAAGTGCAGATTTACAAATTGAGGGAGTATGCTTGTGACCATATGTCAGCTAAACCGGGTATGACTGGCCCACCAAAGTATCCTCTGGTGAACCTCTAAGGTCCAGTAGAAGTCAGCCACATTTGAAGGTGCCTTAGGATCTAGAGTCTATTTTCTGTTTTTTTCAGTTAATTCACACATAATAATTTATTTTTGATGGGATTCTGATTCATACAACAAAGTCTGGAAGATTTTACTAATGCAGAATCCTCTCTAGCCCTAATCCTGTCTGTTCCTTGAATTGTGAATGAGTGAGCTGGACTTTCCTTCCACCATTAGCATGATGTTCTTTTTTTCTGGGGGGGTCCAATATTCCTAAGTCCTAAATTGATCTGAATGCAACATTTCTGTTACATGTAGCCACAACAAGGTGCATATATGCTTCAAATGGACTGTTTCTGTACCTTTTATATGTCATATATTCCATTAAAGGAAGAATAGAAACTCTACTAAATTGCCAGATGAAATCTTTCCTTTCTCCATACTTCTAGGTAAGAACATATCCAATCTCTACACAACACATAATGAAACACATGAGGGGTCATTTATCTTTAGTTGGGACATTTGTGCATTTTCTGGGTTTTCGACTTGTTTCATTTATCTTAAATGGTGATCTATCAGCCATGTTGGTTTTTTCACCTTTTTTTTTTAAGTCACACAAAAGTCTCAATGGGGCACATGTACTTACCAGGTCACTTGAGTTGACTAAAAGTGCATTATTTGTCTATAATGCTGCGTGTGGCAATTCACTAAGATTGTGGCCAGAAATCATGAATGTGTCACTTCCCCACTCAGGTCCGAGTTCACCATCTATTTTGCGGTGCAGCTTTAACATAGGGCATGCGACACAATTTGAAAGTGAAATACTGCACTTGGATCTAATCAGGGGGACCGTCCGACAGCAAGCCCCCTAATTTGTGTTGCATGGAAGCCACCGCAGCTGTGCCACAAAAGGATCGCGTGCGACACAATCTCAGCGCAGACACTTCTTAAATACCTGTGCAAGCCGTTTTAGCCATGAAGAATGTGCACAGTCTGAAAAAAGCGCACCTTGTGACCCTTAGTAAATGTGCCCCAATATCTTCTGCATCCATATTTTAAACTTTTGCCTATGAATGCTAAGGACTGGAGTTTTTTTGTGCAGCCAAAATTGTGCCATTTTACTGCAATTTACACCAAAATTTTTATTTTTTTGTATGCCCAACTCTGGATTTTAAAGATATATCTAACTTTGCTAGGTTCATGGAAGGGGAGGCCAGATTCAGAACCCCACTGATCTGATATTGATGGCCTACTGTAAAGATAACGCATCAATTTCAAAACACTGGATAACCCTTTAATACTGAGCAATTATCCCCAGACATTCTATACAATGTAACACAATTCCCTTTTCTATCACCAATAAACTTCCCACATGTGGATCAATAATCTACCCTAATGTAGCGAGAGGCAGCTCTTGTTTTATAGCCACACAATGCCCATTGCTGGATGGGCTTTAGTGCTAAATCTGCTGTAAAACAGTACATTAAAGTGTCCTCTTTTCTACAGTGTGAAGATAATACATCTGAAAACAAAACCTCTGTACCACAATTAAGTGTATTGCTGTCATTTCTGTCATTTCATTCCACCTCTTCTACTACCTAGCCTCTATACATTGGGCATAACATATACAATGGTCCACATTTTCCAATAATTGGTTTATTATCTATGTGGAAATCTGCATTTGGACACTTTGGTGGCTCAGTGGTTAGCGGTTAGTTAGTGGTTAGCAACTATACATTACAACCTAAGCTGCCTTGCTTTATAGAATGTATGAAGATTTTCTTACAAAATTCAAATCTATCTCTCAATCTACCCAAACACTGTTATAATACACTAATAATGTATTTTTTATGGTACTAAGATTAATTCACAGGATGCAGATGTTACGAGACTGCACTTTCAAGAGACAAATAATAGATCCAGTTTACTGCCCTATATTTGAGTACCATGAGAAAATGAAACTGAAAAATCTCATAACCTGTACCCACTACAAGCTTAAGCCCCTGCCAAACAGGTTAAGGACTCATACACACAAATATTGTTAAAGGGATCAGGCATAAAAATAAAGTTTGCACATGCTTGCATATTTTTCTATGGCATCATACACATGGCTGTGCTTTCCACAACCCCACGTGTGAGCAAAATGCCTAGGTATTTAGCACATACACAGGACAATCACCTTGTATGCAGACCTCACATACAGATAGCACACCGGCCGCAAACAATCTACTACAGGTGTGGTTAGGCTTACAAACAATGTTGGATCCTCTTTAGGGCTGTATGGTTTGCCGCCCAGGGCCCCACAGTCTCACAGTGATCACCTCATTAGTTCTGCTGCCCCTGCTTTGGACCATCAGTAAGTCTCTGTAATTATATTTCCTCTCCTGCAGAGAAGATATAATTACAATGGCCAGTAAGTGACAGCAACTAGCAGTCTGTGCTGCTCCGTACTGCTCTCTGCTCTTCTGGTTAGTTATGGACAGCTTCTTCTTAGGGAGGTGGATCATTAGGCTCATCTCACTAAAAAAGAGACGGCTCTTCTGGCTCCATAATGACCCCCCATGTAATTAAATAGGGAATTGTTCTCAGGCAGCCATCTATCCCCACTTAGCTTTTAACCTGATTTTTTTTCAGGGGGCATGAATACCATGCAATGGGCATGATTATATCATTGGGGATGTGGTTAAGTGAGTCGACGACTCTCAGCCCTGAGATGACTACTCAATCGTGAATGACCCATCACTACTTCCGGTGAGCTGGGACACAACAAATTTACAGTATTCCTGCTACAAGCAGACAGAGGAGAGAGGAAGATGGGAAAGACCCTGACTGTCTGACATACTTCCCTGCTGCTTATTAACTCCTACTTAGTGACTCCTGAGTTGGTCCTGGATCCTGTACTGAGCTTCACACGATTCGCTTCATCTACACTCTAAAACACATGTCAAGTATATCTGGATTAATTTCCCCCTGAACACATGCTTGTTACTCATGATGTGCTTGAAATGCATCTCAACCTCTATTGTGCACAATCATGGTGCAGTGAGCACACCATGTTTAACCGTATCCGTGAATGAGCTGTGTAGACACTAGGACCTATGGGCTCCACCCAGGTGAAACAGGACCCACCCAGGTGAAACACGGCTGTGTGCACATAACCTTACAGAAAAAGTGTGGCTCAGAGAGCAAGCAGTCAGCGTAGAGCTATTTTTTAAATTTTGTATAATTTCTGTTATTTAGCATGTATTAAAATTTGTAGGATCATTCTCTTATAAGTAAGCTGTGTTCCGTTTTTTTTCTTGCTTCTGGTAACATGTGTACGGGGCAGTGGTATCAAACTTTTTGCTTGGCTTTTTCTTTGTTTTTTATGACTTTTCAAGGAGCATGTGCTCACTTGTGTCATTTCTGTGACAGTCTCCCATCACCATTGTTTTGTTTTCTGCAGTGATACCTGAGTTATCACTTGAATACAGATGTGAAAGTTGAGCAAGTTGAGTTGGAGCAAATCTATGGCTGCCCCTAACCAGTCGTAGAAATCAGCTTATAACTTTTGGAGGCTTTTTGCGATTTTCGTTTTAAAAAATTGCAAATTCACTATACCAAACATGCATCAATTATATACACCACATGTATCAATAAGACCACACACCACATGTATTAATAAGGAAGAACCAGTAAGAAACATCTTACCAGCAGAAAAGCAAAAAAAAAATACAGACAAAGCCAGACTGATGATAGATGTCAATGAATTTTTTTTTACTTCTACTCTGCTTTCAATAAGACAATTGGATCAGAAGGAGTCCTATCATCATGTTATTTGCATGTCTGTAATGTTTATTGAGCTCTTCCATCACCCCATGCTCCCTAAATGGCATTTCTCCAAGGTGTAGCATGCAGCCATATAACTCGCTGGCTGGACTCACTGGCAGGCCCCTGGGTGATCTGCATGCTGAACAGGCTGAATGGCAATTTAATCACCTAAGCTGTAAAACCTGTTCAGTGCAAGGGAAGGGGTTTTTCCTCACTACAGAACTGACATAGCATTTACTGCACCGATGATTAAGCTGGGAAATTCTAACTTATTTTTATTCACAGCCCTCAATTCACATTCTGGTGATTTATAAGAGCTTCTCTACTGCCTTCTATACAAGCAGAGTTACTGAAAAGGCCAATTCACTTTCAACTTAAAGGGGGTTATTTATAATAGGCTGGCGCTTGTGCGCCGGTGTGTGATAGCCCAGCCAAGCCTCCGGGCGCAGCCGGATACATCAAGAGGCTGCTGCCTCTTGATGTATCCGGCATTTTGCTGTGCAGCATTCATTTCCAAGCCAGCTTCTACCTGGCATAGAAATACACGCAGCCGGTGTGCCCACTTCATGTGCCCCCCTTTACCCCCTCAACAACCTCCTGGCATGGAGGTGGCCGAAAGGGTAAAGTAATCGGCTAGTGTCTAGGGCCAAACGCACTGATAGATACCCCCAAATAGTCTATTTACCTACAGAGAGCATTAGCAGATAATGGTAGATGCCTACTTCACCCGGATTTACTATGAAACCTAAGCAGCAAGTACATCTAGAAAGCTACTGTAATACAAGCTTTCCATTCAAGAGTATCTTCTTATTTTCTGCATTCAAATTAAAATATAATCAAATAGCAATACAGAATACACTGTAACAATAGCAGATAAATCAACTTGGACCCTAGAAAATCCAGGGGCCTTGCTTATCCTTCAGGGTATCAAAAGCACTATAAAAACAATGCCAGCTTTAGATTGCTTGAAGGACATCTACCATCAGATAAGCTAATGGTAGATGATTACAACTCACCTCCTCGTCCCGTCTTTTTTTATTATAACTATCAACTACCGCATTTAGGAGAAATTTAACTTTATAAAATGTGCAAATAAGCAAAACGTCATTTATTCATGCCCCAGTCCTTCTTGGTTCGCTTACATAGAGTACAAAGCGCAGGTGATGTCACCGTCTCTCTCTCTCATGCATTGCACCGTGCATCGATGGCAATGTTGTTCTTGTGAAGTCACCGGCTCTCTGTACCGGCTCTCTGGCGGACAAAGTAGGGTTGGAGCATGAATAAGTTATATAGTGGCGGAGCACAGTGGTGGTCTGTAGAGCATGTTAAATGTTGCCTAAATGCAGCCATTGCAAATTAGAATAAAAGAAGATAAGTGTACCCAGGGACGGGGAGGTGAGTTGTAATTATCTACCATCAACTTGTCTGGTAATATTGACCAGTTGGCAGGGGCACTGCACCAGATGTCCCTGCTGATCAGTAGCAGTGCCACTACATTATGGTGAAAGCAGAAAGCAGACAGCTAATAGAAGTGAATGAGGGTCGCATCTGTACTGCAGACCGCAGTTACAATATGGATGGATCCGTCTTCTTGCTGTTCAGACTGTAGTGTAGAAACATGCAGAAAGCATTGAACTGAGCTGATCAGCTACGGTGCTTGGTGTTGCACCCCAACTAATGGATAAGTAAGTAATAGTAAATGAGTCCCTGAAAACCGCATTTACATTCTATCCCATGACCATCTACTAGCGCTGCAGTCTTTACATTCTCAGAACAAAAATACAGCTACTTAAAGCTTTTATTTTCCTTGACTCTTTAATGTGTTAATGGTTATTAGATAGTAGATAGGTGTCTTTCATTTCTGGTTGTCTAAACATGGTAAGAAAAGTAAGGTATGTATAGAATAATATAGTATGTATCCTATATATAGAATGTGTAGGTTCTATACATGACATGAGTCTACATATATATGATGCTAAGAGCTATACATTCACAGCATCACTTCCCATTCTTATGTGATGCATTCTTCATGTTTTGTGAGGAAAAACTTAAAGGAGATGTCCAGGCACCTAAGCGTTGCAGCAGATGAGTGGTCATGTGCATCATTCCTGCATACAATACTTGACCTCTCAGATACTGGGTGCATTGGCACACGCTGTCCACAGGGACCAGGAATATAACAATGTATTAACATCATTCCTTTAATTCTATTAATGGTGGATAATAGAATTATGGGTCCTTAAAGAATGGCACACAAGCTAAAAACAGAAGCTTTTTCTCTGATCATGAAATGATATATAAGGATGGTTCCTTTTCTCCTGGGAGTAGATATGTTACTAGGTGGATAATAGAAAAACCCCATAAAATCTATGTTTTTTTACCACTGAACAATTGATTGACATTTTAAAACTGACACCTAAAGCTTCATCTTCTGGGGTAGTTTGCATTAACTTCTTAACCATGCATTTTTCTACTGACAGATTCATCAGACAGCAACCAACATTCTTATGAAAGTTAAATGTACAGTTTGCTGTATGTAACTTAAAGGGGTTGTCTGAGCTTTCTAAAAAGAAAATTATATAAGGTGGGCTGTAAAACAATAAAAAAAAATTATACTCACTTCCTCTGGCACTCCAGTTCCAGTGCCCCACGTCACTGCTTACAGAAGCCGGTGCTACTGTCCCGCCCACTGCCACTGGTCAGGATGAGACCCCTGGCCCATGTAAACAAACAGAGACCAACAGTGATGGGCGCCGGAAGTCTGGAAGAGGTGAATATCAGGGGCGTAAGAGGGTGCGGTCGCAACCAGGCCCAAGAGGTTTAGGGGGCCCTTAAGGTGTCAATTTCCAATATGAGAAGACTAGCACTATGAACCATACATTATAGTCAGGGGCCTTGCACAGACTTTGCACTGGGGCCCATCAGCTTCAAGTTACCACTTTAATATAGTAGCAACCACTTTAATATAGTTCAACTTTCCAGAAATGGATATTATCTATATGCAATTTCGATTTAGACTGGATCTGATTCTTCTAAAAACAATCAATTTCAGTTTTTGAAGATTTTATAAAACTGGATAAACGAAGATAGATAGATGAAGACAGACAGTATCCCCAGCCTCCTGCTGTAGTTCTTTCATCACTTCCATTGTTTCCTTATAATTGTTGCGTATTGATTCTCGCTCACTAACTTTAAAATTGCTACTAAATTGAAAATATTTAGAATAAGTAACTGTGTTTTTTACTTTTGATATTTCCCTAGGCATTTCACTTTCTGGATGACTTATAAAAAAACATCTCAATAAACTCGATATGTCTTCTCTTTAATAAGCCTCGTGAAGCTTCAATAAACTGGATTTCCCCAGGTTTTCAGAATGGAAATGTTAGTCAATAAACATCTCCCTTTGTTTTGTTGCTGAGTATATTGTAATAAGAAGGATCTGTATGCCCGAGGTCTATTTCCATGATATACACTCACATTATCTGATCTTTATGATGCAGAAGAAACACACAGTTTAGTTTGCTAATAAATGCCATAAATTGAGTGGCTCGGAAGAGCCATGCCCATTCCCGGTTCCATTTCTTCTGATTACTCGTAACAATCTGCTAAAGATAAGCGCTTGTTTTCTCTCTTTGTGTTGTTATCCAGATACATGGAGGGCAGTGCAGTACACATCATTCATTATACAATTTTACCTTGGGTTACAGCTCATAAAATTACATTTTCATAGCTTGTGTCTCAATTATACCTAATTGCTGGGTGTAGGAGTCAATTGAAAAAGCAACAACAAGTTTGGCTTTCCTGAGCTAACAGGGCTGAAAACTGAGCTACTATTTAGATGGCTAGCCGGCATTGTTTGCTTGTTAAAATGCAATTGTTGTTGGTTGTGCAGAAAGCAAACTGGTGCATTGCTTGTGCACTCTGACAGCTATAGACAAGTCTCATAGTCTGAAATCCTACATCCTAGTGCCACCTACAGGATCCCTGCTATTTCTCATGAAATAAAAGCTAGCTCTGCAAGTAGAAGTAAAGAAATCTGCATTTCTGTTAAAAGAAATATTACATGTGAAGGGTTTTATTCTGAAAATACTGTCAAGGTATATTGAACGTAAAAGCAATTCTAAGACAGATTGCCAGCTACAGATGTAGGAATTCATGATGAATTCTTATTGTCAAGTTTAGTTAGAAAACATCTTTTCAATGTAAATGTAAGTGCATAATATCCAGTTTCATGGCTGATATTTTTATTTTGATAACAATTAAGTCAAACACTCCATTCTATACATTGAACATGCCTGGTGTTTTGTCACATACACGGCTGCAATGTATACCAATGTACAGCCATATAGTGGTATATGTCTTTAAAAATGTAATTGTAGTGTCTGCTTTTTATATTTTTAGGAAGACGCAGTATACTGTGCTTTTTACTACAGAAAGAAAGGATGTACCAACATATATAGGTAACAAACAAATACACTCCAGCCAAATCTAATCCATTTAATAATGCATGTTGCAGGGCCTGAAGGGAGGAGCAGGACTCGTTTCATTGTATTCCTAGAACCTTGATAGAACCTAGAGACATGCTTCTCCCATCGGCCATGCACAAGGTATAATTTGATGAATTAGCTTTGACCGTATTGTGCCTTTAAGCAAGGGTAGAGTGAAGGGAGTTATTCCTGGTGATAGGTACCTGGTGACACATTCCTGGTGACAGGTTCCTTTAAAGTGCATATAGGGTGTGTATATATACAAATGAAGCTACAAACAAACAATTTGCATATGTTAGTTGGATCATACAGCCATGATTAACCCCAGTGCTTTTAATAATTTTGTTGAAAATTATATCCACCTCAGGCAACATACAGTATCCACAGGATTTTACCAAAATCGTGGTACTTATGACCTATCCTGTAGATATCTTGAGATGGGAACTTTTCCTAAATGACTATGGTAATGATCTTCTATTATATGGTAATTTAGTGTTCCTTTAAATATTTCTTGATCTTTTGGCAAATTGTTGAGAAATGCTGCCGGAAGGCTAATTATGTTTATTCTTCCTTGCACAGGTATTTAAGAAATGTTTGCGCCACATTTGTGTTGCACGCGAACCCTTTTGTGGCGCTGCTGCATTAGGCATCATGTGACATAAATTAGGGGGCCTTCCGGTGCTCAGTCGGACAGTGCGCCAGATTTAACATGCAAGTCTGACAGGATTGTGTCACATGCCCCATGTTAAAGGTGCACCAGAAAAAAGTTGGTGCATTCTGTCTGGGCAGTGCAAAGGGAGCAAGATTGATCAAAAACATGCACCAAAAATCCTGAATCTGGCGCACCCTGCACGCTACACAGGCAAACTGTATTGTTAATAAATGTGCCCCTCCATGCTAAAGGTGCACCAAAAATAGTTGTTCAGATTCACGAAGAATGTGCGCACTGCACTCTGCACCTAGTGCAAATTGCGCTACTTTTGATAAATGAGTCTCCATTTGTAGTCATTTGGGTATTCAAATGGTGGTCCAATAAGGACACAAGAGTCACCTTTTATTAAACTTACTTGATACAAAGGTCAAAGCAACTAGGTGGGTGGGTGAAACCTTAGGTGTGATGGAAAAGGGAAAATAATCACAAGTGGTAACAATATGCTGGCATTCATGATTATTTCAGCGCTCCTATGACAGTGTCCTGGTGAAGAAACCCTGATAAATACCCCCCATATTCAGAGAAATATTTTCCAATGCACTGAACATAGGGCTAGCTTTGCTGTGTAGATATTAATTTCTATGGATAACTACATACTTGACTATACTGTAATAACAAACACACTCTACAAATTTCCTTTCATCTTTTATCAATGTGTAATCTTTTTCTAAAACTTTTCAAATTTTCCAAAAATGTTTTTAATACTGCGTGTTATTCTTGTTTCTGTCTGGCATGTACAGAAATAACCATAAACCATCCTGTCACAGCTTATCATACTATGCACAATGTAATTGTATTGTCAATTTTATTGCCCATAGTTACTGTCCTATTACATTACCTAAATGAAAAGACGACATAAAACAATGAAGTTGACCTAGCAGGACCCCATTTCAGTTTATAGTATATATGTACTTTTACAATTATTTATTGCTCCAGTGCATCTAAAATATCTTATTCATTATTTGCATATAGTCATGATCAACAGTATCTTACCATTTAAAGTGAACCTGTCACCAGATATGTAATTTTTAGCAGGTGACAAGTTCCAATAGCCTATTCTATGTCAATTCAAAAAAATATTTTATCAGCATTCTTAAACATTACAGTAGTTTATAACAGCATTCTTACACTACCTGGCTCCCGGCCAGCAGTGTGTGGTGAGTCCTGGGAGGGGTATCAGCAGCCTGTGTGTACCTGAGTCTGTCTTCTCTTCTCCACACTCATCCACCTCCCTCACCCTCCCCACTTTCTGTCATGTGCATTGAGCAGGCAGGGAATGGGGAGCGATGGAGTGGAGATGAGGAATAATTTATGAGGAGACAAAGGCACAAGAGCCACTGCAACAAGCTCCCCCTCCCTCAGATGATAAAAAAAACCTTTTTTGTATATATAAGTCTTTTTTCTGTCACTCTTTGTTGCTTTGTAAGATTATTCATGCATAGTTATGCTTTATATTTAACCGTATATACAATATCTACTTATTTATTATTCAGATTTGTTCCCTGAATATTTTCCCTTTTGTACTATGGACTCCTTACTTTGATATTTTAAACTTGTTGAATTAAGAAAATATATGATGGTTTATACTTTGGTATATAAAATGTTATCAAATAAGCTCCGAGCTATGATGGGTGTTAATACCATCAATAACCCAGTTCATTATGGAAGTAAATTATGTATTTTCTTATAAAATGGTCTTATTTTACAATTTGCAGGGGGCGTATTAAGACTTCCACAAGCCCTGGATTGTGTGAATATTGTAGCCCCTACAAGTCTGGAATCACTTACTACTTATGGTATTAGAATCAAGCTTCTTGGTGAATGGAGCATGTGTCCCTTGTGCTGCTTTCAATCTGTGGTTTCGGGACCTTTAGAGGACCTTCACATGTTCTGAAATATCTCTTGTGTACATGTGTATTGAGAACTGGAACAGATGTATGAGGATTTTATGTTTTAAGGCCCTTTTCAGTACTTCTGGCTATAGTCGGATCTTCTCATGAATAGCTTCTCTTGTCTGCACTCTGTAGTGCTCTCTGCCTCCTGCCCCTCCCCCCGGCATGACAAGATCAGCTCAGACAAAGGCACTTCTGGTCAGCAAGAAGCTGTGTGTAGAGACTTACTCTACAAGCTACAGACAAGATAAGCAGAACTGACTGTGTGCTTTATTGATTGGCTGAAGTAGCAGAGCTCAGTGTGTCATTGTGTTTTCATCTCATGGCTCTGATGTCTCACTGCTCTTTTTCTATATGTCAGGTACTAGTAAAATGTTCAGAAGCTAAACAAAAGTGTAGATAAACCTGCAAACTGACAATTGAAGCACATTGTCAGCATCTCATGGCACAGAGGAATCATGAAGTGTCTGCTTAGAGAGTCTCTGCCCACACTCTGGAATTTTACACTGACCTGTTATAGGAGCTACAACAGCAATAAAATTGTAAAGTAAGGGGGTTAAAATTTATCTTCATCGTGTAAACATGATTAGGGGATTAAAATTTGAGCACTTTCTTTTATGGGTAAACCCCTTTAAATAACTTTTATGCTATGTGGAATACTGTTAATATTTGGTTCTGCCATCTTAGAAATAAGTAGGAACAATCCTTTGACCCTATCCCCTATACAAATACCCTACTCCCCATAACTTTTTGAAGGAGATAACATTATGTCTCATTACTTACCATATTGGATTATTACATTGAACTACTTATTATTGTTATTATTCATGATGAAAACATTATTGTTTTATTGTTAAAAAATAAATAAATAAAATTTAAGAAATATCTTTTTCCTATTTGATGAACAGCAATTATCCAATATCTTCCACCTATTTGATGAACAACTACTATCCAGGCTCCATTATACTGACTGATCACCTGAAGGGTATTTGACTGGAAGAAAATAATATTCTGATTCTGAGTTTTTGTCCTAGACCTTGTAAATTTGAGCATCTTCTGAAACATTCCAGTGACTTCAGACTACTGGCTTCCTTTGTAACCTAGGATATTGTTCTGAACAGAGAATGATAAAACATTGGTTTCCTTGTACGACTTAAAAGGACTAACTAGTTATGAAGTCACCAGTCTAAATGGTTATGCTAGGATCAAATTGTCTCCCAGCTGCTGACACTGTTTATATGCAAACAGAAGTGCAGCAAAACCTAAAATGTAATAAACAAAGAATTATGAGCTAGTGTTTTGCAAGCTCATCCTTACATTCTGCATATACAGTATTTTTCAATCTCTAGTCTTTGCTAATAAAATCAGTACACATATTCTGCAGATGGGAATCGGTCAAAAAAATATTAGGAAATATCATGAGCAGCAATTTCATAATATAAAGTTCCTATGAGAATTTCTCCACATTTAAATAAATTAACATGACCTTGCAAGAGTCAATATTATCGATAAAAATTGTATTTGTAAGATCGCCGGTCATGAAACTATTGAATATTTGTGGATCTGTGTAACAGTAAACAGTTTCTTTACTTTATCTTGGTGGAAGGGAGCAGAATAGTGATAACCAACTCTGGCCATATGTACTGTATACATGCACCTACATTATTCAATGTTTATGCAATGTTTAGAATTGGGTTAATATCAGAACCATGAAGAGGGTTCAATGCAATGAAAGCAAAAGAGATAAATAAATAAAAGGCAGTTGATTTATTTATTTACAGATGTAGCACTGGCTAACATGACTAGCTTAGGCTGCATCTGGATTTTTTCCTGCCATTGTAAGGATAAAGTCTGTCCCACTGTGTGCTTTTCAGTTGGATATGTTTTCCAGCAGGAGGAGGAGTAAACAATAGCAGCAGGCAGTGATTTGCAGCTGCCAATGTTCAGGGAGACTCCCAAGTGACTTGCAGTGGAGGAAATAATTATTTATAAAAAGTTAGACCACTTACAAAGATAAGAACAGGCTACAATTTTAAGGGTAACTTCATTTTAACATTGAGCGTAAAATATCAAAATTAAAATCCAGAAAATCACATTGTCTACATGATATACATTGATTTTCCTTTTTATGTTGAGAAAAATAAGTGCTTGATCCCCTACCAACAATTAACAGTTCTGGTTCCTACAGACCAGTTAGATGTCCCCAATCAACTGGCAACTTGCAGCAAAGACTGTTGCATTATAGCTATTTTGTAGAGTCACCCGTATAAAAGACACCTGTCCACAGACTGAATGGGGGAGATTTATCATTAGGCAGGATTTTGTGCAGACGTCTATGTGTTAGACTGGCAGGTTTCCCACAGTCTGATTTATAGTTCCGTGTATGTGCAGTGTTAAATGCCTTCTGAAGTGACTATAAGCTGTGTGCTTAAGCTGCACCAGTCACACATATGTTTAACATCTGCTCAATTTCTGCCTTTCTGCTATGTTTTTGCACAGGAAATTCTAAGATACCTCAAACATAAAACTTCCCCCTGTAGTAGCAATGGACCCACATACAGAACCTCCTATGTGGTGTAGTTCTGCAATTAAATTTGCGTTCTTTTGAAAATTCTCAGTTGATAAATGTGTTGTTGCACACTCTGTAGTGTATTTTTTCCGCCATTGCGTGACTTTAGAGTTGCATTTTTTTATCGCAAAAAAATTGTGCAAAAACGATGTTTGGGAAAAAAAATTGTGACAATTATACTCCGAGAAGCTACATAGGACTAATGAACTAATGATAAATCTCCCCCAATAAATCAATCAGACTCTAACCTCTATAACATGGGCAAGACCATGCTGGGTGAGAGGAGACGAATCGTCATCAATCTGGGGCACCAAGCAAAATCTCACCTCATTGGGTAACTTTGGTCATGAGGAAGGTGAGAGATCAGCCTAAAACTACAGTACTTGGGAGGAACTTGTTAATGATCTCAGAGCAGCATTGATAACACATTATTATAATGGTTTAAAACCTGTAATGCCCGTAAGGTCCCCCTGCTTAAGGAGGCACATGTTCAGGTTCATCTGAAGTTTGCCAATGAACACCTAAATGATTCTGTGAGTGATTGGGAGAAGGAGTTGTGGTCAGATGAGACAAAAATTTAGTTCTTTGGCATTAACTCAACTTTCCATATTTGGTGGAAGTGAATGCTGTCTATGACCCAAAAAATACCATCTCCACTGTCAAATCTGGAGGTGGAAACATTATGTTTTGGAAGTGTTTCTCTGCTAAGGGCACAGGGCTAATTCACCGCATGGGAGAATAGATTGCAACAAATGAGTGGCTTGAATAGAAGCACATTAAAGTCATGGAGTGGTCTACCCAGTCTCCACACCTTTAAGCTAAAAGCAAACCTATTGAGAGAGCTGAAGCTCCAAGTTGCCAAGTGACTGCCTCAAAATCTTAGTGATTTACAGATGATATGCAAAATAGAGTGAACCTCCTGACATATGCGCAAACCTCCTCATCTGACTGATATGCTTGCCAAAAAGGGTATTGCCACCAAGTATTTTGTCTTGTTTTCTAAGGGATAAAATACTTTTTTTCATTGCAAAATGAAAATAAATGTATAGAATTTACACAATGTCATTTTCTAGATTGTTTTTTTTTTTTTTAAATCTATCTCTCAATGTTAAAATTAACTTATCTCCCCTTAAAGTAATAGACTGTTCATGTCGTTGTCATTGGTCAAACTTACAAAATCAGCCAGGGATCAAATTATTATTTCCTTCACTGTCCATTTTTGGAAGTTAAATCACTGGTTAAATTCCCATAGTGTACACTAAGCAATGACCAAAAATGGATCATCCTGTACTGATCCTTCCAGCAGGAAGCAGGATGATATAATGCAGATTCCTGCACTTTTTCATACTGTGTTTCCTTCTGTATGCAACACATATCGAGCAGACTAATGCATTTTTGTACACAAAAATGTATGCAAGTCCATGATAACTGATGGTAAGCACTTCCACTTACCATGAGAATTTAATTTCCATCTTTAAAAACTCTTTAATAACCAAAGAAACATGATCAAAATAACTAACTGTCATGTGAACTGTATGATTTCCTCAGGTCTACATGTTCTCTTATCAAGCTTAATTTAGTCATAACTGCATAAAAATGAATTGAGTTTTGACTGATTACGTTTTTACCTACTGTATGTCTTTGTCCTTCATATGAACTTAGAAAAACCTGTATATACTAGAAATAAAGCAGAAAGTTCCTTTAGCAATACATAGAACATTAGAACATTTTTCAGAAGAAACACTTTTTAACAGGTCACCAGAAACCAGTATCGTTATTGCATTTCACTAATGATGAAGTATAGTAGTATAGTAACAGATGAGTTCATGATTGAATTGTTTAAATTAAGTATATATGAAATAGAACTATTAATTGTTTTCCCTGATTATTTGCCATTATAGAACAGATAAAATGAGTCATTGATCAACCACTTCAAATGACTGGTAAAATAAATGGGAAATTTACATATCAATGATGTAGCAATTGTCTGTGCTAAAAAAAACATTTCATAGTTTTCTCCTGATCAAAATGTGATTAGGCAATGATTACTATTGATAATTTTTGAGCTATAGATTCAGCATTACAAGGTCTGGTCCATTGAGAGAACATTGTTCAAACTTACCTCCCGTGAAATAGAATTTCAAAATTGCTGCTTCTGGAATTATTTTGAGTTGCCCTGGGTCACCACTAGTGAAAGATTCTTAAATTAACCATTATTTTCCCATCCGAATAATGCTACCCTTCTTAGAGCCCCATCTATTATTTGGCCACATGAGTAATGGTACGGCAGAAAACATTTTATTGATATGAGTAATTTACCATGTTATTCTTTGCCGTGTTTTTATTTCTTGAAGTTCAGAAGGTTTTCATTGATCGTTATTTATTAGTCGATCTCATAAATAAATGGCATACACCGCCTGCATTCAGTCCAATGCACTCGACTGCCATGGAGGCTTCGATTACTTACTTTGCGAATGTGGTAACATCATTGTCAGTGCTATGAAGTTCAATATCCAGGAAGGCATGTTACCTAGTAAACATCACTTAAGGATATTATTCAGAAAAGTCATTTCAGCAATTGCCTATATATTGTATATAGAACAAAAGAAAGTGAAGCTCACCTGGTGATGAACTCTATACCAGGAACAGAGTGTATATGTAATGTACCACTATAATGAATGATAAAGGATACAGTATTAAGGGCTCCATTATTTTCTTCTTATGTTCCAGAAACTATCTATTCAAACATCTGGTGATGAGACCTGAGCTGACCTGCCTTTAAAGATTGTGTGTCTAACACTCTGTATGATGTACTTGTTTTTATTGAACTGTGCACTGTGTTACATTATTTGAAAATGTATTAGTTATTTATACCCTCATTGAACTGCTTATTCTACATTCATCCATCATGTAAGGGCTTAGTGTCTAAAACTGCCAGCAAACATAACAAAACACTCATTATCACCTATTCAAATGTATTTCTAAAGGAGGCACAATATTTTCTAAACTCTAGTGGCTAATGTAAAGTAATAAAATCAGCATACTGTACCAGAAAATTAAACTGAAAAAAATGTTTTAATTTGCTATTACAAACCATTCATGTGACCCAAATTATAGTAAGCACCAATGTCAATGGTAAGGTGACATAAATGAAAGATATATAACTTTTCAATGCACGTTAGTCAATATACTGTATGTTTATCTAAAGAGAAAAATCATAACAAGCAAGACATGTTAACCCTTTAAGGACCCAGCTTTTTTCACCATCAGGATCAAGTCTGATTTTTCAAATCTGCCACATGTCACTTTATAAGATTATAACTTCAAAACGCTTTCATTTACCAAGGTAATTTTCAGATTTTTTTTTCGTGATGTTTGTACTTCCCCTTAGTGGTATATTTTGTTTGAAATGTTTTGCATTTATTTATGAAAAAAATTTAAAATTTGGCGAAAATATTGAAAAATTAGCGATTTTCTGATTTCTAAATGTTATGCCCATCATACAGTTATTCTAACTGCCCAAAGTGGTTTCTAACAAACATTAACCATATGTCTGCTTTATGTTGACTTATTTCTTTTTATGGTATTTTATTTTTATTAAGATGTTAGGAGGCTTACAAATCGATTAATTTGCACCACTCACACTATTCAAAACAACCTTTATTAAGGGGGTCTTCCTGTATACAAAAATCCATAATGCTATAAATGAATGAATTCAACAAAACTCAATGTCATTAGTCACAAAATGGAGCTTAAATATTTTGATTTTAAGATTCACAAAATGTTTGGGGTTTCTAAAGTAGGCAGAGTTATCACCAAAATGGCTGTCTCTGGAAACTACAAGTCCCATGATCCTTTAGTTCTCAGTCACTCCTCCTCCCTCTTATGCTCTGCTCCCAGTGATGATCTAACAGGCTGTCATGCTCTGTTGCTGTAGTAATGATGTGTGTAACTGCCGTCACTGTACACAACACAACTGAGATAACGTCTCACCACAACACTGGCCATACTGGATTCACTGCAACCAACCTACTACAGCCAAACATGGTGGCTATCACATGACCTGCCCAGGCAGTTGCTGGACATGTGATGTGGATGAGCGACCAACGGCCATCTTCTGTCCAGTGTCTGCCCCGAGCAGACTAATTAAAGAGCCAGTAGCATATTATCTGATTTTAAGGACCCATTTGTTTATGAATTATGCTTATTCCTGGAATACCCCTTTAAGCTTTTGTTAACTATTCAAGCATCAAACATGAAATAAAACAAAACAGAGGTTCTATACAGAATTTTAAAATTTTAAAAATAAAATGTTTATTTATCCCTAAAAACTAAATGTTCAATTAGGGTAAAATGAGAAAACACATCACAGATTATTTTGTGCAGTTTTTCTCGAGTGTGGTAATACTCCACATGTGGATGCAAACCACTTTATGGGCGCATAAGTGAGCACAGAAGGGAAGGAGCGCCTTTTGGATGGAAAATTTAGTTGAAACAAATTTCAGGCATTATGTGCCTTTTGGTGAGCCTATACCATACCAAAATAAGAGAAACCCCTAAAAATTGAACCTAGTTGGAAATAAACCCTTCAAGGAGTATAGTAACACTATTTTTGGGGTAGCTATACCACATTGATTACATTTTGTTAACTTTTTTTTGTCAGAAATGCAAAAAAAATCTATTCTGATACTGACTTTTTACTTTATTTTTGTTTTAAATACCATATAGCATAAACTTGACATGTTGATCACTTTTTATTGCTTATTTAATTTGGTTGGATTCTTTCATGTACATTATTTTGTTTACTCTATTTACCATGTTTTTTCAGTATTGATTTTATTTTATTGTACAGGTTGTTACGGCCATGGCGATACCATATTCGTGCGGATTGTCTGGTGATTTTAATAATATATGGGGCATTTAAGGAACTTTAAAAAAAATATATATTTTTGTTTGTATTGTAATTTTTTTTTCATCTGTTCACTTGTTCAAACTAGTACAATGCAATACTGATTTATGGCAGTGATTTAGTGTAGTCAGCCTATGCAGATGCACAGTGACAAATCCTGGTGGAAACAGAATCTGTCACTCAGCAGCTAAAGACAGTCTGGAGGTCCTTCATTGGATCCTGGGGCTGCCACAGTCTAAGTTGTCATGGTTACAGTTTCGCGCAAGATGACAATGTACGTCCAGATGCGGAAACTACCCATTGCCTTGGACATGCATTTTCGTCCATGGTCGGTAAGGTGACTTTTATATTTTGTTTTATAAGTCATATAGCATAGATAATATGTTATTTCTTGTGTCTATGGGTTAGTATGATTATGGCAATATTCTCTTTTTTATGTTTGAATACATTTGCTGAATAAAAATGTTTTAAGAGAAAAATCACTTGTTTTTGCATCACCATCTTAAAGGGGCGTAACATTTATATTTTTTAGTTGATTGAGCTGTATTAGGGCTTATTTTTTTGTTTTATGTTTTAGTTGTACTTTTTAATAAAATTATTGTGGTGTAATTGTGACATTTTGATCACTTTTTATTGCTTTTTTGTTTGGTTGAATGCACAAAAATCCGAATTTTTGGTGTAATTTTTTTTTACACTATTCATTGTACGGGCTTAGAAATGATTATATTTTATTGTACTAGTTGATGCGGACGCAGCAATATATTATTTGAAATGTTTTTCTGGTGATTTTCCATTTTTTTACTTGTAGGAGTTTGGTCATTATTGGGGCATTTAGGGGACTTTTATTGCTTTTTATTTTATTTTTTTCTTTGTAACTACTGTTTTACAGGTTATATTACATATTTTAAATGTCCCACTCTGGGACTTGAACAAGCAGTCATCTAATTGCTTGTTCAAAGTGATACACTGCCATACCAATATATGACATGGTATTACAGAGACAGCCTATGCAGATGCACAGATGCATAGGCTGACATGCACACGTCTCCAACAGGATCTGTAATTGTGCTGCTGCTGGCAGCTCTGAAGTCCATGTCCAGACCCCAGGGCTGCCATAGAGACAAATAAAGGAGCTGTAGTCATGTTTCACCAAGGCGCCTAGAGGGTTTAACATCTGGGAGTCCTGGCTGACGTGTACAGTCAGGCTTTCGCACTGCAGTCACTGTTGACAGCTGTCACGGTGACAACAGTGCAGGACATAAATGCATGTCCAGAGATTCCAATGGATTCTATCAGCAGTTTTAGGTAGCTTTGTAATCATACCTTTATGTCTGTGTTAGTGGCAGCTGGACAGTGAATAACTGATTTATATTCCAGGATATATCCTTATGTAATATTGTGTACTCCTGTGTGAGATCCCTTTACTGAACAAAGCACATGTCCTTTACTCAGTAAGATTTGCAATGTCTACCCCCTGTATGTATCTGACTGATCACATAAAATCACAGCATGCTTCCATGGAATTCTACTTCTCCACATGCTTTCATGGAGGTATGCTGGGATTTGATCTGATCAGATGCCTACATGGCTAGATATTGCAAATATTACTGAGTAAAGGACCTTAGATGACATCACCCTTGATACATGATATGAACTGGTTAATGATGTAACAGAGCTCTGGTTAATGATGTAACAGGGTTAATTTAAATGGCAGGTTCTCTTTAAGCTAAATAGACAGATTTCTAAGCAACAATTTTTTACTGTGGCATAACATAATAGACTGACATGTTTTATATGCATTTAAAAATGTACTGAAAGTGTTACGTTTGGTTGTAAAATTACATGCACAAACTGTAAGTCAAAAGTATTGTGGAATCATCACATCTACTTATAAATCTATCTAAAAATGGGGTCCTGTCAATATAATTAAGTCTTGCAGGTTATAATGTATCCAACTTTACAATCGAATGTGTCTCACGCACCATAAATATTTCCAGGAAATTGCTCCTATCGCTACATAGGGATACATTCTCAATATTGCAGTGTCTCCCAGGGAAGCAGTCAGCCTTGAATGTTAATAATATTCTGCCTCTACATTCTGGGCACTTGAGATTCGCAGACTTGCACAATGCTGGCAGTTACACAACTAGAATGTTTTCTTCTAAAACACTATTGGGCACATTTACGAAGGGCTGTGCACCAGTTTTCTGTTGGAATTTGCACATTCTTGTCACCAGGAGACCCATTTTTAGCACTCCCCAGTCCCCACAGAGCATAGTACATACACTGCCAAAGTGTTTTTGTATTAAAAATTGGTTTTACAGAAAAAAGATATGTTATATTGTACCTTTCATTAGCATCTGCTGTGTGACTAGGCAGTTGCCTAATTGGAGGGTCTGGAAAGGAGTAGTTCCCCCCCACCCTTGGGGAACAGCTACTCCATGTGACCTTTTCAAATATATGAAAACACCCATCACTTGGCTTAGCGACGCCCCATGCTCCTCTATAGCCAATCCTGAGTTTTGGGAGTTATTCATATATTTGAAAAGGTCACATGTTTCCCAAGGGTGGGGGGGAAACTGCGCCTTTCCAGCCCCTCCCAATTGGCAACTGCCTAGTCACACAGCAGATGCTAATGAAAGGTACAATATAACATATCTTTTTTTCTGTAAAACCTATTTTTTATACAAAAACACTTTGGCAGTGTATGTACTATGCTCTGTGGGGACTGGGAGAGTGCTAAAAATGGGTCTCCTGGTGACAGGTTCCCTTTAAGAAGTGCCTGCACCACATTTGCATGCCCCCTTGTTTATTGTACAGAGCCCACAAGAAAATGGTGCAAATGCATGTCCTTGTAAGTATTACTGCATTTTGAATTATATTTCCACTTCCTAGTACATGGCATGGAATATAAAATACTGTCACTATAAAGAGCAATTTGTGACGCAGAAAACAAGACAGCTCTGTAGCAAAATATAAAAGTTTGCATTTTTGAAAGTGGGGAGCGATAAACAGAAAGTAAAATGGAAAAAGCCCATCAGTGGCAAGGGGTTAAATTGCCCCCAATACCATGATAAAAAGTTTACAAATTCTTTGGCATAAAGGGTTGTGGTAACATTGCGTTTCCAACATGTTAACTAAATGCTAAGTAAATGCAATTTTACTAGAGATGAGCGAACATACTCGTCCGAGCTTGATGCTCGTTCGAGCATTAGCGTACTCGAAACTGCTCGTTGCTCGGACGAATACTTCGCCCGCTCGAGAAAATGGCAGCTCCCGCCGTTTTGCTTTTTGGCGGCCAGAAACAGAGCCAATCACAAGCCAGGAGACTCTGCACTCCACCCAGCATGACGTGGTACCCTTACACGTCGATAGAAGTGGTTGGCTGGCCAGATCAGGTGACCCTGGGATAGACTAGCCGCTGCCCGCGCTGCTCGGATCATTCTGTGTCTGGATGCCGCTAGGGAGAGAGCTGCTGCTGGTCAGGGAAAGCGTTAGGGTGTTCTATTAGAATAGTGTTAGGCAGGAGTGATTCAACAAGAACCCAACAGCCCTTCTTAGGGCTACAATAACGTTATACTTTTTTTTTTTTGTTTGCTTGTGGCTTGGCTTGCTGGCACTAGTAGTGCAGCTAGTACCATATTGTGAGGAATTTGCAGGGGGACTTGCTACCGTTGTGTTTAGCTCTTAGTGACACACATATCCACCTCAAACACCAAAGTGGGAAAATTTATTAGGGGTTTGATTTCAATTAGGCACAGTCTGCCATTTACTTTTTATTTTACGTTTATTTTTTTAATAACTCAGTGTCATCTCATCTGGCATAGCAGTGTGCTTTCATACTTGGCTAGAAAATAGCCATAGGAGAATCCAAACGGCTTACTTACGCCTACAGTAGCGTTATATATATTTGATTTCTGGTTGATCTGCTGGTGGCTGTCCTTGCTGCAGTGCATCTACTAGCAAATTGTGAGCAATTTGTAGTGAGAGTTGCGACCGCTGTGTTTTGCGCTTAGTGACGCACATATCCATCGCAAAGACCGAAGTGTGAAAATTTATTAGGGGTTGGATTTCAATTAGGCACAGTCTGGCAGTTTCTTTTTATTTTACGTTTATTTTTTCATAACTCAGCGTCATCTCATCAGTGTGCTTTCATACTTGGCTAGAAAATAGCCATAGGAGAATCCAAACGGCTTACTTACGCCTACAGTAGCGTTATATATATTTGATTTCTGGTTGATCTGCTGGTGGCTGTCCTTGCTGCAGTGCATCTACTAGCAAATTGTGAGCAATTTGTAGTGAGAGTTGCGACCGCTGTGTTTTGCGCTTAGTGACGCACATATCCATCGCAAAGACCGAAGTGGGAAAATTTATTAGGGGTTGGATTTCAATTAGGCACAGTCTGGCAGTTTCTTTTTATTTTACGTTTATTTTTTCATAACTCAGCGTCATCTCATCAGTGTGCTTTCATACTTGGCTAGAAAATAGCCATAGGAGAATCCAAACGGCTTACTTACGCCTACAGTAGCGTTATATATATTTGATTTCTGGTTGATCTGCTGGTGGCTGTCCTTGCTGCAGTGCATCTACTAGCAAATTGTGAGCAATTTGTAGTGAGAGTTGCGACCGCTGTGTTTTGCGCTTAGTGACGCACATATCCATCGCAAAGACCGAAGTGGGAAAATTTATTAGGGGTTGGATTTCAATTAGGCACAGTCTGGCAGTTTCTTTTTATTTTACGTTTATTTTTTCATAACTCAGCGTCATCTCATCAGTGTGCTTTCATACTTGGCTAGAAAATAGCCATAGGAGAATCCAAACGGCTTACTTACGCCTACAGTAGCGTTATATATATTTGATTTCTGGTTGATCTGCTGGTGGCTGTCCTTGCTGCAGTGCATCTACTAGCAAATTGTGAGCAATTTGTAGTGAGAGTTGCGACCGCTGTGTTTTGCGCTTAGTGACGCACATATCCATCGCAAAGACCGAAGTGTGAAAATTTATTAGGGGTTGTATTTCAATTAGGCACAGTCTGGCAGTTTCTTTTTATTTTACGTTTATTTTTTCATAACTCAGCGTCATCTCATCAGTGTGCTTTCATACTTGGCTAGAAAATAGCCATAGGAGAATCCAAACGGCTACTACCACGCAAGCAGGAAACCTGGCTCCCAAAACCCCCACTGGGCACGCATAAATGTGGATTCTGTAAAGCATGTAATTTCATCACCTCAAGTGCTTCAGTAACAAGCTCTGTGACTCACCAGACTTTCAGAAATCGTCAATTTATTAACTGTAGGAGCACGGGAGTCATATATCTGATGACATGCAAATGTGGAACCCAGTATGTGGGAAAAACATATAGGGAGTTTCGGGTACGGATCAGAGAACATGTCAGGGATATAAAAAATGGAAATGATACTACTATCGCCCGTCATGTCTGGGAAGAACATGAGGGAGACCTGCAAAGTATCAAATTTCAAGGAGTGGAATTGGTGACACCACCTGTACGTGGAGGGGACTTTGATCGCATCCTCCTCCAACGGGAGGCCAGATGGATTTGTACTCTTTCCACAGAAAAACCTCTGGGTCTTAATGATCAGATCATCTATTCGTGCTTTCTATAAAGCACACTACTAGTGACCCCTACACGTTCACTATTCCACCAACCATCCCAATGAAGGGAAGATTGTCTTTATTCAACTTCCATTGACTACCTACTATATATACCAGTCCAACTAAATTGTGCATGCCTCTGTATCACATCAAGATGAGCATCGTCCTATATTGTACAATTTTTCTTATCTTATATTACATCTTATATTGTACATTAAAGGATACTTAACTGTATCTAAAGTATGTAATCTCCTTCCATTCTGGCCTCTGGCCTAAATCTGCCTATGTCTGTGTCCACACCAGATGGTTATTGCCGCAATACGATCCCCCACATACATTTTATTTATTTTTGAATAACTAACGGGAGAGATAATAATACGATGTCACGGACCACTTGATTGGATAATTGATATGTACCTTATGTGGGAGATGACACTGTCCTGTTTTATGGTTATTCTCGTTGACATGCTGAAGTACTCGCAGCCTGTCGCCGATTTTGGGCCCATGTGATTGGCTGCCCAGATCCAGCCTTAGACAGCGTGATTGGCTGCTAAGGACGAGCCCTCGTATGAAGGGAACGCCCACTGCCCTCTCATTGGTGGACCATGAAATGGGACCGCCCAATACAGTAGAGGGGGCGGAGCGACCCCTTTATATACCACGCGTACTTTCGCGCGCGCACGGCCGCAACAGTGCCTGACAGACGCCGGCGGGTGCACTTATGTAAAATATGCTGTGTGCAGCCGCAATTATAACACACCTAGTTAACATCTAAATGCCTCTGATGACGCAATACCCACAACAGGGCATTGCAGAAACGCGTCAGGCAGTGGGTGTATAGACGGAATTCATAGCTGTTTATTAACTTACCTCAGTTGTGATGCTGATTCCGCTAATCGGCACAGTGCTGGTACCCACAACTGGACCGAGCACGGCTGCTAGTATAATAAGCAATATTCTAGTCAGCAGTAGGGGGAGACATTAAAATGTATGGGATCCTAAATTGTGACCCAATCTCCCTCTAATACATGCTGAAAGCCTGATTTTTGTGTTTGTAAAGTGGCTGAAGAGTGGCCCCATTGTTTGAAAACTTCTAAATAAAGATTATAAATTTTAAGTGTTCTACTCAGGCAGAATAATATTATATCTTTAGAACATAAATTTTCTATCAACTATTCAAATTTTGAGTTTTACTAATCCCTACTACATTTTGAGTGAAAAGGGGATGGCAGGCTTCCTAACTAATGAGTTGAATACAGACAGATGGTTGGATGATGCGAAGGAGGTCTTCTCTGGAAAGGACCTTACAGTACAATCTCAGAATCTTAGTATCACTGCTACTTTTAAGAGCCTGACCAATACATATAAGGATCACATCAGGGGCTGGTGGGAGTTACAATCACTGGAGACATACTTGAAACATAAAATTGTCCCTAGAGGTCTTAGGATCAATTTGTTTCCTTCAGCTAGGATCAGGTCAGTGGACCTTATCAAAAAATGGGAAAAGGAGTCTATTGAATCCTCCTTCAGATTTATGAATCTTTTGGTAGAGGAAGAAAAGACCAAGTTGGAGATTACCTCCAACAAACTGAAGGAAAGTATTGAAAGTGCTAAAAAATTCTCAGGGAATAGTGACTTTGAGAGGAAGGAACTTACCCTTCAGAGGACTATTGAGAGATTCACAGCCCAAATCAAAGAGCGTAAGCACTTCCAATTTTGTAGGGACACTCAAGATTTCAAGGAGGGTAATATCTTTAATTTCACCAACCCCACCAATATTGAGGCTGAATCGGAATTAGAACCCTCGTCCTCAGACTGTGAGAACTCAGATAGTGATTCACAACAAAAAACTACACTACCCCCTAGCAAACAATATAATCAGCAAGCTAAAGGGGGATCTGAGTATACGTCCCACAGGGGGGGACATAGAGGCAGAGGCTACACCCCTAAAAAAACGGGAAGAAGGGGTGGTTTTTTAGCCAGAGATCCACCGATCTCAGACTACATGGTCAGACGAAAACCACCAAAACAATGATTACTGACACATCTAGGGATACCAAGCATCCATCTCTGGGGAGCAATAAATTACAGGTCATCAATCTCTCTAAGAGAGTACTCACCGAGATGGATAAAAAAGTCTTAAGCCTTGGTTTATCTTTTATTCCCACACCGAGATTTGATATGTTTAATTGGGTGAAGGATGTCCAACTTTTCATCAGGAAGCTTAAATGGAAAAAGTTTTTTGCCCAGCATAGTAGAAGGCAATGCCAGGAGCTGGGTCTGGAAGAAAGTGACCTGGAATGTCTAGACACAATGACAGCCCTGGCAAATGAAAATGAACGGGACATAGGTGAAGGTCCGTTTACCAACCTTAAAAGACCTTCTAAGAAATTCCCCCCGGTCAACAATGATTCACCCTTGGATGTCTTTCTGAATCTGGTAACTGATGAGCTGAGAACTTTGAATCAGGCGGATTGTGGAAGCCATCAGAATATCAGTAAAGAAGAGAATGACAGTATCCGGGGCTTGATGAACGATGATTCTATCGTCATCAAGCCCTCGGACAAAGGGGGAAACGTGGTCATCCTCGACCGTGCGCAATACATCAAAATGTGTAAAAACATCCTAGGAGATGGGGAGTGCTATAGAGTACTAGATGCAAACCCCATGAACACCTTTAAGGATGCTTTGATAAACATCTTGGAGAGAGGGAGAGATAAGAATCTGATCAGTGAAGCGGAGCTGGGATTTTTGAAGCCAACTTACCCCAAAATAGCCACATTTTATGGGCTCCCCAAGATCCACAAGGGGTGTAATCCCCTTAAGGGTCGCCCTATTGTATCGGGCATAGACAGTGTGACCCAAAACGCGAGTCTTTATGTGGATCAGATTCTAAGGCCCTACGTCTTAACATTACCATCCTATGTGAGAGACACAATGGATGTTCTTAAGCGCATTGAGGGGATACATGTGGATACAGAGACCCATCTAGCAAGCTTGGATGTGGAAGCTCTGTATAATTCGATCCCACATGAAGCAGGATATCATGCCGTGGGTACCTTTCTTAGATCTAGAGGTACCCAAAATAATGACCACAATGAATTTACCTTACAACTACTCAAATTTGTGCTTGAGCATAATTTTTTCACCTACGATGGCAAGTTCTACCACCAGCTCAGGGGGGTTGCAATGGGGAGCCCTTGTGCTCCCACATATGCAAACCTCTTCCTGGGCTGGTGGGAGAAAGAACATGTCTTTAAAGAGGACCTGGAAATCTACACGTCACATATCTTGCTTTGGATAAGATTTATAGACGATGTCTTGATTTTATGGAAGGGACCACAAGAGTTATTTAAGGAATTTGTGACCATCCTTAACTCTAACCGGATTGGCCTCTTCTTGACATATGAGATTCATCAAGATACAATCTCTTTCTTGGACCTGACAATTACTAAATCTGACTCAGGAAGATTGACCACGAAGATATATAGAAAAACAACAGCTACTAACTCTCTACTTATGTGGAAAAGCTGGCATCCAAAGTCCCTCAAGAAAGGGATACCTAAGGGGCAATATCTCCGGGCTAGGAGAAATTGCTCGGATATGGCAGAATATCTGTCAACAGCATCTGATTTGAGGTCGAGGTTCCACGAGAGAGGCTATCCCGATACTATTCTGAAAACAGCGCATCATCATGCGATAGAGAGTAACAGGGATACCATCCTGACCCCCAAACCGAAAGTGGAGTCAGAAACCCAAACACGCATTATAGGGACCTACGACTCCCACTTCAAACAAGTCAGGGACATTCTGGCAGCACACTGGAAAATTTTGAAGTTGGACCCGGATGTGGGTGACCAGATTGGTGATTTCCCGCAAATCACATATAGAAGAGGTCAGAATATCCGAGACAAACTGATTCATAGCCATCTACTACCACGCAAGCAGGAAACCTGGCTCCCAAAACCCCCACTGGGCACGCATAAATGTGGATTCTGTAAAGCATGTAATTTCATCACCTCAAGTGCTTCAGTAACAAGCTCTGTGACTCACCAGACTTTCAGAAATCGTCAATTTATTAACTGTAGGAGCACGGGAGTCATATATCTGATGACATGCAAATGTGGAACCCAGTATGTGGGAAAAACATATAGGGAGTTTCGGGTACGGATCAGAGAACATGTCAGGGATATAAAAAATGGAAATGATACTACTATCGCCCGTCATG
Source organism: Engystomops pustulosus (assembly GCF_040894005.1). NCBI lineage: Eukaryota > Metazoa > Chordata > Amphibia > Anura > Leptodactylidae > Engystomops > Engystomops pustulosus. Next base: position 131,765,188 of record NC_092414.1, read on the forward strand.
TCTGGGAAGAACATGAGGGAGACCTGCAAAGTATCAAATTTCAAGGAGTGGAATTGGTGACACCACCTGTACGTGGAGGGGACTTTGATCGCATCCTCCTCCAACGGGAGGCCAGATGGATTTGTACTCTTTCCACAGAAAAACCTCTGGGTCTTAATGATCAGATCATCTATTCGTGCTTTCTATAAAGCACACTACTAGTGACCCCTACACGTTCACTATTCCACCAACCATCCCAATGAAGGGAAGATTGTCTTTATTCAACTTCCATTGACTACCTACTATATATACCAGTCCAACTAAATTGTGCATGCCTCTGTATCACATCAAGATGAGCATCGTCCTATATTGTACAATTTTTCTTATCTTATATTACATCTTATATTGTACATTAAAGGATACTTAACTGTATCTAAAGTATGTAATCTCCTTCCATTCTGGCCTCTGGCCTAAATCTGCCTATGTCTGTGTCCACACCAGATGGTTATTGCCGCAATACGATCCCCCACATACATTTTATTTATTTTTGAATAACTAACGGGAGAGATAATACGATGTCACGGACCACTTGATTGGATAATTGATATGTACCTTATGTGGGAGATGACACTGTCCTGTTTTATGGTTATTCTCGTTGACATGCTGAAGTACTCGCAGCCTGTCGCCGATTTTGGGCCCATGTGATTGGCTGCCCAGATCCAGCCTTAGACAGCGTGATTGGCTGCTAAGGACGAGCCCTCGTATGAAGGGAACGCCCACTGCCCTCTCATTGGTGGACCATGAAATGGGACCGCCCAATACAGTAGAGGGGGCGGAGCGACCCCTTTATATACCACGCGTACTTTCGCGCGCGCACGGCCGCAACAGTGCCTGACAGACGCCGGCGGCTGCACTTATGTAAAATATGCTGTGTGCAGCCGCAATTATAACACACCTAGTTAACATCTAAATGCCTCTGATGACGCAATACCCACAACAGGGCATTGCAGAAACGCGTCAGTCAGTGGGTGTATAGACGGAATTCATAGCTGTTTATTAACTTACCTCAGTTGTGATGCTGATTCCGCTAATCGGCACAGTGCTGGTACCCACAACTGGACCGAGCACGGCTGCTAGTATAATAAGCAGCATTCTAGTCAGCAGTAGGGGGAGACATTAAAATGTATGGGATCCTAAATTGTGACCCAATCTCCCTCTAATACATGCTGAAAGCCTGATTTTTGTGTTTGTAAAGTGGCTGAAGAGTGGCCCCATTGTTTTAAAACTTCTAAATAAAGATTATAAATTTTAAGTGTTCTACTCAGGCAGAATAATATTATATCTTTAGAACATAAATTTTCTATCAACTATTCAAATTTTGAGTTTGAGAATCCAAACGGCTTACTTACGCCTACAGTAGCGTTATATATATTTGATTTCTGGTTGATCTGCTGGTGGCTGTCCTTGCTGCAGTGCATCTACTAGCAAATTGTGAGCAATTTGTAGTGAGAGTTGCGACCGCTGTGTTTTGCGCTTAGTGACGCACATATCCATCGCAAAGACCGAAGTGTGAAAATTTATTAGGGGTTGGATTTCAATTAGGCACAGTCTGGCAGTTTCTTTTTATTTTACGTTTATTTTTTCATAACTCAGCGTCATCTCATCAGTGTGCTTTCATACTTGGTTAGAAAATAGCCATAGGAGAATCCAAACGGCTTACTTACGCCTACAGTAGCGTTATATATATTTGATTTCTGGTTGATCTGCTGGTGGCTGTCCTTGCTGCAGTGCATCTACTAGCAAATTGTGAGCAATTTGTAGTGAGAGTTGCGACCGCTGTGTTTTGCGCTTAGTGACGCACATATCCATCGCAAAGACCGAAGTGGGAAAATTTATTAGGGGTTGGATTTCAATTAGGCACAGTCTGCCATTTCCTTTTTTATTTTACGTTTATTTTTTTAATAACTCAGCGTCATCTCATCTGGCATAGCAGTGTGCTTTCATACTTGGCTAGAAAATAGCCATAGCAATAGGATAGCATTGTTTGGTTTTAAAAACTAAAAAACACAAAAAAAAACTAAAAAACACAAAAAAAAGTAAAAAAAAAATTAAAGTTATAACTTTCATTTTCAAAATGTTTAACCCGAGGGCTAGGGGTAGAGGACGAGGGCGGGGACGTGGGCGTCCAACTACTGCAGGAATCAGAGGCCGTGGTCCTGGGCGGGGTGAGACACCACCTGCTGATGAGGGAGCAGGGGAACGCCGCAGAGCTACACTCCCTAGGTTCATGTCTGAAGTTACTGGGACTCGTGGTAGAGCACTGTTGAGGCCAGAACAGTGCGAACAGGTGATGTCGTGGATTGCCGACAATGCTTCGAGCAATTTGACCACCAGTCAGTCTTCCACGCAGTCCACCCATGTCACCGAAATCGGCACTCCTCCAGCTCCTGCACCTCAGCCTCCTCCCCCCCAGTCTGCCCCCTCCCAGGAAAATTTGGCATTTGAACCGGCATACTCTGAGGAACTGTTTTCTGGACCCTTCCCACAGTCACAAACCACTTGTCCGGTTGCTGCTGAGCAATTTTCCGATGCCCAGGTTTTCCACCAGTCGCAGTCTGTGGGTGATGATGACCTTCTTGACGTAGTGGAAGAAGTGTGTAAAGAGGTGTCCGACGATGAGGAGACACGGTTGTCAGACAGTGGGGAAGTTGTTGTCAGGGCAGGAAGTCCGAGGGGGGAGCAGACTGAGGGATCGGAGGATGATGAGGTGACAGACCCAATCTGGGTTGATAGGCCGGGTGAACACAGTGCTTCTGAGACGGAGGAGAGTCCTCGACCAGAACAGGTTGGAAGAGGCAGTGGTGGGGCCAGACGGAAAGGCAGGGCCAGACCTGGTGCATCAGCGCCAAATGTATCAACTAGTGAAGCTCCCGTGGCGAGGGCTCCTGCGGCGAGGGCTAGATTTTCAGAAGTCTGGAGGTTCTTTAAGGAAACACCGGATGACCGACGGACTGTGGTGTGCAACATTTGCCAAACCAGGATCAGCAGGGGTTCCACCACTAATAGCTTAACTACCACCAGTATGCGCAGGCATATGAATGCTAAACACCCCACTCAGTGGCAACAAGCCCGTTCACCTCCGGCCGTGCACACCACTGCTCCTTCCCCTGTGTCAGCTGATAGTCAGCCCCCTGCCCAGGACCCTGCCACAAAAACCCCATCGTCGCCTCCACGATCCTCCACAGCATCCACCAGCGTTCAGCTCTCCATACCCCAGACGCTGGAGCGGAAACGCAAATATAGTGCAACCCACCCGCACGCCCAAGCCCTTAATGTCCACATCTCCAGATTGCTCAGCCTGGAGATGCTGCCCTATAGGCTAGTAGAGACCGAGGCCTTTCGCAACCTCATGGCGGCGGCCGCCCCTCGGTATTCGGTCCCCAGCCGCCACTACTTTTCCCGATGTGCCGTCCCAGCCCTGCACCAGCACGTGTCAGACAACATCATCCGTGCCCTGACCAACGCCATTTCTGACAAGGTCCACCTTACCACGGACACGTGGACGAGTGCTGCCGGGCAGGGCCACTATATATCGCTGACGGCACATTGGGTTAACTTGGTGGAGGCTGGGACCGAGTCTGACCCTGCGGCTGGTCATATACTGCCGACGCCAAGGATTGTGGGGCCTATCTGTGCGCATTTCAGGAAGTCCAGCACAGATGCTGCCACTCTCAGGGCAGCGCAGCGCCGCCTCCAACTGCCCGCTCACCGACTGTTGTGCGACGTGCCCACGAGGTGCAATTCAACACTGACCATGTTATCCAGAGTTTACCAGCAGCGCCGAGCGATTGTAGACTGCCAGATGTCAACTTCCACCAGAACTGGTAGTCAGGTCAGTCAGCTTCCTCAAGTCTACAATGAGGAGTGGACGTGGATGTCTGATATCTGTCAGGTGCTGAGTAACTTTGAGGAGTCAACACAGATGGTCAGTGGCGATGCCGCCATCATCAGCCTCACCATCCCGCTGCTTGGCCTGTTGAAAAAATCTCTGATCAGCATGAAGTCGGAAGCTTTGCGCTCGTCACAAGAGACGGGGGAAGAAGATTCCCTTGTTGATAGCCAAAGCACCCTTAGGTCTGTTTCTCAGCGCATATCGGAGGAGGTGGAGGTGGAGGAGGATGAGGAGGAAGAGGAGGAGAATGTTGGCGAGACACAAGAGGGGACCATTGTTGAGTCCTTCACTGTTCAGCGTGTATGGGCAGAAGAAGAGGAGTTGGAGGAGTTGGAGGAGGAGGAAATGGACAGTCAGGCCAGTGAGGGGAGTGAATTCTTACGCGTTGGTACTCTGGCGCATATGGCAGATTTCATGCTAGGCTGCCTATCCAGTGACCCTCGCGTTCAAAGAATTTATTCCAGCACCGATTACTGGGTGTTCACTCTCCTGGACCCACGGTACAAGCAAAATCTTTCCACTCTCATCCCTGGAGAGGAAAGGAGTGTGAGAATGCATGAATACCAGCAGGCCCTGGTGCACAAGCTGAAACAGTATTTCCCTTCTGACAGCGCTAGCGGCAGAGTGCGTAGTTCTGCGGGACAAGTAGCGAGGGAGAGTAGGCGAGCAGGCAGCTTGTCCAGCACTGGCAAGGGTACGCTTTACAAGGCTTTTGCCAGCTTTATGTCACCCCAGCAAGACACTGTCACCTGTCCCCAGTCTCGGCAGAGTAGGGCTGATCTTTACAGAAAGATGGTGAGGGAGTACGTAGCTGACCATAGCCTTCGTCCTAAATGATCACACAGCTCCCTACAACTACTGGGTTTCAAAGCTGGACATGTGGCACGAACTGGCGCTGTACGCCTTGGAGGTTCTTGCCTGCCCTGCTGCTAGCGTCTTGTCCGAGCGGGTTTTCAGTGCAGCTGGTGGCATCATCACCAATAAGCGTACACGCCTGTCGACTGACAGCGCTGACAGGCTGACGCTTATTAAGATGAATAAAGCCTGGATTTCTCATAATTTCCAATCTCCACCAGGTGAAGGAAGCTCAACCTGAATAATTTATCCACTCCTCCTCCTCCTCATTTTCCTCCTTCTCCTCCTCTTTGTACAGTAAAGCAGAGGAAACTGGCTATTTTTTGACAGGGCCCACTGGCTCTAGCTATAGTATTTTATGCATTTAATTTTTCTGGAGGGCCACCGACCCGGTCCTCTGTTTTAAACAATTTTTGGGAGTGCCACATACAGGCACTCAATCTATTCAATTTTTCTGGAGGGCCACCTACCTGCTCCTCTGGTTTGAAAACTTTTTTGGACTGCCACATACAGGCACTCAATCTATTCCATTTTTCTGGAGGGCCACCTACCTGCTCCTCTGGTTTGAAAACTTTTTTGGACTGCCACATACAGGCACTCAATCTATTCCATTTTTCTGGAGGGCCACCTACCTGCTCCTCTGGTTTGAAAACTTTTTTGGACTGCCACATACAGGCACTCAATCTATTCCATTTTTCTGGAGGGCCACCTACCTGCTCCTCTGGTTTGAAAACTTTTTTGGACTGCCACATACAGGCACTCAATCTATTCCATTTTTCTGGAGGGCCACCTACCTGCTCCTCTGGTTTGAAAACTTTTTTGGACTGCCACATACAGGCACTATCCAAATTAAATTGTCTCCATAGCAGCCTCCACACGTTGTCTCCATTGCTACCTCCAAAAGTCGTCCATATAGCTGCCTCCATACATCGTCCCTTTATCAAACGAGGTGTGTCAGGCAGAAATTTGGGTTGTTTTCATGGATTCCACATCAAAGTTGTTAACTTTGTCGCCACCCAGCTGTGTTATCCACAAAATATACTGGCAAACTTTTATCATTTACCAATATTATTTCAGCGCTTCTTGCGCTTCTGTTTACATTCCCCTCACCCGCCATATCCTAAACTTATAAGAACGCTACTACACTTGATCTTATACAAAAGGTTCTTAGAAGTGCTGTTTGGGGAGTAGCCTAGAGACACGGGCTTGGATTGGCGAAAGCTCGCCTGGCAGCGGAGCGCCAGCTCCATGCCAAGATCCAACTAACATAGTTTTAACTGCAGCACCTTTAATCTACTACTAGTTCACTGCCTCCATACATGGTCCCCTTATCAAACGAGCTTTGTCAGGCAGAATTTTGGGTTGTTTTCATGGCTTCCATGTTAACTTTGTCGCCACCCTGCTGTGTAATCCACAAAATAAACTGGCAAACTTTTATCATGTACCGATATTATTTGAGCGCTTCTTGCTCACCTCCTTTGGTTCCTCTCTGCCACCCATTGGTTTGAAGCCTGAGTCCATTTAGGGTATGTCGCCATGCCACTCTCTAGCCTGCCGCTGCTGCCGCTGCCTCTGCATGAAGTCCCCTATAGTGTCAGGGTCAATTATTGGATGTTTTAGATGCTATCTAGCTTCATTCTGTCACTCTGTCATGGCCATGCTGTTGCCCATAATTTCGGCATAATGGTGCCATTAAGCAGCCTCAGAGGCATCCATGCATGCTGCCCCTGCTGTTTCCTGTCCATTTCCGTGGTGTTTCCATCCTTTTCTGAGGTTCCCAGGTGTTTGGCCAAGCTTCCCTGTGCAGAGCCTTGGTCCCCTTGAAAAATGCTCGAGTCTCCCATTGACTTCAATGGGGCTCGTTATTCGAGACGAGCACTCGAGCATCGGGAAAAGTTCGTCTCGAATAACGAGTACCCGAGCATTTTAGTGCTCGCTCATCTCTAAATTTTACCCAACATGCGATCGCAGGTAAAGCTTTTGGATTGTGTTTCAAAATGCACCACAATGCCACGTGCTTAAGTGGCCCCAGGGGCTCTACAAACACGTCATGGCACCTGAAAACTATTCTGCCCTATGAAAGCTCAATGGTGCTCCTTCCCTTCCGTACCTGCCATATGTTACATCTACATATGGGATGTCCTCTTACTTGGAAAAAACTGCACAATATATTTGTAGATACATTTTCTTCTTTTATACAGTTAATGTGGGTAAATTTTGTAGCTAAATAAATATATATATTATAAATATTAGTGAATTCCAAATCAAACCTTCATTTTGTATGAATTTGTGAAGAAATTAGTGAAGAAATACTACAGGGTGATTTTTAGTGATTTTTTATTAACAGAACTTCTAAAACCTCTATAAAAATGAAATGGTCCCTAAATTATTGATTCTAAAATTTTCTTATAAATTTGAGAGAATGCTGTTCAAATTGTGATCTTTCTAATGTCGTAATAAAACAAAAGGACACTTATAAGTTGATGCCAACACAAAGCTAGACTATCAGTTTGAAAAACTGAACATTTTGAAGTTTGAAAATAAATATATTTTTTCAAAATCTTTACCAAATTCCGCTTTTTTCATAAATAAATGCTAAATATATCAACCAAAATTCACACCAACTTGAAGTTCAAAGTGTCATGAAAAAACGAACATAAAAACACTAAGGTAATTTAAAGACTTCTAAAGTTATAACCGGATAAAGTGACACATGCTTGTTTTGAAAAATAGGCCTTGGTCATCAAGGCGCAATGAGCTTGGTCACTAAGTTAATAAATACAAAATAAATAAATAACAGATGTGCTCATAAATATGTGTTGACAAGAAAATAAAGATTTTGGGTTAAGGATTAAATTCTTGTCAACATTATTCCAATTCAACATATCCAAATCATTACTTTAGAGAGCTGTCCAGGTCCAAGAGCAAGCAACATAGCCATCCATAATGCTAGGAGTCCCTGGCACCCCATGGGACAAATATGATAAGCACAGGAGACAGTAGTCCCACAGGGACTCCTAGCCTCATAAATGACTTAGTTGCTTGAAATTTGTTCTCCTGCATAGTGTTTATTCTAGTATGTATCGCTAATACTGTATGTGGTCATTTTTTGTAGATTAAACATAGCCATGTGAAATCTCCCTGAGAATCAGTTTACCCTGAAATAAGGAGAAGTAATGTTTATGACACATTATGCATTATTCTGTCTATACCCAAGGAAATAAAACTGCAAGTAAAGTCTGACCTTTAACAGTGTGCCCTATTAACAATACATAATGTTCTTTCAAGGCTAATCAAGTGTTTTACTTTATATGCAGGCACTTTTCCACCTGATATGATGAGCTTGCTGTTATTATAGAACTTCCTTCTGCCTGTTTAAGGTTAAGCTCGTCCAGGCTGTAGCCCCGCACATATATAGCCGCGCTCAGGAGAGAGTAGAAGTGAGCGCTGCTCACCCCTCCTATCTCCATAGAGAAGTGACTGGCCAGCGCCGTAACATGGCAAAATATAGGACATGTGTGCTCATTGCAGCCAAATATCGGCCACCAATACGTTCATCTGAATGAGCCTTAAGAGATGCTTGTACATGTTATTTTGTGTCTCCCCCTGCCTGTTGATTACTAGATTATCTTAAATAACAATTTTTACCTTATATGCTATATTTAGCTTGTATTTTATTAATTTTCAAATTCTTTGACAAGGTTGAAGAATTGTTACTGACTGATATAATGAGACAAAAATTAGTTGGTAGACACAAACAGATAATAGGAAAATTAGAAAAATAGATTACAGAGAGTATTCATGAAAAATTATGCAGTAAAAAGACAATAATAAGGGAAAGAAAAGACACCTGGAATGTTATATGAAGTTCCCATCACAAGCTACAGTTGTTACAGTGATCTATATTTCTTTTCCACACTGATATAAATTTTTCTATACGTGTGGTCTCTTACGAGAACCTTGCTGGCAATGGGATTATGGGAGACTGCACTTCTATAAAAGATGACAAGGCTAGACGGTGAATGGTAGGTCTGTCGGAGGATGGGGGCTGGGTATCCGGATAATCAGTCTCTAGCTCCATCTGCTACATAACTGTTGACGGTGAGTTATAACATTTTTTCACATTTCATTTCCATAGTCATTATATAGCCTATAAACAATTTGGGATGAGGCATCTGGGAGCTGTAGTTCAGTAGTAGACCTGACAGAAAGAGAAATCATGTTATCAGTTGTACATGAGAAAAATATGAAGGTAATATAGTATATATTTCTGACTTATCTATAATGGAAATGTATGCCTTTGCAACAGGATATGTTTAGAGGGCCTCTCTCTCCAAAAGAAGGTTTTGTTATATTACAAGCGCTTGTCTTGTCTTATTATAAGCTTTTTTTCATCATGACAATACCTATTGTAATGAGTAAAATTAGCATATCAATACCGGCAGCTCACCCTGCCTCACGCTTTATTTCAGATTTATTTTCTACCATGCTTTATGTTTACTCAGAATGTTAGCTCCTGACTAGAGAATAGAGGAAAATGGTAAAATGTATGACAGAGCCTCCTGCAAGATAAATGTCACAAAGAAAGAGAAAATTGCTTAATTTAATATATTTTCTTTTATGTTGTAAATGTCTAGATGTTTCTTTCTCTTTAGTGTTTTTTTATTATTGCTACAATTATAATACTTCAATATTTAAAGGGGTTTTCGACGCTATTGACTGATCCAAAGGTCATTAACATGTATATAATTTACCATGAGATATAATAAAATGTATATAAACAACAATATTTGAAATATTTTTATTGAGTATATACAGAGGAAATATAGTATCATAAAGAAGAAATATATGTTTGCCTATTCATCCAGAAGAGCATTCGTCAGATAATATTGCTGCAGGAGAGTGTCCGCTTCATAATTTCTATTCTACTTCATCCCAAAGGCATTTGATGGGCTGGAGGTTAGGGCTAGTTCTTCCACACTAAATTCGCCAGCCATAACAAAAGGAACAGCATCTCTACTGTAGACAGCATGGTTTCGATGTGTTTGCTCTAAAGTGTAGATAACTAGTTCAGTTGGTGAGGTAAGTAAGGTCAGGCATGTGGAGACTTACAGCCATTGATGCAAAAGCCTTCACTGTACTGAAGAGATGTGAGCACATCCAAACAGTGGAGTCTTTTCCATTTCGAAAAGATATACTGGCTTAGCCATTATCCCACATCATGTCATTAGGTTTTCTGCAAAAGTCATGCTTGATGTTAAGGTGGCTGCTTAACAAAGTAGTTTTGTTTTCATTCTCCCTTGCTGGAAAATGTACTTTCATATTTCCCTTTGATACCCAAGTGCAATGAGAATTCCCTTCCCATTTACTAAGGGACAAAAACACCTGAAAATCCCATATCATAATCCCTCCTCTAAAAAACTTTACATTAAGTACAATGCAGTCAGGCAGGTAAAATTCGGTCTATTGTCAGACCCAGATTCTTCCAACACACTGCTAGACAGAGACTGGGAAGATCCCAGCACTGTTGCTAAAACAAGGCTGCACTTTTCGATATAGCATCTGCATTGCAGGTTACTATTGAAAGAAGTAAGCAAAAAAAAAAATTTACATTTATAATTATTTCAAGATCGTTTTTTTTTTTAATCAATCATGCATATATTTTTCCCGAAACAGTACATGTGAAATTATGAGCCTTTGTGATATATTTTACTAAAAAATGTGTCTTTCTAACTTTCCAACAGCTTTTATGGCCTTTGTGTAATACTATATTCATTCACTACAGAAAATACAAGCATCTGATAATCTGTGCATAATCTGTTCCAGCATCGGTGTGAATAAAGAGAGGGAGTGCAGTAAAAATAATAGGCTGATTGGTCAATTCACAGAGCACTTCTTTCCAGAGCCCACCGCTCAGAACAGTTTTATTAATTATAAATGTGGAAAGAAAATCTGTAGGATAGACACCACGTATTTTATTATTCTACATCTAATTCATTTCTGCAGTTTATAATTAGACTTTATTTGTCCCCAAAGGGAAATTCAAATGTCTTAATCAGCTCAAAGCATACAGTATAAAAACATTAAAACATTATAAACTTCATATTTATAAACCTCTACTTTATATACATTATAAACCTCTAATTTATACATTAATACTAGAGATGAGCGAGCACTAAAATGCTCGGGTACTCGTTATTCGAGACGAACTTTTCCCGATGCTCGAGTGCTCGTTTCGAGTAACGAGCCCCATTGAAGTCAATGGGAGACTCGAGCATTTTTCAAGGGGACCAAGGCTCTGCACAGGGAAGCTTGGCCAAACACCTGGGAACCTCAGAAAAGGATGGAAACACCACGGAAATGGACAGGAAACAGCAGGGGCAGCATGCATGGATGCCTCTGAGGCTGCTTAAATGCACCATTATGCCAAAATTATGGCCAACAGCATGGCCATGACAGAGTGACAGAATGAAGCTAGATAGCATCTAAAACATCCAATAATTGACCTTGACACTATAGGGGATGGCACGCAGAGGCAGCGGCAGCAGCGGAAGGCTAGAGAGTGGCATGGCGACATACCCTAAATGGACTCAGGCTTCAAACCAATGGGTAGCAGAGAGGAACCAAAGGAGGTGAGCAAGAAGCGCTCAAATAATATTGGTACATGATAAAAGTTTGCCAGTATATTTTGTGGATTACACAGCAGGGTGGCGACAAAGTTAACATGGAAGCCATGAAAACAATCCAAAATTCTGCCTGACACAGCTCGTTTGATAAGGGGACGATGTATGGAGGCAGTGAACTAGTAGTAGATTAAAGGTGCTGCAGTTAAAACTATGTTAGTTGGTTCTTGGCATGGAGCTGGCGCTCCGCTGCCAGGCGAGCTTTCGCCAATCCAAGCCCCTGTCTCTAGGCTACTCCCCAAACAGCACTTCTAAGAACCTTTCGGATAAGATCAAGTGTAGTAGCGTTCTTATAAGTTTGGGATATGGCGGGTGAGGGGAATGTAAACATCTGCGCAAGAAGCGCTGAAATAATATCCGTAAATGAAAAAAGTTTTCCAGTATATTTTGTGGCTTACACAGCAGGGTGGCGACAAAGTTAACAAGTTTGATGTGGAATGCCCTGCAATAGCTCTTGGGCGGTGTGCCTTTTATCACCTAGGCTCAGCAGTTTGAGCACCGCCTGCTGTCGCTAAGCAACGGCACTGCTGCTGTGCCTAGAGCTACCGACAGATGGCGCCATGCCCACGGATGGTAATTCGGAGGAGGAGGAGGTGGAGGAGGGGTGGGAGGATTTGGAGGTATAGTAGGCCTTTGAGACCTGGACCGAGGTAGGCCCCGCAATCCTCTGCGTCGGCAGTATATGACCAGCCCCAGGGTCAGACTCGGTCCCAGCCTGCACCAAGTTAAGTGTAGTAGCGTTCTTATAAGTTTGGGATATGGCGGGTGAGGGGAATGTAAACAGATGCGCAAGAAGCGCATGATGCGCATGGAGCTGGCGCTCCGCTGCTAGGCGAGCTTTCGCCAATCCAAGCCCCTGTCTCTAGGCTACTCCCCAAACAGCACTTCTAAGAACCTTTTGTATAAGATCAAGTGTAGTAGCGTTCTTATAAGTTTAGGATATGGCGGGTGAGGGGAATGTAAACAGATGCGCAAGAAGCGCTGAAATAATATCCGTAAATGGTAAAAGTTTGCCAGTGTATTTTGTGGATAACACAGCAGGGTGGCGACAAAGTTAACAACTTTGATGTGGAATCCATGAAAACAACCCAAATTTCGGCCTGACAAACCTCGTTTGATAAAGGGACGATGTATGGAGGCAGCTATATGGACGACTTTTGGAGGTAGCAATGGAGACAACGTGTGGAGGCTGCTATGGAGACAATTCAATTTGGATAGTGCCTGTATGTGGCAGTCCAAAAAATGTTTCAAACCAGAGGAGCAGGTAGGTGGCCCTCCAGAAAAATGGAATAGATTGAGTGCCTGTATGTGGCAGTCCAAAAAATTTTTCAAACCAGAGGAGCAGGTAGGTGGCCCTCCAGAAAAATGGAATAGATTGAGTGCCTGTATGTGGCAGTCCAAAAAAGTTTTCAAACCAGAGGAGCAGGTAGGTGGCCCTCCAGAAAAATGGAATAGATTGAGTGCCTGTATGTGGCAGTCCAAAAAAGTTTTTAAACCAGAGGAGCAGGTAGGTGGCCCTCCAGAAAAATGGAATAGATTGAGTGCCTGTATGTGGCAGTCCGAAAAAATTGTTTAAAACAGAGGACCGGAAAGGTGGCCCTCCAGAAAAATTGAATAGACTGAGTGCCTGTATGTGGCACTCCCAAAAATTGTTTAAAACAGAGGACCGTGTCGGTGGCCCTCCAGAAAAATTAAATGCATAAAGTACTATACCTAGAGCCAGTGGGCCCTGTCAAAAAACAGCCAGTTTCCTCTGCTTTACTGTAGAAAGAGGAGGAGAAGGAGGAAAATGAGGAGGAGGAGGAGTGGATAAATTATTCATGTTGAGCTTCCTTCACCTGCTGGAGATTTGAAATTAGGAGAAATCCATGCTTTATTCATCTTGATAAGCGTCAGCCTGTCAGCGCTGTCAGCGCTGTCAGTCGACAGGCGTGTACGCTTATCGGTGATGATGCCACCAGCTGCACTGAAAACCCGCTCTGACAAGACGCTAGCGGCAGGGCAGGCAAGAACCTCCAAGGCGTAGAGCGCCAGTTCGTGCCACATGTCCAGCTTTGAAACCCAGTAGTTGTAGGGAGCTGTGTGATCATTTAGGACGATGGTATGGTCAGCTACGTACTCCCTCACCATCTTTCTGTAAAGATCAGCCCTACTCTGCCGAGACTGGGGACAGGTGACAGTGTCTTGCTGGGGTGACATAAAGCTGGCAAAAGCCTTGTAAAGCGTACCCTTGCCAGTGCTGGACAAGCTGCCTGCTCGCCTACTCTCCCTCGCTACTTGTCCCGCAGAACTATGCACTCTGCCGCTAGCGCTGTCAGAAGGGAAATACTGTTTCAGCTTGTGCACCAGGGCCTGCTGGTATTCATGCATTCTCACACTCCTTTCCTCTCCAGGGATGAGAGTGGAAAGATTTTGCTTGTACCGTGGGTCCAGGAGAGTGAACACCCAGTAATCGGTGCTGGAATAAATTCTTTGAACGCGAGGGTCACGGGATAGGCAGCCTAGCATGAAATCTGCCATATGCGCCAGAGTACCAACGCGTAAGAATTCACTCCCCTCACTGGCCTGACTGTCCATTTCCTCCTCCTCCAACTCCTCCAACTCCTCTTCTTCTGCCCATACACGCTCAACAGTGTAGGACTCAACAATGGTCCCCTCTTGTGTCTCGCCAACATTCTCCTCCTCTTCCTCCTCATCCTCCTCCACCTCCACCTCCTCCGATATGCGCTGAGTAACAGACCTAAGGGTGCTTTGGCTATCAACAAGGGAATCTTCTTCCCCTGTCTCTTGTGAGGAGCGCAAAGCTTCCGACTTCATGCTGACCAGAGAGTTTTTCAACAGGCCAAGCAGCGGGATGGTGAGGCTGATGATGGCGGCATCGCCACTGACCATCTGTGTTGACTCCTCAAAGTTACTCAGCACCTGACAGATATCAGACATCCACGTCCACTCCTCATTGTAGACTTGAGGAAGCTGACTGACCTGACTACCAGTTCTGGTGGAAGTTGACATCTGGCAGTCTACAATCGCTCGGCGCTGCTGGTAAACTCTGGATAACATGGTCAGTGTTGAATTCCACCTCGTGGGCACGTCGCACAACAGTCGGTGAGCGGGCAGTTGGAGGCGGCGCTGCGCTGCCCTGAGAGTGGCAGCATCTGTGCTGGACTTCCTGAAATGCGCACAGATGCGGCGCACCTTCGTGAGCAAATCAGACAGATTGGGGTATGTCTTGAGGAAACGCTGAACTATCAGATTTAACACATGGGCCAGGCATGGCACATGTGTCAGTCTGCCGAGTTGCAGAGCCGCCACCAGGTTACGGCCGTTGTCACACACAACCATGCCTGGCTTCAGGTTCAGCGGTGCCAGCCACAGATCAGTCTGCGCCGTGATGCCCTGTAATAGTTCTTGGGCGGTGTGCCTTTTATCGCCTAGGCTCAGCAGTTTGAGCACCGCCTGCTGTCGCTTAGCGACGGCACTGCTGCTGTGCCTAGAGCTACCGACTGATGGCGCCATGCCCACGGATGGTCGTTCGGAGGAGGAGGTGGAGGAGGGGTGGGAGGAGGAGGAGGCATAGTAGGCCTCAAACACCTGGACCGAGGTAGGCCCCGCAATCCTCGGCGTCGGCAGTATATGACCAGCCGCAGGGTCACACTCGGTCCCAGCCTCCACCAAGTTAACCCAATGTGCCGTCAGAGATATATAGTGGCCCTGCCCGGCAGCACTCGTCCACGTGTCCGTGGTCAGGTGGACCTTGTCAGAAACGGCGTTGGTCAGGGCACGGATTATGTTGTCTGACACGTGCTGGTGCAGGGCTGGGACGGCACATCGGGAAAAGTAGTGGCGGCTGGGGACCGAATACCGAGGGGCGGCCGCCGCCATGAGGCTGCGAAAGGCCTCGGTCTCTACTAGCCTATAGGGCAGCATCTCCAGGCTTAGCAATCTGGAGATGTGCACATTAAGGGCTTGGGCGTGCGGGTGGGTTGCACTATATTTGCGTTTCCGCTCCAGCGTCTGGGGTATGGAGAGCTGAACGCTGGTGGATGCTGTGGAGGATCGTGGAGGTGACGATGGGGTTTTTGTGGCAGGGTCCTGGGCAGGGGGCTGACTATCAGCTGACACAGGGGAAGGAGCAGTGGTGTGCACGGCCAGAGGTGAACGCGCTTGTTGCCACTGAGTGGGGTGTTTAGCATTCATATGCCTGCGCATACTGGTGGTAGTTAAGCTAGTAGTGGTGGAACCCCTGCTGATCCTGGTTTGGCAAATGTGGCACACCACAGTCCGTCGGTCATCCGGTGTTTCCTTAAAGAACCTCCAGACTTCTGAAAATCTAGCCCTCGCCGCAGGAGCCCTCGCCACGGGAGCTTCACTAGTTGACACATTTGGCGCTGATGCACCAGCTCTGGCCCTGCCTCTCCGTCTGGCCCCACCACTGCCTCTTCCAACCTGTTCTGGTCGAGGACTCTCCTCCGTCTCAGAAGCACTGTGTTCACCCGGCCTCTCAACCCAGCTTGGGTCTGTCACCTCATCATCCTCCGATCCCTCAGTCTGCTCCCCCCTCGGACTTCCTGCCCTGACAACAACTTCCCCACTGTCTGACAACCGTGTCTCCTCATCGTCGGACACCTCTTTACACACTTCTTCCACTACGTCAACAAGGTCATCATCACCCACAGACTGCGACTGGTGGAAAACCTGGGCATCGGAAAATTGCTCATCAGCAACTGGACAAGTGGTTTGTGACTGTGGGAAGGGTCCAGAAAACAGTTCCTCAGAGTATGCCGGTTCAAATGGCAAATTTTGCTGGGAGGGGGCAGACTGGGGGGGAGGAGGCTGAGGTGCAGGAGCTGGAGGAGTGCCGATTTCGGTGACATGGGTGGACTGCGTGGAAGACTGACTGGTGGACAAATTGCTCGAAGCATTGTCGGCAATCCACGACATCACCTGTTCGCACTGTTCTGGCCTCAACAGTGCTCTACCACGATTCCCAGTAACTTCAGACATGAACCTAGGGAGTGTAGCTCTGCGGCGTTCCCCTGCTCCCTCATAAGCAGGTGGTGTCTCACCCCGCCCAGGACCACGGCCTCTGACCCCTGCAGTAGTTGGACGCCCACGTCCCCGCCCTCGTCCTCTACCCCTAGCCCTCGGGTTAAACATTTTGAAAATGAGAGTTATAACTTGTATTTTTTTTTTACCTTTTTTTGTTTTTTTTTTGTTTTTTTTTTGTGTTTTTTAGTTTTTAAAACCAAACGATGCTATCCTATTGCTATGGCTATTTTCTAGCCAAGTATTACAGCACACTACTATGCCAGATGAGATGACGCTGAGTTATGAAAAAAATAAACGTAAAATAAAAAAGGAAATGGCAGACTGTGCCTAGTTGAAATACAACCCCGGGCCCTAATAAATTTTCCCACTTCGGTCTTTGCGATGGATATGTGCGTCACTAAAACACAGTGGTCGCAAGTCTGACTCCAAATTGCTCCCAATTTGATAGTAGATGCACTGCAGCAAGTACAGCCACCAGCAGATCAACCAGAAATCAAATATATATAACGCTACTGTAGGCGTAATTAAGACGTTTGTATTCTCCTATGGCTATTTTCTAGCCAAGTATTACAGCACACTACTATGCCAGATGAGATGACGCTGAGTTATGAAAAAAATAAACGTAAAATAAAAAGAAACTGGCAGACTGTGCCTAATTGAAATACAACCCCGGGCCCTAATAAATTTTCCCACTTCGGTCTTTGCGATGGATATGTGCGTCACTAAAACACAGTGGTCGCAAGTCTGACTCCAAATTGCTCCCAATTTGATAGTAGATGCACTGCAGCAAGTACAGCCACCAGCAGATCAACCAGAAATCAAATATATATAACGCTACTGTAGGCGTAATTAAGACGTTTGTATTCTCCTATGGCTATTTTCTAGCCAAGTATTACAGCACACTACTATGCCAGATGAGATGACGCTGAGTTATGAAAAAAATAAACGTAAAATAAAAAGAAACTGGCAGACTGTGCCTAATTCTACTCAAACCCCTAATAAATTTTCCCACTTTGGTGTTTGAGGTGGATATGTGTGTCACTAAGAGCTAAACACAACGGTAGCAAGTCCCCCTGCTAATTCCTCACAATATGGTACTAGCTGCAAATAAAAAAAAAAAAAAATTATAACGTTATTGTAGCCCTAAGAAGGGCTGTTGGGTTCTTTTAGAATCACTCCTGCCTAACAGTAAGCTAATAGAACACCCTAACGCTTTCCCTGAGCAGCAGCAGCTCTCTCCCTAGCGGCATCCAGACAGAGAATGATCCGAGCAGCGCGGGCAGCGGCTAGTCTATCCCAGGGTCACCTGATCTGGCCAGCCAACCACTGCTATCTACGTGTAAGGGTACCACGTCATGCTGGGTGGAGTGCAGAGTCTCCTGGCTTGTGATTGGCTCTGTTTCTGGCCGCCAAAAAGCAAAACGGCGGGAGCTGCCATTTTCTCGAGCGGGCGAAATACTCGTCCGAGCAACGAGCAGTTACGAGTACGCTAATGCTCGATCGAGCATCAAGCTCGGACGAGTATGTTCGCTCATCTCTAATTAATACATCTACATACTACATAAGTTGGCTTCAGGAGGGGTACTGTAGGTTGTTTTTTATGAAAGGTACTTAATTGTTTTGTGTACAAAGACCCAAAATGACCAACATACCAAAATATAAAAATTAGTAACCCGTAAAAATGTAATTAACCCGTACCAAAAATTCATTTTCCCCAAATTTCCCAAATTTTGTTGTGCAAAAAAAATATATGACCTAAAAAGCTTAAAATATTTGCTACATCTTACTGACTTAAAGAATAAGGGAGGTGCATCATTGAGACCAAGAAGTGAAAGCTGTAAAAAAAAAAACCAAATCCTGAAATTGGTGCAAATCAATTTTTTGGCCATTTCGTTGTATTTTGAATTTTTTTTCCAGCTTCCAGTACATGTAATGCAATGTTAAATAGTGCCACTAGAAAATAGAATTTCCTCAGCAGACAAGCCCTCAAATATCTCTGTAAATGAATAATTAAAAAATGGAAATGGGAGAATGGAAAAGGGGAAATGGAAAAGGGCATGACCGGAGGGGTTAACCTATTTAATGTATTTACAGATGATTTAAAAAGTGCCCAAAGAAAACTACAAGGAGAACAGAGAACATTTACATCTCAAATATACATTTTAGAAATGCAAACTGAAAAGAATTGCAAAAGCCAAATAAGTTGTGGGAAATAGTCATGCTCAAATGTTCTCATTTTCAGCACCATTGAGAATTGTAGGTCCCTGTCGTCAAATGCAGGTGAGCTTATGAAACAAGCTTAAATCATCACTAAAAACTGTCAGTTATATTTCCGCTATACTAGAAAAAGTTATTAGAATTGTTCGCTGAACTGTTTGACTTTCTAGGTTATTTGTCCATCTATGGTTCACTCTATGCAGTTGCTAAAGCATTATAATACCATGAGTTACAACAGAACAACTGCAAAATGAAATACTATTATCAAATCATAACTGCCACTAAGGAGGTGTGTAAAGGTGGCCAGATTGCCAATAGTTATACCCCAATAGAGTTACAGTAATTGAAGTACCACTATATGATGTTGGTGGGCTATTCTACAGATGGGCTATCCATACTGTCTTTAATAACTGGGGAGTTGTCCAAAAGTAAGAATGTGCTTAGTTGCCCATAGCAACCAATTACAGCCCAGCTTTCTTTTTACTAGTGGTCATGAATATTTTAACCTTATAGTGCAATAAGACATACCCGGCGTGGGCGGTGCCATCTTGGCTCTGATCGTCCCTCCCCGTAACGTCTTCAGGGAGCGGCGATCCATTACCATGACAGCCTCAGGTCACACAAAGGCTATCATGATCTAGGCTACCTATTACAATGTGGGATTTGCACATTATTATAGATTATGTGCAAAATTCCCATATATTGCCATACTGCTTTTCCCTAGAAGTCATATAAATATAAATAAAAAGTAAAAATCATAAAAACATTAGGCGTCACTGCATCTGAAAATGCCCAATCTATCAAAATATAATAACTGTTTTTCACTGCATTTAACCCCGTAACGGAAAATAGCACTCAAAGTCGCAAATGGCATTTTTTACCATTTTGAAAAATATAAAAAAATTCTGTAAAAAGTGATCAAAAGGTTGTACAGGCCTTATAATAGAAGCATTGAAAACGTTGCAAAAAATGACACCACTCAGAGTTCTGTACACCAAAATATGGAAAAGTTAATAGCGCAAGAGGATGGCAAAATGAGTTGGTTTTTTTTTGTACAGGAAGTTTTAATTTTTGTAACTGTAGGAAAACATTATAAAACCTATACACCTGGTATCCCCATGATCGTACTGACCAAATGAATGAAGTAGACCTGTCATTTGGGGGCGCACAGTGAAAGACGTAAAATCCAAGTCCACAAGAAATGAGGCAAATGTGTTTTTTCATCATTTTCACTGCATTCAGAATTTTTTTTCCCGCTTCTCAGTATACGGCATGGAATATTAAATACCACCACTATGAAGTACAATTTGTTACGCAGAAAACAAGCCCATATGCAACTCTTTACATGGAAAATAAAAAAGTTATAGATCTTTTAAGGTGGGGAGTGAAAAACAAAGACGCAAAACCGAAAAAGGCCATCGTCCTTTAGGGGTTAAAGGGGAGCTGTAATTGGTTGCCATGGGCAACTATGCACATTCTTACTCTCAGACAGCTTGATAAATCTCCCCCAATCTGTTTAGGGAGAGTATCTCTTCTTTATTTAATGTTTAGTTCTTTCCATGGCAAGAGATATTTTTCTATGCAAGTGACAACTGTTGGATCTAAATGAATTGCTGCTTCATAATCTGAAAATAGAATTCTATCTAAACAGAAGGAGTCCTCCCAAAATGTCCCTAACAGATTATAGTGTTGTTATTAGTATACTACTCCTGAGTCCTGCTACAGAAGCACTCAAGGTGACTATGAGCAAATGGCACCAGCGAATGCTGACAGGCGGCTTTCTGCCTATTTCCATGGCAGGAGTGTGAACAGTTATAAAGTGAGGTTATGAACCTTGTCTGCGTAATATCCAGTGGCAGGATGAAAATCATAATTTCAAGCTGTTCTTTACATCAGCAGTTCTTGTAAGAGCAAAGTGATATTTTTTACTGCTTTTTTTAATAAGGAGACAAAGGATGAAGTAGAGACCAATTCTTGTGGACAAGAAAGTAGCTATAAACTATTATTTCTACTTAATCGGGCACATTTACTAACAGTGCAAACTGCACTATATGCAATTTCCTGTGTGGTTGTCATGGGTGTCCCCACGATCCACATCTCGGGTCGCAGGTGCACCCGTGCCTCGCTCCGTTCCCCGGCTCCTCCACAGCCCACAGCTCCCTTTGTATGAGCTTACCTTTCCAGGCTCCTGCTCCAGATCCGGCATCGTGGCGCGCTCAAAGATTTAAAGGGCCAGCCAATTGGTGGTGGCAATTTCCAGGAATTTTGTAAAAGCCAGCCACTTCCTGCATTCCTTGCCGGATCTTGTTTCGTTGCCTTGTGCCTGTCTGCTGATTTCCTGTTGTGACCCAGGTTCCGTTCCCGACTTTGACTCCGTGCTTCAGGCCTTGAGCTTTGTTCCTGACGTTGATCCCGTGATGCCTGTCCCGGCCTCTTGTCTGTCCCCGACCACTATTCTGCCTCTCGACTTTGTAACACGCCTTGGCCACCACCGCGAGGAAAGTCGCGCCTGTGGAGCAACCTGGTGGTACCCTGCTGCAGCAAGTCCATCCCGCTTTGCGGCAGGCTCTGGTGAAAACCAGGTTCCACTTAGACTCCGCTCCCAGGTGTTGGCTTACACCATTCCTCCTGTGGTACAGAGGATCCATTACCCCCAATACTGACAGTAGTGTGCAGAGGACGCCATATTCAGGATTTCTGTCGCACGTTCTTCGTGAATCTCGCTTTTTATTGGTGCACCCTTAAAATTGGCCAAGCGACACATTTCTGTCGGATTTTGCCTGTTTAATGGTCAGACCAAGAACCGGAACCCCTCCTTCAGTGCAGAAATTTGTGTTCCATGATGACTAGTTCAGCCGCTCCACAAAATGGTCACAGGCCACACAAATGTGGCACAGGCACTTCTTAAATAACTGTGCAAGTAGATTGCACTGAAAAGAATGTGCAAAGTCAGACTGGAAAACTGGCAGCATTTAAAAGTAGGTGGTGAGTGCGAGGCACCATCTTTGATGAGATCGCTGATCTCCGTGACGTCACAGGGGAGCGGCAATCAGTTTGCGATCATCTTTTTTAAGACCCGAGGCTGTCCCAAAATGCTTGCTCTATCAAAATATAAAAATGGTTATTCCCTGCGGTGTACCCCATAACAAAAAATAGCGCCCAAATGTCCTAAATATTACTTTCACACCATTTTATATCACATTAAAGAAATAATAAAAAGTATTCAAAAGGCCTACAGTCCTCAAAATGGTAGCAATGAAAACGTCAGCTCATTTCGCAAAAAAGTAACATTTTACACAGCT
Source organism: Engystomops pustulosus (assembly GCF_040894005.1). Taxonomy (NCBI): domain Eukaryota; kingdom Metazoa; phylum Chordata; class Amphibia; order Anura; family Leptodactylidae; genus Engystomops; species Engystomops pustulosus. The sequence goes on from NC_092414.1 coordinate 131,787,225, forward strand.
CCACACACAAAAGTATTAGGGTCAGGCGAAATTAAATTTTTTTTAACACATTAAAGGGGTTTTCCCACAAATTCCCACAGGATAGGGACTAACTTGCTGATCGGTGTGGGTCTCAGTGATGTAGCAGGCCGGGCATTCACAGAGACCGCGTTTCACACATGTGGGATATTTCCCTACTCAGGAGATTACAAATTTTAAGATGGATTTTCTCCTTTTATCTTTTGTGAATGTGTACATTTCAGAGCTAAATAAACAAAGGACTAAAATTGGAACATTCTAAATTTCATCTCCAGTTTGCTATGAAGCTCTCAAAGAGTAACAAAGCTTTGTGAGGTGCAGATTTGAAAATGCGGTAATATATATGGGGTTTCAATTATTATACACTTGAAAGCTCATATAAAACAAAAATTATACAAAAGAAGTTAATTCTGAAATCTTTTTTCAAATTCCGGAAAACTACTGTTTAATTTGTAAGCCATCCAATGTAGTAAAAAAATAATAGGACATTTTAATTGTATTATTTTTATGAAAACATGAAACAGACCTATGTTAAATGTTAGTAACTAATTTGAGTGGTAAAACTTTCTGTAAAGGAGATTAGAATTTTGAAAATGATGAATTCCTCAAAATGTTTGCCAATTTTTTTCTTTTTTTTTTAATAAATAGTCAAAACAAATCACCGAAAATTTACCCCTGAAATGTAGTATAATGTGTCACGAAAAATCACTTTAGTAAGCGATTGGTACCATGTTCCATCTTAAAATCACTTTGGTAAATTAAAGTATTCAAAATCTATAACTATTAAAAGTGAGAAGTGTGAGATTACAAAAAATGGGTCTGAGCCTTAAAGGAAACCTACCACTTGAAATGGCAGGTTTAAGAAGAAAACACCGAGCACCAGCTCAGGGTGAGCTGGTGCCGGAGCTTATTTTTGTTAGTCTTTTAAACCGCTGTATCGCGGTTTAAAACACTTTTTAAACTTTATAGCCGGCGCAGGGAGGTACGCGCTCGGCGCTTACCACGCGCATGGTAAGCGCCGAGCGCGTACCTCCCTGCGCTGGCTATAAAGTTTAAAAAGTGTTTTAAACCGCGATACAGCGGTTTAAAAGACTAACAAAAATAAGCTCCGGCACCAGCTCACCCTGAGCTGGTGCTCGGTATTTTCTTCTTAAACCTGCCATTTCAAGTGGTAGGTTTACTTTAAGCTACAGAATGGCCACATCCTTACAGCAAGTACTGAAATCTTCAGTTTAAAAGAAAACCCACATGCACACAAAAGTAGTTTTCGTTCGTGTGCTCTCTGTTAATTCATTGAATGATATCTATTGGCATTCAGTTATGTAACTGATAGATTTATGGAAAGCCAAAAGTTTAAAGGGCTTTTCTGAATTCTATTGACCCCTTGAGAACAACACCTTTTTCCAATTTTGCAGTTATGTTTTTTACTTCTTGTGATCCAAATGCCATAACTTTTTTAAGTTTCCATTTAGAGTGGTATTAAGGGTCATTTTCTGCAGGATAAACTCTACATCCCAGTGGCGCTGTTTAATATAATGTGCAATGTACTTGGAAACGGAAACAAAATTTGGACAATTTTTTCACCGTATGAGATTATTTGTTTTATATTTTGATTGATTGGGCATTTTAGGACGCAGGGATACCAAATGTGTTTCTGATTTTACTTGTTACTAGTTACATGTATAGGTGTTCTAGGGAAATGAGGTTGATTTTAAATTTTAAACTTTTAACATTTTTTAAATAATTTAATTTTTTAGTTGTTTTTCAGGCTTTCTATGATTTTAGGAGTCTGGCTCCTTCTGTTTATGCAAATTGTTGGGGTTGCGAGGTGTTACACCCCCTACAATCATCTATTACAACCAAAAGCCCTTTTAAGGAGTTATTATATCCAAGGAAGTCTTTTTAAATTCCTACTCTCCTTTGTAATTATCAGAGGCCTGTTTGAATATATTGTCATTTACTTGCAGAGCTCTATAATATGATTCCATGTTCTTGATATTACTGCTGTCAATGTTAGGATTAATTAAACATTCATTAGATTGCAATCCCTTTCATCACATTATTGCTTTTTTAAAGAACATATTTTGTGAGTCAGAGGTCATTGAAGTTGATTAATTATGGCCTAAAGTACTTAACAGACTCAAAACAAGTTTCTAAATGTTTTGTTGCTCAACATCTGGTATTTGCTAACTTCTACATTTTTTATAATGCATAATTACTGTTTAGAAATGCAACATGTGTTTTCCGGGTTGCTATGTTTGGGCCAGAAGACATGGAAACAACGGATGTTGAGTAGTTTATAGTTGTGTGGCATTTGGTCATAGTAATAGCCATACATTACTTGACGGTAAGAAGTTGAAATTTTCTGTTACTGTATTCTCATTTCCATGCATTGCACAAACATGGAACACAAAATGAGAAAACTGTATACATTTTTTTTTTTTAACATTGAGCAATCCAAAAACACAGCAGGAGAATCAGAGAATCCCTGTGCTTTGGCAGCCCTTGGGCAGGTATGAGACTGTTAGAAATGTGAAAATAAAAGAAATCTTACCAAACCTTGAATTTTTTTCACAGTGTGCACAACTATAATGATTAATCCTTGTAAAATACACCGTGTGAAGGTGTTGATGCAACATTGGCTGGTACATGAGAAAAACTGTTTAAATCCACATCTCCGCTTGCTTTAAATAGAAACCGATGTCCTTACAACCACAAGTACAGTAGAGACTGTAGCTCTGTTTATCAACACCCAGCAGCAAAGACATATAGTATGCCTCAAGAAAAGATACAAGCACAAGGCTTGGACATGGTATCTCCAGGAATGTACATGAAATGTAAACTTTGAGAACAGAATATAACAGTATATTAAAGATTTGTCTTTTAATGCTTTATCCAGTGTTTAGAAATTCATTGTATTGTCTTTACAATGATCCACTAATGAGGATTTTTGGGCAGATATTTGAGTTTCATTTTGGCTCTAGTTTGGAGTAATGTTGTAGAGAATGTTAAGAATGTTAATATGCTGACTTTTAATATAAAATAAGCTATCGTTATGACAAATCTTGTTGGACATACTTGGATAGTTATAATGAACAAACAATATAGCTGCATATTATATGTCATAGAACAGAATCATAAAATCAACAGGTCTAGATCATGTATCCATCACAAAAAATCTGTCTTTCAATTTATGGTCAATAATGAAAGGATCTTTCACTTGGTCTCCAGCATAAATTAGTATAGATATTTTCTCCCCATGTCACACTCATCTCCTTCCTGGTTTTCCAGCTAGCTCAACTGGTCTTTTTATCAACACAATATCACTACAACATTTCCATCCTGCCCCCAGCTTCCCTAGTCAAAGTATTTTCCTGTGAGAGGCAAAATCACATGACGTCACATGATTAGATAGACAAGCAAGAATCTGTACAGAACTGACAGACCAGGGGCAGATTAAGACTTCCATGTGTCCCTTTGCCTGTTATCAATCTGCAGTTTTAGTACTTTCAAAGGTCCTGAAATTGCTCTTCTACATATGTGTATGGAGAGGAGGAACAGATGTATGAGGATTTCATGTGTGAAGATCAATCTCAGTACAAAATTTGTTTGATGGTTTGGGTAGCCATGGGCCCCAGGCTACTGCCAGAATCGCCTAGATTATAATCCACTACTGGAGAAGACTTCTGAATACACAATAGAAAAACACAATAGAACAACACATTTTTTGAAATTCTTTGGTGTGGAGAGGGTTAATCGACCAGAAAGAGGTGGTGACTGGCTAAAAGCATTAAGAAAAAGAGAGGTTTATTGGATTATGAATTTAAACACTAGGATCCCCTCAGGTATGAATTTTAGGTAAGATCTTATGATGATTTTCTGATGAAATGTATAAAATGTATTGTAATGACAATTGTATCCACTGTGTATGGACTTTGCTATGGACTTTTTAATTTAAATGAAATAAAGAAGAATGGATTTTTACTACTGATGCTGAGCTATCCCTTGCATTTGAATTTTCACTATTTGTGTCCGTCGCTGGCGGACTAGGTTCTCTTGCATCCCAGAGGAGTGGAGACTGGATTACAGACTACATGTCCAGGTGTGTGAGCGCTTATACCTGTTTCCCTCTGAATACACATTACTTCTGTTAAATGTGTTTTGTGTTATGAACATGAAACCCCATCAAACACTTTCCTTTAACACAGTGATCCAGGGGACTGAATCAATTTCAACCAACTGACCATGGTTAATAGTGATAAATGGTGTGATGTGATCCTTTTACCTTGTAACATAAATATATTTTCTATACAGGTATGGCACCCAAAGCATGTCAAGTAGGGCTGCACATTCCTAGTGCAGAATTGCACCTTTGCAATGGATAGGTTGAACCCTACCGGTGAATTGCACTTAAAAGCCAGAGCAGAGATTAGTGTCGCTGGCCTGAAACTGCATGTGTCTGTCTTGCCAGAACAGATAATATTCATATTTCACCCTGCAAGAAAAGGAGAACGTCATACTAACCCCTTTTTTGTGGTTACAAGGATATGGGATCATCAGAATACTGACAAACTAATGGCAGATGCTTACTACAGCTGCACTAAATGCAATACTTTTTAATGGATCAGTGCCCTTAATTTTAACTGACCTTGACAACGGTTCGTTAGAAAGCAGAGTGTGTTCTAGTCAGAACCAATTTGCATGGACCACTCATAGCCTCTTGGGGAAGATTTAGCAGAAGTGTCTGAGAGAGAGAACCATTCTAGTTGCCTTTGCATCCAATCAGAGCTCAGCTTTCATTTTCCCGCAGGTGTTTATAAAATTAAAGCTGAGCTCTGATTGGTATCCATGAGCAACTAGGACAGTTTTACCTTGTGATAAATCTACGCCCTAGTAGATATTTACATCCGAGTTTCCTAACTGAATTTGGACACGTTTACGTTCAGGTAGCCTAAAACAGCGTTTGTGTCGATACATACAGATGCATTTCTGTTATATCCTTGTGTTTTTACCACAGTTCCACAAACATGATTTAACACAATGGTGCTTTACATATATAATATAAAACACATAGAATCCTTAATCGACATGATAGCATAGTCATTATTAGAATGATTTCGGTTTATTATTTAAGCCTGACATTGTGAATATATAGTGGAATTATTAAGAGAGTTAATAGAAGATCTAGTACAACAATATGTTTTCCTCAGTTTTTTATCCAGACATGTTCAGGCTGCAAACTCTACTTCCACCCAGCAACATCAGTCTTTTATTGTAAACCAGAGTCTGAATCATCACATGTGTACTAATGAAATCTATTAATACATGAAAAGTGATGGCTATTTTCTCTGGCCATCAGATGTGTGTGATATGAAACGGCTTTCCTTTGAAGAGCACCTTCTATTATTGGTTTAGAACATGCAAAATGCTTTGATGTGCATGCAACTGATCTACCTTTACTTAATAAACCCACCAGGAACCCGATGCGTCTTTATAAGCGTAGAAAATAGACATGTTTCCTGCACCTGGAGACATCTTTTTTATAATCTGCACTGAAGTGCTCTATTCTGAGATATATACTGCTTACATATGGATAATTCATGTGATCTGAGCCTGTTCATTTACTTTAGCTTGTAGGACATAATTCTGCTTATTTTAGGCAAATTGATTTGTACATTTCTAATACCATGATGTTTTAATGTGGTTCTAAAATGAGCTCCGTGGATTTTCAATAAATACATGTGTTTTTCAGACTGTTGGCTAAATGCCTAATTCTGTATGTATAGTTTACAGTCTGTGCTCCCCAGGACATTCATTACCAAGATCAAAGGGAAAGTGTAGACATCACCATACACCTTATCAAGGATCAGCTTGGAACATCTTCATACGATTTTCTTTTGCATGACATAGAATGTGTATACTCACATGTAAATGACTTAAACATGCTCAGGGTAAAAAGTCAATCAAAAGTCAGCAAAATAGAACATAAACATTTAGGAATATGTGACACACTTATTTGGAAGTAATAATGCAAGAAAATATTTGAGGTTTTAGTACAAAAGTGAAATATGTATATGTATTAGCAACTACAACTAACCAAAGTGCTACAAGTGATGTCAATCGATCTGTGAAAAAAAGGGCAGTACTTGGATGCTATACTTTTTACACTGAGCCATTGACTCCTATTGGACAACTTATCAGTCAAAAAAGTTCTGAGTAGGACATAGATGGTTGCTAGGATGCACTATAAAAACCATCCATTTTCTTTATCAAATACATGTATGCCATTTGTCTATTCAAAACAGACGGATTGATCCAAAAAGAAAGACAAATTCTGAACATTTAATAAAAGTTACTGCTCAGTTTGGCCATAGGATCCCATGACTAGGTTGTGATCTGCATCAGTGGTCTGCACAGACCAATCTTCTGTTTACCAATCATGTAAACAAATCCATATAAAAATTTAGTGTGTCCTAGACAGAACCATTTTTGACAGGTCACTCATAGACTGTAGTTTACTAGGATCAGTGAAAAAACGAATACTTGACTAAAGCAAATTGGGCATGAAAAAAAGAAGAAAAGAAGTTTTTCACAGCAGAGATTTGGATTTGTCTATTGTAGAGGCAGTGAAAAACATTCACTGATTCACATCACTCTAGTATTCGTTTTTACCGATCATAATCTATAGTCTATGAATGATTAGCGAAAAACGGTTCTGACTAGGACATACAGTACTATTGGTCTTCTATGATGTAACAAGGACATGGTTTGTTAAAGTAATGGACATGTGCTTGGATTCATTGCTTTTAATGCTGCCGTAGCAAATGTCCATTTTGCAGTTGTGTATACCTGCCCTTAATCCTGTAATTTAAGCCTGACTTATGTTCTAGATTTTTTTGTATCCTTGTGCAATTTCTATTATATGAACAGCACAAGGAAGCATTAAAGTCAATGAAGTCATTCACGCATCACTTTTTTTTTACTAACCAAGTCCTTGCACTACTCATTTTCATCCTAGTTGCAATCTGCATGTCAACAAAAGAGACAGACTGCATCAATTTAACTAAAAAAACTAAAGAACAGCATTTTTGTTTTTTATATGGAAAAACAGACCAGGCACAGAACTAAACATGGATGCTAAATGGTTGATTTTATAAAGTCCAATGGGCACAATGGATGGAATAAATTATGCCTTCTTCGCTTTTTTTTCGAGCAGAGAAGGAACATAAATCTCCCCCCTCCCTGCCAGTTTCCTCCGACCAACGTGCCACTTTGAGGGCATTGGCCCAGCCCCCGGATTTACTATAGTCTCCACCGGAAAACTGGGGGAGACTATAGAAAAACCTCTGCCAGATCAGACCTGGTATTAGGTCGGAACTGGTGGAGTTTGCATAAATCCAAAAAGGTAAGATGGGAGCCGGAGCACTCAAATAAAATCCAACGATTCTTTATTGAGAATTCATTTAAAATTCACCACAGGCTATGTGCATTGACGGTGTAAGTACATAAGCAAGAAAATCTACGTATTTCAGTTCAACACCGAGCCTTAGTCATGGTATAACAGACAATGTTAAAAGCAAAACTTTATACACCATTCCACACTTGAATAATTAACGTGCCGACGCATCACATCCGGTTGAGTATACGTGGCCATGTCTTGTCAAAATGAACAATAAACAGATATCATGGATCATAGTAAAATTAAACATTCTAGAAATAATTAGTAAATAGTACATTAGTAAATTAGTTATTAGTAAAGAAACCCTTAACTGATAACCATGTTTTCGTTTTAACCTGGGTATTAAAATTGCTGGGTGATAGGATATTTCCCAGGGCTTTGCCACGTTTTGCAACACTTCTGTGGCCATCCCTCATGACCTACACAATATGGTGTCTCGATTCAATATTGGAATATAGGAGAGAGGCGTTCTGGATTCTCGCACTTAACTCTAGGTATCCGAACGGGATGAACTCCAAAAATGATCTTACTTATATTTACTAATTATTTCTAGAATGTTTAATTTTACTATGATCTGTGATATTTGTTTATTGTTCATTTCGACAAGACATGGCCACGTATACTCAATCGAATGTGATGTGTTGGCATGTTAATTATTCAGGTGTGAACTCTACCTCCAAGACCAGCCAGAGAATGTGAGTTTTCTTTTTTTGCTTACTACTACTGGTGGAGTTTGTAGCCTATCTACTAAGAGGAGGCTCTTAGTAGATATTGGCAATGGAAAGCCAAAAATGTAAAGTGCCATTATTTAAAATGGGTCAGTAGTGTGAAAGCAGCCTAAGTTTTTTATGCTGGCTAGTGGTTTTATTAGGATATATTTGCCTGCCAAATTACTTGTTCTTGTTCTGTATTTCAAACTTTCCATTGGAAGAAACAGCATGCTGTCTTTGTTCATCCATGAGATACATTAAAACCTGGCTGCCTGTCATCTTGCAATATAAAATCTATATGCAAAGTTCAGTAAGTTTGTTACAGATAAAAGTTGTCCACACAGTGGGAAATTAACAGTAATACAGTAAATGTAGATTCAGAGTGATTTAAAGTAAAGATGCCATCAAAGAAAAGTCAGAAGTTTCTAGGAATCTACAGGAAACATTCACAGTTACTGATATATTACATATACACAGACTGAGAGCAGCATTACTAATGTTTTGATTGATTGTTGTTGTGTTACTGCAATTCTACTAGACACAACATGTCGTTGAATAGTATAATTTTCCTGGATATACATTTTAACAAATAAATAGATTTGAATGATATCTGACACATCACTTTATACTTGAAATTTTGTCAAAACACAAATTCAGCCTTGGCTTAGGCACATATAAAATACAAAATAAACCCTGCTTGGCTGGGCACTGCCTAGTACAATAACAGCACCTAACTATACATGTACCAGGCTTCCCGGCACATGCTCTTGGCCAGCAGAATATCAAGAGGCACTCAGTTACCTTTGCTGTGTGAACACAGTCCAGCCTTCAGTTCTCCAGATAGTGCCTCCCCTACTGCTTCTGGCCTGCAGTCTAAATCAGGCTCTAACGAGGTCTGTGACCTGCACCTGTGGGCTATACAAAAACTCAGGACTGAAGCCCGGATGGAGTTGGAGTCCCACTACCAGCCTACCCCTACTTCATAATAAGCAGGCCCAGTACGGACATTACATAGGTGTCTATGCTAGCTAGGCCAACATAGACCAAACAGACTACTCCTGCTTACCACAGGTCTGCCTTAACCCTTGGGTTACTTCAGACAAATCCAGGGCTTTTACCACGTACTTTTTATCTGCCTGTAGGACAGATAGCGGTTCTCCCAAATGACACCTCTCACTTTCTCACACATATTACATTACTGGAGCAATCTACAATTACTAAAGAAGCATATACCCTGTTTCCCCTAAAATAGGACATCCCCCGAAGATAAGACCTAGTCCAATATTGTTCAGGCTTAGAAATATAAGGCCTCCCCTGAAAATAAGAGCTAGCGGCAGCCATTTCAGCAGTTCCCCCCATGTCGTACATTAATATTAGTAGATCATTTAAATAACACAAGAGGTTGTGACATGCGGGAAGAAATCATGGGATAAATTCTCTGACTGTTGTGCTGCAAATGTGATACACGCAGCTACCCGGACAAGAAGTGCTGACAAGAAGGGGATCATTTAAGGAAAGTGCTATAGCTAAACATGAGAGATTGGGGCCAATGATTCCAGTAGAATGGAGTCACAAGAAAATCTGCGTAAAATAAGTTTGGAGAGTTATAAGGATGTTAGAGAAGTTGATTTTTTTGTCCAACAATAAATGTTAATTATTTTTAATGGAAATATGAGACATCCCCTGAAAATAATACCTAGTGCCTGTTTAGGAGCAAAAATTAATATAAGACACTGTCTTATTTTCGGGGAAACAGGGTACATAACTTTACAAAGTTGTAATATATTAATACATTATATGATGATATTTTTTTAATTTAATGCGACTTGTTTAAAACTATAAATATTTTATTCTGCTCCAGGCTGTCAAGGCAAATGTCGTTGCTCCCCGGTGATGTTATCGGGAGCAAAGATCAAAGCCAAAATGGTGGCTCCAATGTGCCGCCAGCTTTTCACTGCTGAAAAATAGAGCTTAATTGTCCAAAACACCGCTTTTGCAACGCATAAATGTATTAAAAATGCTAAATAAGTTATATTGTCTTATTTTTATTTCCCGCTTTCTGGTACACAGCATGAAATAAAAAATACTGTCACTATGAAGTACAATTTGTCAGGCAGAAAACAAACCCCCAGACAGCTCTGTACACAGAAAAATAAAATAGTTATATATTTTTGAAGGTGGAGAGTGAAAAATGGAAACACAAAAACAAGAAAAGGACCAAATTGTTAAGGGGTTAACAAATCTGCAATAGTGAGTTGCAGAAACTCTGTTTGGTAGCTCTGCATTCACTATATCCCAACAGTAAATAATAGATAGAACTTTTTTTTCTAAAGCTCATTTTGCTGTAGAGAAAGCTAACTGCATCAATGCGGTTCTACCAACCAAGAATAAAAGTGCTTCTTACCCAATAAAATAATCTAATATTAAAAATCCCATCCAGAAAAGATACATGGCCTTGAATTTGTGTGTGATTGGTTATGATTGCACAAGAATCACCCAGGGCAGAGAGCAGGACTACAGCATCAGGCTTAGAAGAGTACAGTAAAAAGAATATTCTGGAGAATAAGACAATAACCAGAGGATGAATGATTTCAAATGCTGGAATAAATAAAGCTCATAGAGGCAGTAAAGCAGCCAGAAAGGCAATGAGGCATATTGAAGTTGAAGGGGTCTTATATTGGGGAGCCAGAAAATAGGGAATGGAAAGATTGATATGGAAGGTGCTAGGATAGCACAGTGATGTAGAGTGACAGAGGATAATGTGATAGGAGAAAATATACACGGAGGAGTCACAGAGTGCTTTATGTTTGCACAGGGAAAGGATAATGGGATCCTGGGTAGACAGGTAGGATGATGTATTATAGGTAAGGGGAAAGGTATAAAGTGCAACTGAAAGGAAACTTAAAAAGGGGAAGCATGGATAGTGGCAAAAAAGCAGTGAGACTTGTAGATTCTAACTTTTTCAGTTCTTTATTGAATACCAAAATTAATATAAACTAATATTGAACAATAAACTAAGGCTATATGTAATGAAGAAAATACACATCATACTTTATGATGAATGAAAAAAACTTATAAAAATATTGATATATTGTTTATGAGCTAGATATGAACAATGCTTAAGAAAGAGTTATAGAAACAAGAAAATGTTCATATATGTTCATATATTACTACACATGATATAGTTCCTTATGTGGAATAGGAAGCAGTAGGTAATCATGATGATTGACAGCTATATTTTTGTACTGGTTCTTGTGTTTGTTTATAACTAGGACTGTTTTACTATTTAATAATGGACCCAAACACAAATTCTGGCATCTTACTTTCAATTCTAATATTTCACAGTTTTCCAGCATGGTATAAATATTACCTTTATCTTGTGCCATCTGGTTATACGCTGGCATCTTCTTATAGTTTTAATTTTATTTTTCTGACAACAAAGCTACTTGAGGTATTTTTTTTAGTGTAATAAGTTCTGGCAGATCATAATATAGGATTAACACTAGCAGGCCTTGGAGCATTCGCTAGGCCCATCAGCTGATATAGCAACACATTGGCACCCTCTGAATGTGGACCACAGGATGCCAACCTGGGGGTTGCCCCTTAGAACTTCTTTGAAGCTGCAGTCTGCAGCATCTAATGGGGTAAATGGGTGAGATAGGGGTGCTTCTGCACGTATTGTATAATACTTCAAAAAATATTTGAGACTTGGATGTCCACTGCTGTGCCCCAGGGGTCACCTGATAAAACATGTGACGGACAAGATTCCAGTAGTGAAAGGCTGCTGATATGTCTGTCTAGAAAGTAAATTAGAAAAATAAGGTTCCAAAAGGTTTATGCTGAACTTTGAGGGACAAAAAGTACAAATAAAAAATTAAAGTAAAAAAGAAAACTTTAATGTTGTTTGAGATTAGACAGTTAATGATGTGTTTGACACCGTTTTATATGAGACAAGCATAGACTGGGTACGAGACTGTTTGAGATTAGACATGCAATGACTGAAGGATTAGACCGTCTGATATTAGACATACAGTGACTGCATTTGGAGACCATATGAGATTAGACATGCAGTCATGGTCACTGGCACTATAGGTTACTGGTACAATTTTTTACACATTGGCCTGAAAAGGGCAAATACTTAAAATTTCGTGCTCTGATTCTATATAACAGCTTCCTATCCCTACCTAGCTGTCCTCAAAAGTTCCTGCTTGACCCGGTCTCCAACAGAAGCCTTTTCCTCTATGTCTCCTGTTTGCAATGGTGTTGGAGTCTGTGACCCTACCTCTTATGTAGAAGGGTCATATGTCCTGCCTGGCCAATCACAGTCATGCCAAATATAGGTCTGCCTTAGGCTACAAGGGCCAAAAGCTAAGTAGCCCATCAACCAGCTTTTCCGTTTCACCCTGAACCTAGACTGTGCTTCTGACTGAAGTTTGAAGGTAAAAATATTGCAAAATAAATGGCAACTTTGATGGCAGCTTTTGTTTGTTGATTAATAGTGGTTGAGTAGTTTTTAGTTTATTCTAATACGGTTTTGAATCCTCATGTCTTTATTAATAATAATAGTAATAATAATTATATTCTTTATTTATATAGTGCCATCAAATCCCACAGTGCTTTACAAATCATTATTTATAATAATTATAATTTATAATAATATGTAGCCCTTGCTTGGGTAGTCTACTTTTATTTTGCAACCTTAATTTTATTTTTTTCCCCAAATTAAAATTTTTTTCACAACATTCTGCACAAATTTAGAAATAAAAACATGTGATAAATTAATAAATGAACATGTTTTAATTAAATTAAATATAAATAAGTTAATGTATGTGAAATAAAACCTGTGTGTTTTAACCTCTTAGTGACCACCGATACAGGTTTCTACGTCAGTCACTGTTAAAGAACAGTGATCGTTAACACTCCGGATCAGAATGTTTAATCCCTGGATCCCACAGTCATTGCTGTGACCATGGAATCTATGTGCCTGCTGAAGAAGGGGGGATCCCTCCCTCATCCTACCAGTATCCCGTAATACCATTGTGGGGTGCCGTCTCTTCCGCCAAAAAGCAGAGGCACTGGCTAAACCGAGCAGTCTGCTTGTCAGCCTATACAAGCTGATCTAAATGTTTAAAAGAAGCTCCATGTGCACCGCTGGGCTGTAACAAGGAGCAGGCAGCTATGTGGGGAAACAGAGTGTCCTGCTTGTACTCCTCCCCCTGCTTCCACAAGGCTTGAAGTGGAGGCGGGAAAGAGAAAGAGAGGGGAGGCTATGCAGTGACCGGGAAGATCCAGGGGCTGCTTTGAGCCATCATCATCATGATAACTGTAAATGGACAATGTCTGAAAGTTGTTTACACCGTTCTCATATCTGTTATGCATATATATGTTTATAGCTATGTTATGCATATTTCTGTTTTTATCTTTTATATACAGTATAGACCAAAATCTTGAACACACCTTCTCTTTCAAAGAGAATGATTTTCATGACTATAAAAATTGTAGATTTACACTGAAGGCAAACTATGAATTAAAACATGTGGAATTGTGTGAAACAACAGAAGGCAATTAAAATGCAATCAAAAGACCGCAGCCTTAACATCATGTGTGACCGCAGCCTCATATGTCGTCATCTTGCTGGGGTGGGACTATAATGCTTAAAAATGCAGGACACGGCTTTAAATCCAAAATTTCCAGTAGTGTCCACTCCTGTATATAACCCCCTCACATGACTTGTGTCCACTCCTGTATATAACCCCTCATGTGTCTTGTGTCCACTCCTGTATATAACCCCCTTACGTGGCTTGTGTCCATGTGGATTTGAGACATTTGCAACAAAAAGTCTCAAAAAGAAGCCAAAATTTGCACCTGCCAGGATAGGCAAAACTGAACATGTTTCTTAGCTTTAAAATAGCTTTTTAGATGTTTTTAAATGATTGTACTACTCAATAAAGTTGTTATTTATACCATATGCACATCTCTATTTCTTCTTTGTAACTTCATATATCTTCGATGTGCGGTTCCTACATACCAAACAAATTAAGTCCTTTTATACGTGGCAAAACTGAACATGTATCCCAAGTAAAAAGACATGATCATACATAAGGCACAAAAAAGAGCTGACAAATGTTTGAAAAATTCACCAAAGAAAGAAAAAACTATGATACATGTCCCGCATTGTGTGTTATATCCATATCACGGATCTCATCATCTCTTCTCTCATCTCTTTTTTTCTATGTGTCAGATACTATTGAATGTTTAGAAGCTAAATTAAAGTGTAGATAAACCCTAGACTCTGATAATCTAAGCATATTGTCAGCACACAGGTGTGATGATAAGATCCAAATAATGAGAGAGAGACTCTGAAATTCTTTGCTATTCTACACTAGCAGAAGGCTATGGCAAATAAACCCCAGCTGTACTCACCAAGAACCATCATAAAATTAATGGCGTTTGGAGGAGAACCTCAATACATAATTTAACCAGTTCAACTATAGGCTATCACCTACTCATTAAAGGTCAAAGGTATAAATCCCCATCTTGATTTATAGATCAAAGGAAAATGTGGCATAATCCATATTTAAGCTTTACAAATGTCCCTAATAATTACATGCAGGCTTCTGCAGTGACTATGTCACAGGCTAAGAGGTGGCTTCAATGCAACAGGAGACAATTATATAATTTATAAATTATTACAACCCAAATCATAGAATATATGTGTGCGGGACATTATGAGGTAAAGATGGAATTAAAATCAAGTTCCTGAACCTAAATTCTGCGAGCAGCAGAATTCCTGATAACAGGGTTTATAATGTGGTGAAGACTTAAAGGGAAAATCAAAGGCTAAGGAAAGTTGTGGAAATCCTTCTCCTTCTTCTCTATTAAATCTCATTTAAAACTACTTAGAATAAGAAAGGTTAGAAATCTACACATTCTTGTGTGAACAATAACATTTTATCACAACTGACACCAATTTTATGAGTAAACCATAATCTATATCGAAATTCAGGTGCATTTTCTCAGAGGAGACAAATAAGCTTACAATTATCTACTGTAACTCCATGATCGCAAATGTGTAGGTAGATAGTTGGAAAAACAAAACTAGAAGAGACACAAACACTCACGCAATGTTAGCACCAATTTTATTCTGCATTGAAACCCAATCTGCTTTGCATGCAGATTAATTGAAGCCAAGTCATGTAGACACAATGTAATCATCATTCAGCATTAAGCATGGCTGGTGAGGGGGTTGACCTCAATTTCTTCTATTTCAGCAAAATTCTCTAGGAGAGGTTCATTTTTGCATTTTCCGTTGATATCTTTAGTAATTATCTAATTACTGTGTACAGAAGATAAATAAACGCTGCTGTAATTATACTATCATTTGCTGTATCAAGTGCAGGGCTCTAATCCCTCAACTGTGCTGATAGGGATTATCTGTTAAACTTAACTACAGACACGAAAATTGAGTCAACTTCTTTATAAGTCAGTGATAAAAGTGTGGCTGAGAGAATAGATCTATGCTCAGTTTCATACTCATCATGTAGTTCTTCTTAATATCTTATGACTACAGATATAAATTGAGAAGTAAAGTAGCCATACCCTTGATGCTATATTAAATCTGAGTATACAATTGAGATATTGGATATTTTATGGCTTTATTTTACCAAATATAATTTTACCAATTACACAGAGAGCCTGGGGGTCAAACATAGCCATAGATAGCCATAATTATATAGCATAATACGGCTCTGATTATAAGTTTTCTAAGGCAGTCATGATTATTAGCGTGATCGGACAAAGAGATTTTCTTCTGGTCACAGTTATTATTAGGCATTGCAACACAAGTTTTAATACTGTTTTGACTATGCCTTTTTCCTTGATAATAATGGAGCAGGAAATGTTATTATAATAATATAATAAGTGGTGACATGAAGTTTGTTGTCACGGGTGCTCCCGCGATCCCTGTCTCGGATCGCGGGCGCATCCGTGCACCCCCGTTTGCCCCCGCTGCAGGCCGGTCAGTGAACTCACCTCTCCCGGCTCCTGCTCTTCCCCGGACTGCCGTGCGCGCGCGTCCCCGCCTCCTAGGGCGCGCGCGGCTCCTGCCGAAAATTTAAAGGGCCAGCGCACCGCTAATTGGTGCACTGGCTGAACCTCACCTTTAAGAATCCTGCCTCTTCCTGTGTCCCCTGCCGGATCTTTGTGCCTCATAGCCTTAGAGAAAGCTTCCTAGCGATTATTCCTGCGTTCCTGTGTATTCCTGCGTTCCTGTGTATTCCTGCGTTCCTGTGTGTTCCCGCTCCTGTGTCCTGTGTTACCCGAGTTCCTCCGTGTTGCTGTGTTCCCGTTCCCACCTGCCTGGACCTCCTGTTGCTGACCCCGGATTTGGACCTGACGTTGCATCTCTGCCGCCTGCCCTGACCCTGTGCCTGGACCTGTCTACGAGATTGTCATCCGCTAAGGTACCTCGACCTCGGCTGCCACCGTGGGCTAGTCACACCTGGGAACGACCTAGTGGTATCCTGCCGCAGCAAGTCCAACCCGCTTTGCGGCGGGCCCTGGTGAATACCAGGTGCCGCTAGGCTCCGGTTCCGGGTGTTGGCTAGTTACATCTCCCGCGGTGGTCCAGAGGATCCACTGATCCTAACAGTAAGATCCGGCCATGGATCCTGCCGAGGTTCCGCTTCCCACTCGACCAAACTTTGCCGCCATAGTGGTCCAGCAATCCCGGGAGATTGCCGCTCAACGCGAACAGCTGGATCAAGTCACCTCCATGCTGCAACAGCTGCTAGCCGCCCAGCAACAGGTTCCCGTGTCTGCTCCCGTGGCTCCTGCAACTCCAGTCTGCCTTCCTGTTGCTGAACCACGACTACGGCTGTCTATGCCCAGCAAATTTGACGGAGACCCCAAACAGTGCAGGGGTTTTATTACTCAATGCTCCCTACAAATAGAACTTATGCCTTCGCAATTTGTCACGGAGCGTTCCAAGGTGGCATTTTTCGTCAGTCTTCTCTCTGGGAAGGCCCTGGCCTGGGCCACTCCTCTTTGGGACAGAGGCGACCCGGTCACGGCTACTCTTGCGGCTTTTCTGGCGGAGTTCCGGGCTGTTTTTGAGGAACCAGCACGGGCTTCTTTTGCCGAGACTGCGTTGTTGAATCTGCGCCAAGGCAACTCATCTGTGGGGGAGTATGCTGTTCAGTTCCGCACCCTGGCCTCTGAACTTGCCTGGAACGATGCAGCTCTCATCGCCACCTTTAAGAAAGGACTCTCGCCGCAGGTCAAAGATGCGCTGGCGGCTCGGGATCTACCGTCAACTCTGGGTGGTCTCATCACACTGGCCACTCGGATAGATGTCCGGTTTAAGGAACGCGCCGAGGAACTTCGCTCTGAGCATCCTCAAGCTCAGGTAAGACGTTTTCCTCGCCTCGCACCTGCCTTCCAAAGACCGCTGCAGCCTCTGCCTGTATCGTCTGCTGAGGAACCCATGCAGGTGGACAGAATACGGCTCTCTCTACAAGAGCGTTCCAGAAGACGACAGGAGAACCTATGTCTGTATTGTGCCAGTCCAGGGCACTTCATCGGGACTTGTCCTGTTCGTCCTCCACGTCCGGGAAACGCCAGCACCTATGGCTCTTGGGAGAAGCGTCCCTAGGTGTGTGCAAAGCTTCTCCACGTCTGATTATTCCTGTGCTCCTCAGCGTAGACACCGGCACCCAGATTCAAGTTTCCGCTTTCCTGGATTCTGGCTCTACAGCGAACTTTATGGACGCAGCCCTGATCTCCCGGCATCACTTCCCAGTGGTTCGTCTTGAGAAACCATTGTCCATTGCCTCAGTCAGTGGCCAGATTCTTTCCGTGCCCATCCGGTTTCGCACGGAACCCCTGCTTCTGCAAGTTGGAGCCTTGCATAAAGAAAGACTTTCTTTTTTTGTACTACCCCAAAGCACTTCCACCCTCCTGTTGGGTCTCCCCTGGTTGCAGCAACATGCCCCTGTGCTGGACTGGTCCTCTGGGGAGATTCTCCGTTGGGGCCCGGCTTGTTCTTCTCATTGTATGGATGTCCCTCGTCCGCTCCCTGTCTGGACTTCCACCTTGTCTCCCAAGCCCCTGGAGGGGCTCCCCGCGCCATACTTGGATTTTGCAGATGTGTTCTCCAAAAAACAGGCAGAGACTCTTCCTCCACATCGTCCTTATGATTGCCCCATCGACTTGCTGCCCGGCTCTTCTCCTCCACGGGGTCGGGTGTACCCGCTCTCAGTACCCGAAACAGCCGCCATGTCTGAATATATTAAGGAAAATCTGCAAAGAGGTTTCATACGTAAATCCTCCTCTCCAGCTGGCGCAGGTTTCTTTTTTGTCACCAAGAAAGATGGCTCTCTTCGCCCCTGTATAGACTATCGCGGTCTTAACAAAGTCACCGTTAAGAATCGCTACCCCTTGCCGCTGATCACGGAGTTGTTTGATCGTCTACGGGGCGCGAGAGTCTTTACCAAGTTGGATCTTCGTGGTGCCTACAATCTTATTCGCATCAGGAAGGGTGACGAGTGGAAGACTGCCTTTAACACCCGTGATGGGCATTTTGAATATTTGGTTATGCCCTTTGGACTTTGCAATGCACCAGCCGTTTTCCAGGAATTTGTTAATGATATCTTCAGGGACTTATTGTACAGCTGTGTTGTGGTTTACCTGGATGACATCCTCGTGTTTTCTGCTGATCTCGAGTCCCATCAGTCCCATGTACGGCAAGTGCTCGGTCGCCTCAGGACTAACCATCTCTATGCCAAACTGGAAAAATGCCATTTTCATCAAAGGAGCCTTCCATTCCTTGGCTACATTATTTCCGACAGAGGCCTGCAGATGGATCCTGCTAAACTATCTGCAGTTCTTCAGTGGCCACGCCCAGTGGGACTGCGTGCTATCCAAAGATTCCTGGGCTTTGCCAATTATTATAGGCAATTCATTCCACATTTTTCTTCCCTGGTAGCTCCACTGGTGGCGCTAACAAAGAAAGGTGTCAATTCTCGTCTCTGGCCCCCCGCGGCTGAGGAGGCCTTCACGAGATTAAAGACGGCATTTTCCTCTGCATCTGTTCTTACCAGACCTGATACCGAGAAGCCATTCTTTCTGGAAGTCGATGCCTCTTCCGTAGGAGCTGGAGCGGTTCTTACCCAGAAGGGGCCTAGGGGCCGAACTCTCTCCTGTGGCTTCTTCTCCAAAACATTTTCCTCCGCAGAGAGAAATTATTCTATAGGGGATCGTGAGCTTCTGGCTATCAAGCTTGCCTTGGAGGAATGGCGTCATCTGCTGGAGGGAGCTCGATTTCCAGTCAGTATTTTCACGGACCACAAGAACCTCCAGTACCTGCAGACAGCTCAACGGTTGAACCCACGTCAAGCCCGGTGGTCCTTATTCTTTTCCCGTTTTGACTTCCAGATCCATTTTCGCCCAGCTGAGAAAAACATCAAGGCTGATGCCCTATCACGTGCTTCCGATGTTATGGGGGAGGACTATGCTCCGAGACACATCATTCCTCCAGAGCGGCTTGTGCTGGCAGCGCCGGTGGACCTTCGGCAATTACCTCCTGGCAAGACTTATGTACGACCTGGACTTCGAAAGAGGATCCTGACCTGGGGACATTCTTCTCGAGTGGCTGGGCACCCTGGGGTGCAGCGCTCTGTGGCCCTGATTTCCCGTTTCTATTGGTGGCCTGATTTGGTCAAGGACGTTCGGGATTTTGTGCGGTCTTGTGCCTCTTGTGCTCGCAATAAGCCCTCACGACAAAAACCAGCTGGTCTTCTGTTGCCGTTACCCGTGCCTACCTGCCCGTGGTCTCACGTGGCTATGGACTTCATTACTGATCTGCCGCCATCATCTGGCAATACCGTTATCTGGGTGGTGACAGACCGCTTCTCTAAGATGTCCCATTTTGTCCCTCTGCCAGGTTTGCCTTCAGCTCCACGTCTTGCCAGTCTCTTCTTCCAGCACATCTTCCGGCTTCATGGCCTTCCCCGGCACATCGTTTCTGATCGAGGTGTTCAGTTCGTGTCCAAGTTCTGGAGATCTCTGTGCAATCAGCTGCAAGTGAAATTGGACTTTTCCTCTGCCTATCATCCTCAGTCCAACGGCCAAGTAGAGAGGGTGAATCAAACTTTGGGATGTTATCTCCGCCACTTTGTGTCCGCTCGTCAGGATGACTGGGCTTCTCTTTTACCATGGGCGGAGTTTTCCTACAATTCCCTGGACTCCACTTCTGCTGGTTCTGCTCCCTTCTTTATTAATTACGGACTGCACCCACGGCCTCCTCTTCCGTTACCTGTGTCTGCAGATGTTCCTGCTGTGGAGGACTTGGTACAGGATCTAAAAGCCATCTGGGAACAAGTCCGTACCTCATTGCTTCAAACCTCTGCCAAGACCAAGCATCAAGCGGACAAGAAACGTCGGCCTTTTCCTGTCTTAGCTCCTGGTGACAGGGTCTGGTTATCCTCAAGGTACGTCCGACTGAAGATCCCTGGCTACAAATTGGGACCCCGGTTCTTGGGTCCATTTGAAATCCTCAGTCGCATCAACCCGGTAGCCTACAAATTGCGGCTGCCTCCTAGCATGCGCATACCCAACTCCTTCCACGTTTCTCTCCTCAAGCCAGTCGTCTTAAACCGCTTCACCCAACAAGTTCCTCTCCCTCCGGCTCCACAAGCGGACTCTACTGATGTCTTCGAGGTGAAGGAGATCCTGGATACGAAGACAGTGAGAGGTAGGCGGTTGTTTCTGGTAGACTGGAAGGGATTTGGTCCTGAGGAGAGATCTTGGGAGCCAGAGGATAACATCTTGGACAAGAGCCTGCTCCAACGTTTTCTCAGGCCCAAGAAGAGAGGGAGGCCGAAGGGGGGGGGTACTGTCACGGGTGCTCCCGCGATCCCTGTCTCGGATCGCGGGCGCATCCGTGCACCCCCGTTTGCCCCCGCTGCAGGCCGGTCAGTGAACTCACCTCTCCCGGCTCCTGCTCTTCCCCGGACTGCCGTGCGCGCGCGTCCCCGCCTCCTAGGGCGCGCGCGCGGCTCCTGCCGAAAATTTAAAGGGCCAGCGCACCGCTAATTGGTGCACTGGCTGAACCTCACCTTTAAGAATCCTGCCTCTTCCTGTGTCCCCTGCCGGATCTTTGTGCCTCATAGCCTTAGAGAAAGCTTCCTAGCGATTATTCCTGCGTTCCTGTGTATTCCTGCGTTCCTGTGTATTCCTGCGTTCCTGTGTGTTCCCGCTCCTGTGTGTTCCCGCTCCTGTGTCCTGTGTTACCCGAGTTCCTCCGTGTTGCTGTGTTCCCGTTCCCACCTGCCTGGACCTGACGTTGCATCTCTGCCGCCTGCCCTGACCCTGTGCCTGGACCTGTCTACGAGATTGTCATCCGCTAAGGTACCTCGACCTTGGCTGCCACCGTGGGCTAGTCACACCTGGGAACGACTTAGTGGTATCCTGCCGCAGCAAGTCCAACCCGCTTTGCGGCGGGCTCTGGTGAATACCAGGTGCCGCTAGGCTCCGGTTCCGGGTGTTGGCTAGTTACATCTCCCGCGGTGGTCCAGAGGATCCACTGATCCTAACATTTGTATTACTAATCACCAAGTAGATTAGAAGTAATATAATTTCTTATCATTAAATGGTTTATATTTAGCATTTTTAGCAGGTTTCCCTGCATACTTTATCTCTAACTGTCAGTAATAGCTGACCTGGTGGATGGAGATGATGGGGCTAATTTATTTAACCATCCGCCGAAGTTCCCCGAAAGTGCGTTGTCTGACGAGAATGCACTGTGCTGCGATTCTCTATGATCGTACTATCGCCTGATATCCTGCATGTGTCGCTTCCCCCGCTCAGGTCCGCTGGAGTTCACCTCCTTCTTCCCAGTGTATGTAAGTGCACTGTCTTGCGACACAATTTGAAAGTTAAATCCTGCACTCAGTCCGAATCAGTTGGATCGTCCGACGGGATGTCCCCCAATTTCTGCTGCATGAAAGCCACCACAACTGCACCAAAATCCGATCGGGTGTGACACAATGCCAGCGCAGACCTCCAATACCTGTCACAGCCGTGCAAAACCTGAAAAAAAGAAAGTACGACGAAAGTGAGTAGCGCAGACCCCGATGCGTTCCTTGTACTGCACAGAGAAAGTAGAGGAAAATGTCCTCACCCTTCTCCCTTTAGAACATTGCTGAAAACTTTGACCTTCATGTATATTATTTGGTACACCAGCTGCTGTTTGCGGCTCTTTTTCTCTTCTTCCATTTAACGGTTTGGCCACTTACAAGAGTCTTGAACAAGTTAACGTAAGACACAACAAGGTTTACCCTGTAAGTGTCTTATACTTACCTCGTTAATGTTTCCTATAAGTGGCCAACACCTTTATGTTAACACATACTCCTCCAACCATTTCTCAAAATTTAATCTTACAAGTACAGTCTGTCAGCAGAAATTTGAAAGTGAATGTCAATAGAGGAAGGGGTAGTGAAA
This sequence comes from Engystomops pustulosus, assembly GCF_040894005.1. Classification (NCBI taxonomy): domain Eukaryota; kingdom Metazoa; phylum Chordata; class Amphibia; order Anura; family Leptodactylidae; genus Engystomops; species Engystomops pustulosus. Next base: position 131,809,911 of record NC_092414.1, read on the forward strand.
AAAAAGTGGAGAATAACTAATTTATCCCAAATAAGATGTATTTAAGATTCTTACATTCACCTATACTATAGCTCAGAACAGCTAGCCTAGGTAAAGGACTCTCTGTAATGTGCCTCACAGCTGGAATTATTTATATCCCTTTTTTCTCACTCTGTCTTTAATGCTCAGATCAGAAATTGCATATTGTATATACATTTCCTCCTAACATCTCTGTCTGTCAGCTGAATAGTGAGACAGGTTTAGGGAAGGAAGTATATGAAGCAATTGATGTGAGCTAGATGAGGAAGAAAGGGGGCAATGTTTACTCAAAACCAAGTTGTTAAATGCACATTTCAGGGCCACCTCTGCTTGCAAAACTAGTCTGCTCCAGCCTGCGTAGCACACACTATGTAGGCTGAAGATGGAAGTTCCTCTGCAATCCACTGTTGCAAAGTCCCTATGGAGCAACTAAAAGGGAACCACATTTTCACAAATACAGCTAGTGACAGGACATGGAGCCCTAGTAACTAACTGATACCCTTCTTTTAAAATTATTTCCCTTGCATCCCCATAAATAAACGTTATGTTATATCATCTAACATGAGAGAAGGTGTGTCCTGCTCAGTCGCCTCTCTTATCTACTTTTGCCTATGTCCCATGCCTCTTTTCAGCATGTCATGCGACCAGGGTGATGTCATTTAAGGACTTGTTACATCTGCAACGTCTACCCAAATATATATCTGATCACGTGAAATCACAGCATGCTTCCATGAAGGATGGGGAGGGGTAGAATACCATGGAGGAATGGGGTGGAGTAGAAATCCATGGCATACTGGGATTTCATGTGACGAGATACATATATGGGGTAGTCGTTGGAGATGTAACAGCCTGGCCACATGACTTTAATGCCTAATGAGGTAACAGAGCACTCTCTCAATGTTCCATACAGCAGCATATCCGAGCACTGAGAACTGTCAATCAAGAGCAAGAGGCAGGGCAATGCAGTAACCATTGAATATCCAGGGCCCCATCGGACTCACTTCGTCTGATGGACTTACATCAGGTGATTTGCATATAACAGTTTACAAACTGATTTTTTAACATAGCGCAGCAATGTCCAGTTTCACAGCCCAGCACCCACACTAACAAAAGCTCAGATCCTAGGTGTTAAACCCCTTAGACACCGCAGACAAATGTGCTGACTTATGAGCTGTAGTGAAGGACCCCAGAATTGTCTGTGTTAACTTTCTATTAGAAAATACCTAATAGAGAAAAAACACCCAATAAACACTCAATAATGATCCACCCGTTTTAAAAAGAAAAGAGTGAAATTGCAAACATTTTGTACCTCCACACCCATACCAACAAAAATCTTTTTCAAAAATAAAGGAAAAAAGTTGCCCAAATTCACATTTTTGAATCATCAATCACACAAAAAATTGACTGAAAACTCAAGTACATGCGAACTGCCAACCGGCGAGCACTATAACACCGCCTCCACCCTGTATATAGCTAGCCAGCTCGCCCATGCCGCCAGTATATAGGCAGCCCCTGCCCCAGTACACAGCCAGCTAACCCCTGCCCTAGTATATAGCCAGCAACCCATGCCCCAGTATATAGCCAGTCCATGTAATGGCCGCTCATTAATGTGGAAAAGAGGTGCAGAGATAAGGGGATAAGGGAAAAAGTATGTCCACTCATACAATTGAATTTATCATAAAAATGCACTTGCTTTATTAAAAATGCACTAAAATGGCTCTCACACTGCTGTGTACTATAGATGTTCAACACAAATGTTATCTAATTTAAAGACATTTTGACAGAAAATGCCACTGCCCTGATCTACTGGGCATGTGCAACTATTGTCATCTGCATTGGTGGATATTGTGCCTTTGGAAGGATGTAAATATATTTAAGCAGAAATGTTTCAAAAAAATGAAAAATGTAATGTTTACTAATGGAACTACCCAGGGAAGCGGTCTGACTGGTTTGTTCCAGTTCAGGGGGTGCGAGACACTTGTTAAAATCAGAAGAAGGTTGGCAGTTCAGCTCCTACCCCTTCCATTCTGCAGCTCTACTTCCATCAGAGTGTGCAATCGTGCATCGGTCGCAGGCGAGGTGTGTTGATGACACCATACTTCAACTGCACCGCAGTGACAGGATCAAGGAGGTGATTATGGTATGCTTTTTCCTACCCTTGGCTACTGGGGGCATCACTGTGACTGCTGGTTACGGGGCGCTTTATTGAAGCCACAAGGGACATCACTGTGACTGCTGGCTACTAAGGACATCTCTATTACTACTGGCTACTGGAGGCATCACTATGACTATTAGGGGCATTATTCTGGCTATAGATGGTATCACTGTGACTATTGATTAATGGGGGCAGGCACTGTGACAACTTGTTACTGGGGCAGGCACTGGGACTATTGACTACTGTGACTCCTGGCTACTTAGAGAAGCCACTGTGACCATTGGCTACTGTGACTGCTGGCTACTGTGGAGCAGGAACTTTGTCTATTGGCTACTGGGGACAGACAATGTGACTAATAGCTGCTGGGGGCTGATGGTGTGACCGTTGGCTATGTGGATGGTTGTGATTTGTGGCAGTAATGTGACTATTGGCTATTTGTAGTCACCAAGACTAGATTAGCTACTGCGGGTGGGCACTTTGAATAAGTAGGTAAAATTATTGATTAGAGTAGGTAGCATTTTTTTCTTGTGCATTACAACAGGGCAGACTTCTTGCTCCCAAGGCAGAGAGCCTGTTTGAATCCCACCCCTGGAACTACTGCTTCCCACAAGCAAAGAGAATGTCAATCAGAAAGAGCATGCTACCGAGATTCTTGAAGAACTAGACAGAAGACTGATAATTTTGGAATTGATGAAGCTCTATAATCTTACCTTAAGCTTAAGAATATGAGGAGAGCTGGGAAAATTGCTTGTTGTCAGAGCAAAGAGTTCAGCACCTGATATTAATCCTCATACTAAAAGGTGAAATAAAGAGATGAAATGAATGGTTTAGTAGTCGCTATCAGACTTAAAACAAAATGAACTGCACTAAGGTATTTAATAGATTTCCTTTATTATCTTAAACTATATTTAAAAGGTTAATGGCTCAAGTATAAGATGTTCCACATTGGAAGAGGAACTAGGTCTTCCTTTAATTACTAATTGAGTTTTCATACTCTTGCCTTGGGGAATTTGACTTACTTGACCCCTACAAAAACAGAAAATCTATTGGTACAGAACTGTAACAGTAATTCCTAGATGTAAATAAAGAATAAAAGTATCCAAACATGGAGGAAAAACAGATTTGCTGTAGGAACATAAAGTAAGGAAACTATTACATTCCAACTACACAGATTACCAAGGAATAGAAGTCAATGCCTCCAAGTATTGGAGGTAGTTCCAGGAGTCTTTAATGTAGACAACAGAGCACAAGTTACGTTTCTTTACCACTTTATTTTAGTTTGTACTTTTTTTATATGTTGTAAGTACAATGTTTCATATAAGTAGAATGGTAAAAGGTGACTGTGTATGAATGTTTAGACCTTGCCAGGTCTTTGTCAATAATCAGTACAAATAACATCAAAACAGCATAAACAAATTCATACATGCTAAGAAGACTTGTAGTATGCATTTGGACATTGGAACTTGTCCTCGTTAGCCATAGGCAGCTACAGTTGGTTGGGCTTGACGCTAGTCACCTTATATAAAATTTTCTTTCGAGATGGGTAAATACATTCATGTTCGTGATACACACAACACATGCCAGGATGCCGCCAAAGAAAATAACCATAGAAAGCAGTTTTTTATATACTTTTTACATGTTCCCACCATGTGAGTCATTGTATCTCATATTTGAGTTTGTTTACGTTCTGTTCTACTTGTTTGTACATGATTTTAGCAGTAAAATCAGATAAAAGTTGATCTGAAATTAAAAAATTCAAATTGTATTCATTCAGCTTATTGCCGGGCGAGGTGGCTGGCCACCTTATCTGGTCGGAAGCTGAATTCAGTGCAGCTTCTGTGCGGCTTGTTTACATGGGGCACGGACTGGAAACAACCGGGTGGTTGTTTTTTTTAACCTGCCCCATCCAAGCCACCCAAGGTTTTTTTTTTACCAGAAAGCTGGAATCCAGTAAAAAATCTAAACTAATCCAACTAATAAAAGGTAAAGCTGACAAAACAACACTTTTGCAGCATTTTCTTGTGTCCTCTAATTTTAACAGCCATTTCTGCATGCCCCAAATGAAACTTCCCCTCTTTTATACAGAAAAAAAAAACTTTTATCCATTTCTTACACTAATAACTTTTCCATTCTTCAGTATATGGACCTGTGTAAGGTGTCATTCTTTTTGGGACAACGTTTTAATTTTTATTAATTTGGAACCTACATGGCCTTTTGATTACTTTTTATTCAAATATTTATGGATTAAAAATTAGATAAAAAGTGTTGATTTGGACATTTGGACATTAGTTTCCGTAATTTTCATATTGAGCATTTGCGATGCAGTGATAATTTAAATATTTATGATTTTTTTGTTTACTTTTACATGTGGGGGGTTCATTTATGCTTTTACTTTTTACATTTGTTTCACAATTTTAGTACTTTTACTAGGGTTTAGTATTTAAACCCTAGGGAGTCTGATCCTTCATGCAATACATTTCAATGCTAATGTATTGCATATATATAATATATAATATTGTATATTACAAATCAACTTCTGCTCTCTGATGGTCTTCCACCATCAGAATCCTAGAGATCAAGCTTTATGACAAGCCTAGGAGTCTCTGAGACTTCAGTCCGTCATGGCATAGGTGCATAGGCATAGATGATGTCACACAGGGGCTGATTACCATGCAAGATGGTCTCGCCTTCCAGCAATACTGTTAGGTTTCTTGGTCAAGTTTAACTGCCACCATGTATAATACAGCTGACAGCAGCCCTGCAGGGAGAGAGCTAACCCCATGGACACTCTCCATAAAGCCTACCACAACATGACATGAAAATAACTTACCTCTAGAGAAGGTAAATACAATGTTGAATGTTTCCCTTAGAAAACAGATAAACTGAGTGATGTATTATTCCACATTGGTCTTAGTGCTGTACATGTTGGGTCAGGGATTCTTGTCAGTCTGTGTACTGGAAGGTTGTATACTATAATTAATATGCTTTTATGTAGAATTTACCATTTATACCCAACGTATATGGTATACAAAGCTCCTAAGTCTTATGCTACCACCTTATATTCCACTATTCCTAAATTTACAATAAATGTAGATTACTTTTCATAGAGGACAGTATTAACATTCCACAATCAGCTACAAAATGTATTAGCTACATTTTCATCAAGGGCTCTATCTCTACTCTTTGACAAGGATACATAGATAATTTTATAGTTAATGTTGGGACAGGTAGGTAAAACTACAATGTATTCTTGCCCATCATAAACTTTGGTCAAGGAAAAAAATCTATCACTCTGAAGAAACAAAATAGGGAATTAGTGCTTTCTTAATTTAATAACATTAACCACACTGGAAATGCACAATATTACAAGTGTTATGTACAGATAATAAAATATCTGTATTTAAAATCTTTAAGGATTATGGGTTATTCTAGTGATTTATTTTGCATTTGGGTATAATGAGTTCCACATTTTTTATTATCTTGCATGATAAGAATTGACAATAATAAAAAATGTATTTATTTCATTAGTATTATCTCATGATTTCCCTGGATATATGGGACAGTTTGCTTTCTTCTGTATGTTTTGAATAATTCACCAGTATTGATAATCTCCAAATGTAAAATCTGCAAACTAAGATGCTCCAATGCAGCTTCTCCTAGTTCGTTCTGCTTTCCACCTTACTGAAAAATGCCTGCATTGCATTTTATGTTACTCTCTGTAAGTCTATCATGTACAGCTTCACTTCACAAGTTTACCTTGTTGAATACTTATTTAATAAATATATTTTTTATTTATCAATTATGATGAGATTGATGATATTAGATGATGTCCCGTACAGACTGTAATGTAACAGAATTTATTAAAGATACCAGAAGAATTGTGTTTGTGTGTGAATAAAAACTTAGCTACTAATATTAAGACCAACATCTTAACTCAAAGACCCTTTTAGACGAGTGGTTTTGTGTCCCAAGTCTCTGTGTATGGAAGTTGTCCCAAAGAGATCCAGGCACTGGTGGATATTTATCAGGGCTTTTGCGCCATGTCAGTCGCTTAGAAGCCCCAAAATAATCGCAAATGCTAGCTTATAGCTAGAACTTGTGATAATTTCCCCCAATCTGTCAACTTCATATCAAGGGGCGTGGAGAGCGTGAGAGGGGTGTGCAGCCGGCAGGTAGTGGGCCAGCACGGGGCGTTCCTGTCCCCATGACTACGCACTTTCTGCAGCACTATGCACTTAGATGTGAAATCTATCCGACTGTGTTTACTTCCATGCCAGACAGGGCCTGACGTAGAGAAAATGCTGCACAGGCCCAGCTGGATATGTCATGAGGCCGATGCAATGTAAATGGCTGCACCGGAGCAGAGGATGATATGATAAATGACCCCCACTGTGTCTGTGGTAATCTTCTTCATGACATGTTTGTCATGATTAAGAGCGGAGTCTCCGCTCAAAACGCGTAGACACGAAGACGCAAAAAATGTAATGGAACCTTTTATGATGCATATAGAATAAAGTCTTGTTGAATTGGAGTTCTTGGCTGGACCGTGACCTTTTTTCGTATTTGGAGTGGAACTATTACCTGAGCAGCGAGGTGGTCCGTGCCGACCCAACTTCAAGCGCCCATTGCCAAAGGAGAGGTGAGCTGGCAATTTTTCGTTCTAAAGTAATCTTCTTATACATTATTTGTTATGAATGGAATCCTTCCCTCTAAAATCAATTTTTAATATTATGCTGATGAGACAGAAGGGCTCTGAGGGGAGTTACCAGGGCCACTCCATGTTGCAGCTTCACAGGCTGTTACACTGTCTCACCCTCCCCCTGCTTCCCCAACGCTTTCCTCTTTCTCTCTTACTAATGTAATGCAGAGGAGGAGGAGGTTTTGGCACACAGTGGGAGGAAAAGGTGCTATTCACAGTATAACAACCTGTAAATCTGCAACACAAAGGAGTTCTGGTAACATCTCTATATTGACACATAAACTCTAATTCTCACTTCAAATTATGAGAAATTCATCCAACATTACCAATTGCATTCCTATGCAAACAACAATAGACCAAGTAATTCCTAGCACAATTCAGACACAGACAATTTAAACAAATTGCATATTTGAAATTCCTTTTTAAAAAGAAAACCATAAATCCCCAGTACATTGCAGCACAATTCAGAAACTACTACGAGTCCCTTTGCAATCTAAAACACTAGATCTCTATTATACAACCAAACATAGAAAATAACAAATTCAGCAAATATAAAACTCCTATAAATCCAGCCAAAGCAACTTACCAAGTTGTCTTCCCCATTCGACCCTTCTGAAATAACCTAAGCTATTGAAATGCTTTAGTTAGGTAAATGCCCTCAATGGCGTCTCTAACAGATAAATCAAAAATATGCCCATATAATCTCTCCTCACTTGTCTTTGGTGTTCAAGTCACTCTTGATCAACGATTTCCTTCGGAATTGTTAACGGCACTAATTACAAAAATGTCTAAATCAGGCAAACACCATATAACCACAATAAAACTACCAACCAAAATCTTTACCTGAACATTGATGTTAAGGTATATTATAAAAATAGAGCAACTAGGCTACTTAGCATACTCCATATTCGGATTCACCCAGACCAAGTTGGCTTTGTGATGGGAAGATAATCCCTGGCTGGTACACATAGGTTTATTTATCTAATCCAACCTGCAGTGACCTGAACATCTTCTCTGTTTTTAACTTTAGTAGAAGAGAATGGGGCACATTTACTAACGGTCCGAATGCCACATTTTCGTCAAGTTTTGCATTTTTTTCCGTCTTGCCCTGAATTGCCCTGGGTTTTTGCTGCACGTGATCGGATTGTGTCACATCGGCGCCGGTATTGCATGCGACACAAATCAGGGGGCGTGGACGTCGGACGACCTGACTGATTCTGACAAACCGCGGAGTTTAAAAAGCAAATTGTGTCGCAAGATCAGCACTCACATGCACCGGGAAGAAGAAGGTGAACTCCGGCGGACCTCAGTGGGGATGCAACACATGCAGGAAATTGGACGCACGATCTTAGTGAATCACGGAAGACCCCAATCCTCGTCGGACAACGCACGGCGGGGATCGGGACGTGACAGGTAAGTAAATGTGCCCCATTGTGTTTTACAGAGGACACTGGGACTTCCTACATGCAGTCCTAACAATATTCAAATTAGGAGAATATATAAAATCCACAATAATGTTAAAACAATTGGCCTAAAGAGTTCTTGCACACACAGGCTATATACCTGAACCATACACAATTAGTAATGGTAGCAGCCAGGGTAGCCCCTTATCCCATTGCATATTTGCCCTTAATACGGAAGCCCTTGCAGAAACAATCCAAGAAAAACATAAAAGGCTTGAAAGTTGTAAACACTGAACATAAAATAGGACTGAAAACAAGAATAGGTTCGGCGCCAAAGTGGGAATGGGGGATGCTAACAATCTGTGTGGTGTCGCTGGTATAAATAGTCGGTGACCTGCACCCCAACTATAAAATAGGTTACTTTATAAGGTAATTCTATGAACAAACATAAAAACAAAAATGTATACCTGCGCCAACCTATATGTACATAACACACTGCAGCAAGACAGTACTAGACCATTCAATTTCCACACCGGTAGTAGCACATGTATGTTGATACCACAAACTCAAAACCAAACTAGTATGAGAATGTAAGTAATTCACAGCAACCAATAGATGTGTGTAGGTACCTATAGGTGAACGATCATGTCCAGCTTAGGTTCACCTATAGGTACCTACACACATCTATTGATTGCTGTGAATTACTTACATTCTCTTCTCAAACAACCATACTAGTTTGGTTTTGAGTTTGTGGTATCAACATACATGTGCTACTACCGGTGTGGAAATTGAATGGTCTAGTACTGTCTTGCTGCAGTGTGTTATGTACATATAGGTTGGCGCAGGTATACATTTTTGTTTTTATAAAATAGGACTGTATGCAAATAATGTAATACTTTCATCCCCAGAGATACAAACCGTTTATTCCAACACATCACATATATTAAATCTAGGCATTCCAAGCAAAACCCAAAAATGACTTAAAACCAAATTTGACTTCTAATAGAACAAATATATCATTAAATACCTGTTAAATATATGTTAAGTGGGAAAATTTAGTAGGGGTTGGATTTCAATTAGGCACTAACTCAGTGTCATCTCATCTGGCATAGATATGTCATTCTGTGCTTTGATACTTGGCTAGAAAATAGCCATAGGAGAATACAAAGAGCTTACTTACGCATACAGTAGCGTTATATATATTTGATTTCTGGTTGATCTGCTGGTGGCTGTACTTTCTGCAGTGCATGTACTAGCCAATTCTGAGCAATTTGTAGTGAGACTTGCGACCGCTGTGTTCTGCGCTTAGTGACGCACATATCCATAGCAAAGACCGAAGTGGGAAAATTTAGTAGGGGTTGGATTTCAATTAGGCACTAACTCAGTGTCATCTCATCTGGCATAGTAGTGTGCTTTGATACTTGGCTAGAAAATAGCCATAGGAGAATACAAAGAGCTTACTTACGCATACAGTAGCGTTCTATATATTTGATTTCTGGTTGATCTGCTGGTGGCTGTACTTTCTGCAGTGCATGTACTAGCCAATTCTGAGCAATTTGTAGTGAGACTTGCGACCGCTGTGTTCTGCGCTTAGTGACGCACATATCCATAGCAAAGACCGAAGTGGGAAAATTTAGTAGGGGTTGGATTTCAATTAGGCACTAACTCAGTGTCATCTCATCTGGCATAGTAGTGTGCTTTGATACTTGGCTAGAAAATAGCCATAGGAGAATACAAAGAGCTTACTTACGCATACAGTAGCGTTCTATATATTTGATTTCTGGTTGATCTGCTGGTGGCTGTACTTTCTGCAGTGCATGTACTAGCCAATTCTGAGCAATTTGTAGTGAGACTTGCGACCGCTGTGTTCTGCGCTTAGTGACGCACATATCCATAGCAAAGACCGAAGTGGGAAAATTTAGTAGGGGTTGGATTTCAATTAGGCACTAACTCAGTGTCATCTCATCTGGCATAGTAGTGTGCTTTGATACTTGGCTAGAAAATAGCCATAGGAGAATACAAAGAGCTTACTTACGCATACAGTAGCGTTCTATATATTTGATTTCTGGTTGATCTGCTGGTGGCTGTACTTTCTGCAGTGCATGTACTAGCCAATTCTGAGCAATTTGTAGTGAGACTTGCGACCGCTGTGTTCTGCGCTTAGTGACGCACATATCCATAGCAAAGACCGAAGTGGGAAAATTTAGTAGGGGTTGGATTTCAATTAGGCACTAACTCAGTGTCATCTCATCTGGCATAGTAGTGTGCTTTGATACTTGGCTAGAAAATAGCCATAGCAATAGGATAGCATTGTTTGGTTTTAAAAACTCAAAAAAAAACAAAAAACACAAAAAAAAAAAAAAAACACAAAAAAAAAAAAAAAAAAGTAAAAAAAAAAATAAAGTTATAACTCTCATTTTAAAAATGTTTAACCCGAGGGCTAGGGGTAGAGGACGAGGGCGGGGACGTGGGCGTCCAACTACTGCAGGGGTCAGAGGCCGTGGTCCTGGGCGGGGTGAGACACCACCTGCTGATGAGGGAGCAGGGGAACGCCGCAGAGCTACACTCCCTAGGTTCATGTCTGAAGTTACTGGGACTCGTGGTAGAGCACTGTTGAGGCCAGAACAGTGCGAACAGGTGATGTCGTGGATTGCTGACAATGCTTCGAGCAATTTGTCCACCACCAGTCAGTCTTCCACGCAGTCCACCCATGTCACCGAAATCGCCACTCCTCCAGCTCCTGCACCTCAGCCTCCTCCCCCCCAGTCTGCCCCCTCCCAGGAAAATTTGGCATTTGAACCGGCATACTCTGAGGAACTGTTTTCTGGACCCTTCCCACAGTCACAAACCACTTGTCCGGTTGCTGCTGAGCAATTTTCCGATGCCCAGGTTTTCCAACAGTCACAGTCTGTGGGTGATGATGACCTTCTTGACGTAGTGGAAGTGTGTAAAGAGGTGTCCGACGATGAGGAGACACGGTTGTCAGACAGTGGGGAAGTTGTTGTCAGGGCAGGAAGTCCGAGGGGGGAGCAGACTGAGGGATCGGAGGATGATGAGGTGACAGACCCAAGCTGGGTTGAGAGGCCGGGTGAACACAGTGCTTCTGAGACGGAGGAGAGTCCTCGACCAGAACAGGTTGGAAGAGGCAGTGGTGGGGCCAGACGGAGAGGCAGGGCCAGAGCTGGTGCATCAGCGCCAAATGTGTCAACTAGTGAAGCTCCCGTGGCGAGGGCTCCTGCGGCGAGGGCTAGATCTTCAGAAGTCTGGAGGTTCTTTAAGGAAACACCGGATGACCGACGGACTGTGGTGTGCAACATTTGCCAAACCAGGCTCAGCAGGGGTTCCACCACTACTAGCTTAACTACCACCAGTATGCGCAGGCATATGAATGCTAAACACCCCACTCAGTGGCAACAAGCCCGTTCACCTCCGGCCGTGCACACCACTGCTCCTTCCCCTGTGTCAGCTGCTAGTCAGCCCACTGCCCAGGACCCTGCCACAAAAACCCCATCGTCGCCTCCACGATCCTCCACAGCATCCACCAGCGTTCAGCTCTCCATACCCCAGACGCTGGAGCGGAAACGCAAATATAGTGCAACCCACCCGCACGCCCAAGCCCTTAATGTGCACATCTCCAGATTGCTTAGCCTGGAGATGCTGCCCTAAAGGCTAGTAGAGACCGAGGCCTTTCGCAACCTCATGGCGGCGGCCGCCCCTCGGTATTCGGTCCCCAGCCGCCACTACTTTTCCCGATGTGCCGTCCCAGCCCTGCACCAGCACGTGTCAGACAACATCATCCGTGCCCTGACCAACGCCGTTTCTGACAAGGTCCACCTGACCACGGACACGTGGACGAGTGCTGCCGGGCAGGGCCACTATATATCGCTGACGGCACATTGGGTTAACTTGGTGGAGGCTGGGACCGAGTCTGACACTGGGGCTGCTCATATACTGCCGACGCCGAGGATTGCGGGGCCTACCTCGGTCCAGGTGTTTCAGGCCTACTATGCCTCCTCCTCCTCCCACCCCTCCTCCACCTCCTCCTCCGAACTACCATCCGTGGGCACGGCGCCATCAGTCGGTAGCTCTAGGCACAGCAGCAGTGCCGTCGCTAAGCGACAGCAGGCGGTGCTCAAACTGCTGAGCCTAGGCGACAAAAGGCACACCGCCCAAGAGCTATTACAGGGCATCACGGCGCAGACTGATCTGTGGCTGGCACCGCTGAACCTCAAGCCGGGAATGGTTGTGTGTGACAACGGCCGTAACCTGGTGGCGGCTCTGCAACTCGGCAGACTGACACATGTGCCATGCCTGGCCCATGTGTTAAATCTGATAGTTCAGCGTTTCCTCAAGACATACCCCAATCTGTCTGATTTGCTCACGAAGGTGCGCCGCATCTGTGCGCATTTCAGGAAGTCCAGCCCAGATGCTGCCACTCTCAGGGCAGCGCAGCGCCGCCTCCAACTGCCCGCTCACCGACTGTTGTGCGACGTGCCCACGAGGTGGAATTCAACACTGACCATGTTATCCAGAGTTTACCAGCAGCGCAGAGCGATTGTAGACTGCCAGATGTCAACTTCCACCAGAACTGGTAGTCAGGTCAGTCAGCTTCCTCAAGTCTACAATGAGGAGTGGACGTGGATGTCTGATATCTGTCAGGTGCTGAGTAACTTTGAGGAGTCAACACAGATGGTCAGTGGCGATGCCGCCATCATCAGCCTCACCATCCCGCTGCTTGGCCTGTTGAAAAACTCTCTGGTCAGCATGAAGTCGGAAGCTTTGCGCTCGTCACAAGAGACAGGGGAAGAATATTCCCTTGTTGATAGCCAAAGCACCCTCAGGTCTGTTTCTCAGCGCATATCGGAGGAGGTGGAGGAGGATGAGGAGGAAGAGGAGGAGAATGTTGGTGAGACACAAGAGGGGACCATTGTTGAGTCCTTTACTGTTCAGCGTGTATGGGCAGAAGAAGAGGAGTTGGAGGAGTTGGAGGAGGAGGAAATGGACAGTCAGGCCAGTGAGGGGAGTGAATTCTTACGCGTTGGTACTCTGGCGCATATGGCAGATTTCATGCTAGGCTGCCTATCCCGTGACCCTCGCGTTCAAAGAATTTATTCCAGCACCGATTACTGGGTGTTCACTCTCCTGGACCCACGGTACAAGCAAAATCTTTCCACTCTCATCCCTGCAGAGGAAAGGAGTGTGAGAATGCATGAATACCAGCAGGCCCTGGTGCACAAGCTGAAACAGTATTTCCCTTCTGACAGCGCTAGCGGCAGAGTGCGTAGTTCTGCGGGACAAGTAGCGAGGGAGAGTAGGCGAGCAGGCAGCTTGTCCAGCACTGGCAAGGGTACGCTTTACAAGGCTTTTGCCAGCTTTATGTCACCCCAGCAAGACACTGTCACCTGTCCCCAGTCTCGGCAGAGTAGGGCTGATCTTTACAGAAAGATGGTGAGGGAGTACGTAGCTGACCATACCATCGTCCTAAATGATCACACAGCTCCCTACAACTACTGGGTTTCAAAGCTGGACATGTGGCACGAACTGGCGCTGTACGCCTTGGAGGTTCTTGCCTGCCCTGCCGCTAGCGTCTTGTCCGAGCGGGTTTTCAGTGCAGCTGGTGGCATCATCACCGATAAGCGTACACGCCTGTCGACTGACAGCGCTGACAGGCTGACGCTTATTAAAATGAATAAAGGCTGGATTTCTCAGAATTTCCAATCTCCACCAGGTGAAGGAAGCTCAACCTGAATAATTGATCCACTCCTCCTCCTCCTCATTTTCCTCCTTCTCCTCCTCTTTGTACAGTAAAGCAGAGGAAAATGGCTATTTTTTGACAGGGCCCACTGGCTCTTGCTATAGTACTTCATGCATTTAATTTTTCTGGAGGGCCACCTACCCGGTCCTCTGTTTGAAACAATTTTTGTGAGTGCCACATACAGGCACTCAATCTATTCCATTTTACTGCAGGGCCACCTACCTGCTCCTCTGGTTTGAAACATTTTTGGGACTGCCACATACAGGCACTCAATCTATTCCATTTTACTGGAGGGCCACCTACCTGCTCCTCTGGTTTGAAAAATTTTTGGGACTGCCACATACAGGCACTCAATCTATTCCATTTTACTGCAGGGCCACCTACCTGCTCCTCTGGTTTGAAACATTTTTGGGACTGCCACATACAGGCACTCAATCTATTCCATTTTACTGGAGGGCCACCTACCTGCTCCTCTGGTTTGAAAAATGTTTGGGACTGCCACATACAGGCACTATCCAAATTAAATTGTCTCCATAGCAGCCTCCACACGTTGTCTCCATTGCTACCTCCAAAAGTCGTCCATATAGCTGCCTCCATACATCGTCCCTTTATCAAATGAGGTGTGTCAGGCAGAAATTTGGGTTGTTTTCATGGATTCCACATCAAAGTTGTTAACTTTGTCGCCACCCTGCTGTGTTATCCACAAAATATACTGGCAAACTTTTACCATTTAGGGATATTATTTCAGCGCTTCTTGCGCATCTGTTTACATTCCCCTCACCCGGCATATCCTAAACTTATAAGAACGCTACTACACTTGATCTTATACAAAAGGTTCTTAGAAGTGCTGTTTGGGGAGTAGCCTAGAGACAGGGGCTTGAATTGGCGAAAGCTCGCCTGGCAGCGGAGCGCCAGCTCCATGCGCATCATGCGCTTCTTGCGCATCTGTTTACATTCCCCTCACCCGGCATATCCTAAACTTATAAGAACGCTACTACACTTGATCTTATACAAAAGGTTCTTAGAAGTGCTGTTTGGGGAGTAGCCTAGAGACAGGGGCTTGAATTGGCGAAAGCTCGCCTGGCAGCGGAGCGCCAGCTCCATGCGCATCATGCGCTTCTTGCGCATCTGTTTACATTCCCCTCACCCGGCATATCCTAAACTTATAAGAACGCTACTACACTTGATCTTATACAAAAGGTTCTTAGAAGTGCTGTTTGGGGAGTAGCCTAGAGACAGGGGCTTGAATTGGCGAAAGCTCGCCTGGCAGCGGAGCGCCAGCTCCATGCGCATCATGCGCTTCTTGCGCATCTGTTTACATTCCCCTCACCCGCCATATCCCAAACTTATAAGAACGCTACTACACTTAACTTGGTGCAGGCTGGGACCGAGTCTGACCCTGGGGCTGGTCATATACTGCCGACGCAGAGAATTGCGGGGCCTACCTCGGTCCAGGTCTCAAAGGCCTACTATACCTCCTCCCACCCCTCCTCCCACCCCTCCTCCACCTCCTCCTCCTCCGAATTACCATCCGTGGGCATGGCGCCATCAGTCGGTAGCTCTAGGCACAGCAGCAGTGCCGTCGCTAAGCGACAGCAGGCGGTGCTGAAACTGCTGAGCCTAGGCGATAAAAGGCACACCGCCCAAGAGCTATTACAGGGCATTCCACATCAAAGTTGTTAACTTTGTCGCCACCCTGCTGTGTAATCCACAAAATATACTTGCAAACTTTTACCATTTAGGGATATTATTTCAGCGCTTCTTGCGCATCTGTTTACATTCCCCTCACCCGCCATATCCTAAACTTATAAGAACGCTACTACACTTGATCTTATACAAAAGGTTCTTAGAAGTGCTGTTTGGGGAGTAGCCTAGAGACAGGGGCTTGGATTGGCAAAAGCTCGCCTGGCTGCAGAGCGCCAGCTCCATCCCAAGATCCAACTAACATAGTTGCAGCACCTTTAATCTACTACTAGTTCACTGCCTCCATAATAATAATAATAATAATCTTTATTTATATAGCGTCATCATATTCTGTAGCGCTTTACAAATCATAGGAAACAAATACAAATGTAATGTAACAGAGCACAACATTTGTATGGAACAACAGGAGTGAGGTCCCTGCTCGCCAGAGCTTACGGTTTATGAAGATGATGGGGTAACACGAGGTAAAAGAATATTTAATGGTCAAGCCATTCTTCTTAGGGAATAGAAAAAAATATAATAAATGGAATTGCTGTCGCTTGAACCACTCAGCCGTCATCTTATATACCAGGTCCAGGGTGAATGGGACTGCAGAGAAGTCTGGTGCCTGTTGGTTGCTGGATAACAGATGGGAGGACGACACAGGACGGGTTAGTAGAAGAGTTAAAACTTCATGCAGTTAATGAGTGTTATAGGCTTGCCTAAAGAAATGGGTTTTAAGAGCACGTTTGAAACTTTGGAGGTTAGGTATTAGTCTGATAGTCCAGGGCAGAGCATTCCATAGAATTGGTGCAGCTCTAGAGAAGTCTTGGAGACGCGAGTGGGAGGTCCGCACTAGGGTAGAGGTTAATCTAAGATCACTGGCGGATCTAAGAGCACGGGTTGGGCGATAGACTGAGATAAGAGAGGAGAGGTAGGGGGGTGCAGCATTATACAGAGCTTTATGGATGAGGGTTATTATTATTTTAAACTGTATTCGAAAGGAGACTGGCAGCCAGTGCAGCGACTGGCATGAACTGTAAGCATACATGGTCCCCTTATCAAACGAGCTGTGTCAGGCAGAATTTTGGGTTGTTTTCATGGCTTCCATGTTAACTTTGTCGCCACCCTGCTGTGTAATCCACAAAATATACTGGCAAACTTTTATCATGTACCGATATTATTTGAGCGCTTCTTGCTCACCTCCTTTGGTTCCTCTCTGACACCCATTGGTTTGAAGCCTGAGTCCAATTAGGGTATGTCGCCATGCCACTCTCTAGCCTGCTGCCGCTGCCTCTGCCTCTGCATGCCGTCCCCTATAGTGTCAGGGTCAATTATTGGATGTTTTACATGCTATCTAGCTTCATTCTGTCACTCTGTCATGGCCATGCTGTTGCCCATAATTTCGGCATAATGGTGCGATTAAGCAGCCTCAGAGGCATCCATGCATGCTGCCCCTGCTGTTTCCTGTCCATTTCCGTGGTGTTTCCATCCTTTTCTGAGGTTCCCAGGTGTTTGGCCAAGCTTCCCTGTGCAGAGCCTTGGTCCCCTTGAAAAATGCTCGAGTCTCCCATTGACTTCAATGGGGTTCGTTATTCGAGACGAGCACTCGAGCATCGGGAAAAGTTCGTCTCGAATAACGAGTACCCGAGCATTTTAGTGTTCGCTCATCTCTATTAGTCATATCACAAAAATAATTGTCCATATGTCTGCTTTAACTTGGCTTCATTTTTCAAACATCCTTTCCTTTTTTTTTAGAATGTTAAGAAGGTGTGATTTTTCAGATTTTCATGAAAATTATCAAAACCTATTTTTGGAGGGCCAATTTAGTTAGAAGTAATTTTTAAGGCCTATATGACAGAAAAACCCCAAACTAGGAGTGTTTCATGAGGGTGAAAAATAAATGTAAATGAAATTACAGAAATGTAATGTTATCTAACAATATATTCATTGAACACTAAAATTTGCACCTTCACAATGGGTTAAAAAGGAAAAAGCATTTTACAACGTTAAGTGCAATTCCTCCTGAATATGCCTGTACCCATTTTGTCACTGTACACTGCTGAGCAGGCACAGGTGGGCACTTGGAAGGGAAAGGGCGTTGTTTAGTTTTTGGTGGACAAATAGGGATGAAAAGGTTTTCATGTGTCAGGATGCATTTAGAGAGCCCCAGTGGAAAACAGAGGAAAGCGCTTTCAAGCGACACCATTTTAGGAAGTGCACCCCTTGGAGAATTTAGTAAGGTGTAATTTGTGTTTTTGCCCCAACAGGTGTTTGATTCAATTAGGCTCCAAAAAGGAAAAAGGTGAACATTTTCTCAAAAAAGTCACTTTCAATCACAATTTTTGTAGGTCACAAGGGATAAAAGATGAACCAACCCACAAATATTGTGTAAAACTATTTCTCTCGATTGTAGAAGTACCCCATATGTGACGCCCAGTTTGTGGCACTGTGAAATGTTGGGCCTCTGATTAGAAAGCCATGTTTCCTAATCTGAGAAAGACCCTATATGTGATCCTAAACACAAGCCAGAAAATACAGCAGGGCTCCGGAATGATAAAGCACTTGGAATATAGTAATGATAGGTATGATAGTAATTAATAAATAAAGAACTTTACAACTTTACAAAGGATGTTCTAACAAATCATAGTATCATAGTATATAAGGCTGAAAAAAAGACACAAGTCCATCAAGTCCAACCTTTGAGAATTAAATAAATATTTTATCCCCATAACCCTTGATATTTTTTCTCTCCAGAAAGTCATCCAGGCCTCTCTTGAACATGTACATAGAGTCGGCCATAACAACCTCCTGCGGCAGAGAGTTCCACAGTCTCACTGCTCTTACAGTAAAGAACCTTTGTCTATGTTGATGGTAAAATCGCCTCTCCTCTAGGCGCAGAGGATGCCCCCTTGTCCTGGTCACAGGCCTAGGTATAAAAAGATCTTTGGAGAGATTCCTGTACTGTCCGTTCAGGTATTTGTACATTGTAATGAGGTCTCCCCTCAGTCTTCTTTTTTCTAAACTGAATAATCCCAACTTTTGTAATCTGTCATTGCATTCTAGTCCCCCCATTCCTCTAATAATATTGGCTGCTCTCCTCTGCTCCCATTCCATCTCTACTATATCCTTTTTATACACTGGTACCCAAAACTGTACACAATATTCCATGTGTGGTCTGACCAGGGATTTTTATAAGGGCAAAACTATGTCTTTATCATGAGAATCTATTCCTCTCTTGATACATCCCATAATTTTATTTGCTTTAGCAGCAGCCGCATGGCTTTGGTCACTAAAATTAAGTTTACCATCCACCAATACCCCCAAGTCCTTTTCAGCTCCAGTTTTACCAAGTAATTGACTGTTTACATAATTATACTTTTTGTTTCCATGGCCCAAGTTCATAACTTTACATTTATCTACATTAAACCTCATCAACCATTTCTCTGCCCACTCCTCAAGCTTCCACAAATCCCTCTGTAATGCTAAACTTTCGACCTCAGTATTTATTCCTTTACACAGCTTGGTATCATCTGCAAATATTGAAACTTGACTGTGTAATCCCACTACAAGGTCATTATTAAAAATATTCAAAAGAAGTGGCCCCAATATTGACCCCTGTGGCACTCCACTGGTAACGTCAACCCAATCTGAGAATGTGCCATTAATGACGACCCTCTGTTTTCTATCACCAAGCCAATTACTTACCCAAATACACTGGTTTTCCCCTATTCCCAGCAGTCTCATTTTATATACCAACCTTTTATGCGGCACGGTGTCAAATGCCTGTCGTAGAAACCAGATTACTCTGACAGGACCGATCTCTCATAAACCCATGCTGATGCTGGGTTATAAGGCTGTGCACAGTGAGATACTCCAGGATAGCATCTCTAACAAACCCCTCAAATATTTTCCCCACCACAGCAGTTAGACTCACGGGTCTGTAGTTTCCAGGATCGCTTTTTGATCCTTTTTTGTATATTGGTACCACATTTGCTATGCGCCAGTCCTGTGGAACATAACCAGTCCTCAGTGAATCTTCAAATATTAAAAATAACGGTCTGCCTATCACGGTACATAGTTCATGCAGAACCTGGGGATGTATGCCATCTGGCCCCGGTGATTTATCTATCTTAGTGGTTGTGAGATGGCGCCGTACCTCTTCCTGGGTTAAACTGTTGACAATCCAAAGAGAATTTACATTACCCCTCATTGTGTCTTCCACCAGTGGATTGTCCTGGGTGAAGACAGTTGAAAAGGCGACATTCAGTAGATCAGCCCTTTCCTCATCTCCTTCCACCATGACCCCCATGTTATTTCTAAGGGGACCCACACTCTCTGTTTTTAGTTTCTTATCATTTATATACTTGAAAAATAATTTGGGATTATTTTTGCTCTCCCTGGCAATCCAGAGGTTTAGAAGGGAAATAGAAAACCATAAATAAAAAAAACAAAACTAACAAGAGTTTGCAAACTACATCCCTCAATGAAATAATCGAGGGGTATGGTGATCAATTTGATCTAATGGTTGTTATAATAATTCCTTTTACCAAAATTAAATCACAACAAAGGTTGGACGTGAATTGTGAATGTGTTGTGTATAAGGTGGTGGAATATACCAAAGGACCAACTAAAATTTTGTCACTGAGTTCTCACAAGTCTTGTAGTAGTATATAGTGTCCTTCCTAATCTCCCCCTTTCCACCCCACCTTTTGGAACAGACTCTTTTCTGAGTCCTTCCTTTAGAAGCAGTGGAATTCTAGTCTTGGTAAAACACGACATCGGTCTTGTCCTTCTTGTCCAAATATTAGTTCCCTAATATTTCACCTCTTGAAAATGGAGAAATCATACAGCATGACCTGTACATTGGAACAGCACCAGTGTGTTTGTACCATATCTTTGCTTTCCATAGGGTGCTTTATGGCTGCAGCACCTGATCTGACAGATCACACCCATCCATGTATTTATTGTAAGCCAGGATGCAGTGTGGCTTGGGAGCAGCAGTACTTCATACAGGGGTATGGGTGCTGTAGACCCCATGAATTGTGGTCAGAAGAAGGACATCACTTTTGTCCTTACACTTGACCAAACCATGCTCTGATTGCTTAGTGCCTTGATGTTCCTCATTTCTTAGTGGCTGCCTAACCAAGGTTCCAGGGGACCTCTACGTTTTTTTGCCTACAGTGCCACATGCTACAGAACCTCTGGAACTGAGGGATTGAAATAGTGAGACACTAGTGGTATAAAAGTTATCCACATACAAATGGTAACCCTTATCGAGCAGTGGCGCACAGATCAGTCAATCAGAGCTCTCTGGGAGATGGCATGATGCTGCACTAGAAAGCAATTGTCCCATTAACCCCTGTGATGCCGATTGTGACGAATATTGCGGCTGCTATGTATCAACCAGCCAATAGTGGTGAACATGGACAGGAATAGCCACCATCTTGGCTCGATCACCATGTCGACTGATGACTGACAACATAAATCAAACTGCTGCTATTGGCTGGTCTGCATTGATCCGCCAATAGAAGCAATCATGAACTGGGGGGGGGGGATAGGCGACAACACAACACAACACATTTCAGCAAATTAGCAACCTTCTACAAACTATCAAACACAGAGTTCTTCAAATAAATGCAAATTAGACCATCATAAACTCAAGCACAATAAGAAAAACCTTAATTCCCCAAACTTGCCTTAAACCCTTAGTGAAGACCAATATGGATTTCTATGTCGCTCACATAGGCCCTGGGTTTCTCATTTGGCCAAGCCTAAATGCTGCACAGGTTTCCCGACTTTGTCAGTGCATTTTAACAGTTAACACCTGCAAATGCTGCCAGTATGATTGGAGGTGCCGGTCGGGGTTCGAGTTTGGTACCCGGACCCAAACAGATTTTTAAAATTCACAACACAAGATAACTTTCAAAGCCATATTACACAATATATTGAGAACCCTCACCAAAACCAGCGTTTAATAATATAGAATGAATTTACTTTATAGTCGATGGAAAGAAATGTTCTACAAATGGGTGTGATGTCTGGGTGTCTGCTAACCTTAGGCCATATATTAGGTTTATTTTATGGCTCCATTTTGCAGCCAGCAGGAGATCTTACAAGATTCTCCTTCAGAATCAGGCCTGGCCACGTCAATAGGAAATCATGTTCAGTATTGTGCATGCATCATTAATAGACTGCCATGTCAAAGAGCACTGAGAGGAAAGTCTCGAGAGATTGATGCCAGAACACAAAAAGCAAAGTCTAACATCTCAATTTTGGTGTTTATACTCTCATTTCAACCACATTTACCCTGAAGCATAATAAATAAAGCAGGTAGTAAATCCTTGAGATTCAAAATGGATTCTTTTCTCAAGTTGCTATCAGACACGAGTTCTTTTTGAATTATTGCTTGAAAGGAAAAGGTTTTAGGGTAGAAATACAGTGTTTTATAATCCAATGCTGTAAGTAAAAATGTTCTTAATAAACAATGTGCAGAAATGTTGGATAATAAAGTTTGCACAATACTCACATAGCTAGGATTTGAAAATGTTACAATACAGCAGCCAGTATAGTAAGAAGAAAATCTTTACCTATGTGCCATTATTTCTATATATGATTCAGTATTAAATGAAGCATCAATGCATTTTCTGAAAATAAAGGTACTTGTTTTTATTCTTGTATACCATATGTTGTTTATATACCTTCCACCATTATATGTTGCTTGTATACATGTTGCTTGAAAAAGGGTTTTCATGCTTCTTCATATTAAAAATCAACAAATAGAATATAGGTCATTAATCCCTTTATGCCCAAGTGGCCTGAATGTCCAGGTCAATTATTGCTGTTCTATTTATATTTAAATTATGTCTTAAAAACAGCTTTACATATCATAATAATTTTAACTTATTTTTTTACATGACATGTGAGACTTTAAACTTAACATTAACCCTTTCATACTGGTGCGGAGACTGTGTGAAGAGGACCCTCTTTATGCAGTGGTGGGGTTTGCTGCGCCGCTGGTATTAACTCTTCCTCTGGTTACATTTAAAAGACAGAGGCGTGTGTCAGAAACGAAGCTGCATGGCATCTGCAGTTTCATTACAAAGAGCCTGTGGTTCAATGTAATGAATACTGTGTAAAAATGTCATATACTGCAATACAGTAGTATTGCAGTATATGGTAGGAATGATCAGATCATCTAGGGCAGCAGTTCTCAACCTGTGGGTCGGGACCCCAGCGGGGGTCACACGACCAAAACCGGGGGTCACCTAAAGCCATCGTAGCCGCCTTTTTATTGTGTGTTTGGGGTCACCACAACATGAGGAACTCTATTGCGGGGTCACAGCATTAGAAAGGTTGAGAACCACTGATCTAGGGTTACAGTACCCTAGATTGTCTAAAAAATAGTAAGAAAAAAAAGTTTAAAAAATAATAAAATTTTTTAATTCAAATCACTCCCATTTCCCTAGAACTGATAAAAAACGTTATAAACAGTAAAAATCTCATGTTAGGTATAGCCACATCTCAAAATGCCCGATTTATCAAAATACAAAAACATTATTGCTGGGGGTAAACCTCATTACGGAAAATAGCGCCCCATTGTCAAAAATGCTACTTTTACACCATTTTACATAACATAAAAATGTAATAAAAAGTGCTCAAATGGTCGCATAGTCCTCAAAATGGTAGCAATGAAAACATCTGCTCATTTCACAAAAAATGACACTTCACACAGCTCTGTACACTGAAGTATGAAAAACTTTCTAGCACCTGAAAATGGCGAAACACATTTTTTTTTCATACGCATTCATTTAATTTTTGAAAATGTATTAAAACACAATAAAACCTATATAAATTTGGGATCACCGTGATTGTACCGAATCAAAGAATAAAGAGAGGTGTTATTAGGAGTCCACAAAAATTTTTTTCCAGTTTCCCAGTACACGCCATTGAATAATAATTAACACGGCATGGAATTACTGAGAAGTTAAATTTGTTACACAGAAAATGAGCCCTCAGACAGCTTTGTTAGGGATATTTGAAGGTGGAGAGCAATAAATGAACAAAAAAACCCTGTGTCCTTAAGGGCTTAGTGAGATATTTTTTTATAGCATTAGTCAACAAATAAATAAAAATGTGAAAATATACTCATTTTGCCCATAATTTTTTTAATAAGCAGTAGAATTGTATAAACCTTGACCAAAGTATGTCATAAATATGTACAGTGCCAACCATTAACATTTTCTATGTTCAAAGACAGACTCATTATTACTGCTTGTCAAATTGTCCCATTTTTGCGACTGTCGTATTTGCGACTTTTTTGTGACTTTTCACTTGTCGTTTTTGTAGTACACCTTGGTCTGCATCTTGTGCAGTGCCTTATGTATCTTTGTTTCCCAGATGTTCCGTGTGACTTTTCACTTATGTATCACTTTTTTTGCTTATTTTTGAGACTTTTTAGGCGCAAATCTGCACCTGGTCCAGGGCAGGTGCAAAGGAAGGATTTTTTTCATGGACCCTAATTTAACATGTAAATTGGAATTATTTCACATGCTTTAAATGTTTAAAATTTTGCACAGTAGCCTGTTGCTTTTACATTCTTTTAAATGTATTGGTTACTTCTAAGGGTGAGGTCACACATAGGGGCAGATTTATCAAGCAGTCTGAAAGTCAGAATATTTCCAGTTGCCCATGGCAACCAATCACAGCTCAGCTTTCATTTCACCAGTGCTCATGAATATTTTAAAGGGGAGCTGTGATTGGTTGCCATGGGCAATTGGAAGTATTCTGACTTTCAGACTGCTTGATAAATCTGCCCCATAGTGTTTTAATTGTGCTTTAATTGCATTTTAAATCCTATTACAACAGCTGAGGAGAGGTGATTTGCCTTATTACATTACTGTTAACATTACAAAACGCAATATAAATTTGGCATTAACGCATGTGTTAACATTGCGTTTACTTTGCGTTTTGTAAATGCAAATGTTAACAGTAATGTAAATTACATCTCCTCAGCTGTTGTAATAGGTTTCAAAACGCAACAAGTGACCGCACCCTTAACACCACGTGTGACCGCAGCCTCATATCTCATCATCTCCCTGGGTGTGACTAGAGTGCTTAAAAATGCAGGACACAGCCTCAATTGCCAAATTAACAGTAGTGTCCACTATTGCATAAAATCCCCTCACTTGGCTTGTGGATTTGAGACATTTGCAACAAAAAGTCTCGAAAAGAAGCCAAAATTTGCACCTGCTAGGATAGGAAAACCAGAACATGTATCACAAGAAAAAGACAGGATCGTACATAAGGTGCAAAAACTAGCCGCCAAATGTCTCTAAAATTCACCACAGAGAAACAAAACTATGATACATGTCCCTCAAAGTGTTTTCTTCAGCTCCTTCCTGAAAGTTGGTGGGGATTCACTTTAAAGGGTCATACTTTCTGCACCCTGGCACCTAGAAACACAATTCTGGTTTCCTATCCCCTTTAATATAATTTATAAAAGTTTCATTTGCTTTTGTGGCAGTGCAACTATTTTCTGAAAAGTTCTATTAAAGTGACAGATGTACCTACGGCATACTACTGTATATTAACACATACAATGTTAAAGCTTTGTGGAGAGATTCATGATTTATAATAGCAAGAGATAAATTTTGATAAATTTCACATACATTTCCTTTCTTCTCACCCATAACCATATATCATATATTTTTACTGGCAGCAGACCACAAACATAGAGAAAACATTGTTACTTAGTAATTCAGTTGCATTTGAAAAATTTGCTGTCTATAGCATGACAGCTGGTGGCGTGTAGTGTGATTTAGGGTGAGCAGATAGGTTCATGTTTGACCTTTGCATCTGGACTCTTCAGAGAGATAATAGGATGAAAGTTGACAGTGCTGAATATACTAAACAGCATATTCTCTGGAGAGACCACATGACGAGATTAATGCAGACATACTTAACAATTAATAATTCAAGGAATGGTAAGGCAAATGTTTTACTCTTTGAAAGCTAATGATCATCTAGGCAACAGATTTTCTACAAGAGTGCAATTTGTGTACAGATCTCTGGGGTTTCAAAGTGTAATATGTAAGGGATGTCATCTTCTGAGACATATGTGATGCTTTGAACAGAGATGGTGGCGTTGTGGGAAAGCATCCCCTTAGTGCTGTCCATATTACACCTTAGAGAAAAGTCCTGGTACTGTTCTTCATGTGCATCTAGCAGGTACTCAATAAACAGAGAAGCTTTATGTCTCAGTACAATATCGATTGATCTGGCTGAAATTCCCTTACTATGAAATTCTGCAATAAATACAATGGATTTTCTAATAACCCTTACAACAAATTGTGGCATTTATTCTTCCAGAATTGCACTGTGGATCTATGATAATGTAGTGATTTTTTCACATAGCTCATTTGTTTTTTGAGATCTAAAAACAACCTACTGCATCAAAAAAAACAATGCAATGCAAGTTTATGTTGAACTTTCCCATGAAACCAATTTTGACAATATGGGGTTGATCTTGGTGGAGGGAACCAGCACTTTGATTTTTCAGTCACTTGAAATTTAGATGTTGGGAAATCTAGTTAAAAGGGTTGTCTGGGATATTTTTTTTTATCAGTGGCCTCAGGTGGTGCAAAAATACAAAAGAACTAATACTTTCGGCGGCTCAGCATTGACATCTCATTGACCATGTGCATCAGCTACAGCCTAATCCAGTGAGAGCTGCCACGCTTAACTGAAGCAGAGGTAAGTAATACCACCACCCCCAAACCCCTAATAATGAAAAAAAATATCCCAGACAACTCCTTTAAGGATATAAGTCTATAGTCACATATTTAATCCATCTTTCCATTCTACAGCTTATATGACAGAAAAGACTGGTAAATAACAAGTACCAACGGACAAGCTCAAATAATCCTATTGATTATAACATGGTTCATTGGACTTTCATTTGGGTGTGTGTCATGACTCATTTTGAAAGTCCATTTCCATCAGGAATCTGTGGTCTAGGCTCCAAAGTAGCTAACTGCTCAATACAATAGTCCTAGTGCTTTCTTTTTTTATATATCTGAAAACGTGTTAAAGAGCTTATTTCATAGACGACCCATATAAAGACCAGCACTTCCTATAATCATTGATGTGTATTGACACTGGGCTAGATGGTAAGTATAATGCCAACATCATGTCTTCATGTTCACACTGAGACATTTTAATTATATGGGTTGAATGTAGTTTACTGTGGATAGGTTTTTGTTGTCTCTATAACATGTTTGCTGTGCTCCAGTGAAGCCTTTGGAAAGAAAATAAAAGTGTAATTTCCAGGGAGCTTTGATACTTTATCAATGTGACCCCATACACATATCACCACCATAGTGCCAGGCAGCCTGATTGCCCCTGTAATGTTGTCAGCAGAGCAGGGATTTGAGGTCTGTAGCGGTACAGTATTATATGATTTTTTCTCATGGCCTTCTACTCAACACAAGCTCGCCCAAAATAAAGCCTTTATTTCTCCATTAGTACATGCCGTGTGCTTATTTCCCTGGAGTGAGACCATCAAAACTTTCTTTATTTTTCTTATTTCATTTCATAGCAGGCTGCAGGTAACATTGCAACGTCTCTGATACTGGCTTCTAAAGTAATGATGATTGTTTTATGCTTCAAAATAGGAAAAGATAAAGGGAGTGATAACAAATTTCCATACCCCATCACAATTTATTGTTTTACATTCAGCCTATAGTAAGTGGTACTTGTACAGCAGAATCAAAGGCTAGGTACATATTGTATAACCATTTCTTTGAATTAATATATGTGTTTAAGTATTGTAATACACAGTTATTTGTGTTTTATAAATAAGACAATAAAAAGAAAGTCATATATATATATCAGCTTTGCAAATGTCAGCTGAATGTGTCACCGTGGTAACAGTCTACACACAGACTGTATCATATTACCAGCAATTTGGTAGATAAGATGTTACAGAAAAACCAAAGTATGGGTAAAAGTTTCCTTGGCTGGGTGTGGGATCATTGTATTTAACACTTAACTAGTGGTCCTCGGATCTTGAACAACTCTTCTGGTCATTTTATTTTTTTACTCCTCTATCTGAAATCTTGTGGCCAGTCTGGTTACCAATATCAAACATACAATAGATAGCTAGTTAAATAGATGTTTGTCAAGCTGGGTAACAGCTGAAACTTTGCGAGAGGTGGAGTAAAGTACCATTACATTGGTTCTAAATTGCTTAACGACGTGTGACGTATTTGTATGTCACATGTCGGCTGTGGGTGTTTGGGGAGGACTCACAGACTAAACCCTCTACATACAAGGTGACGGTGCGTCCACACATTCAGTTTTTCAGATGCAGTCTTTGAAGCCAAAAGCAGTTGTGGGTCATAATGGGTTGAGACAAATACTTAAAAGGTGCTGCTCCTCCTCGTACTTTAACTCCATTCCAGGTTTGGGCATCAAAAACTGCATCTGAAAAACTCAACATGTGGTGTCACCCTGAGTGTTTGCAGCAGGTGTTACCCACTGGTAACAACTGTGATCGGTGCTAGTACATGGCAAACCATGACATCATCGGGGAGCAACAATCTGTTACCATGACAGCCTCAGGTCATGCAAAGATATGAGGCAGTCTGATTTTCGACTATTACAATGTACAATTTGCACATTGTAATAGATAATGCGCCGATTTTCCCTGAATTGCCCTGGGTTTTTGGTGCACATGATCAGATTGTGGTGCATCGGCGCCGCTATGCATGCAACGGAAATTGGGGGGCATGGCCATTAGAAAACCCAAAGGATTTGGAAAAAACGCCATATTTTTTTTAAAAAAGTGTCGCTTGACACCTGCACCCAGCAACGGATTGTGAACTTCAGTGAACTCCGACGGACTTCAGCGCAGCAGCGACACCTGGTGGACATCGGGCACACTACCTTAGTGAATCGCCGGGAGACCCGAATCCTCCACAGAGAACGCGCCGCTGGATCGCGACAGGCCTGGGTAAGTAAATCTGCCCCAATGTGTAAAATCATCATATTATACCATAGTATGGCAGTATATATGCGCCGAAAATAGCTCCCGACTGGAACCTTTCCCTATAAACACTGGCCCTGGTTCACATAGCAGACGGAAGCTCTTTATCACGAGCTCCTGACACAGGAAATCACTCGCACAGGTCACTTATATGCCTGATACGAGTTAACCTGTACCCATCCTAACTCCTCGGTCATCAATTACAAAGGTGACTATGGTATTTGTGAAATGTCCCCTGATGAGCCTAAGCAGGGCGAAACATGGCATATGGGGACATGCTCTACCCGACATCACTATTTTAAAGCAATTTTATATACCTTCCCTGGACTTTGTAGGTCTTTAACAGGGCCAGTGTTTATAGGGAAAGGTTCCAGTCGGGGTGGCAGCCATTTAGGGCTGCGGCTCCGAGGTTAGGAAACTTAGGGATCAACAGTCTTCTGTCTGGGGTTAATAGGGTTAGTACTTTTACCCAATCCCCTGTTTTTTCTGACAGTTTGACCATATCCTGTTGGGCACACGCCTCCACACACCGCCCCTATTGTGTACACACTATCCGCAGAACGTTTTTTCTGAGACACAGGATCCAGTTTCCTCATCAGAATCCAGGTACACATCAAGACGGGGGAACAGGAGACGCTGCTTCCTTTAAACTTTTTCAACAATAGACCATCTCAGTGGTGCGTCCTTTCAGATCTTTATATTTTTTTTTGTTTGTAGAACTACACACAAATATGGCATACCTTTGAATGGCTCCTCTGCCTATGGTAGAATTAGATATTTGGTCTAATTCTTTTAAACAGTCTAATTGTTTATGAGTGCTTTCATCTTCTCAACACTAATTATTATTTTTCATCAATAATTTTAATTACTAATATTAAAAGTTAAATTTTATTCACTCTTTGTACTGTTTGCATACTCTAAGTGAATTTAAGCATCATCATCAGCCACTATAGTCTTTTCTTATTGTAGCCTAGGGCTAAAGTACAATAAATTACCAATATCCAGAGGTCCGTTTGTAACTATGGGTCGTATGTAGAGATGAGCGAGCACTAAAATGCTCGGGTACTCGTTATTCGAGACGAACTTTTCCCGATGCTCGAGTGCTCGTCTCGAATAACGAGCCCCATTGAAGTCAATGGGAGACTTGAGCATTTTTCAAGGGCACCAAGGCTCTGGACAGGGAAGCTTGGCCAAACACCAGGGAACCTCAGAAAAGGATGGAAACACGACGGAAATGGACAGGAAACAGCAGGGGCAGCATGCATGGATGCCTCTGAGGCTGCTTAATCGCACCATTATGCCAAAATTATGGGCAACAGCATGGCCATGACAGAGTGACAGAATGAAGCTAGATAGCATGTAAAACATCCAATAATTGACCCTGACACTATAGGGGACGGCATGCAGAGGCAGCGGCAGCAGCGGCAGGCTAGAGAGTGGCATGGCGACATACCCTAAATGGACTCAGGCTTCAAACCAATGGGTGGCAGAGAGGAACCAAAGGAGGTGAGCAAGAAGCGCTCAAATAATATCGGTACATGATAAAAGTTTGCCAGTATATTTTGTGGATTACACAGCAGGGTGGCGACAAAGTTAACATGGAAGCCATGAAAACAACCCAAAATTCTGCCTGACACAGCTCGTTTGATAAGGGGACCATGTATGGAGGCAGTGAACTAGTAGTAGATTAAAGGTGCTGCAGTTAAAACTATGTTAGTTGGATCTTGGCATGGAGCTGGCGCTCCGCTGCCAGGCGAGCTTTCGCCAATCCAAGCCCCTGTCTCTAGGCTACTCCCCAAACAGCACTTCTAAGAACCTTTTGTATAAGATCAAGTGTAGTAGCGTTCTTATAAGTTTGGGATATGGCGGGTGAGGGGAATGTAAACAGATGCGCAAGAAGCGCATGATGCGTATGGAGCTGGCGCTCCGCTGCCAGGTGAGCTTTCGCCAATCCAAGCCCCTGTCTCTAGGCTACTCCCCAAACAGCACTTCTAAGAACCTTTTGTATAAGATCAAGTGTAGTAGCGTTCTTATAAGTTTGGGATATGGCGGGTGAGGGGAATGTAAACAGATGCGCAAGAAGCGCTGAAATAATATCGGTAAATGATAAAAGTTTGCCAGTATATTTTGTGGATTACACAGCAGGGTGGCGACAAAGTTAACAAGTTTGATGTGGAATGCCCTGTAATAGCTCTTGGGCGGTGTGCCTTTTATCGCCTAGGCTCAGCAGTTTGAGCACCGCCTGCTGTCGCTTAGCGACGGCACTGCTGCTGTGCCTAGAGCTACCGACTGATGGCGCCATGGCCACGGATGGTAATTCGGAGGAGGAGGAGGTGGAGGAGGGGTGGGAGGAGGAGGAGGTATACTAGGCCTTTGAGACCTGGACCGAGGTAGGCCCCGCAATTCTCTGCGTCGGCAGTATATGACCAGCCCCAGGGTCAGACTCGGTCCCAGCCTGCACCAAGTTAAGTGTAGTAGCGTTCTTATAAGTTTGGGATATGGCGGGTGAGGGGAATGTAAACAGATGCGCAAGAAGCGCATGATGCGCATGGAGCTGGCGCTCCGGCGGCCAGGCGAGCTTTTGCCAATCCAAGCCCCTGTCTCTAGGCTACTCCCCAAACAGCACTTCTAAGAACCTTTTGTATAAGATCAAGTGTAGTAGCGTTCTTATAAGTTTAGGATATGGCGGGTGAGGGGAATGTAAACAGATGCGCAAGAAGCGCTGAAATAATATTGGTAAATGATAAAAGTTTGCCAGTATATTTTGTGGATAACACAGCAGGGTGGCGACAAAGTTAACAACTTTGATGTGGAATCCATGAAAACAACCCAAATTTCTGCCTGACACACCTCGTTTGATAAGGGGACGATGTATGGAGGCAGCTATATGGACGAATTTTGGAGGTAGCAATGGAACAACGTGTGGAGGCTGCTATGGAGACAATTTAATTTGGATAGTGCCTGTATGTGGCAGTCCAAAAAAGTTTTCAAACCAGAG
Organism: Engystomops pustulosus; assembly: GCF_040894005.1. Lineage (NCBI taxonomy): Eukaryota > Metazoa > Chordata > Amphibia > Anura > Leptodactylidae > Engystomops > Engystomops pustulosus. The sequence continues at coordinate 131,841,670 of NC_092414.1, forward strand.
GAGCAGGTAGGTGGCCCTCCAGAAAAATGAAATAGATTGAGTGCCTGTATGTGGCAGTCCAAAAAAGTTTTCAAAACAGAGGAGCAGGTAGGTGGCCCTCCAGAAAAATGAAATAGATTGAGTGCCTGTATGTGGCAGTCCAAAACAGTTTTCAAACCAGAGGAGCAGGTAGGTGGCCCTCCAGAAAAATGGAATAGATTGAGTGCCTGTATGTGGCACTCCCAAAAATTGTTTAAAACAGAGGACCGGGTAGGTGGCCCTCCAGAAAAATTAAATGCATAAAGTACTATAGCTAGAGCCAGTGGGCCCTGTCAAAAAATAGCCAGTTTCCTCTGCTTTAGTGTACAAAGAGGAGGAGAAGGAGGAAAATGAGGAGGAGGAGGAGTGCATAAATTATTCAGGTTGAGCTTCCTTCACCTGGTGGAGATTGGAAATTATGAGAAATCCAGGCTTTATTCATCTTAATAAGCGTCAGCCTGTCAGCGCTGTCAGTCGACAGGCGTGTACGCTTATTGGTGATGATGCCACCAGCTGCACTGAAAACCCGCTCGGACAACACACTAGCGGCAGGGCAGGCAAGAACCTCCAAGGCGTACAGCGCCAGTTCGTGCCACATGTCCAGCTTTGAAACCCAGTAGTTGTAGGGAGCTGTGTGATCATTTAGGACGATGGTATGGTCAGCTACGTACTCCCTCACCATCTTTCTGTAAAGATCAGCCCTACTCTGCCAAGACTGGGGACAGGTGACAGTGTCTTGCTGGGGTGACATAAAGCTGGCAAAACCCTTGTAAAGCGTACCCTTGCCAGTGCTGGACAAGCTGCCTGCTCGCCTACTATCCCTCGCTACTTGTCCCGCAGAACTACGCACTCTGCCGCTAGGGCTGTCAGAAGGGAAATACTGTTTCAGCTTGTGCACCAGGGCCTGCTGGTATTCATGCATTCTCACACTCCTTTCCTCTCCAGGGATGAGAGTGGAAAGATTTTGCTTGTACCGTGGGTCCAGGAGAGTGAATACCCAGTAATCGGTGCTGGAATAAATTCTTTGAACGCGAGGGTCACGGGATAGGCAGCCTAGCATGAAATCTGCCATATGCGCCAGAGTACCAACGCGTAAGAATTCACTCCCCTCACTGGCCTGACTGTCCATTTCCTCCTCCTCCAACTCCTCCAACTCCTCTTCTTTTGCCCATACACGCTGAACAGTGAAGGACTCAACAATGGTCCCCTCTTGTGTCTCACCAACATTCTCCTCCTCTTCCTCCTCATCCTCCTCCACCTCCACCTCCTCCGATATGCGCTGAGAAACAGACCTAAGGGTGCTTTGGCTATCAACAAGGGAATCTTCTTCCCCCGTCTCTTGTGACGAGCGCAAAGCTTCCGACTTCATGCTGATCAGAGAGTTTTTCAACAGGCCAAGCAGCGGGATGGTGAGGCTGATGATGGCGGCATCGCCACTGACCATCTGTGTTGACTCCTCAAAGTTACTCAGCACCTGACAGATATCAGACATCCACGTCCACTCCTCATTGTAGACTTGAGGAAGCTGACTGACCTGACTACCAGTTCTGGTGGAAGTTGACATCTGACAGTCTACAATCGCTCTGCGCTGCTGGTAAACTCTGGATAACATGGTTAATGTTGAATTCCACCTCGTGGGCACGTCGCACAACAGTCGGTGAGCGGGCAGTTGGAGGCGGCGCTGCGCTGCCCTGAGAGTGGCAGCATCTGTGCTGGACTTCCTAAAATGCGCACAGATGCGGCGCACCTTCGTGAGCAAATCAGACAGATTGGGGTATGTCTTGAGGAAACGCTGAACTATCAGATTTAACACATGGGCCAGGCATGGCCATGTGTCAGTCTGCCGAGTTGCAGAGCCGCCACCAGGTTACGGCCGTTGTCACACACAACCATGCCTGGCTTCAGGTTCAGCGGTGCCAGCCACAGATCAGTCTGCGCCGTGATGCCCTGTAATAGCTCTTGGGCGGTGTGCCTTTTATCGCCTAGGCTCAGCAGTTTGAGTACCGCCTGCTGTCGCTTAGCGACGGCACTGCTGCTGTGCCTAGAGCTACCGTCTGATGGCGGCATGCCCACGGATGGTAGTTCGGAGGAGGAGGTGGAGGAGGTGTGGGAGGAGGAGGAGGCATAGTAGGCCTGAAAGACCTGGACCGAGGTAGGCCCCGCAATCCTCGGCGTCGGCAGTATATGACCAGCCGCAGGGTCAGACTCGGTCCCAGCCTCCACCAAGTTAACCCAATGTGCCGTCAGCGATATATAGTGGCCCTGCCCGGCAGCACTCGTTCACGTGTCCGTGGTCAGGTGGACCTTGTCAGAAACGGCGTTGGTAAGGGCACGGATGATGTTGTCTGACACGTGCTGGTGCAGGGCTGGGACGGCACATCAGGAAAAGTAGTGGCGGCTGGGGACCGAATACCGAGGGGCGGCCGCCGGCATGAGGTTGCGAAAGGCCTCGGTCTCTACTAGCCTATAGGGCAGCATCTCCAGGCTAAGCAATCTGGAGATGTGGACATTAAGGGCTTGGGCGTGCGGGTGGGTTGCACTATATTTACGTTTCCGCTCCAGCGTCTGGGGTATAGAGAGCTGAACGCTGGTGGATGCTGTGGAGGATCGTGGAGGCGACGATGGGGTTTTTGTGCCAGGGTCCTGGGCAGGGGGCTGACTATCAGCTGACACAGGGGAAGGAGCAGTGGTGTGCACGGCCGGAGGTGAACGGGCTTGGTGCCACTGAGTGGGGTGTTTAGCATTCATATGCCTGCGCATACTGGTGGTAGTTAAGCTAGTAGTGGTGGAACCCCTGCTGATCCTGGTTTGGCAAAGGTTGCACACCACAGTCCGTCGGTCATCCGGTGTTTCCTTAAAGAACCTCCAGACTTCGCCACGGGAGCTTCACTACGTGACACATTTGGCGCTGATGCACCTGCTCTGGCCCTGCCTCTCCGTCTGGCCCCACCACTGCCTCTTCCAACCTGTTCTGGTCGAGGACTCTCCTCCGTCTCAGAAGCACTGTGTTCACCCGGCCTCTCAACCCAGCTTGGGTCTGTCACCTCATCATCCTCCGATCCCTCAGTCTGCTCCTCCCTCGGACTTCCTGCCCTGACAACAACTTCACCACTGTCTGACAACCGTGTCTCCTCATCGTCGGACACCTCTTTACACACTTCTTCCACTACGTCAAGAAGGTCATCATCACCCACAGACTGCGACTGGTGGAAAACCTGGGCATCGGAAAATTGCACAGCAGCAACCGGACAAGTGGTTTGTGACTGTGGGAAGGGTCCAGAAAACAGTTCCTCAGAGTATGCCAGTTCAAATGCCAAATTTTCCTGGGAGGGGGCAGACTGGGGGGGAGGAGGCTGAGGTGCAGGAGCTGGAGGAGTGCCGATTTCGGTGACATGGGTGTACTGCGTGGAAGACTGACTGGTGGACAAATTGCTCGAAGCATTGTCGGCAATCCACGACATCACCTGTTCGCACTGTTCTGGCCTCAACAGTGCTCTACCACGAGTCCCAGTAACTTGAGACATGAACCTAGGGAGTGTAGCTCTGCGGCGTTCCCCTGCTCCCTCATCAGCAGGTGGTGTCTCACCCCGCCCAGGACCACGGCCTCTGACCCCTGCAGTAGTTGGACGCCCACGTCCCCGCCCTCGTCCTCTACCCCTAGCCCTCGGGTTAAACATTTTGAAAATGAAAGTTATAACTTTAATTTTTTTTTAACTTTTTTTTGTGTTTTTTTGTGTTTTTTAGGTTTTTTTTTTGTGTTTTTTAGTTTTTAAAACCAAACAATGCTATCCTATTGCTATGGCTATTTTCTAGCCAAGTATGAAAGCACACTGCTATGCCAGATGAGATGACGCTGAGTTATGAAAAAATAAACGTAAAATAAAAAGGAAATGGCAGACTGTGCCTAATTGAAATCCAACCCCTAATAAATTTTCCCACTTTGGTCTTTGCGATGGATATGTGCGTCACTAAGCGCTAAACACAGCGGTCGCAAGTCTCACTCCAAATTCCTGACAATTGGCTAGTAGATGCACTGCAGCAAGGACAGCCACCAGCAGATCAACCAGAAATAAAATATATATAACGCTATTGTAGGCGTAAGTAAGCCGTTTGGATTCTTCTTTGGCTATTTTCTAGCCAAGTATGAAAGCACACTGATGAGATGACGCTGAGTTATGAAAAAATAAACGTAAAATAAAAAGAAACTGCCAGACTGTGCCTAATTGAAATCCAACCCCTAATAAATTTTCCCACTTCGGTCTTTGCGATGGATATGTGCGTCACTAAGCGCTAAACACAGCGGTCGCAAGTCTCACTCCAAATTCCTGACAATTGGCTAGTAGATGCACTGCAGCAAGGACAGCCACCAGCAGATCAACCAGAAATAAAATATATATAACGCTATTGTAGGCGTAAGTAAGCCGTTTGGATTCTCCTTTGGCTATTTACTAGCCAAGTATGAACGCACACTGATGAGATGACGCTGAATTATGAAAAAATAAACGTAAAATAAAAAGAAACTGCCAGACTGTGCCTAATTGAAATCCAACCCCTAATAAATTTTCCCACTTCGGTCTTTGCGATGGATATGTGCGTCACTAAGCGCTAAACACAGCGGTCGCAAGTCTCACTCCAAATTCCTGACAATTGGCTAGTATATGCACTGCAGCAAGGACAGCCACCAGCAGATCAACCAGAAATAAAATATATATAACGCTATTGTAGGCGTAAGTAAGCCGTTTGGATTCTCCTTTGGCTATTTTCTAGCCAAGTATGAAAGCACACTGATGAGATGACGCTGAGTTATGAAAAAATAAACGTAAAATAAAAAGAAACTGCCAGACTGTGTCTAATTGAAATCCAACCCCTAATAAATTTTCCCACTTCAGTGTTTGCGATGGATATGTGTGTCACTAAGCGCTAAACACAGCGGTCGCAAGTCTCACTCCAAATTCCTGACAATTGGCTAGTAGATGCACTGCAGCAAGGACAGCCACCAGCAGATCAACCAGAAATAAAATATATATAACGCTATTGTAGGCGTAAGTAAGCCGTTTGGATTCTCCTTTGGCTATTTTCTAGCCAAGTATGAAAGCACACTGATGAGATGACGCTGAGTTATGAAAAAATAAACGTAAAATAAAAAGAAACTGCCAGACTGTGCCTAATTGAAATCCAACCCCTAATAAATTTTCCCACTTCGGTCTTTGCGATGGATATGTGCGTCACTAAGCGCTAAACACAGCGGTCGCAAGTCTCACTCCAAATTTCTGACAATTGGCTAGTATATGCACTGCAGCAAGGACAGCCACCAGCAGATCAACCAGAAATAAAATATATATAACGCTATTGTAGGCGTAAGTAAGCCGTTTGGATTCTCCTTTGGCTATTTTCTAGCCAAGTATGAAAGCACACTGATGAGATGACGCTGAGTTATGAAAAAATAAACGTAAAATAAAAAGAAACTGCCAGACTGTGCCTAATTGAAATCCAACCCCTAATAAATTTTCCCACTTTGGTCTTTGTGATGGATATGTGCGTCACTAAGCGCTAAACACAGCGGTCGCAAGTCTCACTCCAAATTCCTGACAATTGGCTAGTAGATGCACTGCAGCAAGGACAGCCACCAGCAGATCAACCAGAAATAAAATATATATAACGCTATTGTAGGCGTAAGTAAGCCGTTTGGATTCTCCTTTGGCTATTTTCTAGCCAAGTATGAAAGCACACTGATGAGATGACGCTGAGTTATGAAAAAATAAACGTAAAATATAAAGGAAATGGCAGACTGTGCCTAATTGAAATCAAACCCCTAATAAATTTTGAGGTGGATATGTGTGTCACTAAGAGCTAAACACAACGGTAGCAAGTCCCCCTGCAAATTCCTCACAATATGGTACTAGCTGCACTACTAGTGCCAGCAAGCCCAGCCACAAGCAAACAAAAAAAAAAAAGTATAACGTTATTGTAGCCCTAAGAAGGGCTGTTGGGTTCTTGTTGAATCACTCCTGCCTAACACTATTCTAATAGAACACCCTAACGCTTTCCCTGACCAGCAGCAGCTCTCTCCCTAGCGGCATCCAGACACAGAATGATCCGAGCAGCGCGGGCAGCGGCTAGTCTATCCCAGGGTCACCTGATCTGGCCAGCCAACCACTGCTATCGACGTGTAAGGGTACCACGTCATGCTGGGTGGAGTGCAGAGTCTCCTGGCTTGTGATTGGCTCTGTTTCTGGCCGCCAAAAAGCAAAACGGCGGGAGCTGCCATTTTGTCGAGCGGGCGAAGTATTCGTCCGAGCAACGAGCAGTTTCGAGTACGCTAATGCTCGAACGAGCATCAAGCTCGGACGAGTATGTTCGCTCATCTCTAGTCGTATGTAAGTCAAGTGTTCTTAAGTAGGGGACCGCCGGGTATTAGTTTGTTATCCCCATTATTGTACCGACCCAAAGAATTAGGCAGACATGTCATTTGGGGTGCACAGTGAAAGCCGTAAAAATCAAGCCCACAAGAAAATGGCGCATGTGCATTTTTTCACTAATTACCCTGCATTTGGAATGTTTTTCATGCTTCCCAGTACACAGCATGGAAAGTTAAATACCATCACTATGAATTGCAATGTCATGTTGAGGGCAAATTAATGTTATTGTTTGTATGGTGAAAAGGTACACAATTTCCAATATATTTTCTGTATCAATTCCTCACAGTTTTCTAGATCTCTGCTTGCTGTCATAATATAGAAAGCTTCATTGTGTATTTCCAGTGGGCAAAAATCTGACCATGGTCACACAGGTGCACGTCTCGTTATATCACAGAGCGTAATCAGCACTGTGATATCACATAGACAAGTCATACCTGGCTCTCTGACCCTATAGATATAATAGTACATAAGCTGAGAGCTGTCTCACACTAGAAGGTAAGTCAGTGACTACAATACTGATCTGACACAGGAAGAAGTGGCATCTTAAAGGTGACATGTTTTCTCCTTTACGTCCAGAATCGTCGTAAAATCTGGTTGCAGAATTTGCTGGTAGATGTGTTCAGTTCTGGGAAGCAGATCCCCCTCACTGCGCCACAGTTACTTACAGTATAATGTCACCTGGATTGTTATATAACAATCTACTTATTATTTTTATACAAAATGTACTAAAATGTATTTTATACCATGTTCTTATTATTATTATACATACAATCCCCTCCAAATTGTTAATGAGCATATAGAATCACTTCAATTGTACATTTTTACAACTTGCCTCCTATTTATTCATTGACACATAGGGGCACATTTACTAAGGGTCTGTCGAATGCATTTCCGTCATTTTTTTTTCAGATTTGCCCTGAATTGGCCTAGATTTTTGATAGGATTGTGGCGCATCAGCGTCGGCTTGAATGCGTCACAAATCGTCACAGCTCGTCGGACATTCCGGATCAGCGGCGTCAATGGGACGGGTAAGTAAATGTGCCCCATAGTATCCAACATTATTTAATTGTATTATTATATAAAGTGGATGAGTTGCTGCACACGGCACTGGTTTACTGGGTAACTCCCTCCTGACTCATTCCCTCTACATATAAATAGTTTTATTTCTGTATATTGTCCCCAAACATCTTATATGCTGTCACCCTTATGCATTTTCCAAAGTAGGTCATGAATTTTATACTGGGCCCCTAGAATAATATACACTGAGCCCCCTGATGAATTTTATGCACTGATTCTCTAATGAGTTTTACACACTGAGCCCCCTCATGTATTCTATATACTGGACCCCTTATGTATTACTATATACTGGACCCCCCCTCAATGAATTGTACATAGGGCCCTCTCATACACTGAGCCACCACCAAATAATTTAACATTGGAACCACTCATACATACTGCCCGCCTCATTATACACTCCCCACCCAAATATTTAAACTTTTGCCCCCTTATACGCAATGCTCCCCCCAAGAATATAACATTGGGCCCTCCAGATTTTAAATAGGCCCGCATACACACTGCCCCCCCTCCAGATTTGATTAAGGCCCCCCATAACCACTCCCCCCCTAGATTTTAAAAAAGCCCCCCATACACACTGCCACCCCCTCCATAATTTAAACGGCCCCCATACACACTGCCAACCCCCCTCCATTTTTTATTAAGTCCCCCATGCACACTGCCACCCCCCCTCCATATTTTATTAATGCACCCCGTGCCCCCTCTATATTTTATTAAGGCCCCACATGCACACTGCCATCCCCCCCCTCCATATTTTATTTGGGCCCCCCATGCACACTCCCATCCCCCCTTCCATATTTTATTAGGGCCTCCCATGCACACTGCCACCCCCCTCCATATTTTATTAGGGCCCCCCATGCACACTGCCATTCCCCCCTCCATATTTTATTAGGGCCCCCCATGCACACTGCCATCCCCCCTCCATGTTTTATAAGGGCCCCCCATGCACACTGCTATTCCCCCCTCTCCATGTTTTATTAGGGCCCCCCATGCACACTGCCATTCTCCCCCCTCCAAATTTTATTAAAGCCTCTGCCCCATACACACTGCCATTCCCACCTCCCTCCCTTTTGCTAATAGCAAAAAAAAAATCATTTACTCATCTTATCCTTCGTCTGACTCCTGTTGCTAGTGCTTCGGGACAAAAGAGATGTGCAGCCGCATGATGATGTCATAGTGGCACAAGTCCGGGCCCACCGAGGGATTCATTGTGTCAATTTATTTACATGGTGCCTTGTGTAACATTCATGACATGTGACTAGTGACACCATCGCAGATCTCTCAGCTGTCTAAGAATAGCATGTTGTGTACCATGTATGTGATGACATGAAATGGATGTGATGTATGTGATGACATGGTGGATGAGGAGGAGTAGATGTCCATGGAGGCTGCTGTGACTTCATGTGGTCAGATACATACATATTGTATAGTTTGCTATGATTAAGAGTCTAAAGTACCTCAGATGATGTCACTCTGGTCACATGACATGAACTGTGACCAGTAAGAAGGCATAAGACATGGGAAGGATTAGATGAGAGGGGCCGGTCATGCAGGACACGCCTCCTCCCCCCCCCCCCCTCTGATGCCAGGTTATACAGAAATTTTTCAATGCTTTTATTCTAGAACCACTTACGGTACTTTGAGCTGTACATTTCATTGTACAAATGTATAAAGTTTCTTGACTTCTTTCTCTTGGTATAGTTTAACATAAGTCATACCACTATGAATTATATTTGATGGAAAGTATTGGATTTCATTACAATAAAGAATATAAACATGCAGATTAATCTACAACTGCCCTTTTCAGCTACTTAGGTAAGATATCCTCTTGCTTTTTATATCCAGAAAGTACTTTATTGTTTTTGTGGATGTACTGACTTAACCACTCTAACTTTTGTGGGACACAAAAATAGATATGCATAGATTTTTCCTTACAAACAGGGAAATTTAATAATCTACATAAAATTATTTGGAGTAATAATATTACAAAAACTAAAAAGAAATTGGCACCTTGAAACAAAAAGATTAACGATTGGGTTACGGTCATGTTTATATATAATGGGGCAGATTTATCAAGTGTCTGAAAGTCAGAATATTTCTAGTTGCCCATGGGCAACTAGAAATATTCTGACTTTCAGACACTTGATAAATCTGCCCCAATATGTATAGTATCAGGGAAACAGGATGTCTATGAATGTGTGGGGTTACAGTATTTCTAGAAGGTTTGTGGCTGAGTTAGGTGTAAAAAAATGAATGAGGGACTTACATACTCTGGGGGGAATTTATAACCGCTTCTACGCCAGTTTTCTTCCGCAGTGCCAGAATTTGTGATTTTAACAGTGACTACGACTACGCCATGTGGGACAGAGGGGGCATAGAGGGGCGCTGCTGCAACCGGAGTAGGCAGGCATGGGACGTTCCCGCCCCATGCCAGCCTAATTTGGATAAAACTTCCCTAGTTTTTCCCGGTGGCCACTCCGCCTTCAGGCTACATCAAGAGGCCTTAGTCTCTAGTTGTATGAGGTATCCAGCGGTGCTATCATACTTCAGTGCACAAACGCCAGCATATGATAAATCTCCCCATGTGTCTGTGACTGCTAAAGAAACAACACGCACCTGCTAAAGAGCACTGCCCAATGTCAAAAGACAGAAGGTGGCCAGAATCAGGTCATACAATATGGGACAGGCCCTCTTTTGTGTTTTATGTCTTTGCATCCCCTAAACATTGAGATTGTATCGTATTCCCCCACATGTTTTACCTGTCATTTCCAATTAATGTTGTTTATTCTTTATCTCTTTATCTCCCTGCCACTTCAGATCATTTGTGCTATTTGTTACTTTTTAAAAAACTAGATGCATTCAAATAGCGGTCTGACCTTCAAGCATGACCTTGGTTAGATTTGAAAGATATGAAAAATAAAATCAACAGCATAATCGGTCATTGTCAATGGAGATTTTTGATTGTATAAGTAAAATATGAAACATGCATGTCTCAAAAGCTTTGATGATATAATACAGTAATGTTTTGTATCATACATTATATGTCACCATACCAGATAAATGACATTCATTGATTTAGTTAGTGTAATCTCTTTCATTCTAAGTGCTATATAGAAATTATCTAGCTCTTCAGCAAATCAATTACTTTTTGCCATCCAGCTCTCTGGAATGACTTGAAGCAAGTCCTCTATTTCCCGCCAATATAATAAAGGTTATTTCTCATCCCTAGTGTCAGTGGTGTCTAAACAGGACATCATTTCATTATAGGATTAAGGACATAAAAGGATAAGTGAATGCTAAAAAGAAAAATTTTTATCAATGTCATACACAAGATTTGCTACTTTTTCTTGTACATTTCACTATGGTCAGGCCTCTAAAAGTGTGGAACAAATGTGCACAACTAGTTTTTACTTTGGGGACTAGTACATTAGGGAAATATGAGTTTTTAAACTTAAAGCCTTCTCACAAAAATGCAGACTATGCGCTGGAAAATTATCTTAATTTACCATTTTCTTAAATATAGACACTATCACATAAAATCTTATACTAAAAAACAGAAACATGCCCACAGTACTTCTAATGTAGGGTGTTCAGAAGCGTAGAGGTACAAATTCAAAGGTTACCAACACAGAAAGGATCAGTTCAACGCTCAGTTATTTCATTAGTTTTTTTCATCAGTTATTATGAGCCAAAACTAGGAGTAAATACTACACATACCTATAATATTAGGTATTAAAGGAAGTCGACCATCAAAATCAAGCATGGTAAACAAGGACACTTACTCATAGGCATTGTGGCTGTGGTGATCTTCTTATGTTTATCCATGGCCTCCTTTCTTTCTAAAATCAGCTTTTAAAATGATGCTAACAATCCTGTGGGGCTCCAGTGGGTGCTTCCACAACCTCTCCAAGGCTGTTACAATGAGCTGAACATGTTTTACCCAACCCCTGCGCTCTCCCTCCTGCCTCTGCCGGTGTAATCTAGCAGCAGCAGGAAATGCAGGGGGTGGGGAGACTTGCTCTGCTCATTGTTACAACCTGTGAAAAGACATTACTGAGGGGCTCTGAAAACTCCCTCAAGAGTCCCTCAGGCTCTATTGCATGATTTTAAAAATTGATTTTAGAAGGAAGGAGGCCATGGATAACAAATACAATATTACTACAGTCACAGTGCCTTGATCTGTAAGTGTCCTTTGTCCTCATGATGGATTCTAAAGCTGTATTTTCTTTAATGCAATAAAACTACTACATGTTACAATTAGTACTGCGGTCATATGCAGTCTACTGTATATCTCAAAGATGGCTGCATATCTGCCATGCAAACTTCCAGCTATGCAGTCACCATGCTAAAAATTCAGCTCTTGCATTCACTGACTCAACTATGTGGCCTGACTATATCAAATTCAGCAACTAAATTGTCTTTCACTCTCTCTCAGTGCTGAACTTAAAATCTACCATTAAAATCCATCATGATAAACCAGGAGTATGTACTAAAAGATCCAGGTACTGTGGTTGTGGTAATATTCTTACATTTGTTATCCATGGCCTCCTTTTTTCCAAAATCAACTTTTAAAATTATGCTAATGAGCCAGAAGGGCTACACTTGCCCTCTGTGCTCTGGCTTTACAAACTGTTGTTACAATGCAGCAGCAGGTCTCAATCTCACCCCTCCCCTCCCCTCCCCTGCACTTCCTGTAATTTCAGCAGCATTGAGCAGAGAGCAGACAGTAGGAGGGGGAAAGTGCTCCTTCACACTAATATATGGAGGGGACACCGTAACCTTTATTAGCCATAGATTTTAGAAGAACGGTGGCTATGGATAACAAATATAAGATTACCACAGTCATGGTGACGTGATCTATCAGTAAGTGTCCCCTGTTTATTATGCTTGATTTTGATGGTAGATTTTAGGATCCCATCGCAAATTTCCCCTGCCTGAGCAATGGATTACATTCTGTGGTGTCTGTATGCCTTGGATTGATTTGGATTGCTCTTGACTACAAACTATGACCCCTACCCTTGGGCCATTTCTATCAAATAGCATGGACTATTCAGCCCTGATCTGTCTGATTCCTTGCAAATAGCAATATGAAATCAAAACAATTCATCATGAATCTTGTAAACAATCTGCAGTTATTCATCTCTACCACTACACCATTTACAGAAATTTGTAGTAATGGCTCAGTACATTGTTTTGCCAATTTTGGAAGCTTACATCAGCTGATCCCCACCATTCTAATATTAATCTAAGGATATGAAGATCAATAGGAAAATACTCTCAGAAAATCATTAAAGGGGTTGGCCCAAGACTAAATGTTATCCCTTATTCCAGGGTTGGGGATACCAATTTGATTGATGGAAGTATGCTCATTGGGACCCCCACTCATCATGAGTCCAATGGTCCTGTGCCCCCTAAATAATGGAGTGTGAGGCTGAGCATTTGTCCTGCTTTTAAATTCAATGTCTATAGGAGAGTTGGATATAGCCAAGCACAGCACATGGAGCCATAATGAGGGATAATCACCAATCATATCCCTCCAACCAATCGCTCTGATACAGTCCACTGGAATAGGTACTGTTGGTTTGGAATGGTAACATTATTCATATTTTCATACTATAGATACATCTTGTGCTACAGTCTATTTGGCACCAAGTGTTTGGACTGTTATTTGCATTTTTCTGGTCCTGTGCCATTATATGCACAGTACATTCCTCTCATGGCCCTGTTAAGACCCTGACACGCAAATTGTTCCATATTTTTCTGTTATGTATCTTACTGATGTATATTTGAAATAGTACAGATGCATATCCAACCACGGAAGTGCCAGGATTTATTTAGAGATTGTTGAAATTGGGCTACCTTCTATTTAATAGAGGCCTTGTTTTTGTGATTCTGTAAACTGTATATTGTAAAACAAATAAAAATTGATATCAACCAATGAATGACAGCAGGGAAAGCATCATGCTATAAAGATATTTCTCTTTTATGAAGGAAAAACTAAATTCAAATGCAAAAATGAAAAAATGCTTTATGAAATAATGTTTCATTTCTTTCTGGACATAATGGTTCATGTGTTTAATGCCCATATACCGTGGCACAGTTTAAGGACATCTACCATCAAAATCAAGAATGGATAAACCAGGGACACTGACTCCAGGAGTAAGGATCCAGGAACCATGACTGTGATAATCTTCCTATATGTGTTATCAATGGCCTCATTCTTTATAAAATTAATGTTTAAAATTATGAAAATGAACCAGAATAGTTATGGCGGGTGTTATCAGAGCCAATTATGCTCTGTCTGGCTGTAACACTGTGCAGGAGCATTTCCCCTTCCCAGTGTGCTGTGGTGATATTACATCAGACAGAGGAAAGGGGAAGTGCTGTGGAAGCCTAGTAACACCCCCAGAGCTCTTCTAATTCATTAAGGTAATATTAAAAGTTGATTTCAGACAAAAGAAGATTACCGCAGTCACAGTGCCTGGATCAATGAGCAAGTGTCCCTAGTTTATCATGCTTGATTTTGGTACCGTATATACTTGAGTATAAGCCGACCCGAGTATAAGCCGAGACCCCTAATTTTACCACCAAAAACTGGGAAAACCTATTGACTCGAGTATAAACCGAGGGTGTAGTATACAGCCAGCTAGCCCCCTGTAGTATACAACCAGCCAGCCCCTGTAGTATACAGCCTGTCCCAAGTAGTATACAATCAGCCTACCCCCATGTAGTATACAACCTGCCCCCATGTATTATACAGCCTGCCCCCATGTATTATACAGCCTGCCCCAAGAAGTATATAGCCTGCCCCAAGAAGTATACAGCCTGCCCTCATGTATTATACAGACTGCCCCATGTATTATACAGCCTGCCCCAAAAAGTATACAGCCTGCCCCAAAAAGTATACAGACTGCCCCAAAAAGTATACAGCCTGCCCTCAGTATGCCTAGCGAATAATAAAAAATTAAACTTAATACTCACCCTTCGACGATACTCACCTTTGATGCTTAGTGGCAGCTCCCGGTCCTCGGCGGCGGCTCCCGGTCCTCGGCGGCTCCTGGTCCTCGGCGGCGGCTTCTCTTTTCTTTCTTCACTAGCCAGCAGTCGCGTCCATACGACCTGCCGGCGGGCGCACAGTGCGATGCGGCGGTGTCGCCTCTGATGACGTAATCGGCGGCGACACCGCTGCATCATATTGTGCGCCCGCCGGCAGATCCCATAGACGCGACTGCCGGCAAGTGAAGATAGAAGAGAGAAGCGGGGCCGCCACAGAGGAACGGGAGCTGCCGCCTAGAACCAGGAGCCGCCGCCGAGGACCGGGAGCCCGTGCGGAGGTTCCGAGAGCCGGAGGGTGAGTATTAATTTTTTTTTATTATTGACCCGTGTATAAGCCGAGATGAGGTTTTTCAGCACATTTTTTGTGCTGAAAAAGTCGGCTTATACACGAGTATGTACGGTAGATTTCCTTTAAGTTAAACTTATTTCCTATATTTACAATTCTGATAGATAGCTAGTCACACAAACTTAGGACTGTAATTGCCGACAAAGGTTTTTCTGCCATATAGAGTCTTGAATAAAGGTAATACTTATGCATTTAATAATTTCTGGTTAATTGCTGTTATGAATTATGTTCATTCAGTAGTGATTTGTTTTCATTTTCCCATTCCAGTCTGTGAATTTTCTATTGTCATCAGAAGACACATCATTTTATCTCAATTATTCTTATAAACTTGTGGAATGAATTAACTCCACAAAATATGATGATTTTAAAATACTGGCAAAAAAACCAACATATTTTAGCTATTCTATGAAAAACTTGGTGCAACTAAACAAGAGGCAGCACAGTGATTGAAAATTGATTTGTCTATCTCTGCTGAAAGTTATATACACATACTGAAGAAAATCAAAGACATGACTGATGGCCTGCCACACTTTGTCCACTGGGCAACTTTTCCTGATGACACATCTAGCGGTGTCTAGAAACTGAAGGCACACCTGCAGTGTAGACAAGCTTAAGCCCCAAGGCCCTTCTGCTCCTTCACCTTTTTAAAGCTCTGCTATCTATCAATCCTAGAAGATTGACTAACTTGTTTACAATGAGATCATAAGCCCCAAGTCTGGGCGGTCTTAAGCTGTATGAGTAACTTTTGTTTGTTTTTTTTAAGTTAAACATATACAAAAATCACAGTCATAAAAATACCATTTATTATGTAGCAAATATCTGCATAAAGTAACAGGTTCATACAAGATGCAAATGAGGGTGAAAATTTAGCAATCATGTACCCAAAACAAGAACTAGATAAGAGATGACCTCCTCCAACAGCTTCCGGGGCTTGTGCGGCTCCGGCCCTCACCCATGCACACTGGTGCCAAAGAAAGGTGGAGCAGTTGTGCATTTTACCTTCTATTTGGCATTTTAGATGGCCCTTTGTGAAATGAAAACTGTCATCTGATTGGTACATAAATGTGGGAAAGGCTTACTGTAAAGAAATAACAAAATGTAAACTTCTCTAAATGCATCATTTATTTTCCCTACCTTTACCTGGGCAATGTGAGGTTATCAACTTTATTGTGTGATTCATTTGCCTGTAATTTCTATGTGACTAAATGCATGTTTTTTGTACAATTGAAGCCTTTAAAAATGTATTAAAGACTGTTCCCCTTTCAGAAGATGCAGCAGGGGTGATAAATAATGAAAGTGAAACTGTTCTAATATCCACAATGGCGCAATCAGTAGTACCCTGTGTGAGATACTGAAGGGGTTAACTGTGGATGGGCAGTATGTTTCCCCTAGGTTTTCCTATTATGCAAGGCCTTAGTGCTGAGGTTGTGTTGTCCAGCACCTTGGACACAGGTGGTGGGAACAGCCCAATCAGCCTGCATAAAGCCGCTGAGCAGAGGTAAGAGTGTGGTCTCTCTGACAGGAGGCTGGAGAGCACGCAGCCCTGACCTCTGTGCCTGAAACACACTTTTGAAGCTGTTCAACAGCTTGAGAACGTCTTGTGAGTGGTTTATTAGGCCAATTTCTGAAGACAGGTTCCCTTTAACAATATGTTAACTTTGAATGGCGTGAAATTGCATTCCAATAATCAACACCCCCCCCCCCACACACGTATAGATTTAGTTTTAAAATACATTATATAGTGCATAAAATGCAGTCTTCAGAAATTCAACTTGTCCCACAAAAATACAAACCCATATGTCTTTGTCAATGGAAAGATAAAAGTGCAGTGCCTCTTATGAGGCAGTGGTGTAATATCACACTTTATAAGTCATTGAAATACTATATATTCACATGCATATTATTATTTTAAATCAGATTTTTCTATTTAATATACAAAATATAGTCATGGTTTTCTGTCTACAACCCTCCACCTAGCAGGTAAAGCCAGAGTTTCACATTTATTTATCTGTCATACATCTTAGGAAAAATTCTGTATGTGTATAATAAAGCAAGTAAGTAAAGGCTGAATTGAGTTCAACTAGCTCAGCAACACCGATGGTTTCTACAAATTGGTGAATCGTCATAATTTTACCATACATCACTAAACCTTCCAGACTGAAGGACACTTTTACATTATTAAGTAATAAATTGATGTTTCTACCCATGCATTTCTAATGCTTTGGAGCAGGCTTTGCAAGAGGCTGCTGAGAGGTGATAGTGATGCTCTGCTGCATGAAGATTGCTATGTAAATTCTACAGACAAGTACATGTATACTAAGTATGAACTAGAAAAACTCACAAATCAAATAAACTGCAGGGGTTTCCTCTAATAACTGTTTTCCTTGGATAGAACATTATCATAATTTGAAAAAAATTTAGAACATCTTACTACTAGCACTACTAACATTAAAA
The DNA here is from genome assembly GCF_040894005.1 of Engystomops pustulosus. Lineage (NCBI taxonomy): Eukaryota > Metazoa > Chordata > Amphibia > Anura > Leptodactylidae > Engystomops > Engystomops pustulosus. The sequence continues at coordinate 131,859,037 of NC_092414.1, forward strand.
GTAGATCCGGTGACATAAAGAATAGGGTGGTTACATCATAAAAATCCAAAGGACACTACAGTCTTGTGAAATAAATCTAAAAAGGCAAAAGTCATAGGTGAAAAATGTAAAACACTGCAACAAGCGATATCTAAGATACACATATCACTGATTCCTGTGGGCAGCCAGCGCCCTCTAGGGCAGTATGGCTATATACTATATGGAGCTGTCTGTCTACATGCTACAAGGGGGCAGGATGGCTATATAATACAAGAGGCTGGCTATATACTACAGGGGGAAGGATGGCTATATGCTACAGGGGGAAGACTGGCTATATACTATATGGAGCTGTCTGGCTATATGCTACAGGGGGGCAGGATGACTATATACTACATGGGGGCATGATGGCTATATACTACAGGGGGAAGGATGTCTATATGCTATAGGGTTCAGACTGGCTATATACTACAGGGGGCTGGAAGGCTATATACAACATGGGGCTGGCTGGTTCTATACTACAGGGAAGCAGGATGGCTATATAATACAGGCGGGCAGGATGGCTTTATACTACACGAGGTGGCACAGACCATGCAGACCCAGGGAGCACAGGTAGGTGAGTATTATTTTAATATTTTGGGGGGGCATGGCCATATTACAGGTGACTGTATACTACAGGGGGCAGGCTGGCTGTTTACTACAGGGGGGCTGGCTATGCACTACAGGGGACAGGCTGACTATATACTACATGGGACAGGATGCCTATATACTACATGGGGACAGGATGCCTATATACTGCATGGGACAGACTGGCTATATACTGCATGGGACACACACAGGGTGGGAGGAGTAACGTGGCTACTGGGGCGTGGAGTAGCTGCACTGTGTAGCCTCGTGCCTGGCTACTCCACGCCCCAGTAGCCGCATAAGTAAATTTACATATTAGGGGAATAAAGTTTATTAAAAGTTAGCGGGGACGTGAGGATTAGCTCTAAAAAGAGCTCTCCTCACGTCCCTTACCTCCACCTACCACCCGATCTACCTTTATAGGTAGAATCGTGGTGGTAGGTTCCCTTTAAGTCACTTTTGTGACTTTACAAAATTGTTGTCTGTGTCTTTATCCTTAAAAGTTGTATTATACGTTTTCAATAGAAACCTAAGGTAACACTGAAACGCAGGTGAGTAAACATGCCTATATTGTAACAATCACAGATATATAAATCACTGATATATAAAGGTTTTCTATTGATAATGCATCTTTGTACCCAAAGTGTTATTTTAGGATATTATTTAGCAAATCAAGTATCATGTTATAATACAAAACATTTAAGAAGTTAATAGGGAAACATTCACACCAAACCCATTGTCGATACTAAAAGCCTATCTTTCTGTTCAATTGTAGTTCTGACAATGACGCAAGTGAAAAACTACTGTAAAACTGTAAAAAATCACTCACTGCTCCACCACAGAATTTATTCATACCATGCGAGTTCTACATGTAGAGAAAGCTTGAAATGAGAAAATACTGTTCGCTAAAATACGAAAAGAGCAATTTAGGGAGAGAGAAATGAATAAACCTTGTAGGTCAGAATGTGCATAATGCAGAATTTGTGTTGAGTGTTTGCTGCTAATTTCTTTTAATTAACTACCCTCATTAGCTGTGTTTCTTTCAGCTGCTAAATCATGTAATATATTCCATAATGGCCTGGCTGTTCTGATCACTTGTCAGCGGTCCAAGAAAATCTCAGGTTAACTAATGAGCTAGAGATGGGGCAGTTTCCTGGAAGAGCATTAGGTATTTTAGTTTAACCCTTTGCATACTTTAAAGTGAATCATGTGAGCAAAATGTACTCAAAATGAAAGTCTGCTTGTTTTTGCAGTTGTTAGCTTTTGATCTCAGTCAATCTAAACAAACAGAGGTTCTCTAAGGCAAGTAGAATACAAGAACATTCATTTAGACACCCTTATTTTGAACTCTATAGCAACTAAAACCATGGTGTGCCAGCATGTAATGTAGAGGCAGCCCCTCTCCCCCCCCCCCCCCCCCCACACACTTTGCTAAATATATCTAGAGGTTTGGTTTCCTATGTGGCGTAGAATTGGAATATAACATGTGCCAGTTCCTGTGGCTATTACCTATGGAAATGCTGGCCCACTCCCTTTCTTGGGGTGACCCCCTTCACACCTCTTCTACTTGACATGGAGGTGGTATATGTAGTCACAATTGTGTATGATTAAAATCAAAATGAGGGAGAAATGTTCTAGAAAACTGAACCAAAGTTGAAATAATTTTTATGGTCTAACCCATGTTGAAATTGACTCACCTCAAAGACACCCTGGCTTATACATATTTCCAAAAAGACAGTCAAGGTGTTTGCATTTGTCTTGCAGTGCCCTATTACTGACAGATCTGAGGACTTTTTTATCTGCACTGGTGATTTCCAACTTGAGGGTACCTGACCACTGTGACCTCTGGTGAAGCTTTACTTGGATGCTTTACTTGACTCCTAGTCTGCAATGATCAGCTGTAAGGTTTCTATATTAAAGCTTTATTAATAATCCTTGTTCATATGACAGCACAAAATTTTAAAAATCCAATTGTCACAGGAACAAAAAAAATTTTTTCTGGAGTTGCAATTATAAAATATACCTTTTCTGACTTACAAATTCAAACATACAAATTCTAACATACAAATTCAAATTAAGTACAAAGCTAAAGAACCTTTCTTGTATGTAATCTGTGGACTGCCTGTATTTGATTCAACAACTACTGTATTATTAATCAACTCTTTTATTCAATAATTTGTAGTATATTACATGCATCTACCGTAATTCAACCAGAATTAATCTGAAAATCCAGGCAAAAGGCTAGCCCAGCATTTAATGATAAGGCTGGATATCCATATTAAATGTGGAATAAGCTAGTAATTTTAAGCTTTACGGAAGATTAAATTGTATGTCCTTTTCATAGGGTACATAAGTTGCACAGAGGTGCACACTTCCCGAGCAGTACATGTTGCTCTAGATAATTGAAAACCATGCGCCAGTATTCAGCAATCTGGTGCACCCTGCACATTTGTGAGCAAACTGCACATAGTACAGTAGCTAGGTGCTACTTTTGATAAATCTGGCATGTTATGTACTTATTTATACAAGTGCTCTTCTTTTGCTTTGGAGTCCAGTGGGCAGTCCTATCAGTGATTGACAGCCTTAAAGTGTCAGTCTCAGAGTTGGGCAACTCACTGGGCTCCTAAACATAAAAAGAACATGGATATAAATAAGTAACTTGCATGTGATTCTACATATTTTCCCCAGATAAATATATTTAAAGGTAGATTTATATAAGAAGATCACTACAATCATGGTGCCTGGATCCATGAGTAAGGGCTCTTTCCCATTGGCTTTCACGCCCATGGTTCAGCGATTTCCACGGATGCCTCACAAAGCCATTAATTTCTATGGGTGTTTTCACATTGGCTTGTATTTTTGATGATCTATTGTCTGTGGAGAAAATGATGAAACATGTCTTATTTTTTGATGGATGCGGTTCACAGTAGGAAAAACAAATCTATGGGTCCGCAAAAATAGCGGATGAAACATCCATTTTTTTCACTAATGAGGCTGAAAAACCAGGTGTGATGTCTTCAAAGCAATGTCAGGTATTTTTGTGGACATGGAGGCAAAATGGAAGAAAAATGGAGAAACAACGGAAACAAAACACATGCACAACTGAAGCTGAGAACCAACACCAGTGTGAAAGAGTCCTAAGTGTCACTGCTTGACCATGCTTGATTTATATGGAAGATTTCTTTTAATTGCATGTTCTTCTATAATCACACTTTTCTGGCTTAAAGGGAATAGGCCATCATTACTTGATCAGCTGTTCAGCCCTTCAGAAACAAGCACAATCCTATGAGCAGTTAGCTCTAGACTCTTTGTAGTGGGTACTAGCTGTAACTGCAACCATAGCTACCATTCCCTTTTAGGGTCACTGTACTTACAGCTTTCAGGCCTCAACAGAGAGCACAGTAGTAAAGTAGCAGTTATTGATTCATAATCCAGCAATATATTATAAAAATTATGGAATACAAAAATGTATGTAATGGCGTAGACATATTCTTTTCTTGATGTCCTGTATGTTACAATACCAGATAATGTTCTGCTAATTGAGTATTAGAAATATAATTGTTGAATTTCACTTTAGAAGTACAATAAAAAGACTATAATATAAGATTTTTCCAGAAACGTATTCACTGTTGTACTTGAGCAAATAGGCTAATTCACAGTCCCAGAGGTACCGCATGCTGAAATCTCAGATAACCACTTCCGACCATCACACTCCAAATAAATTGGGTTTAACTATATAAATTATTGTCCTAACCAGCATATTACTTTATGGTATGTTTCTTTTTATATCTTTCAGTTTATGGTAGTATCAGTTTCTATTGCTGGTATCTCTTAAGTACCCTACATGTTATTGCTCTCTACAGTAAGGCTTTATCTCTATGGTCATTAAAAGTTCTAGAAGGAAATGGATATTGCCTATGTTCTCACTCTTTCCAGGAATGCCTAGTTGTATCCTCTTGCCATTTGCATTTCTAACCTTGCCTGCTGATTTGGCTTCCATTTCCTGTATCTTTAATATTAAATTGTCTGACTGACCCTGAACATGCATCGTACATTTAGAAGAGTGCATTAGTTTCCTCTAATGGAACATTTGTTATCCAGCTCTTTCTATCCCTGATGCTATTAGATATGATTGGTCTTCCTCCGCCATCATTACTTTGTGATAAAGAGAAATACTTTGTTGATTTGTGGCGAGGAAGATCAGATAATTTGCGTGTCTTTATTTGAAATCATAAGGAGATGGAAAGAAGACTCAAAGCCACATTTGTACATTACATATGCATGGAGATAATTTACCCATAAATTATTTCATATCAAGTAGCTCTGAGATTATGGGCACTTGAGGTCATTGGATATTTCTAAGACAATTTCTACATTTTAAAATGAATTTACTGCACTTGGGGTTACTTTTATCACCTAACTTGCACAAGTTTTCAAGTTTTCAGGTATATTACTATTAATTTAAATTTACATGTGCTGGAAAGTAAAATAAAATAGATTGCATATTAAGTGTATTTGAAGTTATGTCATTTCACACTGAAGTATGGTTCATAGCAACATAATTTCTAAGTCTGAAATAACACATCCATCCAGTTCTGTCCAACTTACAGTATCAAGCTGGCCAGAAGGCAGGCAGGCATTGTCACACTAAAGCTAGTATCTACTGTTTATTAAATTGTATCTAAATGCTGGAGCTAATTCATTTCAGGTTCTTATGGATTGTGAGGCGTAAAGATGAGATAAGATAGAAGACGTGTATACTGTTTGCATCAGTAAGAAGAATCTCCATAATGTAAGAAACATTTTTTTATCTTACTGCCGGACTCCACACTTTGCACTCAGAACAAATCCCTAAATTAACAATCAATCTCGAGCATTGTGGTAACTGTAATATATTCTGGTTGATTAAGTAAAGTTTTACATAATCACTAACTTTTATACTAAATCTGGATAAATCAATAGTGCAAGTAATTATAAGAAACCTTTCTATATATCTTATCAGAGGACTGATTTGGCAAGCTCTGTGTAGCACTGTGTAATCTGTGTGCGCTATATGAATAAAGGAATTATTGTTATTCTTATTAGACTAAAGTACTCTTTTTCTTCCGCTTATGTTGGCTAATCATCCCTCCTGTCTGCATATCACTCTCGCACCACCGCTAAATTCCTTCTTCTAACTAGATGAGCAGAAGCTCAATGAAGTATAAGATTATCAAGGAGCTTTGTGAAAAGGGATGAAGAAGTAATAAGTCCTCAACTGCAAATTTTCTTACAGATATTGGGGCACATTTACTATATTCCTTTGCGCAGTATTCTGTCAGATTTTGCACATTTGTTTTGTGTGCAAACTGCTTGCACAGATATTTAAGAAGTGCCTGTGCCACATTTGTGTCGCACACAACCGTTTTGTGTCGCAGCTGTACTATTCTTCACGTGACACAAATTTCTGCACTGAAAGGGGCGTTTTGGTTCTCAGTCTGACCGTGCACCAGATTTGAATGAGACCCTGAGTTATGCGCCCTTCCTCTGACTCCCGACCCGGTTCACACTGGGTTTTTAATTTATATATAAATTTCTTTTAATCTATACGTTTAATGGAATGTCATTAATTTTATTTTATCACTTTTTTCTACTAGCAGGTCTATTATAAGATTACTTAACCCCTTAAGGACGCAGCCATTTTACAGCTTAAGGCTCAGTCCCATTTTTTTGATTCTGACCTGCGTCTCTTTATATGGTTATAACTTTTGAACACTTTTACTTATCAAAGCGATTCTGAGATTGCTTTTTGCCCACATGTTTTACTTCATTTAAGTGATAAATTTTGGCTGATAAGTTTTGCGTTTATTTACAAAAAAAAAGAAAAAAATGATGAATTTTTAGTAAAATTTGCCATTTTCGAAATTCAAAATCACCGCGTTTTCAGGCAGATCGATTTACCACCTAAATAACTTGCCAAATAACATTTCCCATTTGTCTACTTTACATTTTCATAATTTTTGAAATGTTTGGCTAATTTATTTTGACGTCACGCGGCCTACAAATCGAATAGCGATTTTCTGTGTTTTCAGAATTGACTATTTTGGGGATAAATACTGTTTGAAATTAAATTTTACATATTTAGCATCAAAAACCCCCTATATAACCAACCCATTTTCAAATCTGCACTCCACAAACTATCAGAAACAGCATTTACAAAGATTGTTAACCCCTTGAGATCTTCATAGTAATTGAATCAAAATGGCGGTGAAATTTAGAATGGTCAAATTTTGTCGGTTATACATTCATTTAGCCCTAAAATTTACACATTTCCAAAAGATAAAAAGAGAAAACCCACCATAAAATTTGTTCTACAATTTCTCCTGAGTGCAGCGACCCCCCACACGTGGCCATTACTTGTGTTATGGGGGCACAGCGAGGCGCAGAAGAGAAGGAGCACCCTGCAGCTGCCAGGATTTTAGTTTTCTCGTTGCCCCATTTTGAAGGCTATAAAATTTTCGCTTTTCCGTTATTTGGGCCATGTGATGGCATTTTTTTGGGCGATGAGATGCTTTTTCCAGTGTTACCATTTTGGGGTTGGTATCACCTATTGTTGAAAATTTAGGAACTTTTTTTGAGGTCATGAGTAGAAAAGCATCAATTCTGTACTGGATTTTTTTTTTTTTCGTGTTCACCGTATATCCTAATAATCCTGTTATCTTTATTCTATGGGTCGATACGATTACGGGGATACCAGACATGAATATTTTTTCTTATGTTTTACTAAATTTGCCAAATAAAACCCTAATGTGGGGAAAAATCTATCATTTTTGCATCACCGTCTTCCAAGTGGCATAACATTGTTACGTTTTTGGTTACAGAGCTGGTTGATGGCTTGTTTTTTGCGGGACATGTTGTTCTTTGCAACAGTATCATTCTGGAGTACATATGTTTTGTTGATCACTTTTTATTGCATTTTTAGTGGGATATAATCATAATTTTTGGCAGGTTTTTAACATTTTTTTTTTATGGCGTTCATCATATGGGTTCAATAGTTATTTAATTTTATTCTACGGATTGTTACGGATGCGGTGATACTATATATGTGGGGTTTGTGTTATGATTTAGACTTTTTTGAGCGTTATATGTCTCTTTATATGTTTTGGGGCTTATGGGCATTTTTAGTGATTTATAAAGTTATTTTTTATTGAAAAACATTTTTTTTTCCATTTTTTACTTGATCCACCTTGGGATATGAACAAGCAATCATCTGATTGCTTGTTCATGATAATACTCTGCAATTCTGATGTATTGCAGGGTATTAGCAGTGCCAGCCCATGCAGATGTATAGGCTGACACTTTGCCTTTAAGATGACGTCACAGAAGCCATCTTAAAGGCACTGCCTTCAGGCTTCTCTGGGGTCCCGATCGGACCCCAGAGGTGCCATAGCAGCGATCGCCCCCCCCCCAAAAAAAACGGCGCGGGGGGGGGGGCGATCGTGGGGTAAAGACCCCCGGAAGGCATGTTAAATGCTGCGGTCACGTTGAACGCGGCATTTAACGGGTTAAACTCCCGCGATCGGAGCCCACTCCGACCGCGGGTGTTAGACGGGGATGTCAGCGGTAGATTACCGTTGAAATCCCGCGGCTAACGATGCCGGTTCAGCTGCTATGCAGCGCTGAACTGGCATCGTCTCTGCGCAGTAGCTGTACTGCGCTGAGCGCCAATAGTGGGAAGCTGCGCACTACAGCTACGGCGTGGAGCGCTGAGGGGTTAATGAAACAGGAGCGCACGGACCCAAGGGAAACCATTCATATGATATATAATCACATGTCTTCAATAATTATCCACGGGTCAACTACCATCAGATTAGGGGTTAACATAATTTTGGTCCATTTCTTGTCTTTTTTTTTCTTTTCGGTCTTTCTCCTCCTCTTCTTCCTTTCTTTTTCTTTTTCTTCCTCTTTTTTTGTTTTCTCCTCTTTTCGCAGGTGCATAAATGCAGAAGCCTGAATAATGTAGGGGATTATAGACAATATATATATATGTCATCATCTACTGTCGAATACAGGGTAGCATGATTTCATGAACTCGGACTGCGTTGTTTGTCCCATGATGACATAGTTGACACAGAACCTTACTTTTTATAAATACTAGGCATATTCGAACAACTACACTGTGACCCTATTTCCTTTTCATATCCTTCCCCTCTTTTTGTTCTCCTCTCCTTCCCTCCCTCCTCCCCCCCCCCTCTTCAGAATTTATGTAGGACGTGAACTATATTACATTAGTCCGTCCCCTGACTTTCACTTATGAGATTGTATTATCAATGGTATAATGGTAAATATAAAGATACCCTTACCAGCTCCTTAATTTCCCCTTAACATGGCCTTCCTCACAAGATTTATCGTTTGGGCATGCACTGTGTCTTTAGTCACTGTATTGTTCAACAGAGATATATTTATATTTTTTTGCGTCACTCCGCAGATATACTGTGGTATAGAAGTAAAAATAACACTTTGAGATAATTGTTTAGGAACATAGGGACTGGATGCAATATGCAACATCACTTCACACACTTTTATGCGTACTTTTCCGTGTCTTTAATGTATTTTTTTTGCATGCTATTTTTTGGATGTTTTTTTCACCTTTATAGTAATTTGAATGCTGACACCATTTGTTTTTAGCACTTCACAACAGATTTGTGGTACTTAATAGTTTTTACCTTTTAATAATCATTAATTTATAACTTATAAGACACACGGAAACAAAGCAGGATGTATGCAAGCATATGAAAACTTTATTGAGTCAAAAAAGATACATAAAAACAATTAAAAAGCCCCTGAGGAAGCCTGCATAGACAGGCGATACGCGTGGGGAATCCTTCCTCCAGCTCCCTCCCTGACTGCACTATGCACTTTAGGTAACTATATTTACCATCATCTTTTATGGCTGGACCACTCTGTTTGCATTATATTGTATTTTTTGTACTTCGAACATGGTAGCACAGTGTGATTGTTGGTGGCTCTAGCCATAATAGGCTTCATTTCCTAGTATATCTATCATATATATTTTGTTGCATTGAGCCCAGGGATGGTTGCTGGACTTCAGCACATGTAGTGCTTTTTAATTGTTTTTATGTATCCTTTTTGACTCAATAAAGTTTTCATATGCTTGCATGCATCCTGCTTTGTTTCCATGTCTCTTAACTAAAATTTGGGATGTTTATACGTCAAGGCCCCTTTTGCCTAGTTATATTTCTCAGACCCTCCTCTTTTTTCTAAACGTAATTTATAACTTATAGTAATAACACTCACTTTATGCATTTTAAAAATGCCATGTATAGACGACAATAGTCTCAATTACAGAGATAAATGCACCACGGGCACAGCCAGCATGGCCGTCGAACGGCTAGGGACAAGCAGGAGCAATGGATGGGTAGATGCGGAGATTTGTGCTGTCTCACTGAAGTTGTGCTCTAACTCCCAAAGATTGACGAGTACAGTCCACAAAGAATAAAGAGGCGGAGTGGCACTCACCGGTCGTGAAAACAGTCTTCTTTATTCATGTGTTCATACAGTGAGTACACAGGGGGGCACGCTTAGCGGCACGACCGGTGAGTGCCACTCCGCCTCTTTATTCTTTGTTAAAAATGCCATGTATATTCATGAATTAGGATAGCTTGTGGCCGATTTCAGATTAAAATTTGTCTGTAAAAAATCAATGTATAGATACTTCACTTTTAAAAAGATTGGAGATATATAGCACATCCTAAGATTTAAGTTTTGTATTCCCCTTTTTCCCCTTCTCCTTCATTTCCCCTGTGTAAATATATATGGTTCCCCAGAGACAGCGTTCTCATCACTATGGTTTTGAGTTAAGTGCAGTGATCTTCTTACCTGTCAGGCTCCGATCAGCAGCGCACACGCTCGGTAGGGGACACACCACCGATCACCTGATCTGCTGCCCGCATCATGTGTCCCACCGTGACGTCACCGTCACGTAGTGGGTCACGTGTTTGGGGCGGGATGCGGGGGGGGGGGTGTGTCCTTCACGGATGGCATGCACTCAATAACGCTGACCGGAAATGACATCCATCACCTGACAGGTACAGAGGCGTTTTCCTCTTTCACTATTGGCCACTGCTTATTTAAAAACCCAGGTGCCTCAATTATACATTACCCCCAGATGAAGGCTAGCACCGAAACGCACGTCCGGGCATTTGTTTCAGACGGCAGGTGAACCAGCAACAATGGGTATGTGCAATATGTTTGTTTTCCTGCTATTGTGATAGGCTGTAATGAATTTCTGTGCTTTTACAGCAAGGTATGCCCATTTAATGTAAATTAATATGTGAACTAGTCCTACGTTATATCTGGGAATTACAGGCCCCATGCACTTTAAATATTTGATATTGATCCCAGACTACCACAGAGACATTTCCTTTTTGGACTCATAGCTTATCTCTCTGGGCACACCTCTCTCAGGAGAGTAGCACCCACCCCCATATATCACCCTGCAATATTCGTCTGATTTTGTGTAGTGTCCTTGTTTCTGTTTTTAAATTGTGTATCATTTGATTAGCTAATAAAGATATATATGTTTTTTTCATTTTTTGGTCGGAATGGCTTTTTTCTTTAGATAGGTGTTGTACCAGATTTAACATGCAGAGTCCAACAAAAATGTGCTGCACGCTGTGGGAGCAGTGCAGGGGATGCCAGATTCACGAAGAATGTGTGCCAGAAATCCTGAATCTGGTGCCCTCTGCACATTACACAGGCACAGACTATGAGCAGTTTGCTCTGTTCTTAGTAAATGTGCCCCAATGTTTATCTCTGAAAGTACAACAGGGGCTTTATATTATTTTTTGCTCAAAATAAATGGGTTACAGATTCTGTTCAGGGGATGACTTATGCTTTTCCATTAACAAAAAAATTGCATTTATTCTTGGACAAAAAATTTACATTTATTATACATTTATATAATAGAATCATGTCATCATCTTCTGGAACATAATCATAACTTTCCAAACCCTTAATTCCATTGCATATTTATTGTGACAATTGCCTTTGGAATCATTACCTACAATTTATCAAGTCTAGCAAAGGCCCTTTCCTTATATGAGCCCCTCTTTTCCATATACCTGTTTGAAGCCATTGCACTTGTCAGTTCCCTCTTCCCTGCAGTTCCATGCAACTCCGTGTTACCTTCAGCTGACAGGCTGAAGAGTCACACATTTCAAACAGCTATAAAGTCTGTATAACTTCCATAAATTTGGCATAAGGATTGTGTTTTTATGTGCCACAGAAACAGAGATATCCACAGTTAAACTTACATCCATATGTGGGAGTTGTACAGTATATGAAAATCTCACTGCCGACTGTAACTTTAACAGTGAGTATCTACATTTGTCTATGGCACCTAGAAACAAAATCCCTAAGCAAATTTAAGGGGCTATTCTCCTCTTTAAAATCATACCAGAATTGTGATGGCATATCAGAAGTAAATAGGGGTCATTTTCAGGTTAGGTCTTAACTTTTGGGACAACACGGGACTGCAGAGGAAATCACAGGTCAATTAATGTTCAGGAACAGCGGACTTAAAAGCCAAAGTAGAACATTTTCTGCCAACTGTTGGATCCTTTTCGTGGCATGAATTAGCATGACTGATGCAGATATGTCAGATATCTGGGGAAACGTCAGTCATGCCAAGATAGATTGGAACCATAGGATCAATACAGATTAACACATTGACCATGAAGGACAATTTGTTCAGAAAATAGCCATCTGAATCATTTATGTTTGTCCAGTATTCCCACATCTTATCTTCAATGACTTGTTATTTCCATGAAATGTCAGATGATCAATACAGGTGTTATTCCTACAGTACTTATACGTTGACAAGCATATTGTCTATATAAAGACTTCTATATTTATTATACTATCTCTTTGTGTGGTCATCATATTTCACTATTGCTGCAGATAAGAGGACAAAGCCTGTTTTTCCCAATGACATATTATTATTTTTATGTTTTTTGAAAACACTAGGTAACAGTTATGCATAACATTATCTATATTGTATATATATATATATATATATATATATATATATATATGTGTGTGTATATATATGTGTGTGTATATGTATATATATATATATATTTTTATCAGTTGTATATAGCATATTGTATCAGGCACTTTTCTATATCTCTTTAAAATTTTACAGTAACACCTAATAGTCAAGGTTCTACTTCAAAGAGTCTCCTTGACAAGCATCACTATTAGCAATGTCCCTTTGACCTTTATGATTAATCTGTCATGTTTGTTAAAGTAACCTTAAAAAATGGTTTGTCTTTCTTACTTGTAGAATTCCACTAGGGCATAGTATGTGATAGATAACGTGTCATAATGCTGTACAAAAACATTCAAAATTGTTTAAAAAATTACTATAAATTTTGAAACTTCATACTGTAACAAAAAATATGTTACCGTATATTCCGGCGTATAAGACGACCTGGTGTATAAGACGACCCCCCTACTTTCCTGTTTAAAATATAGAGTTTAAGATATATTCGCCGTATAAGACCACCCCTTTTCCAACGCATACAAAACACCGGTAAAAATTTTAAAAAAAACAGATTTGAATTTAACATGGTCCTTTTTTTAATTTAAATTCTTATGACATGCAGGTATATAGCAGGAAAACTGTCGCTCATAAACATAAGGCATACAACAACAACATTACCATCGTCCATTTTACTGTAAATGTTACCACACTTTACCTTAAATTTTTATTTTATTAAATATTCCATGCCATGTACTCAGAAGCGGGAAAAAAATTCCAAATGCAATGAAAATGGTGAAAAAACGCATTTGCGCCATTTTCTTGTGGGCTTGGATATTACGTCTTTCACTGAGCGCCCCAAATGACATGTCTACTTTATTCTTTGGGCGGTACGATTAAGGGGATACCAAATTTGTATAGGTTTTATAATGTTTTCATACATTTACAAAAATGAAAACCTGTACAAAAATTATTTTTTTGATTTTGCCAACTTCTGGCGCTAATATCTTTTTTATACTTTAGTGTACGGAGCTAAGGGTTGTGTCATTTTTTGCGAAATTTGATAATATTTTCAATGATATCATTTTTAGGACTGTAAGACCTTTTGATCACTTTTTATAGATTTTTTTATATTTTTCAAAATGGCAAAAAAGTGCCATTTTCGACTTTGGGCGCTATTTTCAGTTACGGGGTTAAACGCATTGAAAAACCGTTATCATATTTTGATAGATCGGCATTTTCAGACGCGTCGATACCTAATGTGTTTATGATTTTTACTGTTTATTTATATTTATGTCAGTTCTAGGGAAAGGGGGGTGATTTGAAATTTTAGGTTTTTTTATTATTATTTTTTTTTAACTTTTTTAAATTTTTGTTTATACTATTTTTTAGACTCCCTGGGGTACTTTAACCCTAGGTTGTCTGATCGATCCTACCATATACAGCCATACTACAGTATGGTAGTATATGGGGATTTTCCTCATTCATTACAATGTGCTATCAGCACATTGTAATGAAGGGGTTAAAACGAAAAAGCCTTGGGTCTTCGGAAGACCCGAGGCTACCATGGAGACGGATTGCTAGGTGTTACCGGTAAGCCTTTGCTGCAATATGCAGCAAAGACTTACCGGCTATGGAGAGGGCTCAGCGGGTGAGCCCTCTCCATGCACCGGGACCCGACCGCCGCCGTGAATACACGGCGGGCGGGCGGGCGGGATTACCGGCGTATGAGACGACCCCAGAGAAGACAGAAGATTTTTCTGTCTTCAAAAGTCGTCTTATACGCCGGAATATACAGTAATTATTGCAGTGCTGGATCTAAAGATAGTAGATTGTACTGAAATGTCAAATGCCTACATGCTTAGAGTTACTACCTCTAATAAAGGCTGCAAGAATGTCAATCTATGAACGTTATACTGTGGATGAAAAAAGAAACCCCATGGGGCTCATTTACTAAGGGTCGCACCATCTTTTTAGAATTTGAAAGTTAAATCCCGCGCTCAGTCTGAATCAGTCAGATCGTCCGACGGCATTCCCCCAGTTTGTGTCACATGTGTCAAATCGGGCCGCGTGTGACACAATCCCAGCTCAGACACCAGTGTCTGAGCTGGGATTGTGTCACAAGCGATCCGATTTTGGTGCAGCTGCGCTGACTTCCATGTGACTCAAATTGGTCGCATGCCATTGGACGATCCGACTGATTCGGACTGAGCACGGGATTTAAAAATATGATGAACTCTGTCGGACCTGAGTGGGGAAGCGACACATGCAGAATATTGGGCGCACGATCTTAGTGAATCGCGGCACAGTGCATGATCGTCGGACAATGCAAGTGAACTACAGCAAAGGGGTAAATAAATGTGCCCCATTGTGTGCTCTGTAAATGGCAGCAGTTTTATTGCATTTACTGTCAATTTTGCTTCTAGAGCATGACATTATTTTTCTTCTGTGTTTCCCTATTGAATGGAGAAGGAGGTTGAGCATGTGCTCTGCGACTCCATTCATTGACAATGTAACTGTTAAATATAGCACATTTTCACTAGGCTCCAAAAGTTCCATAGATGGTGAAAAGAGGGGACAACCCTTTTGATGGAATAGAATTATTTAAAAAGGATTTATGTACCGTATATACTCGTGTATAAGCTGAGTTTTTCAGCACAAAAAATGTGCTGAAAAACCTCGCCTCGGCTTATACACGAGTCAATGATTTTAAAAAAAATTAATACTCACCCTCCGGTGTCCCCGATGTTCATCATGGCTCCCGGCGGCTCCCGATCTCTGTTGCGGCTCCCGGCGGCTCCCCGTGTCTCCTCTTCTGTCTTCTATCTTCTCTAGCCAGCAGATTTGCGTCCATGCGATCTGCCGGCCGTCGCACACTGTGATGCAGCGCTGTCGCCGCTGATGGCGTCATCAGCGGCGACAGTGTCACATCACAGTGTGCGACGGCCAGCGCAATCTCCCGGCCAGAGGAGATAGAAGCCGCCGGGAGCCACGATGGGGATCGGAAGCCGCCGGGAGCCGCAACGAACATCGGGGACAACGGAGGGTGAGTATTAAGTTTATTTTTTTATCTGTATGCTACACGGGGGCAGGCTGTATACTGATGGGGGCAGGCTGTATACTGATGGGGGTAGGCTGTATACTGCAAGGGGGCAGGCTGTATACTGCAAGGGGGCAGGCTGTATACTACTGGGGGCAGGCTGTATACTACTGGGGCAGGCTGTATACTGCTGGGGTCAAGCTGTATACTGCTGGGGCAGGCTGTATACTACATGGGGGCAGGCTGTATGCTACATGGGGGCAGGCTGTATACTACATGGGGGCAGGCTGTATGCTACATGGGGGCAGGCTGTATGCTACATGGGGGCAGGCTGTATGCTACATGGGGGAAGGCTGTATACTACAAGGGGGCTGGCTGTATACTACATGTGGGCTGGTTGGCTGTATACTACATGGGGCTGGCTGTATACTACACCCTCGGATTATACTCGAGTCAATATGTTTTCCCAGTTTTCTCTGGTAAAATTAGGGGTCTTGGCTTATACTCGGTACAGCTTATACTCGAGTATATACGGTATGTGTATGAATTAATACATTTTTTCCTTGGTAATACAGGGTGCATGAATTCTCATAGATCAGTTATTGGCAATGCTGAATGTACCCCATGACTTAATAATGTTGAATACAGTTTTAGCTATTTTCTGAGGGCCTTTGTAGATGCCCTGGAAACCATAAATAAATCATTTCTAAATTAAATAAATAAATAAATGTGCCTCTCGTAACACCAGAATGGGTTGAGATGTCAGTGCCCAATATAACTGCAACCATGTAACGTTAAAAAAACTGCTCAAAGAATGTTAAGTCTGTTCTTCAAGGACCTTTGATAAAAGATCAATTAAATATATAGTAAAGGAATATCAAAGGAATAGTTTCTGCTGGTAGATGCAATTTTCTGGTGGAGCAAAAAACTTTGTGTGTATAAGATGCTTGTGGGGTTGTAGCTTGTGTGAGAATGTGGGGAGCACAGGGGTATGAAATGGAGATGCAACTGTGCATGAATGAGGTGGGTGTGGAGATTCAGGCAAAAAAATATAGAGAGAAAATATATAGAGAAAATATACAGTGTATGCAGTATGAGAAGGAGGACAAGGGGTACAGACCATGTGAGAAGCTAAAAAGGAAGCAAGAGGGAACCACCTTTTTTAGTTGTGATGAGGAGCCTGTCCGTATTTCACTCTGCCCAGTTAGATCACCATAAATCTGCTAACAGTTTCCCTATCCCCTCTTCTCTACTATTGACATTTTTATTATAAATTGATTGTATGACTTGTATGGGGGGTACAATTGTTCTTGTCTGCCTAAGGCACCAAAATGCCCAATTGTGACTAAAACTACATATCAGTATCAGTATGGATTTCTAAAGTAATTGCATTATTGGATTAGTCAGCATCTATAACTGCTTTAATGATATCTAGATGAAGTACAAACCTTTTGAAGTAATTATCAAACTTTAAAGTTTACAATTCCAATATTATAACTGACTTTTGGACACTTGTGCCTTTTCCCTTATGATGGCATTGGAGAAAGACCAGCTTTAATATTCCTGTCTTGTCTCTTCTGAGAACATCCATATGCTAGAATAACAGTGCTTAAGCACCACAAAGTATAACATTGCAAATGAACACATGAAAGACTACAGGCAGTCCCCAGGTTACGTACAAGATAGGTTCTGTAGGTTTGTTCTTAAGTTGAATTTGTATGCAAGTCGGAACTGCATATTTTATTATTGTAACCGAAGCTACATTTTTTTGGTCTCTGTGACAATTGTATTTTAAAAATGTAGGAATGTCAAAGCTTTAATAATAAAGCTTTATTGCAGACACCTTTGATAACTGTTATAGTTGTTTATTGTAGGCTAAGGCTAAAGTTTACTAGTTTACTAACATCCAGAGGGCCGTGTGTAACTAGGAGTTGTATGTAAGTCGGGTGTTAAGTAGGGGACCACCTGTATTCTAATTCCCTTCACTAAGCGCACACTGGTATTTCTTCAGACAACCTCCGGGTTGTTTAATTTCTTTTCAGTGGTTGTATTGGCAAGTCTGCTTAATGTCCATCAGAGTAATGGGACACATACATATTAGATAAGAATATAATGTGTATTTGGCCTTCGACTTTGATTTGGATTGAGATGGCAGATATCCAAGGAGATAAGTGTGAGGCCTTCTGTTAAAAGTTGATTTTAGAATGAAGTCTGATAGGAGTCCATGGATATGAAATATAAGAAGATTACCACAGTCACATTGCCTGGATTATTCGCAAGTTTATCATGGTTTATTATTCTTGATTTTAAGGGGAGATTAAAACGTATTGATTAATTTCCATCATATGTAGAAATGTCATACACAATGCTGGTAGTGAACAAAGAATGTTTGTGGTAACTGAGATTATACCATTTCATGATCTCTTACAAGAAATGGTATGATGTACCACTACCAATCTCTAGTAGAGGATTACCAGAGATCCATCAGTAATACAGTGTATTACCAATATCCTACAGGCCCCAAACAGTGTACAGCTAGTTCAAAACATTAGTCTCAATCAATTCCCCCCACTGTGCTATACACAGGCGCCATCTTACAGCAGCCCCTCAAACAACAGATCAGTCGGGTGTTAAGAGTTATCTAAGATAAGATGTGTGACGCATTAAAATATACATAACATACTAAGCTATCTCAATGTGCTGAAACTGTTGAAAAACCCTTGGAATACAAAGTAGGACAACAGCTGTAGACAGATATTGGAAAATAGGAAAATAAATGATGAGCCGTCTCTTATAAGGTAGAATGATTTTCCACTTGTGTAAAAAGTACGCCTTCATAGATCATCATCTTGGTGCTTTCTTTTAAATAATATCTACTTATTCCTGTGATGTATCAATCGCTACCAATGTGAGCTGGATAATTGCAGAACTATTATATTATTCTGGCTTAGAGATGAGAAGTTCAATCTTATGTGGAAAGATACAGCCAGCCCAGTGAATATGCTTTGCAATATCAATGTTAGTATAACAGATGCAGAACTAAATGAACACTGACATTGTTATTACATCCGGGGAATATCAGTTCTTCAACACATACATTTCATGTTTTCAAGTAGGAGAGAGATGAAATTGTCCATTGGATAATCCAGTTATATAGCTGCCTTGGGTCTTAAACTCATCTGCATTTCCTAGGTTTTGGGTTCTTTACCAGAAAACTGTCAAATAGTTATTTAGGGACTTGGAATCTGGTACCTAGCTTATTTAATGTTAATGATCCTGCAATAACATCATTTTCATTGTGCTTGCACATTATAAAGCATCATCCATTATAGATATGGATTACTTTGTCACCGAGATCTAAAAATCAGCTGGGTATCTACTGACGGATATGTAAGCTAAATGTTAACCCTTTAGCTTTCTGCAAATCTAAGACCAGAAACAGAGTGCTTATGTTTCCAAGGTTGATGCAGCAAAAAGAAAGACAGAGTATATATTTCTTGCTTGTAATATTTTCCATTGACATGTCAGTAAATAATATTTGTATATACATCAAATAAATGTCAGGACCTGACAATTATGTAGAGATGAGTGGTGCCATATCTCTCCCTACTAGAGAGTTCTGTCATGGTTTGCATTTGTAAGACTTTCTGCAGTTCCATGCTTACTGAATTAAATGGTTTTCTCCAGATACGGCCTGCATTATATATTGTAGTATGCAGGGTCGGGATGAGGGGAAGACGGTCTCTTTTGGCTCTCAAGACACACATACTGCTGATTGCTATTTGGGGCTCAAGGCAGGGCAAAGGCAGCGCCATGTTAATGCTGCCTGTGCCCTCTATTATCATATATATACTAGGGGCATGTGGTGGTCTACCTATATACTGGTGGGAGTGTGCTGGGCTATATATATTCTGGGGAGATGTCCTACGCAACATATATAGTGGGGTTGAGTGCTGAGCAACATATATACTGGTGATGTGCTGAACTATTTATATACAGGGGGAGTGTGCTTGGCTACATATATACAGGGAGGCTGTACTGAACTACATGTATACTAAGGGGGTGTGCTGTGCTACATATATGCTGAGGGGGAGTGTTCTGGGTTACACATGCAACAACACACACCGGAGCGTAGCCTATTTGAATTTGTGGGCAGCGGGATTCCCTTTGGCACCTGAGTGGCTGGCACAATTAATTCTATGGGGAGTTTCACAACACACTGCGTTTGCAGGGTTGTTGCTCACATATACTGGGATACATATACTGGAATGAGCTGGGATACATATATACGGTACTAGGGGGAGTGTGCTGAACTATATATATATACTGGGGGAGTGTCCTGGGCTACATATATACTGGGAGGAGTGTGCAGAGCTACATACATACTGGGGGCTCTGCTGGGCTACACGTATACTGGGGGGAGTGTGCTAGGCTATACATATACTTTGTATAGTACTATGTACATATACTATATTCTATGGGGATTCTGTGCTACATTCTATGGGGATTCTGTGCTACATTCTATGAAGGGCTGCTGTGCTTGTTTTCTAAGAGTGGTCGTGGACCACACTTGTAAGGGGATGCTATGCTATTCGCATTTATAATGGGGAAGCTGTGCTTACCACATTTATAATGGGATAGCTGTGCTACCTAAATTAATTTGGAGCTGCTGGTGTTAAATATGAATTAATGAGGGGGAAACTATACAATAGTACTCAATATAATATATTGAGGGGTCACCAAGTATTATCTGTATATGCAGGAGGCACATTGTGGTCATTTTGAGGAATACATAGGAGGGGGGGGGGATTTGGAATAATTAAAAAATGCTCAATTGTGTAGATATTGTTGCTGCAATTTTCGTACAGTCCTGTTGCTATTTCAACCCATTCTGACAAGGTAAAGAGTAGATTTAATCATTAGGTGTAAGCTATTTTTGGCATAAAATATATGCTACCAATTTTTGACACATTTTGGTCAATATTGGTCATTTTTATACCAATATTTGTTACTTGTTGCAAGTAGACCTACCAGCAAGTAGACCTACTTGTTAGACGTACCAGCAGTAAATATAGAGCAAATAGAAAGATATAGACATTTAGCAAAATACTACAACAATAAGTATATTCCTAAAATGTATATATCACAAATCTAAATATATCTGCAATGAATGTATTAAACACATAACTATGTTCCAGCAATGAATATACCAAACAAATAGATAACAATGACTATTTTACACATATAAATATTTACCAGCAATGAATAAACAGCACACATAAAAATATCCTGCACATATAAATATATACCAAAAATGAATATACTACATGAATAAATATATGTCGGCAGTAAATAACCAAACATGAATATATACCTGCATTAAATGTACTGCACAACTGGGCTTCATTCAGACACAGACATCACTTACTGTTCAAATTAGATTGCAGCTGTTTAACTCTACATCTGTGTTGGGCTGGTCCATCACCGTCTTCTTCCTGCCAGACTCCTCAGAGTTGGCAATTCCTCTCTCACAGGTATAGAACATCATGGCAACTTCTCCTGGCTTACTTATCACTGCAGAATTTGCTACCCTGGTGACTTTGGCCTCATTAATTAATTTTAACAACAACACCTCATTAATTTGGAAAGCACAGCTGCACCATTATAAATTTGGTTAGCACACTACCCCCACCATAAAATGTAGCCCAGCAACCCTCAATATAAATGTAGGACAAAAACCCTATAATAGTCTAAGGCAGCATCATGGAATAAGCAGAAGATGAAGCGACATTCACCATTAAAACGTCAATAGTTGGATAAAGCATGTAGTTCCATGCTGCATAGATTCTTATACTCCACAAAGCAGAACATCTGATTCTCACTCGTGTAGTGCAGAATAGAAATGCCATTACTTTCAAACTTTGGGCCATACCATTTATCTGTTTGTATTGACTAATGTAATACAATAATATATATGTAGCCCAGCACACTTCCATCAGTATATATGTAGCCTATTAATCCCCCCAAGTATATAGGTAGCCCAGTACACTTCCCCAGTATATAGGTAGCGTAGGACATGCCACCACCATATAGGTAGCCCAGCACATGTCCCCAGTAAATAGGTTGTCCAGTGCATACCTTAATTTATAGGTAACCCAGCACATGCCCCTAGTATATAGGTAGCCCAGCACATGCCCCTGATATATAGGTAGCCCAGCACATGCCCCTGGTATAAATATAGACAACTACAGGACCCCAATATCTAGGTAGCCTAGCAGAGAATGGTTCAATATTGCATGTGTTCTGGTCATGTCCAGCTATCTCTGGTTTCTGGAACCAAATTCAGTCAATGTTGTCGGGTCCCTTAAACATATCTTTCAACTTATCTCCCGCTTTGTCAATACTGGGAATTGGGGTATGAGAATTTCTTCCTAATGAGAGAACAGTAATCGTACATGACTACAACAGCTATAACACTTATAGCTTTCCATTGTAAATCAGCTAAAATCCCTTCATTTGCTGAACTTTCAACAAATGTGAACAACAATTGTATTTTGGAAAAAAATTGTGGCTTTTTAAAATGGTAGATCGGACGAATTTTACAAAAAAATTGGATCTTTGGTTATTATAAAGCATCAGTACAATCCAAATTAGATGCACACTTTTGTATGTTCATAATGACAATTGACAATAAAGATAAGGAGGGTGTCCCCAAGGCGATCACCTACCTCACCTACCCCTTGTCCCAGGACTGATTGGGCACGCATTCACTTTGTTGCATGGTAGATGGAGATGGGTGCATGGAAGATGGGACACAGGAAGCCCCAATCTTGAATACATTTCCGCCCAAAGAGTACAATGTCAGTGTTTACACATGCCACCTGCTAGTTATTCACAATAAAAAAAATCTGGTGCAATAAAAGCAGCTGTCCCTCAACAGTACTGGATATATTAGGTACAAACTCTATGAAGGAAAACAGACAGGGGGCACTATAAGTTCAGAACAATATAAGTCTAAACACATGAGCATTTTCCCCACTGCAAAATTTTAATTAGCTGCTAGCTGTGACTTAATTGTCTCTGGCTGCAGTGATGCAAAGCAGAAGTGCTGCAGCACATCGCTCCCAGCCAGGGACAGTCAGCTCCCAGTAACAACACAACAAACAGACATCTCCAAACCAGTGCCTGAAGTGTATGGAACTAGAGCTTATTCTTGTAATTATGATGTCACAGGAAGGGGCAGGGCCTCACAAGAAAGCCTCTTCACAGTGCAGAAAGAAGAGGAGCTGAAATGTCTACATGTGGAGAACTCTTAGGTATTGTATTGAGTGTATGAAGGCCAGGGGGCCTAACAGGATAGGATGATATGATGAATGAGTGAGGACAGTGGAGCTAAATTGGAACAATATATTTATGTTACATGGGACTACATGGCTGGTGGGGACCGAGGTCTATGTTACATTTGACAGTGTGTCTAGTGCTTGCTGAGGTATATGTTATATGGGACTGTGTGTCTGGTGCAGGCTGAAGTATATGTTACACAGGACTGTGTGTCTGCTGCGGACTGAGGTGTATATTTAACAGGACTGTGTGTCTGGTGAAGGCGGCGGTGAATTTTACATAGGACTGCTTGTCTGGATCAGGATGAGGTGTATGTTACATGGGACTGCATCGCTGGTGGAGAAAAAGGTATACAGTATGTTACATGGGACTATGTGTCTGGTGCAAACTGAGATGTATTACATGGAACTGTGTGTCTGGTGCTGGCTGATGTGTATGTTACATAGGACTGCATAGCTGGTGGGGACTGAGGTGCATATAGATGTATAACTGGGTGGTAATGGCTGTATATAGATGTTTTACTGGGGGTGAGGCGGCTGTATAAATATGTATTACTGGGGGAGGCGGCTGTATATATAAATGTATTATTGGTGGGAGGTGGCTGTATTAAGATGTATTACTGGGGGGAGACAGCTGTATATAGCATTACAGTAAGCTATATATAGCATTATAGTAAGCATTAGTAGATCATTTAGATTCTGCAAGATGACATGGGTGTAAAATTCATGGGATAAATCACTGATAGCTGCGTTGTAAATGCATTACGAGCAGCTACCTAAACAAGAAGTCCTCCTTCAAGGAAAGTGCTATTGCATTATAGATTGGGGGAAGTGGAGTTACAACAAATTCAGCACAAAATTCAGGTTTTGGAGAATCATGATGAGGTTTCAGTAGGTGATGATACAACTGTCTTAAAATAATGGAATTTTACAAATGTACCATATTGTTGTACATGGAAAGTCTGGGTGGAATTCGGAGTTTGGCTGGTTATGTGGATATCTGAGATAGCATGACTATAGTATATTAATAAATGTTTATTTTTTTTGTTCAACAAGGTGGAGGCAGCTGCATATAGATGTATTACTGGTTGTGAGGTGGCTGTATATATAGATTTATTACTGGGGGGTTGGCGTCTGTAAATATAGATGTATTACTGGGGGGTACAGCGGCTGTATGTACAGGCGGTCCCCTACTTAAGAACACCCGACTTACAGACGACCCTTAGTTACAAACGGACCTCTGGTAATTGTTAATTTACTGTACTTTAGTCCCAGGCTACAATAAACAGCTATAACCTTATTAAATGTGTCTGTAATTAAGATTTACGGTTATTCCTGGTTCTTATGACAAATTACCTTTAGAAAAGGGAGATCATTAAAGGATCGCCTGGTCCAAAGTCACTTTCAAGCCCCTCAAAACACAACATGGTTGAAGAGAAACACCCTCATGGGTAATTTCAAATGCTATGGATACATCGCTTGCCCGAATATGCAAATAAGTAAGGACTTCACCTCTACTAATACAGGACGAAACTACAAGATAAAACATTTCATTAACTGTCGAACCAAAGGGGCAATTTAGAAAATGACATGTGGATACGGTTTAGAATACATAGGAAAAACCAACAGGGAACTGTAGAGACATATAGGGGAACATTTGCTGGACATTAATAAGGATAATGACTTGACATTGCAGGTGACATGTCGATGGTATCTTTCATAGGCATCGATATAGTGAAACAACCACTGAGAGGGGGTAATTGGGAATAAATGACTCTACAAAAAGAGACTTTCTGGATATTTGAAGTAAAAACAATGAGCCCTACTGGGCTGAATTAACAATTAAATTTCAAATGCTTTCTTTAATAGACCTTAGAAGGCCCCCTCTGGGACCCCCTTCAGACAGACCAGCTTAAATAATTCATATGATCTCTCTCATCAGCCCATAAAATGTAACAATATTATGATCAATCAATAATAATCAATTTGTTACTAATGGCTATGTTTGGACAGAAAAAGTCCAATAGGATGCCATCTTGGATCAAGGTGACATCATATACATTTACCCCAAAAAAGAAGGTTTTCCAATGGTGTCAAGTACATACACCATGGAACCATGGAAGAATAAGGAATATACATTGCTTTAATAATCGCTCTAACAAGAATAGCCTATAGTGTGTTTTTGGTTTGAAATGATACTTTTAATCACATTTATGGCCAGGAATATCTTCCTTAATACAATAACCCAGTGTATCTTTGGCTGACGGAAAGTTGTCTTATTGTTGCGGACTTGATTATAGGGTGACAAACAGTGCAGTAACGAAAGTGCCACTAAATGTTTTAAAGGTATTACTATACCTTAATGTTCCATAGCAAGACAGATATATCGGTGACACGCATGCGCAGAAAGATTGGTAACGTGAGTTCCACAGGTTGAACCGCAGAGCCCCCTAAGACACATGCGCGCAACTCTCCTGACCTAGATCACTTCTAGGCGCATAGTATAAGGTTCCGGTTCAGCAGAGGTGGATGACGCATGACACACGGAAAATGGCGCGCTTCTCCAAATACATCCTGCGGATTGAACCGGGATACTTCTGATGGCGCCCGGAAGCCTGGTGATAAACAGTCACATGCAGGTAATTGATCATCACACTATGAGCTTACACATGGGTGGGGCTTATTGTATAAAGGAAGTGCCCACAATAGGCTAGTGCTCACTAGCCAAGGTATACCACTAGAAAAAGGTGGACCCGACCTCTCTGGGGAATCACCATGGAAGGCCTGCGTGTAACCTATATCCAGGATTCCTAGGCCCCCCAGATTTACTATTATTCTCCCCCTCCTGGAATCTTTTTCAGTCCTCACTAGCCCCCTGATGATTCACCGTGAATGGTGATGAAACGTATAGGGAAGGGAGGGACGGGGAGCACCTTTAGGGCAAAACAGTACACTGGTCTAGGGACGACGTGGGTACTGTCCTTGTCAGGACGGGAGCATTTTGGGGCAATAGGGACTACTTAGTATGTAGGGAGAGCGCATACCAATTTCCACCTTAAGGTCTCTTATATGGATATCTATCCTGAAGCCCAACAGCCGACCTGGTAAGACTGCTCCAATTTTTTTACTGTTTATGTGTGTACTATTATGTAGAAAGAAGTGGTTTTTAAATTTAAATTTACTAGTAAAAGTTACGTTTTTGTGGCCAGTCCTATGCTTTTGTTTATTGTTTTCCTGTGGCCAGGACAGATTTTGTGCATATTGCCAGAGGGATTTGGCTATTTTGTGTCTTGACAACCCAACGTTTTTAAAATCCAATACATACAAATTCAACTTTAGAACAAACCTACAGACCCTATCTTGTACGTAACCCGGGGACTGCCTGTAGATGTATTACTGGGGGAGGGTAAGGTCACTGTATGTAAATGTATTACTGGGGGGGGGGCAGCCGTATATAGATGTATTACATGGGGAAGCGGCTGCACATAGATGTGTTACTTAGGGGGAGGCGGCTGTATATAGATCTATTACTGTGGGGTGAGGCTGCTGTATATAAATGTATTACTAGGGGTGTGGCAGTTGTATGTAGATGTATTACTGGGGGAGGATAAGGTGGCTCTATGTAGATGTATTATTTGGGGAGGGGGAGGCAGCTGTATATAGATGCATTACTGGGGGTATAGTAGAAAGTGAGCAGGAGGATGTGCAACACCCTCGCCGATGCAAGGCGAGGGAGTGTTTGCGAATATGCCCCACCTGCATGTAGCCACATTACACTACATGGTCCTTATAGGACATAGGGGATATTGCAGTGGTGAATCCTGCCTGGCAAGGCAGAAGTTAATTTGTGTATGATGCAAGATTTGTATAAATCTATCATCCAATGACTTGTATTGCATTCTGTCTAATGTAAGCTGAGATGTGATTGGAGGAGCAGCCACCACCTGACCAGAGGAGTTACAAAACCCCTGGCCAGGAATGTTCAGGAGGAGTCTCTCTCAGGAGAGAGAAGAGAGCAGTCTCTCCCAGGAGGGAGAAGAGACCAGTCCTAGTCAGACCCTCTGGGTCTGCAGGGCACAAGATCAGAACAGCTAGAGACTAGTTTAGCCTAGCTCAGATGAGAAGAGAAGCAGACTGGGTTACCCCAGTCCAGACTCTATTCAGCCAGCATACCAGATCAGGAGCAGGAAGAGCCTAGCCCCTGCCTCTGAAGAGTGGAGCTAATAGATTAGAGTTAGTGAGGAAAGGGGTATCATCCTACCTTCAAGGGTGATACCTGAAGCACTCCAGGACAAGCTGAAGCTTCCTATTAGGACACAGCTACCTCCCAGCCTGCCCTCTGCATCCAGGCTGGCGATCTACCTCCTGTGGCTTCCTCCAAAAGCATCTCAGCACTCCATCACTCTGTTAAAGGCACATTGCTGAAGTTCCTGTCGGTTCCAATAAAGAACTGTAAGTTGTTTTTGTTCAACCTCTGCCTCCGTCTGGTCCCTGCTACTACAACTACCATCATCACAGGCACCCTGTCCACCACACAGAGACTCATACTCTGGACACCATAGGGTTGCCCAAGGGAGATCCGCTATAGCAGCCTCTCCCTCATCATTTCTTGCCAACACCACCCTGCTGGAGACCTGCCTGGCTGTAGGACAGCCCTCCGGTTCCCCATACCAAGCACCGTGACACTAGCGTGCCTAGGCCGCAACCGCCAGCCACTCAGGTACTGCGGGCCCCGGCTGACTCTAGGCCCCGAGAAAAGGCTAGGCCCCGGTGGGGGATGTTGCAAGTGGCGTCACGAACAGGATTGATACTTCTGTGCCTTATTCCGGCATTAAAGACTATCCTTTATTGAAAAGACTGTGCTGCCTAACCCTGCTGCCATCCGGGTTTAGGCCCAAGTGATTGTGTGTTTCTGGATTGAACTGTGTTAATGCCGCCACGTGCTGTCGAGCGCCGCTCCAGCACTCAAGAGGTTAATCCCTGCAAGAACTGTACCAGCTCTGCTACATCCGGCGCTGCCGCGCCTGAAGATTTTACCTCAGAAACTGTGGCGCAGCAAGTAATTCCAGCCCGCCAAAACCTTCACTGGCGGGAAACCCAGACGACACACCAAGCTCCACCCACGCGTGAAGGGCGCGAACCCCGCCTCCTGTGGCGCTGGAAAAATTAGAGCCCGCCACAGCTCTTGGCGGGAAGGACTTGGACTCCTCCCTCTGGCGCGAAGCGGACTTCCTGCCCCGCCTCAACGAAACACCAGAACTCGTGCGGATCTTGGACAGCGAGGTCAGCATCATGTGGGGTCCTCCGCCATTCCCTTCCGTGGAACGTCCCGAGTTCTTCGAAGTTTTGGAGACCATGGTTGTGGTCTCTGCGCAGTCGGTCCGGAGGCCCTTTGCTGGGCACCGGCTGCATCGAGGACTGACCCGAGCCTTCGTCACCAGGAGGTATGTCCAGACGGTGACGGAGTACCAAGTACCACCCGGGCGGTTCCTCGTGCCTCTCCCGGTTACCATGCCGGTACCGCGGGCCCATGTGGAGGCGCCACGTGGGGAGGCCCCGACTCCTGTTGAGCCAGCGCCTGGGCCTAATGCTGCTGTGCCACCTGCTCCGAGGCCTACTGTCCCTTCTGTTCGGCCTGCTAGCCCTGCTGTGACGGTTCCTGATCCTCCGGCTGCTCCTGCTCCTGTTCTGACACCTGCCTGACTACCACGGAGATCTGAGCCTGCACCGGAGCCACGAGCCCCAGCACCGGCACCTCCGCAGCCTCGAGGCCGAGGTGAGGCCGTCCGCCAGAGACTCCGAGACGCTGTCTCAGAACAGCGACGCCGCGAGAAGGAGGCCCAACGTTACATGGCCGGCCGGTCTGCAGCTGGAGCCTGGGTGGAAAAGAACCGCACCACCGGCATGGTCCGGTTCTTCGACAAGCAACGTGGCTATGGCTTCGCCACCCAGGACTACACCGGACGGGAGGTATTTATTCCCCGCCGGTCTGTCAAGAGGCCTGACTTGCCAGAGAGACTGCACAATCTGAAGCCAGGAGAGTGCATAGAGTTCTCCCTGCAGGAGGGGCCCCGAGGACCATGGGCGGCTGGTGTGATCCGGATCCCGGACTCCGATGAGGACCGCTACCCATCGTACGACGAGCTGTATGAGGACGACGAGTGGCCGGAATCTCCGAACACTTCTTCTTCCTCGGCTGCGAGTCCCCGGACGGTGACCCACGTGAATGCTCCATCCACGGTGATCGTGAGTACGGGTCCCATTGCCATCCATGGGTCGGGCATGATCCAGGGCGCCACCCCCACCATCTCCCCTGCCGGGAGCATTGCCAGGTCCCGCGGCTCTTCCGTGGGAGAAGACATCCCGGCTAGTGAACCTTGTCCGGAGGTTCCGACGAGGCCCACATCTCCACTTGCCAGTTACCAGTGGGGTGATGACCCGGCCCCAGAACCGGAGCTGGAAGGAGCCGCGGCGCTGCTGCAGGTCCCTATTTATTTCTTTCTGGACCCCTCCGTGGTCCCTGGCTCCATTGAGCCCCCGGCTGGAACAGCCGACACCCCGGGCGACAGCGCTCCTCCCCCTGAAGGTCCGGAGGATGTTGCTGCACCTGCAGTACCCGCTACTGCCACCGGGTGTCCCCAGCCGGCACCTACTCCCGCTGAGGATGCACAGGATTCCCTGCAGAGTGCGGATCCTGTCTCTGCTGAACCCAGCGATGCAGAGTAACCCCTGAAGGGCTGTAGCCCACTTCAGGTACTGTACAATGTGTATATATGTGTATCTATTCCTCTTATCCCCAAAGAGCCAGAAACTTTCCTGAGACTCTCACCCTTATTTATCTCAGTCAAGAGATTTTCCACTGTCATGTGCTATGATAGCACCTCTTCCTCTGCCACAGCAGAGATTCCTACCAAAGGACTCTGTCCCTCTACATATAGAGGAGACCCTTTGCTTCTTAGTGCACTTTTCCCCACATCAAGGGCTGTACCCAGAAGATGGACTTTGTTATTAAAGACCTTCTGTGAGACTTTTGCCCACTCCAAGGAAAAGTTGCTACTTCATTGACTTATTTTTATATTGCACTTAATGCCTTCCTTTTAGGTATGGACATTCTGCATGCACTTTTATGCCTTTTCCTTTTCAGGTAAAGAGACATTTTATCCTGCTACCCTGAGTAGCCTACCTCTGTAACGTTTGTAACGTTTTAAGATGTGTACCCATTGGGCTCCTAAACCAATGTGAGTTAACCTGTTTGCACACTGTCAGAATATATGCCAGTAGTCTGCATTAACTCTTTCATAGGCTTTACAGGTTGTAGTGTGGCTGTGTCGGACCGTCTTTTTGTAAAACACTGACCGCTACCTTATCCCCCCAAACCGAGGTTTGCACATGGGGGTAGTCCGTAAACTGCGGGTCCTTCGGGGACCGGGGGTGTTACAGAGTTAGCACCTGGATGCCACCCATACTATGGGTAAGGATGTCGGTCAGGAGGTACTCGTGTCGCATATGCTAACGCAATGCAGATAGACACACTATATAATTGCCGCCAGGGAAGAAGTGTTTACATAACAAATATACAGGCCTTGGTGCAAGAAGTGGATTACAGGACATGACACCACACCTTTCCTACTGTACAGTTCGGTTTAATGGCGTCAGCGACCAACTGTCAAGCACTTACATGTTTTTGTCTTAGTCCGACACCAACCCAGGTGCCTGTCTCCAGGACCATGGGCGGTTTGTCCCTACACCTCACATAGCCTGCACTTCCCCGAAGTGCCCGTATCCACCTCTGCGCCCCAAGCCATCTGTAGTCGAGCCGAGGGCGGCTCTTTCAATTGCCCCCGGGG
This sequence comes from Engystomops pustulosus, assembly GCF_040894005.1. Lineage (NCBI taxonomy): Eukaryota > Metazoa > Chordata > Amphibia > Anura > Leptodactylidae > Engystomops > Engystomops pustulosus. The sequence continues at coordinate 131,889,910 of NC_092414.1, forward strand.
TATGCAACACCCTCGCCGATGCAAGGCGAGGGAGTGTTTGCGAATACGCCCCACCTGCATGTAGCCACATTACACTACATGGTCCTTATAGGACATAGGGGATATTGCAGTGGTGAATCCTGCCTGGCAAGGCAGAAGTTAATTTGTGTATGATGCAAGATTTGTATAAATCTATCATCCAATGACTTGTATTGCTTTCTGTCTAATGTAAGCTGAGATGTGATTGGAGGAGCAGCCACCACCTGACCAGAGGAGTTACAAAACCCCTGGCCAGGAATGTTCAGGAGGAGTCTCTCTCAGGAGAGAGAAGAGAGCAGTTTCTCCCAGGAGGGAGAAGAGACCAGTCCTAGTCAGACCCTCTGGGTCTGCAGGGCACAAGATCAGAACAGCTAGAGACTAGTTTAGCCTAGCTCAGATGAGAAGAGAAGCAGACTGGGTTACCCCAGTCCAGACTCTATTCAGCCAGCATACCAGATAAGAGCAGGAAGAGCCTAGCCCCTGCCTCTGAAGAGTGGAGCTAATAGATTAGAGTTAGTGAGGAAAGGGGTATCATCCTACCTTCAAGGGTGATACCTGAAGCACTCCAGGACAAGCTGAAGCTTCCTATTAGGACACAGCTACCTCCCAGCCTGCCCTCTGCATCCAGGCTGGCGATCTACCTCCTGTGGCTTCCTCCAAAAGCATCTCAGCACTCCATCACTCTGTTAAAGGCACGTTGCTGAAGTTCCTGTCGGTTCCAATAAAGAACTGTAAGTTGTTTTTGTTCAACCTCTGCCTCCATCTGGTCCCTGCTACTACAACTACCATCATCACAGGCACCCTGTCCACCACACAGAGACTCATACTCTGGACACCAAAGGGTTGCCCCAGGGAGATCCGCTATAGCAGCCTCTCCCTCATCATTTCTTGCCAACACCACCCTGCTGGAGACCTGCCTGGCTGTAGGACAGCCCTCCGGTTCCCCATACCAAGCACCGTGACACTAGCGTGCCTAGGCCGCAACCGCCAGCCACTCAGGTACTGCGGGCCCCGGCTGACTCCAGGCCCCGAGAAAAGGCTAGGCCCCGGTGGGGGATGTTGCAGATGTGTATGTATACTACATTCCATGGGGGTCTCCACCAGATTTTGCACCTAGAAATAGGCCTCTTTCACACTTGCGTTGCAGATCACATCAGAGTGTGGTCAGGGTGCGATCAGGGTTTGGTCAGTAAAAATCAGTTTTCAGTCAGAATTTGTCCAGTGTCTCAGTTTTTCATGCACTTTTTTGTGTTTTCAATGCATTTTCAATGAGTTTTTCACGCGCAGATAAGGACTCAGGACTGAGGTCTATATTTTCTATGGCAATTGATCAGTGAAAAGCGCAATACACTTGCATTGCACTTGCATGTGTCAGAGTTCAAGTTCTCTGTATCAAAAGCACGTACAGAACCTGATGTATCCATTTACACTCCCATTTAGATTGTGAGCCCTCACAGGCCGGGTTCTCCTGACGCTTGTTTCAGATCTCTGTAGTTTTTGTATTTGCACTTGTTTTCTTAATGTAATGTATGCGAATCCCTTACTGATTGTACACACCATGGAAATAATGCTGCTCTATAAATAAATAATTTAAAAAAATTACATGATAAAGGGCCATCTTATTTTTCCAAGAACAACAAACATGTATTCAAAGTTTTGCATAACTACAACAAGTTTAAAACACAAAGTGTAAAACTTGCCAGTAACAGTCAAAACTGGCAGATTTGAATATGCACATTTTTTTTTATACTGATCACCTATCCTAAGTAACATATATACTACTTTACTTTACTTGATTCCTTATAGGTGCAGATTATATTCTGTTGGTTTGGCTTAATAAATCCTATTTAGTCTTTCTTCAAAGTAATGTAACTGCAATGGATTCTGAAATGCTAATTAATCCTTTATTATGTTGGTCATAAACAGAAGTAAGTGGCTGTGATACAGAACTTATGTCCGTTTATTTTGTGCATATAATATGGATGAAGATGCACACACCAATGTTCATGAGACTTTGGTCTGCACTTTGCATCTGTTTTCTTTGAGCTACAGGTAAGACACAATCCACTGGGCTTTTGCCCTGATTGCATTAAGAATTCAAAGAACATCACAACCATAATCACACAAGGTATTTGCATATCCATACTGCTGAAAATCATGGAACTAAAAAAAATCTGCCTATTACACACAGTGGGGCCTTGGGCTATAGATTGCATCTATTTTTCCAAGTTAGAACTTGGAGTGGATACAAAATTGTGAAACGCTACTCTTGCTTAAATTATTCTTTTGAAATGTTTAGGTTCTACCCCTGATTACATTTATGCATACACTATTGCTTAAACAAAATTTTGTTTAAGCAAATATAATATTTTACTAAAGTTGTGATGTTCTTTAGTTACTCAATAGCATCAGGGCAGTGGCTTGTGTTTTACCTGCAGGACCCATCTTTCCTTATATTCTTAGTGTCAATGTAGGAAGCCAGGTCACCAGGACATTGTAGATGACACACATAAACATACAGTTAGTGAATATTTTCAGGTATTTTTATATGTTGTTTACAGAATCATTGCAAACAACCAAATGTGTAAGATGTCAAAAGAACAAATGCTTCTTCAGAAACAAAAATTTTACAAAAATGTCCAGCATTGACTGGTTATGTAAGTTATGAAAACTTAAGCCAGGTATAACACCACTTAGTGCTTCACAACACTTCAAGCTTGAAAATTTCAACCAAGCAAATTAATAATACATTTATTTTCATTATAATGCTAGTGGTTGGTAATGCAGCTGCAAAGTAATAAAACAATTCTTTGTATTACAAAATCTGCATCTCATTCCTCATCAGCATTTCATAAAAGCTGCTTGTTAGTGGTTCACATTTTACCCACAAAGTGCCAGTAACTGGCCAATCTATCTCTGTCATCCTGTGCTAAGTATGAACACTATGTCTTATATAATAATAACAATAATTATTATTATTTATAACAATTCCTTTATTTATATAGCACACAAAGTAATGTAAAAATGTAAATATATCCGTATTCATACCAGAACCACTTTCTTCGTAGGTCTGGAAAACCACAACAGAATCCCCTACACAGCATGAAAAGGACATGGGTGCTGTCTCTCAGATTCTAGACAGGTTAAGATGAATATATAGTGCAGGTTACCTGTTGTATTAAAATATACTCACAAAGTATAAAATCAAGTGTAAAATCCAAATAGACGAAAAGCCAAGCAGCTTAGCAGGACCCAGGGTTTTGCCTTCTATGTTGTTTTCCAGGACACAGAACAATTTCTAGATGTTAATAGGTAATTTAACATATACAGACGGTCCCCTACTTAAGAACACCTGACTTACATACGACCCCTAGTTACAAAAGGGCCTTTGGATTTTGGCAATTTACTGTACTTTAGTCCTAGGCTACAATAAACAGCTTTAACTGTTAGCAATGGTGCCTGTAATTAAGCTTTATTGTTTATCCTGGTTCTTATGACAATCCAGGATAGTATACATCCCAGCGAACTCAGCCAAACGTTAAACATTGGAAAGCTCTGAAAGTTTACAAAAAACTCAAGAGCTACACCTCCAACTTACCAAAAGTTACTTACTAACCGCTCTCAAAGCAGTCCGGCATATTCATGAGGGGGTAGGATTGGGGGGCCTTATGATTACACCAGTATACAGCGTAGCAGTGTTTGTTAGCGTTATCGGAGGTTACGGATAACACTAGCATTGTAACACTGCTGCGTTTGAGCTCCTAGTGCCGTTTTTGAGGGTGACAGGTCCTCTTTAAATATCAAACCATAGAATTCAATTAGTGTTTACTTTCAGATGATACATTAAAATGTCACCGTAAGAGTTTGTGAAAAAAAGTAGAGAGAGATGATGATGCCTTTTGATCTGATCACCACATTTTTGGGTGCAGTCTCAAACCTAAGGGTTAAGGAAAACTCTCCTGTCATAATAAGGTAATGATAATAAGACCCGCATGTAGCAATGAAGCCTTTTTGGAGTAATTTGAAGTCAATTGAATGAAAAGTAATAAATGAGTGGATATTGCAGTTTATGGATGGCTGAGTCAAACCCACAGGCAATGATTAGAAGCCCTCAGTCCCTTTATCCCAAGAGCTAGAAAATGACTCAAATTTGTTCCACTTTAGTTCCAAATAGAAAGCAAAGTTGTAGAGGGCTGCATGCAATTATCCTAGCTCTAATATACAACTGAAAAGAAACGCAAGTTTAGGATATTTTATTGTATGTGTGTGTCAAGAGGATTTAATAGTAGAGCATTTCTTTTTACTTCTACAGGCAAGTAAGCCTGAATACCGAAAAATAGAAATAGAAGGCTTACAGATGCAGGACAAACAATACAAAAAGCAGATTTTACCTACCTTACATGTATAGGCTGTACATTTCCATTAAGCTCTTTTAATCATAGAATTATTACATGCACTATATGGGAATTAGAACAAATTGCTTTTTTTGTCCATTTCTTTGTAAATCTAGGTATTTTGCTATAGTCACTAAGAGCAAAGAGTATCAACTATTAGCCAACAAGCACATATACATTAGTATCAGGCTTACATCTCTTAAACCTCTTGAAATAGAAGCATCAGCTGGAGCCCCCTGCTTCTAAAAGTCTCATAAATCATTACCTGGATTTAAATTAAGATGTTTGAGCTCTTTAGAAAATTTTAGAAAATTACTTTTACATTACCCTATAATTAGACAAACATTAAAAAAGACTTTCATAAAGTGAGGAAAAGAGACAAATCTAAAATCTCCTACAGCTCCAGGTCCTTTACACAAATCTGTCATCTGTTAAGCATCCATGTACAGTAGAGACGTGTTACATTATTACCTTAAAGATTCATGAAAACTTCTTTATCATACATAAGTTTTGTAAGATTTACCTTGTTAATTGGTTAGCTTTTTTGGAGACTATATGGATGCATGCAAATATCCAAATTAGTTAACAAAAGAACAACAAGAGCAGATGTCTGCTTGATTGAAACATCGATAGCGAAACACATTTTTTTTACTGTTTTGGGAATCTTCTGCTACTGGACCATGCTACATAATAAAGTATTTTTGAAGTTGAAAGGCCCAGGTGACATCTGTATTTACAGACACTGTATCTATCACAATGGGCAGTAAGCTATAACATCTATACACAGGAGGGAGGCTGAGGTATTTCAGATCTCTAATAATTATCCACTTATCCCCCAAGGTGCTTAATCAAGCCAGTAACAATGATGAAGAGTTGTGTGCAGACACTTTGCCCTGACGGACCCAGATTGCTTTCTGCTAACACACTCATAATCAGCTCTCATCATCACATCCATCTGTTTAGCCCTTCTCTGAATTACTCAGCACTTGCCTCCTAAGGCGCCATTTCTTTTACTGAAAAATACGCCATTTGTCTTTTAAAAATTGAGTTTACTTAAACACTGGATGAAATACTTCAAGGATTCAAACTGTTCTCAATTCTTCCAGAATCTCTGTGTATATAGTCTATGAGCTAGCCTCATAGATACACTCAAAGTGAATATAACTAATAGTTTTTTCCACTTTTTACAATTAAGATTGTGGAGACTGCTACCTTTTCCTCTCCTGTAGTTAAAAACAACAGGTAATTAAAAGGGATTGCCCAACTATATAAAAAGCTATATTGTTTTCATGCATTGAAACTTTATTTAACACCTTAAACAATGCATAATGAATATATACATCATGGTGTTGTTAAAGGGAACCTGTCACCACAACCCCCATTTTTCCCCATGCACATTTTCCAAAATCCCATAACATGACACTTGCAAAGTTACTTTTGTTATATTTGTGGTGTCATATTATGCTGAGTCCCAGGGGCAGGAATTCAAAATCATACGTATGTTCACTCCTGGATCTTTTCCCCAGGCCATGCACTCCAGTTTCTATCTCTGATGTCACGGATGGGCGGCAGCTAGGAACCAGGGGAGGGACTCCTGCTTTCCATTTGTGATGACACAGAGGAAGGATTTGAGCATGTGGGCTGGGGAAAAGATCCAGGAGCAGACAGGCATTTAACTTACAGAGCCCAAAAAAACATTTCACAAATGCATTTTTATGTCAATTTCACTGCAATTGGAATTTATTTCCAGCTTCCCAGAACATTGCATGGAATATTTAACGGTGGCACTAGGAAGTACAATCAGTTAAACAGAAATTAAGCCCTCAAACAGCTCTTTAAACAAAAAAAAATGTAAAAAAAAGTTATGGCTTTTGACAAAAGAGGAGCAAAAAACTGAAACGCAAAATGGAAGGGGTTAATGGTTATTATGCCCCAAGCAAAAAATGTAGGTGAGTCCATCTTCCAATGGTATGAGAAGATAATAGTTAAAAATACACTTTATTAAGAAAAACAAAAGACACAAGACTCGTTTTGAACCAGCAGGTTGTTAGTTGCAGCCTGAAAAGCATGGCACTGAACAAGCAATAACGAAATGATCAAGTAAGCTTCTTGGGAACGTAACAAACTAGTCCAATCACCTCTCCGTAAAGGGCAGGATACCTGTTCAATGGGTGTAAAATAGAGATGAGTGAGCACTAAAATGCTCGGGTGCTTGTTATTCGAGACAAACTTTTCCCGATGCTGGAGTGCTCGTCTCGAATAACCAACCCCATTGAAGTCAATGGGAGACTCGAGCATTTTTCAAGGGGACCAACGGTCTGCACAGGGAAGCTTGGCCAAACACCTGGAAACCTCAGAAAATGATGGAAACACCACGGACAGGAAACAGCTGGGGCAGCATGCATGGATGCCTCTGAGGCTGCTTAATCGCACCATTATGCCAAAATTATGGGCAACAGCATGGTGATGACAGAGTGACCGAATGAGGCTAGATAGCATCTAAAACATCCAATAATTGACCCTGACACTATAGAAGACGGCATGCAGAGGCAGCGACAGCAGCGGCAGGCTAGAGAATGGCATAGCAACATACTCAGGCTTCAGACCAATTTAAAAAATTCGTTTTGGCGAGGATAACATGTAGCACTGTATGTATCAGTATTTTGCCTGGTTAAGGCGGCAGAGAGGAACCAAAGGAGGTGAGCAAGAAGTGCTGAAATGATTTCCTATGTGAACAAAAGGTTGACGGTATAATTAGTCGATAACACAGCATGGGGGCGACATAGTGGCCAAGTTCCATAACGTATCTGGTGACACCCGAAAAATGAGCCTGACACAGCTCGTTTGATAAGGGGACGACATGTGGAGGCAGCCATGGAGATGACTTCCATGATTAAGAGTGACAGTATGGGGCATCCATATTGCGCTACTATGATTGAAACTTCAGGCCTCCAGCATGGCGGCGACAGATGCGCCAAGTTCCATTATGTATCTGGTGAAACACCTGAAAATTCTGCCTGACACAGCTCGTTTGATAAGGGGATGATGTGCTGTATATCCTTTCACACTCCAGCGTCTGGGGTATAGAGAGTTGAAAGTTGCGCATGGAGACATTGGTGGATGCTGTGGAGGATCGTGGAGGCAAAATGGACAGGAAACAGCAGGGGCAGCATGCATGGATGCCTCTGAGGCTGCCTAATCTTGGGATGGAGCTGGCAGTCCGTTGCCAGGCGAGCTTTCGCCTGTCCAAGCCCCTGTCTCTCGGCTCCTCCCCACCCAAAATGGGCCTGGGGGCCAGAAGAGTTTACTTTGAAAAAATTATAATTTCCAAAGCAGGCGGGGGCTACAAACAGCACTTCTAAGAACCTTTTGTAAAAGATCAAGTGTAGTAATGTTCTTATAAGTTTTGGTTATGGTGGGTGAGGGGAATGTAAACAGATGCGCAAGAAGCGCTGAAATAATATCGGTAAATGATAAAAGTTTGCCAGTATATTTTGTGGATAACACAGCAGGGTGGCGTCAAAGTTAACAAGTTTGATGTGGAAGCCATGAAAACCCAAAATTTTGCCTGACACAGCTCGTTTGCTAAGGGGACGATGTATGGAGGCAGCTATATGGACAACTTTAGGAGGCAGCTATGGAGATGATGTGTGGAGGTAGCAATGAAGACAACGTGTGGAGGCAGCTATAAAGACGACGTGTGGAGGCTGCTATGGAGACAATTAAATTTGGATAGTGCCTGTATGTGGCAGTCCAAAAAAGTTTTCAAACCAGAGCAGCAGGTAGGTGGTCCTCCAGAAAAATTAAATAGATTTAGTGCCTGAATGTGGCACTCCCAAAAATTGTTTAAAACAGAGGACCGGGTAGGTGGCCCTCCAGAAAAATTAAATAGATAGAGTACTATAGCTAGAGCCAGTTGGCCCTGGCAAAAAATAGCCAGTTTCCTCTGCTTTAGTGTACAAAGAGGAGGAGAAGGAGGAAAATGAGGAGGAGGAGTACATACATTATTCAGGTTGAGCTTCTTTCACTTGGTGGAGAATGGAAATCCTGAGAAATCCAGGCTTTGTTCATCTTGATAAGCGTCAGCCTGACAGCGCTGTCAGTCGTCAGGCGTGTACATTTATCGGTGATGATGCCACCAGCTGCACTGACAACCCGCTCATACAACACGCTAGCGGCAGGGCAGGCAAGAACCTCCAAGGCTTACAGCGCCAGTTCGTGCCACATGTCCAGCTTTGAAACCCAATAGTTGTAGGGAGCTGTGTGATCATTTAGGACGATGGTATGGTCAGCTACGTACTCCCTCACCATCTTTCTGTAAAGATCAGCCCCACTCTGCCGAGACTGGGGACAGGTGACAGTGTCTTGCTGGGGTAACATAAAACTGTCAAAGGCCTTGTAAAGCGTTCCCCTGCCAGTGCTGGACAAGCTGCCTGCTCGCCTACTCTCCCTCGCTACTTGTCCAGCAGAAGTACACCCTCTGCCGCTAGCGCTGTCAGAAGGGAAATACTGTTTCAGCTTGTGCACCTGGGCTGGCTGGTATTCATGCATTCTCACACTCCTTTCCTCTCCAGGGATGAGAGTGTAAAGATTTTGCTTGTACCGTGGGTTCAGGAGAGTGAATACCCAGTTATCGGTGCTGGAATAAATTCTTTGAACGCGAGGGTCATGGGATAGGCAGCCTAGCATGAAATCTGCCATATGCGCCAGAGTCCCAACTCGCAAGAATTCACTCCCATCACTGGCCTGACTGTCCATTTCCTCCTCCTCCAACTCCTCCAACTCCTCTTCTTCTTCCCATACACACTGAGCAGTGAAGGACTGAGCAATGCTCCCCTCTTCTGTCCCGCCAACATTCTCCTCCTCTTCCTCCTCATCCTCATCCTCCTCCACCTCCTCCGATATGCGCTGAGAAACAGACCTGAGGGTGCTTTGGCTATCAACAAGGGAATCTTCTTCCCCCGTCTCTTGTGACGAGCGCAAAGCTTCCGACTTCATGTTGACCAGAGAGTTTTTCAACAGGCCAAGCAGCGGGATGGTGAGGCTGATGATGGCGGCATCGCCACTGACCATCTGTGTTGACTCCTCAAAGTTACTCAGCACCTGACATATATCAGACATCCATGTCCACTCCTCATTGTAGACTTGAGGAAGCTGACTGACCTGACTACCAGTTCTGGTGGAAGTTGACATCTGGCAGTCTACAATCGCTCTGCGCTGCTGGTAAACTCTGGATAACATGGTTAATGTTGAATTCCACCTCGTGGGCACGTCGCACAACAGTCGGTGAGCGGGCAGTTGGAGGTGACCCTGCGCTGCCCTGAGAGTGGCAGCATCTGTGCTGGACCTCCTGAAATGCGCACAGATGCGGCACACCTTGGTGAGCAAATCAGACAGATTGGGGTATGTCTTGAGGAAACGCTGAACTATGAGATTTAACACATGGGCCAGGCATGGCACATGTGTCAGTCTGCCGAGTTGCAGAGCCGCCACCAGGTTACGGCCGTTGTCACACACAACCATGCCTGGCTTCAGGTTCAGCGGTGCCAGCCACAGATCAGTCTGCGCTGTGATGCCCTGTAATAGCTCTTGGGCTTTTATCGCCTAGGCTCAGCAGTTTGAGCACCGCCTGCTGTCGCTTAGCGACGGCACTGCTGCTGTGCCTAGAGCTACCGACTGATGGCGCCATGCCCAGGGATGGTAATTCGGAGGAGGAGGTGGAGGAGGGGTGGAAGGAGGAGGAGGAGGCATAGTAGGCCTGATAGACCTGGACCGAGGTAGGCCCCGCAATCCTCGGCGTCGGCAGTATATGACCAGCCCCAGGATCAGACTCGGTCCCAGCCTTCACCAAGTTAACCCAATGTGCCGTCAGCGACATATAGTGGCCCTGCCCGGCAGCATTCGTCCATGTGTCCGTGGTCAGGTGGACCTTGTCAGAAACGGCGTTGGTCAGGGCACGGATGATGTTGTCTGACACGTGCTGGTGCAGGGCTGGGACAGCACATCTGGAAAAGTAGTGGCGGCTGGGGACCGAATACCGAGGGGCGGTCGCCGCCATGAGGCCTATCAACCCAGCTTGGGTCTGTCACCCCATCATTCTCAGATCCCTCAGTCTGTTCCCTACTCAGACTTCCTGCCACTACGTCAACAATGTCATTATCACCCACAGACTGCGACCGGTGGAAAACCTGGGCATCGGGAAAGAGCTCAGCAGCAACCGGACAAGTGGTTTGTGACTCTGGGAAGGGTCCAGAAAACAGTTCCTCAGTGTATGCCGGTTCAAATGCCAAATTTTCCTGGGAGGGGGCAGACTGGGGGGAAGGAGGCTGAGGTGGAGGAGTTGGAGAAGTGCTGATTTCGGTGACATGGGTGGACTGCGTGGAAGACTGACTGATGGACAAATGGCTAGAATCATTGTCCGCAATCCACGACATCACCTGTTCGCGCTGTTCTGGCCTCAACAGTGCTCTACCACAAGTCCCAGTAACTTGAGACATGAACCTAGGTAGTGTAGCTCTGCGGCATTCCCCTGCTCCCTCATCAGTAGGTGGTATCTCACCCCGCCCAGGACTCTGACCTCTGCAGTAGTTGGACGCCCACGTCCTCGTCCTCTACCCCTAGCCCTCGGGTTCAACATTTTCAAAATTAAAGTGTAAACTGTAAATTTTTTGTGGTTTTTTTGTGTGTTTTTTTGTGTGTTTTTTTTTTAACAAAACAATCAGAAGAAATCACACAGCAACCACAAAAGATGATGATGATTGCTATGGCTAGTTTCTTACCTACACTGACAGCACACAACTGGATTTTGTGGTTTGCCTGTCACTTTAAGTTTTGAAAAAAAAAAAAAAAAAATCGGCAGACTGTGCCTAATTTAATCAAACCCCTAATAAATTGTCCCACTTAGGTGTTTGAGATGGATATGTGTGTCACTAAGAGCTAAATAGAACGTTCACAAGTCTCCCTGCAAATTCCTCACAATATGGTACTAGCTGCACTACTAGTGCCAGCAAGGCCAGCCACAAGAAAATCAACAAAATATATATATAACGCTATTGTAGCCCTAAGAAAGCCGGTTGGGTTCTTGTATGCCTAGTTTCTAACCTACACTGACAGCACACACAACTAAATTACGACGTAAGTGTCCACAGTTAACACTTTCTTTGTACACTAACCAAGATGTTTTGTTTGTTTGGGTAATAAACATGTTTGGAGAAATAATTTTACCCATATGGGGGGCATTTCTAGAAACGTACATAAAGTACCTAATTTTTCGGTACTTCAGATAAAATTTTATCTTGATGGAGGATGGGTATATGTTTCTTTACTATGCGTATGACATCTTGTTATTGGGAGCTATAGGTGATACTAAAAGTAAGCGGATGAGAGACTCTAGTATTGCTTTTTTGTCTATTAAATTTGGTGTATATCATCTTTTGTCTAGTTTTGTTATTAAAGGAAGAGGTGATATGGGTGAGAGAATTTCTATTGCAACACCTGGATTTTAATCTCTTTGTAATATGACTAACAGTATGATTGTACAGGTTATCATTAGAGCAGATACGTTTCGCTTGTATAAATTCCCCTTTGGGTAAATCATGCAACACATGTGGAGGGTTACATGATGTTGCAAAGAGAAGGGTGTTTCCTGATGTGGTTTTCTGAATTAATTAGTTTGTATGGACCCTGTATATTTATCCCATCCAAATTAATTCTGCATCCAAAAAAGGGATAGATGTGCTAGAATAGGAAAAAGTGATGTAGATTAAAATCATTGTGAGTTACAAATTCTATGTCTATGTAATGTAGGCAGAAAATGGATTATCTTTGTTGTAAATATAGAGTTCCTCGGACCAGGACATGAAAAAGTTGCCCAAAGTGGGGAAAAATTTTGAGCCCGGAGGACAATCTTGACATTGAAAAAAAAATACATGTTGTCAAACATAAAAAAATTATTGGTAAGTAAGAATAAAAATATATCTCCTATATATTCTCTAAGTTCAAAGGAAAAAATTACTGTATTTCTATAAAATGACATCACCGGTTATCCAGATATTGCTTCCAGAGATATACCCATCCTCCACCAAGATAAAAGAGTAGACATATACCTTGTTTCATTTATGTAAATATTTATTCAAAATTTATTCAATTCCCATTTCTTGAAAAAATTACTGTATTTCTGTAAATGACATCACCAGTTATCCAGATATTGCTTCCAGAGATATACTCATCCTCCACCAAGATAAAAGAGTAGACATATACCTTGTTACATTTATGTAAATATTTATTCAAAATGTATTCAATTCCCATTTCTTGTCTTCAGTTAAAATCTATCAATATAAATACTCACCTGAACTTTTTAAGTGATCATGTGGTTTACTTGGCTGCTTGTCAAAAGTGTAATATCCAATACTTGGCTGCACTATTCACAGTTTGAAAAAAAGAATTTCTGAACACATTACAGCTGCAACTAAACAATGGTCGGGAAGAAAGAGTTCCTCTTATGAAGACTGCCAATTAAGGCCACCATGTAGGCGTGTGGAGTTTTATAGCCATGGATGCTCCACTAGGGGGATTGTGGGAAAATATGCAAAGTTTTCCAGGATGGGAGAAGGAAAACCCCATTGTACTGCTGTACTGAAGAGACCCAATAAGGTTGCAAACAGCGCTGTCTACAGTTAGGAGTCTGTTCCTTCTGGAATAGATATATTAAAGCATCATGTCATGCTTGGTGTCAACGGAGTTGCCTTACAAGATAGCTAAAAGAGGTGTGGTTTTCCTTTTCCCATCCTGGAAAACGTTGCATATTTTCCCACAATCCCCCTAGTGGAGCATCCATGGCTGTAAGACTCCACAGGCCTACCTGGTGGCCTTAAATGGCAGTCTCCATAAGGAGAAGTCTTTCTTCCCAACCCTAGTCACAAGCCTCTCACCCAGCCAAACCTGTTCCCTACGGTGTACTGAGGAGACCCAATTGGGTGGAAACAGTGCTGTCTACAGTTAGGAGTCTGTTCCTTCTGGAATAGATATACTGGTTTGGTTTTAATCTCGCATCATGTCATAAGGCCTCTTGTAGGTAATACTTTATGTCAAGGGAGCTTCCGTACAAGGTAGCTAAAAGAGGCATGGTTTTCATTATCCCATCCTGGAAAACTTTGCATATTTTCCCGCAACTAAACAGGTACAGGTATCCTGCCCCTTATTGAGAGGTGATTGAACTAGGTTGTTACAATCCTGAGAAGCTTACTGGATATTAACACTCCAGACTAGATTTCCATGTGGTCTCAACTATAATACAGATCTAATGTTTCATTATTAACAAATTATGTTATTTATATTAGTATATTTAGTTTCATTTTTCTTTTTCAGTTCCGGAGGTATGCCCACATGTCACATGATCATTTCATTATTGTTTAAATACTCTGTTCAGTGTCATGCTTTTCAGGCTACGACTAAGAACCTGCTGGTTCAAAACACATCTGACATTGACACACATAATGGATGTCTAATAATGTTTTTTAATTTTTGTTTTTCTTAATAAATTGTATTTTTAACCATTATCTTCTGATAAGATTGGAACCTGGACTCACCTACTTTTTTTGCTTGGATTGTTTGCTGGTTTCCCAACCCAGATGTCAGTGCATCCTCATTTCTTTATGGAGGTGAACTGAACAGAAAAAAAATTTTCTTTGCATTTTCATATTATTATGCCCCACTGATGGTCTTGAGGAGAAAAATTATGATTGTTTATTTAAAACATTTTATTACTTTTATATTGTAATGTATTATTGCTTAAACCTCTTGGCCCTTTTTCATTTTTGTGATTCCGTTTTTTACTCTCCACAAAATTCATAAATGTTTCCATTTACAGAGCTGTATGAGGGATTGTTTTCTGTGTTACAAATTGTACTTTCTAGTGATGTTATTTATTGTTTTAATAGAGTTTTAAAAATTAAACCTTTAGAATGCAAAAAGAATGTCTTCATTTTGCCAGCATACAGACCTGTGTATGGTCTTATTTTTCGAAGGAGGATATAATGTTCATTGCTGCCATTTTGCATACTGTACAACCTTCTGATTATGGTGAAATGGTGAAAAGATGGCAGTTTGGGTGCTATTTTCCATTATGGTGTGCACTCTTAGAAATAACGATTTTTAAATTTTGATAGATCAAGACTTTTTGAACATGTGATAACTAACCTTTTTTATGATCTGTATTTGGTTACTAAGGGGTTATCCTGACATCAAGCCTCTAGTTAGGTTTCTGTAGATGGCAGAACCAGGGGCCACTGTGACTAGGTAAACAAGGGGCATACTGAAAACTAAAGGAAATAGTGTGAAGGAAGTATACTAGGCCCATGTCAAAGGATCTTTATATTTGTACATAACATGTCCCTTTTTAAATACTGTCTACCCAAAGGTTCCGGTATCATAAACATCTTGGACTCTCTTTAGTGTAAAAAAAGTGGTACTGTACTTCTTATGGTTTTGTGATGAGTCAGTTTTTGCACTATTACACTCCTTTTTCTATCTTAGTGATAGGACTCAATCCTTTTCTGTTCAAATAGCATCAAACCATTTTTAAAATATATTGACCATTTCTCTGTTGGTACCATGGTCTAACCCTCAAATGCTGAAGCAACAAAAATTCATGTAGCCCAACCGGTGGAAGTCATTGCTTTTTAAGCAGTACAAACATTTTCCAATAATGATGCATCCCAACATAATAAGCAACAGAAGAAAATGTCCTATATATTAGCAGATATCTGCATCTATAAAAAAAACATGATCATTTCCAAATGATTCTGAACAGTTTTTATTAGTTTAATTATTATTGTACCTGAAAGTAGTGAACAGTAGTGAGTTTCTTAATGAATAACGGGCATGCCTTTAAGTATGTCAGTGGATGTGTCTTTCAAAATAGGCCGACATATAACGTTTGTTACTTAGAGTGAGACATTTAGAAGATTTAAAAGGCAAATCTCCTAACTAAAATGAATGAACATCAATCTTATGTAATATGATCTGATATCATCTTACTTTGAAAAGAAATAGAAGCCCTCAAGAAACTTAGATAAAATATCTTTACCAAAGGAAATATTACAGACAACATTACAAACTGCTGATCATGTTAGAGATATGTGGTGTGGTATTGCAAGCAGAATAGTATAAAGGTTTACAAAGAATCAGATGAAGAAGAATAGGATATTAAGTAGAGTGCTCTGTAGGGGGTGTCTGCTTTATAAGAGTAGAAGTGAAGATAAGGAAAGAGCATATTTATGCAATTATTGGTTCTAAAGTGAAAAAATGAACTAAAATATTTCTGACCATTATCTAAGAGAAATACTAATCCATTATTCTAATGGCGATATAAAACCACTGCTGGAAGGTCCCTTTTAGAGGTGTTTTAAAGTCTTTACAAGGGAGACAATAAAAATATTGTCTAAAATATATACATTTTCATAATTAAAGTTCAAATTTTAAGATTGAAACAAAGTAAATGAATATAACTACTAAGTAGTAAGAAGAAAGAAATAATAGATAGACAGACAATCCATCAAACTCAGTGCTGTGGAAAACGCACCTTTACCTAAATAGCTTAAAATCAAACATGGCATGACTTTGAAAAATAGGGAAATAACGTTTCAAGTTTCTTAGTTTCTTTGCTCTCTCAGTAGACCTCACTCTTTACCAGCACCCTAGTAGTTCCATACCATTACATTTTCTCCAACATGGGTGCTAGAAAGCATTGAGCACTCCGCCAGTGTCCTTTGATGATGACTCTGATGCACTTATCCTCTTGTGCAAATGCACATCAGGGTGTTCTCCTCCTTTTCTATCTACTTGTTCTTTTTCTCTTAAGAAATATGTACAGCCCTTTTCATAAAATCTTTAGAGGGAACCAAACCCATGAAGTAACCTTCGCAAAAAATGTATGCACTACATTACATTGCTGAGAATGTGGTAACACAATTTAAAAATTTCATCTAATATGAAATAACAGGTGGATACGCATCTAGTCTAGCTTGTACAAGAATCAATAGTATGCATGTTTTTAGACATAGATAGTATATATTATAAGGCCATCGAATTAAGGCTCCCTCGATGAGCCTCTGCACAGTGTCAGGACCATGACACATGCAGCACAATGAAGCTTTATATATATAAAAAAAAGGGTCACTGTATATATTTATATTAATGAGGAAGGCTCCATGTATGAAAAATGAAAAAAGTATTGAATGTATGAATGTATGCATTTTGATTTATTTGGAATACTGTATATAAGCATGCATTGAGCACTATACTGAAGAGTGGGATTCTGGTGCTAAACATCTGCATGGTGCCTAGTTCTGGTGCTCAACTTGTTTTTGATGTTTTATTTACTGAGCTTGGTTTTTTTTTGATGTACCGTAACTATGTGCTAAGCTTGGTTCTAGAAAGCAGAACTCTGCTGATGTATATGCACATGGAACCCAGTTGTGGTGCTGTATTTATGTACTGAGCTTGTTTATGATCCCATATTTCTGTTGGAGCCTGTTTGTATTTCTGTTTAGAGCTATTTAAAATCTGTTGCCATATTTCCATTTGGGAGAGTAACTGTATATACAAACTCAGGGGGATGGTCCTGCTAATAAAATAATTTAAGGGGTGCACTGTATACCGTATTTTTTGCCCTATAGGGCGCACCGGACTATAAGGCGCATTAGTCCGATGCGCCTTATATATGTAATAATTACATATATAAGGCGCATCGGACTATAAGGCGCGGGGTCCGGCGGCCGGGGGCGTGGCGGAGGTCCGGGGGCGTGGCGGAGACCCGACGTGACGCGGCGACGGGACGCGGCGACGAGACGCGACGCCGAGACGCGACGGGGAACGCGGGGAAGGTGAGCGGGGAAGGTGAGGGGGAGGTGGAGGAGGGCAGTGGACCATACTTACATAGGTCCCCGCTACCGGACACAGCAGATCTCCCGCTGGAGATCTCCGGTAGCGGGGACCTATGTAAGTATGGTCCGCTGCCCTGTGCCCAGCGCCATACATAGAACGCACCGGACTATAAGGCGCACTTTGGATTTCCACGGAAATCCAATGCTTTTAAGTGCGCCTTATAGTCCGGAAAATACGGTATAATACAATCAAATTAGGAGCACTGTTTTCATTTATTTGGGGGGGCTGTCAGAATAATGACAATAAACATAAAAATTATACTAATATTAAAAATATAATTCTACACAGAATATATAATTGTTTACATTAGTGTAGAGAGGAAACTCCTATGCCCATAAGTTCAAACCTTTATTGGGCCCCCATTCAAGATTTATCATGTGAATCTTCCTATGACATATGAATTTGTTGGCTAAAATTATGTTCATAAAATATCTGTTAAAATAAAGTGGTCAACTCCATCAGTGAAACTGGAAGCACGGTAACTAGTAAGTGACCATAAAGCTGTGAAAAACATACAATAGCTAGATATGTGAGGTAAGCCTTAACCCACTTTAGCCTATGGTAAGATAATGGCAGCTGTTGGCCTTTCCTTGAGACAATTATACTTATTAGTTTCTGTAGCTTTTGTAAGTAATTTCTGGACACTGCCATAGGAATATTGCTAAAGACGTTAACAATGTTATGCAACACCATCATTTTGATGAAGGCAATCCTTCCTACCCAGGAAAAATGTAGCAAGTGTTTCTACTTGAGATAACATAGGGGTATAATTCAGATGGTGCTGTTTAGAATCACTTGACATCGCACTGGTATGAAGTTTCAGAGCTTGCTGAGAAATGCTGTGAAGGCCTGGGAGATTCCGCAGGTTTAACGAGGGAAGGTGTGTCCCACATGCTGCCAGTGCCATTTTGTGGTCTTGTGTGGGGGAACAATGCCATGAGCTTTGCCGGTCCTCCTCATTTTTTGGCTTGCCCATGGTGAACAGTGATTGTGGCACAGCCTATATATCTGTGTGGGTTAAGATTTCTCACCCAGTTTGCTGATAATAGCCACATTCTGTTTACACGGAGCAGCGAGAGATATGCAACCTACTCCATAGGCTTCCGGCCATGCACCTATGCACTTAGACCTCCTATTGTGCAAACACCCAAGGGTGGGCCAGAAAAAGAATTGTATATAAAATGTAAAAATTCATCTTACCCCCTCTCCCAGAAATGCTTATAAGAATACATAAACAAAGAAAACAAATAAATATGCTAGGTATACTAGCCCAAAATCCCAAAATGTCCAATCTATGAAAATAGAAAAATAATTATCCCTTACAATGAAAGCTGTAAGTTAAAAAAAAACATCCACGTCTGCTTTTTTGCCATTTCATAAATTTCATAAAAAATTTAATAATAAAAATTCTTTATACATAGTTTTTTTATTAACAGTAATAACACAAAACTATAAATTTTGTATCTTCGTAATTATATTGAACCAAATAATAAAGGGAATATGTCACCTGGACTGAACAGTCAAATTCATAAAAACAAAGCACATTAGAAAATGTTGAATTGGATTTTTTTTGCAGCTCCAGTATATTACATGTAATATTAAATGGTTCCATAAAAAGGAAGCAGTTCCCGTAATAAAGTCACTTCTAAGGGATAACATTATACTAGTACCTCTAAATCTGAGATCCAGAATCCACATGAAGCTTCTCTCCTGCATTCGGCTTTCTGCATAATTTTTCCAGAAAGTTTCCCAGATGAAGATAATGGGGGTCATTTAGCATACGGCGTATGATAGCCCCGCCGCTGCTCTCGCGTAGCCCAATACATGAAGAGGCTTCGGCCTGTTTATGTATCCAGCAGGGTACTGTGCAGCATCTACCATGCCTGGAGCAGAAATAAACCCAGCCGGCGACTTTTCACATGTGGCTGCAGCGAGTGCGCAGGTGTAGGGACAGTAACGTCTTCACCGGCCCACTCCCGGTCAGCCACGCCCCCCCCCCTTCACGCCCTGCTGGTGTGAAGGTGGCAGTTTCTGGAAAATCATCACTGGTGAGAGCAATAAGTTAGCATTCGCGATTATTTCAGGGCTTCTACACCACTGACGTGACACAGAGGCCCTGATAAATAATTGGGGCCCCCCAATGTATAGGCTTTGTACTATATACACTGGATACACAAAATCCTGCCCTAACTGACATTTTTGGTTGGATTGGTGGTTACAATTCTGATGCATTTTTTTGTATTAATGCAAAACCAGCAGGTCACAATGATATAGTCCCACACAGCTTACACATGACTGCTGGAAGCTGAAAGAATGTGGCAATTTTGGAGGTTTTAACTTTCTTACATTCGTATCATCTGGGTGCATAACATTTTTTTTTGTCTATTAAAGGGGTATTCTCGTCTGGGCATTCACATTCAGTTTGATAAATCTGCCATATATAAACATTTCTTCAATTAGATGTTATTAAAAAAAATGTTCCTGTGTGAAGATAATTTCTCATAAATGTAGTGATATGGTCCCTTAGAAACGACATGGCTTCCTCGGATACGGCCACGTCTGCTGGAGGGATTGCACAAAGAAACAAATTGTTTTTGTATATGAAATGTCCGGGATTTACTACATGACCCACAGCCGTCCTGTGGTAATGATTGCGAAGCCAGGAGGTCAGACAGGACTCAATAGCTCATGTCTGGCCACCGCTGCCAGAGTGTGACGTGGTCGTAACTGAGGAAGCCATCTCGTTTCTAAGGGACAGAATGACTACATTTATGAGAAATTATCTTCACACAGGAACATTTTTTGTAATAACATCCAATTGAAGAAATGTTTATAAATGGAAGATTAGTGAAACTGAATGTGAATGCCCAGACGAGAATCCCCCTTTAAGTTGAGTAAGGACTTGATTTTTTTTGTCTATTAAGTTGAGTAAGGACTTGTTTTTGTGGGGCAAATTGAACATTTTAGTGGTATAATTTTGGAGCTGATATGACTATTTAAACACTTTTTGTATTTCTTAGGGGGTTTTTTTATTGTGTTCACCGTGCCGATTCTGTAATGATTCATTTATATTATGTGTTGAAAAAGATGTGGCAATATGAAATATGTGGAGTGTTCTTACTGTATTAACTTTTTTATATTATATTTTGTCTTCATAGGTATTTGGAGGAGGCATTTGGATGTTTTAATTCATTTTATTATTTTATTTATTTTATTGTTGAATGTACCTTTTTTTACATCCACTATGAAACTTGAACCTGCGATCTTCAGACTTGTTCAGACTAATACACTGCAATACTGATCTTACAATACATGCTAAATGTTAGATCCTGCCACGAGCATTTACAGGTGGCTGTCTGTTCATCAGACCCTCGGACTGCCATGGAGATATCCCCTGAAGGCAGGCAATCATGTTGGGGGGGGGGAGGGAGGTTCTGGTCCATCATTCCTTATGTGGCTGGATTACGAGAATCAATCCTTAATTGTTGTCCGTTTTCCAAGGATTACCGACATTCTGGCAGTTTATTCTCACACTATGCACGATAACAAAATGGCTTATTCAAGACAAATAAAGTAGCTGGTTTTGCACTCTCATGAGAAATTTATTGTTCTCATACATCAGTGTGGGATGGATTGTCTTAATTGACCATATGTCCCCTCACTAACTGTGTTAGAGAGGCTAAATGGCTGAGCTAGTGGTTTTGAAGTCAACCGGCCTAAGGCAATCCATTAGGAGCCTTACCCAAAGTGAAACAGAGATGTTTATTGTTTTATGAATACAGCATTATACACATTTCTAGTTTTAGCAATGCATGGAATCACAGAATCCCCTGTACCTGCAGGCTTCCATTAGGAAAATAGACAACATCTCATGAATTTTCTGTCCTGCCATGACCTATCTTAGAAACGCTATAATGAAGTTGCCTGTGGTCTTCTAAATCCAACGCTTTCCTTCCAAATTGCATAAATTGTAGTAGCCACAATCATTAGTAATAATATACATCCCTTTATTACTAAAATAATTTGTCGCAATCAGTTATGTTAATACATGTAAATGAAAAGGATTTACCCAAATATATTTTTTCTATCAAGGGGTAGCACCAACATGTTTTTGAACATTATTTCGGTGATACTTCTTTTGTGATGTTACAAGCTGTGACCATCATCTGTCATTGTGTGCAAGTACCGTATGTCAGACGTAAAATACATAAATATAGGTTGATTGCATATTATAGGATTTAGACCGTTGTGAACATTGAGCATTACAATATAAAAACTTTCCTGTTAATCACAAAGTTTCTTACTGGAAACTTTTTTTGCTGCCGTAGATTTTTTTCTGTATGATATCAGCATAGATAATTCACCAACATCCGTAAAACCCCATTATGAACTCTAGAATAAAGTCATGGTGTCTGTGTGCTGTCCGGAGCTCTGTAATGAATGTCTCCATGATGTCAGGGAGCCAGGTAGAAGGGGGAAGGAGGTCAGCTCCAACCATCACAGTGTATTCAGGACTAATTGAATTACTAGATTAGCTAATGCATGATCCATTAGGAGTGGAATACAGCCATTCTCCGAGGACCATATGTGTTGCCACAAAGGGCATGAAAACCTTATAATGGAGATCCAGGGAATTGTACATTAAACATATTAGAATTATTTCATTTTCTAAGAGTATAGCAAGAATTGTGTTTCTTGTGCTCTTCCTATAAAGGCTTTTATGACTAACACTCATCGTAATTTAAACTTCATTGCACAATAATGATCTTCACTTATAAATAATAACAGTAAAGTGGATTCTGAAAAGTTTAGTTGAAACTATGGTTATCTCATCCATGTGTAAGTGTGGGAATATGTTTAAAGAACACCTAAAATCAAATGTAAAGTCATAGAATAACTGATCACAAAAATACAATGTTTTATTATTGCTTTCTCATACACCATTAAGGCATTAATGTCAGTGTTGATCTCCCTCGTTGATTTACATGGTAGTTCCCTTAAAGTGATGAGAAAATAAGAAAGCGAAGCACAAAGCTGAAGGGCAGGATGATGTGGGTCACTACACGGGTCATAGATGGTAAGCATTTATTCTGATCCTTACACAGGAAGAGGTCATGGTGGCTGAGTCTGAACAGATTGTAACAAAGCATGTGTCATAGTAGACAGAGATCAAGCTGAAACCCCTTCCTTATACAGAACTATTACATGTACCTTATTGATCAGCTAGAAAGCAATGAACAGAAACACATACTGCAAACTATCCGATGTTACATTACTACCACATTACTACATTGAGAACCTGTTTGTAAATTGTTGTGACTTCTGACATATGAACACTTTTCTTGAGGACACCTTACTGCTCTCTTATACTGCCACAGACATGCCTGTAAATATTTCAATATCTTTTTATAATATCAAATTTATGTTTAGCAATATAATAAAGGGAGCCACAAGCTTACCACTGATTAGAAGTAGGTTTCAAAAGGAAATTTCACAGCAGCACACAGAATTATCTCTGTGCTTTCGAGATATTCAGCACAGAGTAGTCAGTGGAGGAGCAGGGAGGGGGGAAAGAAGGGCTCCATTGGGGCGTTTCACAGCAAGAGCCCCCCACAGCCCGAGGGTTTCCAATCAGGCCCGTGTAAGCCTCTGAAACTCATTTGAATAAAAATAAAAGTTCTTTTTAAAAATCCTGTAGAAGAGCAATGGTCCTAATAAACATACTTCTATCCAACAGCATCAAAAGTGATGTTCTTCTTTACAGGTCCAAAGTACAAGTATAGAGATTTATCTATCTATATATACGAGTGCAGTGGTGGCTAATCTATGGCACAGATGCTAAAGGTGCCACTCAAAGCCCTCTCTGTGGGCACCCAACCCATCACCGCAGCACAGAGTTCACCAGGCAGGACTCAAGGCCTTTTCCTGCAGTCCCAGGCCACCCAGGATGTGATCAGTGATATTTTAGAAGTAGGTTTCAAAAGGACCTGGATCAAGAAGGTGTGGACAGGGCTGGATTATCATTGGAGCTCCTGCTCTGGGCCCCAGGAGGGAAGCTACATTAATAATCTGAGTTCTTCTTATTCATTCTCGACTAAACTACTGTAACTGTAACTCTAATCAGTCTTCCACTCACTAACCTCTCTCCTCTACAATCTATTCTTAATGCAGCAGCCAGGCTGGTCTTTCAGACCAAGCACTACACGGATGCCTTAAGTTTATGCCAATCACTGCACTTGCTGCCTGTCTTCTTCAATATTCCCTTTAATGTAATAACCCTCACCCACAAAGCTCTACATAATGCTGCACCTCCCTACTTCTCCTTTCTTATCTCAGTCTATCGCCTAACCCATGCTCTTCAATCTGTCAGTGATATTAGATTAATCTCTACCTTAATTCAAACCTCTCATGCACGTCTCCAGGACTTCTCCGGAGTTGCACCAATTCTCTGGAATGCCCTTCCCTGGACTCTCAGACTAATACCCACCCTCCAAAGCTTAAAACATGCTCTTAAAACCCATCTCTTTAGGCAAGCCTATCATACTCGCTAACTGCATGAAATGTCAACTCTCCCTTTACTAATCCATCCTATGTCCTATCTCCCCTCTGTTATCTGGCAAACACCAGATATATACCAAGTTCCAGGCTTCTCTGCATTCACTTTCACCTTGGACCTTGTAAATAAGAATTATTATTCTACTGTATTGGTGTCCTGAGAACACAAATTGGATTGAAAACTGTGACAAAGCATGGAGAAATAAGTTACTGCTTAATTTGTTATTTTGGCACTCTGTGAAAAATAATTGGATTTTTGTTGTAGTTTAGGCACTCGATCTCTAAAAGGTTCACCATCACTGTCCTAGTGCCTTACTTCTACAACAACTGATACACTGTGCTTTGCCTTTTTATTTCCAAATGATACAAATTGTTTAAACCCTATGCCATTGGGTTGCAGTTATAACAATCATGTTAACCAGGTTTCTACCTTATGGTGAGTAGTCCCTGTATTAATTTCTAATTTCAGGGGATAATTAGTATATTCTATAGGATCAAGGTTTACCAACAATAGAATAATGAGAGATTAAATGATGTATACAAATTGTGCATAATGTAATAATATTGTATTATTGCAACTAACCTGCCTTTACCCACGATAGAACTTCAGTGCAAGAGATTTAGTTTATTACTTTATTTTCTTTTATCTATTACATTTGCTACAAACAGAAATTACTTACTAGCAGGATCCCAGGAAGCAGTTGATGGCTTGAAGAAATGTCTATTATATTACGGTACTAAGAATGATAAATTAATTTATGGAGGTAATAGTCACATTTAGATTGCATCCATTGGGATCAATGAATTAGGAGCCCGATAATCACATTTAGCCCTCATTCATCAGTAGTATAATAGTTCAGCTGTCTCTTGTATGCTCAGTCTGCAAATCATCATACTAGGACTGTATATGTGTGGAGACTTCATATTTTTTGTTGGGGTGAGGGCTTGAGTTTCCATGTTGTGCCCATTAAATTAACCACCAAGATGAACATTTAAAGTAAATGACATGGGTACCTTGTGACCCATATGCCATGTCCCAGCCCCTTCCTATGTCCCCTGCCGGATCTTTGTGCTTCCATGCCTGAGAGAAAGCTGTATTCCAAGCCCTTTGCGATTATCCTGATTTCCCATTGTGGCCTCATTTCCGTTCCTGACGCTTATATTGAGATTTCCCGTTGTGACCCTTGATTCTGTGTCTGACTTCGCTCCTCTGCTGCAAGCCCTGACCTTCATCTTTGACTTTGACTTTGATCCCGTGCTGCCTGTCCTGACCTCCTGCCTGTCCCCGACTATGATTCTGCTCTATGACTCTGTAATCCGCTTTGGCCACCACTGCAAGAAAAGTCATGCCTGTGGAGCGACCTGGTGGTATCTCACCCCAGCAAGACCAACTCGCTTTGCGGCGGGCTCTGGGGAAAACAAGGTGTCACTTAGACTCCACTCCCAGGTGTCGACTTACGCCATCACCCACGCTGATTCAGTAGGTCCACTATCCCTGATCCTGACATTGCTGTTCCTGTTCTCCTGTGGTGCTGCCTGTCACCACTGGCTTCTAATACAAACAAAAGCTGGCAGTGACAGTTGGAGTTGCGGAGCAATGGGAGCAGAAAGAGAGGAGAGTTATTTTTTAATTTTAAGGACCTTCCTAGCCATATATTTAAAAATACTTAATCCCGGACAACTCCTTTAATAAAATGAAGTCACTAGAGTTATTTCAACTACCAGGGTACCAGGTATGTTTTTTTCTTTCCTTCTAGTCCCCTACATGTTTTAACTCCTTGAGTTAAAGGAGTTGTCCTCAAAATTATACTTATCCTCTGTTTACAGGGTCTGATTGAAGGGATCTGACTGCTACTGTACTGCATAAAAAACCTGAAGTTGTAAACGGCGAATACTTTATTTCTTGGATTTCTGCTAAACCCATGTAATGAGTGTAATTAATGTTGTTAATCTAACATGATTGAATTATTGTGATCAAGCAATGTACGCTCTAGCAAATCCCTCAGTCAATCAATATGCTGGATCTCCCAGTGCTCAGATCAGGAATACCCACTAGGCATGTTTGCTGCATATGATGGGCATAGGGTGGATTCAGAAATCCCAGACATTTAGTTTGATGGCAGTGTACCATGAAATGCAATAGTGGTTTAATATACTAGAACTTAAGATAGACGCTGGCTGGGGACCTTGCCTGGCCTTCTCCATTTAGATTAATGACATTGAAAACACAAGGTCACAGGAGTTTTAGCCATGAGCCAGCTTAGAGATTCGACACAGGGTAGGAATGAGCTTTCTGTGTCGTATCTGAACAAATGGCAACAATAAAATAATTAATCTACATTTCTTCTTGACATGACAGTACAAGGCAAGGGAATTTGAAATCTATAAGTCAATACTGCTATAGTTAAATGAGAATTACAAATTAATTTCTAGGAGAAATGTACACACACAATGACGAATGCCAGACTGGTCTACGCTAAACTAGATCATATTTTAATTACAATTTCTCTGCCTTTTGTTAATGTTTAACACAAATCTATTGGGGAAAACAAATGTTTGTGTATTTTAGGTAATTTGCTTTATGGTAAATCATAAGAGAATAGTTGGACACAGAGTAGGATATAATATCATGTTATTATTAAATGGCCTAATGGTATATTTTTCAGAAAAGAACTTCAAAGGTCTCTGAAGACATTGGAGAACATTTATCAAACTTGCCATAGAAATCAGCATTCATGTGCTGGCAGACATGGAATAAATGTATCAAAATAGCATTATACATTTTGCACCATTAGCTAGAAAAGTATACTTTTCATACATATTTTTCTTCAGTTAATGAATTCAGTCTATGGGACTCCTCCCATTTCAAGTGCTATTTTAGGTGTAAACAGTATAAATAGTATAGATCTACAACTCATGATGCATTTTGCTTATTGTTTTTTTTCACAATTTCTGAAGAATTCTAGGACATGCTGCTAGTAAGCATTATTGAGTAGCATGGTACGAAGCAACATTTTTTGTAAGTATACAACAGTGATGGCGAACCTTTTAGAGGCCGAGTGCCCAAACTACAACAAAGACCCGCTTATTTATCGCAAAGTGCCAACACAGAAATGTAATTTGTGATTTATACTCTCTTCTCTGTCACAGCTTTTATTGACATCAATAAAGGGGACATCAATAAAGCAGAAAATAGTCCCAGGTAGCGCTGTCACTTTAAAATAGCTCTGTGCACAGCAAGTCCTGGGCTGTCTGGGACTGCAGGAAGGTACCTGGAGTCATCTCTGGTGATGGCCTGAGTGCCCACAGAAAGGGCTCCGAGTGCCACCTCTGGCACCAGTGCCATAGGTTAGCCAT
Organism: Engystomops pustulosus; assembly: GCF_040894005.1. Lineage (NCBI taxonomy): Eukaryota > Metazoa > Chordata > Amphibia > Anura > Leptodactylidae > Engystomops > Engystomops pustulosus. Next base: position 131,917,179 of record NC_092414.1, read on the forward strand.
CACTGGTATACAATATGGTTGCAATAATTTATAAAGATTTTATCTGATATTGCCCAGCACATAAATGCATCAAGTTTTAGGATTACCAGCCTGTTTAGAATTTTCTTGACAAAAAATGTGAAATATTTCTAATATTATCTAATATTTCTAATATTTCTAATTTATCTGATACTAAGATGATGCACAAGCACTTTACATATACAAACAAGAAATTACAGAGCAATAAAATGGTCAGATTAAACAATAGGAATGAGGGCCTTGTTCTCAAGAGCTTAAAATCTATGAGTAAGAAGGAATGATACAGGAGGTAATTGTGCTTATACAATGGCCCAGTAATTCTGCATAAGGTATCAGTATAAATAATAATAAATACTCGACTCAATAAGTTTTTGTGGTAAAATGAGGTACCATGGCTTGTACAGTAAATAAATAATGCTACATTAGCCACTGGGCAAAAAATATTTAGTTTGGATCTACAATTATAAAATATACAATTTCGACTTACATACAAATTCGACTTAAGAACAAACCTATGGACCCTATCTTGTATGTAACCCAGGGACTGCCTGTATACATATGTGATCTTGAACTCCATTTAGTTTGCAATGAGAGGAGGCAATGGGCCCCACGTCGGCAGCAGTGCGATGGAAACAAAAAAGAAACAATGTTCTCCAGCACTTCCATAGAAAAAAGTAAAAACTTAGCTTTTATTGAAGCATGTTAAAAATGGGGTGTACATCATCACTAAGAGCCGCATGTAACGGTTTGAAAAACATAGAACTGTCTGTATTTTTGCATGTGGATGCATACCACATTTGTAACATGCTTCAATAAAAGCTAAGTTTTTACCATTTTTGTATGGAAGTGCTGGAGAACATTATTTCTTTTTTGTAACTGGATAGAAGATCCCTGTTTTTACAGACTGTATGTGAATTCATGGATCACTCACATCCCTACCAAGTCTCAAGGTATAAAACTATTAGGTACTCCAGCGTCTGTAGGTATCTTGGCTACATTACTCTATGGTTCATATCTAAGAATCCCAGTGACGTGAAACTGAAGAGTGGTTAACTGGAGGATTTAGAAATGTGCCCAATGATTGCACAATGTTCAAAGTGGCACCAAATTATAGGATTTTTCAGAGCTAATGAAAATGACAGCCAAGCAGTCGGGCATTTCTTCTACCTCCAGCTGTAATGGGGCAGTGTCAGCACAGAATCCTGCTGGCTTGATGTGCCTATCTGCAGTATGGAATCATTTGTGTTCATTTACTTTTATAGAACATCCAGAGATATGAACTAACTGATAAAGGTAGGAAATAGAGTCCTTGGAGAAAAGATGTGTGATATAAAGAATTACTTGAGGTATGTAAGATGTATATAACATCCCAACTAATGACTTGATTAAGGGGTTTTACTTCAAATGCTCGGCTTCAAATTTCAAAATGCTTGATTTGCAAATTTAAGTATCAAGTCATTATCAATGACTGTTTATCTCCTTATAGGCTATTTTTGGGATAAAATACTATTTTGTGAACGTAACCTAGATATATGTTTTTTTATACCTATGTTACCATTTACCAATTAGTTGAAAGCATAACTAAATCTTACAATCAAAAGATTGTATATAAAATGGTGTCATTAGACACTTAATTACTAGAGATCAATGGAGTACAGAGAGGAAAAGCTGATTAGATAAGGAAGAAAGGCAGAGGAAAAAGAAGGACACGGAACATGTTTATTTAATAAATTACATTGCCGAGTTTACTATTATCGTCCGCACTATTGATTTATAAAATTTATAAAAGTTTAGATGTGTTTTATCCATCTTGCTTTTGCCTATTATAATTAACACATAGCTCTTTTCACTCATTTGTCTAAAACAGCAAATACTATTCTTGATATAAATAGGGCTTTCCAGTCTACAAAATATTAATATTTTTGTGGAAAAAGTTCTCGTTGTCAGATAACAGGGACTCAAACATCAAGCCCCATCCCACACATAAAGATCAGTTGTTCTTAGGAACACACAGAATGGAACGGGAAGCTGATAGTTATACTATACAATGTAGTGGTCATGCCAGGTTACTGCATGTCACATTACATTCATTTGAATGGGAAATAAGCTAAAGTGACTTGGTTCAACTATTACACTTAGAATGGGGCAGTAAAAAGCACATGATCAAAAAGCACATTGCAAAAGCTATGATCATTATTGGTTGCATGGTGTGTTGTAATGATTATGATTTCCATATGGTATTAGCTATTACTCTTAAATCTTGCACATCAGGTCTATATGATAACATTCACTTTAAGGTTCTCTTTTAGAGGGCTGTTATCAGGTCACCTTTTTGTCATTGCTTTTCTGCCCACATCTCAACAATGATGTCTCTTTAAAAAACAACATTGACTTCCTACCCTTTATTGACTATGGATCAATACAGGATTTTTCTATTAAGTTCTATCCCAGAAAGGCAAGTCAATCAGTGTGGTGAACGGCTGACATGGGCAGCTGTAATCACTGTTGAGCCGTTTGTTATGATTATCACTTGTGAACAGACAAGGACATCATTGATTCCTTGTGTCCTATTACTGAGCTTGTTGTCCCTGATATAAAGGGGCTACTATTAGCATAGTGTACAACGTCTCTTTGAGACACCAAGGCGAGACAGAGAGGAGACAGTGGCTGGACCCATAATGTGGTTATTAATTCATTCATTAATAAACTATTTTACAACATAGTAGAGCATCTTGCTATTGATTTAATATCCATCATGAGGTATTTAGCTTCAATAGTGCATGTGGCATTTCAATGGCTTGCTTAATTTGGCTAAAAATCTAATAATAGGATCGTAATAGCAACAGAAGTGAATGCAGAAAAAAATCCTTGAAAGTAGCTTTTGAGCATTTAAAAATGTATCTCCAAGGGATACACAAGATGTATGTAATGGACGTCAATTAAAAAGCATTTGCAATTATTGGATACACTTAGGTAAAGGAGTTTAGTTTATAATATTGATTAATAAAGTTTTTTTCTTTTCAAAAATGTGTGAGACAAATCTCATTTAACAGATTGGGGCATATTTATCATATGCTCGTGCAGCAGCGTATCATAGCCCCACCGCTGCATTTTCACAGCACAATACATCAAGAGGCGAAAGCAGAGCCTGGCGTAGAAAAAAACACAGCCGGCGACTTTTCACATATGAAAAGTCGCCGGCGGCAGTGAGTGCGCCGGTGCGGGGACAGTGGCGGATTGGGGCAAATAATCACAAGTGGCGTGAAGTTGGCAGTTTGGGGCAAATAATAATCACAAGTGCTAGCAATAACCTAGCATTTGATAAATGATAAATGTCTTTAAGGTTAGGATCAGGATTAAACATTACATTCATTACTTGCTAATAATTTGTCATGTAACCCCAACCTTCTGCTATAACTGTACTTATACAGGTTTAGTCCCTGCTCTATTTTTGCATCACCAAGACCAATTTCTGCTTTTAGACATTGATACATAAGACATCTGACAAAAGTGAGTAAACCCCTCACATTTTCAGAAATATTTTACTATATCTTTTCATGGAACACTTGATATGACACTTATATACAATGTAAATTAGTCATTATGCAGCTTGTATAACAGTGAGAATTTGGTGTGCCCTCAAAATGACTCAATACTGTGTCTAAACCTCTGTCAACAAAAGAAAGTACACCCCATTTAAAATGGCCAAATTTCAAATGAATCTGTAACTGAAATACTGGGGAAGATTTATCAAGCTGTCTGAAAGTCAGAATATTTCTAGTTGCCCATGGAAACCAATCACAGCTCCCCTTTAAAATATTCATGAGCACTGGTAAAAGGAAAGCTGAGCTGTGATTGGTTGCCATGGGCAACTAGAAATATTCTGACTTTCAGACACCTTGATAAATCTGCCCCAATGAGTTCATACCTAAACCACTTAACCACCTTAATGACTTGCCAACCCATGCAGTACTCACAAACAGAGCTGAGGCCAGAATCTGTGGGTGTTAGCTATAGATCAGAGCTGACACCCTGCTATTAACCCCTTACACACCACGGTCATGCATAACTGCAGTGTGTATCAGGCTTCAGATGAGGATTGGTACCCCCCTGCGCAGCTTACCCCCGTACGCTGCATGATCTCTTCTGGAAGTCGGGCCCTGCCTCTTGGCAGGATCCAGCTGTAATCTACTGAGCATGAGCAGTGCAATACATTTGTATTACACTGTGTTAGCTCATTATGAGCTAGAAAAAGAGACCACTATTGGACATGCTTGATGAATGCCATGAAAAAGGGAAAACTTAAAAATCCAACATCAAATCCCTTCACTAAAAACTGATCAGAAAAAGTTGTGCGCCAAAATGATACCACTAAAAAGAACAACTCATCAATGAAAATAATAAGCTCAACCAGCTCTGTCCATCGAAAAAATACTAAAGGTATGCCTTATACTAAAACAAATGAGACCAGTAAAATTGTGGTATCACTAATGATCCATAGAATAAAGAGAACATATTATTTTAATGGTATGACATTTTTCTAAAACCAGCATTGATGATTTTCTTTTCCTTCATACATTCAAGAGTTAATAAAATCTAATAAATGAGCTAAAGACTCACTAATAGTCGTAGTATCATAGTTTATATGGTTGAAAAAAGACACTTGTCCATTAAGTTCAACCAAGGAAGGGAAGGGATTGGATGAGGATGGGATTTAGGGGAAACAATTCTATATAACATTACCATCAATGTTATTTAGGTGTTAAAAGGCATCTAGACCCTTCTTGCAGCTCTCTGCTGTCCCTGCTGTGACCAGCACCTGAGGCAGGCTATTCCACAGATTGACAGTTCTCATAGTAAAAAAAGGCCTGTCGCCTCTGGTGATTAAACCTTGATTTCTCCAAATGGAGACAGTTCCCCCTCGTTTTTTGATTTGAATTAATCTGAAACAACTTACCACCATATTTTTTGTATGGACCATTCATATATTTAAATAAATTAATAAAGGCTGAACTCCACAATATGCCCATGGCATGGCTGGGACAGATTTTGGCTCCTGAGTATGTGTGCTCCTTATAGCTCAATTTTGGAAGAAGATGACTGATATTCTCATGATTTCCATTCAGTAATTGTCCCTTATGTCCCTGCTATATGCCTACTTAGAATCCTACTGCTTGCGTACTTATTTTTGGAACATAAGTACATTGCTTTACGCTTGTATGCTCTAATATTCCCACTCTCGGTAAGAGCAAACTACAAGTCAATCAAGTTCTACCTCTAATGCCATTAGTATATAACTACAGAAATTGCCCAGATAAATTTGAGCAAGTTTTGGAAATGGGGTGTGACTCCACTGCAACTGCATAGCTGTATTACTACATTCTCAACCTTTTTTTTGTATCGTTCATTTTATTGTTTTAATATACAACAACATGTAATAGATAACACAGTACATGTATTACAATGATTACATATGAAAGTTTGTTGTATCTGATTACCCAAAGTAAATACATGCAATACATGCCTAACAAAAAAAAAAAACTAAGCAACATAAAACATAATAAACATAATAAACAGTGCCCACTGGAACTCCTCCAGATAACATTCTCAAGCTTTTGATCAGAAGAAAATGACATTGGCAACACCTCACTTATAATGATTTACAATAAAGGTAAAAGGAGTGAAAATGACCATAAATATAAAGCTTATTTTAAGTTAAACTAAAAAACCACATTCAACGAAACATCAGACAAAACAAATTACTATAATCACTAGTACATTGCGGGGATAATGTATAAATCCCAGCACTAATGTATAACGGAACCACCAAATGCCATTAAAAGGTAAATGCAGGGAGTTTATAAGTAGTTGTTTGGCTATTAGTAAGTGCGGAGGGTTAATAGTGAGGAGGCAATTACTGAATGTGGGGAGTGTTAGTGATTGTGGAGGGGCTATCAATAAATGTGGGGGCTATTAGTTAATTATTAGTTATTACCTGTCAGGCCACATTTAGGGATCATTATTGTGTGGGGGGCATAATGTGCAGTATTATTAAGTCTGAGGGCCACTAGAAAGGGGTGTGATGTAAAATATTGTGCCCCTAAGTGTGTGGGTCCATAACTGGGGTTTAATTGATAAATGTGGAGCCAAAATAAGGGTTTACAATGGGGGATTTTATAACATGTTATCCTAGGGAGATCTATTTGCAATGTGTACCCCATTACATTACATTATTTGGGGAACAGTTTTAGGGCTACAAGAATGATAACACTGTATGGGACAAAGATTTAGGGACAATAGAAAAGTGCAGAATTTAAGATGCCTGTGGGGTAATCTCCATAGTGACAATGCATGTCACTTGGTCAGGAGACTCGTCACAGAGTTTCAGATACAGAGTCTGTGGACCCTCTGGACCTCCGCGGAAGATGGTGCTAGCCGACACCCAGGACCAGAGTCTAAGTGGCACCTGGTCTTCACCGGAGCCCGCCGCAAAGCAGGATGGTCATGCAGTGGCGGGGTGCCACCAGGTCATTCCACCTAGCCCGCGATGGCAGCCAAGGTAGTGGAAATGCAGAGACAGTCTGAACCCGACATGACTTCTGAAGGTAGAGTCCTTCCTGTAATGGCTGTATGTTGAGGTATTTTGAGAGTGGCCCAACTTTTTACTATTATACAAGCTGTTCACTGAACAGTTTACATTGCATTAAAATATATTCTCATATATTCAGTATTGTCCCATAAAAAATATATTTAAAAATGTGCAGAGTATACTCACTTTTGTGAGATACTATATGCCTTGAAGTGTAACTTAGAGATCCAGGTTCAAAATTGGAAATTCTTTCTACTCCCTACTATCTGAAGAAAGATCTGAGGAAAGAGCCTCCATTTGCCTTCTTCTATCTGAAACCAACGTAGATAGCCCACTTGTATATTCAAGGATCCTTTCAGGTGAACAGCTGAAATAGAAAGTACAGCCAATGAATCCAAAAAGGTTAAATAAGCCTTTTTAGGTATTCCTGCAATTGGAGCAGCAACCTTAGGTACTTTATTACAGAAGGTTGCAACCTCTTTGGCAAATCAGGTATTTGTGTTTAATATCATCTGAAATCACCATTCTCTTTTTTGGATGTTTCCATTCTCTTCTTATCAAACAAGTAGCAGCTGAAGTACAGTAGATGGTTTGGGTTGGGAAGAACTTTTCCCCTTCCCTAAAGTCGTACCAATTTCACTCTTAATACATCTTAAAGCCGGACATGAAAGATGGAGGCTTGTCATCAACCACACTCTGAATACATTTTATACACAGATTATATGATGAGGATAATGATTTTCGGGAAATACCACACTTTTCAGATGGAGATTTAGGTTTAGCAGCCTTTTTAAAAGTACAAACAGAAAAGAGCCCTTAGTAACTACTTAATCCAAACCAAGTAGACTAAATGGGCAGGGGCATCAAGAGTTTCAGCAGCTTTGCGGGTCTCCTGGTCACCAGTTGCAAACACTTTTGCAACACAGTATATACATCTCAGCATATGGACACTACTAGGTTTAACATACAGCAGGGAACACAACCCAGTATATAAACTGAGCCCAGACTCCTGTACCCAAATGTAAATGTACCTACTTGCTGGCATCACTGTCGTCCTCTGCCTCTCCCCCTCACACCCCGGCTTGTTGCGGCACACAACTGGAAGTGAAGGAGAGACAAAGAGAGGCTCTGCCCCAGACCTCTCTCAGCTGCACTATGCCACTTATGCCTATGGTGAAACTCCGTTGGGCAGGCGCACCAACCTGCCAACCTGCCCAGATGTGCCCCCATCAAGGGGGCTCATCGTCAGGAGTGAGCCAAATCCCAATTCATCCTGCTCCCTGCTACAGCCCTCCAGCGTGTCTCCCTGTCACAGGAGTGATCCACAAGTAGGCTGCACAAAACATGCTCTCACAGCACTGGCCGGAGCAAGGTTCAATGCTTCTCCAGGGACAGATAACAACCAAGGTTGGAAGGGGATGCACCTATTTCAAAGTGTTCCATGTTGTTTATTGACCATGGGGGTGGGAAATTAATTCAGTCAACACCATTGACGGAAAAAAACCTGTAGCATACAGGTCAGTGCATCCCTAACTGATATATATTGCTAGAAATCAGAAAACCTGACGAGTTATGGTGCCCCAATGTGCTGTTTACAGCCATGACCACCTTTGTGTAACTTGTGACAAAAATGTAATACAAGAAGAATTGGATTTCTCCCCTATACATCATTATTTGCCAAGATTAAAGCAAAAAAAATCAAAAAATCATTGAATGTAAGAAAGTTACCTACTCTCCAGAGTATAGCAATAAATTTGCCATCACATTTCACAGTGCTAGAAAGATCACGGGGAACATATACAAATAAAACAAGAGGTATTACAGAGTAATAACACAGTCATATAAAACAATAGTAATGAGGGCCCTGCTCACAAGAGCTTACAGTCTAGGAGAATGAACGGGTGAGATAGAAGGTGACCTGTAAAATGGTCAAGGCATTCATAAAGTGATAGAATAAATAAATAGATATACAATGCTGAATGAATCAGCCAACCAGCAGTGCATCAAATAAAATTAAATAAACCAATTTAAAAATAATAAATGCAGTCAATATGATATACAGTATAAATAAAAAGATAAAATAATCAATTATCATAAGATCATGGCCAGGGGATAGGGACAATAGTACTTCAATGACAGCCTTCCTAAAAGTAACAAAATAAACCTTCCAATACAATGCTTTTAATAGAATTATTCTATAAATTTATAACTTTTCTATAACAGTTTGTCACTTTTCACAAGAAGAAATAATTCAATGATTACGTGTTAATATGATCTTGGATTTCAATACGCTGAAGGATAAAGTAAGTTGTACCATATATCCTCTGCATATTAAAGCCAACGTCTGAGGTGTCAAGTGGGAGTTACATGTGCAACTGCCATAATGCAAGTTGAGCCTCTCTCGCCTCAGGCAAAAGGAAGAAGGGGGCAGCATTAGGGGGATATTCCGACTATATCCACAAAAAAAATTGTGCTTGTATGTAAATAAGGACAGGCCGAGAGGCAGAGTAAATATGTGTGACTATCTAGGCTGGGCTGCTTATGAACTTGCATACATCACAAATAGCAACTATGGGGTAGTGCAATTAAGAGAAAAAAATTACCACTTAAATGGTTGAACACCTGAAAGTATAAAAAGACAAAGCTTTGGTTTGTGACCATACTAAGCCAAAGTATAAAGGGTTGGTGTCTATAGGGCTGCACAGCGAAAGACATAAAAACAAAACCTATGAGAATACGGTGCAAATATGATTTTTGTCAATTCCAGTGAATTTTGGTTTTTTTTCCAGTACATTGCTTGGAATACTAATGGTGTTATTAGCATGTGCAATTTATATTGAAGATAATGGGGCAGATTTATGAAGTGTCTGAAAGTCAGAATATTTCTAGTTGCCCATGGCAACCAATCACAGTTCCCCTTTAAAATATTCATGAGCACTGGTAAAATGAAAGCTGAGCTGTGACTGGTAGCCATGGGCAACTAGAAATATTCTGACTTTCAGACAGCTTGATAAATCTGACCCAATAAGTCCCTATATGGTACTGCAAACTAAAAATGAAAAAAGGTGTGAGGGGCCTTTTAAGAATAAGTATCAATTGTAACAGGTGGATTAAAAAACATATAATAGTGATGGGGAATCAGACTTTGTCATCAAAATAATTTTCTTTTAGTCTTACTTCCTATTTAAAAATTATTTTTAGATTCAGGATCCTCACCAAGTATCTAATTAGGATTAATTAAAAATGCTCATATAAGTCTCTTGAGCCTTAACCTCTGTTTTGTGTTTCCTCTAGGTGACATTAAAAAGATTTCTCTTGCATGCATCTTAACCTTTTAATGTGACAACAACATAACATGTAAAAATGAAGCATCTTTTCATTAACTGCATTTAACAAGCCGAGGCAATGTAGGCAAATTTTTAAATTTGTATATAATCGCGAACTTCCTGGAGGCGGAGCATCTTTGGTCATGTGACGTGTGTCACGTGACTGTGATGTCACGAACCGGGTCGTGTGTCACGTGACTGTGACGTCACACGCCGAGAGAGACCGCGATCTTTAAATAGCTGCAATGCACATTATGAAAGTAGACCATGAGTAAGCTCACCTGAGCGAAACGCGTAGGTCATCTCCTGCAGACCATGACAATAGAGGCTGTGTACCTTGCCTAATGATTTTATGTTACTTGGAACTTCAATAAAAGCAAAGTTTTAGAAGCAAATTCCCCTGAGACGCTGGATTACTTTTCTTCGTTTGGAATTATATCGAAGACCCGAAGTCCGTGGGGTCCAACTGGTTGTCCGTGCGCAAGGGGCCGCTAGAAGAAGGTGAGCTGAACCATTTTGATCTTATTGATGTGTTTACTACTTCATGGACTATTGTTCCTTGCTCCCTTCATTTGTTCCTTCATTTAAAACGGCAAGAAAAACTTCCTTGTACACAGCCTCAACATGGATGCAGGTGTGAATGTAGCCACATTGACCAAAGACAATTTCAGTCTCAGCTGTCAAGACCGCAGACAGAAAGCGGCTTTGTTATTTAATACAGATGGTCATAGCGGCTCAGATTCACAAGAATGTGCCATTTTGAAAGGTAGATGGGAGAGACTCCTGGAAAAGGAAGTAAAAATCTGGTGGGACGCTGAGACTCTATCGTCTTATTTAAACAAAAAAATGATCCCGCGTGGTCTTAGAATTAAAAAGGCTCCCACTACAGTATATTCCGATTCTTTTCATTGATGTGTAGAAGTCTTCTAGATATATGTTTATCTATAAATTCAAAACAAAGAATCAACATTACCAATTTAATTAGATAAAATTTGCAGCACATTTCCAACATTTTTCCTGAAGTCTGAACTGAGACAACATAAAAACGCTATATCCAGTCAGGTAACACAATGGTAGCTTCCAATAATAATTTAAAAAAAAATAATATTCTTGTGTAGACCTATATATGTCCATAGCAATAGACTCCAAACAAATCCTCTGTAGTCTGACCATGCAGTAATATTCCTTTAAGTCTGTACAAACCTTCTTATATGCCAATTTAAGTAAATTAATAATCATCAAGTGAAACATTTTAGAAGACCAAACAAGTCAAAAGTTATTCAATTAAATTAATAAAAATATCAGAAATGTACTGTGGTGAATGAGCCATTGTATTCTGGCAAGCACATTAATGTGTTTACATCAGTAGCAAGATAAATGTCTCTTTCATCCACACGATTGTATGCAAAATTATACCTCATCTCTTTTAACATTACATTAGGCTTAAAGGGAACCTGTCAGACCCTTTTCATGTGTCATTGACCATTCTTAGGGTGCTCCTCACTAAAGTCAAGCTGTAGACTTTTAACCCCTTAACGCTCTGCGCCGTATAGGGAATGTATGAAGAGGGCTCACGGGCTCTCTTCATACAAAGGTGGGGGTTTTTGCATATTGCAGAAAACCCCCACCGCTAATAACCGCGGTCGGGGCTTGCACCGATCGCGGCTATTAACCTCTCCGTTGCCGCCGGCAAAGTCGACGGCGGCGCACAGGCGCCGCCATCTTTACTACGATCGCTGCGCCCCCGATCGTCATCGGGGGGCGGCGATCGGTTGCCATGGTAGCCCCGGGTCTTCGTTTGACCCGAGGCTTAATGGCTACTGCAGATTCGTTACAATGTATTGCAGTATATGGTAGGAACGATCTGACCATCTAGGGTTAATGTACCCTAGATGGTCTAAGAAATAGTGGGGAAAAAAAAGAAAAAAAAAAGTTTCAAAAATAAAAAAAATTTATAAAATATTAAAAATTCAAATCACCCCCCCTTTCCCTAGAGGCGGGAAATGGCGCCCAAATGTCCGAAATGCGACTTTTACACCTTTTTACATCACATAAAAAATGAAATAACAAATTATCAAAATGTCGCACAGACCTCAAAATGGTAGCAATGAAAACGTCGGCTCATTTCGCAAAAAATTACACCTCACACATCTCCGTGCACCAAAGTATGAAAAAGTTATTAGCGTCAGAAGATGGCAAAAAAATGTTTCTCTTTTTTGTACACATTTGTTTAATTTTTGAAAATGTATTAAAATACAATAAAACCTATATAAATTTGATATCACTGCGATCGCACCGAACCAAAGAATAAAGCTGAGGTGTTATTTTGAGTGCACAGTCAAAGTCGAAAAAACTGAGCCCACAAGAACGTGACGCATGTGCGTTTTTTTTTCAATTTTTCCACATTTGGAATTTTTTTTCAGCTTCGCAGTACACGGCATGTTAAAATAAATAACAATACAGAAAAGTAAAATTTGTTACGCACAAAATAAGCCCTCACACAGGTCTGTACACGTAAAAATTAAAAAGTTATGGATTTTTGAAGGTGGAGAGCAAGAAATGAGCGGAAAAACCCTGCGTCCTTAAGGGGTTAAAGCCTAGCTCTCAAACCTTGTGTCCCTGACACAACAACAACAAAGCGAGCAGTTTTATTTCCAAATCAGTCTACTTGGTATGTGCCAAATCCTTTCCACTACTTCAGCGAAACAGTGTGGAAACTGTGGCTCAATAATCCTTTATGGTGGCAGCACCCAACAATAACTAATCATGCCTTAACTAGAGTTGTGGCTTACCACTGCATGGTCAAATTCAATGCGCATTTAACCCCTTAGTGACCAAGCTCACTTGTGCTTTGATGACTAAGGCCTATTTTTAAAAACCAGCATGTGTCACAGGAAACTGTGCCACAAAGAAACTGGCTCACATGAGGACTGCCCCAGGAAAGGAAGACTAAGAGCAGTGGCGTACCGACCGCGGTCGCAGCGGTCACCATTGAGACGCCACTGGCAGTCGGGCAGGGGCCTCCGTCTGTCCGGACAGGAAGCTCCTGCCCGTCACTGTATAGTGCTCGATGTGGCCGTTTCCGGCCAGTCGAGCACTATTACTGGAGCGATGTGGCCGGAAAACCACCCCGGCGCACATCGCTCCATGAACTAGGATGCGCGGCCGCGAAATGACGTCATCACGCTGCCGCGCACCCCTTCCTGTCTGGCCGCGGGCTGAAGAACGAAGATGCGGGACCTGCTGCCAGAGGTGAGTGTACAGGGTTTTTTTTTTTTTAATCAATCAGTTGTAAAAGGGGCTTATTGTATATAATAATTAATTTGATGTAAAAATTTATTGTGCGGGGGGGGGAATATGTAAAAATTCATTGTGGGGGGGAGTAGAATATGTAATAATTCATTGTGGGGGTAGAATATGTAATAATTAATTGTGGGGGTAGAATATGTAATAATTCATTGTGGGGGGCGCGGAATATTTAATAATTCATTGTGGGGGAGAGAATATTAAATAATTCATTGTGGGGGGAGAGAATATTAAATAATTCATTGTGGGGGGGGGACAGAATAGGAAATAATTCATTGTGGGGGGGGATATTAAATAAGTCATTGTGGGGGGAGAGAATATTAAATAATTCATTGTGGGGGGAGAGAATATTAAATAATTCATTGTCTGGGGGGACAGAATAGGAAATAATTCATTGTGGGGGGGGCAGAATATGTAATTATTCATTGTGGGGGGGGACAGAATAGAAAATAATTCATTGTGGGGGGGCAGAATATGTAATTATTCATTGTGGGGGGGGACAGAATAGAAAATAATTCATTGTGGGGGAGGATATTAAATAATTAATTGTGGGGTAATATGTAATCACTGAAATGTCAGTTAGCAGAAAGGGTTTTGAGGGGTTTTTTTTAGGTATAATTGGGGGGGGGGGCCATTAGGAATTTTGTCCCGGGGCCCAGTGGACTCTAGTTACGCCACTGACTAAGAGTCACCTCTGCTGACTCTGGATAAGTTCATGTAAGTCACGAACCTCAGAAATCACAGGTTAACAGCAGCTCAGATTAGAGACCAGGTCAAAGCCACACAGAGTTCTAGCAGCAGACACATCTCTACAATAACTGTTAAGAGGAGACTGTGTGCAGCAGCCTTCATGGTAACATAACTGCTAGGAAACCACTGCTAAGGCAGACAACAAGCAGAAAAGACTTGTTTGGCCTAAAGAACATTAGACCAGTGGAAATCTGTGCTTTGATCTGATGAGTCCAAATTTGAGATCTTTGGTTCCAACCACTTTGTAAACTTTTTATTATGTAGCATAGGGGACATTTTAACCCCTAGCCATTGATTTTTTCCATGGCTTTTTCCATTTTACTTTCTGTTCACGCTCCCCATTTTCAAAAATCAATAACTTTTAATTTTTTTGTGTACAGAGCTGTATTGGGGCTTGTTTTCTGCATAACAAATTGTACTTCCTAGTGACAGTATTTTATATTCCATGCCGTGTACTGGGAAGTGAAAATACAGTATAATACAAAATTGTGTAAAATCTTGTGGGCTCTATTTTCACGTCTTTCCCTCTGCAATCCAAATGGCATCTCTAATTTACTCTTTGGTTTGCTACGATTACAGAGATACCAATTTATATTGGTTTTATTAGGTGTTAATAGATTTTAGAAAATTTAAACCTTTTATACAAATTTTTTTTTCTCCATATTCTGACTCCAATTACAAGCTGATATTTTCATTGTTACCATTTTGATCACTTTTTAATAATTTTTTTATGTATTGCAAAACGGCAAAATGGTGGGGATTTTGATATTTGGGCACATTTTACCAGTATGGGGTTCACCACCATGAATAACTGTTTTTATATTTTTATAGATTGGTAATTTTGGGATATGGTGACACCTAATATGTTGTATTTTTTTCCTGCTTTTTAAAAATTATATATTTTCTATATGTGTTGGGGGCTTTTGGGACCATTTGATAATTTTATTTTAAATTTGTATTTATTTTTTATTTTTTGTGTTTTTTTCTTTTTACATTACTACTATATGAACTAGTGATCATGGGATCACCAGTTTATACTAATGCACTGCAATAACCATGTACTGCAGTGCATTAGGAGTGTCAGCCTATGCACTTGTATGGGGCTGGACCGAGCAGGCTTTACCTTAGACAGGTAAAGATTCCCGGGTGTCTGGCAGCTCCCTCTCAGCAGATATGTAGATCCCATGGTCACAGCATTGACCGCTGGATCCAAGAGGTTAAACAGTCCGAATCAGAACTCATTCATATGACAACTGGATCACTGCACTTCCCCAATGCAGAAGGAAAAACCAATCGGCCTAGCCCAAGGCCCCTTAGTGACTGACTGAGAAATCCATATGGGTGGTCATTATGGGTTAATCATTACCACCTTCCAGAAACAAAATCATGTCAATCAAAGTCTAGAGGTGGTGTTCACACCATCCAGGAAAGCGTTGGCACTACCAGACTAATACTGGAAGGCAACAAACAGCCAAGGCAATGGCGTTCAGACCGGGTGCATGTAAATATTCACGGGTGGTGCTCAGCCAGCAAGTAAGCAACTCATGCAAATGGAAAAAGACAAAAAGTAGCGGCACTCACCCAAAAACCTTCTTTATTTAAAGCGGTGCAAAAAGACAGGGAGGCGTGGCACGCTAAAAAATCCGGTGACGGACCGTTTCGCGCACTCCTGCACTTTGTCTAGCCGTATGAGGGGCGTTAGTGGGTATGGGCGTATTTCTACCCTCCCACCAGTGTCACCCATAGTGGAGTATCATGTGATACGGAAAAAGGGGGTGTGTGTAGGTGGGGTCAAGTGATCCAGTCAGCTGATCGCAACAACATCTACAGCCGTCATGGACCCATCACCAAAACTACACAGGTAGGGAAACAATTACAGTACAATACATCATAACATCACAATAACAAAATTAAAAACAACTCCACAGTTACAATGTGGCACAAAGGATGAGTACTGCTTAATCTAGATTGCACATTATAACTGACATTTCATCACATCATGAGAATACTGCCATATAGTTCTTGTCATTTAATCCTACTGGACCTTCTGCTTCTGTTTTGAGGATCCACCTCGTCTCACATCGGAGCAACTCTCTATGTCAATCTCCCCTGTTCATATTAACTGTAACTCGTTCAATACCTGCGAAGGATAGTGTGTCTGGATCACCTGCATGTGCTGTTCGTATATGGTGTATTAATCTTTGGGAACCCTTCCTGGTGGTGTTCCCTAAATCTGATGTACAGGGGTCTAATCGTTTTCCCTATGTAAAACCGTCTCCAGGGACAACAAAACCATTGAAATGCAATAAATTTAACAAAAGTCGAGCCACAGACTTCTGGACCACAGAGTCTGATTCTAGCAGCTCCGAAGATCGAGGTCCTGCAATGACTGTTAACAGAGAGGAACCTATTTCTGTAGCGACAAATGTCCCTTTTGGGGGAACGAATCGAGACGCAGAACCTGAAGGGGAAGGTGCCGGAAGAGGAAAAGGAAGAAGGAGATCGAGCCAGAAAAGAAAGAAAGTTTCCTAGCGATAGAGTTGACGAATTTGTCTCTTAAAAAGACACCAGAATGCAATGTGATCAATTTATCCCCGGTGACTTTGGACAGTACGTGTTTATCTGCATTTTCGAAAGGGCTCAACTTTAGTCTCCCTAGGAATTTTGATTTTGTGCAATTCCAGATTGATTTATATAAATCAATTAGAAATATAGCACTAAGAAAATTATTTGATAACACTAGTCCTAGGGAAAATTGTAATGAGATAAGGTTAGAAGGGGAAACACCATGCATAGGACCATTGGGCTTCCACATTGATAATCCCCTGAGAAGACAGACCTAATCTGCCTAGATATATTACAACAATATTAGACCCTTCCTGATATTTCGTCATACTTAAAAGACACTGATTCTTTTTTTCAAGCTCGTATCAATAGACGTTGAGAGCCTATATACAGTACGAGGATTCCACATCAGGAGGGGCTTGACGCCATATGCCTAGTCCTACACAAGGCAGGTAAAAGTCAGGTGTTTATCAAATTTTTTGTAAGGCTCTTATGTTCATCTTGACCCATAACTCTTTTTTGTTCAATAATCAATGGTTTAATCAGGTCACGGGCACAGCCAAGGGCACACCGGTCACATGTACCTTTGCGAATATATTTTTGTCTATATATATTTATATATATATTTAGTCTTTGAGAGTAGGTTCATCCTTAATACTGCCAATCCATTTATTAAACATATACACACATATTTGAGGTACATTGACGATGTGTTCATGGCCTGGTCCGGATCTGAGTTGGAATTCCATGAGTTTGTTAATTTTTTGAATGAGGGTAACAAGATGAACATGCACTTCACGAGCATCTTCGGTAACAAACACCTAGAGTTTTTGGATGTTCAAGCTGATATTATCCTGGATCCTGTCCAAGTGAGTGGCTATCGTAAGCCCACAGCTACGAATGCATTGCTCCTTTATAACAGTGCTCATCCAGACCATCTGAATAAAGCCGTACCATACGGACAATTTGTCCGTTTGAGACGTATAAATGACACTGATGAATCGTTCCAGAGACAACCGTTAGAGCTAAGGGATAGACTCAGAGTCAGAGGGTATCCTGACGAAATTATTGGGACGGCGTACGAGAAGGCACCACGGTTGGATAGTAAGCAACTTCTATATGGGGGCCAGAAAACGAAGAACAATAAAAAACAATAAAAATAAAAAAGGTTTACAATAAAAAGGTTAACAATAAAAAGGTTTACATTTACTTTTGATTTTGGACCAAATGAAAAAAAAATTTGCAAAGCTATTCAGAAGAATTGGAATATATTAGAAAGAGATCCAGATCTAAAAAAGGTAACGACAAATAGACCAATAGTAGCCATTAGACGTAACCCCACTATGAAGAATCTTTTAGTTAAAAGTAGATTTGGAGAAAATACTATTACATGGTTAGATAGAGAGACCCCAAAGGGCAATTTCCAGTGCCACCATTGCAATTTTTGTAAATTCCATCTGAGAGCAAATACTCTTCAAATAGGGATTATCACATCGTCAGTGAAACAATTTAACAGATTACGTAGTTTATGTGATTTTTTTGTCCCTGCAGACGGTTTTACATAGGGAAAACGATTAGACCCCTGTAATCAAATTTAGGGAACACGACCGCTCTGTGACCACGGGGAAGGGTTCCCCGAGATTAATACACCACATACGAATAGCACATGCAGGTGGATCCAGACACACTATACTTCGCAGGTATTGAATGAGTTAAAGTTAATATGAATGGGGAAATAGACAGGGGGAGTTGCTCCGATGTGAGGCAAGGTGGATCCTCAAAACAGAAGCAGAAGGTCCAGTAGGATTAAATGATAAGAACGATATGGCAGTATTCTTATGATGTGATGAAATGTCAGTTATAACGTGCAATCTAGATTAAGCAGTACTCATCCCTTTTCCACATTTTACTGTGGAGTTGTTTTTAATTTTGTTATTGTGATGTGATGATGTATTATACTGTAATTGTTTCCCTACCTGTGTAGTTTTGGTGATCGCGTGGGTCCATGACGGCTGTAGATGTTGTTGTGATCAGCTGATTGGATCACATGACCCCACCTACACACACCCTTTTTCCGTATCACATGATACTCCACTATGGGTGACGCTTGTGGGAGGGTAGATATACGCCCATACCCACTAACGCCCCTCATACAGCTAGACGAAGCGCAGGACTGTGTGAAACGGTCCGTCGCCGGAGTTTTTAGCATGCCACACCTCCCTTTCCTATGCACCGCTTTAAATAAGGAAGATTTTTGGGTGAGTTTGCACCTTCCAGAAACATGTTCGTACCCTATGAGCACCACGTTTACAAATTTGAATGGCAAATGAAAACTTACCTGAACAAGCGAGAAGCAGAAAATTAGAGAACAATGTATGATCACTTGATCTACATTGATCAACATTTGAAGGATTTTTGTAAAGGGTACAACATGCCACTGGAACAGTGTTTTTCAAAATTACCAAAGTATATCTTCATAAAACCTTTATTTATGTTGTGGTATTTATAATTATATAACAGTAATGAATGTAGCTCAGACAAAAATGATTAGTCAATTTTCACCAATCAGTAGGAAATGTACAGACCTTCTCTTTGAGTGACTTTGAATGGAGTTTGTAGGAGCTTGACAACTCATATAAATGCTTCAATAGCACTTCAATCACGTCATTGTCACACAAATACGAAAAAAAACATGTAGAAGTACAGCCCAAGTTGATGGTTTAAATTTTAGTCATGTTAGATTTCATCTGTTTAATCAAAAAATAGAAACAGAATTAAAGGTTATATTAACCAATTAAGGAGCAACACTGTTCTTTCATTGACATATTTCTCACTTAGAATATGTAGATGTCCAATTTACTTAATTAAAGCAAATTAACAGAAAATAGTTGGAAAATATTAAATAAAATTAAAAGGACAAATGCTGTTTGCATAGACCTAATAGTTCAAAAGGTTACAGATGAATAATGGTGGTGGATAGACTAATTTAGACAATTAGTACATAAATAATTAATTCCTGAGTTTAAAAAAAAAATATTTCCACAATGGTTTCTGCAAATTACCATTGAAGGCTAATTAGCTCTTACCTTATATGTGTACAAGCTGTTGCAGTAATGATGTTGATGTCAGTAAGACCATTCATGTCATTTTAATGATTTAATGTCAGATGTAAAAGCATTTATTCTACATTACTATTTTTTTTAGAAACCAAACAAGTTACATAATTGACTGTTCATAAATGTGGCAGACGCCACCATTTATCCACACTTTTAATTGTTGATCCTAATTTGCCTGGACCAGAGATGTCTGAGTCTCCTATTCAGAGGCGTAGCTTCAAATGATGGAGAAGAAGCAGTGACAACTAGGTCTTGGTATGTAAGGGAGGTTGGGGTAAAGGAGCTTCTACCACATCAGAAGAAACCAGTTTTATGTTCACCTCATGGTACATGGGCCTGTAACAGATTTGACACTGGGTCCAGAAATTAATTGATGGAGAATTTTAGTAAAGTTTGTAATACTGTATGTGTAATCAAGAAAAGCAGTTTATCTGTGCCTTGATTCTGCTCGTTATCCTGCATTGAGAAGTGTATCTTAAAGCCATTCCATTCACCTCAAATAAGAAGGCTAATGATTAACTCTTTCCATACCTAGAGAATATTTTCCCTGATGGCTCATTCAAATGCAGTGCACACTCCATGAGACCTGGCATCTTTTGCTATCTTGTCTTGGGTTTGCATTGACACTAGTGAAAAACATTTTTTTCAGCAAGGAAGCAATAAAAAAAATGGCTACCAGTGCAGAAAAGTCTAAATATAAAGTGGACATAGCACCGAGTGCAGTTTCTAATAATGCACATCTGCCATGTTGGAAATACTCTGACCCACAGTTCAATGATCTCAACTTTTTCCTTTCCTGCATTCAGACACATTGGCCGACATTTATTAAATGCTCTGTGCCAGTTTTCTGATGCAGCTTGCACATAAATACATATGGAAAGTGCTTGCACATTTATTTATGAAGCATTTGCACGAGTTTTGTGTCGTGGCTGAACTGTATCTCCTGCAACAAAAACTGTGCACCTAAAGCGGCGCTGTGGTGTGGATTCGCACTGGCGGCCACATTTATGTCTGAATTTTTGACATAAGTGTGGCGCATGCTAGCTAAACTGAGTGCACCAGAAACAAAATGATGCACCCAGTTTAAGTATATTTAGAGTTTGCAGGGTGTGTCACTACGTGCAGTATACCTCAGTATTGATAAATGAGGGCCATTAACTTTAAGGGTGCGTTCACATGTTGCAGTTAAAACTGCGACGCAATCGGCTTTGAGGTGGTTTTAGGTGCAGTTTTGTCAATTGTACAGGTGAAAGACATGAACTGAACAAGTGAATTTGATTTTGAAGGGGAAACCTGCTCCACAAATGTCATTCACTCGTTCAGTTCATGTCTTTCACCTGTTCAATTGACAAAACTTCACCTAAAACCACCTAATAGCGGATTGTGATGCAGTTTTAACTGCAACGTGTAAACGCACCCTAAGAACTGACTGATAACTTGCTACCTAAGATCTCATACCCCCTGTGAAATGTTAGAGGCTGGTTGGTCTGTTGTCATAAGTGGTAGATATTAGGGAGTGAAATACTCTACATGTTATGTATCACACGTGTTAAGTGTTCAAAACACTTACTGTAGTCTAACAAGAGAATATATCTATTAATGAATGTCACCTAAAAGGCAACAATGTGCATCACTATTTTTGTACATAAAGCAAGAAAATGTAACTAGGCTAAAAGGTGGTATAAACTAAAGAGTCTAATAATGCATCTAAGGCATCAACCACCATGAGCCAGGGTGCATTTGTCTACATAAACTGCATATTCACACATGCTGCAGGAGCTCATCCAGGTAAATAAGCTGTCTTGATGCTGAGCGCACAATGAAGTCTATACACGTAGCTCACTCTGGCAGCTTCTGACAACCGCTGGAAAAGATTTGGGATGGCAGATAAAACATTATAGGAAAATGCTGTAAAATCAATGACACTGACAGTTACCTGGTGTAACAAGCATTTCCTTTGCTCTCAAACAGCACTCTGTAACTTCTTTTTACAACATATTTCAAATCTCTAAACCACATGAAAAAGCCCAAGAGATATAGATTTTCATTTGCACCTGTAATTTAAGGCAACCGGATATCACAATGTATAATCCTCTCATCAATGGACCTAGTAAATATAATATTTCCTGCTAAATGCTTCAATTTGCTAAAGTGAGTTCTAGATGAATGGGACCAACTGGGACCTTCACTGGATTAGGGAAGATGAATTGTGGTTACCATTGATAGCATTATTTCCCAATTACAAAGAAATGAAGAAGCACCGTTGTTCCGCTTTCCACCCACCAAATAGTTGCCAATTATAGCCATAATAGAGCGTGGCGGGTAAAAAAGTTATTGAAGTTTGACATTTTTCAGTCTATAGGCAACACCATCCTATACAATACAAAATATGCATAGCTACACTTAAAAAGTGCGCTCTTTATTGTTTACAATGGTCCATCCATTCTACTTGTCTTGGTGGTGTAGGAAACTCCTTTCTGTTCCATTCAATAAAACAAGATGAAACTGCATAGCTTTCATGTGGCTTATTCAACAGCTCATCCATGAGGGTGCAAAGAATCGCAACTCACTAAATCCAAAATTGTATCTTAAATCATTTAATAAGTCTTGCTCCAAGGTGTCATTTAAAATTAAAATATTTGATCCCATATTTTTACCACTGTGAAAAAATATGTGACAGTAACAATGTCATGTAATATGTTGTAATATCATGTAATATCTCACCAATATTTACAACATTTGATAACTCTTAAGGGTATGGATACAATCCTCATGGAATAACATAACACAGAGTTCTTTGTAATGATACTTGTTTTTGCAAGGATAATAAAAATATCTACTTTAATAAACATGTCCCAAGAGGTAAAAGCTGCTTTTATACAACTGGTGTCTCTTAATTTCTCCTTTCTTCTCTACCCAAGAGTCCTCCATTTTCTTCTCCATCTAACCCAGATTGCCAGAATGACTCCTGACTGCAGTATATGCTGCTAAGATAACACAAATAAATGAAGAGCCCCAGAACACAATACTATACAGTGTTTGAACAGCAATGAAAGTTTTTGGGAAAATCAATAATAAGGACAGCAGTTCATTGTCTCAATGAAGAATCAGGTCACACATGCACACTGTCACTCCATTTATCTCTGTGGGGTCACTATGCTACATCATTCAGATGGAGAACTGGGGACCCCAATTCTCATGTGCTGTGCATAGGACAACCACCTCGTCCTGCTGTTGGCTGCTAAAACATCTGATGCTCTGTCTTTCTACAACATTGCTCAAAAAGATGTTGAGAAGATCAATGGGTTTTGTAAAAGCCCCTGCTTAGCTGTAATCAAAACAGTGCAAATTTTAATACCCCAGATTTTGAAAAAAAACTGAGATTCAGTCTTATATGCTTTTTTGTTTACTTATCAAAGCTTTTATTAATGCTATTAAACCCCATAAGCTATAAAACCAACATCCGTTTCTCCAAAGAATATTCCACTGAGCAACATTTAGGTCTGAATTTAGGTGTATGATAACAAATAAAAGCAATAATATTCTATACAGTGGAAGGTTCTAGATTTTCTTTCATTTTACATCAAGCAATCAACAATCTGATGCCCCAAGATCATCTGTTCGACATGTTTTTGTCTCATCCTCAGGGGTCCCATCATGGCCATAGGTACCAGTTTACCATGGTAGAAGTCATAGCAGCTGCTAAAGGGCCCAGAAAGCAACGGGGCCAAATCAACTCAGAGGAATCCAGGCTCCCAGCATTAAAGATCAGAAATACATATTAAAAACAAATCCTTGCTGAAATCTTTAAAATGATCAAAACAAAATTATATATAATTTGGGTATTTCCTTGACAGAACTGACCATAACAGACTCATGGGCCCTGATACAAGAGATCAGTTTGGGCTGCTCATCTCTGGATGATGCAACTATTATGTGAATCAGTAACTAAAATAAACAGAAAAAAAGAAAGAAGGAAGAATGATATGTCAATGAATGTTATGACAATGTTTTAACTTTTTGCATACACTCTTACAGTTTTGGATACAACTTTAAACAAACCAGTCATCAGGATCACACATTTAACCTAATTACAGGTTCCCATAGACTTTTTAATACTAAATCCCAATTTGCATGCCTTCCAACTGCATCGAGTCATGGGGGCATCAATCATCATCATTATCTGCTCTCCGCTAGATCTTTTCTCATTCAGTCATTAGTGGCTCTAAAGCCCCCGTAGTTGGTAGTTGGTTTGCAGGGAACCAGGTAAACTTTTATCAACTTTAAAAGGAGATTGAAACCATTAAATTTAATTATAAAAGAAAATCCAGAATACATATTAAAAAGGATAACAGAACCTGTGATTGGGTCAAAATGTCTGTACTAATGACAGGTTCCCTTAAAATAATTTACATTATGAAAACCTGAATACTCCTTTAAATATTGTATATTTTTCTGACAATTCATTCTGCCAACTTGCACTAGTTTTGGAGAGTGTGGTTGTCCATATCGTAAAACTTATTTTTAATAGCTGTGTAGTCATTAAAATGAAAAAGCTTTAAGCTGCAGTTATTTGAAAATACACAGAGATTTATCTCTGTGTGTGAACCTGCAATTTGTGACCCCAACTAAAGTGAACCTTTTGGCTTTTTTTGTGTTAACACGATTCTTCACCATCAGTAAACTTTGTATGAACTGAAACGGCAACAAACCCAAACACCGAATATGCTGGGTTAGGGATGTAATTCATTTAGGGTTTACAACATTGGGTGAACACTGACCTATGAATTAGCATTATTCATAAAATTGTTCAGTCTGCATCTCTCATCAAATATTTGGGTTTGCTCTAGAGCAGCAATGGCAAACTTTTAAGAAACCAAGTGCACAAACTACACTCATTATATTTTGTAAAGTGCCAACATGGCAATTTAATCAGTAGCCTATATTTAACTGCTCTGCTTTAAATCGTATAAGTGACAGAGGACACCAATAAGTTGAAAGAAAAAAAGAAAATTTTGGATTCATTGTAGCTTCTCTCAAGGATGATGTGAAGAATTGAGGGCTTGCCGTAGGTGCTCAAATGATAACCAGCCCTTTCCCGCTCCTCCTGCAGAATGTGTTGTGGTTGGGAGTGCAGGGCGATACTATGGGTCCTGTCTGGTCAACTCTGTGCTGGGGCAATGGCCTGTGTGCCCACAGAGAGGGCTCCCAGTGCCACCACCCATGCCATAAGTTCGCCACCACTGCCCTAGAGTTACAAAGGGATGTCTAAACTCCAGTGTCATCTAATATATTCAAATGCATCTATCATGAAGATTCATCCATTCTACACCATGTCTGCTGTCATATACCCAGTAAATCAGTCACCATTAGATATTTCTTACTGCAAATATTATTTTCATATCTATGTCAAATGCATATTTTTTTCCAGGAAAACGAAGACATGTTTTACTGTAAAATCGAAGATTTATAGAAAATAAACTATTCCGTTTTTCTGTTACTTGTGACCTTTTTAAAACACAGGAGAACAAATAACTATGGAAGAAGCCCTTAGCCAGCAGTCCTGATGTGGATTAATGACAGTTGAAAATAGATGTACAGTGTGTATTTAATTCATTTTTTTTTATTATTAATGGCTTTATCTATGCACCACTAACTGGAAATTCCTTCTCCAAGACCCCACTTATCATAAAAAGATCTCATTACTCAAAAGCTTTTTCCTGTGTGCCTTCACTGTCATTGTTCCCATCTTCCAGGATTATATTTGTGTAAGTCAAGTTGTAGAAACTTACATTACACGTCTGAATCTCTGACAATTCTTGTGACACTGCAAGACAGAAATGTCTTTTTGTTACAAGTAGACATGTCAATTTGGGATTACTTTAAAAGTAATATAAACTTATTGACATTGCAAAGATGCAAGAGCATTTGGCATCCATCTGTAGTTACACTTCCAAGGAGTTTCCTTTACATTTTATTAATGTAGTCTGGAGCACATTTGCAACATATAAAACAGCACTTAAACTTTTGTGAGTTACATAGCAGGCATTACGTACAAGATGCTCAGCAACTGTATGTCTAAAGGGGTGATATACCTGGCTAAATGATCATGCGGGAAGGAATACGTGGGTAAAATATTCTATGTGTTCCAATGAGTGTGTGACCAATCAATATCGTGATTACAAAAGGGTGGACCTTCCGTCACGGCAGGGATTATTGGTACAAATTTACACAAAACTGCCACTGGCAGAAAAATCCAGACACATCCGGACAGAGAAAATAATAAAACATTACTTTTATTCAGATTCAATTATAAACATAACGTAGCATTAGCTACTTACTGCTCAAGGGAATGTGTTTAAAATCGAATATGTACGATATGCCCTTAGACTAGTCAATAAGGACTAATACTGTACATGGATTCACTGAAAGTATCTTGGAGCATTAACCAGCCTGATAAAGGCTCAGATAAAGGTATAGCACATCACAGCGTTAGTTCACTGCCTTAGACACCGATTAGGTACCAGGACTGTGAGTATCCCACATATGCAGTATAGTATGGCACTCTGGATGCTTTCTATCTACCCTATGAGGCAAAAGAACCTCTCTGGACCTATGTGTTAAGGTTGATGACTATACTCATGAACTGGTACGATCATAACACTGGTAAGCTCCTATGTTAGAAATGTAAATGTGAAAGGTAATAGTACTGACGAGGAGAGACTGGGCTATGAAATTAGCTAACATTAGCCCCCCGACAAGTTTCACCAGTATGACTGGCTTCATCAGGGGTAAAGGCTAACACTAATCGCAGCGTGAGAATGACAGGAATATAATAATAAGTCCACTCCCACAATGAAAACTTTAAACCAATGAGAAAGAAATAAATGATTGTCCTCCCAGAAGGGTGCGCTGATAGAAACCAACTGCCCGATTGGGATAATGTGTAGCCAATCATGGTCCAAAGCCAGCAGTCGCACCCTCTAGTCAGCGAAGGTTACATCCCATAAACAAGCAAACAAACCCACGTGATCCAATAGGTGTTACCAATTGAGGCTTACATCATTGCCGCGTAAATGTTGGCAAAACTAGTCAGCTGATCCGGTATATCAGCTGGTTTCAGTCATTGGGATTCGGCGCATGTCCATGTACTTAGCCACTCATCGGGGGAATAATATCACTGCGCATGTCTGCGCGCTAGTACTTAGTCATTGGCCAGGGTATATGTTTATTGCGCAGGTAGGTACACTTAGAAACTGACTGGAAAGGATTCACTACAAAAGCGCTAGTCAAATACAGCGCATACCTGTGCACTCAGTCCTTGATTTTACATTATACTGAATTGCTGGTGAAATCGTGTATTCACTGTGCATATCGATAAATTCAGAACATATAAATAGATTGACTGGACCGATATGTGTATTTGTACCAGAACCGATCAGATGGTAAGTATAATTACACCAGACGAATAAATAACTTATGCCGTAAGATGCCGTATTTTAAAAGGATGCAAGACCGGTATTGATAAAGAATTAGTCACTAATGCTTAGTGAAATGTTTATAGGGTGACTAGCATCTCAAAAATAGTGTCAAATAATATAAGCAAAACTTTAGGGGGACAAGATTTATTTTGAACTACAAAAAAGGAGAATTGGGGAGAGGCCGTCCCCAAACATAAAGGAACATCACTTCAGAATGTAATTGTATGATAGTACATATTTTAGAACAAAATATGGATAAAATGTGTAGAGAGACACCAAAATTATAGAAAAGCAGCAAAGGTGAAACCCTCATTTAAACCTACAGGGCTCAGAAACTTAAGCCAATGTATCCATCTAGCTTCTGTTGCTGTATGGTTTTGCCTATATACAGGCATGGGCAGGTACATTGTGCCACATAGACCACTGCAGTGCTCTTACAATTAAAGAAACATTTGATGACAATGATCTCGCCATTTGCCGGATTGGCAAATGTCTTAGTCCAAGGCATCAGCGGGCATAAGGAACATGTACCAAATGGATACGAGCCAGGAGTCAAGGTTCTAGATCTCGTAGTCCATACTGGTGCCTTGCTGAAATGGCTATATACTAAAAAATAAGTAAGTTAGGTCCCCTTTGATATGTCAGAGTGGGCCTATCTGTTAATCTTTCCTACAAATCTGGGTCCGCCGTAAGCATAAGGCAATACCTGTGTATTACCGTAAGAGGTAAGTATAAGTTGTTTTTTTTCCACAGCTCATTTATATATTTTCTCAGACAACCCCTTTAAAGACAATTATATGGCCTTTAAAAATCAAATATGTGTATTTCTCATTCACAGTAAAATAAGATTTATAGCCAATGGAGCTGTCAAAAAAAGTTTGCAGTTTTCGAAAACAAACAATGATTGCTTTGGGTGATAGAGTAGCATATTAAGCTTTCTCATAGGTTTTCTGCATGCACTATATTGGATTATCAATGAGAATGGAAAGTGAGATAATTTGTTTAGTAAAGTATTGAGTTAAGAGAGAATGAAATTAAAATTGAGTGTTGGTAATGGTCTGGGAGAGTTTACTGTTTACATTAAAATCAAGTGGTAAAGTAGGTAATCCAATAGTGTTGAAGTGTGTATTTACCTCATACAAATAGTATGGACGTGTCTGCGTGAAAAAACAGAGCATTTTCTTCATCTAGTCACTAAATCATGCTATTTTTTTATTTATTTAGGCCACAGAGGACTCCCTTGAGTGCACAACTGTTCTTAAAAATCATGGAATTACAGATCTTGATATTTAAAAAAAAAATGCATTCCAGGAATTAATCCAGAATTGGAACAAAGCAACCATTGAGCAAGAGTATTGCCTCTTAATTATAATTATTAACACAAGTATGTTTATAGAAGCACCACTTAATCTACCCTACTGTAAAGTGTGTCATGTCAGCCTGATGCATTGTAACTTTTATTGGACCAAGTCCTAAGGACAGGATTAAAAGATGAAACCAGTACTGTGTACATTCTACAAAGAGTGGCAGTATCTATACTCAAAGTGCTCCAATATGGTGGGGGTGTCTGCAGGTCACATCACAATCTCGATACAAACCTGTCCAGAATTCTCAGGGGTCCTCACACCTGAGAGAATCATGTAACATACAGGGGTACATTTAAGTGGTTTTTCATGTTTATTGTTTTTGATGACCTATTGCTAGGATAAGCTGATAAATATCGGATAGATGGGGATCTGGTATCATCACTATTAACCAAGCTGAGGACTTCCTTCTTCAAAGGGGTTACACTGGATATCAGCTGGTAGGTAGAGAGCTAAACATATAATATAACACCTATGCTAAATGTTTTGAGAAAATTGTTTGCATTATACTTTTTAATTTCTAACAATTCATTTGAGATTTTCTTTTTTGCAATAATTGTATACACAAAATACTATGACTATATTGACACTATATAGACACCAGACTGACTGACTGTGTTATTTAGAATTCTTAAAAGGAAGAGGCTTCAAGAATCGATCCAGGAAGCAATTCAGAAATGGACTGTTTCTACATTCATTTATTGTTCCCTAGTATAAAAACACATAAATGGTCAAGGTTAATCCTGATTCAACCTTCCCTTTCTTAATCCTGTTGCTAATGTTTCCTGTGTCTGCAGCCATTCAGTTTTTGCAGGTCGCAAGTTTATCCTTCAGCTGTAAAGTACATGTTATAATTTACATTCTGTCTTTATAAGGACAACTTTATTCTTTCTAAGGATTCGTTCACATTTTCTTTTTAACATGAATTATATTTTAAAAATAAATGTATAAAAGGGTCCATGAAGATGTAAATTGGTACAGTCCAAACAACCAAAATTATTTAGCATCGATTTACAAAAAAGCAGTGGAACTATGCACAACAAAAGCATTATTTAAATCAACTTGGATGAGGCTATTGGAACCTACCATCATGGAAAAATTGCCTTCCTTATGACAGGTTCTCTTAAAGCTTTTAAAGAATATGGTATGAAAGTGTCTTTTTTCTTTTCTCTATCCATGTCCTGTGAAGGTTATACTAGTCTGCAGATGAAAGAGTTATGGGTCCCAAGGAATGTGATTACATCCTTATCAGAATACATTTACCACATAACTTGTTATATATGCCCCTTCTTAGCATCGTTGCCCATTTCCCATCTCTCAACCACTACCCAGATTTGCTCTTCTAAATTATGGATAGGTCACAGAGAGCATCAAGACTAGATGACAGTCAAATGCAAACAATACTCACTCCTTGCCCTCTCCTCGTAAATTTACTGTAAGTGAACCAAGCACTTGACTTTTTATCACCCGTTCATCATTTTAATAGCCTTTCATCATATCTGCGAGTTGGGAAATTAAAAATGCCATGTACATAATGTAGTTTTTAACACTTGGTTCCAGTTACAGTAAGAAGAAAAAAGTTCTACCAGAAAACTAAACTATAAATTTGATTGCACATTAAGGACTCAAAGAAGTAGGCTTGTATTAAGAAATTGAATGGCGATTCATAAATGTTTGCTTAATAAAAATATCTCTTTGTTGGCAGGAATCTTCTCTATGACAACACTCACATTGCTTTTGAGATGCCTGTAAATATTTCAGACAACTATTATAATGTGTTACCAAGGTATCAGAGGCAGTAACATTATGTAATGAGCCACAAGTTTATCTTTTATTAAAGCTAAAAGAATTTCTTAGATTAAAAGCCTCAATAGCAAACTACTTCATTAAAGGCAGATATACAGATATATATATATATATATATATATATATATATATATATAGTTATATCAAAAAGTTTGGGCACCCCTACTAATCTTAATAAAATTTGTGTTTTTGTAACAGCTACCGTATATACTCGAGTATAAGCCGACCCGAGTATAAGCCGAGGCCCCTAATTTTACCACAAAAAACTGGGAAAACCTATTGACTCGAGTATAAGCCGAGGGTGGGAAATGCATTGGTCACAGCCTCTCCAGTATATAGCCAGCCAGCCCCTGCCCCAGTGTATATAGCCAGCCAGCCCCTGCCCCAGTGTATATAGCCAGCCAGCCCCTGCCCCAGTGTATATAGCCCCCCCCCCTTCCCCATCGTGCAGCACAACAATACCGGATGGATCGCACAGAAGATCTACGGGTGCCGCCAAAAAGTTTTGAGAGTTTTGATTTTTTTTTTGACTCGAGTATAAGCCGAGTTTGGGTTTTTCAGCACATTTTTTGTACTGAAAAACTAGGCTTATACTAAAGTATATAAGGTATTTCAGTTTGATATATCTAATAATTGATGTACACAGTAATATTTCAGGATTGAAATGAGGTTTATTGTACTTACACAAAACGTGCAATATGCATTAAAACAAAATTTGACAGGTACAAAAGTAAGGGTACCCTTATCATTTGCTTCATTTGAATACTCCTAACTACTTTTTACTCACTTACTGAAGCACTAAATTGGTTAGGTAACATCATTGAGCTTTGAACTTCATAGTCAGGTGTATCCAATCATGAGAAAGGGTATTAAGGTGGCCACTTGCAAGTTGTTCTCCTATTTGAATGGAGTGGCATCATGGGCTCCTCAAAACAACTCTCAAATCATCTGAAAACAAAGATTGTTCAACATAGTTGTTCAGGGGAAGGATACAAAAAGTTTTCTCAGAGATTTAACCTGTCAGTTTCCATTGTGAGGAACATAGTAAGGAAATGGAAGACCACAGGGACAGTTCTTAATAAGCCTAGAAGTGGCAGGCAAAGAAAAATATCAGAAAGGCAGAGAAGAAGAATGGTGAGAACAGTCAAGGACAATCCACAGACCACCTCCAAAGACCTGCAGCATCAACTTGCTGCAGATGGTGTCATCGGTCAGTGCATCGGTCAGTGATGCGAAAGAAGCCGTTTCTGCAAGCACACCACAAACAAAGTCGCCTGAGGTATGCATAAGCGCATTTGGACAAGCCAATTTCATTTTGGAAGAAGGTCCTGTGGACTGATGAAACAAAGATTGAGTTGTTTGGTCATACAAAAAGGCGTCCACGGTGGCCAAAAAACACAGCATTTCAAGAAAAACACTTGCTACCCCACTGTAAAATTTGGTGGAGGTTCCATCATGCTTTGGGGCTGTGTGGCCAATGCCGGCACCGGGAATCTTTGTTAAAGTTGAGGGTCGCATGGATTCATCTCAGCATCAGCAGATTCTTGAGAATAATGTTCAAGAATCAGTGACGAAGTTGAAGTTATGACGGGGACGGATATTTCAGCAAGACAATGATCCAAAACACCTCTCCAAATCTACCCAGGCATTCATGCTGAGGAACAATTACAATGTTCTGGAATGGCCATCCCAGTCTGCATATCATTGAACATCAAACTGAAATAGCTGTTGCAAAAACCCAAATTTTGATAACTAAAAATGATTAAGATTAATAGGGGTTCCCAAACTTTTTCATATGACTCTATAGTTAGCTTCCAATTAACAAGAAATGGCTCAGTATCTCATGTTAGATATCTCTACCTGCACTACTACACAGGAACCCCAAGAGAGAAGAGGAGCTGTGAGGAGTGCCGGAGTCAAGTACTGAGTTTATATTTCCCCAGAAGGGAAAGCCTTCTGGGCATTTAATTAGTGAGGCAAGGCTGCTGGGCATTTAATTAGCGAGGCAAGGCTACCGGTTTTGTTAGTTGTAGTTCAATTTTGGCCAAATCCTTAGATCAGGAGTTGGTCCATTTTATCACAACTTCAACTCAACAAAAATGGTCACTGGCCATGGAACACACAGAGTTGTCCATCACCTCCTTGGACTTCTTCTGCTACTGTATTTAGCTCCTAAGATCAATAGGAATTTGGCATTATTGTTGTCCCCAGATAAAAAAAAATGGCATAATCACTGCAGGATAGCCACAACAGAACAGTCTGCGACTAACATGAAATAAAGTAACTTGTAACTTCTATGGTCCATTATTTGCTGGGTAAGGAATTCAATAATTGCTGCAGTAAAAGACATAAAGAAGTAAAAGAAACCATAAGTTTTGACATTTTTTTTTGTTTCAGGTGGAATAGCTATGGACAACTCTGGGATGAGCCTCTACTGTGTGTTCCTGGCCCTCAACTATGCATAATGTGAACAATAAACATAGCAAAAACTATATGGGTTCTTAAAATTGCTGATCTTCCTTATTAGGAATCCAAAATGTAACTAATAACACAGAGAAGTTATACTGTGCAAAGCTCTTAAAGTGTAACCGTCATTTCAAAACACTTTTGATATGTTGTATGGCAGGTAATTTTAAGCCCTTTTGCAATTGGATTAGTTACCCGAATCTTGCTCCTTCCTCTTGTATTCTGCAGACACCCCTAGATGGCAGTGACTGCTCAGATAGCCGTTGCTATGGACTACGGGCAGGAGACACGCCCCCCTCCCCCTGCAATCAGCTGATTACCTCATGGCTACCTGCCCCAGCAGTCATGTGTCACAGCTCCAGCACTGTCGTGTGCAGGGAGAAGCCCAAAATAATGTAGTAACCAAGCACTTTCATCTTCTCTCTCCTCAGCTTTCCCTACACTTGTGTGTACACACATTATCCACACAGACAGAAACTGCAGCCCCCCCTCCCTTCCCCCCACACACAAGGAAGTGGCAGGAGACAATCTCCAAGTCTTCATGCTGTGTCTCCATGTGCTGTGCCCTCATGTGCTGTGCTACAGTGTTACATAGACAGATAGATACCGTAGATAGATATACAGATAGATAGATGATATACAGATAGATAGATAGAAGATAGCTCTGGTCTCATTGGCCAGCAGCCTGCGCTTGTGATGAGGTGACAGGAGGCAGGCTCCGCCCCTCCATCTAGCTGATTGTAGTTTTTTGGAGAGCTGGAAACCATGGTTGCTATGGGACAAAAAAGATACTAAATGAGGACAAGAGGCAAAATATTTTGAGGAATGATTCCCAGGGCACCGGGAGCAGAATTATGTATTTTAGCTTTTTTTTGTTCAGAATGACGGTTACACTTTAATGATGAAAGAGATGGTTCCATGATATATCCATATGACTTAAAAACAGCAGGACAAAAACGGCATCTAATTGTAAATTGAATTTCATTTGAGTAGAGGACATAAAACTGCCTAGAACATAACTCAGTTTTGGCCCATTTATCCTAATACCATCAATAAACTATCCAGGAGGCAGTTATTGATTTTGAGGAAAAGATAACAGTATTTTAGTAAGTAAGAACCACAAAATATAATAGAAGAGCTAGAAATGGCCAAAGAGCAGGGCCATAAAATAACCACAAAGACAGGCAATAAAGCTTAGCTGTCCTTACCAGAAATGTCAAGAGCAATGCAACAGCAGGAAACACCACACAAGGTATGTTTTTCTATATTCTACTCTTTGAGAATGCAGATAATGATGACATCAGTAGTTCTTATTAGAAAACTATTTTCCTTAGTTTACAACAATGTAAGAAAGGAGACTCGGATTCATAAATGTGAAAAGTATTTGATAGTATATTTTCAAAGCTACAGACTGTTCATATAGAAACTCAGGTGTTAAGCTCCACCTTCAGTACATTTAAATGGGTTACACAGGATTAGAAAAGATGGCTTTCTAGCAAAAACAGTGCTAGGCCCTTAACCCCTTGAGGACGCTGGGTTTCTTCTCTCATTTCTCGATCTCAACCTTCAAAGATCCATAACTTTTTTCATTTTTAAGTGTACTGATCTGTGTGAGAGCTTATTTTGTGCGTAACAAATTTAACTTCTCCGTCACATTATTTATTATCCCATGCCGTGTATTGGGAAGCTGGAAAAAAAATCCAAATGGAAAAATTAAAAAAAAAGCGACGATTGAATCCAAGAAGGCGGCACCCATTGGAAATGTTAATAGCCGCAATTGGTGCAAGCACCGACCACGGTTATTAGCAGTGGGGGTTAATAAGAATTCTTTATTTATATATCGCCTACAGATTACGCAGCGCTGACAAACATGCAATATGCAATATGTCTATGAAGGAGGCTCTGTTCATACAACCCCCGCACCTCTGCGCCATACAGAATATCTGCCACTTAAATTAATCCACCCATAATAAGTACATTAAAAACTATGATTAAAATTGCCCATTTTCCCTACATGGTTCCTTTCCATAGCTGCAATGTTAAAAAAAAATCAGTTTGTAAACTTATATGCAACTCACCTGATGTGAATCCAATCACACAAAGTCAGTCCTGCATATTAAATTTTACTTGCATTGCCCTGCTTCCTTGTAGGTCTCCCTGCTAGGACATGCTGCTATGTGGAACATTGGGAGAGAGCGCTCTGTTACATCATTGGGCAATTCATGTCATGTGACCAGGGTGAGGTCATCTAAGGTCCTTTCCCTAGTTATATTTGAAATGTCTTTTGTATGTATCTGACCACATGAAATCACAGCATAACTTCTAGTTATCCCCATCCTCCATGGAGGCATGCTGTGATTTCATGTCATCAGATACATAAATGGGGTGGACATTCCAAATGTAACTGGGTAAAGAACCTTAGATGACATCACCATGGTCATATGACATTAAGTGCTGAATGGTGAGAAGAGCCATAAGACATGAAGAGGAGTAGATGGGAGGTGCTGGCCACTCAGGACACGTCCCCTCTGATGCCAGGTAAACATAAAAGTTGATTTATGGGGACTTAAGAAAAACAATTTTTAACTAAAGAAATGTGCCAGTTAATAGGGGTCTATGTGAACCTGTCACAGCTGGTGGTGCGGTGATAAGTTCCCTTTAACATGCAATGCAGGTATTCATGAAAACCAGCATTTTTCCCTTGCAACTAATGTTTCAGGAGGCACACTATGGAGTTGATTCTAGCAAGCTTTCAGTAAAGAATACTATGGTGATGGTAGAACAGTCCTTCCTCTAGGTGTAGACAATGCCCTCTTGTTTTGTCCACAGGTCTAGAAGGATTTCTGAAATGAAAATCTCTAAAAAGTTCATAGATCCCTCATAACAGTGTGTCCACCACAGATCCCTCACAAAAGTGTGCCTGTCAAAGATCTCTCCTAACAGTGCATCCACCACAGATCCCTCAAAACAGTGTATCAGCCACAGATCCCCATATTAGAGTGTCATCCACAAATCCCCCTAGATGGGACCGTCTTGTTGCAGGGAAACGAGCTCAGTGCTCCCACCGATTCTGCATTATGGTTCAATTTAGTAATTCACTTGAATGTAATAATTAATACATATGATCTTATTGTATTGGCCTGACACCACCTCCTCCTCTACTTTCCCAATGATGCCTGGAAAAATTGTCTCATATGCAACTTGCACCTGGTGCAAAAAAGGTTAGGGACCACTGCCTTATAGGTAAGCTACGTGGAAGAACATTGAAGAATTATGTGGCCACTGCCACTGTAAATTTAGTGCTGAAGGTAGCACTAATTTCACCAAATATAATTTACGAGTTTGTACATGAAAAAAAACATTGGTGCAAAACATAATTTGGAAAATATATATTTATTAGGAATCAGGACTTGCCAATAGGTAAATGTCCAATACAATAAGTCATGATAATATAATCTGCAATCTGTTAAAGGAGACATCAGAAACACAATTTAAAGAAAGAGGTGAAAGAATGTCAATACGATCATACAGATAGAGTGAAGGAAGGTGGCGAGGAACAATGGGCAGCTATAGAAAATAAAGGAAATTCCGGTAGATTGCTTTGTGCAGAGAATATGTACTGTCAGTGGGACTCTGCTAAGGCCGAGGTCTGCTTCTCTCTTCATATTAAACAATGTTCGGATGCTCCTGCAACACTAATTGCAGCTGGAGTAGTGTGAATGGTCTTATCCACCTCTTCCAAGCATGCTCTGTAGAAATAGAAGGAAAAAGCAAGTGACAATAAACTAGGGTTTGACCAATGCCAGAATTGCACATTTGGAATTGTACATTGATATTTAATTTAGTATCACAATACTAAAACAATACTTTATCCAGGAAAAAACCCTAAACTTCATGAGAGGTGTGTGTCCAAATTTATATGCACATGGTCTGTTTGTAACACGGCCTCATACATGCAGAAGCTGTTCCTATACAATACATGTTTCTCGGAAATGGTCAAAGTCACCAATGGGCTCAAATAGTCTCTCTGTAATATATAAATGGTAATATATTTATATTAATACTTTAATTACGCACACCCTGTGCTGTAGGTGCCAGTTTTGTACAGTGGCATAAAACCTGTTATGCATACAATATAGCAGGAAGCTTCCTTCCTTAAATAATATACAAAATATTATTTCTGGAGAAGTACTAAATGAATGTAGCACTTTATGTTTTGCTTTTGGGTTAATTTCTCTTTCCTGCGATGATCTCTTTCAATATTATAACATATATTCCTAGCGTTTTGTTCCGTTTTCTATGAAAATGCACATCCTCTTGTCACTACAGTAAGCTCAGCATGCTATTACACAGAAAAACACGCTAAATGTGACGTTACAGTCTGATACGTGTTGTCGTCTATCTGAAAACATATTATCACTTCAAACACATCAGTTAGGAGCAACCAGACACTGCTGTGTCACACAGAGCAGAAACGGCAGTGCTGGTGCTGTCTGCAGTACATGGTCTTCTGCGCTACAGAACAGCAGGATGGCTCATTACTTCTACCATTGCTTCCTTGCCCATTTCAGTGTCTGGCATTGAATAAAACAGCGTAAAGGCCTATAATCTAGATCCGCAGTCATTAAGATTTCCTTATTTGCAAAACAGTCTATTTACATTCTTTATGGAATTCTTTAAGCACATTATGCATATTCAGAGATAATCGGGGAAACAAACAAGTAAATCCAACAAAACTAAGCAGAGCTTTAGGATAGAAATCCAAAAGATGAGAGAATACTCACGAACCTAACAGTGGATATATTGCCAAGGAAAACTAAGGAAAATCATGTCTTATGGTTGTAGAAATGATTCCAAATGCAGAAGACAAGATAGGGGGGACCTTATAAAAAATGTTATTTCACCAGCCTTAAAGAATATCTACCACCCAAGGACTGTAAACCAAGCACACTTACATACTGGTGTTTGCCACTCTCTTCTTTTAGCTTTTAAAAAAAGGCTTTAAAATCATGCAAATGAGCCTGAGGGGCTCTGCACTCAATTTTTAAAGCCTTTTTTAAAAGCTAAAAGAAGAGCAGATCCTGTCAGAGGGGCACACACCAGTATGTAAGTGTGCTTGGTTTATAATCCTTCATCCTGGAGGTAGATTTCCCTTAAGTGTCAATGTATACAAAAGCTTATACTATGGAACTATGCGTTGGTCACTAAAGGAATGTATAGCCTAGCTCGGTCTGAAATAATAGTAAAAACCAGAGATGGTAAAAAGAAGCCCTGTGCCTTGGCTTACATGGGGCATGCACCACAGGGTGCTCTACTGCAGTCTAATGCCTAAGGCACAGTGACTCCACTTAGCATGATACCATGGACCCAAAATGTGCAGTTCACTTCATCTCACCTGTTTGGCGCTGTTGACACACTGTAGGTATTGTCTTGCCAAAACAGAGCAGCTCAAAGTCTGTTGTGGGTTCTGCTGATAGCATTGGAGAATTTGGGCCTGCAGGTCAGCACATACTGGGTGAGACTCATATTTCCTGGGGAAGACAAAACCAGATGCAATGTATAAAAATGTGAAGCATATTTTTTTTTCGCACTATTTTATATTAAATGTAAACACATGTGAACGTGAATATTTAAATCCCGGCTTCACTCTTCTATATGTCGATAATAAGATGTACAGGCATTTTTTGTTTTGTGTGTTTATTGACTCATATCTCTGCCGGGTTTAACCAAACTAAGGGATTGAGCGAAGAAATCACATGTTTCGCTTGCAAGTCTGTTGTATGTCTAGCTCTATACAACCAACCTTGATACAGCACTTAATGGAGTCATGTGATTTAAAATGATGCAAGTTCATGAAATATTTCTAAATCTTTTCTAGACAGACAATTACCTCTTGTAGAGGGAAACGATTGACTACAATTCCTCAAGCTTACAAAATTCTGGATTGCATGGAAGGCAAGGAGCAGAACAGTATCATTATACACAATGCCAGGGGTGATATTAGCCAAGATCCACAAATATCAACACTCTTGACATGTAATAAATCAAATGAGCTTTCTCATTCCACAGTCAATACCCATTTCAGTCCCTTGACATCCTGTCTGCTTATGCCTAGCGCTCATTGTATTTTCATATGCTCCCATATCCATTTCCTATCTCTTTAGGCCCTCGAACGCGATATTGATGAGCATCAACAAAAATGGCTCCGGCAACTCCAGCAGAGCCAAAAGAATTTTCCGGGATTAGCTTCCAAGGGAAAAGTGGTGGCCTTTTATTGATTCAAGGTATTTGTTATGCTGCTTAATGCACGGTTTACACTTTTGGGAAAACCTTAAATGAGATTACTGTCAGACATCATACAGCCATAAAACATAGGGCAAGACACCACTCCAAGCATACTTACGAATTTCAAGCCTTGCTAGCACTGAACATCCTTCATAAGTCATTCGTAGCATTTATTGTAACTCCAACACACAAACAAGGCAGTTATAACAATTAAAAGCTTATAGGACTATGGGAAAAACAGGATATTTTAGGGCCAAGCAAAAACCGCCCAATAGTAAACGTGTTAAAAGAAGAAAAGCAGCACAGCTTTCTATCCCAGTGCTGAAGTGCTCCCCATCTCCCTTAATGACATATTTTTCTACTGCAGTGATCATGTGCCGGATACAACTAGGTAACAAGCCCAGGAAATAACAGGGGGTATATATTTATTCGCTCTGGGAGACTTTACATAATTCTACTTTAAGGGGTGCAGTATGTCCACATTGTCTAAAAGTACAATAGTGAGTCAATACACTGCATTACTTAAAAGGGGTTGGCCACTTTACCTCATGTTTTTTGTAATGTGCGTGTAAGTTTGGAGGGCAGGATATTAGGTAATTTACCAATGTATATCTACTAAAAGTTCTGCACCGCTTTATTGATATGTAAGGCGAAGCCTACTGTCCTTTACCACATCAGCCAGACAATTCTGACCATAAAATGGCTGCAGATGCTAGGTTCCTGTATGAAACCATTACGCTTTATCAATAAGACTGATGATTAAATAAGTTTCGCAAAAATATTAGAAGAAGCTTTACTTATTGTTTATCATTTTCAGAAACACATCATACAGGAAGAGGAGAGGGAAAACATGTAGACCTTCCATCAAGGCTTCCTAGATGATAAGGTAAAAAATAAAGACAAAAAACAGAGACAACGGAGGGCGGCGCCTCGGGTGATATCGTAAGGCAATTAGTGAATGTAAAGAAAGTCCCAAATTGGGTGCTCACCATTAGCCACCTTGGCTAGTATGCATCAAGCCCTTCAACAGGGTAGCAAGGGAATGGACGCGGTCCCGGTCTGCTGCTCCTCTAGCCCAAAAACGAAGACGCCAATTCCAAGAAGCGGAGTCAGCGGTATACAATATATAAGGATGGGTTGGCTAGATTCTACGGGCGCTGATTGTCACTAATTGTCCAGCTGTCCTAGACATGTGATTTCCTGTTTAAATACCTGTATACTTACCATTACAGCATTCCTATCTTTGAGAAAGGGTCGTCCGACCCGAAACGCGTTAGGAGGATATACTATACATTCCTGTACTTTTGTTTTACCATTCTGGTTTTATCAATAAATTATTTGGATTTGTAACCAGTGATACATTCGCTGATACTCTCAGTCGGTGGTCAGCGCCCGTAGAATCTAGCCAACCCATCCTTATAGATGATAAGGTGGCTTCTAAATAGGTGTAAAAACAGGTGGCTGTTCCAGGGAACAAGATTGGTGTGATGACAGCCTTTTCTGTAGATCCCATGAACAGACGTCCAACTGCAGCTCTAGTGACAAGTACTCAAAGCATCTATGAGAATAGTACAGTGAGATCACAAGTCACATCATTACAAATCATTGAACCTGATGAAGGTCTGCGTACTAGGCCAAAATGGGTTGTACAACCAATAAAGCCAGATGCTATCTTCATCTGTAGGATGACTGCATTTTTTCCTGCCTAGTCCTGAACACCTTTATCCAACAACACAAAAGGTACAAATGTTCAGATGATAATGTGAGTTTAGGTGAACTGAGCTGAGGACTTGATGGGTCGTGAGGCTTAAATGGTATGCCATAACAGCAGTGGTGTAACTTGAAGCGGTCGAGCTCCAGTGCAAAGTGTGTACCAGGCCGCCAATTTTAATGTATTGTTTAGAGCATTAGTTTTCTAGGAAAGGTACACTAGGTGAACCCCCCCAGGGTTCTTGGGCTGATTAGCAGCCGCGCCCTCTGCATCCCCTCAAGTTACGCCCCTGCATAACAGGAACATGATG
Source organism: Engystomops pustulosus (assembly GCF_040894005.1). NCBI lineage: Eukaryota > Metazoa > Chordata > Amphibia > Anura > Leptodactylidae > Engystomops > Engystomops pustulosus. The sequence goes on from NC_092414.1 coordinate 131,958,272, forward strand.
AAAAATTTGATTCAAACAACGTAAAGAAACGAGACGACCCAGGGTAGGAGAATAACTTCTAGAAAATGGTCTTGGCATTAAATACAGCCCGATGTGTATCTTCTGAAGGCTTCTGACCCATCTTAAATGTGATGATTGGAGAACTTGCCAAGACTCCTCGTTGTCTATTTACTGCTCTTCTCCAAAGCTCTTTCCTTTGATTGGCAATCAGGAATAGGAACCGTTCCAACAATGTCCTATTATTACAAGTTTCATTGGCAGGAAGCTCTAATTTCTCCTCCATTACAAGTCAGAACGTAGAATAAATGAGGTAACTCGGGATTAATGGTTTCTATGTTGTGACCCTGCATACAACTCATCCTACAAACTGTCAAATGTACCAACCGCTTAAGCTATTAGCAGCCATGTACAATTTCCAGGGCTGTCACATGAAGGATAATTATATTTTTGGAAGGCAGGAGCTTACAAGAAACCTAATTTATTGACAAAGATTAATCTTAAGAACCCATTTCTTTATTTAGAGAACAAAGGCTTTAATGTGAAAAGTGGATAACTACAAACAAAGCCAACACAAAAGTTACTATATGTACAGGCAGTCCCCAGGGAACATACCCGATGGGTTTGTACTTAAGTTGAATTTATATGTAAGTCGGAACTGTATATTTTACAACTGTAGCTCTTGACAAAAAATTTTTTTGTCAGAGTGACAATGTAATTTTCAACATTTTTTGCTGTAATGGGACCAAGGATTATTAGTAAAACTTTATAACAGACACCTTACAGATGATCATTGCAGTCTGGGTAAAGTAAAGATTCCAAAAAGATTCACCAGAGGTCACAGTGGGCTGAGGGGTCCATCTGTAACTAGGGGTCGTTTGTAAGTCGGGTGTCCTTAAGTAGGGGACTGCATATATTTATTGTAGGACATTTTTTCATACATACAAGACCACTGTGCTCCTTCGGTATCCGTATAACCTAAACTATCAACATCATAAATGAGTTGTGTATTTAGTTCACATGGTCGTGGCTAGAACAATGATGGAAGATGGCCACCTGAAATTGCCACATTTCTAATGATATGCTGCAGATCTTTGCAAAGTCTTTTAGAGAGGCCAACACTTTTTGCTTACCAGCATATCCGATTATTTTATGTCTATTAAGCCATTTATTTTCATTATTGTTTATTTAATTAACTAGTTATATAGTTCAATGAAAGAGAAGTGGCATTTGTACCATCACCAAAAAGCCCAACAGAACAGTAACAGCAGGAACCTCCACTAGCATGGTCATTTATGTTTTAATATGATGCTTTCAGTGAGAGAAAATGAAATGTAGGCTGCTTCATGCCATCAGAAGATGAGTGTGCTGATCTTGGAAAGCCCCTAAAAGTAACATATAATCCTCTCAAGTATGAGAATAACAAATATTAGCAATTTATGTAAGGTCAGCTCTCCGCATCCGCCGCCGCTACCACCACTGACTCAGTAAATATTTCTGAAAGGGAACCATTGTGTATATAGGGAGCTTTAGGACTTGTAAAGAGAATAACTGCTGTTTGCTATTCTTAATGCTGCGCTCCATACAGCTAATGCCACCTTTGTCTACTGGAAGTGATAACTTCTTTTATACTGCAACCTTTTCACAAATCAAAGGAAAAGCCAATACAAAGCAGTCTTCTTTCCAGCCTGTGTAACAACTGAAGTTAACGCTGATGCCAGCCTTCCATCAATCTTTCCAAATGTGTCCATGATATGGCATGCCTTCTCCCCCATTACTGTGCTGGTAATGCATGCACATAAGAGCTCCCTCTGACAATGGTCTATAGATGGCTGTGCACATTAACTGCAGGAAGTGTGGAGACAATAAGTGCTCGGCCCTTTTATCATAAAAGGGAGCTCAATGAATATGGATCCTCGAGATGTTGATTTATCATACACTGATCTAGTTATAATATGGCTAGTTGGTATGCAGAAATTATAGGGAGTGTGTAATCACAAAATTACCAAGTTTTTAAATAAAACATAAAAGTAAAGACTTGTTTAAAGACAAAAAAAAAAAAATTTTTATGAAAATTATGCTTTCACTGTGCGCATTGAAGGACATTACCATCAGATCACCTGATGGTAGATTTGTCTTACTCGCCTCCCCACCCTCGGTAGAACGGATCTTCTTTCATTATAACTTGCGCATTTTGTCAAAATAAAAGTTTATAAAAAATTTCATGTCAGTACCTCCATGCACTGACGAAATCTAATTTATTTACGCTTTGGTGCCTCTGCCCACGAAGCTGGCTAACTCTACATCTCAAGATTTCCTTGCGCAGTGGAGAGGTGCACGAGATTTGCAGAGACAGTCTGTGACGTCATCTCTCTGAACACTCGCAAGCTGTTGCCAAGAGAAACCATTGTGTGAATAAATTAGATTGCTGCAGTGAACCTCAGGCTGATTTGAATATTTTAGAAACTTTTATTATGACGAAATTATGGCCTTCCAAGTTATAAAGACCCATGCTACTGGGAACGGGACGGGGAGGTGAGTAATACACATCTACCATCAGGCAATCTGATGGTAAATATCCTTAAAAGGGAACCTGTAAGCAAAAATTGACCTAATAAACCACTACTAGTATGTTGCTAAACAACTGAAACCCTTCCAGAATAAAGGAAGTGGAGATTGTAACACTGAAGTCATGCTCTCTCTTTCTCAGAAAGTACCCATTACTGTAATTGAGGGTTCTGCATTCAGAGACATAACCTGCATCTCCTTAAGTGTGATGCAGGATGTCAATCGAGGAGGAGGCGTTCAGAGCTCCCCAGCTTGACTTCAGTGTTCAACTCTCCTCCTCTTTGACTTCATACAAATTATATTGCACCTCAAAATTGATTTTTTAGACAATACCATCATACTGGACCATGAAAGAAACAAAAACTAGAAGGTATTTGCCAATATACTGATAGTGGTTTATTAGGCTAATTTAAAGGACACCTGTCATCAAGTCTGTGTCACTTGTCCTGTCACTACTACCTGTTGGAGCAGCTCACAAGGATCCCATCCCAGCCTTTATCTAGTTATTTCATACATTATTCATTGTAAAATCATCTATTCTTTATCATGTAAATGTGGCTGGTCACATGGTCAGAGGCAGTGATGTCACCCCTGTTACCCCTCCCCTCTCCTCCCCCTGCTCATGTCTGTGTGTAATGTATAGTAAAGCATTGCTAGTGTGTGTATGTCATCTGCTGACATGCTGCATCCTCCTAATACACAGGTGAGAGACACAGACATCAGCTACACATGAATCTGACATGTTCTGCTGTAACATGGCTGCCTGGAGCTGCTGTATCTCTCCTAAACACACACACATATACACACACAGGCTGCAGGGGGCGTGGCCACCAGCACCAGCAAGCACATCATTATACAGCCTCACACCATTATACAGGCTGTCAGTCAAGCACTGGGGGTGTGGCTGTGCCTCCCACTCATGAATAGAGTGGACAGCTTGAATATGCTAATGCTTCATTGGACATTTCATAGGTCATTTGCATACAGCTTTAGGACCTCATTGCTTAGGTTTACAGGCATGTAGAGGGACAATGAAGGGATAGAGGCAATGCTCTCTAATGGCAGTTTATGAAAATATATTTAGTTTAGGGGGGTTATTTTGCATGACGGGTTCTCTTTAAATTCCTTTGAACCTTACACCGGGCTGAAACTTCCTGTTCTGTAAAAACCTATGCAACAGAACCAGGATTCCGATGCCAGATATCAGGGGATACACAATAATAGGGACCTCTATTTAGAATAGGTATATACACAGCTTCTCAACTCTTCCTTCTCAATTCTGTGCAACTTGATGTAACAGGAAATGCAGCAGGTTTCACCATGTCATCTATTTATCGCATGGAGCATTAGATATGCACTTCCTATGACAAATGTATGGCATGGTGTAAGAAAATGTTACATTTATTTCCCCAACACCTGGCATGACTAAAAGTTCACTGACAGTTTCGTGAATAAAAAAAGAACTGTAGCATAAACTCTAGTAGGAATTGCCTGGCATGCATTAAATGAAATCACGCTATTAAAAAAACAACAAAAAAAGGCTAGAAATACTCACCTCCACTCCTATACTCACCTCCCGGCGCTAGTCTTTACATGCCAGGTTCCTTTAGAAAAGAAAGTTATAATTAGCAGCACGGAGAGCGGGGGAGCGGGGAGAAGATGTCCGGCGCTCTGAGTTGCTAATTATTCACACCCTCACCCATGAAGAGGGGGGTGGCCTCGCGTAACCTCCAGATCAGCAGTGGCGAACCTATGGCACGGGTGCCAGAGGTGGCACTTGGAGCCCTCTCTGTGGGCACCCAGGCCATCACCCAGGTCACCATTTAGGACTTAATACCTTCTTCTGCAGTCACTGGTAGCCAGTACATGCCACATTCAGCGCTATTTTAAAGTGACTAGAAGTGCAGGAGAAGCAAGGAGCTGCTGGCATAGCTGGATTATCATTGTAGACCCTTCTCTAGACCTGTGATTGATCCTGTTAAGGGACCTTAGATGGAAACTACAATAATGATAATCAGAATTTCTTCTTTTTTACTGTATATGTTTGAAGCCTGTTACTTTAAATTGGCATTTGGCACTTTGTGAAAAATATGTGGCTTTTGCTTGTAGTTTCGGCACTCAGTCCCCAAAAGGTTTGCCATCACTGCTCTAGATGAACCTGGTTTGTCAAGACTAGCGCCGGAATCAAGATGAATAAGAGCGAAGGTGAGTATTTTGAGCCTTTTTTTGTTTTTTCAAGTGGCTGATTTCCTTTAATAAGTACTTGGCAATATTTATTTTCATAAAGAAGCAACAAGGTGAGGAGTCCACGCTTTGGCTGACATTTTGCTTTCATGGCTTCATGGTGTTTAAGATATCTTCTAGGAAAAAACAAGGTTAGCTATACCGACCTCCCACACTGCTGCGTGCAAATGGCAGAAACTTTATACAGTTTTCACCATCTTCTTGTAAAATGTTCAAAATATAAAACAATGAGAAAGAAGAGAATAATTATTTTCAGTAAATAACAATGATGTGTACATCTGACCAAGAGGAGGCTAAATAATGAATTAGTCCTCATCCTTCATCCCATAAACAATGTTTGTATAATGTGGGGCACATGGGGCTGCCAATCCTGTAACACCAATTCAAAGGATATTTCTGAAAAGTCTGTATCAAATTCTGTTCAAACTCTGCTGCAGGGTTTTCTGGCAGAGAATTTGTTAGCTCTATCCTATACTTCAAGAGACATATAGCACAGGCCATCAACTCAGGGTTCCAATACAGTTTTTTAAATCAAGCTCGGGTCCGAATCATAAAGGGCAAGAACATATAACTGACCTAAACAGATGACCTAATATCCCAATAACCAACACACAACAATATATTGCAGCACAATATGTTGCTAGATGATCTAAAAAGGTTTTGTAATTATTCTAATACAACTACCTTGTAACTGACTTTCCTTAATTGTGTCATACACCACTGGGGCCAGTAGGTGGCTGTGGAGAGCCTTTTGCACATAATTACAGTCCATAAACTTTTCATAATTGATTCAAAGTAAGATAAAATTGATTAATGATGATTAATGGTAATTGATGGTAATTACAGTACAAGCACTGCAGTATGTCGCAGTGAATATTAAATACTGTCTATTTCCCCCTATATCTACACTTACTTTACAGCCTTGTCGCACTATACACGATGGTTCGTCCTCTCCTTGACTACACATCTGAGAACTGGCTGGGCACTCACATCATCAGCAGACTCAAGGACTGAATGGATTTTACAGAATCCATTTAATAGAGAAGCTATTACCAATATAGATCTGCAATCGTCATTAGTGCGACCCGCTGAAAGTGATGGTAACAGAGAAAATCATGTACTGCATTTACAGCAGTGAGATAGATCACGCGCGGCACGCTCCTCCTAATTTAGGCAGGAATCTAGGAAATCACATCTGTCCTTATTACAAGTTTCCTATTAGGCAGATAACATGCTCTAGCTAATAAGACCTGGCACGTGTCCATTTAACACTAACCAACAATGTAGGTAATTAAAGGGATTTTCCCATGAAAGAAAGTTCTCAGATTTGACTCTCCTAGTGACGTTTACACAAAGATAATTTTTAACCTCCATACTTTACAATTTTACTCAGTTTTATTGCTGTTTTAGCTCCTATAACTCAGTGGTGGTCAGTGTAAAATTCTCTAAGCAGCCACATTTGGACTGTGATAGATGTTGTGTGCTGACAATGTGCTTCGATTATCAGAGTATAGGGTTTATTTACACTTATTTAGCTTCTTCAGATTCTACTAGTATCTGAGACAGAAGGAAAAAAAAGAGATGACACATCAGAGATGATGACATCCATGAGATGGATATAAAACATAATGACACTCTCAGCTCTGCCAACTCAACTATAACACACACAGAGTCAGCTCTGTTATATGCCTCCCTCCCAGATAAAGACCTTATCTTGTCTACTATCCATAGATAGTAGAGTAAGTCTCTTCACACTGCTGCTTGCTGACATGAAGTTGGTCTTTTAATGCGGGGGGCTGGAGACAGAAAAAAGAAGCCATTCCTGAGATGAATCTGCCCGATCATAGTCAGATTATTCATGGTCAGATCCAGGGACAACCAAATTTGTGAACAGCAGGACTGATAGAGACAGGTAGGAATTATATCTGTGAAATGCTGTAGTTTTACCCCAAGTATATTTAAGAATCTTGTCTTTGTTGGAATACCCCTTAAATGAATCAGAACTTCAGATTTCAGTACATTATTTCTGAAGCTAAATGGCAACTATGTAGATTGTAAATCTTATGGCTCAATGTATATGACCACCATCTGCAGCTCAACTAGAAAAATAGAAGTAAAGCCCAAAGTTTGGAGACGAGCAATCCTGTCTACAATATAAATCTCTTTGTTATAGATCTAGGCGGAATAACATCACCAGTGGCGCTTCGATTGTGAAAGATGAATCTGCATTTATCTAGCTTAAATGCAGGCAATTAATATTTCATGCACTGTGTTTGTTACACTGCATTCTTAATGGGCTGTATTGATCAAAACACAACAGCTAAATGTCTGTACTGCTGCAGGGGAAAATGAAACTATTTTAGTTCGGAGAGAATTGTGTTGATATTGGCCTTTGCCTCTTGGGATTTTTTTTTCTTTTTTTGCATATCTGAATAAAGAATAAACACATCTGACAATTAAGCCCCTGGCTCCTAGAAGATGGATATGTTTCTTCAAGATTAGATTACAATGCGTTTTCACACAAGTAACACTAGAAACCAGATAAAAAGGAATTTCATGTTGTAATTTACATACAGCTTAAATATGGTCTTCACCCGAGTTACGGCAGATCTTGTTGTGGAGACACTATAAAGTTGATAAAACCATTAATAAATGGTGCTTCATGCTGTTATTGGGGAAGGAGGGAATCACTAGGCATAGAAATGCAATACAGGCACATTACTATAGAAAGACATCTAAGAAAAGATTTACACCTGGGGCTGGCTATCAGTCAAACATCCTGAAACAGTGTTCATCATATGGCCTGAAGAAGAGAGTGGGGCAGAGTTATCTATTTGTTTACATCAGAACGCTGTTGTAATTTGCACAAAAAATGTCTTTGCCACATTTCTAAAAGGGTTTTAGACAGTATTCAGACACTTTTGTGGTGAATACAACAAGGGGCGTAGTTTCCTGCAAAGAAAAAAGTCTGTGCACCAAAAATAAGGCTAATGTGCCAGAATTTAGCGCAACTTTCTGGTGTAAGCTACCAAACTAAAAGGAGGTGCAAAGTAGAAGTAGACAGTCTAAAATTACGCCAGATTTATCATCCAGCATCAGACATAGTGATAGACAGTCTCATTCTGCGCTGGGTTTAACTCTGCAGTGTCTTACCTGATAGTATCTTAGTATACAAGGCTGGAAAAAGGCGCAAGTCCATAAAGTCCAACCTTTAAGAACTGAACAAATTTTTTTTTCCCCATAACCCAAGAAAGCATCCAGGCGTCTCCTGAACATGTACATAGAGTCCGCCATAACAACCTCCTGCGGCAGAGAGTTCCATGGTCTCACTGCTCTTACAGCAAGGGTGGCGAACCTATGGCACTGGTGCCAGAGGCGGCACTCTGAGCCCTCTCTGTAGGCACCCAGGCCATCACCCAAGCATGAAGTTCACCAGACAGGACTCAAAGAATCTTCCTACAATGATAGACCAATTTGCCCTCCTCCTTTCAACTGCGTTGGTGTCTTTAGGAGGCTGAACGACTAACAGTTGTCAAAGAACAAGGAGAAATAAATTACTGCTTGAATTGCTGCCCTGGCACTTTGCGATAAATAAGTGGCTTTTGGTTGAAGTCTGGGCACTCAGGCTCTAAAAGGTTCGCCATCACTGTCTTGCAGTAAAGAACCTTTGTCTATGTTGATGGTAGAATCGCCTCTTCTCTAGGCGTAGAGGATGCCCCCTTGTCCTGGTCACAGGCCTAGGTATAAAAAGATCTTTAGAGTCATCCTTGTACTGCCCGTTCAGGTATTTGTACATTGTAATGAGGTCTCCCCCAGTTGTCTTTTTTTCTGAATAATCCCAAATGTTGTAATCTGTCATTGTATTCTAGTCCTCCCATTCCCCTAATAATCTTGGTTGTTCTCCTCTGCACCCGTTCCAATTCTCCTATGTCCTTTTTTGTAAACTGGTGCCCAAAACTGTACACAATATTCCATGTGTGGTCTGACCAGTGTTTTGTATAAGGAAAAAAGTACGTCCTTATCATGAGAATCTATCCCTCTCTTGATACATACCATAATTTTATTTGCTTTGCAGCAGCCACCTGGCTCTGGTCACTAAAATTACTAATCACTAATTTACCATCCACCAATACCCCCAAGTCTTTTTCAGCTCCAGTTTTACCACCTAATTAACGGTTTAGAACATAATTATACTTTTTGTTTCCATGGCCCAAGTGAATAAGTTAACATTTATCTACATTAAACCTCATCAACCATTTCTCTGCCCACTCCTCAAGCTTTCACAAATCCCTCTGTAATGCTAAACTATCAACCTTCGTATTAATTACTTTACATAGCTTAGTATCATCTGCAAATATTAAAACTTGACTGTGTAAACCCACTACAAGGTCATTAATAAAAATATTAAAAAGAAGTGGTCCCAATACTGACTGGAACTTCACTGGTATGTCAACCCAATCTGAGAATGTGCCATTAATGACGACCCTCTGTTTTCTATTACTTACCCATATACACAGATTTTCCCCAATCTCAGCAGTCTCATTTTATGTACCAGCCTTTTAGGCGGCACAGTGTCAAATGCCTTTGAAAAGTCCAGATATACAACATTCACAGCGTCCCCCAGAACCAGTCTGGAACTTACTTCCTCATAGAAGCCAATCAGATTAGTCTGACAGGACCGATCTCTCATAAACCCATGCTGATACTAGGTTAGAAGGTTATATACAGTGAGATACTCCAAGATAGAATCTCTAACAAACCCCTCAACACAAGTTATACTCACAGGTCTGTAGTCTGTAGAAGTTATACTCACAGGTCTGTAGTCTCCAGGATCGCTTTTTAATCCTTTTTTGTTTATTGGTACCACATTTGTTATGCTCCAGTCTTGTGGACATAACCAGTCCTCATGGAATCTTCAGATATTAAAAACCGACCCCACAGGGGAAGATGTATTAAAGGACATCTGTCATCACATTTACTGACTGTAGACTGTCCAAACTTACTTGCTTGTCCTTTACTCCAAGGGATGGCAACGTCTTATCTCCAGGAACAACTGAATTGGTCTAAAAAAAGGCTTTGTAAAAATATGCAGATGAGTCGCAGGCGTTATGCATATGTCACCAGCTATCTGTGAGAGTGATGGGCGGAACAAGGCTGAACAGAGTAGGGACATGCATAAATAGTTAGATGTGGCTTTTTTTTTTTTAGATGAATCTGGACGTTCCTGGATATTAGAAAGACGTTGCCATCCTCGAGAGTAAATAACGAGCAAGTAAGTTTGGACAGTCTACAGTCAGTAAATCTGATGGTAGAGGTACTTTAAAAGTGTGGACCTTTAGACCAGTGCAGAGTAGAACTAGACAGGTCTCTGCTGCGCCAGATTAATCTTTGTGCCTGATGCCGGATGATTGAACTGGGGCTGTATAAAACTGGTGAGTCATTCTTTGCACCTCCAATTAGTTGGTCCAGTTTGCTGCACCTATTTTGAACAAGTCGGAAAGTTGACTAAAATTGATCTAGACTCCTTGGTTAAAACTTGATGGACATGTATCCTTTTTTTAACTGTTTAAACTATTTAAGCCTCAATAAATGTGGTGTACAGCATTACTTCAGTATTTTGAAGACAGTTTAATACACGCCCCCACAGTATTGGTACATATTGGGGGTCATTTATCATAATTCTTTCTTTCATCATGTGCATCTATCTGAACCTATTTTGATGCAAAGAGCCCATTGTGCCTATATATTGCAACTTTATAAACTTATGCAGTGGACAGTAGCACTCTGAGGCATGTTATTAGACCTAAAAAGTTGAATGTCCGTGATTGCACCAAAAAATGGGACAATTGTGGAACACAACTTTTTAGACACAAAAACACTCCACATACAGTGAAACAATAAAAAAGGCACAATCAGCTCACTGCTGCAAAATAGCCGCTCATGAGGTAAATGATCCTTACATTGGATTCCTGTAAAGCAGGGGTGAGCAACGTTTAAGAGTCTGAGGGCCGCATTTTCATGATGCTCAGCTTCAAGAGGCTGCACTAGTAACCAGAACCCTAGATGCACCACAAGTACACCAAAAATGCCACCCCAGGAACCAAACACTCCATTTTTACTACAACTTGAGAGGCACCAGAATAAACTACAAATCCATTGCACAAACCAGACGATAATAATTTTGGAAACCCCCCTAGAGCAGATGCATAATACTGGATAATAATAGCGTAGTCCCCCAGAGCAGATACTGGTGGAGACCCCCAGAGCAGATAATAATAATGGAGACCCTGGAGAAGACAATAATACTGGGGACCCCCAGAGCAGACGTACTTTACTGACTACAATACAGGAGACCTCCAGATCAGATAAAAATAAACCAATATAATCTCCAGGATCCTTGCTGCTGCACTGCTCAGTGTCTGGACACTGATTCAATTTGGACCCTGGGCAGTGCAGCGCCCAAGAGAAGGAGTGGACCTGAGCAGTGAGTTCATAACAGCCTACATGTACTCACTGTTCGGGGCTTGGGTTCTAACGCCGACACATAATGATGTGTTTAACCTTCACATGATACAAATATGTAGCAAATGTACAAAACATATCAATATATTTGTTCATACACCCTGGTTCCACTACTCGTTTCCTTCAACAAGCAATAGACAAAGTAATAAGGCAGAAGTATGAAGGGACGATCTGTTTATTGTGAGAAGAAGAAAGCCTAGTATGGACCCACATTACACAGAAGTAGTGGGGCATTACAAATAACAAGGCTTCCAATAACGTGTCTTACAAAGAGCGGATGGATTTCCATTAAAGCAATTTAAAAATGAGCAAAACAATTTTACTAAAAAATTTACATTTTTATTAAAGCTCTGCTAAATTTCCTTCGGTGGAAATAGAAGATTTATTATTCATCAGGTAGAATCTTCATTGGTGTCAGATGAAGGGACAAATATTTAAACATCTACAGGTGTTTGTCTTGGCAAGTGTTGAGCATATGGCACATTAGTTTAATCCGCAATCCAATACAGTTGCTCATGAATTAAGAGCTCTTGAAATAGACTTGCCTCATCCTCCCGCACTCAGATTCTTTTACCATCATAATCAATAATAGGTTGAGCTTTGTCGCGGCTAAGAGGAGCAGATGAATGCATGTGCACAGCTGCGCGAGAAGTCGCACACCAGGCTACAAGAGGATTTCACTTCCGCTAGTTCAGCCAAAAAACACACAAATCCACACAATTATAAATTATGGGGCTTATTTACTAAGGGTCCACGGACGCACCTATGTCGGACTGGTTTTGCAGGTATTTAACAGGGGATTGTTTCACACGCAAATCAGATTTCGGCACCACTGCACTGGCTTTCATGCAGCAGAAATAGGGGAGGGGGGGTGCCGCCATCGTAGGATCTGACCGTTTCTGACTTGGGATTTAACTTTCAAATTGTGTCGCAAGACCGAGCACTTGTATGCACCAGGAAGAAGAAGGTGAACTCCGTCGGACCAGAGCAGAGAAACGACCCAAGCAGGATATTGCACGACCTTAGTGAATCGCAAGAGTGCATGATCGTTGGATCTTCCTGCACATGATGGCATCACACAGTTGCCGCAGATTTGTCGGCTGCACATCCATGATGCGAATCTCCCGTTCCACCACATCCCAAAAGATGTTCTATTGGATTGAGATCTGGTGACTGTGGAGGCCATTTGAGTACAGTGAACTCATTGTCATGTTCAAGAAACCAGTCTGAGATGATTCCAGCTTTATGACATGGCGCATTATCCTGCTGAAAGTAGCCAGAAGATGTTGGGTACATTGTGGTCATAAAGGGATGGACATGGTCAGCAACAATACTCAGGTAGGCTGTGGCGTTGCAACGATGCTCATTTGGTACCAAGGGGCCCAAAGAGTGCCAAGAAAATATTCCCCACACCATGACACCACCACCACCAGTCTGAACCGTTGATACAAGGCAGGATGGATCCATGCTTTCATGTTGATGACGCCAAATTCTGACCCTACCATTCGAATGTCGCAGCAGAAATTGAGACTCATCAGACCAGGCAACGTTTTTCCAATCTTCTACTGTCCAATTTCGATGAGCTTGTGCAAATTGTAGCCTCAGTTTCCTGTTCTTAGCTGAAAGGAGTGGCACCCGGTGTGGTCTTCTGCTGCTGTAGCCCCGTCTGCCTCAAAGTTCGACGTACTGTGCGTTCAGAGATGCTCTTCTCTGGCAACAGTGACTCAAATCGCCACCCGTTACAACCAAGGTAGGCAGAAGAGCATCTCTGAACGCACAGTATGTCGAACTTTGAGGCAGGTGGGCTACAGCAGCAGAAGACCACACTGGGTGCCACTCTAGTTCTCAGCTAAGAACAGGAAACTGAGGCTACAATTTGCGCTCTGCGCAGAGGTATAAGGAGTGTGTGAAGAGGGCTCACGGGCTGAGTCCTCTTCATACAAAGGTGGGGGTTTTTGCATTTTGCAGAAAACCCCCACCGCTAATAACCGCGGTCGGTGCTTGCACCGATTGCGGCTATTAACCATGTCATTGCCGCCGGCAAAGTCGCCGGCGGCATTTAAAAGACGGCGGCGCGCGGGCGTCGCCATCTTTCTTACGATCGCCGCGCCCCCGAACGTCATCGGGGTGCGGCGATCGGTTGCCATGGTAGCCTCGGGTCTTCTTTTGACACAAGGCTACATGGCTTCTGGAGATTCGTTACAATGAGCCAGTGGCTCATTGTAATGAATGACCTGCGAAAATGCCATATATTACAATACAGAAGTATTGCAGTATATGGTAGGAGCGATCTGACCATCTAGGGTTAATGTACCCTAGATGGTCTAAGAAATAGTGGGGGAAAAAAAAAAAAAAGTTTAAAAAATAAAAAAAATTAATAAAATATTAAAAATTCAAATCACCCCCCTTTCCCTAGAACTGATATAAAACATAATAAACAGTAAAAATCACAAACATATTAGGTATCGCCGCGTCCCAAAATGCCCGATCTATCAAAATATAAAAACGTTTACGGCCGGCGGTGAACTCCGAGGCGGGAAATGGCACCCAAATGTCCGAAATGCGACTTTTACACCACATAAAAAATGAAATAAAAAATCATCAAAATGTCGCACAGACCTCAAAATGGTAGCAATGAAAACGTCGCCTCATTTCGCAAAAAATGACACCTCACACATCTCCGAAACCCAAAGTATGAAAAACTTATTAGCATCAGAAGATGGCAAAATTTATTTTTCTTTTTTGTACACATTCGTTTAATTTTTGAAAATGTATTAAAACACAAAAATAACCTATATAAATTTGGTATCACCGCGATCGCACCAAACCAAAGAATAAAGCTGAGGTGTTATTTTGAGTGCACAGTCAAAGTCGAAAAAACTGAGCCCACAAGAACGTGTTTTTTTTTTCAATTTTTCCACATTTGGAATTTTTTTTCAGCTTCGCAGTACACGGCATGTTAAAATAAATAACATTAAGGGAAAGTAAAGTTACGCACAAAATAAGCCCTCACACAGGTCTGTACACATAAAAATGAAAAAGTTATGGATTTTTGAAATTGGAGAGCGAGAAATGAGCGGAAAAACCCTGCGTCCTTAAGGGGTTAACACGTGTGTTAACAAAGCATTAACAAATGTGTGCGTTAAAGTGTTAACGCATGGGCTTTGGAAACGCCATGTTGACAACAATTAATTAGGCAAATCTCCTCTTCCGCTGTGTGAAAACGCATGCGTTAAACACAAACAAACGAAACGTGTGACCGCAGTCTGAACTATCTTCCTTTACTTGTCCTCAGATGGCTAAAGCTATGCGCACACCATATTCTGTCCTCTCATTGAATCAACAGGTCACATAGATCAAAGTGGTTTACCCATGAAAACAAGGTCTCAAATTTTCACCCCCACTGATGTTTACATAATACAGATAATTTTTAACCCCTTACTTTGCAATTTTACTCATTTTATTTCCATTTTAACTCCCTAGGATGGTCAGTGCAAAACTCCAGTATGTGGGCAGGGACTCTAAGCAGACACTCCATGATCCCTCTGTGCTATGAAATGCTGTGTGCTTGTCTGACACCTTCAAACTCCATAAGGGCATGAGCCAAGGAACCTTTGGTCAGAGCACTAGAGGATACAGAATTATTTAAGGGTATAAGAGTAGGAGATAAAGAGGTCAAACTAGCCATGGATGACATACTGCTGTTTCTCTCCAACCCGGCCCAAGATCTCCAGCGGATATTAGACCACATAGGGAAGTTTGGAAAGTTTGCGGGCTTGCACATAAACATCACAAAGAGCGAAGCCCTTGATCTCTGCCCACATTGCAGTGGCCCTAATTGGCATATAGCCAACAAGGATATCATGTAGGTGGATACACACATCACCTATCTGGGAGTGCGGGTGGGCAAAACACCAAACACAATATACTCCCTAAATTACCCACCACTCATATCAAAGATACTAGCAGAATTAACACGTTGGCAACAACTCCCCCTCACAATTCTGGGGCGATGTCACCTAATAAAAATTATTCCATTCCCCAGGCTGCTTTACCCACTGCAAACCATTCCCATGCTCCTAAAACATACAGACGTAAATAAATTGATGAGGGCATTTCAGACCTTCATTTGTAGGGGGATGAAACCCCGGATAAAAGCCCAAAAACTAATGCTGGACAAATTCGAGGGGGGTGTCAACCTACCCAATATCCGCGGTTATAATCTGGCGAGTCTCTTCCGCCATGTACTAGACTGGATCCACAACACAAACAAATTTTCCAACACAGAACTAGAAGCAGAGCTAGCAACCCCTTATGACCTAATAGCGCTCATGCACACAAAGTACAATAGATGGCCCGCAATAGCAAAAGCCTCGATAGTATTAAGAGATACACTGATAGCATGGAAAGAAGTGCGAAAATTATACTCCCTTCCCTTCCTTCTCTCTAAGCGCATGCCCCTTTGGAGGCATAGAGAATTCACACGGGGTACAGAAAGAGTGCTCTACAGACCTTGGAAAGAAAGGGGAATTCAGAAAGTAGGAGACCTACTTCACGAGACTGGACCGAGATGGTTGACAGAACAGGATCTAAAAGACAAGTACTCACTAACCCGATGTGTCACATTTACATATCATCAATTACACCACTTTCTTAGGGAAAGATTAGCTGACGAGACAAAAGAAGCCTCAGAAACCACCTTCACCTCATTCTTAGGGTCCGCACAGAGTAAGCGCGCCATCTCCTCCCTGTTCACAACGATAAAAGGACAATTGCTCAAAAGGGACACAACAGCAGGTAGGAAAGTACTGGGTTAGAAAATTCCCAGGGAGAAGTTTATGAGGGAAGGTTAAAAGGTTGGGCCAAAGTCAGGAAGTGTGTAGCGAGCGAGCAATGGAGGGAAACCTACTTTAGAACCTTGCACCATGCCTACTATGGCTTTAACTTACCCAGAACACCCTCCAAACCAGACAGACTGATAGCGTGCCCGAAGTGCTTAGAACCGAACACTGACTTGTGGCATGGTCTGTGGCAATGTGACCATTCACAAAACTACTGGCAATCAGTCAAAGAACACATTCTGGCAAAATGGAAAGTTAACCTACCCATGGACCCGCTGCTTTTTATTTTACACGTAGAAGAGGGAGGGGAGGACAAAGACGACGATTACACCATACAACTTGATATACACGCTCTTCTACTGGTAGCAAAAAGGTGTATAATGAATCATTGGATTCAACAGACAATACCTACTATCACGGAAGTTATAATACAAATGAAATACCTAATAAGACTAGACCGCCTAGAAACTCTGAGACAAAGAACAACAGGCAAAAGTTTTTTTTAGAAAATGGAAAACCTTTATTACAACACATATGACAAGGGCAGAAATAGTAGAATTAGTAACTCCATTTCGTCTCACTGAATGGTACAACACACAATTTCTAAAAGGCTCATTAGGAGCTCTGCAATTGTGAAAATCAGACTGGCAGAACCGTAAGGGAAGGTCACTAAGGACCACCGTCCTCCCCACGGTGGAACAAGCAGCGCAGAGGTCGCATTAACGCCTCACCAAGCGTCATAGACGCATGATGAGGCGCCATTACTCCCCAGAATAATTGCCAAGCGTAAAAGTACGCTTGGCAATTATCCCCCTGTAAGGTGCTGGATAAGCAGTCTAGCGCGCTGCAGTCGTAGAGGAGAGTATCACTGTGATCGCAGCGCGCGGGCACTGCTCAGCACAAGACCAATAGCAAAGCTCCTTTACGCTGCCAGAATTAAGCAGCATGTAAGGGGCTTTGTTATTGGCTGTAAAGTATCGCCGGTAGACCGGTCGAGTCTGTGTATCTCCCTGCAGCATAGTGTCGCGGATGGATTAGTCAGGCTCTGCATGGGAGACCCGGCGGGTGCTGGGCGGGATCCCCACTACTTCCTTCCAGTAAGTGTAAACCTCGGGGATATGAGGGGGAGGGTGACGGGGGGAATCCTCACACGGTCCAAAGATTACTGTGAAATGTCTGGTCCGGACATTGCTGACAACCTGAGTCTGACATCCCTGTCACTGGGCACTGCCACAGGGGGCGACACTGTGTACAGGCCCTAGTGCTTGTGTGTATATTACTAGTACACTAGAGTCTGCACATGTTTCATTAGTTTGTGCGGCTGCCAGACTTCATTCACACACGCTCCTCTGCTCCACAGTACTGCAGAACCAGGTACAAAAAAGCCATTTGCCAGCTCCCATCCTGCTCCTATCACTTGGCCCTGTACTGTCCTCCAGCCCAAGCAAACCCTGCTCCACGCTGCTGTATGGCACTAGCTGCCCTCGTTCCTCCCCTCCCCCGGACAAGCTGCCGGCCTCATGTCCCTATAGCCACGGGAGGTGATATACTGGAGGTCGGGGTAAAGGCCAAGTGTGCAGAGCTGCGTCCGTAGTCCTGCTTCTACCCCTCCCTCACACACTGAGTCCAGCATCAGCGATCATCATGGCAGAGGAGCAACAAGTTGTGCAGAGGCTCCCTCAGCTGCCCCAAGCTCCCTCAGCTGCCCTTTTCGTCCCCAGGGGCACTGCCAGCTCTGCTGATAGGACTGCAGGGCACAGAGGCCAATGCATTGTAATAGATGGTCAATAACTGCATCTGGTAAGCTGCGGAGCCCTGTGTCCTGTCATTCATCTATCATGTTATTTATCTCTGCCATCCTCCTTACATGTGACTGACATGTATGACATGTACAACAGGGAGAACACATGTCAAAATATCTTATGTATGTATTTTGTACACAACACTTCATATATGTGTAAGCAGGTCTGTGCGTTTGTGTAAATATACTGGGACACATTTACAAAGGGCAGTGCACCAGTTTTCTGTCTAACTTCGCACATTCTATTAGGTGCAAATTGCTTGTGCAGGTATTTAACAAGTGTCTATGCCACATTAGTGTTGCACGCTGCTGTTTTGTGCCGCGCTGCACTAGTCTTCACACGACACAAATTTCTTTACTGAATGGGGCGCCAGATTTCTCATCAGGTGCACCAGAAAAAAAAGTGGTGCACTGTGTTGAGGAAGTGCTGGTGGCACCAGATTCATGAAGAACGTGCGCCAGAAATCCTGTACCCTGTGCCTTCTGCACATTACACAGGCATCTGCACATAGTACAGACTGCACTGTTCTTAGTAAATGTGCCGCACATGCTCCCCTACTCCACAAGGAATTCGGCAAAAAAAAAAAAAAGTAGAAAAAGTGAGAGCCATTAACGACAAGGATAGCCCGCCTGCCCATGTTTACTATTGCATCACTATCAGTTATATGGTTATAGGGTAAAGGTAATACAATTTAGGCTGCTTTTACGCATTCCAGTTGACTTGTGTTTAGAAACTCAAATCAAGCTTTGTGCGATCACATACGTGTTTCAGCTGAAACTCATGTGATGTGTAAGGGTGCGGTCACACATACTGCTAGCACTGCATTTACAAACACAGCACTAGCGTACGAGGACGGGCCTTGGGACAATAACCTATGTGTTTCTAGGGTGTGTACTCCTTGTCGGCTAAAAATACTCCTCCAAAATGCCAAGAGGAGTATTTTTACTCTGCCTTGAAAAAGTTAATGCGACCTCTGAAGCAGCGGGTCGTAGCAACAGATAGTAGCACAAACAAGATGACGTACCCTCCCCAGGGCATCCTCATTCAATATGCATAATATTCCCACACAAATTGATGATTGCATGTTAATTTCTATATGTATTCTCACTTGTTGTATCAGAAACTGCATTGTAAAAAAAAAAAAAAAAAAAGAAATGCTGTATGCTGACAATGTTCTTAGATTATCAGGACACAGGGTTTATCTACAATTTCATTTAACTTCTATTCTACTAGTAATTGACACATAGAAAAAAAAAAGAGATGAGACAGATCAGAGTCACGAGATGGATATAAGACACAATGACACACTTAGCTCTGCTACCTCACATACAGTCAGCACTTCTATAAATGCTTTATTAAAAAAAAAAAACATTGAAGTAGAGAATGTGTTATTTTGTTATTCTGAGTTATCCAGTTATCCTTTGTGGAAATACTTCTTTAGGTTGCTTCCACACGTTCAGTATTTCAGATTCCAGTATGAGCGACTCTGTCACCTACAAAGTTCATATTTCGCTATAAACAAGGAAGAGAACTTCTTAAAAACAGTCCCCCCATACCTTAGACCAAATGAGCAGTCTAATTAGGACACTATCACTAGTAATCCGGTGATAGATGTCCATTAAGGTGAAAACATGATGGCCAGGTTTTCTTGTTCCTTCTGTCACCGTGTTACGGTATATGGCGAATCTCCAATAAAGAAAACAGTTGTTGTAACAGACTATTGGAATGCTGAATGCTGTGAAAAATGTTATTACATCCCAGGATTGTAGATGTACTTGGAGCATGGGGGAGTCTCTTCAAACTGCTATAGTGTTAAATATCTGCATTTAAAATGCTGAATAGCCTCTGCTTTGAGTAAAAGATGTAGCAGCCTACTGGATAACTACTATTACTACTACTATTTCTTAATATTTCATGTTAAGTACTGGGAAGCAGGGAAAATAAGTCAACATGCTTTAAAAGTATTTTTATGGGTGTTTTTAATGACTTTCACGTTGCAGTCCAAAGACACATTCCATTATTCTTTGGGTTAATCAAATTCTTATAGGATTCTTGTAGATTAAGACCTTTAAATTAAGTTTAAATCTTTAAGGAAAAAAAATTCTCTATAAAATCACCTTATTCTGATAATTCTACTTTTGTTGTACTTTGACAACTTGCAGGACAAGCTGACATTTTCATTGATACTGTTTTCGGAATTTGATTTCTTTTTATTCAAAATGTGAATAGGTTGGTGCTAAATTACGGCATTCACTGCATGGGAAGGTTAGATAGGGCATCTACCTACAATACAGTTATAAACTTGTTTCTTTACTCATTTTTATTTGTGTGCTAGCAAAAGGAAGAGATATCCTTTATTCTTTTAAGGTCCCCAAGGTAGTTTGAACCCAATCTTCTCATATAATATCTTACAATACAACTGCATGGCAGTAGATTGTGTATACAGGCGGTCCCCTACTTAAGAACACTCAACTTACATACGACCCCTAGTTACAAATGGACCTCTGGATAGTGGTAATTTATTGTACTTTAGTCCTAGGCTACAGTAAACAGCTATAATAGTTATCAAATATGTTTGTAATGAAGCTTTAGTGTTAATCCTGATTCTTATGGCAACCCAACATTTTTAAAATCCAATTGTCAAAAACACCAAAAAAGTAAATAAAATATACAGTTCCGACTTACATACAAATTCAACTTAAGAACAAACCTACAGACCCTATCTTGTATGTAAAACGGGGACTGCCTGTATACCTCTTCCATTAATTGGTATGAGTGGTTCCTGGGCTTCACTATCAAAATCATAAAGGAGGAACTACACATAATGGTAGAAAACTGGGCACATGAATAAGCAAACTAAGCAAAAATACGAAACAACCATGTGCTATGCCATAGTACACAATCGTTATTAAACATCACATAAATAATATACACCAAACCAAAAACCAATAAAAACATTTAAAAAGGATACAAGATCCTCTGTACAAAACCCAGGGGAGGGTGGGGCACATGATAAGGCCCACCAAAAAACAACACCTACCTACCCAGCCCCAAACCCTAAGCCTGTCAAATAGCAAGAATGATTAAAGATAAAAAAGGTAGCCAAAGAGTATGCAAGGTTGCAGCATACAGTATATAAGACAAAGGCGATAAGTATAATTACCAGGCAGGCCGGACAAATGGGGAGGGGGCTGGGAGAGCCCCACGCGTATCGCCACTCACGGTGGCTTCCTCAGAGGAAAGTGAAGCCTTCCCCCTACACATGTTTTAAATGTTTGGGGTGTTCTCCAAGGTACCGGGATACGACAAAAGGTATAGGTAATAGAAAATTAGTCTAGTATCCCCTTCCTTGGCCAGGATGGTACCATGATGTAGAATAATAGGAATTAATTCAGTAAACTAATTTCATAAAGATCTAATCGGAAATAAATGGAAAATTAAACATTTTGGGCAGTTATTCCTAAAAAAAAAAAAAAAAAGCTGTATGCAATATCTGTGTGGTAATTATGGTAATTATCGTAGAATAATAAAGCCGTTATGCTTTGACTCAGATGGCCACGGGGAATCCTATGTTACTGAGGCATCTGCTGTGTTTCCTGCTACCATCCCTTTAATTACAAAGGGGAGAAAAGCTAATACAAATGTAGAAATGTAATTACTTTGTAAAAGCCCAAATCCTAGCCCAAAGCCATGTTCTTCCTGTAATATCACATTCTTCTCTTCTTGTGTAAACTTTTCATTACAAAGAAGACATCTTCATAATCTAATAAAAATGGTTATAATGCAACTGCTGGAAATATTATTCTTGCATTAGAAACAGTAGCATGTTTTAGTAATGTTCTTTTAATGCAATTTGTGCTGTGCAGGAGCCCATTGAACTTGATCATTTAGAATGTGATCAATGTGAATTAGTGCCTCAGAGAGATAAAGCATTTGATCATTGGGAATTTGATCAATGTTTCTTTAGGCCAAGCAAAGATAAGGCATTTATCAAGAGTGTGCATAATTGTAAGCTCATTTTCACTAGGAGAAATGGGTATTAAGCTTCTTCCAATACAGACATTCAGGTGGCATTGTCTTATCATGACACCAATGTTTTAACATCTTTATACCTATGACAACTGTCATTGAGTGCAGGACAATTTTACACACTGTACCAGCAGTGTTATGAGTTGGGACTCTTTGGGCTATCAGTTATAACACACTGTGTGTTATCAGTTTGCATCTTATAGCTCATTATGCATTGGAAATAATTATATACTTTGTATAACTTACCGTATTTTTTGGACTATAAGACGCACATTTTTTCCCCAGAAGATGGGGAAAAAATTGTGGTGCGTCTTATAGTCCGAATGTGCCAGAGGGAATGGAGGACGGCACATGGCAGTAAGCGCAGCAGGGGCAGTGCTGAGCTCTGCTCCACTCACAGCTGCCGCCTGCTAGTTTCTGTGAGCAGCGGAGCTGGTGCAGTGCACACTGACTGTGACACCACTTCCAGGTTATCTGATGAAGGGAAGCACAAGCCACGCCCCCTCAGCACGGAGCTCTCACTGTGACTGATGCCGGACAGGTCACTGTCTTCTCCCAGCTGCTCATGCTGCAGGGGCATCAAATAACACTGAAGATGTGACCAGTACCAGAAGGTGTGTGAAACTGAACAATTCCCAAATAGTGCTTGTACAAAATCACAGGAGCTTACAGTCTATGTCACCTCCTGTGTCCTCCTCCTCCTCATAGAGTGTAAGCTCTTGTGACCATTGTACAAGCACTGTCATCTCCTGTGTCCTCCTCCTCATAGACTAAGCTCTTGTGGCCATTGTACATGCATTGTCACCTCTTGTGTCCCCTCCTCCTCATAGATTGTAAGCTCTTGTGGTCATTGTACAAGGACTGTCCCCTCCTGTGTCCCCTCATCCTCCTCATAGATTGTAAGCTCTTGTGACCATTGTACAAGCACTGTCCCCTCCTGTGTCCTCCTCCTCATAGATTGTAAGCTCTTGTGACCATTGTACAAGCACTGTCATCTCCTGTGTCCCCTCCTCCTCATAGAGTGTAAGCTCTTGTGACCATTGTACAAGCACTGTCACCTCCTGTGTCCTCCTCCTCCTCATAGATTGTAAGCTCTTGTGACCATTGTACAAGCACTGTCATCTCCTGTGTCCTCCTCCTCCTCATAGAGTGTAAGCTCTTCTGACCATTGTACAAGCGCTGTCACCTCCTGTGTCCTCCTCCTCATAGACTGTAAGCTCTTGTGGCCATTGTACAAGCATTGTCACCTCTTGTGTCCCCTCCTCCTCATAGATTGTAAGCTCTTGTGACCATTGTACAAGCACTGTCATCTCCTGTGTCCTCCTCCTTATAGATTGTAAGCTCTTGTGACCATTGTACAAGCATTGTCACCGCCAGTGCCCTTCCTCCTCATAGATTGTAAGCTCTTGTGACCATTGTCACATATACTCATACCTATACAGCCCTGGTAACTCTTGAGACCCCCTGACTACGTGTCAGCATAATTCTATCTAAAGAGCGTAATTCCCATCACTAATTCTGCCCCCAACACTGGTTGGCTGAGCTTGTTGCTAGCCAAGCCCTAGCTAATTAGTGTTGGGTCAAAGGAACAACACTCTCCCCTACCATCAAGTGTTCTGTATAGAGCAGAATCTGACAGAACACTTGTAGTGTCAGCACGGGAGCCATCCTTCAGCACCAGGTAACAGTGTCCCATAAAATGTCCCCTAATAAAGTCTGCTCCCCCCTACCCCTTTCCAAAGAGAAACATGGCTGCACCGCCCCGTAAGGCGCCGCTACTTTACTGTTACTTTATTAAATGTTTTAGCACACTATTTGGGGAAAAAAACTTTTTTTCTTATTTTTCCACCTCTAAAACCTAGGTGCGTCTTATGGTCCAGTGCGTCTTATAGTCCGAAAAATACGGTAGTAGTCCAATTTGTGTACATGAGGAATATCACTGCATTCACAACGTGTGTGTACACATACACATATACTGGCAGATGGAGATGAAAAGAAGTACCCTGTTTCCCCTAAAATAAGACATCCCCCGAAAGTAAGACCTAGTACAATTTTGTTCAGGCTTAGTAATATAAGGCCTCCCCTGAAAATAAGAGCTAGCGGCAGCCATTGCAGCAGCTCCCCACACGCCATACATTAGTATTAGGAAATCTTTTAGATGCTGCAGAAGGATGTGACATGGGGAAGAATTCATGGACGTAAATCACTGGTTGTTGTGCTGCAAACGTGATCCCAGCAGCTACCAGGATAAGAAGGGGTAATTTACAGATAGTGCTTTTACTAAACATGAGAGATTGGGACCAATAATTCTAATAGAAATGGAGTCACAAGAAATACAGCCTGAAATTCAGAGTTTGGAGAGTCATAAAGAAGTTAGAGAGTTGATTTTTTGTTCAACGATAAATGTAAATTCTTGTTCATGGAAAAATAAGACATCCCCTGAAAATAAGACCTAGTGCCTCTTTAGAAGCAAAAATTAATATAAGACACTGTCTTATTTTCGGGGAAACAGGGTAGCAAGCCGTGTCCTTCCATCCTGCTGACTGAAGTATGCCCTCAATGGAGGATACAATATGGGGAACGGATGCGATTACATCCATCAATGGCCTTTACTGAGCATACACTCAGGGAGGTCCCCAGTGATGTCACTGGCCAACAGGGGAAACACATGTAACTGCAGTAAATCACTGGCTGCTGCTGAAGTTCCCTCCTCCCACCTTCAGGGCCGAGGGGGAGAAACAGGATGACATATCCCACTGTATGTGCATATAGAGGGATGTATTCTTGTCCTCTGTTGTAAGGATACATCAGGAATCCACCCAAAGCATCCTTACAATGGAGGGAAAATGTGGTGATAATATAGCCTAGCACTGAATCTGATCATGTGACTTAATGGCCAAGTTTCATGAATATCATGTTTGACAAAGAGAACAAATATTCTCGAAAGCTCCCTATACAATATAGTCAGTTATCCTCAAAAAGATAGAGCCTGTTTCTTCCCAATATTTCTGTTAATAATAAATCAAGTAAAAAAGAGGCACTTTACTCTGATTAGATATATTACAAAGTTTACTGCATTCCCTAATATTAAAGAGAATTTTACAAATGCTACCTATAATGTAAGAAACCATTACAGTACTCATACATCCACGTTATAAGCTTCACGACATATTGTTAATTGTACTATTTTATATACTGAAAAAAGTAGTTTTTTAAAAAAAGCAGCAAAAAGGTCTTACTTGAATCTTGCCTCCACAGTGTTTGCAGCTGACTGGTATTGTTCAGTGGTCACTTTATAAAATTGAGCACTCTGAAAAACAAAAACACATGTATGAAAGATTAGTTCACATTATTGCCTCAATATAGAAAAAAAAACAGAGATTGTGAAAGAGCATACTATATATATTCCTAGTCTCTTGATTACTTTCTTACCCCTGAGGAAGCCTGTATACACATTGTCCCCAGTGTCCAGCACTGACCCGTGTTCACCTAGGTAATGCATGGCTATTATTGTACTATATGTTTGATAATGTCTTTTACCACACTTGTGGATATCATCATTGAAGTATTGTATTTAATCACTAACAATTTTTACTTTGTATAAATATAGCCTGTTCTACCATGATTGCTAATGTATACTGGTATACTGGGGACACTAGGTATTATATAGCATCTTAATGTGCTTTTTAAATGTTTTTATCCTCTTATTTTTTTTATGAACTAATAAAGTGATTGTATTTATCTTATCCTTTTGGGACATCCGGTTTTTTTTTTCAGTTAAAGGATACTGTTTTTTGGATGTATATAAAACATTTATGACCCAAACCTTGTATATATAATTGTTGAGATTGTGAAAGAGCAAGAGAAGGGGGTTGAAAGCCTAGTGAAAATGCAGGCCAGTTCCATTTACTGACAGACAATTGTGGAACAAATTGGAACTGGAACGATTTAATGAAGATGCCAGTTGAGGATCTGTGAGGCGCCTGTTTCTCAAACTAAAAGATTCTAGTGTATTCATCTTGTGCTTAGTTGTGTAACGGGGCCTCCCACTTCTCTTTCTACCCTGGTTAGAGCCCGTTTGTGCTCTCCACTGAAGGGAGTAGTACACACTGTTGTAGGAAATCTTCAGTCTCTTGACAATTTGTTGCATGGAAATGCCTTAATTTCCAAGAAAAGGAATAGACTGTCAAGTTTCACAGCAAAGTAATTTTTTGGCCATTGCGAGAGTTTCATAAAACAAACAAACTGCATCTGAAAAACTAAACATGTGTCCACATCCTCAGAGTTTTTTTTTAGTTCAATCATGGATTTATTTAAACTTTTTTGCCATTATACTCTGTGGAAGCTGGCTCCTATCTGCCGACCACCACTCGGAGATAGGAGATATCTTCTCAAAGAGGTTGCACTTTATATACATTGTGCTGTGTGTGCAGGAACTGATCCATTCATTAGAACTGATGGGGACCTAAACTTTGTCTTTATTTGTGCAATTAAACTTCCATGCATTTCTACAATGTTTAAACACAAATAGCCCTACTACATCCCATTCCTGGTATGTAATTGGATGACCTGAAGCATGTGATCAGTAACATGCTTATGACATCCCAGCAGGAGCTGCAGCTGCTGGGAGCTTTTACTGATAAGGAGTGTGCATTTGCTAGTGACCCCTCCCCCTACCTTCATCTCCCCCATCTAGCTATGGAATCAAATGGCAATCCAACCAAGCCAAGCAGCCAGAGAGAGATAAGTTCATGCTAGCTTCCAGCCTATTAGCTGACAAACGGCTGCAGATAGCTAATGAGAGTAAATTTGAGAATTGCTTATTTTGGCTTAGTGCAAAAACTAGGCAAAAGTTTTTATACTTTACAGATACTCTTAATGATCTTAAAGATTTCATAAAGCGGGATCCCAACACTTCCAGGGGGGAAAGTGGATACATAACAGCATTTAAGGACAATCTTTTAATCAACTAAACAGCACAGATACAATTTACAGATAATGCAGAGATTTATATAAACATATTTTTGCAATTATACACAGTTCATTAGATGTGGTTTGTTGCCCATCTAACATCAGCCAATGTCCATAGGATGGGACTACCAGTGACCGGAGCTGCCCAATC
Organism: Engystomops pustulosus; assembly: GCF_040894005.1. Classification (NCBI taxonomy): domain Eukaryota; kingdom Metazoa; phylum Chordata; class Amphibia; order Anura; family Leptodactylidae; genus Engystomops; species Engystomops pustulosus. Next base: position 131,985,397 of record NC_092414.1, read on the forward strand.
TATGTGTGGGTAGTCAGCACATTCCCAGTAGGGTGAAGCACGGTGCACAGTCTTAGCACACGGTGATGTGCATGAGGCCAAACTGTGACATACTTTTCAATAAATTTCTTCTATTAGACATCTCTATGCGTGTATATTCACGTGCGTCTTTACCTCCTCAGCACGCTGCCCTGTAATAATATAGGTAGGGAGTTTTTTGGAGGGTGCAATCACACATTCAGTTTTTCAGATGGAATATTTGATGTCCAAAGTAGGAATGGAGTAAAAATAGGAGGAGCAGCACCCTTCAATTAATTATCTGATCCATTATGTTCAACACCTGGTTTTGGCTTCAAAAACTGCATCTGAAAAACTGAAAGTGTGAATGCAGCATAGAGCTCCACCAAATCAGCAGTGCTCAGACACAGAGCTCTGCGCACAGTAGAAAAGTAAGCTGCAGGACTGCTTAAAGGTGTTGGCCGTAACCATATATGTATCCATACCAGTTGTAACAATATGCCTGAAACTCAAAAAAAAAAAAGTTTATAGTCGATAAGTCCAAGGGACATATACTTCAAGATAATTACGTATTAGGATTGTATTAACCTTCTATAAGAGCCATTTTGTCTCTTACTTAGAGTGACATACTGTGATTTTAAATCACCTTTGCACACAATTAGTTGAATTGGGCATCAAATAATTATCAATAAAAGTGATGTTTTAATAATTAAGTTTGGATATGGGCTCTATGTTTTCTGGGAATTATAAAAATATGCATGAGCCCTTTGTACAAAAGTATCTCGGCCCAGGGGGATCGAAAAAGTAATATTGTATTGCAAATCACTTGATGAACATTCAGGAATTACCTACAAGGTAGTAAAATCACAACTTATGTTAAGAAATGGCCAATGCCTTTAAGTCAAATACAAACAAAAAAGTAATCCTAGAAGCCTAGAAGGAATAATAATTATAAAGTTTTTGGTTTGTTTTAGGATATCAAATCATATAAATGATCAGGAAGCGATTTCTATTGGCCACTAATGTCAACATTAAATCATGGATATGAATTCCCTTCTAACAACCACCTTTTGGGAAAAAAAAAATACAGTTCGATCTGTGTTCAAGAAAAACATTCGCAGAGAACGGTTAACACTGAGGCTAGCTGTCAATAACTTGTAGACACTAAAACTAGTCAACTTAGGAAACATGCAGTTTTCTTACCAATACCAATGGGGTTCTTGTCAAATCCTTTAATGTATGACAGCTATGGTTGCAACACTCCACAGGGGAGAAGCTCCGGAGAGGAGCTCAATGCATCAAAAAGTAGAATATTGTTTATAGGCGTTTTCCAGGATTTTCAAAAACAACTAAAATAGGTTTCCTATACTCAAAAGTCAATTCTCTTCCAGTAGACTTTTTATTACTATATATCATTTTTAATTATTGAACATTCATCATTCAAAACATCAAAATAAGCAGGATGCTTTGCTGTCGTATCTGTGGGGAGCAAAGGGAAGGCAGCAAGCTTAAAAAGGTAAAAGCAGGATTTTTATTTTTACTCCGGTTACTAAATTAGGGCAAATTTTGAAAAATTTAGGGCTATCCCGGTAATCAAGACCACCAACAAAGCCACTTTATTTTTTTTGACTGCGGCAGAAATGTAGGTTTTATTTTAACTCTGTGATAAAAAGAGCACTTCTAAAGTAATATCAGTTTATATTGAAAGTGCAATTAAAGTTGAAAAGTGAAGTCAGAATCTACAAATACATTACGTTCCGTCTTGAAGATAAACAAACTGAATTTAAGTTCTTTGAAGACCATTTTCATAAGCCATTTATTTCATACTTATCACAAAAGCAATCAGTTACTGGAAAGGTCGTCATGCGGATATCACAAATAAGCACAACGCATAAGACAGTCAAAATTATATGGTCTAGTTGCCTAGCAACTAGGCATTGCTGTGAGTGGCCAGGTGTTTCCACAAGGTGTACAATCCCAATTGGCTCTGTAGCACATCAAGCAACATGCCATGCTCAACCCTATGGCAAACCTTTTAGAGATTTATCAGAAGCTGCTGCTCTTAATTTGTCTGCCAGGCGGCGTGAAAACCAGTGAACTTGTTTCTCAGTAAAAGGCAGGCACGGGCCACTTCCACCGGCCACTATGTCCCTCCACGTTCAGGTGGTGTGGAGGTGACGTATTCGCGATTTTAATTGATATATGTATATATATAACCACCCCCCCCACCCCCCCCCCCGAGTGCCCAAACTACAACTAACTAAAAGCCACATTTTTATAGTAAAGTGCCAACATGCCAATTTAATGGAAACCTACACTGAGGAATCTACCATCAGAAGTAGATCTTGTGATTTCTCCTACCGGCCTCTTTTCTAATCTGTAATATAATAATCCTGGAACCTAATTGTTAAAAACTTTATTTTAGTAATATGTTAATTTGACTGCAGAGGCTACTGGGGCGTGCACTAGCCTAGCCAGGCACTGGGAGCTAAGGATCGACTTGTCAACAAAGTTAGACAGAATGAGAAGAAAACTGTAGAATTCCCTCCCGGGTCCCCTGAAGAGGAAGAATGTGGCCCTCCAACCAATAAAGGTTATGCACCCCTGCTATATAAGTAATCGACTTTAGATGTCCTTTAATTTGGTAACAGCAAAAATTTTGCTAGAAATACAAATAATGAAATACTATTATAAATACCAGGAATAAACATAAGACACATCAATCCTTTTGGCAATTGCAGAATTGCCAACACCTTTGGTGCATGCCATTAAATATACATTTTTGGGGTAAAGGACCCAGGATTTGTGGGAAAAACACAGTTATGTTTATAAAGTGGAACCAAATATCTAAATAATATGTATCCAATAATTATAAATAATTTGAGTCAAAATATTTGAGAGAAGGAAAACACAAGAACAAAAGAAAACTGAGATATTGTGTACTTGGGGAGAGTTGCTTCAGTGTAATATTGTTGCCTGCAAATCATTTGGTCAGATGACAAGTCGCGATTTGACAACCTAAAATTGGCAGGAAATTTTCTAATCTCCTAAAGTCAAGACTGCAACCTCCCCATCACGGTGTCATACCCAGAGCAGCAGAGAGTCAGGAAAGTATTTCTGTCTTTAGATGTAATATCACACTACAAATATTCTGGAGATGAAAACATATGTAGACTTTATGCCCAGCAGATGAGCACTTGGACAGCTCTGATTTGTACTATATGTACTTAGACATACTCTGAGGCCTGGGAAAACAAATGGCTGATTAAGTACACATTTATCTTGAAGATTCCACACACATCCTACAAAGTATATTAAAAGGTGCCCTAATGACCTAAAGGATCTATCTCAAATCCTTTGCTACTTTAGTGCAGAAAAATCTTTTGGTGAATAATAAAAGTAAAACTTACCCATTTGTTGATCCCCAAATCACAGCTGCAGTTGTGGTGTAGTAGGGCAGGCCTCAGGCCTTCTAGTAGGGATAATAAGTGCTACATTCTGGCATTGTTTCATTGTAAATTCTGCATCATTCACTGTGCAGCATAAATAATGCTTCACTTTCATTTTGCCTTTCTCGGTACAATAGTAAAGATACTGAATCTGCAGTTTTCCCATTGTGCTGCAGTGTTTCTATGACAAATCTAAACTGCTGCAGCACAGGGCAATGGGTATAAATGGAACTGAAGTGGCAACAGTCTAGCAAAGACATGACAATTTTTTACAACATATTGACTAACGTTTTGAATAAGTACCATTCACACCTGTAGGGAGAGCTCAATGTCTATCTCAATTGTTTCTGAGTATCTGAGACTGCCCTGACCAAAGTTTCTGATGACCTACGGTCAGCCAAGGGAAAACATCACTACTTTGTTCTTCTCCTCCTTGACTTGTCCTCTGCCTTTGACACTGTCGAAAGTTCTCTCCTGCTACAGACACTTTGTTCTCTTGGCATCACTGACCCTGCCCTCTCCTGGATCTCCTCATACGTTTCCAACCGGACATTCAGTGTCTATCACTCTCACACCACCTCATTACCTCAACCCCTCTCTGTTGGCGTCCCTAAGGGCTCTGTGCTGTGAGCCCTGCTCTTCACCCTCTACACCTCTGTCCTGGGACACCTAAATAAGACCCATGGCTTCCAATACCATTCATATGCAGATGACACACAGATCTAGATTTCTGGTCCAGATATCTCTTCTCTTCTAGCCAGGATAACAGAGTGTCTGTCAGCCTTATCCTCTTTCTTTTCCCGTTTTCTTAAACTTAACATTGACAAAACAGAACTCATAATCTTTCCTTCGCCTAACACATCCCTCCCACCTGACCTAACCATCACAATTCATGGCTCCACACTCTCCCCGGGCCCTAAAGTCTGTTGACTTGGAGCCACCTTTGAATCTACCTTATCCATTAAGCCTCACATACAGGCCCTAACTACAACCTGCCACCTGTATCTCAAGAACATCTATTACATTCAACCCTTCCACAATCCAGAGTCTACAAAATTACTAGTCCATGCCCTCATCATTTCTCGCGTGGACTACTGCAACACTCTTCTCTGCGGTCTCCTAGCTTACTCACTAACACCCCTCCAATTTATCCTAAACTCTGCAGCCATCCACAACATGTCCCCTCCATATATCTCATCAGGCAATACTTCCCCACACGTAATCTCCATTCCTCACAGGACCTTCAGCTTTACTCTATTACCATCTGCTCTTCTCCCGTGCATCTCCCAAACTCTGGAACTTTCTACCAAAATGTGTCACTATCCACCAGTTTCCAAACCTTCAAACGTAACCTGAAAACTCACCTGTTCAGGTTTGCTTACAACGCACATTAACCGCAGTGCTCCCTCATCTCATGTCTATCTACCCCCCCACCCCCCATAGATTGTGAGCCCTAACTGGCAGGATCCTCCTACTTGTCTCCTGATCACTGTAGTTTTACATTTTGTACTGGCACCTGTTTTTGTCTTAATATAATGTATGTGAATAATAATACCATGCAATCAAATACTCATAACTGAACCACACAAGGTCTCAACACCGCAACTATTCAATGAATGAAGGAAACCCCCCCCCCCCCCATCCTAAATACTAGGTAGATAAATGGGCCATGGCGTGGCTCTTATTATACACAGACACCAAAAAGACGTCTTGTCCATAAAACTGAATTCTTTATTATATAGTTCCTGCTGTCGTGCGCCCACAGGCTATTATTGAAAAGCACGGTGACACTTTGCTAAGCCCTGAATAGAGAGAAAGAAGAGATCATTACATTATCATTCTCCTGCACAATTGCTACGAGTATATCCTACCAAACGGATTAGTGTGAAAGCAGAGTTACAGAATAAAGCTGCTCTGCTGTGGAGATGGACATTTAGTGTCTCATAAATTTCATTTTGCGGAAAATCCTGACACATCATAATGGTGAAATCCTATTTACTGCAGAAGGCAGGGTTGATAATACTATTTAATACCTGGAGGACGGAGTGAAATCCGCTTCATATGGTTTGTCGTCCATTCCTGATAAGTAAAGTAAACAGCTTGTTTTTAATGGGGACTGCAGATTTCATGTAATTGTAGCATAACGAAAATGTCTAAAACTTCAGAGGACCAAAAAATTCTTCTTTTAACTCAGTTGTTGGAAACTTCTAAACAGCTAGTTCTGTAGTTACAATTGGCTTACTAGGCTGATGGCTCATAACCACATTGGGAGACACCAAGTCCCCTCTAAAGAACAGAGCAAGTCAATAAAGTTGTGCGGTTTGAATGGGAACACATTATATAATCTGAAGATATGGAAATATTCAGATGCTGGAGAAATGTGGCTACATCATTCTTTCTAGCCAATATAAAAACTAATCTCTAAATAATGGACTGATCTAGAAAAACAAAACACATGTCTGCTGATGGATACAATATTCTCTAGACAGACATGTAAATTATTTATTCAAAACACCGAATAGGAAAAAGGAGAAATTCCAACGATAAACAAGGGGTGTTCTTCAAACTTCAACTTCAAATATAAGTCCAATACAAAAGCGCCACCAGTTCTGAGCTCACCCTATAAGACAGGTGGCCCTAGAATCACGGTTCTGGTACCTGGATACATAAGATCAAACAGTCCTATTGTGGAGCAGCACAGCAGGTACAATGGATCAAGTCCAAAGGTGGGTGCACACCTCTCACAAACCCGATCCACAGGTCTGTAAGGTCAAATATTTAAAAAAAATGTGACAAGGCAGCACTCCAGTAAGCATAAAGGTGATCTTTATTCACCCATGGCAATATAAGGTGCAACGTTTCTGCTCATCTATCTAGCCATACTAGATGCTTGATAATGGCTCTATAGATGAGCTGAATGGGTGAATGAGCCATGGGGGTATAAAGACAACCTTTATACTTACCGGAGTATTTTTAAAAATTTTTTTTTTTTTACATACATAAGATGGTATTCAGCATCCTCAGCACTGCCATACCGATGGAACAACATGGACTTATAAGGGATCATATCTGGGTTGGATTTCATTTTTTTTTCAGAGTGAACATTAAACCAGAAATTCCAGTAGAAAAAACTCTTCAAGTAGCTGCGACTATCTCTCAATAGCTGTACAGGACTAATAAAAGGGACAAGAAAGTGATTGGAGGGCCACGGAATATGTGAAAATGGAGAAATGACTACTGGGAAACAAATCATGAGGTATGGGATGTGACCATCGCTCTGCACAATTAATTGGCATACAATGTATATTAATGACACTGGGAAAAGAGCTGGAATTTTTTTTAATGATAAAAAAAAAAAAAAACAATCAAATTAATGTAATAAAAAAAGTAACAAAAAATATAAAACATTTACATTGCAACATATTCCAAACTTAGAAATGGATTATCCGATTATTTAAAAGTCAATAAGAAGTGTGTCAAGGCCACTTATCCTTCAGTAAATGTCATGGAAATCTTCACATCATGAGCAAATTAAAAGGCACTTTCTAATACCTTGCCATCTCGCTGGCAATGTGTTCCTGGTGATTGCATCACCAAGTGTCACAGCTCATCTATATGATTAATTGACTTTTTGATTACTTTGGTTTTTCCAATTAGACGCTTCCTATATTGTGCTAAGAGGAGAAAAAGCAGAAGCAATAATAATAAAGGGAGATGACAAGAGAACAGATTAGTGTCAGTTCAGCCAGCTCCTTATGAGGAGAAATTATTATACACGTTCACTAGCAGATGATGGCTGTCACATTTAAAAGATCAAGCAGTCTGCAGAGAAGACATGTCACCTATCCAGGGAGGATGAAACAAACAAAAAAAGCTACAAGTAATATGAGGGAGGGCTGAAGAGTGGCCATTAGATCTGGAGTAGTTAGGATTAGATATTAAAACCCAGCATGATAAGAGAGTGGGCAGGATTATCATGTTACCATCCTGGGCACAATGCTGCTATAAACTGTGTTGGCAGTAATAACTGAAATGACCCAAAGTTGTCACATGCAATAGAAGTTAATTGCCGTTATTGCAAGTGCAGTCTGTAAGGGCATTAAAATTGTTTGATGAACATATATGTAAACAAGAACTTTTCTCTCCCATCAGTAATGGAATAAAAGAAAACTTGTTGTATCAGACTGCAAGCAATTACATACAGACCATGTATAGTGGGTGCCTTGAATCTCTTGTGACCTATATTGCTCTATGCATGCTGCATTATAATTCCTTTGTAACATATCCTCCCCTGTAAGCACACTTCTAATCTAATCTAATCTGTGCAGAGCGAGAGTAATTATCGACTAAAGAGCACTACTTTAATATTTTGTCATTTAGTAATTGTTTATAAACCATAGCAAGGTTTTGTTTCTCTTAAATGTACACCGAGGGTTACTATATACAGGGTTATGATCACCTCCCTGCCATAATAACAATATGTGCCTATGATGTTGTATGAACTATATGGATTCATTTGACAAATGTTGAAAATTATCTTAAAGTGTAACACCTATTTTATAATGATTGTATTTATCAAAATTGTCATATGAGATTTAGCCCTTCAAAACAAACAGAACGATGCCCATGTTGCGCTGCTTACCCTTTTTTTCCCAAAGTTATGCAATTTTCTGCTCTGAAGCTACTTCAGAAATCAGCTACCTCAATATTCTTTGCAAGGGAGATGAAGGCTCTCCTGCTAGCTACATGGAGAGAGCATCACATGACTGCCCTGGCAGCTCCTCCCCCCATCAGTTATAATCCATCAGGTTTCTAGTGTAAACAGATATAAACAGCACAGCTAGAAAAGACAGCTAGTGCAGAGACGGGCTAAACGAAGGAGGATAGCAAAAGAACTTCTGGACATAAATAATGAAAGTAAAAGGCAAAGTTGTCCTACATCCAAAGAGCTAATGATTTGTGGAGAAAAAAATATATTATTCATACACACTAAAATTGACATTGGCCACTGATGTTTGGGCACAAACAAAATCAGGCAATTCGTACAAATCGGCAACCTGTAAACGTAGAATATACTTCTTTGTGATTCTCTCTAATAATCATGAAGGTTGGTCCAAATTACTTCATAATCTGACACACTTTCATATAGTTGACATAAAGTAGATATTCATACTACAAATTTTATCTCAACAAAATGCCATTATATTTATACTCAAAGCTATATAAAATTATCCCTCTGCGCCATGTATACTTACTCTCTCTTCAAGTCTGGCCAGCTGCTCCTTATAATATTCATCCTGCCTTTTGAGCTCTCGCTCCTTTTCTTCCAGCTTCTTAGCCTATAATGAAATAAGGTTAAAAATTAAAATATACAATGTACACTCCAGGCAGGAAATTATTTTTTTAAATATCACTCAGCATGGGGCAATATTCACCTAGTGCAGCTAAAACAGCATCAAAACCGCTTAAAAAAGAACTGTAAAATTACATTTTAAAAAACTACGCCAAAGACAGCATCAACATTGAATGCAGCTCTTTCCAATGCAGTTTAGACTTCATTGTGTGACTGCACCCTTACTGGTCTCTTTTATTCTGATACTGCCTGACTCATGCCAGGCAAGTTCTTGAGTATATAAAGAACCACCAGATGGTACTTGATGAATCAATGCATGACGACGCTCGACTCTATGGCTAGTAACTAGTCAAGCAGTAATTTCTAGTGTGGTAAAAGTGACCATGAACTGGAGACCAGAGGGAATGCAGTCAAGCACTGGAATCTGTAATAAGGAACAGTACGGTCAGTTATGCTTACAATTCTTTTTTAACCTATTCAGAGCTGTACATAAAAATGCCTGCTAGGAAACCTAATATTTTTTTGTTTAGTAACATAACCCCCAACAAGAACTTTTGTATGTAGCGGGAAACAATAAACAAATGCTTTTAAGTAAACAAAATGATGCATCAATGATGCAAAAATCTACTTACTTGCCCAAACAATTCCTTATACAGTTGCATGGAGGAGAAAAAAGGAAAAATATACCTGTCAAGTAACATTAACAATGAGGCTTTATTCTATTTATTTTTTATTTCCAGTTTCTTTCATGAAAACTGGCATTCCACTGTCTTTGTTCAATTTGGCAGCATTAATATAGTTGTAATGTACATTGAAGAAACTAATTTTCGTGTAGCGCTACATAATCTGTGTGTTATATATAAATAAAGGAATTATTATTATTAAACTAATAAGACAGTATGGAACTTTAGGGTATGTTCACACATAGCAAATAAAAACGTATTGTAAGAAAATTTTATTGGATTTTTTGTTTTATTTACAACGCAGCAGTGATTCATTTTTAACTGCCCTATGAAAGTTTACTGGTGATAGTGTCCTAATTAGGTTGCTCGTTCAGTCTAATGGATGGAGGGGCCATTTTTAACAGGTTTTCTGGCATCTTTATTAACAAAATATTAACTTTGTAAAATAGCCGGAGCCACTCTGGCTGATGACGCCCGGGCACCTCTTAGCTTCCCTGGCTTTTAATTTATGCACACCCCGCTGCAAGCCCCCTCTTGCTCCCGGCCAGGGAACTAGGAGAGAGCACACACCCCGCTCTCTCCACGCCCCAGCTTTCATTCTACCGGCCAGATCCTAATTCCCCAGGCGGGAGCAGGAGGAGGCTTGCAGTGATGAGCATGCATAAATTAAAAGCTGGGGATGCTGACTGGCACTTGGGCACCGTGAGCCTAAGCGCCTTTGGCTCTTTTACAAAGTTATAATTTCCTTAATAAAGATGCAAGAAAACCTATTAAAAACACCCCCCCCCCCCATTCCCTAAGCTGAACAAGCAGTCTAATTAGGAAACTGTACCACCAGCATACTGGTGGTAGATGTCCTTTAAAAGGTGATTGAGAGAAGTTACTCACTAATATTGTTCTATGGGTGAGGAGGAATTGTAATTTATTTCCAGATTAAGCTTTCAGATCTCATTGACAATGGTTCAGAACTTGATCCATACATACTTCGGGTGTGGAAGCGGCATAACAATAACTCAGTATACTATTGGATACATTAGGGTATATATGCAAACCAAAAAAAGAGCATATCCTGTAACATTAGTCAGTATGATCTACATTTACGATATGGCACATTATTTGTCCACTAAATATTGTTGCACACTGTCCCTACCAAAGGAACATGCTTATCTGCCGTAGGAGCCGTTGCTGGAGTTATTAGATCTAGCACCCCAATTTGAAGAAATGTAATATCCAGTACTCCATGACGACTTGCTAAAGTCAAAACGCATAGGTCACTGGAGTTCAATATCTGTGTTCACGTTGAGCACCTGTTACATGCTTTTTTTGTAATGGATATGAAATAAAAATGATTTTATCTATAGATCCTGGAGTGCTGGATATTACATTTCCTCAAATGAATTTCCTTTGCCTTTGAACTACTACATCTTCTGTGCGCTGAGTGACTCCATCATAATCACACTGTGGTGAGCAGACGTTCCCAACCTGTTCTAGCATCCCAATTACCTTCATCTGTAACATATTATTGCATATTATCTTCATGTCATGCAGTCCTGACTAGCCTTGGTTTTTGCTGCATCATTGTGCTGGAAATATAAAAGTGTAAATAGTTTAAAGTACAAAAAATGAGAAAGTAGCACATGGGTCTACGGCTATTCAAAAGGAAGGGATGGAAAGTCCCCCCCTTCCCCCAGAAGAAAAGCAGCATCTGTGGAATCCAAACACTCCTCTATTCACCCATCATAAAAAGCCCATAGATGTGGTTTCTTTTCTCTTAAAAAGTTTTTTTTTTACAAAACAGATATAGTAGGCATTATCGCTACATCAGGGTTTTTGTAGGTGTTAAGGTATTTGTATTAGATTTCCCAAGAAAGTCATAGATGTTTCTTATGGTACACACAGAAAAATGGATTAGGCAAAGTTATAATGTACACTAAATACATAGGTCTAGAACAGTGATGGCGAACCTTTTGGAGACGGAGTGCCCAAGCTACAACCAAAACCCACTTATATGTTGTAAAGTGCCAACATGACAATTTAAGCATTAACTTCTTGATCCCTGCTGTATCACAGGTTTTAATTGTATTGAAGTCCTGAGTTCACCAACACAATAGAAAGATGATGGAGACCCCTAAAGAGGAACAATCAGGGTTCCCAGAGCAGGAGCTCCAATGACAATCCGTTTCTATCCACACCTTCTGGCTCCTCCTGTCCTGGCAGCCAAGGATGTCACTTTAAAATAGGGCTGAGCATGGCATGTCCGGTGCTGTCTTGGACCACAGGAGGAAGCCTTGAGTCCTATCTGGCAAACTCTGTGTTGGGGTGAAGGCCTGGGTGCCCACAGAAAAGGCTCTAAGTGCCAACTCTGGCACTCGTGCCATAGGTTCGCCACCACTGGTCTAGAGCATCAAACCCTGAGAGAGCCATATTTTCCCCTCCTTCTCCCAGGTCCATATTTCTTTCTTCTTACTTACTTACAGGTGCCTCTTGTGGTTCACTGTGAACCTCTATAGCACTTTAACTGTCTGGAAGATATGTCACCCTTATGTGCTGTTGCTTACTTTATCCTAAGGTTTGAGAATTAATACTGATATGTGGGTTTATATTTGTTCCTCTATTGGTACAGTTCAATATCTCTGCATTTCCATGAATGCAGGATATTCAGAATTATACAGCTGGATGTTCACTCTATTCATGTATATTTATTACTAGCTGTAGCTCCCGGCGTTGCCCAGGATAGTAAATAACTGCTCTTAGCTACAACAAAATAGAATAGGTTAAAAAAAATATTTTATATGTATCTATATACTGTCTCAGAGTGTCATTGACCACCTCTTTCACCGACCGTCCCTTTTTTATAAACTTTTTTGACACTCTCATTTCAGTGACTGTCTCTGACATGGGAGATTATCAGAAGTGTCAGAGCAGAAGTGTCAGAGGAGAACTGCTCTAGCTGCCCATGGCAACCAATCAGAGCTCAAGTTTCATTTTTGCACAGCTGTTTATAAAATTACAGCTGATCTCTGGGCAACTGGAACAGTTTTATCTCAGACATTTCTGATAAATCTCCCCCTATATCTCTATCTCTGCATCTCTATCCATCTTACCTCAAACATAAGTTGTCTTCTACTCATTGCCTATAGTAACCAATAACAGCTCAGAGCTCATACTAATGACCTGTGGCAGAACAGCAAATAATCACGGCTCAGCTTTCAACTGACACAGCAGCAGACATTTAGAAAATTTCGGCTCAAAACATGGTCTAAGACATTCCCTGAGTCACCAACTGTGCAAAATTTGGCGATTGTAAACGGGGCGGTATAGATTCCTTTAGCGGACATACATACATACACACAATCAGCTTTATATATTAGATTGTGATGTCTCTATTGAGAAGGTAGGAGGAGGAGTGTGGGGTTGTTGTAGGTGGTCACCATTTGGTATAGTTAAAAGGGACCAACCTTTACCCAAATTTACATTTTTTTTTCCTTTTTTTTTTTAAAGAGGTTTTTATTTCTCTGTATTTTTGTAATAAGAGTTATACATATTTATGAATACTATAGGCCTGGGTTCGTCACATGCTCTTTTCCATTTTAAATTTGCGATTGTTTTATTACATGGTGCTATCTAATGAATCGCCTGAATTTTGCTCTCATCACAAAGGTGCAAAACATCCCAATCATGAAAGGGTGAATGGAAAAAGTGCTGGGATATTTTTTTGGACATTATATATTTTTGTTTTCCTTTATGCACATGTAAAGTATCTTAAAACACGGCAAAACATTTCTAAAAAATACAAATAAAAACAGGACAGAGCAAGCAATGTGCATATCTATTACATTATATCTAAGTAGATTGTGCTATATCTAGGTTTGTTTTTCTATACAGTCCTACAGACCATAATAAGTGTATTATTCTATATGATTTCTTGCTCTTGTTGTTTCCTATTAAAATTATTTTAGGGTCCTGAGCATTGTTCCATTGCAATCCAGCTACTTGCAGAGAAAGAAAAAGGTCACACAACATGGAAAACATATGAACATTCTGACTGGTACACACAAACGAGAAGGTCAAGATCATGAAAGGTCAAAAGACGAGCAGCTCTTACAATTGTGACCTTCAACATCAGGACTCTGAGTACACCAATAAAAGAATACCTCAAGGATATCTAGTAAATACTAAATGCTATAACCCAAAAAATATTTCCCCATCAAATATATTTTAAAGACAAAAACAGAAGCAATAAAGATTCCTAAAATAAAAAGTGCAAAAAAAAGACCCTAAAATAATGAATACAATATCCCGGCAGGAGTCTACACAGAACAGTTAGAAGCAATTTGGACTTCGAGTTCTACATATATAAAATACAATTTAAATTCACAGTTGGAAAAACAAGAGGCACAAGAAGAAAAGATCAGTGGCCAGAATTCATAGCATTTTTTGGCAGCTGTTGAAAAAGACACACAGGTGATTCTACAGCTGTTACTAAATATTTCCCTTTAAATATTCAAAATGACTCAAAAACAACCTCTCAATTTGTTTTGTAGATGAACTGTAAATAGCAAAATAAATATTCACATTTTAAAGCTAATCTTAATAACGCAATGGATGTCTACTATTGAATACATAAAATCTGGACTGAGCCTTTAGGTCACCAACTCTCCCCTACATTGTTCTTCAAAACAGCTGTCACAAAGAAAAGGTTAAAATAGTTCAACCTATAGGACTTACTTACATCACAAAATAAATCATGCATAATGGTTTGTGGTAAATCTAGGCAGATAAAGGGAACCGGTCCCCAGATTTCACAAATACAGCTAGCGACAGGTTCCTATAGAGCCGTAGTAACTAACCGACAACCTTTTTTTTAAACTAAAAATTGTTTCCATTACATTGCCATAAAATAACTTTATGTTATATTCCCTGAAGTGAGAGGGGACGTGTCCTGCTTGGACGGCCCTTCCCATGCCTTATGCATCCTTACTATTCAGCGGTTCATGTCATGTAACCATGGTGATAGCATTAAAGGTCCTAAAGACTTTACATTTAAAAAGAATGTACCCCATGTATGCATCTGATCACATGAAAACACAGCAGCCGCCAAGGACTTCTACTCCTCTCCATCCTCCATGGAGGCTGCTGTCCTTTCGTGTGATTAGATGCATGCATGGGGTAAATTTTGCAAAATGTAAAGGGTATAGGACCTTAGATGACATCATTCTGGTCCCATGACATGAACTCTGGTGATTGTCCCCCTTTTGGTAAGGTGACCAGGTAGAGGGGCGGGGGCTTAATGATTTCTAGATCCACAGCAGGCAGAGTACAGTAGTGAAGCCTCTGCTCCAACCAGTTATCTTACACAAACAAGATTGTTTATATATACTTCTTTTTAGGCCAGTTTCACAACTAGTATTTGGTTAGAATTTTTCTTCATCGGGATTTGGAAGCAAATGCCTAGAATCAGTGAAAGGTGGCAAATCTTTCCATTATACAATTTTATTTATCTCCTGTATTTAGTGTATTGTGCTTAAACCTTTAAAAAGGTTAGAAATGTTGTCCACTGACCTGCAGAAGCTGATGTGTGGCTCACCCGTGCCACACTATGGGGCACATTTACTTACCCGGTCCAGTCGCGATCCAGCGGCGCGTTCTCTGCTCTGCATTCGGGTCCGGCCGGGATTTATGAATGTAGTTCTTCCGCCGTCCACCAGGTGGCGCTGCTGCGCTGAAAGTCATCTCATCGCGCCGGAATTCACCACCTCGGACCAAGTGAAGGTAAGCGGTCCCCAAGCGACACTTTTTCGGTTTTTAAATGCGGCGGTTTTTCCGAATACGTCGGGTTTTAGTTCGGCCACGCCCCCCGATTTCCGTCGCGCGCATGCCGGCGCCGATGCGCCACAATCCGATCGCGTGCGCCACAATCCCGGGGCAATTCAGGTACAATCGGCGCAAATCGGAAATATTCGCGTAACACGTCGGGAAAACGCGAATCGGGCCTTTAGTAAATGACCCCCTATGTGTCTATCATCAAATACACTATTTATGCAAGTCTTTATGCAGTAACATGTTTCACAATTAGTCTTTAAAAATCATAATAGCTTTCAAGAAACATAATAAAAAGCAGGTCTGCAAGAGGGCAGCATTACACAGATGTTAACACTTCAGCTCTGTAAATAAACTAAAGCCCTTTAGCAATACAACTGCAGAGTGAAAACTGCATGCCCCCCCCCCCCCCCCGCAATCTGATTTGCCATGTGCAGAGCCTTACATAAATCAGATTATAGCTTTTGATGTGGGAGACCCATCTATCAAGATGGCACTCATATAGACACCAACAGGAATTGCCTGCTCTTACATTTATCACTTTAAGCGGTGATGAAGTGATTTCCAACCTCAGATATGGCAGCAATGCTTTGGATCTAGAAGTACCACAGAAACCCAACACAAACAAGGAAAAGAATTTCTAATAATAAAAGCAATATGATCAACTACTAAAGGTCTCAGCCATCAATAGCATTTCCTGTTAAATAAAAACCCTAACCATCCCCTTTCCATGTAACGCATTTGTGGGGGTCTGATATCATGTCAGGTCAGGGGATTACAGTCACATATAAAATGCAGAGACAGGACATCTATATCAGCAGGTGGTTCAGTGTCAAAAGCAACCCACCTGGGGCTACATGCACATGAACGTGTGCTATGCCTGGGACGCAACCCGGACATAGCAAACTTCCAGCACTGCTCACCCCTTCCACTCACCACAGGGAATTTTAGCGCCCGGCCGTACCTACGGGAAAAGATAGGGCATGCTCTAGCTTTTTCCCATCGACATCACTGTGGGCGAATATACAAGGGGCCCTAAACCAAGATTCTTCTAGGAATCTGCCCTACTTCAAAAGAAACCCCAAAGAAGAGTTGAAGCCGTTATTTCATACGGGGTTCTGGTATGTCCTAGCCAAATACCGGTTACATTTCCATAGATATGGAGAATGGATGCGACACCTGCCTGGGTCTCAATCTAGGACCCAGGCAGTGGAGTGGAGAGATACACAGAACTCCCAGTAAAAGAACGTTAGTAAAGCTGTGTTAGGTCTCCAAACATGTAAAGAAATATCATAAATATATCAAATTTCATATCATTGACATTGGAGTTACCCAAAGAATAAAAGGGAAGACACCATATGGGCCTCACCGAGAAAGCTGTAAAAACAAACCACCTAAGAAAATAGCGTGTTTTTGTGAATTTTGCCTTTTTTACATCTTTTCCAGCTTTCCAGTACACTGTATAAAATATTATACGATGGCACTAAATAATTTGTTTTTCAGCAAACAGGCCCTAATACAGCTCTGGAAATGGACAAAAAAAGGTTATGGCTTTGGGAATATCGGGGGGGGAAAAAAAAACAGAAATGCAAAAACAAAAAGGGATGAGTACTAAAGGACATAAATTATTTTTTCCTCTTTTTATTTCAGTAATATTGATATATGTGAAATGCACCCTCCTATTTGAATACTTCAGGTCTGTTTTGTAGAAGAATAGAGTGAGAATGGTATACTGTAATTATAATTATACTGTCCCCCAGCAGATCAAGATGGGTTAGTCTGTAGTTGCCTATAGGATGTCCTACTAAGAGATTATGGGACAAATGGATGGACAGGGATGGAGAATAGCAGCCATAGACATAAATGAAGAGAATTGTCACTTTTCCATTCAGTGAGATGCCATCAGGAGACACCATCTTCACCCTTTTGCTGTAATAGATATGTCCATTACATTTTCCTAGGCACTTCACAAGTGAAGGATGTATAAAGTACAGCCATAAAACGGTTTTATCGTAAAAAGAGTACCACGCTTTTCCACAGGTTGTGCCTGGTATTGCAGATTAGAGGAGGTGGAAGAAAGCAGCTATCCAATTCTGCAGAGGTCTGTCCAGGGTTTTATTGTGTTTAAAAACAATCAGCTAACCATATGCATCATGGAGGCATTTGTTAATGTCAGGAACAGCCAGTAACAAGTGAAAGGGAGAAATAAATCCAATGATGATGTGCTCGGTTGTTGGAAAAATCCATGTTAAATGCACAAGTCATTACAGAAAGAGACAGCTTGCCTTCCCCACAGAGACTTAAAGGTCAAGGGTGGAGTCCCGTCTGACCACTGCTCTGATCTTACACAAATGGTTGGGGGCATCAAGTCAAACACGCTAAATGGTGATCTATTATAACTACATCAGCATAGAGTCTTCCTTCTGCATACTGTAAGGCAGATCCATCAAGCCTTCATCAGAGAAATACATACAAATCTGCTTACTAAGCTGTATGACATTGCACATGCATTAACAAGTAGCATCCATTTGCAAGTCATGGAAAAAAGATACAGATGCAGATGTATTTATCAACCATAACCCTCCCTTGCCTATTGTTTTTAAATGCTAAAAAAATATACTGCATATATTTGTTTATCCCTTAAAAGAAGTAGGGCAAATTCAGACTCTCGTTGTAGCTTCTCTCCAGGGTCTCTCTGTAGAGGAAGAATGGTTGGTCCAGCAGGATGACCTCCAAAGATATTGCACTTCTGTCAACACCTTCTCACTTTTCCAGCAGTTTCAAACAGCCAATGAATTGTCGCTTTAAAATAGCACTGAGAGCAGCATCTCTTAAGTTGCCTGGGACTTGGTGGATTTGGTCCTATTTGGTAAACTCTGTCCTGGGGTGATGGTCTGAGTGCCCACAGAAATGGCTCCGAATGCCACCTCTGGCACCCGTGCCAAAGGTTCGCCACCACTGTCCTACATCCTAATCAGGTCTTCTATTTGCTATTCATCCAAGAAAATGGGTTTAGCAGGTATTTTCCCAAAGTGACAGAACAGTAAGAAATCCCCCACTTACAGGTGCTTATTTTTAGTGGCCAAAAATATAGCTTGTTTTTTGCTACATCAAGTGAAACATCCACTCTGTTGGTCTAGATGACTGAACAGCAATGTTCCCCATAATCCAATACACAAGGCACATTGATTATAGGCGATTAGTGGTCAGAAGTGATCCATGGCTGGGAAAGCCTCCTCTGATTAGCGGGACACGCTCTGCAGTAAACAGTCAATGAGCATTGTGATTAACAGTTCAGTAATGAAGTCAATCTTTAAGTACACAGACTGCTGAAATGTTGCAGAACAAGACAAATTAATGCAATAAACAGCTTCTGCTCAACATACTGTATGACCAATGGGCAAAATGTAAATATGGCTAATGGGCTATTCACCAACAATATACAAGTACTTTGTAGTCATGTCTGGGTTGCACTTAGTTCTACATCATTCCATCAATCCTAGCTAGGAAAGAACAACCAAGCAAATGTCCTGGTGCAAGATTCTCCTTATGCTGGACAAGAACATACAACTCTATAGAGTAACTCCTCCCCTTCTTTTAGGTGGCCCACAAGGTTTGCAGCAGGTAGAAAGTCAATTCAGCTTTTAGATGCAGTGTCACAACAACAGCAGCAATTATGGGATCTTCATTAGTGCTCCTGCTGCAGACCCCGTGACGGCCCTGTCACATGAAGCTGAAGGGCTGTCCTTACACTTCCATCCCACACGCTGGATGCTACTGCAAATGGTGGTGGAGTTTGATTGTGTATATGGTGGTGGGAAAAGGTTGAAAGGATAAGATTACCATCATGGTGAGAAGATGGAACAGGTTACTCAGAAAACATTACCAACAGTGCTTACAGATGAGAGAAAATTTCTACACTTATACACGAAGGTTGCAGATGGGATAGAGGGAGGGGGAAGAGCAGAACCAGAAAGATGTGCATCTCTGTACTTACTTTGCCACCAGTGCCTGTTAATATAGGCTTTCTGCTGCTGTGCTGTAAAACACGGATCCATTAGATATATTGACTGATGTGCTTCTATTTGCGCTGTATGTATACGTATATACACATATGTACACACACATGCACTAAATATATGTGTATTGTGGGATGTAAAAATGTGTTTTCTATAAGTTTAATCTGTATTTTTATATACCTGTGTAAATGGGTATGTATTTATGCATCATCAGGATAGGAAATAAACTTAAAGAGGACCTGTCAACTAAATTTTCGGCAATAGGAGCTGCTTACTAAAGTAAGCAGCTCCTAGTGCTTGATCAAACGCCGCAGTGTTAGAGTGATAGCGTTACCGGAAACCTGCGGCGGGATACAGTGTAATCATCGGACAGCATACAAAGCTGTCTGATGTATTCAAGAGTGGGCGGTCCGAGGCACTGCCTCTTCCCCGGACCGCCCCGCTAGCTCCATAGGCCGGCAGTGACTACAGCGCGCTAGGTGGCAGTCATTGCCCCTAGTCACGCCCCAACCCCGCCCCCACATGAATACGTCGGACAGCTTTTCCGGTAACGCTATCACTTTAGTAAGCAGCTCCTAGTGCCGATAAATTGGGTGACAGGTCCTCTTTAAGCCAAAGCCCCTGCAATCCGCAGAATAGGCATCCTCAAGTTCCCCTGAACAGGTCCATTCCAGATTTTGGCTATCCTGTAAGCCAGTCCAGAAGGACTGGCTTGCAGAAACTTGTTGTCGAGTCAACCTGCGGCTTGAGTCTCAAGTGTTGGATCCCCAGATATGAATTTCTTAACGACAACTTTTCAAGATTTAAAAGAAAGAGAAAATAACTTGCTTCTAATGGTAAATCTAGTTAACACGAGGTTTTAAAAAAAAATCCACAGAGGTTTTCAACTGTCCACCATAAAATACAGGACTAATTGTATGACAGCAGGTAATTCTGCCGACGATTCTCCATTGTGTACACCTCTGCCACTAAAAGTGGTCCTAATGCTGGGAGGAGTATTTACATAAAAAAATGTAACGCGCCTCAGCTTATAAAGTTCGTCTTACAACTTAACTGGTTAAGTTCCTGTTTTCATGTCAATTTTTGACTCCCCACCTTCAAAAATCTATAACTTTTTTATTTTTACACGTAAAGAGCTGTGTGACGGCTTGTTTTCGCGAACCGGTTAAAAGTTGCCAGTTTCTTTCCGTGTCACGTAGAAGGAAAATGCACACTGAATAAAAGCAGACAAAAGTAGCGCACGGCACAATTTTCTAACCCTCATGGCTGAATTGTGTATGTGCAATCATCACCAATACTATACATTAGCCCCCTAAAACTACCCACCATATCATCATGTTAATTGACCTCCAAAAAAAATCAACAGTACTATTCTTAAGCAGCAAAGAGTAACTGGTCAAATGTCCTTGGAAAATGAGTAAATAGATATAGACCACATTCACAATGTACTGCAGGACACAACAGCAGGAATAGATTTTCAGCCATGTAAAATAGTAAGAACGCCAAGAATCCTTTTATTCCTAGTGATGAAAAGGATTTCATGCCCTTTGAAGTCGGAAGTGTTTTGTCTTTAAAAAGCTCTTTTAGACGCAAAGGGATCTCTGAAAGACCAAATTTGAAGAAGAAAATGAAAAATAAAGTTTATGCAATTCTAAAACGGTAAGTAAATTGAAGAAATATTGTGTAGGGATAAACGTAAAACTAAAGGCTAATAAATGGCCTTTGTTTCTTGTAAAATTGGATTAGTGCTCACAAGCAAAATATTAAGATTTTTCCTTTAAAAATGACAAAACGTGAGATCGTTCTGATTTTAAATCCTTACTATCACTACAACTTTCTGTTCATTTTTTTTTATTTTTTCCTTCCTGTCATACAAGAACTTTTATACTTGTCCAAAAATAGCTTTGCGTATCTGTAAATACGAATTTTTCCAAACCGCAACAGCAAATAAGCTTCACAACGGATTGCAGGTATATCACATGCCTCCTGTGCAGTCAGTAGTGCCACCCTGCCTGAGCAATCATCTATGCTCAGATGTAAGATCTCATTGAGTAGTCAAAAAGGACATATCAGACACAGTGTTATTTTGTAGCCGCAATCTTATGTACAATTTTGAGCATGTGTTCAATGAGTCACTGTAAATATGGGATAATATCTGATCTCAAGCAAACTGGCTGGAATAGTAGCTGGGACAAATTTCATAATACCAGGGTCAACATCTACAAAGAGTTTGTAAGTTCTCTCCATGTTTGAGTGGGTTTCCTCCGGGTCCTCCGGTTTCCTCCCACACTCCAAAACATACTGGTAGGTTGATTGTGATCCCATTGGGGACTGATTTGGCAAGCTCTGTGCAGTGCTGCGTAATCTGTGTGCACTATACAAATAAAGGAATTATTATTATTATTATGGACTAACATTTTGAAAGGGTTGTATGAAAAAGCCATAGGATACCTCGAGAACAAGCACCACTCTGGATGTTCCTAGGTAAGAGTCGCACTGTGCTTTATGACAGCGGCGGCCGGCCACAACACACTGACCGCGGCTGTGGCCACAGCATGCTTATTCACGTGAATAAGCACAGTGCGACCACAGCCACCGTTAATTTGGCGCGGCCAGCACTGTACTCGCAGAGAGATGGCAATATATGTGCTGCTGCCAGCTATTCTTACAGGTCCCCGCTGACAGTGGCGTAGTGGGGGAGTGTCGGCCGGCCCCCCTCATGAATAAGGCCGACTGCCAGCGCACAGCATACGAGGATCCGACCTCTTATCTGTAAGAGGTCAGATCTATTACAACCAACTTTCCTAACATAAATGTAAAAAAATAAATTGGCATATATAGAAAGGGGCTGGAGAGAGGATTAATGGGGGGCATATATTGGTGGGGGTCTTTTTGGGGGGGTGACAGGTCCTCTTTAAATCTTTTCATCCATAGATAACATTTCCCTTAAAGAATCAGCTCTCTGGGGTGTATGAAGATACCGCATAATGGGCTATTTACTCGTATATGTGGAATTCAATATTTCCCTGTAAGCTTTACTTGCTATTGACAGTTTATTATGGTTTATTTTGCCTATGCACATTGACATTGTTACTATTCTTTTGTTTTAGCCTTGCATACAAATTTAACCGAACTTCCTCAGGCTGGAGTAACACATGACGTTTATGTTGCATTTTGAAACAAGACAACTAGGAAAAGGAGATTTCCCGTATTAAATTGCTGTTAACATTTACAAAACATAATGTTAATGCCATGTTAATATTGTGTTACCATATTTGTTAACACATTGGGGCCGTGCGTCAGTTTTCTGATGGACTTTGCACGTTCTTTTAGGTGCACGTTTTGCAGTTTGCACTATTCTTAGTGAATATGCCCCATTGTTAACATGTGTTAAAATAGCATTTACGTGTATTTAGTAAACGCCAATGTTAACAGCAAGGCAAATCTCCTCAGCTGTAGTATTGCATTTAAAAATGCAGTGTTAGTGCCATGTGTGAACGCAGCCTCAAGATCTCTTGTTGAATGGATCACACCTGAGCTAGAGTCTATGTTCTGTGTCCCAATTCAGCGGTTAACACAGGCTTGTGGAGTGGCAAAAACGTGTCCTGCTATTGTTAATACTTTCATGTATTGTTTAAAATAAGGAAATAGTAAAAAAGTATCCTGCGGCCCTCTTGACCTCTCTGAGGTGATTATCTGTAAAGAGTTAAGTTGTACAGAATATTATCAGACATTTATCTCTAACTGGTATCTAATGACTGCAAGAGTTCACAAATTCCATCCAGGCTTCCCAGATTTGTGCCCTGAGTTCTGTGTAACCTCAGATTTCCTTTAACCACAGGACAGGGCCACAGTAGGTTTGGGCAAGTGCCTACCATTAGCTGGTAGACATATTAAACTACAAATACTTAGGCTCTTCTTGACGTTAATCCTGGCGGTGTCCTCCTTTAAGCTTGACACACCGGGATCACCCAGAAAAAGATATTATAATTAGCAGCCAGAAGCGCTGACAGGTTGTCTTGCACTTAGGCTGCTAATTTTGCACACCTCCTGCGTGACCTCACCTTCCTTTTCTAGGTGATCCCAGCGTGTCAAGCTTAACCCCTTATCACCGAAACTAGTTTTCAGCTCAATGACCAGACTCGATTTTTCAAATCTGCCCTGTCTTACGATAATTGGTTCTAACTTCGGAACGCTTTAACATATCTAGGTCATTTTGAGAATGTTTTCTCGTGACGCATTGTACTTCATGTTAGTTGTAAAATTTAAGTGCTAAGTTTTGCGTTTCGTTCTGAAAAAAAGTGAAAATTTGGCAAAAGTTTGTAAAAATTCTTCATTTTCCAAGTTTGAAAGTTTCAGACAGTTTCAGAATAAATTAAATGATGAAACGCACTGAAAAGCTTGATGCCCAATTCCTCCCGAGTTTACTGATACCCCATATGTGGTGGTAACTGCTGCATGGGCGCACGGCCGAGTATAGAATGAATGGAGGTGCCATTCACAGCAGATTTGTATTGTCACACAAATTTTTTTTTTTTTTGGTAATGCGAACATATGAGGGCTTATTTTTTACGGGATGAGATACAATGTATAGATAATTCATTTTAGGGGGTCTTAATCATCAATTTTTATCATAATTTTTCCCCCGCTCACTGTAACGTAAAAATAATATTTTATCTTTATTCTCTGGTTCACTACGATTGCGGTGATACCTCATTTATATAGTTTTCCTTATCTTTGCTCAATTTTCCTGAGCAAAACCAATATTGTAGAAAATCGCATTGTTTTTACTATTGACAACTTTTTAGGGCCATAACTTCTGTACTTTTCTGTTGTCAGATCTGGTTGAGGGCTTATTTTTTGCGAAAAGAGTAGTTCTTTTCAGTTGTATTAGGGAACGTAACTTTTTTTGATCACTCTTTAGAACATTTTTTGTGATGGTGTTGGATGAAAAATTGTATATTATGGGAAGTTTTTCGAGTTTTTTTTTTTACGTCGTTCACCGAGCGGGTTCAATGTTGATTTAGATTTATTGTACAGTTTGATACGGACGCGGTGATATCAAATATGTACAGGTTTTTGTGTTTTATATACTTTACTTGCATTTGATGTGTAACTGGGGAGATTATGGGACTCTTATTTTATTTATTTAATTATATTATAAAATGACTTAAAAAAAAAAAAATAGATTACTTTTTTTACATTTTCTACTTCTTGGCTTGAACAAGCGATCATTCGATCGCTTGTTCAAGCCTTTACACTGCAATACACTTGTATTGCAGTGTATAGTGTAAGTAACTGAGAATGCTGAGCATGCTCAGTTACATACAGCCAGGTCCTGCCAGGAGGCGGAACCCAGCACAGAGAGGAGCCGACAGCCCCGGGTCACTCGTCAGAACCCGGGGCTGCGGCAGGAGGAATCGGATCCCCCGGTAAGCAAACCAGGGGGGTCCGATCCACATGCGACTTACACGCCGCGGTCATGCTTGACACCCGGGATCGGAGTTCACAGCCCGACACCGGCACTTGCAGGACCCGATGTCCCGAAATCATCTTCTGACGCGCCGCCGTAGAAAGGCGTCGCGTCAGAAGCAGTACCCTTAAGGGGTTAAAGAAGGACACCGCCAGGATAGAGGTTATGGGGAAAAAAATTGTTACATTTTGATAGATCGAACATTTTAAGACGTGGTTATATCCAACATGATTATGATTTTTACAGTTTTTAACTTTTTTCTTTACTATTTTTCAGACCCCCTAGGGTACTTTCAACCTAGGTTGTCTGATTGATCCTACCATGTACTGCCATACTACAGTATGGCAATATACAGAGGTTTTACAATCGCACATTGTAATGAAGGAGTTTAAGGTAATATACCATTTATTTTCATGTATTGTGACCTTGAGAATGCTGTAGCGACACTGATGCAGAAACATATCTTTTTTTGCTTCAAAAACAATTATAAAATTCAGGACCTCAGGGAAGCTGGGTTGCAAGCTGACTGCCGTTCATAAACACATTACATGGAGCTTCCCCTCCTTTGTGGAATGGTTCAACCCCCTACTTTGAGGAATGATTCCCAGGGACATCTGTAGCAGAATTATGTTCGGTTTTTTTTTTTCATAGAATGATGGTTAACGTACATAAAAGCTCTGATGCTTTAGACTGGAGGAAAATGGATTGTCTATCAGGTTACCTTTAAAAAAAAAAATCCACATAATGATTCATAGACTGCTCATTTATTTATTTTATTTCCCTGCTCAACTATTCCTCAATATTGCTGCAGCCGCATTGCATTGAATAACTCATACTTCATAGTGCAGTTGTAATGCAATAACAGTCACATGAATTTTAGAAGTAATCAGCCTGTATAATAAATGTATTTATAATGCCATTACTTCATTCTCACCATTGACAGAAATATGAGGCTGTCCTGACAGCCGAAACATTGTGATTGAGGCTTGCAGCAAACCTGATGGTTATTTTCCATCTGGCAATTAGATGCTTTGGTTAATGTAATCCAACATTTACAAACAGCAATCTAGCCAATATATAAAGTCGTTCCAGTAATTAATGGAACATTGTTATGGATTAAGCTTTAATATGGTGGATGGCTACATTGCACTGCACTACACAATGAACAGGAATGATCTTTAATTTGTCAAAGGACAATTGGTACACGGAATACTTCCCTGACACGCTGCAGTTAGAATGTAATGCCCTATTAATTTTCCAGAGTTACGTGGAGACAAAAACAAAAAAGCAGATTTAATATACCCATATAACACTCGATCGAGCATTCTCTCTGGGAAAAAATAATGCAGAAGTACCAGCTGTCCTTTTTAGCTGACAGTAAAGGATTATGGATCCTTACAGCATTTTCTTAACTGAGGAAACTACAACAGGCCATGGTACATTGCTCAATGTCGTCTAATATGGCGCTTCTGTTGCTTTGGGGAAAATGAGAGTGAAGTCTCCAATTTACTTCATGTGGTGTCAATGGGAGACATCACAGCAGCTGATATCCACCCACTGGCTCAGGGGTAAGGGTGCCGTGTGGCAATACCAATGGCGTTTACAAACACAAGGCAAACTCTCGGGGCTCAGCCCAATTGCATATGCGCTGACTGTGCGTTTGATTTGCGTTTGTAAATGCACTACAAATGTTGCTGCACCCCAAGTTACAATTAGTAAAAAAACAATGGTCAGAAGTGGTGTTTTTACTTACATATACATGACGGCTAATCCTGAAAGCCATCTGTGTAGGATTGGGTTAGGACTTTTCATTTGTAACTAAGATTCAACAAAAAAATCTGAATTCTATTTTAATCTATACAAGGTCAAGAAAACAGACACCTTTGCTTCTCAAAACGAGAAACTACTTTGGAAATCTCAGTAAAAGATATGGACACCAGAATTTGTCTACAACCCAGTAGCCTTTTATTTACTGATGTACAGTATTCCACACGTCACGGATGAAATTATTTTGAAAAGAAACCATTAAAGGTATGCTAATGACTAGGAATTGTGACAGATGCCGAGGATACAGGCCTGTTGGCTCTCGCACAGCACATTAACCATCTATCATAAAGTGCTCTGAACTTGCTCATTTATTATCCCCATGTAGCCTACAGGGAAGGAGCAGTGAGGGGTACTCACTCTGTAAAGCAGTATCATATTGAACTCACTTATCCTAATGTTCAGATCCCCACTGTTTATCTGCATGATAATTAGGAAAATGGAAATCACAGAAATATTGTTCTAGTGCTGTGAATCAAAAGACATTTGTTAGAATATGTCATAATTAGCACAAGTTTACATATTGCAATGTACATATTTATTAGATTTAAAGTACAACTGTAAAAGTATAAAAACTTTTGCCTAGCTGTACAATAAGCCAAAATATGCATTTCTTTGAATAAAAAAAAAAAAAAAAAACTTTTACAGCAGTGGCAAACACAACAGCAGTGATCCACTGAAGGACCCTGGAGCTGGTCTCTGGTGAGAGGCCTCTCAGGGATCACATGTGTGGGAAAATCTAATATAAATTACCGTATTCTTCGGACTATAAGGCGCACTAAAAATCCTTTGATTTTCTCAGAAATCAAAGGTGCACCTTATAGTCCAGTGCGCCTTATATATGAACCATACTTACAGACAACAGCTGCCTTGAACTGTGCACAAGTCTGCCACCTGCTGGTCATTCACCCTTATAATCAGGTGCGCCTTATAGTTTGGTGCGCCTTATATGTGAACCTAGACATTTTAGCAGGCATTTATTGATGGTGCGCCTTATACTCCGGTGCGCCTTATAGTCCAAAAAATACCGTATATGTAATGTAATATTGAAAAAAAAAAAAAAAACTCCATACTCCACACATGTACCAACCCAGGATACACTACTATAATAGTATTTATCCCATACGACAAAAAACTAAAAATAAAATATGTGAGCCAAAAATTAATGCCCAAATTGACATTTTTTAATCATCCATCACACAAAAAATGACAGTAAAAAAAAAACTTTATGTACTTCAAATGTGTACACATAAAATCTACAGGTCTTTTCACAAAAAATAAGTCCTCACACTGTCACCCCCTCAAACTATTTTATTAGCTATTAATATTGCTGTATACATTGACCCAGAGAAATAAGTTTTTATGTTATACAAGTCAAAAAACTTCAGCTTTATTAAAATACACTGTACACAGTGGGTTAACGAGAAAGCAAAAGTTCACCAGTAGGATATATGAAACCCAAAATTGTGCTTTTAAAAACTACCCTTTGTCCTGAAAAAAAACAAGACCCCATGCAACTACAGTGAGAGAAAAATGTGTTGATGAGAAAAAAAATTTAAAAAAATGGCCTGGGCATTAACATGGAAAACAGGAACGGGAATAAGAGGTTAAAGGGGATTCCGTAAATGTCCTTTCAGGAGACATTAAATCAAACATATATGAATGACTAATCTTAATATTCTACAAATTTAAGTATATTGATGGATGAACAGAAATATAGTTTCAATGTAGCCGATCCTGCTGTGAGATACCAGGGGTCCTTTCTTGTGTTATATTGAGATGCTTGTCAAGGGAAACATCTTTTAAACCAATGCATGCATCTGTCATATGTCATTTACAAGGACAAAACCTGACAACTTAGTGATTCCTCTTTTGTTGTTGCTTGTCATGCACGCTTTGCGTACTTCAAAAGACCAGAAGCAATCAAAAGAGGGAGTGAGCTGAATACAGTATACTTACCCGCTACTGAAAGGGAAAATTATTTCAGGCACTTTATTTTTTATGGGCTTAAATATGAATATATTAAAGCTATCTTATAAATTATTCAGACCGAGCGAAATTTTGAGAATATGTGTATGTCAAATCATAATAGAATTTATCAAAAAAAAAAAAAAAACCCTCAAACAATTACCGTATTTTTCGGACTATAAGACGTATCTTACTTCAAATTGTACTCCACATACCAAAATACAGGAAGAAAGTGGAGGTCTAATACCTCTTTTCATGGTATTGCAAGATTAGTGGGGGGCAAGTCTGCTACACACAGTCACACTGTAGAGGTCATTCACATGGAGCTTTGCTACAAATCACCCAACTTACAGACAACCCCTAGTTAAAGACTGAACCCTCTGCCCCCTGTGACCTCTGGATGGTTTACTATAGTCTCGGGCTGCAATGAGCAGCTGTAAGGTGTCTGTAATTAACCTTTACCGATAATCCTTGGTCCCATTACAGCAAAACAATTTTGAAACTACAATTGTCACTAGGGCAAAAAAAATTTTTTTCTGGAGCTACAATTATAAAATATACAGTTTCAACTTGCATACAAATTCAACTTAACAACAAACCTATGGTCCCTATCTTGTACGTAACCCGGGGACTGCCTGTATATGGTTTATTCACCATGTTCCATTCATGAATTGAGGTGAGGCTTTCTGACAATTCTCTCCAGACTTAAGCTTTGTCCACCTCCTGTACTACAGATCGGCATCAATCAGGGAGAGAGTTGTGCAGCGGTGATCCGATTGCAGCAATTTCAGCTTTGCAGAGCTTTGGTATTGTAGCAGTAAATTTGCTGAGGTAATCTGGAGAAACGTTACCCCATGCTTCCAGAAGCCCCTCCCACAATTTCAATTGCCTTGATGGGCACTTTTTGCGAAACATAAGGTCAAGCTTCTCCCACAACAGCTGAATGGGGTTGAGATCTGGTGACTGGGCCGGCCACTCCATTACAGATAGAATCCCAGCTGCCTGCTTCTTCCCTAAATAGTTTATGCATAATTTGGAGATGTGCTTTATGACATTGTCCTGTTGTAGGATGAAATCAAGCGCTATCCCCAAAGTATGGCCTAGCATTGCAAAATGGAGTGATAGTCGTCCTTATTCAAAATCCCTTTCACCTTGTACAAATCTCCCAAAACAACCCCAGGCCATCACATTACCTCCACTATGCTTGACAGCTGGCGTCATTCATCTTCCAGAATCTTTTCAGTTTTATTGTGTCTCACAAATGTTCTTCTGTGGGATCCAAACACCTCAACATAACACCTCCATAACAATTTTTTCCAATCTTCTTCTGTCCAACGTCTATGTTCTTTTGCCCATATTAACTGTTTCCTTTTATTAGCCAGTCTCAGATATGGCTTTTTCTTTGCCACCATGTCCTGAAGGCCAGCATCCTGGAGTCACCTCTTCACTGTGGAGGTTGACACTGGCGTATGGCCATAAATTATAGCCGTGTTGTCCCCTAAAACGAGATTGTTGTCCCTGGATACGACCGCTACTGATGCTGTGATTCTACATAGAAACAAATAGCTATTTCATAAGAAATGTCCGCAGTTGCTGCAGGTTCCGCTGCTGTCCTGTGGTAATGACTCCTGAATCCAGGTGGTCAGGCAGGGCTCAATAATACATATCTGTCCACCACTGCCAGGGTGCAGAGTAGTCATATCCAAGGACAGCTACCTTGTTTTGAAGAGAAAACACAGGTTCATTTATGGGAAAATATCTTCACACTGGTATATTTTTCAATATCAAGCAATTGAAGAAATATATCTGTATGTCAGATGAATTATATTAAATGTGAATGTCCACCCCTTTAAGATAAATGTATACTTGCTACAGTGTTTGGCTAGTTTAAGGCATTGTGATCTACTCAGGCAGAGATCTACCCCATCTGGGTATTACTGTATTTCAGCTATAATGTATAACTGCATGTTATACAGGACAAGTAGTTAGAGCTTTAGAGACCCGAGACAATGAAGCTTCATAAGGGCTGATTATTATACCTTTCACTCCAGGCTTCTGAGTTATGATCCACTAATCATGTTAGTGGTACCTATTAGTGCAGCAGGTACTTAATTACATAATTGATAAATTTCAATCTGATAACCATATTACAGAAATCTCCCCTTTGCAGCTTTTCTGGAGAAAACTCTACAAATGTGCCTCCTGCACCTGCTGCATTTTTTTGCCAGTTGGAAGCAGCCCAGATATTTAGACGTATACATGAGATACAGACTTGTAGAATTTAATCATGTTGATATTTATCTAATAACATCTAAAATTAGGTTATCCACAACACGGAAAACATTGAACTATGTAACATGGAAATAACAGTTAAAGGGGTATTCCGGGAATATGAACGTCTGACAAAAACCCATGATGATATAAATAAATGAATACCACAATACTCAATGTCATTAGTCACAAAACTAAGCTTAAATTGTTCGATTTTAGGATTTACAAAATTAATGGCCCCTCTAAAGTAGGTGGAGTTATCACTAAGATGGCCGCCACTGGAGACTACAAGTTCCATGATCCTTTAGTTCTCAGTAACTCCTCCCCCTCTTATGCTCTGCTCCTGGTGATGATGTAACAGGTTTTCTTGCTCTGTTACCATAGTAATGATGTGTAACTGCCATTACCAAAACACCGGCCGTGCTGGATGCACTGCAACCAACCGACTACAGCCAAACATAGTGCTGATCACATGACCTGCCCAGGCAGGTGCAGCACATGTGATGTGGACATGTGACCAGCGGCCATCTTCTGTCCTGTGTCTTCTCCACAACGGACCGCGCGGAGGAAATTAACGGACTGATTAAAGGGCCAGTAGCATTTTAATTCTTCATTACAGTCTATGTCACCAGAATTTTCTGCTAAGTGGAGCAAAATTTTAAATAACTAATTACATATTAGCTTATATTTTGAGTACCCATTTGTATATGAATTATGCTGATTCCTGGAATACCCCTTTAAATGCACTAAGCCAACTTATGTCAGAGTGAGCTTTCCACCAAGCACCGCAATTCTCTAGTTGTGTGTAATATTTCTGCTCCACCCTTTTCAAATGAGTGATGACAAGATGCAATACCTGAAATAGCCAAAGGACAAGAGTGGAGCTAATTCCAGGGTACAAAGCTATACTTTTCATTTTCCGTCTAATAAAACAAGGATATTTTGGGTCTCAGCACAAACTGTCTTTATTGAGATCTCCTTTTTGGTTAAATTCCTAGGACAACTTGTTTCCTTAGCAATTTCATCCATTTGAAAGCAGAAGTGTATAAAGAAATCCAGTACTTGAGCATATGCTATAATAAGTTTCCTCTGTGTACTGCAGAATTGCTGGAGAATAAAAATACCTAATCAAGTAATGACATAGCAGCAATCATACAATAGGTAAGAAAGGAGAATTCTGATCACAGGAAACTGCTTGGCATACCGTGGTGGAGAGCCGTGTCCTATACTAGGCATATTGTCGATAAAAATAGCATGTTTTTATTCTTCCAAATCGAGTAACCATTTTGCAGAAGGCATATTGTGTAACAGAAAATCAGTCTCAAATATTATCTGTGTGTAATATGTGTTTGGCGCCCAGAACAAACAAAGTGTTCCCATGCTTAACATGATAATTTGTATAGTGCTAAAAATGCATGCAAGTGAAGCCTTTTAAAGGACATCTACTATCAGATTACCGGATGGTAGATGCTCACTACTCACCTCCACAACCAGTGCGCATCTGCAGTAAATTTCTTTTAGTACGTTATAAAAGTGCGGCATTTCATAGAAATAAAGCTTTTTAAAATATGCAAATGAGCTTGAGCATTGCCTGACTCCGCCGATAAGTAATTAAATTTATGGCTCCCGGTGCGCCTGGCACACCTACACAGCGGTCAGAGAGCCGCTGGCTCTTTCTCTGCAATTCTCGGGCTATGCGCAATCATAGCAGAGTGTATAGAGGTAATGCGATGATCACGAATAGGGCGAGAACTGCAGGGGGACAGCCAGTAATGTCACCAGCTCTCTGACCGCTGTGTAGTTGGAGTCAGTGGGGCCGGGAGCCACAAATGAAATACTTATTGCCTGTCCTAACAGGCGCACAGCAGAGTGCCTCAAGCTCCTTGCATATTTGTAAAAGCTTTATTTCTACAAAATGCGCCACTTCTATAACATACTAAAAGAAGCTAACTGCAGGTGCGCACAGGACAGGCAGGTAGATGCAGGTTCTTGATGGTAGATGTTCTTTAACTTGTAGAGTAGATAACACAACAACACTTACAAAGGTTCTTGCTTTCAGCCGTTCCTCCTCGGTGGCAGCCTTCTCCCGGAGCATTGACCTTGTAAGCTGTTCAGTAGAGGCTGCTCTCTCCCTCTCCAAAGCTTTTCCTATTTCATCCTGCATCAAGAGTTTACCATGTTCTAATCTGAAAAAGAAAACAATTTTCAATCAATAAAACGTCTGCATCAACATGATAATTTGCAAGGTACATTAGCAATATTTTCTTTTTTGCTTATAAGCTAGGTCTATGAAGAGACATGTGCAGCTTAAATGGTCCACAGAGTCCTTAGCACTACTCCTCTAGACTTTGTTTGTATTCCAGCATGTACCAGCGGTGAACCAACATCTTATACCACATTGTTGCCCATTCAGGATAAATGGCCACTGAATCTCACAGAAACAGAAAGTATTGTGAAAAGGCATCTCAGGAAAAACAAATAACACATTGTTAACAAGGTAGCCTTGTGTCTTAAAAACTATGACATCATTTCTACATTGATACATGGTGTTCTGGCCATGCAGCACAAGTAAGCTTGTGAAATATCTGCACATTGCTGTGAAGTAACTTCAGTCAATGTCATTTCACTACAGTACTTGCACCACCATTACCAAGTGTTCAAGAAGCCACCATAAACACAAAACAAGATTATCTAACCAGTCTTTCTTGTCAAACAAATACCAATACTGACAAAAAAAAAACAATGGATAAATCTAAAACTAAAAAAGGGCACAACACAGAGATTCCTGCTGCAGACTGTCCCAAGACGATGAGGAGGGGGAGATGTCTTGAGACACAATGACAATACTGCTTTATATACTTCTCAGTTTCAACTGGAATATGAAATAAACAGAAATCAGTAGAAGATGATTTAGGGAGGTCGTTTTTCTTGTCCCATTATCCCCCCCCCCCCACCTTCCATATGTTCATCAGCGTTCTAATAGTATACATATAGTTACCCAAGAACAAACTAAGACATCACAACAAAATCTAAATGTAACCAAGCAAAAGGGACCCCTTGGTCAGCCACTGGTGGATGTTAATCCTTATCCTGAGAATTAGCATATACCAATCCTATCCCAACATAAAGCAGACGCTCTTACAATAATAACATGAATAATTTAGCTCGCCATCCGTTCAGCTTCATTATACCCAAAGCTATCAGGCCTGGCGCTAAGTGTAACTATATGAAAATAGCAATAATTGCCAACAAGGTAAATCAGTCAATTCAGGGGAAAAAAAAGTGTAATGAAGCACGTTCCCACAGGATTCAATTACTTCCACAATCACAAAGAAAGTCAATATTGTAATTAAAAAGTTCAGTCTTCCTATTCTCCTCCACGAGAATCAGGAAATTCAGCAGCAGACGTCAAGCTGACCACATGTACGTAGCTGCCATTAGAGCTTCAGAGGCTGATGATTAAGCATTGATTATACATACCTTTTACAGTACATTTCCAGCAAGGTTCACTGCACAGAGAACACAACAATTGCAAGAGTTTCCAGAAAACAACTTGTGTTTAAAATGATTCTCAAACAATCAAGGATTGGAGCTTAGTCACTGGAACAGAGGGATGGGAGGGGGTAAATAGGAAATTCTAAGAATCTACCTGCACATCTTAGAGAGCTTGATCTGTAGCAATGGTTTACTGCAATATGAAATCACTAAACCAAAGGAAGTATTTAGCCTACAGCTGAAAATACTGGGGAAGCTTTGGCGAAAATGTCACTTTTTCTGTACACATCAATACCGCCACATGCAGTTTTTCCATCATCTACTCAACTGGA
This sequence comes from Engystomops pustulosus, assembly GCF_040894005.1. NCBI lineage: Eukaryota > Metazoa > Chordata > Amphibia > Anura > Leptodactylidae > Engystomops > Engystomops pustulosus. The sequence goes on from NC_092414.1 coordinate 132,020,081, forward strand.
GGAAAAAAAGCAAAAACAAACTGCATTCTAATAATAATAATAATAATAATAATAATAATAATAATAATAATAATAAGTCAACAATGTTTTTTTGAAAATAAAATAATAATAAAAACAAGCTGAAATACACTAGGCCCACCACCAGCTTTATTTTTGTGGTGTATTATCCCAGGAGGGCTTCCAATGTATAGGTAAAAAATATCTAAAAGCATTCATGGTGACACAGAAGACAAAATAGTCTCTTCTTCTCCTTCCCGTTAGCATACTGTGGCAAAAATAATAGTTCACCAGGACATTCCTTTCCAAGCCATTTTATTCTACAAGCTGCAGTAATCAACACTCAGTGCTTCCTGGTGCTTTGTGGCCCAGGTTATGTACCACTGCCAAGTGACTCCAAGGCACCTGAACTCCAGCAGGATTCCATTTACAGGCAGTAAATTCAAGAGAACCCGTCAGGCAAATTAACCCCCAAAATTAAATATATTTTCATAAACTGCCATAAGAAAGCATTGCCTCCATCCCTTTATTGTCCCACTACATGCCTGTAAATTTGCTCCATGCATCCATGTCTGTGTCTCACACGTGTATATTAGAACACAGCATATCAGCAGGTAAAGCACAGACACTGGCAATGCTTTACTGTACATTACACATAGACATGAGCAAAGGGGGGGGGGTGTTACTGGTGACATCACTTTCTCTCTCCATGTGCCCAGCCTCATTTACATAATAAAGGAAAAATGATTTTACAATGATTAATGAATGAATTGACTACATAAAAGCTGGGCTGGAATCCTTGGAAACTGCTCCAACAGGTGGGGGTGACATAATGAGTGACAGAGACCTGATGACAGGCGTCCTTTAAGTTGAATTTGTATGCAACTCAGAACAGGTAAATTTTAGACAAACTTTTTTTTGTCCCAATAATTTTTGACAATATTAAAAGAGGTATTTCCTGGAAGACAAGTTTCTTAAATATACTCAGGATAATAAAATAACACTTTCACCAATTTCTTGTTATTAACAAAAACACAGCATTTCACAAATCTAATGCCAACCTGTTTATCAGGCATGGTGTATACAATTTCAGTTGCCCCTAGACACGAACCATGTAACTTCTGACTTAAGGTCAGGGACTGCATCTTGGATTTCTGTGTGACCGCTGTGGAGCTGAGTTTCTTTATCTCTGCTCCCTGCACTCTATCCCCAACCCCCTACAGTCCAGGTTTAAGTTCACACTGATACCTAGACCCCGAGTTCCCGAGGCAGCAGCAGCATGAGGTGAACCACAAGCTACAGACAGACAAGTTATTTATCTAGGGAGGGGAGGAAGACACAGCAGATCTAGTGTGTTGTGGAATAGCACAGATGTAGGAGAGCTGACTGTCATTGTGTGCAATAGGCATCTCATGGATCTCATCATTTCTGATCTGACTTATCTCTCACAAGTATCTGACACGTAGAAAATGTTCAGAAGCCAGATGAAAGTGTATATAAAACCTGTACCCTGATAATCTAACCACAGTGTCAGCTCACAGAACTAGAGGGAGCATAATGTGTCTGCCTAGAGAGTCCCTGCCCACACCCCGGAATCTTAGGGAGTAAGAGGAGCTAAAACAGCATAGGGAGTAATAGGAGCTAAAACAGCAATAAAACTGAGTAAATTGTGAAGTAAAGGGTTAAAAATTATTTTTATTGTGTTAACATCACTTGATATTTGAGAATTTTCTTTCATGGGAAAAACCCCATTAAGAAAATAATATTGTCATAATATTATTACCTGTATTTTATATAATATCTGATGTAGAATAAAATGTAATAAATAAAAAACAAAGTTATCTGTAACACAGGGAGTAACAATTTATGGGTGGTGACATGTACAAAACTGAGCTTGTCTCTTCTGTACCCCGACTTCTGCTTTGAAAATGTCCCCCCCCCGTCAAATAATGATTTGTCTGACTGGGATGGAGACCTGGCTCTTAACCTGAGAATTGTAAGGAGATGCAGCCATTTTAGGGGTAAAAGGGGTTTCTCACAAACAAAAGTTAGGCCCTATCCACAGGATAGGACCTAACTTGTTGATCAGTCGGGGTCTCAGAGAAGAGACCCCCACAGTTCACGAAATCAACACTTTCAGTCAGCTCCATGGAGATTAATGGATCAGAACAGCTATGCGCAGCCGCCTGCTCCATTAGTTTGGCGGAGCGACGAGGGGTCCGATGGAGGTACGTGGGCCCCATCAGAAACCTCGTTTTTGTGATCCGTGGGTGTGTCAGCACTGAGACCCCCACCGATCAGCAAGTTAGGCCCTATCCCGTGCATAAGGCCTAACTTTTGTTAGTGGGAAAACCCCTTTAAAAGGAAATCAACCACTTGCCCTTTGTTGTTTTAAAGGGGTTTTCCCATCTGGGCATCTACGTTTAATTGAATTCATTTGCCATATGTAAACATTTCTTCAATTGGATGTTATTTAAAAAAAATGTTCCCGTGTGAAGATAATTTCCCATAAATGTTGCCATGTTGTCCCTTAGAAACGAGATGGCTTCCTCGGATCACCGAAGAACCTCTGCTGGAGGGATTGCACAAAGACACAAAAGGTTTTTGCATACGAAGTGTTCAGCAGTTATTATATGTCGCACAGCCATCATGTGGTAATGAACGCTGAAGCCAGGTGGTCAGGCAGGACTCTATAGCGCATGTCTGGCCACTGCTGCTAGAGTGTGAGGTGGTCGTATCCGAGGAAGCTCTCTCGTTTCTAAGGGACATATGACTACATTTCTGAGAAATTATCTTCACACAAGAACATTTTTTTTAAATGATCCAACTGAAGAAATGTTGACATATGGTGAATTAATGAAATGTAAAATGCCCAGATGGGAATACCCCTTTAAGCTGAAGTCACAGAGAAATCACATTTTCATGCATATACACAATCTTCTTTTCTTTAGCCATAAAACTTTGTCATCCAGTAAATTGCAATAAAATAAAAAATACCTCTAATTATTTTGCAGAACTTTTATAAAAATGTATTACCGGCTGACAACATAGTATGGTATTCCTGGCCCTAAAATTATACATTTTGACAGAAAATGCTGAATCTTTAGTCCTGCCCATTTTCCAAAAATCCAAGCCCCAATGTTGGCCATGTTGTAAGCATTACCCAAAATAATAAATAATTGTGGCCAGTTTTTGACATAAACTCTACCAGAATTATAGCATATTTTCATTAGTAAATATTCCCTTGGTATTTTTTTTGGCATTGTGTATGTGGTGGTACAACATGATTATAAAGAGCCCCCTTTGACCTCTGCTAACCTGTAAACCAGGAGCACACATGTTGGCTACAAATAATCAGGATAAAGTTCATTTTTCTAAGACTTCATCCTCAATAACCACACAACATATAGACAAACAGAAACATGAGCTACAAGAGGGAATACCATTGCCAGACCCAAGTCATTGAGATAATAAAGAATTTAATCTGTTATGTTTACTCTCTCAAGGCCCGGCCAAGGAAACTAGAATAAACATGTTATTAAAACAGAGATCAATAAGAAAAAAAAGCCTCAGTGTGTACCAAACCACAAAAGGTTACACCCCAAGTATTGATTTTAATATAACACTTTTCGCTCCGCTTCCCAAAGGGTTCCTTTTTAATATTACTCTTCATTTTTCTTTCACTTTGTATCAGAACTGGGAAATGTGCTTTTCTGTGCGGGAAATAGTAGACTATTGACTGGGAAAAAGACTAAAATATATTGATGAAGCTCAATTATATTAAAGGAATATACAGACAGCTGAAGTTTACATTTCTTCTAGCAGGAAATAAAACTCTCCTAGATTGCAACTATGCTGGTGAAGAAAAAAAATAAAAAGCGTTCCCATATGGGCGTGGAGGGTGCGTGGAGGGGTGCTGCTGCCAGCGGTGTGGGCCATGTTACCACCCTGGGCCTGCCCATTTTCTAAAAATCTGCATTCAGGTCGGACCTTGCATAGTTTTGCTTGCCAGCAACGCGTGTCGCCTCACATCACGAGGTCTAAGCCTGATGATGTTTCCCCCATGATGGCAGGGGGTGAGGCTACATCATATGCCACACACGGAGCTCCATCTATGATAAATAGGCCCATAGTTTACATCTGTGATGAGGAGTCACTGCATACATTTAGTGGATTAAAGGAGTTTGCCCAATTAGTACAGTGGAAAGGTGTAGGATTCATACACTTCTTTAGGACTGAAAGAAATGGCCCTTCTGGAAGTGAACACCTTAACAGGGTAGTACCAAGTTTGCACAGGATATGGGAAAACAATCTGATGAGTGAGGGTCAAAATGCTGGGATTCCCACTGATCACAAAAATGGACCCCCATGATCTGGATAATGGGGGACCTTATCTTACGAATGGATGAAGTGGGAGCTGGAGCATGAATCTTGCTGTTCCATTCAATAGTGTGGCAGTGTCAGCAATTGGCAAGTATATCACTGCTATCTCCAGCAATGCCATCCATTGGAGACAGCAGAGGGTTGTGCTTGGCAATTTCCACCAATTTTCACATACTATTGCAAAAAGTGTGGCAGGACACATGCTCCACCTGCCGGTCCAGCCACTTGGGAAAATGGGACCCAGTTTTCCAGATTATAGGGGGTCATTTCCTACCTTGTGATAGGAGATAAAATACAAACCTAGTACAACCCCTCTAAGGAAAAACTAAGCTTTCTTGGTTGGCAGTTTCATCAATAACCATAGAAGTAAAAAAAAGCCTATTAAAGGGGTAAATGTGGCAAAATAAAAGAAGTACAGGCAGTCCCCGGGTTACATACAAGACAGGGTCTGTAGGTATGTTCTTAAGTTGAGTTTGTATGTAAATCGGAACTGTATATTTTATCATTGTAATCCCAGCCAGAACTTTTTTGGTCTCTGTGACAATTGGATTTTAAAAATGTTGGGTTGTCATAAGAATCAAGATTAACAGTAAAGCTTCATTACAGACACCTGTGATAACTGTTACAGCTGATTATTGTAGCCTAGGACTAAAGTACCAATAAATTGCCAATATCCAGAGGTCTGTTTGTAACTAGGGGTTGTATGTAAGTCGAGTGTTCTTAAGTAGGGGACCGCCTGTATTCCTATAAATCATGTTCCATAAATATCCAACTATGAGTATACCAAGAGTAAGTTTCATTTAAATATGACATTTAAAGGAAGACTCCAGTCAAAGCTATTTCATTGAATAATGCCTGGTGCAGGGTTTCCACAATATTTCTAGAACCTTGCTGGACCCTAGAGTCATGCTCCTCCCTTCAAGCCTAGCACAAGGTATAAGTCAACGAATCAGCTGTGAGTGGGAGTGTTCCTTTAAAAGTAGCCATAGTCTCCATATCTCCAATTGTTAACAGATATTACAACCAGCAAATGTGACTTGTGTTAAAGGGCACCTACCACCCCGATTCTACCTATAAAGGTAGAACGGGTGGTAGGTGGATGTATGGGCTAATCATCACGTCCTGGTTATCTTTAAGAAAACTTTAATCCGCTGATATGGAAACTAGGGTATGGAGTAGCCAGACATGAGGCTACACGTCGCAGCTACTCCACGCCCCAGTAGCCTCTTTTCTCCTACCATTTCATCTTCGGCGCGCAGCTACGAGTACCCGGCATCTGCGACGTTCTGCGCATGCGCAGTAGCTCCGGCCTCGGGGCTGTGGCCGCGCATGCGAAGAACGACTGGTATTTGTGCAAGGCCGAAGATGAAATGGTAGGAGGAGTAAAGAGGCTACTGGGGCGTGGAGTAGCCGCGATGTGTAGCCTCATGTCCAGCTACTCCACGCCCCAGTAGCCGCTTATAAAAATTTACATATCCGCGGATTAAAGTTTACTAAAAGATAGCCGGACATGAGGATTAGCCCAAAAAAGGGCTATCCTCACATCCCATTCATCCACCTACCACCCGTTCTACCTTTATAGGTAGAATCGTGGTGGTAGGTTCCCTTTAAGGTAGTTATATACACTTCTTTGGCTTGTAACATGGTTTGTGTGAGAAACATATTTCTTCTTTATATGGATATGAACCTCATAGCTGGTTAATCTTTATTACTTGCACTTTTCATTGGGGTTGCAAGGCTGTGGCACAGATTTTCAGGCAGGAGTTAATGGAGCAGCAGTATGTTCCCTTTCCAAAGGTTCATGATGCATGGTACCATCTGCCCCTGCCAAGTCATTCATGCCATCAACCTAGACTTGCCAATCAATAAGAAACCTCTTAAACGTGTGTCCAGATGTGCTAAATAGTATCACTTTTATGACTAGGACATCATCACACCTTGGGTTTTAATACCGACACAGTGTTATAGTACGAGATACAGCAATAACAACTATTTTTTTTTTTGTTTTCTTTTTTTATTTGTACAAATCATTTTCAAACTTGTTTAATTTTCACATTTAGGGGACAAAACTTTGGCACAACCAAATAAACATAGGTGAGGGAAGGAAGATGAATCTTTATGGAGACTTTGTCATTAAAGGCTACCTCTACAGCCACTGATGCTCCACTGGGGAATTCTGGGAACTACACAAATATGTTTTTCAGGATGAGATTAGAAATAGACTGGCTCTTAGCTACCTTGTATGGAAGCAAAGGGAACAGATTTAAGGTTTTTTCCTATAGTAACCTGCATTTATCATGAGTTCTTTAAATCCTGCAAGATAGGGCATTTCTTCAACTTAATGGAGTCATCATAACTCAGAGATACAAACCTTTTTTTATTCTCAGATTCTCTTCTCGCTTGTTCAAAAGCCAGTTCCTCTGCAATTTTTCTCCGCAGTTCTTCTTCATTGACTAATGAAGACAAGAGTCCAAAATTACACCAGTATTTCAATGGAAAATGCAACTACAAAAACCATAAAAAGTTAGAACAGTCAAATTCCAACACTACATGCCATGATATAGTACATATAAAAAGATAACTAAATATTTTGGAGCAAGACATGTAAAAGTATATAGGCAGCAGACTTCTAGAAGGCTGGCTCAGCCTTGCCATATAAACAGCATCAAAATCAGCAATGAAGCAGCACTACAAATCCAAGATGAAATTCCACCAAAAGGTTTTTAAATGCTTTCATTGGGAGGGTGAAATGTAGCCCTGTAAAACATTTGGTGCAATAAATTTTAGATTAGAAGTACAGTATTATTGCGGATTACTGTATATACTCGAGTATAAGTAGAGTTTTTCAGCACAAAAACTGTGGTGAAAAAACAAACTCAGCTTATACTTGAGTGTATAAAAAACCCTGTACTCAGCTTTCCAACGACCCCCACTTCTTGCTTCGGATGCTCTGGTACCTTTTTGCCAACGGTGCACAAACAATGATGTTGTCAAGGGGCCAATATCATTGTGTGTGCTGGCCGTGTATGGGGACCTGAAGATGAGCTGAACGACCCGAAGAGGTGCCGAACAACCTGAAGAGGAACCGGAGCATCCGAAGCAAGAAGAGGACCTGCAGGAGGCATCAGAAAGGGGAGTACAGTGTTAATTATTTTTAATAAAGACTTGGCATACTCGGAACAGGGGCTGGCTGGCTATATACTACAGGGGCTGGCAGGCTATATACTGGGGGGGGGCAGGGGCTGGCAGGCTATATACTGGGGGGGGGGCAGGGGCTGGCCAGCTTTACATTGGTTGAAGGCTGTGACCAATGCATTTCCCATCCTAGGCTTATACTCAAGTCAATAGGTTTTCCCAGTTTTGTGTGTTAAAATTAGGTACCTCGCTTGTACTCAGGCCGGCTTATACTCGAGTATATACGGTATGAGGCCATTATAGATACATACATACATACATACATACATGCACTGTACTGAAAGACCTTCACTACATGTTCAAAGCTCCATAACACCTTTTTAAAGTGTATCCAAAATCCATCCTCGAGTTCGAAGATTGTGTTTATGTTTTAAGTAATTTATATGTAATTTATGTAATTCTGCTTGTACACAAAGTCAGTCCAAATAAAATTGGCTTTTAAGGAGAGGAATTTTTTTCCCTTATAGCAATACGGAGCCCCCAATTCCCCACGTACACTGGTTGAGGGCTTGTTTGAAGATTTGTACTTTGGAACATTACCAGTTGGTATTATTAACACTTGTTGAGCACCTTAAAAGGGAACCTGTCAGTTATATCCGTGGACAGTATCCAGTCAGGGGGGTGGGGTTCGGGGAGCAGTAGTCAAGCATTCATTCACCCCCCACCCCTGCCGCCTCGTCAGGTCACTCCCGCCTCCTTACCATGCGCAGTGTACATTTCTCCCTACAGGTCTGTGCTCTCTGCGCATGTGTGAGTTTTGAGATGAGACCGTGGGCATTAAGGGGAGGAGACAAAGAACAAGGAGGCAGGGCTGGTGCCAGCTTCACGCGGGTAAGGAGGCAGGGCTGGTGCCAGCTCCACGCAGGTAAGGAGGCAGGAGTAACCTGATGAGGCGGCTGGGAGGGTGGATGAATGCATGACTACTGTTACCCGAGCCCCGCCCCCCTGACTGGTTACTTTCCACGGATATAACTATATTTTTAAGAATAAAGGTAGCGTTGGACATTGATAAACACATGTGAAGAAACCATTAAAAAAGCACATATAACATACATTTGCTGGTTTATAAGCGGTTTGCCTGGTGACAGGATCCCTTTAAACCCCTTCATGACTGCCATGTGGCTATATACGTTCTATTTTCACATGCTCCCTGCAGAAATGGCCATATCTATTGAACCCTGGCACCTAGAAACACAATTCTCCCATTTAATGTGATATCCAATTGTGTATGGACCCTTCATAGAACCAGAGACATCTACTTTAAAATATTTAGTTAAAACAATGTTGATTTTTATATGCAGCTTACTATTTCCAAGATGTCCGATTGCAACTTTATGAGTGGATATTTCCGGTTCTGTGAAGCATCCTTGTGTATTCAGGAGGGTTCAGGAGATAAAGGCGTTTGCAGCGTACAACCCTCAAGCCTATCAGCTGAAGGCAGAATGTAGAAGGAGCTGCAGGAAAGTCTTAAGGACCAACATAACAGGTTTTTGTATGCCCTTTTTTAGCATTTCCTTTATTTGTTCCCATTCTGTAAAAATTCATAACTTTTTTTAAATTTTTCCTTGTAGGGCTTTGCTTCTGCCTAAAAATTTTACTTACTATTGGCAGTATTTATCCCCATTATGACCAAACCCTTTTTTGTATTTGATTTCCACTTTCCACTCCCACCTTCAAAAATCTATAACTTTATATATTTTTCCATTTAAAGAGCTGTATGAGAGCTTGTTTACAGTGTAATAAATTGCACTTCATGGTGATAGTATTTAATATCCCATGCCCTGTACTGGGAAGTGGGAAAAGAATTTCAAATACAGTAAAATTGGTGAAAAAAATGCATTTGCGCAATTTTCTTGGTTTTGGGCTTGGTTTTAACGGCTTTCACTGTGCACCCCAAATGACATGTCTACTTTATTCTTTGGGTTGGTATGATCACAGGGATACTACATTTATATAGATTTTATAATGTCTTCCTAGATTTACAAAAATAAAACCTTAAAAAAATAATAATAATTTTGCCATCTTATGGCGCTAATAACTTTTTCATACTTCAATGTACAGAGCTGTGTGTAGTATCATTCTTTGTGAGATGAGATGAGGTGGTCAATGCTACTATTTTGAGGACTGCACTGCCTTTTGGTCGCTTTTGATTCCATTTTTCTATATGTTGCATATTGGCAATAAACATGCCATTTTCGACTTTGGTCGCTATTTCCAGTTACGTGGTTAAACGGCAAGAATAACTGGTATTATATTTTGATAGATCAAACATTTTTGGAAATGGAAATACCTAATAGGTTTAGGATTTTTATCAGTTCTAGGGAAACCTCAAACACACTTTTGCGCCATTTTCTTGTGGGCCCTGTTTACAGCTTCTCAGTACATGAGACAGAAAGTTAAATTGTGCCACTAGAAAATACAATTTGTCTCTCAGATAACTAGTGCTCATATTGCTTTATACATAGAAGAATTTAAAAAAAATGCAGCTTGTGGAAGGACTGGAGAGAAAATGTAAATTTTAAATGTAAATTTTAAAAATTGAAGGATTGAAAAATTGTAAAACTTCCCATTAAACGAGCAATAACATTTAAATTGTGCTATGAAACAATTGTAGAATGGCTAAATTACCGCTAGGATGTGCCCTATAGCTTGTCCCCCGCATGTGCAGATTATACCATTTACTCTCTCTTCATCTCCGCTTTCACAATCAGCTGGTACAGAAGCCTAGCTGCAATCCCAGCTTCTGGCTACTAAGTAGAGCATCAAGCCAGTGGGAACAGCTGATCAGTGTGGGTGGCAGGTAGCCCCTCCTGGACAACAATCTATGACCTCATGTCAGCTTATTTGGCTAACCCAGGACCCCTTACTCTGATAGGGGGAGATAGATCAATCTGTACAGTCTGAGAAAATATGCAGGCTATTGAAGACCAAGAAAGAAAGGGAAAAAAAAATCTTGACATCCCTCTAAACTTTTGCCACACTCATCTTTCTAAAAAACTGCCCTTGACACAATATATCTTACAAGGTATTGATGTTATGATCTTAGCAGATGTATTTTAAGGCAGTTTCGGTATTACTATGCTAATAAATGGAATCTATCTCCTTAATATATTGTAGCAACTTGTAATTCCCAGAGGAATTTCTATGACTTCTCTGAAAATTAATAATTCCAGAAGCTGTAGACCTTTGAGAAAATGATATGGAATAAAAGCTAAGCACATAATCCCATTAATTCTAGCAGCAGAAATGTAACATTTTCTGTTTGCACAGTGAAATAAAGGTAAGTTTGGGGCATCTATTAAGAAAACAGATTTTTCCATTAGACACCGAATGGTTTCACTGCATGATAGAATGTTCTCATCACATAAAGTGCACACACTGGATTGCATACTTGAGTTTAAACAAAACTTAAAGGGGCATTCCCACAAAGACAAGACTCTCAATCCCTTCAGGACTCTTCGGCCTCTTTTGGCCTGAAGGACATGGTCCCATTTTTCAAATCTGTCCCGTGTTACTAAAAGTGGTTATAGTTTTGAAACGCTATAAGATTTTGAGACTGTTTTCTTGTGACACATTGTACTTCAAATTAGTTTAAAAATTTGGATGATATCTTTTGTGTTTACTTATTTTTAAAAAAAATGCAATTTGGCAAAAATCTTGAAAAATTCTCTACTTTTGAAGCAGATAGTCGTAGCTCCCAAAGAAATTCATAACTTACATTATAAATGTCTGCTTTATGTTGAGATGTTTTTTGAAGATTCCATGTATTTTACTAGAATGTTATGAGTCTCAGAATTTGGGTGCCATTTTTCAAATTTTTTGGGAAAATCTGCCCAACTTTACACTGACTGTGACAGGCCTAAATAATTATGGAAACTACACACCTCAAAAGCATGAAGTTTGTTATCCCTTTAGGTGTTTAATCGGTGGTTAAAACAAAATAGAGGGGCGGTCTACAAATTTTTGGACAGAAAATCAAACTTTCGCAATGGATTAAATGAAAAAAGGCTCCACAAAGTTTAATACCCAATTTCTCCCGGGTGTAACAATACCCCATATTGGTGGTATCCTGCAGTATCCAGAGCAGATTTGCAGTGTCATATTGTACAGGCTATAATTTTTTTCTTTTTTTAATGTGGACATAAACGGGCTTATTGTTTTGTCAACTGAGATGCACTTTTTGGTACATGATTTTGGGGCATCTATAGCCAATTGATAAGATTTTATTCACTCTTTGTTGGTGGAGAAAATTAAAATCATCAATTTTTAGTAAGATTTTTTTGTTGAGTTTTTTTGGCCGTTCACCATACAATAAAAATAATATATTCTTTTTATTCTTTGGGTCGCCACAATTACAGTTATAGCTCATTTATAAAGATTTCCCACAATTTTACTCAAAAACTAATTTGGAGAAAATCTTCTTCATTTTAGCATCACCATATTTTCAGATGCATTCCTTTTTTAATTTTTAATTTTTCCAGGCTGACAAATCTGGTTAAGGGCTTATTTTTTGAAAGAAGAGCTGTTCTTTGTAGTGGTCTTATTTCATAGTATGTAATTGTTTAAATCAATTTTACAGTTTTGGTTCATCCCCCCCCCCCCCCCCCACCTGGTGTCTGCTGTGCGGGTCCAGTAATGATTCGGTTTTATTATGCAGATTGTTACGGACGCAGCAATACCAAATACAGTCAGTCCCAGGGTTACGTACAAGATAGGTTCCGAAGGTTTGTTCTTAAGTTGAATTTGTGTGTAAGTCGAAACTGTATATTTTATAGTTGTAGTTCGAGGCAAAAAATGTTTTTTTTTGTCCCAGTGACAATTGGAGTTAGGATTATCAATAAAGCTTCATTACAGACACCTTACAGCTGATCATTGCACCCTGGGACCATAGTAAAGGATCCAGGAAGCTTCACCAGAGGTCACAATGGGCAGAGGGGTCCATCTTTAACTATGGGTCGTCTGTAAGTCGGGTGTCCTTAAAGGGGTTGTGTCACCGTAGCAAATGGCTGTAATTGTGTCCAATGCATTGTGACAAGTACTTTCACCATTTACACTTATTAAAAAATATGCAGCCTTACTGAGATAACTCCTTTTGTCCTGGTTGCTGGCGCCCCCTGCTGGTAGCTGTGTCCCGCCCTGAGCTACAGCTGATCTGCCGAGTCTGCGCACAGGGAGTCAGCCAGCAGCTATGCACTACAGATCACTCCACGGGATCACAGCTCCTCTCCACACTGCAGTGTGTCAAGTGATCTCTCAGCCAATAGGAAGTGAGACAGGGGGCAGAGAGCTCAGCCGTCTACACCAGTGAATGATGTGATTTCCACTGCTCCACAGTTGCTTCCAGCAGCAGATACAAGGTAACTGCAGACATACATGACTATCTGCTGCACAGAGGAGTCCTCCATAACATGGATCATAGCAATATGGCAGCCCTTGCTCCCTCCACCATTAGTCAGGTCACACAGGAGGCTGCAGAGATAACACAAGTAACAGGCTGAGCTCTGACCTCTCCTGATGCATCTCCTGTACTCTCCACCATTCACTCTCCCTCCATGTTACACTGCTGTCCTGCAGTCCTCCTCCTGTACTCTCCACCATTCACTCTCCCTCCATGCTACCCTGCTGTCCTGCAAAGGGGCCCCTGTCCCTGACTAGCAGGGAAGTAGCTAAAGGATCAGTAACATGTGAGAAGCTGTCACCTATTTATCTATGCATCCATGCATGTCAGCCTGACCGACCATGATGCTGTGAGAATACATAGTACATGTGAACTATGTGCAGTGTCCTGTGTAGTGTGCGGGGGGCGCCAGATTCAGGATTTCTAGCGCACGTTCTTCATGAATCTGGTGCCCCCTGCACTGCTTTGACAGACTGCACCAACTTTTTTTGGTGCACTTTTAACATGGAGCGTATGACACATTTCTATTGGATCAGTAATGCAGGGACTATTTGAGCACAGCAGGTGGAAGGAGACTCCGAAGGCTGAGCGCTCTGTAGCACTGAGTTGTGCAATAAATGCAGCTGTCAGTGCTGTGCATGTGCCTGGCTCCTCCCACATCTGCTTCTCTGTGGAGCAGAATAGAGGCAGAACAAGCATCATAATAACAAATAGAAAGGCATCTTTAATTCCAGGTAACCATTACATATAGATTTTTGAAATATTTTAACCTCTTTGACAGCTTTTTGCAGTCAATTGTTTTGTGGCATAACCCCTTTAACGCCGAAGCCACTTTTCATCTTCCTGACACGGCCCATTTTTTCAAATCTGCCCTGTGTCACTATAAATGATTATAACTTTTAAAATCACTTGGATATGTTAAAGTGTTTCAAATTGTTTTCTCGTGACAGTTTGTACTTCGCGTTAGTTGAAAAATTTTGGTGGTATGTTTTGCATTTCTTTATGAGAAAATCAGATATTTGGTGAAAATTTGGAAAAATTCGTGATTTTCAAACTTCAAAATGTTCTTTTTCCACACCTAGTCATAACAGAAAAAAATGTAATAACTAACATTCACCGAATGTCTACCTTATGTGGACATGGTTTTTTATGCATACTCTTATTTTTGTAGGATGTTATGGGCCTTTGAACGTTAGGTGCGATTTTTCACATTTTCATTAAAAAAGCAAAATCCTGCTATTGAGGAACCTGCTCAGGTTTCAAGTCACTTTGAGAGGCCTAAATAAAAGTAAAACCCCATAAATTACCCCATTAAAGAAACTACACCCCTCAACGTATGTAAAACAACTTTTATGAAGTTTGTTAACCCTTTAATTGCTTTACAGGGGTTAAAACAAAATCGGATACAATTTTGAAAGTAACATTTTTTGGGGCTAAATTAATGTGTTTTTCAAAAAATGTTCTAATTCTCAGTGGATAAAATACCAAAACGCACCACAAAGTTTGATACCCAATCCCTCCCGCGTATAACAATCCCCATATGTGGTGGTAACCTGCTGTATGGGCACACGCCAGGGCATCGAAGGGAAGCTGTGCCATTCAGAGCAGATTACGCATTGTCACTGTTTATTGGCTATAAATCTTTATTTTTTAGGCAATTTGGACATATAAGGGCTTATTTTTTGCGACATGAGATGCACTTTACAAATACTTCATTTTAGTGGGTCATTATCTTATTGATGAGATTTTATTAACTCTTGAATGTATGGGTGAAAAGAAAATTGTCAATTTTGGTTTCCTTTCTTTTTGTATTTTTTGGGGGTCGTACACCGTACACTAAAAATACTATATTATCTTTATTCTACAGATCACTACGATTACGATGATACCTCATTTATATAGTTTTCATTTATTTTTACAATTTTACTGGAAAAAAACTAATATAGAGGAAATCTCATTTGTTTTTGCATCGCCTTCTTTTCGGAGACGCAACTTTAATATTTTTTGGTTGACAAAACTAGTTTAAGGCTTATTTTTTACATGTTGAGTTGTTCTTTTCAGTGGTACCATTTTGGAGCACATAATTTTTTTGGATCACTTTTTAGAACATTTTTGTGCAGAGATTTTATGAAAAATTTAAATTTTTGGCGAGTTTTTCGTGTTTTGTTTTTACGGCGTTCACCGAGCGGGCCCAATAATGTTTGAGTTATAGTACGGATTGTTATGGACGCGGTGATTTTGGCGATTTTTGGTTTTTTTTTTACTTTATTACATCTGTATAGGGAACTTTAACTTTATTTAATTAATTCTTTTTATTAAAAAATGTTTTAATTTAATGTTTAACTTATTTTTCTTTCTTTTACAGGTCAGCTTGAACAAGCGATCCACTGATCGCTTGTTCAAGCTCTACTTCACCTTACACAGTGTAATACAGATGTATTACACTGTGTAATGTAACACACTGAGCATGCTGCTCCCGGGAAGAGGATCGCGCTTGTTAAATTCTTGTTAAATGCCCCTAGCACGCCACTGTCAGTGTGGCCGCGCCGTGTTAGGGGTTAAGAACCGTGATCGGAGAAATCTCCGATCGTGGGTGTTAGAGGCGGGTGTCGGCTATAATATATAGCTGACGCCCTCAGCTTCTGGTGCGGCTCTGCAAGTTGCGAGAATGCACCTCCTGCGCTGCAGTACTATTACGTCAAATGCCGGTAAGGGGTTAGGTAGGGGACCGCCTGTATGTGCTTGGGGGAGGGGGAGGGGATGTGTATTTTATACTTTATTAAGTGTTTGTATGGGAAAGTAACATTTTGGGGGCTTTTATTTTTGTTTATTTTTTATTTATTTTAAGGTTTTAAAAACTTACACGCCACAAACTGTGAAAAAAAGTAAGGGATTAACACTCGAGTGTCAGAGCACGGCATCAGCTGTAATATACAGCTGACAGCCGCTGCTTCTTGTGCTGGCTCCGTTAGTGAGCGGGAAGTAAAAGAACGTCCCTGTACGAGAAGCATCTTCCTGCAGGGATGTCCAAGTGCGGGAAGGTGTTAAATATACTCAGGATAACAAAATATTACATTCTCTAATTTACAGTGATTAACAGAAATACAGAATTTCACAGATATAATTACAACCCGTCTCTATCAGTCCTGCTGTACACAATTTGGTTGCACCTGGATCCGACCTGGAATCTTTTGACTACGGTCTAACTCTTCTAAGGAATAGCTTCTCTTGTCTGCACGAATGCAGTGCTCTCTGCCTCCTGCCCCCGACATTACAAGACCAGCTCAGACACAGGCACTTCCTGCTGGCAAGCAGCGCGCAGAGATTTACTCTACAAGCTACAGACAGATAAGGTCTTTATCCAGGGGAGGAAAGAAGGCATATAGCAAAGCTGACTGTGTGTGTGTGTTATTGGTGAGTTAGCAGAGCCGAGAGTGTCATTGTATTTTATTTGCATCTCATGGATGTCATCCTCTCTGATCAATCTCATCTCCCTTTTTCTATGTGTTAGATACTAGTAGAATGTCAGAAGCTAATTAAAAGTGTCGATAAATCATGTACCATGATAATCTAAGCATATTGTTACCACACAGCATCTCATAGCATCGAGTGTCTGAAGTGTCTGCTTAGAGAGTCCCCGCACACACTCTGGAATTTTACCCTCACCATCACTGAGTTATAGGAGCTAAAACTGCAAAAAAACTGAGTCAAATGGTAACGCAAGGTGGTTAAAATTATCTTTAATGTATAAACATCACTAAGAGATTAAAATTTGAGCAAAGCAAGGTCACCAAGTAATGGTGTTGTGTGCATATCCCATGTGTGACATGCTCACACGTCGATGACCACAATAAAGACTGCCAGAGCCGCAGAACTCGGGAAGGAATAGGAGGGCTTCAAATTTTGCAGCTCGAGCAGTCGGCTCACACACGAGGCTGTGAAAACTACAGTCATGTGTATGAGCCTATAGAAATTACTGTGTCCTACTGTTTTCAACTGAATCAATAGAATGCACACAAACACAAACTAATGTTTGTGTACATGAGGTCTAAAAACAAAGATTACGTTTCATCATGGCTACAAGCTATGCTTATGCAGTCCTTTTGACACAATACAAACAGAAGCGAAATTTAGGGCAAAACCTACCAATTTAATAATAACAGCCAAATATCTAATATGCTCCATATCAATGAAAGAAAAAGAATGGTACAGTATGTTGGATTTCAATATTCATGACCAGTAAGATGCTGTGGCTTAATTACCTCTCACTAACAACATGAAACATATTTTACTTGCTTAGGCCGGCACAATCTACAATCATGAAGGTGCATAGCCCCAGCCATTGCCCATAACAAATAGATACAATTATACACAAAACAAGGAAATAAGATATCCAGGGTGTGCTATATAAATTCAAGAAATCATCAAGGCACCTAAAATTTTGAAATGGACATCTACCGCCAGGATCAAGAATTGCAGTCCAAGCACACTGACATACTGGTATGTGCCCCCCTTCTTTAAGTTTCTTATGCCTTTACTTTAAAAATGATGCAAATGAGCCTGAGGGCCTCCAGTCTCCATCAACTCCTATGGAACCCGGAGCCCCTCAAGCTCCTTTGCATAATTTTAGAAGCCTAAAAAAAAAAAAAAAAAAAATCAGGGCATAAAAAACTAAAATAAGGGAAGATCCTGCCAGAGGGGGGTACACACCAGTATGTCAGTGAGCTTGGTTTTCAATCCTTGATCCTGTTGGTAGAAGGTTTTTTTTAACAATTAAAAAGCACTATACATATCGCTTGTCCCTTCACAACATAATATAAGTAGCCAGTAGATTATTTCCATCTCTGGGTAATGTAATATACCAACAAGACACGGCAAAAGGGAAGGGAACATGTGGGAGTAATTGTCATTTGGGTAAAGTTATTAGGCACTTTAAGGATTAATTGGTAACCAAACTGAAAACAAAAATTATTTACAGCTCAAATTTGCACTTAATTTCTCAATTCATGAACTCCCAATAAAGGACGGCAGTCCTAAGGCCTTTTTATGACAGCACCATCTGCCCCGGTACAGTAGCTGGCAGGGCGGCAGCAGCTCTACAGACATAAAAGTTAATGAAGATGTCAAAAAGAAAAGTCTTAACAACACACTAATAATCATAAATATTAAATCAGAAAGCAGAGAGTTACAAACAGTACAGTGACCTGCACCAAGGCGGGAGTTTATTATCTGCTTTTATTGCTCCTTCAGGATTAATCTGCTTCTTTATTTCATTCCAATTTGAAACGCATAATATGCAAATAATCTTCATTTTATTGTGCGCCACCTAATAAGGACTGCAGGATGTGTCACGCTTGGATATTGCACGCCACATGAAGACAAAGCATCTTTATGAATGCCACAATCGTGAAGAGAAATATATGAGCTTTTGGATCTTGATAAGAAATATCAGTGACAGCTATGTCATTCGTCTAGTCCAGGAAGACATTGCAGAGAAATAAAAATAAAGTGTTTATTATCAGACTTTATTGCAATGTACTAAACATACAGGGGCTTGCTTAATAAAATATCGAAGTTTCATTGGATTTTTTTTTTCCCTCTATAAGCTCATGAGCACAATGTAGCAGACAAGACCTGAAATCCATATGTTGTAGGCAGATACTTCAGGCGATGTCAACCAGCTATAGCAGTGATGGCAAACCTTTTAGATGCCGAGTGCCCAAACTACGACCGAAACCCAATTATCTTTTGCAGAGTGCCAATGCCACAATTTAAGCAGTAACTTATTACTCCCTGCTCTGTCACAGGATTAAATTGTATAGGTACCTGAGGACACCAATACAGTAGAAATAAGGAGAAGAAGTTTTGGATTATCATTGTAGATTCCCTCTAGGGTCCTGGGCTGCCTGGGACTGCAAGAGGCCTTGAGTCCTGTCTGGTGAACCCTGCCCTGGGGTGATGGTGCAGGTGCCCACAGAAAGGGCTCTGAGTGCCACCTCTGGCACCCGTGCCGTAGGTTCGCCATCACTGACCTATAGCGATCTGTGCAGATTTACTATTTATACTGTGTAGTAGATTTACAAGATGCTCATACATAGGCCTAGGCTATGAGGACACTGGTCAAATAAGTGTATGTAAATGCAGCTATACTAGTAATTGCATTCCAATGCTCATATAATAAGGTTAGAAAAGGTAAAATATACAGCTCCATTGTGTATAGAGCTGTAACAGGGGTGCCTATAAGATTACAGGAGGCAGGAGACATACTCCTGCACAGTATAAGGCTGTTACAGCAGAGAGGGGCTCTGATAATGCCCCCAGAGCACCTATGACTCATTAGCATAATTTTAAAAGTTGATTTTAGAAGTAAGGAGGTCATGAATAACAAATATGAGAGGATGAGTCTGGATCTAAGACTACATGCCCCTGGTAGATGTCCTAGAGGACATTACATATTCTTGCATACGCTAACTGCAATAGCGGAGGTTTTGTCCACTCACACAGCAATGACAATAGAAAAGACAGCCCTGGGAGCAAATTAAGCCAGGAATGGGATCTGTTCCATAATGTTTCAGCTCAGGCAGGCAGTTCCCACTCACAGTTGTGTTTATGGGCTCATAGAATCACATGGGACCACGTGCTACCCAATAAAACAATGTTTAGCACACAGCCAAATACAACAGCCATAGTCCGTGACTGTCAACACCTGCTCTATCCAGCATCAAGGGTTGGCAACACTTGATCCACAGGGCATGCACCCAATGCATACGTTACTTTTAAAGGCCCGGTGCACTTCCTAGGGTTCTGTACCCAGCCTGACTGCTTCCTCAGTGACATGGCTTGTTTGGAGTTATTTGCATTCTAGTAAATGGGGCTGATCTGCAATCCCAAGCACAGCCATTATACAGTGACGGCAGACTAAAGAAGCCATGATGCTCATATGGACGCTATAAACTCTTCACAGATGGGGGAACAATGTGCCACACTTGCGCCAATCTGATATTAACCCCTTAAGGACCACGCCCTTTTTCGTTTTTGCGTCTATTTTTCACTCCCCACCTTCAAAAGTCTATAACTTTTTTATTTTTCCATGTAAAGAGCTGTGTATGGGCTTATTTTTTGCATAACAAATTGCACTTCATAGTGGTAGTATTCAATATTCTATGCAGTGTACTGGGAATTGGGAAAAAAATTCTAAATGCAATGAAAATGATGAAAAACCCATTTGCGCCATTTCTTGTGGGCTTGGTTTTTATAGCTTTCACTGTGCGCCCCAAATGACAGGTCTACTTCATTCAAAGGGTCAATACGATCACAGGGATACCAATTTTGTATAGGTTTTATAATGTTTTCATACAAAAATTAAAAGCTCCTGTACAAGAAAAAAATTCTTCATTTTGCCATCTTCTTGCGTTAATAACTTTTTCATACTTTAGTCTACGGAGCTATGGGTGGTGTCATTTTTGCGACTTTTGATGACGTTTTCAATGCGTCTATTTTTAGGACTGTACGACCTTTTGATCACTTTTTATAGAAGTTTTTCTATTTTTCAAAATGGCAAAAAAATGCCATTTGTGACTCCGAGCGCTATTTTCCGTTACGAGGTAAAAAAAGTGAAAAAAATGTTATCATATTTTGATAGATCGGGCATTTTCGAACGCGGTGATACCTAATGTGTTTATGATTTTTACTGTTATTTATATCAGTTCAAGGGAAACGGGGGCGATTTGAATTTTTATGTTTCTTTGATATAATTTTTTTTTTTACTTTTTCAGACTCCCTAGGGCAGTAATGGCGAACCTTTTAGCGATCAAGTGCCCAAACTGCAAGCCAAAACCCACTTATCTACCACAAAGTGCCAACATGGTAATTTAGAGCAATATTACCTACATAAGGGCCAAATAATACTGCCACATGTTTACCCCCACTATTAGTATGCATAACACAGACACATACAGTGCACACATATATACAGTATGCATTACACAGACATATACAGTACACACATACACTCACCGGCCACTTTATTAGGTACACCTGTCCAACTGCTCGTTAACACTTAATTTCTAATCAGCCAATCACATGGCGGCAACTCAGTGCATTTAGGCATGTAGACATGGTCAAGACAATCTCCTGCAGTTCAAACCGAGCATCAGTATGGGGAAGAAAGGTGATTTGAGTGTCTTTGAACGTGGCATGGTTGTTGGTGCCAGAAGGGCTGGTCTGAGTATTTCAGAAACTGCTGATCTACTGGGATTTTCACGCACAACCATCTCTAGGGTTTACAGAGAATGGTCCGAAAAAGAAAAAACATCCAGTGAGAGGCAGTTCTGTGGGCGGAAATGCTTTGTTGATGCCAGAGGTCAGAGGAGAATGGGCAGACTGGTTCGAGCTGATAGAAAGGCAACAGTGACTCAAATCGCCACCCGTTACAACCAAGGTAGGCAGAAGAGCATCTCTGAACGCACAGTACGTCGAACTTTGAGGCAGATGGGCTACAGCAGCAGAAGACCACACCGGGTGCCACTCCTTTCAGCTAAGAACCGGAAACTGAGGCTACAATTTGCACAAGCTCATCGAAATTGGACAGTAGAAGATTTGAAAAACGTTGCCTGGTCTGATGAGTCTCGATTTCTGCTGCGACATTCGGATGGTAGGGTCAGAATTTGGCGTCAACAACATGAAAGCATGGATCCATCCTGCCTTGTATCAACGGTTCAGGCTGGTGGTGGTGGTGTCATGGTGTGGGGAATATTTTCTTGGCACTCTTTGGGCCCCTTGGTACCAATTGAGCATCGTTGCAATGCCACAGCCTACCTGAGTATTGTTGCTGGCCATGTCCATCCCTTTATGACCACAATGTACCCAACATCTGATGGCTACTTTCAGCAGGATAATGCGCCATGTCATAAAGCTGGAATCATCTCAGACTGGTTTCTTGAACATGACAGTGAGTTCACTGTACTCAAATGGCCTCCACAGTCACCAGATCTCAATCCAATAGAGCATCTTTGGGATGTGATGGAACGGGAGATTCACATCATGGATGTGCAGCCGACAAATCTGCGGCAACTGTGTGATGCCATCATGTCAATATGGACCAAAATCTCTGAGGAATGCTTCCAGCACCTTGTTGAATCGATGCCACAAAGAATTGAGCCAGTTCTGAAGGCAAAAGGGGGTCCAACCCGTTACTAGCATGGTGTACCTAATAAAGTGGCCGGTGAGTGTATATACAGTATGCATAACACAAACATACAGTGCACACATATATACAGTATGCATAACACAGACATATACAATGCACACATATATACAGCATGCATAACACAGACATATACAGTACACATATATACCGTATGCATGGCACATATATATACACATATACACACAAATATGCACAGCACAGATAGACACACCCATATACTTATATACACATAACACAGACAAACACACACACACATGTGCATAACAAAGACATATCATATATCTGTGTTATGCACATGTGTGTAAATGTCACATATACATATTGCACAGGTATATATGTATGTGAACTGTATAAACAAATTTTAGACACTGTACAACTTACAGTTATCTATGAGGAAGGCACACAGCATCCCCCTCCCCCTCTCTCTCTGTCCCGGCTCCACTTTAGGTCTCCTAGTAGGAGGTACAAGCTTCACCCCCGCTGCTTCCTGCTCCCAGCGCTGCACTGGGAACTTCTTATAAACATTTAGAGCACAGACAGGACCACAGGCATTATCCTGCACCCGGCTGTGTGCTGTATCAGAGGGGCCCACAGGTCCTCAGTTTAGAAGAACTGCATCTACCCCGTGCAGTGTGACCTGTCTGCTCTGTATCTGAGCGCAAGGGGCAGATGCTGTTCTTCTAAACAGAGGACCTGCGTGCCTCTCTCTCTCAAGGGCCCAGTCGCAAGTGCACTCCCTGGCACTGCACACGGTGGAGGATGATGGCGTGCGTGCCAGCAGAGAGGGCTCTGCGTGCCCTGTCTGGCACGCGTGCCATAGGTTCGCCACCACTGCCCTAGGGTACTTTTACCCTAGGTTGTCTAATTGATCCCACCATATACTGCCATACTACAGTATGGCAGCATATGGGGATTTTGCACAACATCTAATACAATGTGCAAATCGCACATTGCAATAGATAGCCTAAAACATGATAGCCTCGGGTCTTTGTGTGACCCAATGCTGTTATGACAACAGATCGCCACTCCCCGATGACGTCACGGAGAGCGACGATCGGAGCCAAGTTGGCAGCTTTGCTGGCGGCGATCAAAGGGTTAACACCCGCAATCGGTGCTAGCACAATAAAGCAAACACCTGGTGAGTATGAAGAAGGCTCAGCCCGTGAATCCTCTTCATACTCCCCCATGCGGTTACGTCTTATTGCGCTATGGGGTTAATCGCCTGCCCTCGATATGTGATCTATAAGATAAGTTTGTGGAATGCACCATTAAACGTAAACAGTGATATGCCATATGGTGCTACATGGGGCTACATAAAATGTGACACATTTATGCCAAAATAATGGCAAGAAATATTTATTGAATATCTCTTAATAAAACACTGATTTTAAATTTAACAAAATGTGACACATTCTCTTTAAAAAAATATAAATATATATTCTTCACAGAGTAACATAAGCCCAAGAAAATGTGTTCTATTTCTGTTATAATACTGCAGAAAAAGATGAATTAGAAACCTGGAGAAAGCGTGTCGATAAGCCAGAAACTTTGCCAAAACTGCAAAAGGTCACATTTTCATAAATGCTGTAAATAGGGCTCTACAGAAGGAGATCAAACTAATTACACATTCAGCACGGAAAGTACAGATGCCTCTTGGATATTCTGAGTGCTTGCCTTCTGCGTGGTTACACAGAAGAACATATGGGGAATAAAAAGCCATGGAAAGCATTACATTGTGTGCCTGATGTGAGAGTCTGTAAAGAACAGAGCAGCTGCACACACCAAATATTAAGGAAACACTTCTCCGTAACAATGAGGAGTTTGGCAAACAATTATTCACAAGAGATTACAGGTCCTCCGCATCCCAAGATGCTTATCACTTGTGGAAAGAGAGAGACTCTACTGCGCTAGGCTGAGGCATTCACTCTACAATGTAAGCTCTTCAATCAGACAGCCATTCTTGTTTCATGGCCTCACGGCTGACATCAAGAATGATTTCCTATAGTGAGACAGACACTTTGGAGAACATGTGTTGATCAAACCCATAAGAAGTGATGATAGACATTACATGGGGAAGTTGTCCATGACAACTGGTCAGGTCACCACTTTTGTATTTTATAGTTGAGGTCTGTTCCAAGTCACTGTTTCAGTAATCTCTGCATTAAGTCATCAGTGGTTAGTTAGAAAAGGAAAGAAGATAAAGAGGAAATGTGGTCCGAAACACTTGCTAAATAACTAGCAAATAACTACAGAGAGTATCCTGCATAAATCATAAACCCTATTCTGACGCTAATAACTTTTTGTTGTATGCAGCTGCGTAAGGTGTCATGCCTATTAAAACCAATTGTACAACCTTTTGATAAGCTCTTATGCAAAGTTTTCTAGGTGACAAAATAGTCAAAGTGTGTTACTTTTTATTTCCACCATTGATTTCACCATATGGAATAAATATTGTTATATTTTCACAAATAGGGTATTGTGCGATACATAATATTTTTATCATTTTATTTTTTATATATGTATCCTAGAAAAGAGGAATAGATTGAATTTTCACTTTTTATTTATTTAGATTTTAATTTAGTTTATTACATTTTTAGTACTTTTTCAGGTCCACTAGAGTGTTCTTGCCCTAAGGCCTCTTTCACACAAATGTATGCTCAAGCACACAGCCATGCTCTCACCCCTCCCTTCTCTATAGCGAGCCATGGATTGCAGACATGCATACGGGTAAAGAGCATGATCTATCTTTTTTCCGTGGACAGTAGGGTGACACACGTGGTCAACAGATCATGGCCGTGTACCATAGGCTTCTATGGGGACAGATATCCGTCCGCAAACTGCTCCCACACAGAATAGGTCTAGGTCAGTTATAATTTATAGATAAACTAATACTAGACCCTTTCAAGGTATAAAGTTGGATTTGGTATTCAGACATGTCAGTAGCATTAAAGGGGTTTTTCCACGAACAAAAGTCAGGCCCTATCCATAGAGATGAATGGTGCAGAACGGTCATGCACGACAATCAGTTCCTTTAATCTGATGGAGCAATGAGGGGTCCGACAGAGGTACATGGGACCCCATCGCACCCCTCAATTTCGCACTGCACTGAGTGGTTAGGACCCAACTTATGTTCGTGGGAAACCCCCTTTAACTGGGTGTTTTTAGCACCTGAGTGAAGTTGCCCCCCCCCCCACCACCTTGTTCAAATCAAACAAAATTGGTGTCAAACGTTTGTGCTACGTTTGTGCCGCTATCGTTTTGAAGATTTTAATTAAAGTTTCCAGAGGTCATCAGAGGTCAACCAGCCCCCCCACATCGCCAAAATCAAACAAAACTGGTGCGAACAATTCTGCTACATTTGTGCTGCTTTTGTTTTGAATAAATGAACAAAAAATTAAAGGTCAAAAGTTCAAGTAGCCCCCCCACATTAACCGAATCTGGTTAACAAAACTGGTGTCAAACGTTAGTGCTACGTTTGTGCAGCAAAAATTTCATTTGTGCCTCATTTTTAAGGTATGTTCAGGTGTTTGCATAGGTTAAAGGTGTTTAGGATGAACTGGTACAAAACAATTCCCCGGTTTTATCACCAGGGGGAGCTAGCAAACACATTTGGAAGAAGTGAACTCTGATAACCTATATTAAAAATGATAGTGGCACCAACGAAAATTTTTGCTGCACAAACCAGCACAAACGTAGCAGAATTGTTCGGCACCAGTTTTGTTTGATTTGGGCAATGTGGGGGGGGGGGGGCTGGTTGACCTTTGATGACCTCTGGAAAATTTCATTAAAATCTTAAAAACGATAGCGGCACAAACGAAAATTTCTGCAGCACAAACGTAGCACAAACGTAGCACAAACGTAGCACAAACGAAGCACAAACGAAGCACAAACGAAGCACAAACGAAGCACAAACGAAGCACAAACGAAGCACAAACGAAGCACAAACGAAGCACAAACGAAGCACAAACGAAGCACAAACGAAGCACAAACGAAGCACAAACGTAGCACAAAC
Source organism: Engystomops pustulosus (assembly GCF_040894005.1). Taxonomy (NCBI): domain Eukaryota; kingdom Metazoa; phylum Chordata; class Amphibia; order Anura; family Leptodactylidae; genus Engystomops; species Engystomops pustulosus. The sequence goes on from NC_092414.1 coordinate 132,046,274, forward strand.
GTAGCACAAACGTAGCACAAACGTAGCACAAACGTAGCACAAACGTAGCACAAACGTAGCACAAACGTAGCACAAACGTAGCACAAACGTAGCACAAACGTAGCACAAACGTAGCACAAACGTAGCACAAACGTTTGACACCAATTTTGTTTGATTTGAACAAGGTGGGGGGGGGCCAACTTCACTCAGGTGTTTTTAGCAGGTTAAACCATGAAAGAAAGCTCCCTGTGTGACTTTCAAACCCAAGAGTGGAAAAACTAGAACACTGTGCGCTAACAGTCTCAAAATATTCAACAATGAACACGCTGGAAAGAAAATCTGCATCCATACCTGCATAACTAGTAGAGACAGGCTGCTCACTAGGAAGCTTTGGCTGTGCAGGCGGTGATTGCGGCCTGGGAGGAGAGCTTGCTTCTCTCATACGGTTGATAACATTTTCAGAAAGCTATTTAAAAAAAAAAAAAAAAAAAGGAAAACAATAATAAATGTTAGTTACTGCAGAAAGAAAAATATCAAATCACAACACATTCCTTTTTTTACACATATAAATAAATCCTGACCTAAATTATCGTATGAAGAATCTTATTGGACCGATGAATTCCATATATCCATGCGATTAAATCCCAGTGCACACATGCAAGTTTTATTTTACGACAAACTTGCTCCATGTTCTTACGGGATTTACCAGACTGTATTGAATGGACATGCTGAATTATGTGCAGTTATTCTAGGTTTGGTCCGGTAAATCCTGCAATAACACGGAGCAAGCTTGTTGGAATAAACTTGATCATGGGCAACAGGCTTGAAGGCAATGGTAATGGGATTGTCACTGAAATCTTTTCTGTACTACATGCCAGAGTTGTAGTACCTATATTACATTGGGCGGAAGTTACATTATACCGGAAAAAAGGAAATAAATAATGTGTTAGTCCTAGACACCTTGAAGGTTCCAGTGACTTAACTTCCTCAGCTAAATATTTATTATGTAGTCTACTGTAGGACATATCAGAAATGGAAACATACTGATACAACTATACTTGTTGTAAAAAAAAAAAAAACCCCATCTAATGCTTGTGTCTAAAAACCTGTCTGTGCTTTGTAGGGGAGTGGAGTTGAGCTTTGTAGACATTAAGTGTATGCTCAAGGTTTTAGCATTATGCACCATAAACACCCTAAAAGTTTTCTTAAATAAACCAAAGCAACAAATAGAAAGTCATACTAACAATTCTCATCATGGGACGGATTTATCATCCATCGTTCTTAGGCTGTGTGTTCACGCACACGGTTACGGCTGGGAGGGCACACGTAAGGCGCACTGGAGAGGAGGTGGGATGAGCGCTGCGTTCATCTCCATAGAAAATAGAGAAGAACAGCCATTCTTATGGCCAAAGATAGATCATGTTCTAGCTTTTTTTGAGACTGTGCACCATAAACAACTATGGAGGACATATATCCAACCGAAAATTTGCGGCCATATATACGTCCCCCGTGGGTTCATGTGATTGCAGCCTTATACTGTCTAACTTTACACTGTTTAGACAATATTAGTAAATCTGCCCCAATGGCTCAAATCTAACTATTAAAAGGAAATCTATCTACTGTCCATATTTTTCGGACTATAAGACGCACTGGACCATAAGACGCACCTAGGTTTTAGAGGAGGAAAAATAAGAGAAACATTTTTTTTTCCCCCACATAGTGTGATAAAATATTTAATAAAGTAACAGTAAAGTAACGGCACCGTACGGAGCGGTGCAGCCATGTTTCTCTTTGGAAAGGGGCAGGGACGAGCAGCGCTCACCCCCTCCTCCTCTCCCGGGCAACGACATGTGCCCGCAGTGCTACGGTACGAAGGGCACACATTCTTGTGAATGTAGCCTAAGGGTACTGTGTAGGGGATACTTTTATTAGGGGTCATTGTGTGACATTTAGTGAAGTTTTAATAGTGTACTGTGTTCAGGGAGACTTTATTGGGGGACAATTTATGGGACACTGTTAACTGATGCTGAAGGATGACTCCCTTGCCAACAGTACAAGTGTTCTATCAGATACAGCCCTATACAGAAAACTTGGTGGTCGGGGGGAGTGTTGTTTCTTTAACCCAACACAGATTGGCTAACAGCAAGCTGAGCCAACCAGTGTTGGGGGCAGAATAGTCCAGTCAGCATACACTGCATGCTGCCGCTGCCTTAAAGGGAACCTGTCACCAGGAGACCCATTTTTAGCACTCCCCCAGTCCCCACAGAGCATAGTACATACACTGCCAAAGTGCTTTTGTATAAAAAAAAATTGGTTTTACAGAAAAAAAGATTTGTTATATTGTACCTTTCATTAGCATCTGCTGTGTGACTAGGCAAAAGGGAGGGTCTGGAAAGGAGCAGTTTCCCCCCCACCCCCACCCTTGGGAAACATGTGACCTTTTCATATATATGAATAACTCCCCTCACTCGGTATTCGCTTTAGAGGAGCAGGGGGAGTCGCTAAGCCAAGTGATGGGTGTTTTCATATATTTGAAAAGGTCACATGGAGTAGCTGTTCCCCAAGGGTGGGGGGAACTGCTCTTTTCCAGACCCTCCCTTTTGGCAACTGCCTAGTCACACAGCAGATGCTAATGAAAGGTACAATATAACATATCTACTTTCCGACCAGTAATACATCCGCATACAGCCGCCAACCCCCCAGTAATACATCCGCATACAGCCGCCAACCCCCCAGTAATACATCCGCATACAGCCGCCAACCCCCCAGTAATACATCCGCATACAGCCGCCAACCCCCCAGTAATACATCCGCATACAGCCGCCAACCCCTCAGTAATACATCCGCATACAGCCGCCAACCCCTCAGTAATACATCCGCATACAGCCGCCAACCCCTCAGTAATACATCCGCATACAGCCGCCAACCCCTCAGTAATACATCCGCATACAGCCGCCAACCCCTCAGTAATACATCCGCATACAGCCACCAACCCCTCAGTAATACATCTATATACACTTCAGTCCCCCACCAGCCACGCAGTCCCATGTAACATACACCTCAGCCATACCAGCCACGCAGTCCCATGTAACATACACCTCAGCCATACCAGCCATGGAGTCCCATATAACATACACCTCAGCTATAACAGCCATGCAGTCCCATATAACATACACCTCAGCCATACCAGCCATGCAGTCCCACGAAACATACATATCTTGTTCCAGCCGTCAACCCGTCAGTAATACATCCGCATACAGCCACCAACCCGTCAGTAATACATCCGCATACAGCCACCAACCCGTCAGTAATACATCCGCATACAGCCACCAACCCGTCAGTAATACATCCGCATACAGCCACCAACCCGTCAGTAATACATCCGCATACAGCCACCAACCCGTCAGTAATACATCCGCATACAGCCACCAACCCGTCAGTAATACATCCGCATACAGCCACCAACCCCTCAGTAATACATCTATATACACTTCAGTCCCCCACCAGCCACGCAGTCCCATGTAACATACACCTCAGCCATACCAGCCATGCAGTCCCATGTAACATACACCTCAGCCATACCAGCCATGCAGTCCCGTGTAACATACACCTCAGCCATACCAGCCATGCAGTCCCATGTAACATACACCTCAGCCACACCAGCCATGCAGTCCCACAAAACATACATATCTTGTTCCAGTTGAGCTCCCCACCCATTTCCGTGACATCAAGTGATATCAAATCCCATACACCTCACACACCGCAGGATCTAGGAAATGTCTGTACCTTGTGTTTATGCTGGGAGCCAAGTGTCTCTGATGTGGAGCAATGGTCTGCAGCGCTGCAGACCATTGCTCCAGCCAGAGACACTCAGCTCACAGCTGCCTGTCCCATTCTCAGGGAGCGATGTCCACAGCCCCACTATATGGGAGCACACATACAGGAGAGGGGAGAGGGGAGCACAGCGGCACTCGCCTGCGCTTTACGGTGAAGCATTAGCTGGCAGAGCGCAGCCAGGTGCCCTCCATTCCCTCCTGCAGCTACATCCGGACTATAAGACACAACACCGTTTTTTCCGCCATTTTGTGTGTGTCTTATAGTCCAAAAAATACAGTAGTTCCCGAAATAGATTCCCCCTCCCTCCACTATCCCTCGCAGCATCTATGTCCCTGTGTGTTTAAAGGGGCACGGAAGCTGCACTGTCAATAGCTTCCGGCCGTCCACGCCCACCTGTCCCCATTTCTCATTGCCGAAAGCACTATTGACAGCGCAGCTTCCTGTAAACAAACAGGGGCACCAACCGGGGAGGCGGCGGTGTGGGACACCGGGAGAGGATGCAGAGGTAAGTACAACTTTATTATTTTAAGCGGCCCCCCACCGGCCACATATGTATTTTTCATTTGGCTCAGAATACCCCTTTAACGTGTCCTACATTAGACCAGTGCAGAGTACGAGTAGACAGTTTTCTCCCGCACCAGATTTATCAATGTCTGATGCTGGATGATAAATATGGAGCAGCGGAAAGATGGGAGGTGCTGTAGAGGTTTATAGCACTATTTTTTTAGCTTCCCCATCCTGGCTGTATTTTTAATTTGTCTCGGATAACCCCTTAACCCCTTAACGCTCTGCGCCGTAGCTCTACGGCGCAGAGGTATAAGGGATGTATGAAGAGGGCTCACGGGCTGAGTCCTCTTCATACAAAGGTGGGGGTTTTTGCAAAATGCATAAAACCCCCACCGCTAATAACCGCGGTCGGTGCTAACACCGATCGCGGCTATTAACCCCCCCCGTTGCCGCCGGCAAAGTCGCCGGCGGCATTTAAAAGACGGCGGCGCGCGGGCGCCGCCATCTTTTTTTCGATCGCCACGCCCCCGAACGTCATCGGGGGGCGGCGATCGGTTGCCATGGTAGCCTCGTGTCTTCTTTTGACACGAGGCTATCTGGCAGCTGCAGATTCGTTACAATGAGCCAGTGGCTCATTGTAATGAATGTGCTGCAAAAATGCCATATATTGCAATACAGAAGTATTGCAGTATATGGTAGCAGCGATCTGACCATCTAGGGTTAATGTACCCTAGATGGTCTAAAAGATAGTGAAAAAAAAAAGAAAAAAAAAAGTTTAAAAAATAAAAAAAATTAATAAAATATTAAAAGTTCAAATCACCCCCCTTTCCCTAGAACGGATATAAAACATAATTAACAGTAAAAATCACAAACATATTAGGTATCGCCGCGTCCCAAAATGCCCGATCTATCAAAATATAAAAACGGTTACAGCCGGCGTGACCTCCGAGGCGGGAAATGGCGCCCAAATGTCCGAAATGCGACTTTTACACCTTTTTACATAACATAAAAAATGAAATAAAAAATGATCAAAATATCGCACAGACCTCAAAATGGAAGCAATGAAAACGTCGCCTCATTTCGCAAAAAATGACACCTCACACATCTCCGTGCGCCAAAGTATGAAAAAGTTATTAGCGTCAGAAGATGGCAAAACATTTTTTTTCTTTTTTGTACACATTCGTTTAATTTTTGAAAATGTATTAAAACACAATAAAACCTATATAAATTTGGTATCACCGCGATCGCACCGAACCAAAGAATAAAGTAGGCATGTTATTTGGAGCGAAGAGTGAAAGTCGTAAAAACTGAGCCCACAAGAACGTGACGCACGTGACGTTTTTCTTCAATTTTTCCACATTTGGAATTTTTTTTCAGCTACGCAGTACACGGCATGTTAAAATAAATAACATCACGGGAAAGTAAAATTTGTTACGCACAAAATAAGCCCTCCCACAGGTCTGTACACGTAAAAATGAAAAAGTTATGGATTTTTGAAGTTGGAGAGCGAGAAATCGGCCGAAAAACCCTGCGTCCTTAAGGGGTTAAATACATCTCCCCCAGAGTTTGGGTGGAGTGTAGGGATAGGTAGTTTGATGCCTTTACCCAGCGTGCTGTCTCCTATGTCACACAGAGTCTGACTGTAATGTAGGTAAGCAACAAATAAGTTTGGAAGGAGACAGGCCTAGCACATAATACATTTCAGAACAGTTTCCTCAATGGAGTCAATGGGCAGAGACTAGCTTCATGCCAAGTGTTTATAGATTATATAGAGCCATAACTGGAAAATCCCTTATAGTCGTCTACAGTCAGATATTGGAGCTGTAGTCTGGTAGCCTATTACCAGACACACATGTAATATATGGCAGTCTGTAGTCTACAGGTGATCTGCAGTCTGAGATATTTTAGCTTTAGTGTGGTGACCAAGTACTCAGATATATAATTCTATAGACACACATGTAATATATGGCAGTCTGTAGTCTGAAGCTGACAGGTGATCTGCAATCTGAGATATTAGTATGGAGACCTAGTACTCGTATATATATTTCTATAGACACACATGTAATTTATGGCAGCCTGTAGCCTACAGGTGATCTGCAGCTCCAGAGCTATAATAATAAAGAGCAAGTAATGAGAAGAGTCAGTGCAGCCCCGGGATGAAGGGGACAGGGGCACCTTGAGGAAGGTCATGTTTGGGAAAGTAGAGAAGACATCTACCTAGACTTTCCGTGAGTGCAGTTTCCTCCATGCTCGTACCTGAGCACCACACACATACACCCAGAGGTCACAGGGGATGACAACTTTATTCGGGGAGACGTGCAGCGAGGAGGCAGCTGTTGCCGTAAAGCGCTCCCCCAGCGGTCTGCATGTGCCTATGTGCACACTGGTGACACTGCCCTGTAGGCAGGTAGCCCTGTATCCCATCACATCTCCATGCCATGTGTGATGCCCTTGTCAAGTCCTCCGCCATCACTCACCCGGATTCCTTTAACTACAGTTATGTTATCATTCTCGTCCGCCTCGAAGGAGACTCTCCTGGTGCTGCCGCTGCCTCCCATGTCACACAGTCCGCCGCCTGACAGCCACTATCCCGGGGACAGCAGCCAGGTCACACAGCACAGGCCGCAACTATGGGACAGGAGCCGGCAGCGGCTCATCAACTACACCGCTACTGATTGGTTAGTGTCATGGACGCCACGCCTACAGATGAGGATTCCAGACGCGCATTGGTGGACTAATGACTGGACGAGGCAGAAGCGGAAAGTTTCTGTACTGTGAAGTGCAGTGTGCGGTGCGGCTGTGCCAGGATACGCGGTGTTCATTACATAGCATAATCCTGGTGCAGCCTGGACAATGGAGAGAATGAGCATCTTTATATCAAGCTGTGACGCTTGTTAGGCTCCACGACAAATCATTAAGCACTTCTGAAATGACTGCTCAAACTATGGCGAGAGAATGAAAATGTTGATTTTAACTCTGAAATTACCTGGCCAAAAATAGTTTCGTACTGCCTGAGACAGCCTTTTACGACAATACCAGGGATGCCTGCTGGCTTCTCCCTAGCCTGAGATCCAGTCTCATATATCTATCAGCCCTACATCTGTAGTGGTGTTATATCAGCTAAGGCCCCTTGCACATGAATACCTGCTCAACTGGGCCATAACCTAGGAGAGCAGGAGGGTGGATGAGGGGTGAGCGCTCCGCTCCCCTCCCTTCTCCATAGAAAGATGAGCGGACTAGACCTCAATGCACATCCACAAATTGTGCAGCCTTTAGTGATGGGAATTCCGCCTCTTCTTAGTGAGCTGGCTCATTAGGCTCAGCTCAGTAAGAAGAGCCAGGGATCAGACTAAGGCTGCATGCACACTGCCGTGAGCCCGCCGCACCGTAGCGCGGGGAGAGGAGGAGGAGGTGAGCGCAGCTCACCCCCGCCACTCTCCATAGCGATGTATGGCCGCGGCGCCGTAATACGGGAAAAGATAGGACATGTCCTATCTTTTCCCAGGCTACGGAGCAGTACGATGCCGCACGTGCACCGTACCGCTCCTGTAGGGCGCCGAAAGCCCATAGAAGTGTATGGGGGACGTATATCGGCCGCATATACGTCGGCCGTATATACGTCCCCCATACTGTTGTGTGAATGCAGCCTAAGGCAACGTTGTGCAAATCAACTTACAGTTCTTTATTGAACAGCAGGTAACGGATAAAAGAATTAACATCAGATTCTCAAGCTGGAAGAGTCATGGAGAGCTGGTCCACAAGAAGGTTACACACAGCCTGGTAGTAGGTTCATGCTGGGTTGGTGCACATCTCAGTTCTGGGCTTAAGTCTCCAGACTTGTCCTGGGTGCTAGGCAGTAGGCATGAGGCACCTGTAGTTCCTGGGATTGGACAGCAGCTGTGGCCACACTAACATGTGCTGCTCACTCTGACTTGACTCTGCAGACTGAACCCATGTGCTTCCGCCCAGGAGGGGTTTATATACTCCCTGGTCAGGTGGTAGCACCTCTCCAATCACCTTTCAGCTTGTATTGCAAGAATATCATTGGACAGTCATATAACACAATGTTAACTGTTGCCTTGTCAAGCAGTAGCAACAGCTGCAATTACTCAATATTACAAGTTCTAGAAACTTCCTAGAAAGATGATCAGTCCCCCTAACAGCTCCTGACCTGGAGAGGGCGCTATTCGCATCTACCACCTTGCCCATGCATTGGCAGGGGTGTTGCACATACATTACAGTTATAGTAACCTATACACACATGATATTACACACACCCATGTACACCTATGCACTGTGGGCAGACATGATGGAAAGATTGTAGATAGGTGAAAGCAGACATGAAGGAGCTGCTTCCTATAATCACTGAGCAGAGATGGACAAGTGCACTGCATAGCCCCCCTGCTCACCCTTTACTGAACATGCAGTCGTAGCCTATAGTGTCCGGCTCTGTATAGAGTCTGGCTCTTTAGAAAGAGCTGAATGATTATGCTCTGCTCATTATGAATATTTGGCTCCTGAACGGCTCCCTATGTAATTACATAGAGTTTCATTTTCTGGCAGCCAGCCAGCCACCCATCCCCACTCCATTCCTGTGACTTTATTGGCTACTGTGGGTGCACTGTAACTACATTGGCTACTTTGGGGAAATCGTGACTATAATCAATAATTTGGACAGCACCATAACTGTAGTGTCTACTGTGTGGTTACTATGGCAGCACTGTTGCTATATTAGCTTCTGTGGAGGCAATGTCACTATATTGACTACTGTGGTGGCACTGTGACTATATTGGCTACTTTGCGGTCACCATTACTATATCGGCTACTGTGGTGGCATTGTTACTATATTGGTTACTATGAGGACACTATGGGGCAGCTTTATCAAGGTGTCTGAAAGTCAGAATATTTCTAGTTGCCCATGGCAACCAATCACAGCTCAGCTTTCATTTTACCAGCGCGCATGAATATTTTAAAGGGGAGCTGTGATTGGTTGCCATGGGCAACTAGAAATATTCTGACTTTCAGACAGCTTGATAAATCTGCCCCTATGACTATTTTTGAAACTGTGGGAGCACTGTGAATATATTGGCTATTATGGGGTCACTGTTACTATCCATATAAAATATGCAAGCTTCTGCATTCACCACTGCAGTTCTTTCTTTCTATATAAGTAAATCCAAGTCATGCAGGCAAAGTGGTGCTCAACGGTATGAATAGGTCCAATACAAGCTCCAAAAAAAACCGTGGCAGGGTTACTAGAGTGATGAAAGCCTGATCCAGTTGGCTGCTAGTGGCGTCGTCCAGGAACTACTTTATGTACCTGTCCAGTTCTCTACTAGTCTCCTCATACCTTTTCACTTTGCTATTCCACGTATCCAACATTTGCTACATTAAAGGACACCTGTCATCAGGTCTGTGTCACTTGTACTGTCACTACTACCTGTTGGAGCAGCTCACAAGGATCCCATCCCAGCCTTTATCTAGTCATTTCATACATTAATCATTGTAAAATCATCAATTCTTTATTATGTAAATGAGGCTGGTCACATGGTCAGAGGCAGTGATTTCACCCCTGTTACCCCTCCCCTCTCCTCCCCCTGCTCATGTCTGTGTGTAATGTACAGTAAAGCATAGTTGGTGTGTGTGCTGCATCTGCTGACATGCTGCATCCTCCTAATACACAGAGACACAGACATCAGCTACACATGTACCTGACATGTTCTGCTATAACATGGCTGCCTGGAGCTGCTGTATCTCTCCTAAACACACACACATGCACACACAGGCTGCAGGGGGTGTGGCCACCGGCACCAGGGAGGACATCATTATACAGCCTCACACCATTATACAGGCTGTCAGTCATGCACTGGGGGTGTGGCTGTGCCGCCCTCTCATGAATAAGCTGGACAGCTTGAATATGCTAATTACTCATTGGACATTTCACAGGTCATTTGCATACAGCTTTAGGACCTCATTGCTTAGGTTTACAGGCATGTAGAGGGACAATGAAGGGATAGAGGCAATGCTCTCTAATGGCAGTTCATGAAAATATATTTAGTTTAGGGGGGTTATTTTGCCTGACGGGTTCTCTTTAACTCGACCTCTCTCTAGTTATTAAATTTTTTGTTTGGTTTCGACCCAGTTCTGCTTATTTTCTGTATATGTTATTTGTCCATCTGTGTCCTTTTGGGTGTAATATCCAGAAGCTGCCATACAAAGTAAGTTCTGCCTTTTCCACTTGCAGGGTCTCTCACGGTGTGCTAGCAGGTTCCAGATAGTGGAACCCCCATTATCAGGGTGGTACATCTGCTTTAGGCAGGGACATCACAGGGTGAGTTCGCCACCACTTTCCCAGTGTTACAGCTTCCACCAAGTCTGTTTGTGGTTACGCTGCTTGCTGGACAGGTATTTGACAGCACTGTTTCTATATTGGCTACAGTGGGATTATTGGTACTATATTGGCTGCTGTGGGTGCATGGTGACTATATTGGTTATTGTGGGGGCATAATAGTGATCTCTATGGGAACAGCAGAAAAGTATTAAGAAGGTGCAATATTTTTTTGTTGCTAAATCTACAGAGATGAATGGTAGCTGTTAGAAGCGCATATGGCGGCCAAGTAGAAGAAGTAAATATGAAGTCCTCCAATCAAAGGCGTCGCCTGTCCCCAGATTTACAGTAAATGTTGATGTTAAACATGAGCTCACAATAACATTTTATGATGCTCTCATTCCAGTATGTAAATTTATGTTAAAACAACCCTTTAAAACCTCTAAAGAAGATAAATATAAAGTTTGACACGCTTTTTTATGCTACAGTTAGTTTAGCTTTTGTTTTTCTCTATAGCTTCTAATCAACAATACCAATATAATACTGGCTCATGACATGTACTGACAGACTGTCATGCTGACCAATATAAATAACAGTCACAATTTCCCATCATTGTCTTTCTGCCACTGATAACATTTACTTTTTGAGTGCTGTCAGCCCAGGGTTATACAATGAACATGTTATTAGTGGCAGAAAATGGCTGATGCACATCTAATGAGGAAAAGTTCTATCTCTTGTAATTCTGCCTAATAGCAGTACATCAGTGATAAGGGGACATCACTGCCTAGAATGTATCTATGCTTCTGTAATAATTGACCGTCATTTTCTTGAAAGATTTTATGTACCGTGATTGTATAGTGGTTTTTGACATTGATATTTAGCAAATTATTCATAATCTAAATGTTTAAAATGTGTTTAGATGAACATATTTACTTTGAAAGGGAATTCAGATATTTTTATACATTTTAGTCACTTATATCCAGTATTCTGGATCAGCATGTATGAAGTCAATGTGGATTATTCATGTGGATGTAAGATGTTTTTCTCCTATATCTCATGTACAGCAGATGGGGGATATTTACCAGGGCCTCTGCGTCACGTCAGTGGCGTAGCAGCCCTGAAATAATCACAATAACTGCAAATGACTTCTATGGGAATAATGAAGCCGAAAACACGGCTTCTTTCCCAGAGATACTAGGTTATGATCTGGTGACGAGGAATCTTCCGCAGTTGTGTGCATAAGGGTTTAAGTAGCGACAGGGTCTCCAAATAACCTAGGAGGCGTTTGGCTAAGAAATTGAGAGACCTTGCTCACATTCAGTGAATATTCAGTGAATTTTGTGTATTACACTAGCTTTTTTTTTTTTAACACATTTTATTAAATTTTCAAAACTTAAATAATGATGCAGAATTACATATACAGTTTGCCCTACATGGGCATTAAAATGAGCATGAAGAATAGGTTACATTTAATGCACTCCAACCTCATGTATAACTTTAACATAACTATTATTATGCAATCAAAGCTTCAAACACTTTGTTCGTAGTTTGTGGTTCTGCGTTATTCTGACAACAGTATTTTCTAGGGACCTCACTTTCAGTAAAGACAGAGTCCATTATAGCTGGATTGGTAAGATGTCTTTCTGCCTTTTCTGTGAATTTTTCATTACAATATAAATGTGTTTTTTAACTTACCTTATGCTGACAAAATCCTGTTCTGAGTCTCAGTTTTGTATTGGTTTGGCTGCATTTAAACAAAAAACATGTGACTCTTCTGTGCTGCTCACTCCTCAGCTCTAACACCCCACGTTGTGCTCCTGTACAGCTCCTCCCTGACCCGCTGATGTCAGCTCACCAGACTGTGAGCTCTGTGAGTGAACAGAGCAGGTGTAAAGGAGCACAAAGATGGGTGGCAGAGAGCTTAGGAGTGAGCAGCAAGTCACTCTGCGACCCACCAGATTATTTTGTCAGGGTGCAAGGTAAGTTTAAACACACAATTATATTGTAATGCAAATACACAGAAAAGGCAGAAAGACATCTTTGCAATCCAGCTATAATGGGCTTCTGCAACCTGACTTTAGTGAAAATGAGGTCCATGATGACAGGTTCCCTTTAAGTTGGCCATGTTATACAATTGGGTGAGTCTGCATGGAGTCACTAGGTCAAGTATCTCCTCCCTGAACATATGAGAAACAATAAAAGATTTCCACTTATGACATTTTTTTCCTCTATTTCTCTTTGTGTCGAATAATTTCCAGTCTTTTAAGCCTCCCTTTATATTTCAATCTTTCAATAACCTCCACTATTCAGGGTACTGATGAAGATAACCAATTTGCCATGATGGATCACACTGCATCTAGTAAGAGTACTTGTATTATGGTGGGAAGTGGGTTTAGGAGAGTAACCTTGTTATCACTATCAGCACTCGTCTCTTCTATGTGGACAACTAGAAGCATTGGGTCAAGTGTGGTGTATGATATGAAAATCTGTTTCATACCACTGTTTGCTAAGTATGCTTTCTTCACTGGAGTTTCCTAATTTCACTGTAGAGTACAGAAATACTGTGCTTTCCAGTCCCCCAAAATATCCATACACTGTATCTTTTGCTCCCCCTCCACTGCTCACACCCTTTAGTTTAGGAAGGTGGTTTGAAAAAGCAAAAGACAATCGGCCGGGTAGGGCATATTTATCACTCACCTCTTACTTCGCCAACTTGGTTCAGTATCATGCAACATGTCACCTGCTATTTTGATGCCTTTCCTCTTACATTGTTCGTCCTGAATTTTCCCAAATAAGGGGAGATAGCTCAGTTTGCAGACGTCTGGCGTAAGCCCTATTTTGATCCCCAAGTAAAAGATATGTGAGAACCCTGATTCAACTGCTATGTCAGCCTGCAGCTGTGTCCCTAGCCTGGATGTCTTGCTCCTAAGGTCAAGTAACTTGCTTTTGGAGATGTTAATATGGAGATCTTCGAATTGGCCAAAGTTAAAATGGTGTGAACCGTGTGGGGTTTGACAAGAATACAAGAATGTCATTTGTGAACATTGCCAGTTTCACCTCCTCCTCTCCAATATTCATGCCTTTAACAAGGGGTGAATCATCCAGCGATATTGTTAGGGGATCTATTGTTGGATCAAACAACAGGGGGTGACAACAGCCACCCAGGGTGTGTGCCTCTTTGTAATAGGAACATAGAGGATAGAAACCCACCCGTGTGAATACGTGCTAGGGGGAGTCATAGAGGCCTGCTAAAAGAATACAAAATTTACCAGAGATACCAAATACCTCCCACAGCCAAGGCTAATGGATCTTGTCAAACGCTTTTCCCACATCTAGGGTTAATAAAGCTTGATGTTCTCGCAGCTGTGGACTGCAAATACCTTTTTGCTGCCACTCTCCCCTTGATAAATTCTACCTGTGAATTGCCACCTTGGCCATTTACACTAGATCTAGGGGATCTTTTTATTTCTTGTGTAAGAGTTTGATTTGAGCCTCTTTTCAGTGTGGGTGTATTGCACATGTGTGTAGAATATGGTTTATTTTTATTTTTTTAAAGGGCACCTGACATCAAGAACATGCCCAATAACCCTTATGCCCAACCCCCTGCCCCCACTGTACCTATGTTGAAAAATGCAGCGCCAACATCCAGGCCTAAATCTGCTTCCGCACTCCAGAAGTTCCTGTCCCAGGCCGAAGCCTCTTGATTTATCCAGCTGTGCCGAAACAGCGGCATGTATTGTTTTTCATGCAAAACAAGTGGAGCTTTTTACGGATTTCATGTCTCAGTTGGAATACATATGCAATTGGGCCAAGCTCCGCCCTGTTATGGTTGAATTTAATTTCTAAACACAATACAATGAGAATGCGTGAAAGCAGCATCAGGTGAAGCAGAAGCTGTCGTACTTATAATAGTGTTAAACATGACACTACATGTAAACTGAACCTAAATTGTCCTCATGCTTGATGATATAACCTAGTGCAAGTTAAATACTCAGAAAAATTATGTAGGAATGGAAAAGTAATGAAACAAAGTTAACCGTTTCAAGTGTAACTTTTCTGTGGCCTGAAAAAACCTCCTCAAACTAAGAAGAAGCTTATATTCCAAAATAAAATTGTGGATTAACTGGCAGCTTGTCAACTGATCTATGGATTACATAGTAAGATTTCTAAGACAGCTTTATATTTTACCTTCTGCTCTGTTCGGCTGACTTAATAATGTTAGCGCCTTATAAAAAGATTTACACTTATTTAAACTCTACAATCCATATTTTTCATCAACACATGATTGTTCTAAAAAGTGGGGACCCTGTACAGTTCCAAGTGACCTGCTGTTTAAATAAGACATGAAATAAATTGTCTATTTGTGGGAATTATATTTTGCTGGGTTGAAAATTGTGTAGACCATGTAAGATTTCCTAACCAATTACTATTGATGAGATACAAAGATGTTTTAACGATAAGGTTAGAAATAAAAATGTCAAAGAATTCTTTTTCCTTTCAACACTGGACATTTCTTGTATTTCATGATTTATTTAGTGGTAAAATTAGATTTTTTTATGTACACATTTGCTTAATACCCAATTTTCAGCCCTGAGGCTGTAGTGCAGCTGCAAATATCAAGACAGGGCGGAGAAGCCCTAAAATAATTACAAATGCTTATTGATAGCACTTTATTTCTCCCTTTCTGCCACCTCAATGCCAGAGGTAGTGAAGAGGGTGTGCGGCCAGCCAGGGGGTGGATGTGGGCGACGGAGAGTAAGTAAGGGGCATTCCTGTCTCTGCACCTGCGCACTCACTACAGGCGGCAAATTTTTAAGTATGAAGGGCCTGGTAGGGCTTGATGTAGAAATAACTCTGCATAGCCCCTCATCCAGAGCCTCTTGATGTATCCAGCTGCGCCTGAGCAGCAGCGGGGCTATCGTGCACACGAGCGTTCGCAAATGATAAATAACCCTTAGTAGGTTTAATTACCCAGACTAGTTTTCTCATATCGTTGTAAATATCATACTGGGATACAAACCTTGATAAATTTGTAGTGCATGGCCAGGAACTGCAACTATTCCCCCCCTTATGCCATCTCCATGTCAAGTGGTCGTGAAGAGGTGTTGAATATGGTGTGCCGAACTGTGAATGCCCCACGATTCTGTGCCAGAATTGTCCAGCCACATGGTCAGGAGCGCCGAATATACTAAGAGACGGGAACCTCCTGCTATTTACTGGGTAACCAAAGGATAGGGGGAACTTTAAGGTGCATAGTCTGCCAGAGCTTGATAAATCTCCCCCAACATTTTCTCAGCTCTATCATTCAACATTAGACTACAGCAATGATAATATTAATAATAGTAAATCTTTATTTATATGGTGCTACATATTCCACATACAACAAACTGTTTTAAAGGTCTCTTCTAGCAACACTTCATATACAGCCATGCATTCAGTCCATATTCAGCATGTATAGGGTATTTTTTACATAGTTAATATGGCAAGTAGTACATATCAAGGCTGACTCAATAGGCTGCCTCTACTCCCCCTGCCTTCAATAGATAATACTATAGTGACTTTAAAATCAGATGGTTGGCACTGATCACTGACTGCCTGCTCCACTCTCTCTTTCCAACAAATATAGCAAAAGTACTTGATAAAATATAAATTATACATGTTATATATATATATATACCCCCCCCATACACAATGCAAAAGTGTAGTGTAGTATGTGCAATATGAGCACTGAAGGTTAACAGCTTACCTGCAGCGAATATAGGGGCAGATTTACTTACCTGATCTAGCGGCACGTTCTCTACGGTGGATTCGGGTCCGGCCGGGATTCACTAAGGTAAATCCTCCGACGTCCATCAGGTGTTGCTGCTGCGCTGAAGTTCACCGGCCTATTCCTGGTGAAGGTAAGCGCAAGTCCCGCAACACTTTTTTTTAAATGCAGCGTTTTTTCCGAATCCGTCGGGTTTTAGTTCGGCCACGCCCCCCGATTTCCATCGCGTGCATGCCAGCGCCGATGCGCCACAATCCGATCGCTTGCGCCAAAATCCCGGGGCAATACAGGGAAAATTGCCGCAAATCGGAAATATTCGGGTAACACGTCAGTAAATGACCCCCATAGTGTCTGGAATTAGAGGTTAGGATAAGGGTGCTTCCAAGAAGTGAAGAGTATATGACACAGCCTGAGATTCACACAGTTTTAGACAGAAGGCTCTCTACCTAGTAGCATCACATGATCTCCCACTCCCTCCAGAATGAGCAGGAAGCAGCAACACCCTCCATGAGTTAAATTCTGTAGAATTTCTTGTGTAAGCAAACTACAGTATCACAGAGATAACATAGCACATACAGAGGAGGCAACAACTACAGGCTAAGCTGAGGAGGATAGCAAGTAAACTACTAGATAGATAATGACAGTAAAAGGCAAAGTTATCCCATCATAAAACTTATTGAATTGTGAAAAAAAAATTATTATGGGAGTTACATATAAAAATACTTCTGTGATGTTATATAAAAAAAAGAAAGAAAATAGTAAATGTATTGGCACTGTAACGTCCGTGCCAAAACGTCTCTCTATCCGCTGTTGGCAGAATAGGTGGCGTTGATTTGTGTGTGCACTGTGGCTTGGATTTTCTGAGCCACACCCTGCTTCTTGCATTTCAGCCCTGCCCAGCAAGGGTTACTAGCCTGATTCTCAGTTCCTCCAGTGTGCTGCTGGAGGCGTGTCTGGGAACTGCATATATACCGGCCTACTTCCATCAGACCTTGCTGGTCATACTGCTATCTTGCTGTGTTTTCTAGCTTCTCTTGCATTCTGTAGTCCTGGTTTCTGATCTCTTGCCTGTGTCTCTACTTCTGTATTTGGATTGTGTTTTGGTTATTGTTATTCCCGACTCGGATTGTATACCTTGCCTTATTGTGTTTGTTTGTCTGTTTTGTTACGTGTTCAGACCTTACGCAGGGGAATCAGATACTGCAAGCCCGCTGTCCATCAGCTCCCAGCAAGGCAGCCCTGAGTGTTGCTCACCAGCTCTGAGTCCATTCAGAGGACTGTGACATATACAAGTGAAATGAACAGGACCCAGAGATATTACTATTTCTTTGCTTTATTAAAGTTACATTTCATCACTCCATACTTAAGTGTATGTAACAACTCATACAATGTATGCATTAGTTACATATTTACCATACAAAAAGCAAAACTATACAATGCATTGAAGATTTATCAAGCAAGATGTTTCCAGGTCACATGTTTCCACCTGTTGGTCAACAGTAGAACTACCGTTTTGTTCCCACATGTAGCTTCACATGTAGTTATTCTAAATGATTTTATATTCAAAAAGTATGTTTAGCCTTTATCATTATTTATAAGATATACATGGAACACCAATATTAATTACTGAAAATGGTAATAAATAAGTAAAAGTCGGTGTTCAAATAATGGTTTACTAGTCATATGTGCTTTCGTGATCTTTGGTTTGAAAACACACTGGCCCTAATTTATCAAAAGTAGTGCTGTACTATGTGCACTTTGCCTCACCAATGTGCAGAGTGTGCCAGATTATTGAATATTGGCACAGGATCTTCATTAATCTAGCGCACCCTATATTGCTCGGGAAGTGTACACCATCTTTTTTATGGTGCACCTTTAACATACAGGGGCAGATTTATCAAGCTGTCTGAAAATCAGAATATTTCTAGTTGCGCATGGCAACCAATGACAGCTCAGCTTTCATTTTACCAGTGCTCATGAATATTTTAAAGGGGAGCTGTAATTGGTTGCCGTGGGCAACTAGAAATATTCTGACTTTCAGCCAGCTTGAACACAATGCAGTCTAGTCTCTGTAATAAATGTGGCGCCGGTCTGACTCTGGACTGGAACGCCTCCTTAGGTGCATAATCTTTGGAGTGGCAGACACATTAACCGGAGACAAATTATAATCAGGTGGATATTGTGCTGTTCCTTGTATCTATTGGCTACTGGGTATTTTAAAAGGTTTCCCCTGTCTGTGTGTTAATACCCCTTGACGAAGGCAGCGTGCCGAAACGCGCGTCAGGGTACTCGTGCATCCTGGTACCTAGGTAAACATTTACATTGCCAATCACATAGTCATAGCTCCCAACCGTCCCGATTTTGACGGGACTTTCCCATTTTTCGTACCTCTGCCCGCGTCACGGGCAGCTATGAGCTTGTCACGGATTCTCCCCCCAGGTCCCGCTGTGTCCCCATAGTAAATACTTTGAAAGCCTGAACTCACAGTACAGAATGGCTTCTACAGACATCGGGAGGGAATCCTTTTCATAGAAGTGTCGGCTTAGCGGAGAGAGCAGAGACCACGTCATCAGCTTCAGATCACCATCTGTCCATATATGGTCACTGCATCTCCTAGGGTTCCCCAGAGCAGACATCGGGCAGGGAATCCTTTTCAGAGAAGTGTCGGGCTTAGCTGGAGAGCAGGGACCACGTCATCAGCTCAGATCAGCATCTGTCCATATATGGTCTCCAGGGCTTCCCCAGACACAAGCTCTTTAATATAATTAAATTACATAAAGTTTTGCCCAGGCTGAGATTCGAACCTGGGACCCTCTGCAACATAGACAGGAGCTTAACTAACTGAGCTATAAGCCCAGTGATACAGAGCTGAGGATTTCTGGTAACTAAGACATGTTATCAGCCAGTGTTACAATGTGACACAGACTAATGCACTGATATATAGAGAGGGATCTTCTCAGAGATTATTATTGTAATTATTCAGACTATTATTATTATTATTATTATTATTATAAATTTTATTATTTTTATTATTATGGAGATGATTATTAATAATAGAAAAAATAATAATAATCATCTCAATAATAATAATAATAATAATAATAATAATAATAATAATAGTCGCAATAATTACAATAATCTCTGAGAAGATCCCTCTCTATATACCAAGGCATTAACCCCTTAAGGACGCAGGGTTTTTTCGCTCATTTCTCGCTCTCCACCTTCAAAAATCCATAACTTTTTCATTTTTACGTGTACAGAACTGTGTGAGGGCTTATTTTGTGCGTAACAAATTTTACTTTCCCGTAATGTTATTTATTTTAACATGCCGTGTACTGCGAAGCTGAAAAAAAATTCCAAATGTAGAAAAATTGAAAAAAAAAAACGCACGTGCGTCACGTTCTTGTGGGCTCAGTTTTTACGACTTTGACTGTGCACTCAAAATAACAGTTCAGCTTTATTCTTTGGTTCGGTGCGATCGCGTTGATACCAAATTTATACAGGTTTTATTGTGTTTTAATACATTTAAAAAAATTTAACAAATGTGTACAAAAAAGAAAAAAAAATTGCCATTTTCTGAAGCTAATAACTTTTTCATACTTTGGCGCACGGAGATGTGTGAGGTGTCATTTTTGGCGAAATGAGGCGGCTTTTCATTGCTACCATTTTGAGGTCTGTGCGACATATTGATCATTTTTTATTCCATTTTTTATGTGATGTAAAAAGGTGTAAAAGTCGCATTTCGGACATTTGGGCGCCATTTCCCGCCTCGGAGGTCACCGCCGGCCGTAACCACTTTATATTTTGATACCTAATGTGTCTGTGATTTTTACTGTTTATTATGTTTTATATCAGTTCTAGGGAAAGGGGGGTGATTTGAATTTTTAATATTTTATACATTTTTTTTCTTTTTTAAACTTTTTTTTTTCACTATTTTTTTAGACGATCCAGGGTACATTAACCCTAGATGGTCAGATCGTTCCTATTATATACTGCAATACTTCTGTATTGCAATATATGGCATTTTTGCAGCTCATTCATTACAATGAGCCACTGGCTCATTGTAACGAATCTGCAGAAGCCAGATAGCTTCGGGTCAAACGAAGACCCGAGGCTACCATGGCAACCGATTGCCGCCCCCCGATGACGTTCGGGGGCGCGGCGATCAGAATAAAGATGGCGGCGGCAACGGACCGGTTAATAGCCGCGATCGGTGCAAGCAACGACCGCGGTTATTAGCGGTGGGGGTTTGCTGCAATATGCAACAACCCCCACCCTTGTATGAAGAGGACTCAGCCCGGAAATTCTACCAAAATTCTAATCCTTGAAAATCACAGAGCTAATAGCTCCAAATATTCTTCCAGTGCCCCTGTGGTACAAGAACAGTAGAAACCTCCAACAAATTTTCCCATTATAGAAAGTACATCACTTTTACTGGAATACATATTAGAGGTTATGTTTCATGCAGACTTCCATAACATACCAAAACATATAGGGCAGGTGAACAGTAAAAATTGCATATTCTCAATGTAAACGGCACTTTAGTGCACAACATGTTGTTACCCAGCTTGTGCAATTGTGAACATTCAGCACTTTGGGATCTTCAAGTCATTATCCCTGTAGTGAAAGCCCTCCTGAGTTTCCTAGTGTTCCTCCGTGTTCCAGTGTTTCTTGGGTTTTCTGTGTTTCCGGTATTCCTGTGGCGTTCCTGTATCCCTGTGGCAGTCCTGTATCCCTGTGGCGGTCCTGTATCCCTGTGGTGGTCCTGTATTACTGTGGTCATCCTGAGGTCCTGCAAGACCTTCCCGCTTTGCGGTGAGCTCTGGCGAAGTATGGCTAGTACCATCATCCCTCGCGGTGGTCCAGAGGGTCCACAGACTCTTCCCATAGAGACTTTTCCCTACACTTGTTCCCACAAGTGTGACAGGTAACAGAGGGGTAATAACATGAATGTTCTCTTATTGCTTTCTACACAATCCGATCTCGTGCGACACAATCCCTGGCGCGATCAACGAAAAGTCAGGAAACCCGACGAAAATGCGGCCACAGGACCCTTAGTAAATAAGCCCCACTGAGTTTCTGCCAGCAGAAGCGGGAGGAGTGTAACGCTACATACAGATAAGTTCTGTATATGGGGAGGGGAAGGAAGGCACAGAAGATCTAGCAGTGTGTTGTGGAATAGCACAGATGTAGGAGAGTTGACTGTGTCATTGTGTGTTATAGGAATCTCATGGATCTCATCTTCTCTGATCTATCTCTATTTATGTGTCAGATTCTAGTACAATGACCAGAAGATAAATGAAAGTGTACATAAAACTCTTACTCCGATAATCTAACCACATTGTCAGCTCACAGAACTAGATGGGTTATAATGCGTATGCTTAGAGAGTCCTTAGAGAGCCTAGGGAGTGATAGGAGCTAAAACAGCAATAAAACAAAAAAAAAATTGTTCATTAAAAGGATTAAAAATTATCTGATTGAAATTTGTTTCAGCCCAAATTTTCTTTCATGGCAAACCCCTTTAAATATGTCCTTGGCCATAGAGGTGCCACTCTGTGAGGACATATGAGAGACCTCTTGGCATGAAAAGATTACAGTTTACTTCAATATTGCCATACAGTAGTGTATTGGAGTATTTTAGAACTGTTCATAGATGGCAGCCTTGGGATCTCCGCTGAAAAGGATTAAACACTTGAGAGTTGAAAATGTGTTGAACGACTTTAGATGTATTTTTTCCAATTTTTTTTCTCATTCTTTCTATGCCATGGAAGCTGCAATAAGTTAAATGAGAAGCAAAAGAAGAATAATTAGAAGTAAATTCAAGAGAACAGTAAATGTATCTCAAAAAATATTTTAGTAGTATCAATAATAAAAATCTACTAGAATTTTCTACTAGAATCTACTAGAATTTTCAGATACAGGTATGATTATTAAAGTAATTTGGTCATAGGTGACATTGAGAAGTCAGAATGACAGAATTACTTTTTCTGGTTAAATAAAGTAATCATCCAAAGAGGTTTGGAAAAAAATGTAAATGAAGCCCCTGTGCCGGATGATTTACAGCCTCGAGTTTTCAAAGAATTGCGCACTTTGGTTGTTAAACTATTTATTTGGATATGTATGGTCAGGGTACTCTACATGCAGGTAGTACCTAAGCTAATATTAAGCCTCTTCACACAATTCTCCACTTAGCTCCCTCCTACTATATCCACATTGCCTTCCTCACCCTCTTCCCCTATGTATTCATGTATTAACACTATATTATTTGGACAGGCTCATCTGAGACCTTTTTTTACTTCTGATGTATAAGGTTTATTTTACTTATTACTATACTTACTGTTGCTGCTATGTCGTATTTTTCTTGTACGTTGTGTATGTTATGTTCAAGACTGAGTTAAAAATAAAGGTTCAAGGACAAAGACAAATCTATAGGCTGGTAAGTTAAATTTATTTTGCAAGAAACTTAGTTGAAAATTTCTGAAGAGACATTTATCACACATTTGTAGTATACCCTTTGGATAATTCCTGGGTCCCTCATTTTTCAGTGAAGCAAGCAGCAATTTCTTCTTTTCCCTACTAGAAAATAAGCAAATCTACAAAGCGCATTAAAATCCATGTGCAGTTATGGTACAGAGATGTGCCTACAGACATGTGCACATTTTAAGGTTTTCTGCAATCCAGCTAATGGTAATCTTATATTTTTTATCCATGGCGTCCTTCCTTCTAAAATCAACTTTTTAACATATGCTAATGAACATGAGGGGCTATCATAGCTCCTCTATGATCTGTAAAAAACTAGTGAAATAAAAAAACACTACATTGGTAGCACTTTTTAATAACAGGACAAGAGACTAAAAGCAGATGAGGCAAAGTTATAGAGGTGTTTTATTATGTTGAAATGTGATGGGCTGACCGTTCAGAGACGCAGGTAGTAGATGAGAAGGTAGAATAATGATAGTCCAAATGCATTATACCAACTCCGGTTTAGCATCCTCATTGCTATTAGCTTCCATCCTCTGGAGTTGCCATAAAGGGGAAGCATGCCAAGGAAACTTCTGTGATCTATTTGTAAAGTCTATGATAAACAAAAAAAGGAGAAAAAACTTTTAGGACCTACTGTCACGGCAGGGATATAGTATTGCACTTAGTCAATTAACGCTACTCACGGTAGCGCAAAGAGATGCCCATATCCGGACAGAAAATTGTAAAACGTCACTTTTATTAGTAATAGAGGGTAAAAAGTGGTAGTCCGATAGATTTAACTACTTCACTTGAGAAACTATACATTAAAAGTACAGGTGCCTGTGGCTCTTAAGAAGTCTATAGTAGGCTGTGGCGAACACATGTAGGAGGGGAAATGCGCTTGTAGTTAGGAGAATATGTGCTCTCCACAATGTGTAAGGGAAACTGAGGGTACCTCAAGTGGCTAGGGAGACTAGTACAGTGCATTCCTTGTGTAGAGGGTTATTGTATTTAAACCCAATACAGCAGGTTCGGTAGTGGGGGGATCAGTTGAGATCCCTTCACCTACCGACCAAAGCAATATCCCTCGAGTTGAGGTGTAACTGTGCTCACATAAGGCTAAGTGCCAAGCCACTATTATTATAGCTAGTTCTCACGGAGGTGCAAGTCTAGTCTCTAGCTGGACCCTGTATTAGAACCCATCCTACATAATCGCTAAGTAGCAGAAAAGGTCATAGGAAGAGCCAAGGTAATCCTGATATTAAAAACAACAAAGAATTAGCCCCCCGACATGTTTCACCGGAGCACCGGCTTCATCAGGGGTCGGGCTAATAGTGTGTAAAGTCGGCACAGCCAGCTGTAGACACTTGTTACAGACATCCTAACATAAGTATAGTGATACTGTAAACCACTGCTGGGTAGATTCCAGGAATAAGCATAATTCATATTCAAATGGGTCGTTAAAATATAAGCTAATATGTAATTAGTTGTAATTTAAAATTTAGCTCTCCTCCACAGAAAACTGCAGAGGACATACACTGTAATGGAGAAATAAAATGGCACTGGCCCTTTAATCAGCCCACTTATTTTGTCCCTGTGAAGGAGACACAGGACAGAAGATGGCTGCTGGTCACATGTCCACACCACATGTCCTGCACGTACCTGGGCTGACAGGTCATGTGATCACCACTATGTCTGGCTGTATTCGGTTGCAATTTTGTGGTGAGACATCATATCAGTGGGGAAATGTGCAGTACTATGTCATTACAATGGTAAGATAGCAAGACAGTCTGTTAGATCATCAATGGTAGCAAAGCATAAGAGTTGTTATTGAGGGATCATGGGAGTTGTAGATTTTGGCCATCTTGGAGGTCTACTTTAGAAAGCCCATAGTATTTTGGGAATCATAAAAGCAACCAATTTAATCTCCATAATGTAATTAATGACACTGAGTTTTGTTGTATTAATTTATCTGTAGCAGTATGGGTTTTTGAATCAGGTGTTCATATTCCCGGAATACCCCTTTCATAAAGAATAAATACAAGCAAACATGTATACAACTGGAAAAGATGGGTTTTAATAGGATAGCCCTTGATTCATAGCAATAGGGTTTAACTTAACCAGGTGGCAGGGTGTACTCCTTAAAGGAAACTTAACATTTGATGCATTATGAACCAAACATACCTTGAGAATGCTGTAGCTACTCTGATGCAGGATAATATCTTGGTTAATCCCTGAGTTGAGTGGTATTGCTGAAAAAATAATTGTAATATTCAGGACCTTGGGAAAGCTGGATGAGGCTGACTGCCTACATAAACGCATTACACATGCATCTTTTTATTACACACAGCAGCTGGGGGATGGTGCAAAAATGGATTATTTTGCCTTCAGGTTAAACCCAGAGATTACATTATCATGTGAAGCAGTGAATAACTGATGTGGTAGGAGAAGTGCCGAGCCAGCCACAATAGCCAGACAGCTTCATTATCATAATTTTATAATTGTTTTATCAGAAAAACCACTCAGCACAGGGATTAACCAATATATTATCCTGCATCGGTGTAGCAGCATTCTCAAGGTATGTTTGCTTCATAATGCATCAAATGGTAGGTTTATTTTAAGAATTAGAATTTTACAGGATTACACATAGTACATGCTATGAGAGCTAGCAGGGATGCCAATACAGGTTTTTACAGGTATACACTTTTTTAACTTCACAGTATCGTACCTTTCTGAATGCATTTATGATGTTACAGCAGCCTATGTAACAGAAACAATTTTGTGATGCCACAACTACTTTTTTCACACACAAAATGTCACTGTAGTTATGTACACTGAAATTAGATGTGATGTGTTCCATTCCATCACATATGATTGTACATATAACTTTAAATGGATGACCAGTACAATTAAAGGAAACCTACCATGAAAAGTCTACTATGAGAAGTAGATCTGGTGGTATATTCCTCCTCTGCCCAAATCTGTAATTTAATAATCCTGGAACCCAGCCTAACTTGTTAAAAAACTTTATTTTAATAATATGTAAATTAACAGCAGAGGCTACTGGGGCGTGGAGTAGCCTTAGCTCCCAGTGCCCGGCCAGGCTAGTACACACCCCAGTAGCCTCTGCAGTTAATTTACATATTACTAAAATAAAGCTTTTAACCAGTTATGTTAGGTTTCAGGATTATTAAATTATAGATTGGGGAGTAGGCAGGCGGGAGGAATCTGCCCTCAGATCTACTTCTAACAGCGATTCCTCATGGTAGGATTACTTTAAGGAACAGATAAAGGGAGAGAAATATGCAATAAATGCTTGAAAGTGCTTGTAGAGGGGTATGTTATATTGAGCATAAATTACATTATCTTATTTTTGTATATAATGGCTTAAAATTGTTTCTAATAATGACTACACTGAAGCTTTTATGCTTACAGTACATGCAAGTTCTATGGCCAGATACGGAATTATGCGAGCAAAATAAGACATAACATTTAAAATCAGATTAGCCAGAATGTTAATGTCCTCAAAGATGGCCATATGGCTGCTTTCATAAAGCATACAAGCATATTCACATTCCTGGGGCACTGAAATTTTCTCTTTTTTGTGTTCAACAAATGAATTTATAAATGAGTTAAATATTCATGTAAGTCCATTAAGTAATTCATTAAGCCACACAGTGCTGTAAAGCTATTAACAGCATAAATGGTGAAATTATGTCTGCCAGTTTCCATGCATTATGTTGGATATTAATTGTCAGGCTGCAATTATCAAATGCATATACACTATACATATGGGTAGACTGATCAGGGAAAGTTTTATTTTTAATGCACTAAAGTACAGCAAACCTTGTATAATATGTCATATTCCTTATATTACCTTATAAATCGTTTCACAACACTATGGGACAGATTTATCAAGCTGTCTGAAAGTCAGAATATTCCTGGTTGCCCATGGAAACCAATTACAGCTCAGCTTTCTTTTTACCAGTGCTTATGAATATTTTAATGGTGAGCTGTGATTGGTTGCCATGGGCAACTAGAAATATTCTGACTTTCACACAGCTTGATAAATATGCCCCTATTTGTTATATTAATTGTTCAACAGAAAGAGAAAGAGAAAATCTATGTGTTGATTTGTGAATTTGTTACAAATCTGAATTTTTTTTCAGGTAGAAGATTCTTCCCAAAGCTTAAGATGGTGGGATGCTAACTATGTACAACACCAGATAGAGGGCTTTCATTATAGGGAACATATAATCCCCTCTTTTATGTGCAATATTGACTGTTTACCTATCTCCTCCAAAATGAGATGCAAATGAACAGAGAATATTAATGTACAGGCGGTCCCCTATTTAAGAACATCTGACTTACAGAAGACCCCTAGTTACAAACGGACCACTGGATATTAACAATTTACTGTACTTTAGCTCTAGGCTACAATAAACAGCTATTACAGGCAGGGGCGTCGCTAGGTCAAAAGATCCGGGGCTCGTGCCCCGGATCTTTTGGCCAGTGCCCCGAATCTCCTCGGGTCAGCAGATCATCTGCCCCGCTGCCCGGGAGATTCCTTCCCTCTCGTTCTCATCACGATCTGTATCCTCAGATCGTGATGAGAACGAGTGCAGGCGCTGCTTTCCCCTGCAAGGACCTTACCTCCGGGAATTCCAGAGGATGAAAGACCTGTGATGATGTCATGATCACATGATCTGCAGGGGAAAGCAGCGCACAGAAAGAGAGAGCTGCATCTGTGAGGTGAGAAACATGATAGGGACTAGGGAAGGGGGAGAACATTGTGGGGCACATTATTTACTGGGGGGCTGTGTGTGAGGCACATTACTTACTGGGGGGCTGTGTGAGGCACATTATTTACTGGGGGGACTGTGTGAGGCACATTACTTACTGGGGGGGCTGTGTGTGAGGCACATTACTTACTGGGGGGGCTGTGTGTGAGGCACATTACTTACTGGGGGGGCTGTGTGTGAGGCACATTACTTACTGGGGGGGCTGTGTGTGAGGCACATTACTTACTGGGGGGGCTGTGTGTGAGGCACATTACTTACTGGGGGGGCTGTGTGTGAGGCACATTACTTACTGGGGGGGCTGTGTGTGAGGCACATTACTTACTGGGGGGGCTGTGTGTGAGGCACATTACTTACTGGGGGCTGTGTGTGAGGCACATTACTTAGTGGGGGGACTGTGTGAGGCACATTACTTACTGGGGGGACTGTGTGAGGCACATTACTTACTGGGGGGGCTGTGTGTAAGGCACATTACTTACTGGGGGGGCTGTGTGGGGCACATTACTTACTGGGGGGCTGTGTAAGGCACATTACTTACTGGGGGGGCTGTGTGTGAGGCACATTACTTACTGGTGGGGGCTGTGTGAGCACATTACTTACTGGGGGGGCTGTGTGTGAGGCACATTGCTTACTGGGGGGGCTGTGTGTGAGGCACATTACTTACTGGGGGGGCTGTGTGAGGCACATTATTTACTGGGGGGCTGTGTGAGGCACATTACTTACTGGGGGGGGGGCTGTGTGAGGCACATTATTTCCTGGGGGGCTGTGTGGGGCACATTACTTACTGGGGGACTGTGTGAGGCACATTATTTCCTGGGGGGCTGTGTGAGGCACATTATTTCCTGGGGGGCTGTGTGAGGCACATTATTTCCTGGGGGGACTGTGTGAGGCACATTATTTCCTGGGGGGACTGTGTGAGGCACATTATTTACTGGGGGGACTGTGAGCACATTATTTACTGGGGGGCTGTGTGAGGCACATTATTTCCTGGGGGGCTGTGTGAGGCACATTATTTCCTGGGGGGCTGTGTGAGGCACATTATTTCCTGGGGAGCTGTGTGAGGCACATTATTTACTGGGGGGCTATGTGTGAGGCACATTACTTACTGGGGGCTGTGTGTGAGGCACATTACTTACTGGGGGCTGTGTGTGAGCACATTACTTACTGGGGGGCTGTGTGTGAGGCACATTACTTACTGGGGGGCTGTGTGAGGCACATTACTTACTGGGAGGGCTGTGTGAGGCACATTACTTACTGGGGGGCTGTGTGAGGCACATTACTTACTGGGGGGGCTGTGTGTGAGGCACATTACTTACTGGTGGGGGCTGTGTGAGGCACATTACTTACTGGGGGGGCTGTGTGTGAGGCACATTACTTACTGGGGGGGGCTGTGTGTGAGGCACATTACTTACTGGGGGGCTATGTGAGGCACATTATTTACTGGGGGGCTGTGTGAGGCACATTACTTACTGGGGGGGCTGTGTGTGAGGCACATTACTTACTGGGGGCTGTGTGTGAGGCACATTACTTACTGGGGGGCTGTGTGTGAGGCACATTACTTACGGGGGGGGGGCTGTGTGAGGCACATTACTTACTGGGGGGCTGTGTGGGGCACATTACTTACTGGGGGACTGTGTGAGGCACATTATTTCCTGGGGGGCTGTGTGAGGCACATTATTTCCTGGGGGGCTGTGTGAGGCACATTATTTCCTGGGGGGACTGTGTGAGGCACATTATTTACTGGGGGGACTGTGAGCACATTATTTACTGGGGGGCTGTGTGGGGCACATTATTTACTGGGGGGACTGTGTGGGGCACATTATTTACTGGGGGGCTGTGTGTGAGGCACATTACTTACTGGGGGGCTGTGTGTGAGGCACATTACTTACTGGGGGGCTGTGTGTGAGGCACATTACTTACTGGGGGGCTGTGTGTGAGGCACATTACTTACTGGGGGGACTGTGAGCACATTACTTACTGGGGGGCTGTGTGAGGCACATTATTTACTGGGGGGCTGTGTGAGGCACATTATTTACTGGGGAGCTGTGTGAGGCACATTATTTACTGGGGGGCTATGTGTGAGGCACATTACTTACTGGGGGCTGTGTGTGAGGCACTTTACTTATGGGGGGGCTGTGTGAGGCACATTACTTACTGGGAGGGCTGTGTGAGGCACATTACTTACTGGGGGGGCTGTGTGTGAGGCACATTACTTCCTGGGGGGCTGTGTGTGAGGCACATTACTTACTGGGGGGCTGTAGGAGGCACATTACTTACTGGGGGGCTGTGTGAGGCACATTACTTACTGGGGGGGGCTGTGTGAGGCACATTACTTACTGGGGGGCTGTGTGTGAGGCACATTATTTACTGGGGGGACTGTGTGAGGCACATTATTTCCTGGGGGGGCTGTGTGGGCACATTACTTACTGGGGGGGGGGGGCTGTGTGGGGCACATTACTTACTGGGGGGCTGTTTGGGCACATTACTTACTGGGGGGCTGTGTGAGGCACATTACTTACTGGGGGGCTGTGTGAGGCACATTACTTACTGGGGGGCTGTGTGAGGCACATTACTTACTGGGGGCTGTGTGAGGCACATTACTTACTGGGGGGCTGTGTGTGAGGCACATTACTTACTGGGGGGCTGTGTGAGGCACATTACTTAATGGGGGGCTGTGTGAGGCACATTACTTACTGGGGGCTGTGTGAGGACATTACTTACTGGGGGGCTGTGTGTGAGGCACATTACTTACTGGGGGACTGTGTGGGGCACATTATTTACTGGGGGGCTGTGTGTGAGGCACATTACTTACTGGGGGGCTGTGTGAGCACATTACTGGGGGGCTGTGTGGGGGACATTTATTGGAGAGTGTTCACACATGGCACTAGGACAGGCCTCGGTTTGATCACATATATTTTCCAGTAATACACATGTGATGGGTAACAAGCTCCTGGTGTTGTTTAAATGCAAGACAAAGTGTGAGCGCAGCCTTACAGTATTTGGGGGGATTGTTAGGGGCGGCAGCAGGATAACACTTCCAGGGAACAAAGATGTAGGGACAATGAGGAACATAAGATGTGGTGATGGGGATTTCTCCTTTGTTCTCTGTAGCTGTATATACCAGAAGTAACCTTGTTATTGGCACAACCACATGTGAGGGGGTTATGTACAGGAGGGGGCATTACTGAAAGTGCAATACACATGCATTGGGGCCCGTGTCCCGAATCTTTTACCACCCTAGCAACGCCCCTGATTACAGGTATTAAAGGTGTCTGCAATGAAGCTTTATTGTTAATCCTGGTTCTTTTGGCAACCCAACATTTTTTAAAATTCACTTGTCACAGAGACCACAAAAATTCTGGCTGGGGCTACAATTATAAAATATACAGTTCCGACTTACATACAAATTCAACTTAACTCAACAAACCTATAGACCCTATCTTGTATGTAACCCGGGGACTGCCTATATTCTTTGAGATGAGTCAAGTTTAAGGGTTGCAGGGGTGGCATCACTTCAGACGCCCCTATCTTCTGTTCGCTAGTACCAAGAAACATGGCTTGGGTCTCATAATAAAGAATGTATAAATATATAGAATATATAAGAATGTCATCTTTCAGATCACATTACACTTGTGGCACCATAAGCTACACAACTAGAGATACAGACAGTTAAAAAAAGGCAAGAATTGGATTTTTATGTGAAGCTCGCATTTTCAACTATATATATAATTATATCTCTGGTTCTGAGGAACACAGAACCACAAGCTTGATCCTGATCTGAAAGATGATTCTTATCTTTAATATGAGACCATATGAAAACATGTTTTCAGGTAGCATATAGCTAAAGATAGAGGAGTCTGAATTAATATTTCCCCTGTAGCATCTAGACACAGGACATCTACCACCAGGATTAAGGATTGTAAACTGAGCACACTGACATACTGGGCCCCCTTCTGGCAGGATCCACTCTTCTTTAAGCTTCTTATGCCCTTGTTTTTAAGAAAAAAAGGCTTTCAGTTATGCAAATGACCTTGAGGAGCTCCAGGCTCCATTAACAACTATGGAGCCCAAAGCCCCGCAGGCTGATTTGCATATTTTTTTTAGCCTTAAAAAAAAAAAAAAAAAAAAAAGACTAGGACATAAGATAAAGGAAGAGTGTATCCCGCCATAGGGATATTCTGCTGGTATGTCAGTGTTTACAATCCTCAGTCCTGGTGGTAGAAGTCCTTTAACTAATCTTAGGCAAATATATCAATTTCCTGAACAATGGGGCAACATCACTTTGGACCAGATAGATTTGAAATATTTTGAATATATTCACTTATCTCTAAACAGAATCCATGAAGTGGAACAGCTACAGGGGAGAGTGCTTTACACAGGTACATTGAATAGAGATTTGTGAAAGCTAGAACAAGGGAAAGATGGAGCAATTGTTCTTCCCTTCTTTTCTTTTTTGAACTACATTCTGCTATCAGCAACTGATCCATTTCTCTTGCACTAGTTTAGATAAATATTACCACTTATATCAAACCCTCAGTTGTAAAATTTTAGGTTTTAGCATCTTCATTTAGATACTGATCATACATCATGGAAAGGCTGATGAATAGAAACTAGTAGTTTCAGAAACATTCATTAAACAATTCCAACAATTGGAAGACCCCTTTAGCCATCACTTTGGAGTCCCAAATGGAGTTGACTCCTGTGTTAGTATAGTATCTAGTGGTTATTCAAACTACTTGTTATTGTAATGATCACCTTTTCTACATGAAATCATTTCCAAAGAACCTTGAAGTATCTCCTGCTAAGTCAATGCCTTGTGCCACTGAAAGATTGGATAACTCTTTTATAAATGTAATTATAAGAGCAGTTTGACGTCTGCTGAATCTAGAATCAATAGAGCATAAGCAGCTTTGTAAGATGAATCTTTAGATTTTATCAATGTAATAAGTTACATACTTTCCGAACTTGGCAATGATTACACTCAAAGTCAAAATGTGTAAAGTTTAGATCAGTGAACAAAATATCTTGACTGAAAAGTATAATTTATGTAGGTGTTCAGTCCAGTATGCTAATATAGAAACCTGGGATTGGAGTAGGTGATGCACAGCCTGCAAACTTCCTCCAAAAGTGATAGTATAGAGACAAAGAGAAAGCAAGACGGAGCGCTCTCCTAGTGTATTACACGATGGTATTTAAGTGAAAAGAAATTTTTGTCCTATAGGACTCTCACCTGATCGATGATCAGTGTACAGCATGTAGGGTTTTTAGTTGCGGGTATCCGGCTGCTCAGCATGTGTGTACGTCCCGTCCTCCGTGTTCCAGGGGTACCCGGGGAAGGTTTCTTGATGTACCAATTATACTGAAGCTCTGTGTATACGTCAATCCGAGCGCTCAAGGATTTCCCACACTCCCGATATATTTAATTAATATCGGATTTTATTGATTAAAACATCAAACTCGCAACGCGTTTCGGTCCGGTACTCGGACCTTCGTCAGGCAATCCATATGTGATTCTTTTACATGTGGTATATATATTTTCTAAAAAGACCGGAAGTACTCCGTTGCCGGTAATCGTGATTGACTTCCGGTTCAGGGTCTTACCG
This sequence comes from Engystomops pustulosus, assembly GCF_040894005.1. Taxonomy (NCBI): domain Eukaryota; kingdom Metazoa; phylum Chordata; class Amphibia; order Anura; family Leptodactylidae; genus Engystomops; species Engystomops pustulosus. The sequence continues at coordinate 132,079,556 of NC_092414.1, forward strand.
GTATCGGTAAAAGCATATAAGTTATACATCATAATATAAACAACCTAAAATATATATAGTTACATCACCTAAAAACCTTTCCAGTACATATAACATTGCTTTTCCCCCTCGTGTATACATTACTTTTTCCCCCGACGGGCTTTCCGTTGCCGTGGAGGTGATGGAATTAAAAGACATTCCTGGTTGTATAGGGACGCTTGTAGTCATGGTGATCCTAGCTAGTGCTCGTCAGTTTTGTCTTGCTACGGAAGCCTAGAAGGATCAAAAAGCCAAACCGGCAGTCTTGTGTTGACGTATCTTACTTGTGACGGCCGTGCAGTCTGTGTTGTTATGGTGTATGTTCGATTTTGGTTCTATGTGAATAGACTGGCATATGGGAACCCCATCTCCTATATTTCAAGGTAAGTGTGTGGGTTTTTTTGAGAATGGTTCCAGAATGTGTCCTTTATGTTAAATTGACTCGTTAAATTAAAGTTAAAATTACTTCGTTGAGACCTAGGGGATGGAGAGTGCCCAACTTAAAAATCCAGTATGACTCTCTCCTATTTAGAGTTTTTACCCGATTCTTCACATCTTTGGGAATTTGTTCTATAGGAATTATAGTAATGGCTCCAAAGTTTCTTTCGTGTTCAAGCAATAGATGTTTGGATAAGCTGTGTTTCGGATATCCTATTTTTGCTTTATGCCTGTGGCCATTTAGGCGGACTCGAAGTGTTTGGACAGTACGTCCAACATATTGTAAACCGCAGGTGCAGTTTATCAGGTATATCACATAATCCGATGCACATGATAGCTTTTGTTTAATATTAAACCTCTCACCCGTAGTGTTTGATTTAAATGATATACTTCCATCTTGGATAACATCACAACATAAACATTTTTTGTGACCACATTTTTTTATACCCAATGATATCTGTTTATTATCAATTGTTTTTTGAGGGTTCCTTAGTTTGCTAGGGGCAATTATACTTTTTATTGTTGTAGCTTTCCTAAATGTAATTTTAGCTTGTTTAGGTATTATTTCTTTTAGGTACGGGTCTTTTAAAAGTATGCCCCAGTGTTTATTAAGGATTTTTCTAATTTGATTGTTTCCCTTATCAAATGTGGTGAGGAAGTTAGACGTAAAGGGCTGTGTGGTTTCTTTCCCTTTCTGTCTTGGTTTTAAACAGTCCTTTTGTGAGCGATCCAAATTACGAATATACGCTTCATTTACTACAGCTTTAGGGTAGTTCTTTTCATTAAATTTTTCTTTTAGATTTTTTGCTTGTGCTGTATAGTCTGAAGTATGTGTGCAGTTTTTTCGGATTCGATAAAATTGACTAAATGGAATATTTTTTAACCACTTTTGATAGTGGCCACTTTTGTAATCTAAGAAGCCATTACTATCAACACTTTTGAAATGTGTTCTCGTGACCATATTCTCTTTATCATGACTAATTTCCAGATCCAGAAAAATAGCTAGGTTCTTGTCAAAATTTTCGGTGAAAGTAATCCCCCATGTGTTGGTATTCAACGAGTTAACAAACAATTCAGCTTCATTTTTCATACCGTTCCATACGAAGAATAGGTCATCTATATAACGCTTATAATAGATTATATTTTTTGTCCATTGGGGTGCACCATAGATGTATTGGTCCTCGAACCGCCCCATAAACAAATTTGCATAGCTTGGGGCGGCTCGAGTACCCATTGCCGTCCCACATTTTTGTAAATATAATTAGTCTTCAAATTGAAAATAATTATGTTTTAATACGAAAAGTAGGCCTTCTATTAGAAACTCAATTTGTTCTGGTGGCATATTGGTTGTTTCCTTGAGATACCAGCGGGAGGCTTCTACACCCAGATTATGCTTAATATTGGAATAAAGAGATGATATATCCAATGTCAGAAAGCCATATTCCTCTTTCCATATAAACCCTTCCAAATCCACCACTAGACTAGTGGAGTCTCTTAGGTAGGATGGAAGGGTTTTTACCAGAGGCTGTAGAAACATTCTCAAAAAAACCCACACACTTACCTTGAAATATAGGAGATGGGGTTCCCATATGCCAGTCTATTCACATAGAACCAAAATCGAACATACACCATAACAACACAGACTGCACGGCCGTCACAAGTAAGATACGTCAACACAAGACTGCCGGTTTGGCGTTTTTAATCCTTCTAGGCTTCCGTAGCAAGACAAAACTGACGAGCACTAGCTAGGATCACCATGACTACAAGCGTCCCTATACAACCAGGAATGTCTTTTAATTCCATCACCTCCACGGCAACGGAAAGCCCGTCGGGGGAAAAAGTAATGTATACACGAGGGGGAAAAGCAATGTTATATGTACTGGAAAGGTTTTTAGGTGATGTAACTATATATATTTTAGGTTGTTTATATTATGATGTATAACTTATATGCTTTTACCGATACCGGTAAGACCCTGAACCGGAAGTCAATCACGATTACCGGCAACGGAGTACTTCCGGTCTTTTTAGAAAATATATATACCACATGTAAAAGAAACACATATGGATTGCCTGACGAAGGTCCGACCAATAAAATCCGATATTAATTAAATATATCGGGAGTGTGGGAAATCCTTGAGCGCTCGGATTGACGTATACACAGAGCTTCAGTATAATTGGTACAGTCCAGTATGCTGTATTTGTACCAGTAGCTTGAGGAGAAAGTGATTAAACACTCAGTTAAACCAGTCCCCTACACTCTACTTATAAATTTCAAAGACATTGGGGCAAATTTACTTACCCGGTCCATTCGCGTTCCAGCGGCGGCTTCTCCGCTCTGGATTCGGGTCCGGCCGGGATTTAATAAGGTAGTTCTTCCGCCGTCCACCAGGTGGCGCTGCTGCGCTGAAAGTAAACTCATCGCGCCGGAATGCACCGAGCTGGACCAGGTGAAGGTAAGCGGTCCTTATGCGACACATTTTCGGTTTTTAAATGCGGCGGTTTTTCCGAATACGTCGGGTTTTCGTTCGGCCACGCCCCCCGATTTCCGTCGCGCGCATGCCAGCGCCGATGCGCCACAATCCGATCGCGTGCGCCAAAATCCCGGGGCAATTTAAGTACAAGCGGCGCAAAACGGAAATATTCGGGTAACACGTCGGGAAAACGCGAATCGGGCCCTTAATAAATGACCCCCATTGAAACAGCACTGTACAGATTTGGGAATCTGTTTCTTCTGGATTAAATATACTGCTTTGGCTTTAATCCCGCTTCCTGTCAATTAGGCTTCCTGAAAGTCATTCTTCATGTTAAAAGGGGTGCCTTACCAGTTAGCCAAAATAGGTAATGTTTTCCATATCCCATCCTGGAAAATGTATTTGTATATTCCCCAGAATCCCCCAGTGGAGCATCAATGGCTATTCATCTCTGTATGCCTGCAAGACGACCTTGATTAGCAAAGTCTTTGTAAGGAGAGCTCTTACATAAACTATACATAAACATATAAAGTAACTGTGAATACATAATACTTTGTGGGTGGCAATACACATTTCTTAATATACAGTTATAATTTAAATGAAATCTACCATCAAAATCAAGCATGATAACCCAGGGACACTTTTTCATAGATCTAGGCATCACTGTGGTAATCTTCTTATATTTATTTTCCATACCTAGCACCAGTTGCAACCTCATACTGCACGCAGGCCGCTCAGAGCTGGTTGTGCCACCACTGCTTCAAAAGAAGAGGGGAGAAGAGGATCCGCAGGGAGCATCTGGAAGGTAAGTAATGATTTTATTTTTTTAATGGTAGTGTGCTGGAGCTACCTGTATACTGGGAGGTGGTGGGTGTGTGCGGGTATATATCTAATAAAGGGAGGTTAGTATATAATAAAGGGGGCACAGTATACAGTATATAGCTAGGAGGGGGCACAATGTATATAGCTAATAGAGGGGGCACAGAATATATTTCTAATAAAGGGTAGCACAGTATATATATAGTTAATAGAGGGGGCACATTTGTACTTCTTTCAGCGACTCAGAATAGACATTATATATTATGTATATTAAGTTGCCGTTCTGAATATTCATTGTTTGGACTCTATTTCACTGTGGAATTTTTTTCACTGAAGTTACCAGCTCAGCATTCCCCATCCTGCAGGGGCAATACCTTAGTGGTATACGTGTGATCAATTTTATATATATATATATACACATATATATATATATATATATATATATATATATATATATATATATATATAATAAAGTGAGGGTGGTATTTAATAGAGAGGGCACAGTACATAGGTAATACAGGGGGCACGATATCTATCTATATTTATTACAGGGTGCACAGTATGAGTAAAAAGGTGGACTTCATGTTTTTATCTAGTATGGGGGTACTGTTTACATGTAAATCAGTGGGCTCTGTACATATGTAAAATAATTTGGGATACTGTATATAAGTATTTAGCGAACGGGAATTGGTCCTTTTGCTCTGTTTCTATATGTAGCTTGGTTCTAGTACTGTACTTATGAATTGAAGTGCATACTAGTGCTGTATTTATGTATTAAGCTTTGCTCTGGTGAAGTATACATGTAAATTTTATTTCTACCAATACAATTACAATACTTCAAGACAGGCACAATATTACAATTTGACACCGTAGAATTAATTTAGGGAGAGCAATGTATAAGGTAACTTAGTTGGATAGTACAACATTCTCTAAAATCCATACATAAATGCATGTCTCTAGTATTTTTCATTTGCTTGGGGGACTCTGTTTATGCTAAAATACTGTTATGGGTGAGAAAGGATGGAAATTAAAATGAAATACATTTGAAACACGTCCATTTACTCTTACCTCATCCACACTAGTTTCCGTTTAAATGAAATAACATGGGTTACATGCATTGATTCTCCCCAGGGCACAGATCAATAAGACTGTATAAGCAGTGAATACGGTAGATTGATTAAAGATATGTGCTGCCTGGAACTCAGACGTAAAACAAGCTTGTTTAAGCTTATGAGCTATTAGCTGAATACCAGCAAGATTAAAGGGTCCCAAAGCTTATATTATTATACATACTTGTGTCTCAAGGACATAATAGGGAACATACAGAGAACACAATGCCTTTGAACAAGTGACAGTTTTCCTGTCTGCTATGTGATCTTGCTCAAAGACCTGTTACCTAAATTATAGTAACAACCCATTCTTCTTCCCTTTAAAGTAGCCAGTTGTAAAATAATCACAGATGAGAAGTGTACCTGTAAGTACAAGGCTGATCTCATGTTGCACATGTAAAGAATCATGACAAAATATTCTATAGTTTTGCTAATTGAATATCTAAAACAAATCTGATAATTAGAAGGTTTTAAAATTAATATATTTACATCCTTAGATGGCTAACAATTCACAACATGTTCCGCTGTGTCATTTTGTCCCAGAAATTAGATGAAAATGAAGAGACCCTGCCTACTTGATGACCACCCTAAATGATGACCCCCAGCAGGATGATGTTACATACACTTTATAATATGAAGGGTAAGGGAAAAGAAGAGCTGTGTAATGGCAGGACACAAACCAGGACAGTGAGCCCTGGCACTGAGACTCCAACTATGTCCCTACCTACTTATTGGGTCCCCCCTAAATGGAGGCCAATAACTGGGCGACGTTCCCTCCCTGGGTTTGATGTGAACACAAAACAATACAGACAAACACAATAAGGCGAGGTATACAATCCGAGTCGTCAAAAGGGGGGAATAACAATAACCAATTCACAATCCAAATAGAGTAGTCAAGACACAGGAAATAGATCAGAAACCAGAAACTAGAAATTTACAAGAGAGCTAGTGAAAACATCATGATAGTGGTAGATACAGAGATCAGACTGAATAACCAGAAAGGTCTGATGGAGTAGGCAGGTATATAAGGCAGTTCCTGGACCCACCTCCAGCAGTGCACTGTGGGAACTGTAAATCAGGCTAGTAACCCTTGCTGGGCAGGGCTGAAATGCAAGGAGCAGGGTGTGGCTCAGTTAATCCAAACACAAACGCTAAGCCAAAGTTCACACACAAATTAACGCCACCTATTCTGCCAACTGCGGATAGAGGGATGTTTTTGCACGGACATTAAAAGCTGTCAGCAAGTCAAGTCAAAACCAGGATACTATATATCAATAGACAAAATCAGAAAACAAAGGATTTCCCAGGACAATAAAGTAGTCAGAAAAAACAAGGTGAGAGTGACAGCAGTAGTCCGATCTAGCAGTGTTCACACTCCTAGGAACCAAATTGACTGGTAAATGTTACAGCCCAATGAGTATTTATGCCAGTTAAACCAGCTTTGATGAGAGGCAGGAGTGGGCCAGCATCAGGATCTTAAGCCTTATCAACAGTTTCTGTTACACACTCCATTATTAAAAGTGTAGAAACTACTGCAGTAACCCATGTAATAGAAGGTAAGCTTCCATTCATTAAAGTCTTTGAGGAAGGGAAAGAGAACTGAAGACCTTCCATACACATTCTGTTTTTAGCTGTTGTTACCCTTTCTTTAATTGGAGACTGTAACAGAAAGCTCTGATACTTATTGTATCTTTTAGACTACATATTTATATATGATATAATTCCCCCCATTATTGTTGTGCCTCATTTTAATACATTTATATACAGTTTCTTCCTTACATAATGCCCCCTACAACTGTGGCTCATATTAAAATAATTTACTTCACAGCATTCCCACTGCAGGCTGTACTATTATGTCATCACAACACCTGTGTCAAGGAGAAAGCTTTTATGCCAAGGTGCTCTCAGTATCAATTGTCTTTGAGAGGCAGAAACTATTAATGGTTCTAGTGCCTAGAGTAATAGTACAGGAGCAGACTGTTGTAAATTGCAGTGAGCTATCCCTACCTGCCAAGGCCTGCCTACTTGTTCTAATGTTGTGGCATTGGTGAAAAAATGTTAAAGTTAAGCTTCATAAAAAACATAATAAATGTATTATAAAACTTTTACTCATTTTTTGCATAAATTACAGACTTTTGGAGCATTTTCTGGCTGCATACATATATAGCTATGAAATGATTGTTATTTTATCACCAGGATCAGGATTTTAAACCAAGGACAGTGACTTACTGGTGTGTGTCCTCTGGCAGGATCCACTCTTCTTTTAGCTTCTTATTTCCCTTTTTTTTAAAATAAAAAATACTTTTAAAATTATGCAAATGTGACTGAGGGGCTCCAGGCTCCATAGGTTTTAATTGAGTCTGCCGCCCCTTAGGCTTATTTGCATAATTTTTTAAAGCCCTTTATTCTAAAAAAACAAGGACATAAAAAGCTTAAAGCAAAGTGGATGCTGGCACTGGGGTCACACATCAGTATGTAAGTGCTTGGTTTACAATCCTTCATCCTGGTGGTAGATGCCCTTTAAGTAATGTATTCTGTATAATGCTTTCGTAACCTTTTATTATTACTCACACCGGCAGATCCTTTGACAATAATATGACAATACAGATTGACAATGCAACCTACTACAATAATAATGAATCTGCTAAACAGGTCAGTGGCAGCAACAAGAATAACTAAGCAAACAGCCAATCCATGTCTCACAGCAATTTCTAGGAAACAACACTGAGCATAAATTCCTATTCCATGTGAAGCATTGCTGGCAGTTTATCACTGAACAGTGTATAGGATTTTGAAATATCTATTAAATTCATAATGTGCTATCAACCCTGGATGAACGGTAGCAAGTGAAAAGGGTGAAAGTAGTATAATTCAGTGCAAAATAGAGGGGCAGATTTATTAATACTATCTAAAATGTAGACATTTTAGAACTAGACTATGTGCCAAATTCATCACAGTGGTATATGCTGCTTGTCACTCTGGCACATCCAGAAAGACAAGTTAACCACTTTTTTCAGATTTTACATTGCTTGATTAATAATACCAATTTTGGGGTATGATAAGAGGAAAAATATATAAAATAAACTTTGTTATATCTATCGTCATCTATCATCATTTTAATGTAGACCAATTATTTTGGGGCAAGTTTGATTGGCATGTAGTATGCCAGTTCTAAACATATATGCAACTATAAACCTATCCACAGTTCTAAACAAACCAAAGCAGCTGCTCCAGGGGGTCACGTAAGGCCAACATTAGAAAAGGCAAACTGGGCAACTGTTCAGGGGCCCCCTAACCCTGCTTTAGTGGTCATAGAGTGCTGCTTGAGTACTATAACTCCTTACAACAAAAAAACATGTTATCCATTTCTTTAAAGAATTGTAAGCTTGGGCTGGTGTTCGGAGGGCTATGTAGTGCAGTGTTTGCTAGCTTTATCAGAAGGTTCCGACAAAGCTAGCAATTCAACGCTGCTGCAACTGGGGTAGGGCTAGGAAGATGCTTACTTTATTAGGCAGCTCCAAGATAGATTATTGGGGTGGCAGGTCCTCTTTAAGATAAGGATACCATTAATTATCTGTGCAGTGCCAATTCAGCCTGTCTTCTCACTGCTTATTCTGACTTCCAGCAGACTGTATACAGAGAGCACAATGTGAAGCCTGTGTAGTTATGGTGGTAGTAAACAGAGAACCCTAAAATGGGCCACTTTATCAGTTTATTTCACAGTGGGGGGAGGGTGGTTGGTGTTGGAGGATTTGTGCCATTTAATTTATCAGGGGGCATAGCATATGGTTTATTAGGGGGAATGTCATATAATTTATAAGGGTTCATGGCATATTTTATAAGTCATATGTTACTCCCCTAGTTACAAGTAAACCCTATTAACAACTTTACATCTACAGCAGACATGAGCTATACATAGTTAAACTACCATCTACACCAATATTCTGGAGTAAATTCTAATAAATGTGTTTGGTTGTTGCCGTGCCCAGACTCTTCCATAGTGCTGTGAATGGCTCATCACAGTAGTACCTCCAGTACTGCCCTGATGGTGGCTCTGCCTACCGTTACACATCAAAAGTACTGTAGATTTCCAGCAGCAGTAACACAGATTTGTTTCCCTGACTCCGCTTTATTTGAACTTTAGGATGTGTTATTACAAGTCAAAGTAGCTACTGTAAAATGTGCTTTCAGCAGATACTCCATCCCTCACAAATCAAATTCATTAAAAACACATTAGTTGCCAGCAATGTGAGTTATTTACTGGAATGGCTTTCACTGCCGCTCTGCATTACTTGCTGGATGGCTGATTGATAGAGCCCAGTGCAGCCCACTGCTTGCATTGCTCTACACGTGACAATTACATGCTTCTGGATAAACTAAATAAGATACTACATACAATATTATGTAAGCTCTAAATTCTACAGGGACATGGTGTAAGCTGAGAAAATTCGAACTGTCAAAACTGTGATGAGTATTACTTATAATAGTTTATATATTATACATTTAACTTAATATTAACTTAACAAATACAAAATATTTTTGATAAACTAACTGCTATGTTATGTAGGATTATGCCCACACATGCCACCCACACCTTTGCCTGCATCTTCCATCACAAAACCACACTTTATGATAAAAGTATCCTGGTGAACTCTGGTTTGAGGGACCAAAGTTAATAAAATAGTAATCTTGTATGTGTCATTGTATTATGTATGCATCAGTGTATGCATTTGTGTATGCATGAAAAAAACACAAATCTATAGCAACTTTATGTAAAATCTAGCAGATAAGCTTCATGTATGGTATTTTTCTGCTTAGAAATCAGATGTACACAACAAGAAGTATAGTATAGTTACCTCCCTCAGTAAAAAAGAACACTGTAATCCTTGCAGCTGACATAAACTTTCCTACTTCCCAATTGTAACTAACTGCTACTTTTAAAATATTAATAAACTTCTGACTAGGCGCCATCTGTGGAAGCCTGTGTATCATAAATCATAGTACAAAGACAGAAGGGAGGACTCATAATCACAACTGAAAACGGTATGATTGCTATAGCTACAGTACCAAAATCGGCTAAAAAACATAAAACCTTCTTCAATGTACAGAAATGACAGTATCAACAGGAAGAAGAGGCACAGGGAATCAAAATGTAACATTTAGTAACTGGCTGTGAGATACATTGGGGGTCATTTACTAAGGGCCTGATTCGCGTTTTCCCGACGTGTTACCCGAATATTTCCGATTGTGGCGCATCCATGCTGGCATGCACGCCATGGAAATCGGGGGCGTGGCCGAACAAAAACCTGACGGATTCGGAAAAACCGCCGCATTTAAAAAAAAAAATCTGTTGCGGAGCTTGCACTTAGCTTCACTCAGCCCGGCTTGGTGAACTCCAGTGCGTTCCGATGCTTTTCAGTGCAGTGCCACCTGGTGGACGGCAGAGGAACTATCTTAATGAATTCCGGCTGGACCCGAATCCAGCGCAGAGAACGCGCCGCTGGATCGCGAATGGACCGGGTAAGTAAATCTGCCCCATTGTTTTCTATCCTGTAGACCCTGAACAATGCTCTAGACTTTGCCACAAGGAAACCACCCATTTACTACCCTTTAGTATGAGTAGGAATTGCAAAAAAAGCACACAAAACAACACTTTTTATATAACTCTCAAAGTTATGTAAATAAAAGAACTGAATATTAAAACATATGTGCAACCATATGTGTCACTAATGTGCAACCAAGAAATAGGTAATTTGTCACATATTCTATTCTCATGTTCCAAGTTAAGACCATATTAAGACTTTATACAAGATATTGGGGCTCATTTACTAAAGGTTGTACATGCACTTTAGTCAGACTGTGCACAGTTTTCGGTGCTAAAAAGGGTATTTAATAAGTGTGTGCACTGTGATTGTGGCGCGTGCGACCCTTTTTGTGGCGCAGCTGCGCTAGCTTCTGTTCTTTGCAAATTATTGAGCGACAGTCCGACTGATTCGGACTAAGTGCGGTATTTAACTTTCAAATTGTTTTGCAAGCCCAAGCACTTGGATGCACCACTAAAAAGATGGTGAACTCTGTTGGACCTGAGCAGAGAAGCTTCGGGTGTAAGATCTCAGTGAATCGTGGCACGGTGCATTATAGTCGGACAATGCACTTTCTGTGAACTCTGGTGACCGGGTAAGTAAATATGCCCCATTATCAGTAATTTTTTATCTAATATATTATTAACTGCTCCTACAGTTCTTCTCAATGTAAGTGATAAACAAATCATACATAAAACACTGTGATTCCATACCTTCTAAATGCTGCTAAAATACTGGAGAGAAATAAAAAATCCAGTCTTCAACAGATTAAATTAAAGCATAGTGTCATAGTTTATACGGTTGAGAAAAGACACATGTTCCACCAAGGAAGGGAAGGGAAGGGGTGAGAAAGGAATTTAGGGGAAACAATTCTATATAACATAACCATCAATGTTATTTAGGTGTAAAAAAGCATCTAGACCCTTCTTGAAACTCTCTGCTGTGAGATCATTGCAGTCGAATTAAAAAATTGAATATTGAACACTTGTGGAATATGATAATTAACTGACCTCTAAGGAATCAGGAAAGTACTTGCAAACATCTAAAAAATTTCCTAATTTTTTGGCTGTTTCTTGGCTCCAACTCTGTGGTAAACATATCAAATCACTTTGCACTGTACTTACTCCGTTCTTGGAATGCAAAATGTAAAGGAGATTTTGTGTGGGACTGTATTGGCTGTTTAGTTCAGATATATGGAGGGGTAGGTTATGGATGACTTTATAAGTCATAGCTAGTATTTAAATTGAATTTGTTGTGAAATGGGTAACTAGTTAAGAGACTGGCAGAGAGGAGAGGCAGAGGAGATGGATTAGCCAGGCAGCCGATTTAAGGATGGATTAAAGGAGTGTTAGAGAGTGATCTGGAAGACCACAGAGGAAAATATTGCAGCAGTTCAAATGGATGATGATGAGGGCATGGCTAAACTCTGTATTAAGTAAGGCTCAGATGTGAGAGATGTTCTTGACGTGGAGGCATCAGATTGTAGTAAGGTCCTATATGTGAGGCATAAAAGATAAGGCATACTCAAAGATGTCTCCAAAGCAGCAGACTTTAGGGAAAAGGAAGAGTGTAGAGCCATGGATTATGATGGATAAAGGGGTATTCTCACAAAGACAAGATTCTTAAATATATTCAGGATAACAAAATAACCCATTCTCTTTTTCACTGTAATTAACAAAAATACAACATTTCACAGATATAATTCCAATCTGTCTTTATCAGTCCTGTTGCACACAAAATTCTGACTTTAGGGTCGGAAAGACATATTGTTCTCCTGTCTGACACTGCATTGAGCTCCTCTCTGCAGTGGCCAGCACCCTTGCATTCCAAGATGAGCTCACACACACATATAGACTTCCTGCCGGCAAGCAGCGAGAAGAAAGTAAAGCTACAAGCTACATACTGATAAGGTCTAGATCTAGGGGAGTGGGAGGGAGGCACAGCAGAGCTGACAGTGTTTGTTATGGCTATGATAGCAGAGTTGCGAATGTCATGAGTTATAGGCATCTCATCGTATCTTTCATCTCTTTTTCTATGTGTCAGATACTAGTGAATGTTCAAAAGCTAAATCAAACTGTAAATAAACCTGGATAATCTAACCACATTGTCTGCACACAGGGATCATAATGTGTCTGCTAAGAGAATCCCCACCCACACTCTGGAATTTTGCACTGACCAGCCCAGGGAGTGATAGGAGCTAAAACAGCAATAAAACTCCAAAGAAAGGGGTTAAGCATCACTAGGGGATCGGAATTTGAGAATGTTGTTTCATGGGCAAACCCCTTTAAGTCCAAAGTACTGTGTTATAATGGAAAGATTATTAGTTTCAAACAGTATATTTCATATACAATGCCAATCAAGAAACAAAGGGCAGGGTAAAAAAGGATCTAGTCTTCAAAGGGGTGAACAATTCAGCAGGCCAGAAAAGTGATGGGCCGATCAGGAATGAGCCAGGGTTTGCTGCTTTAATTTAGAATTTTTACAATGCATTGGATAGAAAGCTGTTCAGGGGCTAAAATCGCACGACTCTTTGTAGTGAGCTGAACCAAATGATCCAGCACAGTATAAACAGCCGGACATAAAGGGAACTGTCATCAGAAATTGGCCTAATAAACCACTACTATTATATTGTCAGGCAGCGTAACACCTTCTAGTTTATGTTTCTTTCATGGTCCAGTGTGATGGCATCATCCAGAAATTGGCTGTATAAAGTCATGGAGGCGGAGAGTTTAACACTGAAGTAAAGCTGAACGCCTCCTCCGCTGTAATTGACACTGTGCATCGGACTTCAGGTGATCTGTTTAATGATGTCTTTGGATGTAGGATCATCAATTACAGTAAAGGGGGCAGCGGAAGAGAGAGCTTGACTTCAGTGTTAAAATCTCCTACTCCTTGACTTTATACAACCAATTTACCGCATATACTCGAGTATTAGCCGAGTTTTTCATGTGCTGAAAAACCTCACCTTGGCTTATACCTGAGTCCAGCATCGGCTCTGTGTCCCCGCGCTGTCCGTCACAGAGATCATGACATCAGCCGATCCCTGACATTCTACTATGTGCACCGGCATCGGCACACCGGCAAAGGCACACACTATGATGTCAGCGAGCAGCTGACGTCATGTTGCCTGCGATGGAACACACGGCAGAATATATGGCAGAATATATACTAGAGGGGCTGCAGGCTTTATACTAGGGGGCTGGCAAGCTATACACTACAGGAGGTGGCAGGCTATATACTACAGGGGGCTGGCAGGCTATACACTACAGGAGAAGGCAGGCTATATACTACAGGGAGCTGGCAGGCTATTTACTGGGGAGGCTGTGACCAATGCAGTTCCCACCCTCGGCTTATACTTGGGTCAATAGATTTTTCCAGTTGTTTTGTGTTAGAATTAGGGGTCTCTGCTTTTACTTAAGTATATACAGTACATCTCACTTTAAAGTTGATTTTCTGAATAATGCCACCGCACTGGATCATGAAGAAAAAACATATGGAAGGTGTTCAGTTGCTTGGCAACATACTTGTAGTGGTTTATTAGGTCAATTTCTGATGACAGGTTCCCTTTAAGGAACCTAACCAAATGCCATGAAAGCAGCACTGCAGTGTTATCTTGGTGATAAAGTGTTCTTTTGTTCACCCATTGAAAAACATAGGATAATACAATACCAATAATATGTAGCTGATGTACTGAAGAAATACCGATTCTGTTCCGAGACAACATAACACAACATGAATGTATTCTAGAGGAAACAAACAAAAGTAGGGAAATGAAATGCCCGCTAACTAATTGAAGTGTTGCTACACTGATTAGGCTGTTTACGGAAAGATCAGAACACACAATGTTATAAGCATAGAAATTCATCCATTGCCCTTGTGTCCCAGCAATTAAAAGGGCTGTGCTTAAAATGTAAATGACATCAACAACACATTTGTTCTAAGGTTTATGTGCAGGAAGAATGTAAAATGCCTTCATTTCATTTCCATTATTGTCTTTAGAAGATAAAACACTTCTGGTGCAACTTCTGCCTTAGGAAAAAGACCAAATGTGATTGTTCTGTAACAAAAGCGAGACAGATTATAAACAGAGCGGAATAAGAGGAAAACAGGATTATTACATTCAGAGAAGACGGCAATGAAGATGCTGGCATTCTGTCACATATGGAAAGGAATTCTGATGCTGGGAGTAAAGTACTTCAAATAATGTGGTTTATAGAGCACTGAATTTATTTGTAACCTAATATTTACAGGCTAAAGCATTTGACTACCTAAAAATATATTTAATCATAAAAACTTTAATTCTTTTTGGATTACTCACACACTTTATACTAAGAAAAATAAATTTGCAAGTAGCACCCATTAGCAGATGTACGAATCTCCTGCTTAAAACAGTTCAGAGCTCAAGCTTACTTTTAGGGGGGTGGAGCAGGACACACATTTATTTGCTTAATGTGCCCTACAGTGTAACTTTACTGTACATGTAAATGATTTATAATACTCCGACCCTGTTTCAACTTTCATGCTTCTGAATTTTGATAATATAAAAGAGGAAAATATTGGCAGTAGAAGTGGCCAATTTGGTGAAAAGCACGTCAGCTTTCTCCAGAGTTTGGTAGTCCTCTAATGTCATAACACTCAACCATTTCTTACAAATGACTGTGTATATGTATAATTTTAAAGATTTTCCATTAAAATGTGCAGAATACCTAGTAGTACTATTGTGATCTATATCTTGACCCCCACCCATAAAAATATATGGCCTTGCTGCACAATGTATATTTTCTCAACTTCTGTGTCTCATGTGTATCTATAAATTTGACCAAAAAAGGTCCAGAAGGTATTTTTTTCATATCCATTTATTGACAAAACGACTTATTGGGTAATACTTTTTATTCCAGGATCGGGAGAATAGATAAGGTGTTGATGATGACTACAAAGCATGTTATGGTCCAATAAAGAACAGCTTTATGTTTGGCCCAAAACTAACACTATGCATCTCCTAAAGAAAACCATTCCCACAGTGATGCTTTAGAAGCAAATTATCAAATGTTAATTTTGTTACAAAACCTTGAGACCTCGGCAAAAAAAAAAAAAAAGCTGCAAGTGAAGTAGAATTTCAGGTCAACAATGATTAAAAGCATACCTCCACATCTATGAAAGGATGGCAGGAAAAAAATCAAAGTTTTGCAATAGCCAAGCAAGAGCCCAGACCTGAATTAAAATTCTTTGTGTTGACTTGAAGTGGACTGCACTCAGGAAATGCTCTAGTAACCTGATATTTGGAGCACTTTTTTAATGGAAGAGTGGACAAAGATTGCCATGAAAGTGTGTGCCTTCCTTCTAGACTCAAACCAAAGCTGTCAACAAAGTACTTCAATAAAGTATTAGATTAAGAGTTTGTATTCTTAAGGAACTACATTATTTTAGTTGTTTATTTTTGCACCCTTAAAAATGTCAGTCTCTTTTCAACTGAATTTTACAGATTATTTTTTAACAGTTTTTTTCAATTACATAGACCTATCATTTTGACGTGTCAAACTTTATATGCACAGTAAGAGTTTGAACTCCAAGTACTCTGAGTAATCCAAGTACCCTGTGCTTTCTGTGTGGAATCCACTATGGTCCAAGTCATGGTCGATTGGGTGCAGCCAACCTTGCATAAAGCCTTGCAGAGATTTGTTGGATTTGCATTTTACCATTGACAATGTATTCAGAATTAATTTTCTAGCTATTTATAACCATAATGGAGCTGATCTTATGTATTGGAAACCAGATCCTGTTTTTCCTTTTAAACTGTGAATCCTAGTTTTCTAAAAGTCTGATCTTTTACATCTCTGTATTGTAGAGGTGGCTCCCTCATGTAGGAGTAGGGGCTGTTTTGACACAAAGTTTCTCTTTCCTGACTGATCTACACTCTATTGACATCTTGTCTCAAAGCTTCTGCTGCTGAGAGATATTACAATATAGATTATTGACATATCTGATTACAGTCCTGACTGATCTTTAAAACATGGCCTTTAAAATCAACCCCAGATAAGCTAGGTAAGCCTCATTATTTACCATGTTGACCAGTGTCGGAGTTCCTTTGGCCACCAGATAAAATGATGTTTTGAGCCCACCCTCCATCAACCACTAAAGAATAGATCCTAAAAACCATTAAAGTGTGTTATCTTTAGTTGGAGTTCAGCATTGTTTAAGAGCTTGGGACCACCATAGGATCCTCTGGTATTCTGGTGGACCAGTCCAACACTGATGTTACCTTTTGTATTACAAATTGGGTGAAAGCGTTTACAGTGCCAATAATCAATCAGAAAAAGTCTCATATCTTTCATTAGCTGAATCCACTATTAGAGGAAAACTCCAGTCAAAGCTGATTCATTCGTTGAATAACGTATGGTGCAGGGAGGAGCATGTCTCCAGATTCTAGCAAGGTTCTAGAAATACAATGAAAATGAGTCCTGCTCCTCCCTTCAGTCCCTACAACATGCATCATTCAATTAGATCTGACTCTGACCAGAGTGTTCCTATAATAATCAAATCATGTTACTTTCAATATTCTGCTGTAACTATGGAGACTGTATATTACACTCTGAAGCACTTGATGGGTGCAGTGCAGCCTTTCTGCTGCCTAGAAAATGACAATGAATAATTATCCTGTTCGTTTCCATCTCTATTTTGCTGTTAAAGGAAATCTAGGAAACCAGGGACACTTACCTAAAAAGGACCTTTTACCACACATGTGGAGATGAAAGTGCCCCTGAATCTGTGTAGCAGCCTCGAAAGCATGGTATGTTCAGCTCCACATGCTATGGTATGTTCAGCTCCACATGTATGAGGTGGTAAAAGGTACTCTTTAACCCCTTAATGAACACCATATCGGGATCCTATAGCAGTCATTAAGGGTACTATTTTTCATGCACTGCCTTTCTATGACATCACATCAGAAGAATATTGCAGGGCATCGCGTCCTGCTAGTGCTGGGACTGGGCTGTGTTATCACTGTAATCACAGAGTGCCGATGGTGTTGTATGGCATCCCGGGGTCTAGTGAAGGAACCCAGGGCTGCCTGTGATAATTATCTATTAGGCCAGGCCGAAGATAAGGGGTTAAAGACCCAGGAACCATGACTGTGGTAATCTTCTTATTTCTGTTATCCACTGCCTTTTCCTCTATAAAATCAACTTTTAAAATGATGCTCATGATGGGCTCCGTGGTTGTTACCAGAGCCCCTCCATACTACAGATTCGCAGGCTGTCCCAGTTTGAAAGAAAAACTTTTCCTTCCTACTGTGTGCTAAAACTTCCTCTGCTGAAGCGAGATTACATCAGGCAGAGGGACTAGAGAAAGACAGTTTGACAGCCTGTGAAGCTGGAGCACAGAGAGGTTACTAAAAGTTGATTTTAGTAGGGGGAAGGCCATGGAAAACAAATATGAGAAGATTACCACAGTTACAATGTCTGGATCTATGAGGAAGTGCTCCTGGTTCATCATGCTCAATTTTGATTAGATTTCCGTTAATACCATGATGCCTCAGCACATCATCACATGGCCAATTAGAAATAGAACCATCTGTGCACAGCAGTTCTCCTCTCTTCCAATGTGCTCAAAATAGGCTGAGATACCATAAGTATGTCATCAGGGAGGCTGAACTGTGAGCTAATAATGCTTAATAAGTCTGGTAGGAGTTTTTGTGATCCCTGTGGTGTGCCCATACAATTTTCACAAAACAAGGAGGCTGGAGGCAGCTTTACACTGCTACTAAGCTATTATCCTAAAGTGATATACAGAGCAGGAGACAGCAAGAAGAAGAGCATGTTTTTTATTATTGAAAAGAGTTTTATCCAGCAGTGTATGGCATGACACAGCATGGGCTTTGTACAAAAGATACACCCCTAGGAGAAGAAGAACAAGTGAGAGACGGACATACACTATAATGGAAAATGTTGATTCTTAACTGAAGCACTAAGCTATGGTCAGGGAAGTAAGAAGACTCCTTACGGAGACTTTGCAGATTTAGGGAGACTTATAGCTATCGAGGCTCCACTAGGTGATTCTGGGAAATAAATACATTTTCCAGAAAAGGAATAGGTAGCCAAGAGTCAATGTTTTGCTTATCTCATGCTGGAAAACATATTTTCATGTTTACAGTATGGGCTTTGAATAGGTCATTTAAATAAGTTTATATGTTTTCACTCCAGTATTGTTTTAGCAGTATGTTTTGGATTATTGTCTTGTTGCATGGTGATCCTAAAATCTCTTTAATATAGGAATCAGTGGTACTGCACAGCTTAGTTTAGGATTATTTGGGGGGGAATTATGACCATGTTTCTGGTTTGTTGTACTACTTATTGGGTGGATTTATCACCATGTTGGCTTGTTTCTTGTACTACAAAATAACAAAAAGGTCTCAATAAGTAGTACAACATACCAAAATCCCCCCTATTCAGTTGTTCATTGGTGGAGTTAGTTCAGCTCAACAGCTAGGTATGCCACGACACGCAATGTCAAATGCAGATTACTTTATTTTTCACTTTAAGTTGCCGAAATCAAATCAATTGTATACAACCACCATGCAGATTTCAATAAAGTGAAATACAAATCATTGCATTTTATTACCTTAATATTGCAACTGGAACTCAAGCAGCATCTGTTTCTAAAAGGAACAGGTTTTCCTAAAGAGATCCACTATATTTTTTACCATCCATCTTAAAGGGAACCTGTCACCAGGGACCTCATTTTCACTAAAGGCAGATTAAAAAAGCCCATGACACCTGCATTGCACAGATGCCTCTCTGCCTTTTCTAAGCATTTGCATTACAATATAATTGTGTGTTGTAAATTACTCTTGCACCCTGACAAAATCCTGGGGTAGTCACAGGGACTGGGCTTTGGTTTGGATGCATTTCAAAAAACAACATGTAACTTGTCTGAGCTGCAGGCTGCCTCCATCTTTGTGCTCCTGTACAGCTCTGTCCCTCCCTCACTGATGTCATCTCACCAGGCTGTGACCTCTGAGAAGGAGCAGGAGGAGGAGCTGTACAGGAGCACAAAGGTGGGGGCCAAGCTCTGAGGAGTAACACAGACAAGTCACATGCTTCTGTCTTAAGTGAAAATAAGGTCCCTGGTGACAGGTTCCCTTTAACTTCTATCCAAACGAGTCTTCCCGTTTCTCTTTTCATTATTAGGAGCAATGATAAGGTATACCTGCGCTGGCTGGAAAGAGTGAGTGTATGTGTGTTATAAAAAAAAGGAATTGTGCAAGGGGGAAAGGACTGGACTTCTTAACACTGCGATTATCTCTAAAAAAGACCAGTTGTCATGTTTTGGTGGAACACTAACCTGTAGCACCACTTCTAGCGGGTTTCCGCAGGTCCAGCAAAATGAATCCAACAGTGTGATTTCTTTGGTCCAGGTTCACACTATAGTCCCCGTTGTAGTCCAAGCAATAGTTGAGCAATAGCGAAGCCCCGGCCGGTAGCTTCGCTAAGTCAGACTAGTAAAAACAGATGTACCGGTGACGTCACTCACAAGGTACGGATGGTCCAGAAGGACAAACAGGAATATCCACCGACGCATTGTCGAAAGCAACGGCTTTCTTCCTCAGGGTAAGATTCCTGGGTCTGGTGATGATGATGGTGTTTATATAGAATCCGTACTCTATGGTACTAATCCGTTCTTAAGAGATGTTTCAATGTGAGTTGTTATAATTGTTCCAACATTTAGTCATCTCTGTCTTTGCTTGTTTCACAACTTGAGTTCCTTGCTTCTTGTTTTTATATATATATTTCCTATTACTGCATATGTTTTTGGACCCTGGAATTCTATCTAATTTAGTGTTATTCTTTATTGTTCTAAAAAATACTAATGATAAAATCTATTGTGGGGAAAAACTTTATTACTTCAGTTAAAAAATATATATATTAAGATATATATGTTCGTTGCTCCATCTTCGGACAGGATGGAGCAAATCTGAACATTGTAAAATATCACAGATTATATATACATCGTACAGTATGTAAGCTGGTTTAAAAAAAAAAAAAAAAAATTCCCCTTTTTTTTCCCCTTTCCTTTCTTCTTTTCTTTGATTTAATATTTTAATTTTTTAAGATTTTAATAATAATAGCGGTATTCATAAAAACCAAGGTAAAAATTTGAAAATCAAAAGGCAAATAGCTCTATTTCGCTATTTAAGCCATTGGGTACTAGCGTGTCGAGTTCAAAAATCAAACAACTTTCTGCTTGAGACATGTATTTTATAAAGTTGCCACCCCTCCAGTCTCGTCTCACCTGTTCTATTCCAAATATGACACTACCTTTGATTTGACCATCATGTTTCTCCTTGTAGTGTCGTGATAGGGGGTGGCCCTCAAGTCGTTTAGTTATATTTCTCAGATGTTCCTTTATCCTTGTCATAAGTTTTCTCTTTGTGCGACCGATATATTTTTTCCCACATGGGCATTGTATACAATAAATTACCCCTTTTGTGTTACAAATAATATGTTGCTTGATTTTGTGGGAATTATTGTCGCCAAACTTGTGGATAACAGACCATGCGTTGGTACTTCTGCATATCTTACAATGTTTACAGGGGTGGAAACCTGGTTGTTTGAGAAAGTTCTTAATGTTATTATTCTCTTTCTTAGATTCCCCCTGTTTGCTATTCTTCCTATTTTGGATAGTGGGCGCAATCAGGTTTCCCAAATTTTGTGATTTCCTGAACACAAACTTCGGGTTATTGGGGAGGTATTCACCTATGATTTTGTCATGTGACTATATGCTCCAATGCTTCCGAATAATGCGTTTGAAGACATAATGATCCTTGGAGAATTGTGTGATTATTGGAATTTTTGTGATATCACTGTGGATGTCAAAAACATGTTGTTGTTGTTTGTTTTTCTCCTTGTTTAGCAGTGAATCCCTAGAAGTGCCGGCTATTTCTAATTTTGTTTTGCGGATGGAATCCACTTCGTAGCCCTTCTCAATAAATTTACATTCCAAATTGTCAGCTTCCCTTAGGAAGTCACTTAATTCGGTGCAGTTCCTCCGGTGCCGTAGAAATTGACTTTTGGGAATATTGTCCAGCCACAAAGGCAAATGGCAACTGTCCTTCAATATAAAACTGTTACTGTCCGTTGGTTTGATATATGTTTTTGTCTTCAGTTGTCCGTCTTGAATATAAATTGTTAGATCAAGAAAGTGGACCTCCTCCTGACTAAAGGTCGAGGTAAACTCCAGAAAGAAACTGTTGACATTAATTTCCCCAAGAAAAGTTTTCAGGGACTCCTCACCCCCAGCCCAAATGAAGATGATGTCATCTATAAATGTACGCCATAGGACCAAGTCCGCGCCGAGTTCACCTAGTGCAGTGATGGCGAACCTTTTAGAGTTGGAGTGCCCAAACTCCAACTAAAAGCCACTTATTTATTGCAAGGTGCCAGCACAGCAATTTAAGAAGTAATTTTTTTCTCCTTTTTCTTTGACAATTTTCAATTTTTCAGCCTCCTAAGGACACTAACACAGTTGAAAGGAGGAGGGCAAATCATTGTAGGAACATTCTCCAGGAAGATTCTTTGAGTCCTGTCTGGTGAACTTCATGCTGGGGTGATGGCCTGGGTGCCCACACAGAGGGTTCCGAGTGCCGCCTCTAGCACCAGTGCCATAGGTTCGCCACCACTGACCTAGTGGGTGAATAGTCTCCTGCTCCCATCTTCCCACATACAAATTGGCGTAACTCGGCGCAAACTTGGTCCCCATGGCGGTCCCCCATTTCTGTATAGAATGTATCCTCATACATAAAATAGTTGTGGTCTAAGATAAATGCTATAGATTCAATTATGAAATCAATCTGAGTCTTGGGTAACTCATTTGCTTTTTGTAAGCAGTGTTTCACTGCTTGGCAACCCTTTTGATGTTCAATAACTGTGTACAAAGACGTTATGTCTAATGTGCCAAGAATGTAATGCGGTTGCCATGTGGTGTTCTGTAATATTTCCAAAATGTGTTTAGTATCTCTTAAGTATGTTGGCAGTGTGCACACGTTCTTCTGGAGTTGGTGATCTACATACTGGGATAGGTTTGAGGTCAAACAATCAATACCCGAGACAATGGGGCGGACGGGTGGATTGGTACATGACTTTTGAATTTTAGGTAAATAATATAGCACCGCCAGTCTGGGATTCTGGTTATTGATAAATTGAAATTCCTGTTTCGTTAAGATACCTATGGATTTTCCTTTTTTGGAAAGGGAATCTAATTGTTTCTTTTATTGGTTGGTCGGGTCAGATTTTAATTTCTCATATGTACGGCTATCATCTAAAATGCGGTTAACTTCCTTATTATAATCTTCTTGGTTTAATATAACTATGCTCCCCCCCTTGTTGGCGGGGCGTATAACAATTTTTTCATTTCTTTGCAGGGATTGGATGGCTTCTATTTCTTTTGCATTCAAATTGTTACCGTATCCGGAATGTTTTTTTGCCCTTTTAACCTTTTTTATATCACGAACCACTAAATGTTCAAAGGTATTCATGGCCTCAGAATATTCGTTTAGTGGATTAAATGAGGATTTATTTTTCAATGAAGTGTGGGTATATTTATCCCCGGTTAAATGGTTAGTGGTACTTGGTTTCTTCTTTAAAAAGTACTTTTTTAATGCTAAATTCCGCATGTATTTTTTAACCCCTATAAAGGCGTTGAATTTATTGAACGTGCTGGTGGGTGCAAATTTTAACCCTTTGAGGAGTATGGCTTTTTCAGAGGGGGTCAGGGTGTAAACCAAGTATCACTAACCATTTAACCGGGGATCAATATACCCACACTTCATTGAAAAATAAATCCTCATTTAATCCACTAAACGAATATTCTGAGGCCATGAATACCTTTGAACATTTAGTGGTTCGTGATATAAAAAAGGTTAAAAGGGCAAAAAAACATTCCGGATATGGTAACAATTTGAATGCAAAAGAAATAGAAGCCATCCAATCCCTGCAAAGAAATGAAAAAATTGTTATACGCCCCGCCAACAAGGGGGGGAGCATAGTTATATTAAACCAAGAAGATTATAATAAGGAAGTTAACCGCATTTTAGATGATAGCCGTACATATGAGAAATTAAAATCTGACCCGACCAACCAATAAAAGAAACAATTAGATTCCCTTTCCAAAAAAGGAAAATCCATAGGTATCTTAACGAAACAGGAATTTCAATTTATCAATAACCAGAATCCCAGACTGGCGGTGCTATATTATTTACCTAAAATTCACAAGTCATGTACCAATCCACCCGGCCGCCCCATTGTCTCGGGTATTGATTGTGTGACCTCAAACCTATCCCAGTATTTAGATCACCAACTCCAGTAGTACGTGTGCACACTGCCAACGTACTTAAGAGATACTAAACACATTTTGGAAATATTACAGAACACCACATGGCAACCGCATTACATTCTTGGCACATTAAACATAACGTCTTTGTACACAGTTATTGAACATCAAAAGGGTTGCCAAGCAGTGAAACACTGCCTACAAAAAGCAAATGAGTTACCCAAGACTCAGATTGATTTCATAATTGAATCTATAGCATTTATCTTAGACCACAACTATTTTATGTATGAGGATACATTCTATAGACAGAAATGGGGGACCGCCATGGGGACCAAGTTTGCGCCGAGTTACGCCAATTTGTATGTGGGAAGATGGGAGCAGGAGACTATTCACCCACTAGGTGAACTCGGCGCAGACTTGGTCCTATGGCGTACATTTATAGATGACATCATCTTCATTTGGGCTGGGGGTGAGGAGTCCCTGAAAACTTTTCTTGGGGAAATTAATGTCAACAGTTTCTTTCTGGAGTTTACCTCGACCTTTAGTCAGGAGGAGGTCCACTTTCTTGATCTAACAATTTATATTCAAGACGGACAACTGAAGACAAAAACATATATCAAACCAACGGACAGTAACAGTTTTATATTGAAAGACAGTTGCCATTTGCCTTTGTAGCTGGACAATATTCCCAAAAGTCAATTTCTACGGCACCGGAGGAACTGCACCGAATTAAGTGACTTCCTAAGGGAAGCTGACAATTTGGAATGTAAATTTATTGAGAAGGGCTACGAAATGGATTCCATCCGCAAAACAAAATTAGAAATAGCCGGCACTTCTAGGGATTCACTGCTAAACAAGGAGAAAAACAAACAACAACAACATGTTTTTGACATCCACGGTGATATCACAAAAATTCCAATAATCACACAATTCTCCAAGGATCATTATGTCTTCAAACGCATTATTCGGAAGCATTGGAACATATTGTCACATGACAAAATCATAGGTGAATACCTCCCCAATAACCCGAAGTTTGTGTTCAGGAAATCACAAAATTTGGGAAACCTGATTGCGCCCACTATCCAAAATAGGAAGAATAGCAAACAGGGGGAATCTAAGAAAGAGAATAATAACATTAAGAACTTTCTCAAACAACCAGGTTTCCACCCCTGTAAACATTGTAAGATATGCAGAAGTACCAACGCACGGTCTGTTATCCACAAGTTTGGCGACAATAATTCCCACAAAATCAAGCAACATATTAATTGTAACACAAAAGGGGTAATTTATTGTATACAATGCCAATGTGGGAAAAAATATATCGGTCGCACAAAGAGAAAACTTATGACAAGGATAAAGGAACATCTGAGAAATATAACTAAACGACTTGAGGGCCACCCCCTATCACGACACTACAAGGAGAAACATGATGGTCAAATCAAAGGTAGTGTCATATTTGGAATAGAACAGGTGAGACGAGACTGGAGGCGTGGCAACTTTATAAAATACATGTCTCAAGCAGAAAGTTGTTTGATTTTTGAAATAGAGCTATTTGCCTTTTGATTTTCAAATTTTTACCTTGGTTTTTATGAATACCGCTATTATTATTAAAATATTAAAAAATTAAAATATTAAATCAAAGAAAAGAAGAAAGGAAAGGGAAAAAAAAAAAGAAAACATTTTTTTAAATTTATTTATTTATTTTTTCTTAAAACAGCTTACATACTGTACGATGTATATATAATCTGTGATATTTTACAATGTTCAGATTTGCTCCATCCTGTCCGAAGATGGAGCAACGAACATATATATCTTAATATATATATTTTTTAACTGAAGTAATAAAGTTTTTCCCACAATAGATTTTATCATTAGTATTTTTTAGAACAATAAAGAATAACACTAAATTAAGAGCGATCCCACTAGATAGAATTCCAGGGTCCAAAAACATATGCAGTAATAGGAAATATATATATAAAAACAAGAAGCAAGGAACTCAAGTTGTGAAACAAGCAAAGACAGAGATGACTAAATGTTGGAACGATTATAACAACTCACATTGAAACATCTCTCAAGAACGGATTAGTACCATAGAGTACGGATTCTATATAAACACCATCATCATCACCAGACCCAGGAATCTTACCCTGAGGAAGAAAGCCGTTGCTTTCGACAACGCGTCGGTGGATATTCCTGTTTGTTCTTCTGGACCATCCGTACCTTGTGGGTGACGTCACCGGTACATCTGTTTTTACTAGTCTGACTTAGCGAAGCTACCGGCCGGGGCTTCGCTATTGCTCAACTATTGCTTGGACTACAACGGGGACTATAGTGTGAACCTGGACCAAAGAAATCACACTGTTGGATTCATTTTGCTGGACCCGCGGAAACCCGCTAGAAGTGGTGCTACAGGTTAGTGTTCCACCAAAACATGACAACTGGTCTTTTTTAGAGATAATCGCAGTGTTAAGAAGTCCAGTCCTTTCCCCCTTGCACAATTCCTTTTTTTTTTTTATAACACACATACACTCACTCTTTCCAGCCAGCGCAGATATACCTTATCATTGCTCCTTCTTTTAGTTAATAGAGGTGGAGAGGCACACCGCTGATACCAGCGACGGCAACGGTTCCAATCATACCCATAGCGTGCGCCCTTGTGATCCCTAACATTTTCTTTTCATTATTAGCTAACTGGTTCCTATATAGTTAAAAACATATCAAGCTGTACACCTAGTTATTCACATCAGCTTCCTCAAATGTACAAATTTATGTGATCTGT
This sequence comes from Engystomops pustulosus, assembly GCF_040894005.1. Taxonomy (NCBI): domain Eukaryota; kingdom Metazoa; phylum Chordata; class Amphibia; order Anura; family Leptodactylidae; genus Engystomops; species Engystomops pustulosus. Next base: position 132,106,095 of record NC_092414.1, read on the forward strand.
GATGAGCCACATGTGGGTTAGATAGATTTAGTCAACTATATAACAAGCAAATAGAAGATGCTCTTCTGTTCAGGCCTGATCCTTATAGATGAAAAGATTAACACTGACAATGAAAAAACAGGAGCACCACATAGGACATCAGGATATGAATTGTGGCAATGAGCTTTTGACAAGGAACCTTAGTGTCCCGATAAAATGTTTGGATCTGAAGTGGTTTCTTAACCTCCCAGTAATTTTTGTGCGCTGCATTAAAGGCCCTGAAAGAAAGCTAAATGTTCAAGCCTCATACACAAAATTAAGAATAAAAAAATCAGATTTGTAGCCAAAAAAGTAAATTAACTAATAATGAAAGAAACCTTCTTTTGTTTTTTTGTTTGTCAGACGGATCAGACTGCTAGAGAGAAGAAGCGTAATTGTTATGGAGTTTTGACGAGGGAAAAAAAGTGAGTAATACCATGCCTGTCTGCACTGTAATTGAAAGAGCAAACAGCCTCATGTTCTATAGTTCAGGAACAGATGCCTGTCCACAATGAAATCTTCATACACCTGTATTTATTCTGTTCCACTCGTCTCCAGCTGCCAGTCACTGCCAAGGGCCAATCAGAGCTTGTCAGCTCCATGGCAGGAAGTGAAAAAGAATCTCATCTTCAGAGAAGCAAAAACTGACATGAAACAGTAATACTTGGTCACAGGGAAATTTCATTTAAACCCATACATATCTCAACGTGATTCTCACTTCAGAGCACATGCATTATTTATGATAACCACAAAACGTGATTATAAATTACTTAGAAACTACCCCTATATCTTTACCAAGTTGATTTTACGCTACATGTATAACTCTGATGTGTACTCCACCATTGGTAGCTATTAGCTCCAAAAAAGAAATGGACACATAGGTGGGAAAAAGTTCAGTGCACTCCATTGCATGTCTTCTATTATAAATAAAAATAATGACCATGACACATATGTCAATAAATACATTTGCAACATCCCCCCCCCCATCGAGGACTGACCATTTAGGCTTGGGGGCAGCTGGTTTCTCCTGGCACCTGGAGAGTGGCTGGCTTGAGCGTGGCAGTTTGCCCGTGGAGTGTGCAGAGTGTGCCAGATTTATCAAAACTGGCGCACGGTCTTCATTAATCTGACACCCCCTGCACTGTACAGGAAGTGTGTACCATTTTTTTAGTGCACTTTGTTTATGCTGCAGAACTGTGTCGCAGAAAGAATTATGTCGCGGGTCAATAATAAATGTGGCGCAAATTACGAGTAAGCCCTAACCAGTCCCTTTATGTTCACCCTTTTTGTCTTGATGGACACAGTCACAGTGCAGCCAAGACACAAAACTGATTTGTAAAGCGCTAGGGAATTTGATGGTGCTATATAATGAGCGCTATATTTGATGGCACTTTTCAAAGTCAGACAGAAAACTGCTGAAAAAAAAGTGGCCTTCAAAGCACAAACATTGTTCTTCAAAGCATACACAATTTGACATGTACAACACTGAGTTGTATTACAAAATAAGGTGAAGTACAAGGATCCAATTTATTTTCCTCTTTAACTGCTCATTATTCAGACATTTCAGCACAGCTTATATCCATACTGCACACCTCCATAAAATGGTAAAGTGAGAGATAGAGTCTATGCCTAGTGGATTAGTGTCCTGTAGTGTCCATTATTGAGTTTATTTTATATCTGTGTAGAACATGGGTAAAATATTCTAGTAGACTCCATATCAAATCTAGTCATATAACCATTTTTATTTTACCAACCATTTTCATTGCCTGCATCTTCTTCAATTAGATTGTTCAATTTGTTTGTTACTTTGGAGAAATGCAATACTTTGAAGGTGTTATTATTTATAACACTGGAGCACAATCTAACCAAAATACCAAGGCCATAACGGAAAAACAAGGGCAGCAAGTAAATGACCCAAATAATTCTAAGATGATTTGTTGATCCCAAGCTATATTGACTCAATGCAAGTAATTATCAGAGTCACTGGAGAACATAATTGACCCACACTTTGAGCCCATATTCTTTGTCCAAGAAAAGTATTTGTTAAAAAGCCACAGTATTAAGAAAGAGATGAGGAGAGAAACAAGTGACCCAAATCAGATTGTGCAGCTAAGATGATGTGATGGATATTGGCTGAATGCACTTTGTAATTAAATCCTTAGGACAGAAACAGGAAGAAATAGAATGAACAACCCATAGGATTCCAACAAAAAAAATTAAACAACTTTCAACATACTTAAAGGGGATTCATCAGCTTGATATTTGGCTCTCTGTAAGGACATATTAAACTCACCAGTCCATACAACTGCCAGCCGAGAAAGACATAAAAATGTTGTTCAATTAGGCGACTGTGAGCACTGAAAAAATATTATGGACACCTACTTTATAATTCATAATGTTACCCACGCACTACCATTACTCAGTTCATTTCTTTTGTGCTGAAACCAAAGTCCAATTAAAGAGACAAGAGCAATGGTCTTATAATTCTATTTCCACAAATCCTCCAGACACATTGGGCACTTTTAGGCCACTGTTCTTTTAGTTGTTGGGGATGTCAAAGGTAAGACATCCAGCAATCAGTATTTATCACCTATCCCCTGGATAAGGAAACATCTTACTGTGGGACAACCTCTTCATAGCTTCAACAGGATCGTTTTGATGTACATTCATGGCCAAAAGTTTTGAGAATGATACAAATGTTAATTTTTACCAAGTCTACTGTATCAGGTTTTATAATAGCAATTTGCATATACTCCAGAATGTTATAAAGAGTGATCAGCTTAACAGCAACTACCGTATTTTTCGGACTATAAGGCACACTAAAAATCCTTTGATTTTCTCAGAAATCAAAGGTGCGCCTTATATATACACTGTACTTACAGACAACAGCTGCCTTGAACTGTGCACAGATCTGCCACCAGCCTTATAATCAGGTGCGCCTTATATATGAACCTAGACGTTTTAGCAGGCATTTATTGATGGTGCGCCTTATACTCTGGTGTGCCTTATAGTCCGAAAAATTCTGTAATTGCAAAGCCAATATTTGCCTAGCAAATGAACTTTTTCTCCCAAAACACAGTTCAGCTTCATTGCAGGCCTGCCTTAAAAGGAGCAGCTAACATCGTTTCAGTGATTGTTCCAGTAACACAGGTGTGGGTGTTGATGAGGACAGGGCTGGAGATCAATCTGTCATGATTAAGTAAGAATCACACCACTGGACACTTTAAAAGAGACTGCTGCTTGGCATCATTGTTTCTCTTCTGTTAACCATGGTTATCTTTAAAGAAACACGTGCAGTCATCATTGCACTGCACAAAACTGGCCTAACAGGGAAGAATATCGCAGCTAGAATGATTGCACCTCTGTCAACAATCTATCGCATCAAGGAATTCAAGGAGAGAGGTTCTATTGTTGCCAAAAAGGCTCCAGGGTGCCCAAGAAGGAACAGCAGGCGCCAGGACCGTCTCTTAAAAGTGTTTCAGCTTTGGGACCGGGCTCCCAGCAGTGCAGAGCTTGCTCAGGAATGGCAGCAGGCAGGTGTGAGTGCATCTACATGCACTGTGAGGCGGAGACTCTTGGAGCTAGGCCTGGTGTCAAGGAGGGCAGCAAAGAAGCCACTTCTCTCCAGAAAAAACATCAGGGATAGACTGATATTCTGCAAAAGGTACTGGGAGTGGACTGCTGAGGACTGGGGTAAAGTCATTTTCTCTGATGAATCCCCTTTCCGATTGTTTAGAACATCTGGAAAACAGCTTGTTCAGAGGAACAAGGTGAGCGATACCACCAGTCTTGTCTCATGCCAACTGTAAATCATCCTGCAACCATTCATGTGTGGGGTTGCTTCTCAGCCAAGGGAATCGGCTCTCTCACAGTCTTGCCTAAAAACACATCCATGAATAAAGAATGGTACCAGAATATCCTCCAAGAGCAACTTCTCCCAACCGTCCAAGAGCAGTTTGGTGATCAACAATGCCTTTTCCAGCATGATGGAGCATCTTGCCATAAAGCAAAGGTGATAACTAAATGGCTCAGGGAACAAAACATAGAGATTTTGGGTCCATGGCCTGGAAACTCCCCAGATCTTAATCCCATTGAGAACTTGTGGTCAATCATCAAGAGACGGGTGGACAGACAAAAACCAACAAATTGTGACAAAATGCAAGCATTGATTGTGTAAGAATGGACTGCTATCAGTCAGGATTTGGTCCAGAAGTTGACTCCGAGCATGCCAGGGAGAATTGCAGAGGTCCTGAAGAAGAAGGGTCAATACGGCAAATATTGCTGCATTAAAGCATTCTTACTTTCAATAAAAGCTTTTGTTACTCATAATATGATTGTACTTGTATTTCTGTATATGGTAAAAACATCTGATAAACACACATAAAAACCAGAGGGCAACAGATCATGTGAAAATATAATATTTGTGTCATTCTCAAAATTTATGGCCATGACTGTAGAATAGACAAACCTAGATCCATGAACATGATGATAACAAAAAGACATGAGAAGCAATAATCAACCAGTAGTTGAAGTGGTTTGCTTTCTGGTGATAAAACAAAACAGTAGTCCAATAAATCTTTTCAATTAAAGGAAGAGTTCAATTTGTACCATATAAAATATGTTATAATAATTCACATACATTTTAATATAAATTATTGACAAAGCTGACACTTTTTCTTATACCTAGCTGTGTTTCTATTGTTGCCAATAACAATCAATGTAAATCTATATCAACTAGGCACCAGTATATTATGATAAAAGGACAGAATCACATGTTTGATATTTTAATGTGTTAATAGTGTTGTAAAACTACAAACACATTAAAAATATCAAATAGCAATAATGGTTAAAGCTGTATTTCAGGAATTAGCACAACCCATATTTAAATGGGTCATTAAAATATAAGCCAATATGTAATAAGTTGTTATTTAAAATTGTGCTCCCCTAAGCAGAAAATGTTGTGGACATAGAATAGAATGTAATGAAGAATTAAAATGCTACTTGCCCTTTAATCAGTCTATTTATTTTGTGGAGGAGCCACAGGACAGAAGATGCCCACTGGTGAAATGTCCACATCACTTCTTGCACCTATCTTGGCAGATCATGTGATCACCTCTATGATAACCTGTAGTCAGTTGGTTGCCGTGCAGTCAGTATGACCAGTGTTGTGCTGAGACGTCATCTCAGTGATGTAATGTGCAGTGATGGCAGTTACACATCATTACTATGGTAACAGAACAATGCAGTCTGTTAGATCATCACTGGGAGCAGAGCATAAGAGGGAGGTGAAGTTACTAAAAACTATGGCGGCCATCTTGGAGTTTACTCCACCTACTTTAGAAAGCCCATAAATTTTGTGAATCATGAAACCAATCCATTTGTGAATATTGACATTGAGTTTTGTTGTATTCATTTATTTAGAGCATTATGGCTTTTTCTATCAGATGTTCATATTCCCAAAATAATCTTCAATAAATAAATGAGTATTATCCAGTAACTTGTATTTTGGGCTATGCCCACAATTGCCATCCATACATTTGTTTTTATTGTCTGCTAGTTCCATGAAAAAACTTTACTTTAGAAATATGCAAATGAGGCTGATGTGCTTTAGCAGAGGACCTCAGGGATTGAGCTCCACATCTGGCTGGACTCAGGAGCGACATAGCTGCATGTCATAGCTAGATGAAGGATGAAAGAAGTCACTGGACATTTAAATGGGTGTGTTGTTATTGCTCTAGAACTGGAGCTTTGCTCTACTAATGCCCTCCAAAGCACTTGAGCCTAGTTTTCATATTTCTAAACTTTTGGCATGGAAGGAGCAGACGGAAAATAAAAACAAAGGCATACAGTTCCTAAATATTGAATATCAACAATGTTTTATTTAACCCCTGACTGCTGTAGAACCTTTTTACAGTGGTCATTAAAGGGTACTTCATCTGGCGTGACACTTTTCTGCAGCACAGCATCAGAAGAAGTTTGCAGGACAGTTTGCAGTGGTATCACAGCCCACCCTTGCCACTAACGCCCAGGATTGGAGCTTTTTCAAACATGGGTGGCTTAGTGGCTGCAGTGAAAGTGCACTTCAACCCATTAACATAAACAACCCATGTCTCATAAACAATTAAATTTATTGGAATCAAAAACTTTATGATCTCCAAAAGTGCACACATAAAATCTTCAGGTCTTTTAGCAAAAAAAAGCCCTCACACAGCCACAAAAAATGATGGTGCTTGGAAGGTGGTGATGCAAAAAAATATTTTACACCAATAACATATTTCATCATGCAAAGAAAGGTCAAATTAAAAAAAACTATATATGTATGTGTATTGGGCCACAGGAAAAAAGTTTTAATATTATTTAGGTTTGATAATATAGGCCAAAACTTTTTATTAGAAAAAAACAATTTTTACATTTTTCTTTAAATATACTGCACATACGGGGTGAATAAAAGTTCACCAGTAGGACATATAAAACCCAAAATTGAAAACTACATACTGGCGGTCTACAAGCACAAAGTCAATTCAAGTACAATACTTTCAACATATCACTCTATCAGTAAAGGGGGAGAGGAGGAACCCAATGACCACCACAGCACCACAACACATGTTTTACTGTCGCTTCCTCAAAGGGATGTGTCCTTCAAGTGACCTAGTAAGACTACCTAGCTAGCTATGGAATTACTTAGTTTGACTCTATAGGTGGATTCATTATGTCATGGGCACACAAGGATAAAGATCAACAGATCCTGAATATACATTACAGTACAAGCAATTCTGACAAGACAATTTTTGAGGACATGGAAATCACAATCTACATGACTGATTTGAAATAGAGCCCCATGTAATTAAACAACATTTTAGGAAAAGAAGGAAAATCTCCATGTTCAACAGGAGGTGAGAACCACCATTTGAAATGGTGAGATATGTTGGAGATCTTTCATAAATACTGGCCAATCTTGAGACAGGATAGAGATTTGAGGGACTACTCGCAGAAAAAAAAGTAGTAAGAATATTGACGCAATATATTTTTGAGTCTACACACCTGTGGAGATTTTGTTCCATATGTAAACAAATAGTGAAAAACAACACTTTCCATAGTTCAAGGAATGATCAAGTGTTTCGTATTATACACCATAACACTTGTTGCACCACATCAGTGCTGTTGTGGTAAGATATATGTAGGATTATTGACCAGAAAATTTAATTTAAATTTGATGCAAGTGGATAGATTTAATGCAAGTGGATAACCACTTTAAAAACTACTTCATCATTCACATTAACCCCTTACCGGCGCACGCAGTCCGAGTGCATGGAGAGGGCTTGATGGGCGGAGCCCTCTCCACAGCCATTAAGTCTTTGTTGCATATTGGCAATGCTGCTGGCGGCGAGTGCCGCCATCTTGACGAGGATCGCCGCTCCCCGTGACGTCATCGGGGATGCGGCGATCCATCGCCATGACAGCCTGGGGTCTTCCGAAGACCTGAGGCTGTCTCGTTTTAACCCTTTCATTACAATGGGCTATTAGCATATTTCAATGAATGAGGAGGAAGATCCCCATATACTGCCATACTATAGTATATTATAGGATTGATCAGACAACCTAGGGTTAAAGTACCCTAGGTAGTCTGAAAAAAAGTAAAAGAAAAAAAATTATTAAAAAACCCTAAAAATTCTAATCATCCCCCTTTCCCTAGAACTGATATAAATATTAACAAACACTAAAAATCACCTAAACACATTAGGTAACACCGTGTCCGAAAATGCCCGATCTATCAAAATATAATAACATTTTTTCATTGCGTTTAATCCTGTAACGGAAAATAGCACCCAAAGGTGAAAATGGCACTTTTTTGCCATTTTGAAAAATATAAAAAAAATCTATCAAAAGTTATCAAAAAGTCTCACAGTCCTAAAAATAATAGCAATGAAAACGTCATCAAAATTTGCAAAAAATGACACCATGCACAGCTCTGTAAACCGAAGTATGAAAAAGTTATAGGTGCCAGAAGATGGCAAAATCCCCCCAAAAATATTTTTGTACAGGAGGTTTTAATTTTTGTAAATGTATGAAAACATTATAAAACCTATACAAATTTGGTATCCCTGTGATCGCACCCACCTAAAGAATAACGTAGACAAGACATTTGGGCATACAGTGAAATCCTTAAAATCCAAGCCCACCACAAAATGGCGCAAATGCGTTTTTCCACCACTTTCACTGCATTTGGAATTTTTTTCTCACTACCCAGTACACGGCATGAAATATTACATACTATGAAGTGCAATTTGTTACGCAGGAAATAAGCCGTCACAAAGCTCTTTACGTGTAAAAATAAAAAAGTTATAGATTTTTGATGGTGGGGAGTTTTTTTTTGATTGAGTTGTCAATCATAGGATGAGGTATGATGACAATTAGAGATTTTCATATGCATTCTCATTATTTTTAGATATAACTCTAGTTTAGCCATAACTTTTAATGTTGTTTTCTTATGCCATCTAAGATCATTAAGCCACAGTAGCCATTAAAGTAAAAATGTCCTTTAGGTAGCCACAGTTGCCATTTAAAGCTGGAGGGGTTGTTCGCTGTTGGGGGGTGTAGTGTTCGCTGTTTCGTAGTGCAGGGTCGTATGCTGGCGTCTATGTTCCGAGAGCAGGGTTGCCGCTGGTCTGTGTTAGGGCTGGAACAGTGGAGCTGCAGCAGCTGCTGAGAAAAAGAAAAAGAACATAAAAAAACTACCTTAAAACTAACAAAAATCCTGGAGCTAGTGCACAGGCAGCCTCTTAGCTCGGCGCCGATAGACTTGCATCCTTCGTGAGGTGCACATTCATGACATCCTTGAATGGAGGACCAATATCGACTTGTTATGCGGAAAGGCCATGACCAGGTCGCACTTGTTGAGGAAGCCACCCTAATATTAAAAATATTTTACCAAACAATGATGGCGAGCATATTGTTCTATGCAGTTGTCTGTTGGGGAGGAGGCTTAAACAGTAGAGAAAAGAACCGACTCAACAAGGTCATCCGGAGAGCCCAGAGCACTGTTGGGGAGACCCTGCATCCGCTAGAGGAAGTCCGGCAAACCAGATGCCTTAGGAAAATTAATGCCATTACAAAAAATGACAGCCACCCACTACACGACACACTACTGCAGCAACGCTACTGCCAGGTGTATTGCCGTACCACGAGGTTTCACAACTCCTCCATCCCAAAGGACTAAGTCACACCCTCATTCCCTCTCAACTCAAACCCTCTCCCTACCTCCCAAAATTAAGGTAGTAACTGTAATGTTATTTGTGTTGTTTATTATGTGAAACCCTGGTCATGCCTTGCCTGGAGTAATGATGCACAAAACAATTTCCCAATGGGATTTCATAAAGTTTTATTCTATTCTATTCTTATATGGAGTTGTTCTTAGGGAAATTGTCTTGCTGAAAGATTAAATTCACATTTTACATGTTTTTACAGAGGCCTTGAGATTTTGTTCCAGAATTATATGATAATCGAAATTATTCATGATTCCCTCCACCTTGACTAATGCCCCTCCCAAAGCATAAAAACAATCCCCAAAGCATAATGTTGCGGCACATTTACTAAGGGCTTTTCGCTGCACTTTAGTCAGATCGTGCAAATTCTTCCACATGTATACACAGCCTCCCCTGTATAATGATAATTCCATTATTTATATAGCGCACATACACTCACTGGCCACTTTATTAGGTACACCTGTCCAACTGCTCGTTAACACTTAATTTCTAATCAGCCAATCACATGGCGGCAATCACATGCATTTAGGCATGAAGACATGGTCCTGCAGTTCAAACCGAGCATCAGTATGGGGAAGAAAGGTGATTTGAATGCCTTTGAACGTGGCATGGTTGTTGGTGCCAGAAGGGCTGGTCTGAGTATTTCAGAAACTGCTGATCTACTGGGATTTTCACGCACAACCATCTCTTGGGTTTACAGAGGATAGTCCGAAAAAGAAAAAACATTTAAAGAGCGGCAGTTCTGTGGGCGGAAATGCCTTGTTGATGCCAGAGGTCAGAGGAGAATGGGGAGACTGGTTCGAGCTGATAGAAAGGCAACAGTGACTCAAATCGCCACCTGTTACAACCAAGGTAGCCAGAAGAGCATCTCTGAACGCACAGTACGTCGAACTTTGAGGCAGATAGGCTATGGCAGCAGAAGACCACACCGGGTGCCACTCCTTTCAGCTAAGAACAGGAAACTGAGGCTACAATTTGCACAAGCTCATTGAAATTGGACAGTAGAAGATTGGAAAAACGTTGCCTGGTCTGATGAGTCTCGATTTCTGCTGCAACATTCGGATGGTAGGGTCAGAATTTGGCGTCAACAACATGAAAGCATGGATCCATCCTGCCTTGTATCAACGGTTCAGGCTGGTGGTGGTGGTATCATGGTGTGGGGAATATTTTCTTGGCACTCTTTGGGCCCCTTGGTACCAATTGAGCATCGTTGCAACGCCACAGCCTACCTGAGTATTGTTGCTGACCATGTCCATCCCTTTATGACCACAATGTACCCAACATCTGATGGCTACTTTCAGCAGGATAATGCGCCATGTCATAAAGCTGGAATTATCTCAGACTGGTTTCTTGAACATGACAATGAGTTCACTGTACTCAAATGGCCTCCACAGTCACCAGATCTCAATCCAATACAGCATCTTTGGGATGTGGTGGAACGGGAGATTCCAACTGTGTGATGCCATCATGTCAATATGGACCAAAATCTCTGAGGAATGCTTCCAGCACCTTGTTGAATCTATGCCACGAAGAAATGAGGCAGTTCTGAAGGCAAAAGGGGGTCCAACCCATTACTAGCATGGTGTACCTAATAAAGTGGCCGGTGAGTGTAGAGTACGCAGTGATACACAGAGCTCGCCAAATCGGTCCCTGTCCTCATGGGGCACAGCCTCCTCCAGTATATAAACAATTAAATTGTTTATAAGGGTTGCAGTAAAGGTAAAAATAAATCTAAAATATTTTGTTCTTAAATTCTGAGGGGTTTTTATTAGCAAAAACATGGCATCTGCACAATTGTTTTTTGCCATGTTTTTTCTGACATACGAATACAAAAGAAACAGCAGCCAGCCAATTACCTGGTATTGGGGAGGTGAGTTAACATCTATGACTGACTGAACATTCATTCCTTGTTTGAGAAAGATCGCGGGGGGGGGGGGGGGGCAGAGACCAGTATTGGCTGGACAACCCATTTATTGGAGATTTTCGTTTAATTTGAGATTACTTACCTTTCCCTGATGCTGGGACATACACTAGTTAATTTTTTTTTTTTTTAAAGGAACAAATATGCAGTTCTGATTAAAATCAAAAACTGAAAAATAACTAAACATCTCAGTTTTAAGTTACTTTCATCCCTTTGGCTATGTGCTTATATTTCCATTGTGTTGTAATATCCAGGAAACTATTTTCTGGCCTAGCCAAAGTTTTACTTTATGAGTTTGGCTGAGGAAAATAAACTATAATGGTCAGTGAACAGAGCCATAAAAACTCCCTCAATGGACACCTTACACTTCCCCTGCCAACCATGAAACATAAAACACATAGGTCCGTGACTATGACTAATGACCCTGACAGTGTTCGCCATGGCCCATTTATAGTGTGCTCATTACTGAAGCATATAGGTTATGTCTGGAGCTCAGTTTTGAGTATTAAAGGACATGCCTTGCATTGTTATTTTGTTACAATTATATATATGAAAGGAAATAAGAAAAATAGAGTATATGGAAGTACTTGAATTGTGAATTCAAGGGACATGAGAAGAACATGCTGATCATGATTCCCTTGCATCCCCTAATTAGAAGAACATTTCTGTCTTCTTTGTTAAATCAAGGTTATTCTGACTTGGTATTGTATTAGAAAGTGAATAAGAAGGGAGTGAATGTTCCAGAGACACTTTTTCTGTAAATGTATTGTACTTTTGTGCTGCATTGATTGTCATATTCTGTCAAATGATTATTTCCTGTGTAGAATCCTTGTACAACCCCCCACAATTATAAAACAATCATTTGCCAAATTACCAGGAAGGCAAACAAATTATTTGTCTGTGACTTTGTAAAAGTGAATGACACAATACAAAAGAAAGAGCATGATGATTATAAATGTGCACTCAGGTAGGCTCTGTTTGTCAAATGCAGATCTGTCAGCATGACTACACTTGCATTATAGTTATTACTTTTGTTTCTTTGTTGGTCAATTTTAGTTACCTTTTTTGGGTAAAACATACGCAAGATGAACATAAATAAATGATTCCACTGGGCCACCTCTATGTTATAGGACATCTATAGATAACTGTCCTGTCACAACTATCTATATATGATTAATTATTATATGTCTTAATTATTAATTATTATTTGATCTCTATCTCTCTAACCACTATAAAATACATTATGGGGAATTAATTATATTCTTTCACCTGCCTTGCAGCCACATAATTAAAAGTCACAGGCACCTGTCTTTTATACACTTGATGAAGGGGCACTATTGCCACAAAATGCAGTGTGACCTTGTGACATCATCAATAAAGTGACCCGTTAAAGGGGTATTCCCATTTTACCAAATTAATGTTATTGTTTGTATAATGAAAAGTTCTAAAATGTTCAAAAATACTTTCTGTATCAATTCCTCATGGTTTTCTAGATCTCTGCTTTCTGTCATACTATAGAAAGCCTCAGTGTTTACTTCCAGTGGATAGAGATCTGACCATGGTTACACAGCTGTAAAGATCAATAGTATCCTCGGTACGGATCGCGGGTGCACCCATGCCCGCTGCCGCTGTCCCCCCTTCCCCGGGTCCGTACTCACCTCTCCCGGCTCCTGATGGCCCCGCCGCGGTCCTGGCTAGGCTGTGCGTTTCCGCTGCTAGGGCACGCACGCGCAGACTCTCCAGGAACTTAAAGAGCCAGCGTCCTCCTCATTGAGGCTGGCTACTTCCAGGCTCCCCTGTAGCCTGGCAGCTCCCAGCATCCCCTGCCGGATCTTCAAGTCAAGTCTTCAAGTTCCAGTGGCGGTCCTATTTTCCTGTGGCGGTCCTGTGTTCCTGTGACGGTCCTGTACTCCTGTGGCGGTCCTGTGTTCCTGTGGCGGTCCTGTGTTCCTGTGGCGGTCCTGTGTTTCTGTGGCGGTCCTGAGTTCCTGCCATCCCGAGGTCCTGCCATCCCGAGGTCCTGCCATCCCAGCGTCCCTACTTTGGCTGCCACCGGGCCTAGTCGCACCCGTGGAATGACCTGGTGGCTTTGCGGAAGACCAGGGGCCACTTAGATTCCGGTCCCAGGTTGTGGCTAGTACCATCATCTACCGCGGTGGTCCAGGGAGTCCACAGACTCACCCACACCCCCGTGTGTGACAGTAAGATCTGGCCATGGACTCTGCCATGTTCATGTATCCTGTTAAAGCCCAAGGACCCACTCCAGCTACTGGGTGACCTTCCCAGCCGTATTTCCCAGCAGTCTCAAAAGATTGCTGTCCAAAAAGAACTCCTGGACAAAGTCATTGCCACTCTTTGGATGATTGCCTCCCAGTAGCAGGCTCCCGCGACTCCTCTTCCTGTTGCTCCAGTCACCCTGCCATGTTTTCTGGCAGTAGAGTCTGAACCCAAATTTTTTATGCCTAACAAATTTGATGGCAACCCCAATTTTTGCAGGAGCTTTAACGAACGCTCTAACTGGGATTTGTTTTCTCTTTTCTCTCCAGAGGGGACCTGGTCTGGGCTACTCCTTTCTGGGACAGTGGTGATCCGGATATGGCTACCTATACCATGTTTCTGGCAAAAAACTGGTCCAGGTTAGAACAACCTCAAGTCTGGCTTCCATGCCTGCCCTGCTTGTCCCTGGTGTATCCAGAGTCTCCGGCCTTCCCAGAGGCCGCTTCAGAGTCTCCAACCTTCCCAGAAGCCGCTCCAGAGTCTCCGGCCTTCCCAGAGGCCGCTCCAGAGTCTCCGGCCTTCCCAGAGGCAGCTGCAGAGCCACTCCAGTCTCCGGTGTGCCTACAGCCTCTCCAAGAGTCACCCCAGCCAGCGGCGCCCCAGTGCTGCTTCAGCGGCTCCCCAAGAGGCAGCCAGGCCTCCGCAGCTTCCCAGTGCTGCTTCAGTGGCTCCCCAAGAGTCGCCCCAGCCTCCGCAGCTTCCCGGTGCTGCTCCAGCGGCTCCCCAAGAGTTGCCCCTGCCTCCAGAGGTCCTGCCTTCCCAGTGTTCCTACTTTGGCTGCCACTGCGGGCCTAGTCGCACCCGTGGAATGACCTGGTGGCTTCCCGCCACAGCAAGACCATCCCGCTTTGCGGTGCGCTCTGGCGAAGACCAGGGGCCACTTATATTCCGGTAACGGGTTGCGGCTAGTACCATCATCTCCCGCGGTGGTCCAGGGAGTCCACAGACTTTAGCTCAAGAGACTCACCCACGCCTCCGTGTGTGACATATAGATGAAACCAAATATATGGGGTATTTGTGTTTTTTTATACCTTGTGTTTGTGTGGGAAAGTGACATTTTAGTGCCTTACATTTTACTAATTTATTTTTTATTTGTTTAAACACTTCATTTGTTTTACACTTTTTTTTCTTTACGTTACGTTTTTTCTTTACGTTATACAAACTTGAACTTGAACCAGCGATGCTCTGATCAAGTCCAATACTCTGATCTACAATACTAATTCATTGTAGAGCAGTGTAAACTGTCTGCCATGCTCACGCATGCGAAGACTGTTTACAGTCAGATCTGGGAAGGGGTCTGATTGCCGAGAACATCGGGCATACCCGGGGCACTTGGCATACATGCCTCAATCATGCTTGACCATGGCATGTAAGCTGTTAAAGGGGTATTACGGGAATATGAACGTCTGATACAAAAACCCATGATGATATAAATAAATGAATACAACAATACTCAATGTCATAAGTCACAAAACGAAGCTTAGATTGTTTGATTTTACCTGCCTAGGCAGGTGCAGCACATGTGATGTGGACATGTGACCAGCGGCCATCTTCTGTCCTGTGTCTTCTCCACAACGGACCGCGCGGAGGAAATTAACGGACTGATTTAAGGGCCAGTAGCATTTTAATTCTTCATTACATTGTATGTCACCAGAATTTTCTGCTAAGTGGAGCAAAATTTTAAATAACAACTAATTACATATTAGCTTATATTTTGAGTACCCATTTGTATATCAATTATGCTGATTCCTGGAATACCCCTTTAACAATCGCAATCGGAGCTGGCTACGATACACTGTAATTCCAAGGCAATCACACTTCTGTGAAATCAAATTCCCCCCCCCCCCCCCCAGTTATGAATCAACAACGATTGTAAATCAATTTCATTGGTCTCACCCATTGAAGTTGCTCAGGTAGTTCAGCTCATTATGTATGACACATGAATGTAAGCTGTAGCAAGACGCAAAGTCTGAGTCGTGGAGTCGGTATAAAATGGACCGGATCTGATTGAAAAAATAATATAATTAGTTCACTGCAGTATGTGCTGAATATTTTTTTCATAATTTTGAAATTATGGGATGCCCTATAAATGTCTGTTCTATTCCTACACTAAGGATGAACTCACGTATATTTCTGGCTCTCTGAAAAAAAGAGCAGGATATATCAGTAAAATTTTTATCCAAGACAGGATGCAATCACAAAATTTCCCAGTATTTCTTAAAACATGATTGTTTGAATCTTGGGCCAACTATTATGAAAAGTTGTGACGTACCTAATCGGATCATAATTAGGCAGTCTTTTCTGTGGTTGACGAAGTTTCGTTCTAGGTGTCTTTTTTGCTTGATTATATATATGCCTTGTTAAAGCAACAATTAGAATATGCTCTTTCTTGAAAACATTACCTAAGATCCTCAGCTTGTTGATAAAAATCATCATTAGTTGAATATATTCTTTCATACCTCAATAACTGACTTGTTGGTATTGCTAAATGGTGTGCTGAGGATGGAAAGAGGCAGACAAAAAATACGAATTCACTTAGGTAACCTTTATTTTTACACAGATTTTCAACTCCCTCTAAAGGTTTTCTATGGGGTTGAGATCTGGAGATTGGCTTGGCCAATCCAGGACCTTGAGATCCTTCATGAATCTGCTCCTTTGTTTCTCTGGTGGTGTGCTTGGGATCATTGTCATGCTGAAAGACCAAGCCACGTTTCACTTTCAATGCTCTTGCTGATGGAATGAGGTTTGCAGTCTCTCGATACAAGGCCCCATTCATTCTTTCATGCACATGGATCAGTTGTCCTGGTCCCTTTGTAGAGAAACAACCCTATGCATGATGTTGCCACCCCCATGCTTCACTGGATGCAACTCAGCATTCAGTCTCCTCCAAACAAGATGAGTTGTGTTTCTACCAAACAGGTCTACTTTGGTTTCATCTGACCATATGACATTCTCCCAGTACTCTTCCGGAACATCCAAATGCTCTCTAGCAAACTTCAGACTTGCCAGGATATGTACTGTCTTAAGCAGGA
The DNA here is from genome assembly GCF_040894005.1 of Engystomops pustulosus. Classification (NCBI taxonomy): domain Eukaryota; kingdom Metazoa; phylum Chordata; class Amphibia; order Anura; family Leptodactylidae; genus Engystomops; species Engystomops pustulosus. Next base: position 132,122,606 of record NC_092414.1, read on the forward strand.
GACAAGTCTGGAACTGCAGGATCTGAGTCCCTGGCGGCGTAGTGTGTTACTGATGGTAGCCTTTCTCACGTTGGTCTTAGCTTTCTGCAGGTCATTCACTAGGTCCCTCCATGTGGTTCTAGGAATTTTGTTCACCATTACTGTGATAATTTTGACCCCATTTGCGTGGAAGTCCTCAATGAGGGAGATTATCAGTGGTCATTTATTTAGTAATTATTGCTCCCACGGTTGATTTCATCTCACCAAGCTGCTTGCCTATCGCATATTAAGTCTTGTAGACCTGCCTCAGGAAGGGAGAATTTTGTTTCATGTGCCCTTAGACAGCTCTTTGGTCTTCACCATAGTGGACTTTGTAGTGTGACTGTCTGAGGTTGTGGACAGGTGTCTTTTATACTAATAACAAGTTCACACAGGAGCCATTACTATAGGTAATGAGTGGCGGACATAGGATCCTCTTATGGTAGAAGTTACCGGTCTGTGAGCGCCAGTATTCTTGGTGTTTGGTGGTGACCAAATACTTATTTTCCGCCATAATTTGCAAATAAATTCTTTTTTTAAGTGGGAGAGCTTAAATAAATACTTTTTTCCCAGACGGCATGGAGCAAAAAAAGCTATAAGAGAAAGGTGAAAATGTGTATAGATAATAGCCAATCAATATGCATCGATAAGTAATAATCAAACAGACACATCTAGCAATTCACCACCAAGTTTAGGACATAGCAAGGGAGTTAATAGTAGAGGTTCAGTATGAAGAGCGTATATTTATAGAAATAAGGTTATGCAGACACTAACTCCAACATACAGAGTAGCTCAAAGAGAAGTAAGGTACAGCCACTGTTCTAAAAATGACAGGGATCACAATCCCACCCTGGGCTGATTGATAGGGTGGGCACATGGGGTGCACACCCAGGGTTCCCCACCACTTTTCCCTTAAATGGCCCCCACCAAGTGTGGACGATTCAGGCAATCCCGTGTGCAGGCAATCACAATTTTGCCCACTATGTGTTTGGTGCGCAAGGATGTCGGCATTCTGGCACTGGTGGCGTGGTGACATCACACCCTGCACCATGATGCTGATATCCTGAAGGAATGGGAGGATTAGGTCGCCCGCATTGGGTGAAGGTGAGTACTGATTCATTATTTTACTGGGGGCTTGTTATACATTATGGGGGCTATATATTAGTTACTAAGGGTTGTATATTGTACACTGGAGGTTGTAAACAATATACAAATTGTAGTTATCACAAAATGGTTTCCATGGCTGCAATAATAAAATAAAAATCAGTTTGTAAACTTATATGCAAATCACCTGATGTGAATGCAATCACATTAAGTGAGTCCTGCATATAAAATTTTACTTGCATTGCCTTGCCCTCTTGTTCCTGATTAACAGGTCTCACTGCTAGGATATGCTGCTGTGTGGAACATTGAGAGCTATGTTACATCATTGGGCACTTCATGTCTTGTAAGCAGAGTGATGTTATCTAAGCTCTTAAATCCCCTCTATCCCATGTATGTATCTGATCACATCACAGCTTGCCTCCTTGGAAGCATGGGGAGGAGTAGAAGTCCATGAAGGCATGCTGTTATTTCATGTGATCAGATACATACATGGTGTAGACCAGGGGTGTCGCTGGATCAAATGATCTGGTGCATGTGCCCTTAGTCCTGAATCTCCTCTGACAGCAGGACACTAGTCATCTTTCCATACTCTCATTCCTATTTGTGTCACCCAGGCAAAAAAGGGATGATTACTGTAGTGCAGCAGGGAGCCTAAAGCTCTGTGCTCCATGCTGCTGTATACAGCACAGCCAGGGGCTCTGCAGGTGATGACGTCCCCACATTGCGTCTCCTGCTTCGGGAAGTTCAGTACAGCAGCTTGGAGCAGGAGGTGCAATGAAGAGATGTCACCGTGCCAGGTCCTGCAGATAGGGGAGAATCAGAAGGAGAGAGATGAGTACATGAGTTTGTTTTTTTAACTATGCAGTTTTTATGGGGGTCTGGGTGCATTCCTAAGGCTATTTTTGAGTGTGGGAGAGGGGCTATTGCGAAGTGTGTGAGTGGGTCTCTTACTTAGCGTGGGGGAAAGGCCTACTACTAATTGTGTGGGAGCTATTAGTGTGTGTGTGTGTGGGTTATTACTAAGAGTGGGGGATGGGGAGGGCATTACTGTCTATGGGGGAGGGCATTACTGTGTGGGGGCCATAACTAAGTGTGTGGAGGCTATTATTAAGTGTGTTGAGGATGGGCTATTACTAAGTGTTTGGAGGAGGGGCTATTATTAAGCATAGCTGGAGGGCTATATTACTAATTGTGGGTGGCTATTACAAAGCGTGGCTTTAGCTAAGGTTGTTCAGGAGATGCTATTAATAAGTGTGGGGGGAGGGCCCTATTACTACATGTGGGACAACTCTCACTAAATGTAGTGTGCTCTTACTGAGTGTGGGGGGCAGGCTCGGACTGGGGTGCCTGGGCCCACCAGGGAAATTGATTCTGGGGGCCCACCATACCGCTACCTAGAAATATTTGTTATTTCACAGGAGTTCACAGTGGCTGCATTGTGCTTAACACTAACTTAACAATAAGGATAACTAACTATAACCCTTCACCTTCTCCGTATGTTCTCTGCAGCACATAAGAAGACTAATCACTTACATTATAGAAATAGTCTAGACAATTACAGTTATCAGACTCAGAAGTGGGATTCAGCACCTCACATGTCACACGTCTTCTCCTATTGGTACTGAATTGCAGGACGACTTCTCCCTTTTTTTTCTTATCAATGGAGAATTTTCCACCAGATATCTTCACCTCTGCGTGGCACATCTCCACACTGTGAAACTAAAAATATCACAGCCCTGGAAGAAGCTAAGGTGCGAAACCCAGGGTCGGGCAGTGACTTGGCGTCCTCGTGGATTTTACATTGTGCAATTTTATCTGATTTTATGTGAGAAGATTCGATAATAAACTACTGAATTTGTGGAACTGTCTACACTATGTCCGCATTTTTTTTCTCTGTATAGTGGGATATGCTACTAGGAGAATCCTAAGGACTTAAGTACATTTGAGCAGTTCCGTGTCTGGATGGTGCCTTATTTTTGTCTGGAATATTAATGGTCCAATAGGACAAGCGATTTTATTCAAAGGTGTACACATAATGCATATGAATCTTGATGAAAACTAAAGGGAATAGTTACAGCTGCAATTACACAATACTCAGGTTCTAGAACCTTCCTAGAGCAGTTATAAACAGCTCCGTACCTGGAGTGGGCGCTATTCACAACTATCAGCCTGCCTATGCGTTGGCAAGGGTGTTGCAAATTGATTCTGTGACCGCTGTTTGAAAAAATTAAGTGGCGGGCAGGTTCCCGTAGAGCAGTGGTTCTCAACCTTTCTAATGCTGTGACCCCGCAATACAGTTCCTCATGCTGTGGTGACCCCCAAACCAAGCAACTTGCAGTAAAAACACAATAAAATTGCGGCTCCAATGGCTTTAGGTGACCCCCGGTTTTGGTCGTTTGACCCCCGCTGGGGTCCCGACCCACAGGTTGAGAACCACTGCCGTAGAGCCCTTCTAGCATTAGGGCAACCTTTCTTCAGCTAATAAAATCGCTGCGCAGATAAGGAAAAAATTAGTCTAGCGCATAGTCTGGGCAGATACATACGTGCCAGTCCCGTGGCTTGCTCACACCTCCTTTCCCTACGTCATCCGGCTGAATTATAACACATGCCTACGGCTGCCATGCAGGGAAGCTAAGCTAAGCCGTCACGCCGCACATGCGTCGTAGGCATTTGTGTTATAATTCAGCCGACAGCTGGGTGACGTAGGGGAAGGAGGTGTGAGCAAGCCGCGGGCCTCGCACGTATGTATCCGCCCACCTCGACTCGCTAGACTCTCTGTCTGGTTACCAGCAGAGAATAAATGTTCATTTTTTCCTTTTCTGCGCAGCGATTTTATTAGCTGAAGAAAGATTGTCCTTATGCTATAAGGGCTCTAAGGGAACTTAATTTTTTCAAACAGTGGTGACAGGTTCCCTTTAAAATTTGTAAAATTGATGTTGAATTTGTAATCGTATAATCATTCCTGATTAAAAATGATAACATAGAGAAGTAACAAGGTAACAGTTAGTAACTCGGGTGGCAGGACGTTCTTATAAAATGTTCAAAGTTTTCACAAAAGTTCTTAGTTTTATCCATAGATAAATACAAAACATCAACCAGAATTTACCACTACCATGAAGTGCCTCAAAAAAAATCAGCGGGATAAGTTACCCGGCTCTAAATTTCTGGCTGCACATAGTGACAAGTGTCAGATAAGAAAAATCGGGTTTGATAGCGATGATAAATATGATCCTGTTCACAGAACTCCTCCAGCACTAGCAGCAAAACGCGGATTTTGGCTCCTCCCACACACGTGACTGATCACGTGATCATGACATCACCTAAGGTCCTTTAGCTTTAGCATCTACTGCCTGAGTTCCGGGCTTCACTGACATCTTATTGGCTGAGGCCGATCTGCGGCTGCGCGGTGCTACAGTGCTACAGTGTGACAGTGTTTTGGTGTGAGTAAGAAGCGAGAACCTAAAGATGTCCGGATACCGGGCCCAGATGGGAAAAAGCAAAGACCCGTCCGGGTTACTGATCTCTGTCATTAGGTGGGTGATGTACCGGAACTTGTGTGTGTGCCCCCGCATTCATCTGTGTGTGACTGGGTGCCCAGTGATATGTCGCTTCTCATAGGGGTTTATATCTGCTCTTGGGATATGATGTAAAATAGTAACATTTGTATAACGTGTATGTGCCATCACTACACATCACTATGCAAGGCCATCCATTATTGTTCCTGCTGAGTGGTAGTCAAGATCATGCATTGCTGTGCCAGTGGCAAATGGCTGGGCAGTATGCAGGGCCTCCCATTCTTGTGCCAGCTGGGCAGTATGCAGGACCTCCCATTCTTGTGCCAGCTGGGCAGTATGCAGGGCCTCCCATTCTTGTGCCAGCTGGGCAGTATGCAGGATCTCCCATTCTTGTGCCAGCTGGGCAGTATGCAGGATCTCCCATTCTTGTGCCAGCTGGGCAGTATGCAGGATCTCCCATTCTTGTGCCAGCTGGGCAGTATGCAGGATCTCCCATTCTTGTGCCAGCTAGTCTGTATGCAGGACCTCCCATTCTTGTGCCAGCTGGGCAGTATGCAGGACCTCCCATTCTTGTGCCAGCTGGGCAGTATGCAGGACCTCCCATTCTTGTGCCAGCTGGGCAGTATGCAGGACCTCCCATTCTTGTGCCAGCTGGGCAGTATGCAGGACCTCCCATTCTTGTGCCAGCTGGGCAGTATGCAGGATCTCCCATTCTTGTGCCAGCTGGGCAGTATGCAGGACCTCCCATTCTTGTGCCAGCTGGCAAGTATGCAGGACCTCCCATTCTTGTGCCAGCTGGCAAGTATGCAGGACCTCCCATTCTTGTGCCAGCTAGTCTGTATGCAGGACTTCCCATTCTTGTGCCAGCTAGTCTGTATGCAGGACTTCCCATTCTTGTGCCAGCTGGGCAGTATGCAGGGCCTCCCATTCTTGTGCCAGCTTGGCAGTATCCAGGGCCTCCCATTCTTGTGCCAGCTGGCAGTATGCAGGACCTCCCATTCTTGTGTCAGCTGGGCAGTATACAGGACCTCCCATTCTTGTGCCAGCAGGGCAGTATGCAGGACCTCCCTTTCTTGTGCCATCTGGGCAGTATGCAGAACTTACCATTCTTGTGCCAGCTGGGAAGTTTGCAGGACTTCCCATTCTTGAGCCATCTGGGCAGTATGCAGGACCTCCCATTCTTGTGCCAGCTGGGAAGTTTGCTGGACTTCCCATTCTTGTGCCAGCTGGGAAGTTTGCTGGACTTCCCATTCTTGTGCCAGCTGGGCAGTATGCAGGGCCTCCCATTCTTGTGCCAGCTGGGCAGTATGCAGGACCTCCCATTCTTGTGCCAGCTGGGCAGTATGCAGGACCTCCCATTCTTGTGCCAGCTGGGAAGTTTGCTGGACTTCCCATTCTTGAGCCAGCTGGGCAGTATGCAGGGCCTCCCATTCTTGAGCCAGCTGGGCAGTATGCAGGACCTCCCATTCTTGTGCCAGCTGGACAGTATGCAGGACCACCCATTCTTGTGCCAGCTGGGAAGTTTGCAGGACTTCCCATTCTTGTGCCAGCTGGGAAGTTTGCTGGACTTCCCATTCTTGTGCCAGCTGGGCAGTATGCAGGGCCTCCCATTCTTGTGCCAGCTGGGCAGTATGCAGGACCTCCCATTCTTGTGCCAGGTGGGCAGTATGCAGGACCTCCCATTCTTGTGCCAGCTGGGAAGTTTGCTGGACTTCCCATTCTTGAGCCAGCTGGGCAGTATGCAGGGCCTCCCATTCTTGTGCCAGCTGGGCAGTATGCAGGACCTCCCATTCTTGTGCCAGCTGGGAAGTTTGCTGGACCTCCCATTCTTGAGCCAGCTGGGCAGTATGCAGGACCTCCCATTCTTGTGCCAGCTGGACAGTATGCAGGACCACCCATTCTTGTGCCAGCTGGGAAGTTTGCAGGACTTCCCATTCTTGAGCCAGCTGGGCAGTGAGCGCCTGCAGTGTCACAAAAGATGTTCAGTATATGCAGGAACAACCATTCATATGCCAGCTATGCATCATACAGGACAGTTCATACTGTATGTATGTGCATTGCCATGTATGCTAGTGCCTGCTGAGCAGTATGCAGAAATATAATAATAATTCCTTTATTTATTTAGCGCACACAGATTACGCAGCGCTGCACAGAGCTTGCCAAATTGGTCCCTGTCCCCAATGGTGCTCACAATCTAATCAACCTAACAGTATGTTTTGGAGTGTGGGAGGAAACTGGAGGACCCAGAGGAAACCCACGCAAACACAGACAGAATATACAAACTCTTTGCAGATGTTGACCTGGGTGGGACTTGAACCCATTTCCGTGCCAGTTGTCCACTGTGCAGGATCATCCATTCCAGTGACAGATGAGAAGGATACAGGTCTAGCCATTCTTGTGCCAACTACTTAGTACGCTAGGCCATTCTTCTTCCAACAAGGAAGTAAGTTGGTTCATTCATTCCTGTGGCAATGAGCAGGGCAATGTATTCATGTGACAGCAGGGCAGTTTGCAGTGCCATGCTTTCCTCTTCTAGCTGTGCAGAGACATTCATTCCTGCATTAGACTGGCATTGTGTTTGGCCATTTACTTCTGGGCAGTGTGCAGGGCCACCAATTCCTGGGTCAGATGTAGAGTGTTTAGGGTCACTGTGGTGCCATTTGTGCAGTACACAGGCCTGTTTCACTGTAGGCTGTTCCTTTACAAGCTGGGCACCTCTCCTGTCCCGTTTGCGATTTCCATATGTAACAAGGGTGGACATGTTCATAAAAATTGGAAAAATAACTAGATTCTAAAAAATCCATGCTGCTGATGAAGAAACAGCTCAGCTCAGCTGGATCAACTTTTCATCTGCTGATGTGCGTTTCATTTTTCCATTTGTGTTACTCCATTCCTATCTCATTCAAAGGAAACCAAGTATGTGCATGCCAAGAACATCACAGCATGGGTACACAGCAGTGTCCAGCAGTCACCATGGTCTAAGGCAGTGGTGGCGAACCTATGGCACGGGTGCCAGAGGCAGCACTCAGAGCTCTTTCTGTGGGCACCCGGGCCATCGCCCCAGCACACCGGACAGGACTCAAAGAATCTTCTTGCAGTTCCAAGCAACTTAAGAGACGCTGCTTTCAGTCATATTTTAATAATTACTTTGTTACTTGGGACAGTAGGAAGAGGGAGAATTAGACAGGGGCAAATTATCTTTGGAGGACCTCCTGCTGCCCCACGATTCTCTGTGTACATAGGGACACTGGAAAGCAGCTAAAATGATGAAAATTTTCCATCTTTCTATTGTGTTGCTGTCCTCAGGAGGCAAATATGATTGAAAGTTGTTGAACAGGGAAGCAATAAGGTAATACTTTAATTTTTGCTTGGCACTTCGCGATAAATAAGGGGGGTTTTGGGTTGCAGTTTGGGCACTCGGACGCTAAAAGGTTCGCCATCACTGGTCTAAGGGGTTGTCCAGTGTGACATGAGACTGCTGCAGCCAGTCAGGTTTTTTTTCCCTTTTTTTGTAGTAATAAAGCTGTGACAGATGTTGGCCCTAAAGTAAAAGGGAATAGTGATTTGTTCTTGTAGATATATTTTCTTTTGATTCAAATAAATCCATGAAGTTTTTTTTTCTAAAATGTAGTGTCCTTAACCATGGGCCTTTCCAGGGGTTTTATCCTGCCTGATGACATGACTGCTGTGAATCATGGAGCCATGGCCACATGTGCGTCTCTCTCCATTCACTTTGATGGGAGTTTGCTTAGGAAGTGTACTTGTACAAAAGTGAGTCAGGAAGAGAATCTACATGAAAGTGTACAAATGGACAGGATGCTCCAAAATATCTATTTCCGGATTGCTCAGAACTCATGTGGGACACAGGAAGGCACTAGATTTTCTCTACAATGGGGGGGGGGGGGGGGGGGCTTATTTCTAGTGGAAGTGTCTGGTGTTTCAGCATATGTGAGAAATTCATCACCAGTATGAGCTTCCTACCCCTACCCCTGCCACTAGAAGGACCGAGAGCTCCATCTAGTGCAGTAAGCATTAAGGCTCCCTCTAATGGTAGCAGCAGCTAGCCGGCATGTAGAGCTCTTTCTGGTTTATCCACTGCCTAGGGCTGGGGTATTCAACAAGTGGAAGAGAGTTCATGTTTCAATGCCAACTGTTTGGACCTGTAGAATATTCTCAGCAGTATCTTGTTTAGGTATAATAATAGTGGGCAGAGGAACACTGACCAATGTCTATATTACATTGCCCGATCATAGTGGCAGTGATCGACCCTTCTCTCTACTGCATACACGGGAGAAGAAGGAGTGCAGTTTACTGCCACCATTACTGAGTGTTTGTGTTCTTCTAGCTCCTCTCATACTGCAGCAAGGAGAATAAAAATAGTACAGTTAATTGCCTACACCAGTTCTGCACTATATGTCCAGAAAGCAGATGTCCATATCCCCCTACCCATGTCTATGTGATCACATAAAAAGAAACAAAGTAAAAAAACATAGTTGATATGGGGTAGCAGATGGTTGGTAGCAGAATAGGGAAATATGGCTGGATCTTTACTGCATTGGGCAGCGTCATGGGCACACAGGAGTTCTTAAAGGGAACCTGTCACCAGGGACCTTTTCACTAAAGGCAGTTTGCAAAAGCCCATTACAACTGCAGTGTAAATCTGCCTTTCTGCTTTCTCTAAGCATTTGCATTACAATATAATTGTGTGTTATAACTTACCATGCACCCCGACAGAATCCTCTGTCTAGTCCTAGGGGTTGTTCTTTGGTTTGAATGCATTTAAAAAAAACATTTCTGTGCTGCAGACTGCATAGCTCTTGGCCCCCACATGTACAGCTCCTTCCTCTCCCACTGATGTCAGCTCACTAGGCGGTGAGCTATGTGAAGGAGCAGGAGGGAGGAGCTGTACAGGAGCACAGAGGTGGGGGCTGAGAGCTGAGCACAGACAAGTCATGTGTTGTTTGAAATTCATCCAAACCTAAGCTCAACCCCTTGAACTACACATAGGACTCTGTCAGGGTGCAAGTCAAGTTATAACACACAATTGTATTGTAAGGCATTTACCTTACAATAGAGCAGAAAGGCAGAATAAAGCAGAAAGGCAGATTTGCAATGCAGCTGTAATGGGCTACTGTAACCTGTCTTAAGTGAAAATGAGGTCCCTGGTGACAGGTTACCTAAGTACATAGGTCACTTCTACTGCCGCAGTGCAGGGACGAAGACCTCTGCTGCCAATAAAAGGGATTGTCTTATGTGCATTAAATAGTTGTGCTGTTTTGTTTTTGTGTATCCCTTGCTTCTTTGTTGGTCACAGGGTGGTTCAGCAAATTTAATAAGAATTCTGGAACATTTGGCTTAGTAAATGTTCCCAGTTTTTAGTTTTTATTTTATTTTTTTTTACCGGAAAAGGCTTTGGTTAATTTCTGCCATGTACAGTAAGTTCAATGTGAAGTTGCTGTACAGCGCTGCTATATTCCTCCCTGCTCTTACACATGGATGCGCGGTTTAGATGAAGGTGTGCAGGTTCACAGTTAGGAGAGGAAAACAATTATCAGCTATGCTGAGATCTGACTGATGCTGTTGTTTCTCTTTCCTGATATTACCCTTGTCTGGGTAGTGGGGGGGGGGGACACCAGTACAGATAAGTTTACTTGGCCATTTTATGTGCATGAACACCTTAAATAACCTGCAAATGTCCCATGTCTAGTACTTACTAGTGTCTAGTATATTGTTAATTGCCTAGAAAATGTTTCCCTCTGTTCCAGGACCCTTTCAGCTAGTGATGATGTGGAAGACAGAGAGACGGAGAGGGGGCGTTTGGAGGCAGCTTATGAGAGCTGTGATAAGGACCTGGACAAGAAGATAGAGCAGCACTTCACAGAGCTGACTACTGCCATACGCACCTACCAGAACATAACTGAACGGATCACCAACTCCCGCAATAAGATCAAGCAGGTCAGTCACTAGCAAAGTGTCTGTATCTGTCCTGAATAAAATAGTTTGTAAAAAATATTTGCTCGATGCTGTATATATACCTAAAATGATGTTATAATACAAATATTTCTTCAGTATTTTACCACAAGGGCTGGAATAATTTATTGCGTGGGTCAAGCACAATTGTGGAAAATCCAGCATGAATGAACCAGAGAGACCTACTAATAGATCCAGGCCTTGTGGCTGTGGTAATCGTAAGATATTTGCTATCCATGGCCTCCTTCCTTATAAAAGCAACTTTTAAAATTATCATAAAACTTCCTCTGTTGCAGGGTGAGACAGGGTAACATCCTTTGAATCTGCAGCATGGAGGGGCTCTGGGAACCACCCCGGTAGCCTTTCAGGTTTGTTAACATAAGTTAAAAAGTTGATTTTAGAAGGACAGAGACCATGAATAACAAATATAAAAAGATTACCACAGTCATTAAGTGTCAGATTGGGTTTTGGGGGGGGGGGGGGGGGTTGTAGAAATCGGCAGCAGCCAGTGATTGGTTACTGCCAATGTTCGGGGTGGTTCCCCTGTGATGTCCCAGTCCTTACACGTTGTCGCTTTGGTGATAAAGTACACCGACTACGACTCCACAAACATATAATAAATGATAAGCATTTCTTTTAAATGTCTGTTCTAATGATTTTGGCTAGTGGTGAGAAACATTTATTGGTCCCAGGGCCAAAATGTCATAAGTGCTGCACTCAGAGTAGACAATAATAGTACTGGAGACTCCAGAGCATAGCCCTGCCAAAGCTGGAGCCCCTCAGAGCATAGCCCTGCCAATGCTGGAGCCCCTCAGAGCATAGCCCTGCCAATGCTGGAACCCCTCAGAGCATAGCCCTGCCAATGCTGGAGCCCCTCAGAGCCTAGCCCTTGCCAATGCTGGAGCCCCTCAGAGCCTCGCCCTTGCCGATGCTGGAGCCCCTCAGAGCCTCGCCCTTGCCGATGCTGGAGCCCCTCAGAGCCTCGCCCTTGCCGATGCTGGAGCCCCTCAGAGCCTAGCCCTTGCCGATGCTGGAGCCCCTCAGAGCCTAGCCCTTGCCGATGCTGGAGCCCCTCAGAGCCTAGCCCTTGCCGATGCTGGAGCCCCTCAGAGCCTAGCCCTTGCCGATGCTGGAGCCCCTCAGAGCCTAGCCCTTGACTGCCGGCTCTTCTCTCTTACAGGTGCAGCTCTGTATCCCACATGCCGTGGGTTCAGGACCCGGAGCAGAAATGCGCAAGGGGAAGGAGAGGACCCAAGAGAAGTACAGTGCAGCTGACAATGACTTATCACTCCTGGGTCCTCTCCTGCGGGCGCTCTACTCTGGGTCCTGACCATACTGTAGTATGGCAGTATATCGTAGGATCAATCAGACATCCTAGGGTTAAAGTACCCTAGGGGGTCTGAAAAATAGAAAAAAAGCATAAAATTTCAAATCACCCCCCTTTCCTTAGAACTAATATAAATCAGCAATATAGAAAAATATAATAACGCTTATTCCTGACGTTTAACCCCCGTGACGGGAAAAAAGTGCCCAAAATGCCACTTTTTGGCATTTGGCAAAAATATTAAAAATATAATAAAAAGTGATTGAAAGGCCGTACAGTCACCAATATGGTAGCATTGAAAACGTCATAAAAAGTAGCAAGAATTGACTCCACACACAGCTCCTTACAGCAAAGTATAAAAAAGTTATTTGCAAAGGAGGTTTTAGATTTTGTAAATGTATGAAAGCGTAATAAAACCTGCATACATTTGGTATCCCCGTGATCGTACCGCCCCAAAGAATAAGGTAGACGTGTCATTTGGGGCGCACAGTGAAAGCCGTAAAATCAAAGCCCATAAGAAAATGGCGCAAATTGATGTTTTCACCAATTTCACTGCATTCTGAATTTTTTTCCCAGTACACAGCATGGAATATTAAATATAGTCACAATGATTTCTTATGAAGAAAACAAGCCCTCACGCAGCTCTTTACATGGAAAAATAAAAAAAAGTTATAGATTTTTGAAGGTCTGGAGTGAAAAATAAAAACACAATAGCGAAAAAGGACCTGGTCCTTAAGGGATGTGTTTAACCCCTAATACTTCTGTAACTTTAATTATACGTTATCATAATGGAGTTCCAAACACAAGTGTTAACTGGGCCCATGTTATTTCCATTTTGCTGCTGCTGGAATATTTTTCTCGCATGTTACTATAGGCTTAAATGCAAGAACCTTGACATTTCTTTTTTTATTCCAAATTATTTGTTAGACACAAGTAAGGTTTCATCATTTGTGAGTCTTGGGCCTCTTGCCCACAAGCGAGTTTGATGCATCAATTGCTGGAACGTCCGGCTTGATGTTGAAACCGGAACTGAACTTACATGCTTGGTGTCGGGCCGGACGTTGCAGCAAGCACACAATGTGAGATTGACTTATCGGACTTGCTTGTCGGCAAGACTCCGTATAGATTTTAAGATTGCTTGTGTATTGCTGGATATTTCCCGCACATGGGTTCTCCCAGCCTTTCTGCAGTCAGCTGCAACCACTGCATTCACATGTTCCCTGCAAAATACGCAGGCTTTGTACAGGTCCCTGAGGTTGATTCCAGCTTGATGCCATATCCATGCAAAATGGGAATATCCCCGTGAATTGTGAGTGAACTGCAGTGATCCTTCTTCTTATGGTCTGTTCCATTTTCATGCCAGGTTAAAGAGAACCTTTTGTCCTGTAAGATGCTTCTTCATTGCAAACGTGATGAGCTCAGAAAGTTGTGGATTGAAGGGATAGAACACAAGCACGTCTTGAATCTTTTGGATGAAATTGAGAATATCAAGCAGGTGCCACAGAAACTGGAACAATGCATGGCTAGTAAACACTATCTAAATGCCACCGACATGCTGGTAAGAACTACAGTCCACTAATACATTAAACCAGTGATCACCATATTCAGACAGCTTGAAACTAATTTTAGATGCCTTTTGGGGGACATGGACTACATTTATGGATATTTAACATCGCTAGTAGATGGCATAGAAAGGTTACTATAATGCAAGGGTCACCCAAACTAGCTTACTGAAGCTTAGACAATCAGTATATACCGTATATACTCTAGTATAAGCCGAGGTATCCACTTTTTCCACAAAATACTGGGAAAACTTATTGACTCGAGTATAAGCCGAGGTTGGAAAATGCCGCAGCTACTGGTATGTTTCAAAAATAAAAAGGAATACCAATAAAATTACAGACATCAGTAGGATAAGTGTTTTTGAAAATGTATTGGTTGGAGTTTGTATGGAGTTAAAATGGACACTGCACAGCTCCTTCAGTCAACCTCCGAGGATACACTGAGCGAAAGAGGCTGGCACACAGCATGGTCTGTGACCTCATATGGCATTGATCTGATTGGAGGAGGTGTTTTATGACAGCAGCACCTGTCCAATCCCTTCCCCACCCTGACTAAGATCAGCCCTCACAGACTGTCACAGACAGATAAATATATATACTGTGACAGTCTAGGTCAGTGGTGGCGAACCTATGGCACGGGTGCCAGAGGCGGCACTCTGAGCCCTTTCTGTGGGCACCCAGGCCATCACCCCAGAATGAAGTTCACCAGACAGAACTCAAAGAATCTGCCTGGAGAATCTTCCTACAATGGTATGTGAATTTGCCCTCCTCCTTTCAACTGGGTTGGTGTCATTGGGAGGCTGAAGGATTGAAAGTTGTCAATGAACAAGGAGAAATACATTACTGCTTAAATTGCTGCGCTGGCACTTTGCAATAAATAAGTGGCTTTTGGTTGAAGTTTGGGCACTGAGGCTCTAAAAGGTTCGCCATCACTGGTCTAGGTGGTATATTGTCAATCTGGGCACACTGCTGCCATTTTGAAGAATTGCCAGCCCCCCTCCACCCACCGCGGGACTTAGGAAGCACCATAGTGAAGTCTCCCGACCAGGAGCTGCAGCTGCATACTTCGTCATTACAGTATGCAGCCGCCGAACACTCCTTCCCTTCTGCTACAGCACACCAAGAGGCCTGGTAAGAGAGCAGCACAGCGCTGCACCAACAATAGGTTAGTGCTATGGTGCCGCGTCTGACGCCACCGCAGACCTCGTATATGCACACCGCATGTCTGATCTTTTGCTGACATAAGGGTGATTGGGCGGCCGTGGAACACAGACCCCCCACCCCCCCACACCCGTATTTAATTGAGATTTTACACTGGCTTGTGTATACAGAGAGTCGTGATTTTTCAGCTCAAAAATTGAGCTGAAAATCTTTGCTGATACACGGGTTTATATGGTAAGTCATTATTGCATGCACTTATATGAAATGGTGTATTTCATCTTATTAAAGGAAATCTACCACCAAGGATCTACATATTAAGGTAGATCGGGTGGTAGGTGCCTCTATTGTACGTGAGGATAGCCCTTTTAAGGGCTAATCCTCACGTCCCCTGTATCTTTTTATAACTTTTATTTCCCTAATATGCTAATTTTCTAAAGAGGCTACTGGGCTGTGGATTAGCCGGAGCTGAGGCTTCATGGCGAGGCTAGTCCACGCTCCAGTAGCCTCTTTGATCCCCTACCTCCATAACTTTGGTTATGGAGTGCGCTTAATGAAGTACCCAGCGGACATGGGCCCCGCGCTTAATGAAGGGAACAGTACAAAGTAATTTATCAAAAATTCTGCTAAATGAACCCATAGTCAGACATCACTTTATATACATGGTCCAAGGTGAAAGTAACTGCAGAGAAGCCTGGAAATTGGTATATATCTGGTGTTTGTTGGATAACAGACGGGAGGAGGACATTGAATGGATTAGTAAAGAGAGAGTTGACATTTCTGTTAGCAGAGTGTGATAGGCCTGCCTAAAAAGATGTGTTTTAAAGAAAACCTACCACCACGGATCTACCTATTAAGGTAGATCCGGTGGCAGGTTCCTTTTATTGTATAGTAGTGTAGCCCTTTTTAGGGCTAATTCTTTAGTGGCCCGGAAATATTATAAATTTTACTTCCTCCAATATGCAAATTTCCTAAAGAGGCTACTGGGGCGTGCATTAGCTGGAGCAGCCTCGAGTAGCCTCTTGCATTTCACCTACCAATGCATCTACGTCACACAACTACTAGGAGCTGCGCGTACTCATCTGCGAAGCTTGGTTCTGCGCGTGCGCAGTAGCTCCGGCTTCAGAGCTGAGACACATGTAGATGTTTCGGGTTAGCGGCAGAGCCGGAGCCACGTAATCAGGGAGATATCACTATCTGTCCATATATGGATTCCACATCTCCCAGGGCTTCCCCAGACTCAAGGTCTCTATTTAAATTAAATAAATTAAATATTTTAAATTAAAAATTAAATATTTTTAGCCCAGCCCGGCATCTGAATACACAACCTCCACACTCCACCTGCCATAGAGATACAGGACAGAGCCTCTATCCTCTAGGATACAGAAAAGGATCTTCTCAGAGATTATTATTATTATTATTATTATTATAGAGATGATTATTATTGAAATTATTTTTATGGAGATGATTATTATTATTAAGGAGATTATTATTATGGAGATGATTATAATAATATGGAGATTATAATATTTAAAGCATATAATACAGTTAAATTAAAGGAATAAAAATGTATAAGACAAAAAATAATGGCTCATTCAGACGGGCGTGTCTGTTGCTCATCTGCAAAAAATGTGGATGTGATCAGTTCATATTGTATCCGTAGGCCATCCGTTTTTTTTCACATATGCAAAAAAAGCTGATAGGTTTCTAATCTACTTCTTGCATTTCTAAATGCAATGTTAACGCCCATGTGACCTCACCCTAAACATTCAGATAATACTTTTTTTCTTTTGTTGAAAATATTGCATCGAGTATCGCAATACTTTTCTGGGTATTGTATCGCGCACAAAATTTTGATATTGGTGCAACCCTAATGTAGTATCTTATACAAGCGTTTAATATAAAAGCATCCTACTAATTGTGTTGAGTAACATTGCTACGTACTTTATATGCAAGTTGATTCTGGTACATGACTGCTTGTATGGGTTAATGCTGTGATATACACCTCTGGCAGACAGTGGCTCAGCTCCGGGTTCATTAATTGACACAACTCTTAAGTTTGCTGCATCACCTTTGGCGCAGCCATCTCTTTATATTCCGTTCACATTAATTGAAGTAATTTTGCCACTGAAGCGTGTTTCAGACCTCTGCATTTAAATTGAAATTTTAATTCCCTTATTGTCTGCGAGAGACGGCTGAAGATGGCTTGTTGCAGGTTTCATTATCACTCGGAACACTCCAGCTGCTGCTTCTAATGTACAATGACTGATTAATGCCAGGAAGAATTATTAGAAGAAGAATGGCAGCTTTTTCCCAGTAGGATGGGGTAAACATGAAGTACTATTTTGACAGCTTTATGGAGCTGGTTTTACCCTCCGTCTGCTGTAGTTCAGTGGAATTATAGCAGACGTTCAGTTTTATGTGAAAACTATTACGAGAGGCAGAAGCAAAAACAAAACAAATGTTTTGGCATTTTGACTATTGTCATCTTCCAGTTAGATTGGAAGGAGGCTCAAAAGATTTGGAATGGACATACAGTAAGTGATGTTTAAAAGGGTTATCCCAATAAATCGATTTTACTGAGAAACTTCACTTACAGGAAATCTATCATGGTATATAAGGCTGGAAGGAGACGCAAGTCCATCAAGTCCAACCTTTAAGATTTAAATAAATGTTTTTTTCCCCATAACCTGTGATATTTTTTCTCTCCGGAAAGTCACCCAAGCCTCTCTTGAACATGTACATAGAGTCCGCCATAACAACCTCCTGCGGCAGAGAGTTCCACAGTCTCACTGCTCGTACAGTAAAGAACCTTTGTCTATGTTGATGGTAGAATCGCCTCTCCTCTAGGCGCAGAGGATGCCCCCTTGTCCTGGTCACAGGTCTAGGTATAAAAGATCTTTGCAGAGATCCTTGTACTGTCCGTTCAGGTATTTGTACATTGTAATGAGGTCTCCCCTCCATTTATTCCTTCAACTGAATAATATCAAATGTTTTGTCTGTCATTGTATTCTAGTCCTCCCATTCCCCTAATAATCTTGGTTGCTCTCCTCTGCACCCATTCCAGTTTTACTATGTCCTTTTCATACACTGGTGCCCAAAACTGTACACAATATTCCATGTGTGGTCTGACCAGTGATTTGTGTAAGGGCAGAACTATGTCTTTAGCATGAGAATCTATTTTTCTCTTGATACATCCCATAATTTTATTTGCCTTAGCAGCAGCCACCTGGCTCTGGTCACTAAAATTAAGTTTACCATCCACCAATACCCCTTAGTCCTTTTCAACTCCAGTTTTACTAAGTATTAACTGTTTAGAACTTATTTATACTTTGTTTCCATGGCCTAAGTGCATAACTTTACATTTATCTACATTAAGCCTCATCAACCATTTCTCTCCTCAAGCTTCCACAAATCCTTCTATAATGCTAAACTATCGACCTCAGTATTTATTACTTTACACACCTTGGTATCATCTGCAAATATTGAAACATGACTGTGTAAACCCACTACAAGGTCATTAATAAAAATATTATATTAATATTATTTTATATTAATATAAAAACAAGTGGCCCCAATACTGAGCCCTATGGCACTACACTGATGCTGACACTGCTTACCCACCCCTCTCTAATTTCACCCTGGAATGAGAGAGAAATGTGACTTGCTAATGAGGAGGAACAGCCAGAGTCTCTCTCAATTCCCTCCTGAGGGCGTGGTTAAAGGGGCTGTCAGAGAGTATGTAAAAAGAGCGAGGTGGCCGGGGAGGGGCTGCTTAAAAAAATAAACCTTCACAGAAGGGCTGTGGTGCGAAAAATGGGGGGGGGGGGGGGGCAGAGTGGGTACATGTTTATTTTTTTTTTTTATTATGGCCAATTCTCTTGTCCCCCATAACTTTTATAATTTTTAATTTCCCTTATATGCAAATTTACTAAAGAGACTACTGGGACGTAGAGTAGCCTGAGCTGAGGCTTCATGGCGCTGCTACTCCTATGCAATCCGCCTTCCAATCCATCATCAGCGAGCAGCTCCTCGTAGCTGCACACACTTGTCGGAAAGCCTCTGAAGACTGAGTTACGGCGCATGCACAGAACTCTGATTCGCGGACAAGTGCGCACAGTTACATGAAGCTGCGCGCTGAAGATGGATTGGTAGGCGGATCACAAGAGCCAACTGGGTCGTGGAGTAGCTGCCCTATGTAGCATCCACCCCCCACTAGTCTCTTTTTAGTAAATTTGCATATTAGGGAAATTAAAAATTGTAAAAGACATGGTGGACTAAAGGATTAGCCATAACAAGGGCTGTCCTACTATAGATTAGATAAACCTGCCACCGGATCTACCTTAATAGGCAAATCCATGGTGGTAGGTTTCCTTTAATTATTGCCTTTTATCAAACATCAAAACTTTTTTCTTGCCAATATAGTGCTAAACATCTTATTTTTTGCATTAAATTCTACAATCCCTCTAGAGACTGAAAGTTTGCTGAACTTGCTCCCAATTATGCATATGAGCCGTGGTTTAACACCATTGACAAAGTATTCTTATGTCTGTCTGTGTCTAATTGCAGACCCCTACCCCTTCTCTCACTCTGCATCTTTCAGATTCCATTATCATTACTGCTACCCATTACCACTATCTTCTCCTAGGTTGCCTTAATTTGCATTCATACATTCTTGACCCCCAACCTCTTCACCCCTTTGCTTAATTCAGCAACACATGCAGTATTTCCCTAGAGCATGATCACCCAAGTGTTAGCTCATCTAATAAAGGATTTTTCATCTGGATGAATACAGATTAATTAAAACCTGTAGTTAGCTATGTCTGATTTCACGGTGGTTCTGGGTATCGTTTCTGTTATGACCCTTTCACCAGCAGATGGGATCTGTAGTAATTGAGGAAGGTTAATACAATTTGATGCTGAAGTGGTGAGACAGAAGATTTCGTTATTGCCTTGTTTTAATTTGCCTAGCCCTTCCGTGTAATTAAGTGAAGGGTAAGGTGATCACTAGTTTGCCTTTCATGGCATAATCTGCAGTAACTTTCTGTGTAGTGCATATCAGACTTCTTTCTGAATTCTTTTTAATGAATGGAAGGCTACTCCATGCCCCCAATAGCCCCTGCAGATCCACCTACACGCTCGTTTTTTTTGTTTGGGGTGCATCTCCGGCAGCATGCAAGCTGTGCGCAAATGCAGTAAATTCAGTTCCACTGCCTGCAATGCACCTGCAACCTGGGAACAGTCTGTACACAGAGCTCCCCTGCTGCCAACGACTCGCTCCCCGTTTGCGGGCAAATCCCCGGAAGTGGAACAGGAGCTACTGCCCTTGCTGCCAGAATCGCACCCAAATGCAGAGCCCCCAGTCTGTGGGCGCATCCCCAAAAGTGGAACAGGAGCTATAGCCCTTGCTGCCAGAATCGCGCACAAACAAAAAGACGAGCGGGTAGGCGGATCTGCAAGGGCTACTGGGGGTGTGGAATAGCCTTTGCCCCCAGAGCTCTTTGAGTCTACTCCACGCCCCCTGTAACTCCTGCAATTAATTTGCATAAAGAATAACTAAAGTTTATTTTAACAAAGGCTGCAGACAAGAGTTATCTAAAACGGTTTGGAGATTGGACTGGCAATGTGCATCAAACTATTTCAGAAAGTAGTTTCCCGATGGTAGATTTCTTTTAATGTGTTGATTTAAGTATTATAAACTATAGATCATAGGCTATACGAAAATCTGCAATCCAGACTGGCCTCTTTATATTAGTGCCCTTTATTGTTGCCCTTGGGTTTTTTCTGTTAAAGAATAGCTGCTTTCATTTAGGGTATGTTCACTCATTTTAGAATATTTAAAATGTTTAGGTTCAGATTCATGCTTATATTCAAATACAATGCAAATGTATCTGGTATTTTATACCCCATTCGTACCCGGCTTCTTTCCATTATTGGTACTTTGCTTTCAGGTTGCAGGAAGCTGGGCAGGAATGCTGAGCCTGAAATCCATGATGGAGTACAGTTGAGGGCCAAATAAAGGCTCCCAGGTCTGTCCTCATCATTTGCCTCTTAGATCCTGAGAGGCATGGTCTAAAGCAGGACTGTGGGGTCGGTAAGCCAAACCCTGAATCTTCAACTTTGACTCCCAGTGCTTTATTCCTCTTATCTATGGCAGGGGGTTTCACTCCAAAGCCTGTACATAAAGTTCAGCCACATTCATCTCAACTAAAAGGGGGATCCGGGGTTTACGAGCTGCACAGACAGGCCACACGCAGCCTGTCAACCCTTAAGTCCAACCCTTGAGTCCAATGAGCGCTTCCATAGCTGATGTAACTGAATAATAATTAAAGGTGTGTGCGCTGCCTTCGGCACACACTGAGATGTCAGCGAGCCGCTGATGTCACAGCTCGAGCCATGACACCGCACGGAGAGAGGGAGCCGGAAAATCGTTGGACAGAAGAGGACCTCCCAGGGGGGTGTGTCGGAGGGTGAGGACACTTTTTTTTTTTTCTTCTTTTAAATAGACTTTAGTATAAACCGAGTTAGGGTTTTACAGCACATTTTTTGCTGTTTTTTGTTTATACTCGAGTATATACAGGCAGGTTTGTTCTGAAGTTGAATTTGTATGTAAGTCGGAACTGTATATTTTATCATTGTAATCCCAGCCAGAACTTTTTTGGTCTCTGTGACAATTGGACTTTAAAAATGTTGAGTTGTTATAAGAACCAGGATTAACAATAAAGCTTCATTACAGACACCTGTGATAACTGTTACAGTTGTTTATTGTAGCCTTGGACTAAAGTACAATAAATTACCAATATCCAGAGGTCCGTTTGTAACTAGGGGTCGTATGTAAGTCAGGTGTTCCTAAGTAGGGGACCGCCTGTACTGTAATTAAAAAAAAAAAAAAAGAAAAATTAAAACAAATGTGACTTTTGTTAAACCATCCATGGTAAAAAAAATTTTTTTTTTAAAATGATAAAATAAGATGAAACTGAAAATAGTTGTAAAAAATACAAGTTGTCACATAAGAAACAAGCCATACCTCAAAACTTGGTCATTAAAGGACATCTACATCCAGGATGACAGACTGTATGTAAATGAGTCTGAGGGTGCATTAACACCTATGGAGCCTATAGTCCTTCATACTGGTGGTAGATGCCTTTTTAAAAAAAATGTCAAAAACAAGCCTGTATACGGTTTTGATGATTGAAGAAAGAAGTTAAGATGTGAAATGACATCTTGGCGCGAAAAAGTCAGATCATTATGTGGCTAATGTCCACTTTACATTCTGTGGATTAACTTGTGAATATCCAAGGCTTTTCACCGCAGTCATTTCCAAGGCCATCTGAAGGGTAAAACGCCTGCATGTTGTGGGGTGTAGAAGAGGAAATAATTGTAATTATAGTGGCAAGAAAAAAATGATTTGTTTTCTCAGGGAACAAATACACTTTTAGACCACTAAAAGGAAAGCGGATTCACCTGGTTTTGGAGATGACCCTTAATTTTATTTGCATACACAAAGCACATGAGTTATGAGCTGTGATTTATGAGGAGAGACTAGCCAATTTACTGATAATTTACTGATCATTGTGTGGATGTGATTACTATTAACAAGTGTGTCCAAGGTTACTGAGCGGCCTAGTATTTAGCATCTCCAGAAATTCTGTGGGTCTGTCAGCAGTTCTGGCCATGCAAAACTGCATAGGTGAAAGCCCCGGCACCCGGAAAAAAGAATTCATAGGGTTGGTTATATCCTTCACAATTGTGCTGGATTGAGGGGAGGGACTGGGCTCCCACATTGTAGTATTTGTAAACTGGATCTATTTCTTCTTGTGACCATAATTTCACTTGTGACACCTCAACCGGTTACTGGGGGAGGGTCTGCACAAATCACCGTATAACGTTATTGTAAATATATGGAGGTCCCTACCACAACATATATATAGCTATTCCATCATAGGCGCCCAGGTCCTCCCTCACTGATCCTGTTGTGGTCATTTGGGTTTGGCATGTGTTATGCTTCAAGACTATACAATCACTTGGGTTGGACATGATGACTATGGCAGGAGGTCTAAAACAAATGAAGAAGGCCTGAGCATCATCAGACAAAGGCCCAGAGGACCTCTGGGAACCATCTAATAATTGTTTTTTGGATAGCCTGGGACTGTCTACATGCATAAAGTTGGTGATAACTGTATATGGTGGGTGGAGTATGCAGACTCCCTAGATAGATCTAGTCATTGTCAAGTGATAAAGTCTTTCTTGTAAGTCACTTTTTTAATACCTCAACAATAAAAACATAAACTTTTACGCAAAATTTTTGTATCAACACACTGTACTTCAGTTGTAATACTAGACATCTTTTCCAAAAGCTTTAGGAACAAAACGGCATACAATTTCAAACCTAAATTAACCCTATGAATAGAGAATAGTGGTGCAATCAAATGACTGTATCTAATAAATGCATCAACTGGAACATTTGATTGTAATTTTATGGCAAATGTTCTTTTTTTCCCCTCCCTGGTTGCTTTACAACAATGCCAGAATATTAATAAAAATGAGCCTCCCGTCTAAACGCTTAACATATTGACACAGAATAAAAATGATTGTTTGAATCAAAATATATTACAGTAATGTTTGTTCAGTTTTTTTGTACTTGTCTTTACAGATGTTAAAACCATTATTAAAGTGGGACGAAGATATATAAATATTAGAGTAGATATTAACTGTATAGTGTACAGTATATAAAATACATTTCCTTTGCTTCTCTTCCTTAAAGGGGTTTTCCCACCAACAAAAGTTAGGCCCTATCCACGGAGATCCTGCAGATCGCAAAAACGAGGGGTCCATCAGACCTCTCGTTGCTCCTTAGACCAATGGAGCAGACGGCCGTGCATGACCATTCTGCTCTATTAATCTTTATGGAGTTTACGGAAATTGCCGAGCGCTGGCAATTTTCATAATACATTATGTCCATATCCAGGCTATGTCTAGTTTCATAAATTAGTATTTTACCAGAATATCTAAAACAAAATTTGGCTCTGCAAATAGTCTCCATTAAAGGGGTTGTACAGTCGGAGACATTGCCAAACACCTTTTAGATAATCCAAAGTCACTCCCTTCACTCATTTAATGTTACTAGCTATTCTAAGGAGTTTTAGAGATAATGTATTGTAAAGTTATAAGATCACTAGGTGTTTATAGTCGCCCATCTCCAGAGAAACAACAATTTCACAGTCCCCAGCGCTGGTCGCGCATGCGTGGTAAGCAGTCTGCGATCAACCGCCACTTGCAGTCTTCACCCTCCTGCGTGCCCGCAGATGTGCTGCACACAGTGTTACTCTCCATAAAGCCTACTTCCTTGTATAGACAGTGCCTGCCTCCGACCCCTCTATGATACAAGATCACACAACAAGCAGCCAATTGCATGAGCACACTCTGGTTCATGGGAGCAAAGCATCATGGGACTTATAGTCTCAATGCATACGGCGACGGCCATCTTGCTTTCTCGGTTCCTGTTTGCAGCAATAAAGAGATCATTTTTTTTGTAAAAATAGCAATTACCACGACATTTAAGTGGAAGTTATTGTATTTTCAGCAATAGGGGGTGTATTTATCACACCCATGAGTTTGTTTTGGAGGTTCAGGGATCGTACAACCCCTTTAAAAGTCCTTCTACGACTCTGCGTCTTCATTGTACAAGACAAACCCAGTGTAGTCTTATTCTGCAGTTAAAAATGAAAGGGTGAATGGAGCGGAGAATGGTGCAGACTCTTATAAATCATCTTGCTCCACTTCTCCACTCTTTGCATTCTTGTTGTCTTCTCTAAGTTAGAACCACCCACCTAACAATAGAGCGGGAAAGTAACATATTAAGATGTGATTTCTCAAATGTGGTGTATTGAGCAGCATTAGAAATGGATATGTTGAGTTGGTAAACATTTACTCTTTGACACCTTGCCGACTGAGGAAGAACTATATCGTCCTTGTGCGGCAAGGGGTGTATGGAGAGAGCTCACGAGCTGAGCCCTTTCCATACACAGCGGGTAACGGCTGTATAATACGGCCAACACCCGCCTGCCACTGCCGTGATCGGTGCTTTGGTACCGAACCAAAGAATAAAATAGACATGTGATTTGGGGCGCTAAATGAAAGCTGTAAAATCCAAGCCCACAAGAAACCGGCGCAAATGCGTTTTTTCATCATTTTCACTGCGTTCTGAATTTTTTCCCGCTTCCCAGTATACGGCATGGAATAATAAATACCATCACTATGAAGTTCAATTTGTTACGCAGAAAACAAGCCCAAACAGAGCTCTTTAAAATAAAAAAGTTACAGATTTTTGAAAGTGGGGAGTGAAAAATGAAAATGCAAAAACGAAAAAGGGCCACGTCCCTAAGGGGTTAAACAGATCATACACATTAAAGTAATCTGAGTTGGCTGACCATTTAATGTAATTCATATAGGGGCCTCCTGAGTAGAGATGAGCGGACCCGAACTTCTAGTTTGGGTTGAGTGGGCCCGTACAATTCGTACATATTGCCGGTTTGGCTTCTAGCGATTTTGCTTTGATTGCCAGGGGTGTCCCCTTGCCCAATCACAGTCATGGTAGGTAGCTTCTGAGCGTTAAATTTATGGATTGACTGTTCGGCTATCTTAGCATTTTGTTGAGGTCTTCACAACAGGATTGCCATTAGTTGTTGACCATTGCTTTGTGCTTCTCAGCAAACACTTGTGAGCTCTTACCATTACATTGTGTAAGGATCCCTAGAATCGGGATGCAAAGTGGTACTCTGCTTCCAGCATTTCCCTTGGATAACCTTGAAGAATATTAAAAATGGTAATGAATGTGTAATTTCTTCTATGTCAATATAATATATGTTTTTGTCTAGGTGTCTGCAGTGGACTCTCTGGAAGGACCTTTACTCCAGGTGGAAGGTCTCAGTGATCTACGTCTTGAACTTCACAGCAAGAAGATGAACATGCACTCGGTGCTGATAGACGAGCTCCATCGTCACCTCTACATCAAATCTACCAGTCGTGTGGGGCAATGGAATCAGGATAAGAACAGAAGCGGGTACACTGTCAAATCTTCTTACGCATTACCCACTCTTTAAAGATTATGAAGTTTGTGCTTCAGATAATAGTGTTATGGTTAGGACAAGTTCACATCATTGTTATAGATTTTCGTTATTCCCCTCTAATATGCAGGACTATAACAAAATGTTAATAAAATAGAAGCCCCTGCTTTGTTATCTACCTTCTGACATACTTCCATGCTGTTGTTTGCATTATAAATAATAGAGCCATAATGGAAAGGACATTTCTGTGCAGGCATGTTAGTTGTAAGGCTACATTTATTTTCTGGTTATACATTTATACTCCAGGAAAGCTTCCAGCGTATATGCCGAAAGTATCCATAGACTATACTGGAAGAAGATGGCATTCTTTTTATCCCTGGTTGCAGAATATATGTTGCATCCAGCAGAAAACACTCTACTTCTTTCCATCCTGCTCCCTTCTGTTGAGCGACATATTATCGTCTATAGGGGATGGGTCCAACAACACTGTATCTGTATCCGGCCTCAGTTGAGTGTACACAGACATCCCTGAACCTGAACATCGGCAGCAGCCAAACTGACTCCTCCTCACGCTTTCAGGTGGAAGGGGAAGGGCAGGACCACTTCTCACTCCATATGAGCATACAGTGGGATACGTCCTACCCTCCGTTGTAAGGACATGTCTGTAATCAGACCAGCATATCCATAGAACAGATGGCTAAAACGTGATATGTATGTAGTGTAGCTTCACTTATATTAAATGAAGGGGATTTCGCTTGATACCAATAAAATGTACTGTTATTCTCCAGTAGTCTATGGGTGATGTAAAATTGACATGCATGTTGCTTTAATACCATGGCTATATTTGTAGCTTTTATGGTCTCTTATGAAATGTGCATTTATTTCCTAAAGATAGCACATTATCCTTGTGGTATTGTTTGAATGGAACCTGGTTCCACCGTGACATTTTTTCTGTGGCTTTTAATTTGAGGGCATTACCCACAGGAGCTGTATTATCATATAAGGTCACCAGTCAGCACATATTGAAGCTGTAGAATCTCCTTCATTTTCCAAGGGAAATCAGTCAGCCAGGAAGTACATAGAATGCTGATGTAGCCATTTCTCCAGCATTCGCTATACGGCAACGCTAATAGATGTTGGAGGACGCTTACTGAGTGCACAGGGCGAATTATAAATGGATGTTTCGATTTTTAGATGGTTAGATATTGCGTTCACATCCGTAGGTGTTAAGGAAATATGCCAAACTAAATTCTGTGTGTCAGAGAACCAACTGTGTTTGTGTGTATGTATATTGTGTGTGTATGTATATTCATAGAGATTTGCATCAGTAGATGAATACTTAAAGAAGGAGCTGCTGAAATAAATGAGAAGTATAGTTGCATATGAAGGCTTTCCTTGTAAAAGCAGAACAGTTCATGTATGTATAGTATTTGAAGTTTTTTCTTAATTGTTTTGGGCTCTGTTTACAGTCCATTAGTAATGCACATTCTGAGGGAAGCACCCTGTAGGTACCTTAGATGTGTCCATAGGCCCTCATTTAGCCCATACAAGTTAAGAGGCTCCTTTTTGACATCTGTACAGCTGGTATATGCTAGAAAGCTACATGTTCATGTATCTAAAGATGAGCAAGCATTTTCCTTTGCTTTTTCTGGACGACATTAAACTATTATATTTTTTTTTTGTGTAACTTGACATTTGCTTTTAGGTTTCTGAACGACATATGTTATGCGGATTTTAAAAATGCCTTTGTCAGTATTCATAATCATTTCAGTAGTTTATAGCAGTTCAATTCACATAACCTGGCTCCCTGTCAGCAGCATGTGGTGAGTTCTAGGAGGGGTCAGCTGTAACCTGTGTGTTCCTGTGTCGGTTTCCTCTCCTCTGCACTCATCCATATCCAGGGGAATGGTGTGGAGTAGAGGAAGAATGCATGGGGAGATACAGGCAGACACAAGCTCCAGCTACCCCTCCCCCAGGACTCACCAGATGCTGCTGGCCAGGAGCCAGGTCCTGTTAAATAAATAATTATAAACTACTGAAATTATCCAGAATGCTGACAATACTGACAAAGCCTAGCATAAGCTATTGGAACCTGTCACCTGCTAAAATAACATTCCTGGCAACAGGTTCGCTTTAACATACATTTTATATATTTTACATCCGTTTGTATTGTAAAATTTATGGTTCATGTGCATACCCACTTGGCACTTTAACAAAGGGTGCTGTATTGAGGCACCTTTTAATAAATTAGGTGTGTCCTTAATCCAGTGCAGAGAACGCATTGATAGTTTTGATAAATTGAATTTATTATCTTTTCATTTTATTTTTTCAGTTCGCTGGCTAAGGATTCTCCACTTCCTCTTCTTGATGTAACAAATTTGTCTACTCCACGAAAGTTCCTAGATAATTCTCAGTTCGGCACTCCAGGCTGTTCCACTGGTAAGTTCCTTGTAAGGTTTATTATGCATGATATTTTTCTTAACATTGTGTGTTGTGTCTGCAAGCTTTCTACTAAAACATTAAAGGGGAACTGAAGCGTCACTGATATATAATTGAATTTTTATTTTTACTCCTTCAGTCTAATTTAGCTGCAGACTTCATGTCTGTCCTCTAAGTTTTTCTTTAACCCCTTCATGACCTAGTTTTTAGTTTAAAAAGCTATATGAGGGCTTGTTATCTGCATGATAAATTGTATTTTCTAGTTGCAGGATGTAATATTCTGTGTTATTTACTGGGAAGCTGGAAAAAAATCCTAATGTGGTGAAAGTGGAAAAAAACACAGTTGTGCCATATTTTGATGGGTTTTATTTTTTGCCTTGCAATTTGCAGTCTCCTTTATTGTTTGGAACAGTACAATCACAGCGAAATTTATATGGTTTAGTTATGTCTTAATACCGTTAAAAAAATTGCAAAAACTTAGCACAAAAAATGCCTTTCATCGCCGTCTTTTGACACCTGTAAATCTCCCATACATCAGCAGAGCTGTGGAATGTGCCGTTGTTTGCAGGCTACGATGACGTCCTCATTGATACCGTGTCATTGCAACAATTGGCACCCACTGATGACGTCACAGAGAATGGCATGGGACATGCCACGGCTTGATTGCATGTGCACTTATGTGGAAATGCATCTGATCATTAATCAGCACCTAGTGTCTTGGGACACATCGCATATGCGTTTCCAGTGAAATGCATGCGATTGTTAACCAGCACCTGGGTCTTGCATTTAAACAGTACAAGGCACCAAGGTCTGGTTACCAATCCCATGTGTTTCCCTGGAAAAGCACTTGTGATCAGGCCAAGGTACGACCCTGTGAGCTTGCGTTGTGATAAAAGAGAGTGGCTAGGTTAGACCTTCTGGCTTACTAGTATATTTCTTTATGGAGTATAATAGGCTACTCATGCACTCTGTTTCGGATGGCCACTGAGACAGTGACAACTAAAGTATAAAGATAATAGCAATACCCTTTAAAATAAAATACTACTGGTGATAATTTGGCTGCTTTTTCATTGTTTGCATAGCTGAATGTGTTATATTGCCCCCTTTTTGTTCTATTAGATTTATTTTAATAGTTATTCATTTCTCAGTTAAGGACCTAAACCTTCAAGATATCAAAGAAGATCCTGATTCTGACCCCGAGGAGAACAGCATTGTTTTTATGGGAGTTCTTATAAAAGGCCTAGCAAAACTGAAAAAGATTCCAGAAACAGTGAAGGCCATAAAGGAGCGTCTAGAACACGAGCTTAAACAGATCGTAAAACGTTCCACTACTCAAGTGGCAGACAACGGCTATCAGCGTGCAGAAACTGTGAGTCAGGAAAACCAGCCACGGTAAGATACTTAATAAAGGGTGTGGAGCATGCTTCATACCTATTATCATGCATATTGGGAAGAACTTGTAAGGTTTGTGACTGCACCTTCCATAACAATAAATTTGTTTCTAAATTTAAACCATTAATAAGGGTTCATTCACAATTGGGGCATTACTGTATATACGTATATATTACTGTATATACGTCCCACCTAGGATGCTATAGCACTTAGGCTAGTTACAGGGAGCACATTCCATGCCATGGCCTTAAAAAAAGATAGAGCAACGGCCGTGCGCCATTACTTTCTATGGAAAGGGAGGGGTCACCAGTGCGCCACTGTAACCGGGCGGGAATAAGTTGGTATAAATTAACCCCAAGAAGGTCAGTACCCAGTGATCTTTGGCACATATGTTGCAATTTGAACCATGTATACGGTAATTCTTTCTTTCAAGAGGTTTTGTGCATCACATCTTTTTTGAATGCAGGCGTTGGTGAAATACATCCCCACACTTAGTTCCTTGCTATTTCCTTGGCTGAAATATTTTCCATCCCAGCATTTTTCTGAATTGTCTCAGGTCCTAGTTATCAGATAAGTGATCATACTTTTGTCCTACTGACGTGTCCGTTGTAAAAACTCCTTTTAATGAGTTACAAAATGTTGCCTTATTGGTAATAGAATCCTATAAATAATATTATGTCTCTTTGTGCTTCAAACCTGTTTTTCAGTATAAGTATTTTCAGTAATAGACTGCTGCTGTTCACTCTGTGCTGTGCTTCTGAACGATGGTCTCCCTCTGTGGCTCTAATCCTAAAACACGCGTGCCATTGGGCAAATTTGCACATCCTTGGACCTTTTACTAGTAGGGAGGGCCTGAACATTAAGGTTCCATGGGTCCAAGTGATATTTGGATTTCTGTGTTGGACTCTGTCTCGGGTCCCATGGCTAGATTCACAGATCTAGAATTTGTCCATGTGCTTTCTGTTGGTTTAGTGAATAGCACATAGAGAAGTGCTTTTACATGGGCTCAAATAACTAGATGTGGTTTCCACTGCCCCATGTGAGAGTAGACTGGCCGAACAGCAGAATTTTACTGTAGTTCCTATTCCTATTTCTACTGTCATCGACATCTTAGCAGACCTCACATGCCAAAATCAAGACCCCAGGGAAGCTTGGAAAATGTACTTTGAAATAGTGCAAAGCCAAACTGTGACACAGTTGCCAACCTGCTATTTGTTTCTACAGCTCCTATACAGACTGTGCAGATACTTTAATTTCATGTTTTTTTTCCCATTTTATATGTACTAGGCAAATGTAAAAGTTTGACTTAAAGGAAATCTATCACTCGGATTAAGTATTCTAAACCAAGCACACTTCCATGCAGGCAGATCCTCAGCCAGGATTTGCTCTTCTTTTAGCTTCTTATGTCTTTATTAAAAAAAAAAAAGCTTTAAAAATTATGCAAATTATTCTGAGGGGCTCCAGGCTCAATAGCTGTTAATTTAGCCCAGAGCCCCTCAGGCTCACTTTCATAATTTTTAAGGCCTTTTTTCATAAAAAACAAGGACATAAGGAGCTAAAGAAGAGCAGAATCTGTCGGAGGGGAGCACACCAGTTTGTTAGTGGGCTTGGTTTTCAATCCTTGATTCTAATGGTAGATTTCCTTTAACATATCTTCAGTAACTGCATAACCATCATATTCGGTGTTGAGTAGCTTCCCAGTTATAAGGAAGCTCGTACAAAGATGACTGTCAACCCTTGATTACCGCTTACTGGATCCCAAAGAAGCTGTGACTTTACTGACTGTTTGTTTTTTGTTTATATATTTTGTTTATATTTTTCCCAATTAATTATATTATATATATATGAATTCCTTCAGCTCATCCTGCTTTATAACATGCTGCTTGCATTTCAAACACATTGATCAATAAAATAGGTTTAATTGCTTTAAACGGAACCTGTCATCAAAGACTGGCTTATTATACCAGTATGTTGTTTAGCAGCTTCAAGATCATGTTTCTTTCATGGCTTGGTGTGGTGGCATCATCCATAAAATCAACTTTATATCGAGATGTAAATTGGTTTAAAGAAGTCAAGGAGGCGGAGAGTTTAACACTGAAGTCAAGCTTTCCCTGCTTTAGAAAACTCCTTCACTGTCATTATGGTTCTGCATGCAGGGACATAATTGACCAGATCTCCTGAAGTCCAGCGCACATTGTCAATCACAAGGAGGTGTTCAGAGGCAGGTAAACTTGACTTCATTGTTCAACTTTCCTCCTACCTGACTTTATACAACCAATTAACATCGCACTTCAAAGTAGATTTTCTGGATGATGCCACCAAGCTGGGCCATGAGAGAAACATCATCTGGAACCTGTTCAGCTGCTTGACAACATACTGGTAGTGGTTTATTGGGCCAATTTTTAATCCCTTTAAATATTACGTTTTTTAAATTTGCTGGTTGTTGCTTTTTTTTCAACAAAATACTCATCTGGACAATATTTACTGTAGTTGTGTAGAATTGTTGATGAAGAACATGTTGTGCTTTTGGTTTTTTGGTTGAAGAGTACCAGTCACATCAAATAAGGTCACACATTTCAACAGGCTAAGGAATGATGAGAACCCCAAGGACATCTGTCATTTACAGACTTTTGTCTACTTAGTTGTATAGTCTGCCCTTAAGTCATGTTGCCACTTTTTTTTTTTTTTATAAGTCACTTGTTTCAGTAGTTTGGGAAGTTTTTTTTTTTTCAGAAGATTGAATTTTGTACAGATGTCTGTCTAGTTTATATTTATAAGTTATAGTACCTTTTATGAAATGTCAATTAAATACCGTATATACTCAAGTATAAGCCGACCCGAGTATAGGCCAAGACCCCTAATTTTACCATCAAAAACTGGGAAAACCTATTGACTTGAGTATAAGCCAAGGGTGGAAAATGCATTCTTCACAGCCCCCCCCCCCCCTAAGTATGCAGCCAGCCTGCCCCCAGTAGTATACAGCCTGCCCCCAGTAGTATACAGCACTGCCCCCAGTAGTATACAGCACAGCCCCCAGTAGTATACAGCACAGCCCCCAGTAGTATACAGCACAGCCCCCAGTAGTATACAGCACAGCCCCCAGTAGTATACAGCACAGCCCCCAGTAGTATACAGCACAGCCCCCAGTAGTATACAGCACAGCCCCCAGTAGTATACAGCACAGCCCCCAGTAGTATACAGCACAGCCCCCAGTAGTATACAGCACAGCCCCCAGTAGTATACAGCACTGCCCCCGGTAGTATACAGCCTGCCCACGGTAGTATTCAGCCTGCCCCCGGTAGTATTCAGCCTGCCCCCGGTAGTATTCAGCCTGCCCCCGGTAGTATACAGCCTGCCCCCGGTAGTATACAGCCTGCCCCCGGTAGTATACAGCACTGCCCCCGGTAGTATACAGCACTGCCCCCGGTAGTATACAGCCTGCCCCCGGTAGTATTCAGCCTGCCCCCGGTAGTATTCAGCCTGCCCCCGGTAGTATACAGCCTGCCCCCGGTAGTATACAGCCTGCCCCCGGTAGTATACAGCCTGCCCCCGGTAGTATACAGCCTGCCCCCGGTAGTATACAGCCTGCCCCCGGTAGTATACAGCCTGCCCCCGGTAGTATACAGCCTGCCCCCGG
This sequence comes from Engystomops pustulosus, assembly GCF_040894005.1. Taxonomy (NCBI): domain Eukaryota; kingdom Metazoa; phylum Chordata; class Amphibia; order Anura; family Leptodactylidae; genus Engystomops; species Engystomops pustulosus. The sequence continues at coordinate 132,155,791 of NC_092414.1, forward strand.
TAGTATACAGCCTGCCCCCGGTAGTATACAGCCTGCCCCCGGTAGTATACAGCCTGTCCAGCATTAAAAAAAAAAAATAATAAACTTATATACTCACCCTCCGGTGGCCCCGACGTGCTGGGCGCCGCCATTGTTCTCCCCCCTGTACGGCGCCTATTGTGACGCGCCGCTGCTGACGTCCTACTAGGCGCCGCCTGGGAGGAAAACATGGCACCCAGCACGAAGTTAGAGAAGACAGAAGACATCGGGGGAGCAGCACTGCACGCACCGTGGCCACCGGAGGATGAGTATATAAGTTTATTATTTTTTAAATATTTTTTAAGTATATTTTTTAAGCCGAGGGGACGTTTTTCAGCACATTTTTTGTGCTGAAAAACTCGGTTTATACACGAGTATATACGGTAATGTGTTTATGAACCAGACATTTTATCATAAATAGTCAGAAGTGTAGCTCACGCTCTTTATACACAAACATGTTGCCATCCCAAAATCATGCATAATAACCTAACTTGTATGCTTAATGGAGGCCCGAATTTTCAGGTCACATTGCATTAAAACAATTACAAAATAGTCACAATATAGCCAAAAATATACGGATAGCTAGCCCTCACACTTGCAGTCATAAAATAATCATAAAAGTAAGTAAATAAACTACATTTTTTTTGTATTATTGATTTTCGGGATAAAATAGGTCAGTACACAAAGAGGGCCATATACGATAAATTCATTACACACCAGTATATACATAGACAACAGCAGGATATAGTGTTTGTCACAGACTAGTTCACAGTAAAGTGCCAGTGCATCCAAATAGCAAAGTTCAACTGATATACATCCTTTATATAGCGGCTTACAGCCACATCAATACAAGTATAAATTCTGGCTTCCCCAGATGAAAGTCACCATGGTAAGATATAGGGTAAACTGCATAACATTTTTTAATAAATGAAGTTATACTTGTAATGATGTGGTTGTTAGCAGCCATATTAAGGATGTATATTAGTTGAAGTTTGCTGCTTGGATGCAATAGGTGGAATTTGTGAAGCAACAAGTAAGCTTTTGTGTGTAGTGTACTCACTGTATGTGTTCTTTAGGCTCTGATGTACCCGGCAATAACCTGCTGTACCCTTTACTTCCTTCAGGCTTCTTCTAGAGCTTCTGGAGCTTCTATTTGATAAATTTAATGCCGTGGCTGCTGCTCATTCTGTAGTCTTGGGATATCTGCAGGAGACAGTCGCTTCTCCCACTAGCCAAGATGGGGACATTAAACTGTACGACATGGCTGAGGTGTGGGTGAAGATCCAAACAGTTATTCAGGTAATTTTTTGCATTACAGCACAATTTGGTTAAGGTGACTACAGATGATCCAAATCCCAGGATCTCCTCCAGCTATCAAAATATATATAGCTTGTGATAAAAATGGTAAAAGTGTATTAGTAAGGTGACAACGCACCTATGCCTGTATAAAAAATACACCAGGAAGGTATACTCTATCCCCACATATAGCACTTATAGATCAAAAAAACTAGAGAAAGGGGAAATGAATGAAGACTAAGATACCATTAAGTAGTAATGAAAAAGTGCAAGCATTTATTGGTTACATTGTGTTTGATAAAAACATGTATAAAAAACAAAAGGAAAACTGGCTGCAGGAGACAGAAGTTCATATAGACCAGGAACTTGAGATACAGACAATGAGTGCTACAAAGTAAAAAGCATGCTAATAACAAAATTCAGTAAATACGTTATAGCAGTATATATGCCCAAATAATTAACAGCAGTGAAATGATATTGACATATACATCATCAGGTGACTAAACTAGTCATTAACCCTATACATTTGACACAGCTGAAAGTACCAAGTCTGTACTCATAGTTACCTGGTCACTAGAGATTTTTTTTATACATGTTTTTATCAAACACAATGTAACCAATAAATGCTTGCACTTTTTCATTACTACTTAATGGTATCTCCTCCAGCTAGCTGGTTCCTCTCCTGAGGAAAACAGGAGAGGTACCTCAATAAACATAGGATTTTGCAGTAAGCCTATTTCTACTCCCATGAGCGATATTTACATTAGTAGACTAGTATTTCTCTGTATGGCACTGGAAGTGGTTTTGAGTTAGTAATATAGTTACATTAGCAAATTCTCTTGTATTTCTTTTATACTTAACTTTGCAGTTGGTTATTGGGTTAAAGAACTCTGCCCTTACATTTTAGCCCTTTATATTACTATCGCCTTCAGGTAGGGTATGAAAGGTTCTTTCTAGAATGCCTTCTTCTATGCCTCTTAAAAAGTCATGTGAAAATGAGCATAGAAGAGTCACATTTTGCCTGTGATGAGTTGAGTTTAGAGGTTGCAGGGAGACGTCAGACACCAAAGATAAGAATCTCTGGATCTTTTTTTTTTGCTGCTCCCATTCCCAAAATTTGTCCTGAACTGCCCGTTTCTGTAGCTCACAGAATCTTAAGTGACCTGAAATATGACATGTTTATCTTTAATATGACCCCAAAAGCATATTTCCAGGTAATATAGAACTGATAAAGGGGGTATCAGAAGTTTAAAGGCTGCCAGAGGAGTGTTACTTCAAACTGACTCATTTCCCAGACAACATGACTCTTCTTTGTTTATTTCAAAATGTCTTTGGAGGAGTTTTTTTTTTTTAGGTAAACTGGTAAGATTTCAAATGAAAGAAGGAATACCAGAAATAATGCTTCATACCCTACTTAAGGTGCTAATAGTTTAATGGGATAAAATCTGCTTAAGTTGTCCCTTTAACTCCTTCTCCATGGACTAGCATACAAATGTACTGTCATACCCCGAATATGAGCAGGGCTGTCCACTTTGGGTCAGGATTTTGCAAGCCGTTTCCCTTTTGTTGAACTAGAGATTGACCAAATTTGCTGAGGCTGTCTCTAAAAGTTAAAAATTTGGTCAATAACAAAAGTTCATCTCAATTATTTGCTATATATCCTTTGTTAGCAATGACCGAGCTTTTCTGTAAGTCTTCACAAGGTTGGCACACACTATTGCTGGTATGTTGGCCCATGGAGATCTCCTCTAGAGCATTGCTGTAGCCGGGCAACACAGACTTTCAACTCTCTCCAAAGGTTTTCTACGGGTATGAGAGATTAGAAGACTGACTAAGCCACCCCAGGACCTAGAAAGGCTTCTTACAAAGCTACTCCTTTGTTGCCCTGGCAGCGGTGTGGTTGGGATCACTGTCGTGCTGAAAGACCCAGCCATGTTTCATCTTCAATGGCTTTGCTGATGGATGGAGGTTTGCACTCAAAATCTCACGATACATGGCCCCATTTATTCTTTCATGTACACGGATCTTTCTGGTCCCATTGCAGAGAAACAGCCCCGAAGCATGATGTTGCCACCCCATGATTCACTGTAGGCATGGTGTTTTTTGGGTGCAACTCAGCATTCACTCTTCTCCAAATACCCAAACACGACGAGTTGTGGTCATCTGACCATATGACATTCGCCCAGTGCTCTTCTGGAACAACCAAATGCCCTCTAGCAAACTTCCGACAGGTCGGGATACAAACTGACTTAAGCAGGGAATACTTCTTGCACTGCAGGATATGAGTCCCTAGCCATTTAGTGTGTTACTGAAGGTAGCCTTTGTTATGTTGGTCCCAGCTTTCTGCGGGTCATTCACTAGGTGTGGTTTGTTTTTGGGATTTTTGATCACCATTCGTGTGATCTTTTTGACCCCAGGTTACATGTTGCAAAGAGCCCCTGTTCAAGGGAGATCAGTGGTCTTGTATGTCTTATTGCCCCCACAGTTGATTTCTTCTCACCGAGCTTCTTGCCTATTGCATGTTAAGCCTTGTAGACCTGTACCAGGCTGAGAATTTTGTTTCGTGTGTCCTTCCACAGCTCTTTGGTCTTCACCGTAGTGAAGTTTGGAGTGTGATTGTCTGAGGTTGTGGACAGGTGTCTTTTATACTGATAACAAGTTCACAAAGGAGACATTACTACAGGCAACCTCCGTGACAGGTCTGTGAGAGAAATCTTGCTTGTTTGTAGGTGACCAAATACTTATTTTCCCCATAATTTGCAAAGAAATTCTTTAAAAATCAGACAATGTGATTATCTGGATTTATTTTCTCATTGTCTCTCATAGTTGAGATCTAGCTATGATTCCAGGCCACTTTTATCTTTTTAACTTTTTTTCAATTTTATTGGACAGGGACCTCAGTTCCATAGAAGTAGTGCATGTGCACGACTGCTGTATTATCGTATTTTCCGGGCCATTAGGCGCACCGGAATATAAGGCGCATTAGTCCGATGCGCCTTATATATGTAATAATTACATATATAAGGCGCATCGGACTATAAGGCGCGGGGTCCGGGGGCGTGTCGGAGGTCCGGGGGCGGAGCGGAGACCCGACGCGACGCGGAGAAGAGACGCGACGCGACCCGAAGACGAGACCCGACGAGACGCGGGGAAGGTGAGTGGGGAAGGTGAGTGGGGAAGGTGAGGGGGAGGTGGAGGAGGGCAGCGGACCATACTTACATAGGTCCCCGCTACCGCAGAAGTTGTTCGTGCCGCGTGGTCTGCAGTTCCCGCTGGAGATCTGCTGTCTCCGGTAGCGGGGACCTATGTAAGTATGGTCCGCTCCCCAGCGCCATACATAGGGCGCACCGGACTATAAGGCGCACTTTGGATTTCCAAGGAAATCCAAGGCTTTTAAGTGCGCCTTGGATACGGTAATACGGTAATAGAGGATAATTTGGGACTCCTTTGCAGGGGTGCTCTAGTACAGACCATCAAAGAACAGAAACTTAGTCCCACTCCTGTGTAAAGTAGTGGGTTCCCCTTTAAATGGTTAATAAAGAAATAGAAATAACACTCCACATCTAGAGGGAATTTCTTTCTAGAGATATTATTTTTAACAAAAGGGTAGAGAAGACTTTCCAAATTAACATATATTATTCTCCTTGTGCCAGCTAGTTGTCAGATTGCATTGATTTCAATACAGCAGCATTTTCCAGTCATTTCGATTTGCCGGACTAAATTGCTGTTAGCAGCAGTTGCCGTTGTGGTATTAGAGTAAAATCGCTTAGTGTAACACTTTGCTAAGTTGGAAAAATTATCTTGCTGCATGATTTCATTGAGGGACATGGTCAGTAATGTTAATACAGCCGCCGCTGCTGGAGAGTCCTTTTAATTTGGGACAGGTTAATGCTTTACGTTGTTTTATCACTAAGCGTGGCGGTAACCGTTTCCGTAAATGTTTTCCTTTTTTAATTAAACCCTAATTTACTTAGAACTGTGTTGCAATGTTCTTAATTAAAGTGATTACTTTTTCCTGAAGTAATGCACATGGAATACAAATTGCAGGATGTTTTTCAGACATGCCCAGGTTGTCATTTTTATTGTACGCAGCCTCCTTATTCAATTTCTTTCTGAAGATAATTGGCTTTAATGTACTCGGCGCAGCACAAATCAAGCTTTCTGTGTTATTTATTGCAGCAGTATTGGCGCTTCTGCTTGCTTAGCTTCCGTATTTGGAAAGAATGAGGATAAAAATATGCTGCACACTAGAATAGTTATGAATCAAACCGGCAGGAACACCTAGGAAACAGATGTCAGATGCTCCTCATTCTCTTTAAATTCATCATTGTACTCCTGTAATGAAATACAAGAGCCTTTCTACTTGTCTGTGCCACGAATCTTTCCTTCAAAATTAATAGAAAAACCTGCTTTCATCTGGGTGCAGACATTTAACTGCTGTCAGAACGAAAGCTTTTTATCAGTCTGATGACTGATATTATTAAATATACCAAAAGGGCAAATAGCAAAATGACTTTTTCTAGTAGTTTTCAATCATGATTTAAATGCAGCTAGGTGTATAGGTGGTACAAGCGCTTGTATTGTGAGCAAGTAAACTAGTTCATCGATGATGGGTTTTGTCAGCAGATCCTGTCAGCAGCCTAATATACATGGATCTCAGCAGATATAATGGCTGCCCTTTCTTGCTAACTACTCATACCCCAACCCTGACCATTCACATTAAACAGCTGTCTGGGCTTTCTGCATCCTTGTCTACCATCGATATGTTAATGCATAGGAATATGACCACAGCATTGATTCACTGCTGCTAAAGAATGTCTGCTACAGTTTATGGTTCTGGGTAGACATCCCATTGCCGAACTGGCAACATTGAAACCTATTCTTGTAATGTCTTGAGGGCAGACAATTTAAGGCAGAGGTCACATGCAAACAACACTACAATAGCTGCATATTTGGTGGAAAAATGAGGATACCATGTATCTCCAAATTAGCTGCAAATTCCACAACCTTTTGTGCTGTGCATTCAGTGTCCATGTCATCCACATACACTAAATATATATAATTATATATAACAGTCTGTTTGACATAGCTATAGACTCCATATGCATGCTTTTATGCGTAAAATAAACTACGTACAACCAGCAGTTCTTGAGGCTGTGCCATTATTTAATCAGTCGCTGCATCCAGACTTGTCCTTTGACCCATTGGACCCTTTGTAGTAGGGGCAGTATTAAGAATTCAGGCAAAAGCATTTTTTAAATCTGCATGGTATAGGCTATTGGAACCTGTCACCAGCTAAAAATGACATTCCTGGTGACAGGTTATCTGTAAATATATTTTTCTGCAAGGTAGTTGGCTAGCAGAATGGCATTACCAGCAGAACTCCTCCTGACAGTTCCTTGCGGGCTAAGAATCTCTTAATTGCTTGCTGCCTACAGTAACCCTCCTTCTGAAGAAACCTTGCGTTTCATATGTCTTAACTCTTCATCACTAAGGCTCTCTGTCATTTTGCTAGTGGCAGCCAGGCTGACAGATTGCAGGTCAGACATGCCCTCTCCTCTGCTTTACATGCGTGGTGACAGAGCGTTTAATTGTTACTCTGTTGCAATGAATATTCATGGTTCACAGAACAACACAATTAAGCGCTCAGTTGTCACAACAAAACTCTTCGTGGCCTTTTGGTGAATGAGACCTGTTAAAATTATCAATGAATGAGTAGCTCAGTGATATGGATGTGGGGAAAGATATACTAGGAAAGCAGCTTGTGTCTGGAATAAAGATGAGAGGAAAAATGTGTTCTAAATAAAGTCTGGAGAAAACCAAATATGAACTGGCAGCCTCATCATAACCTGCAGGTAATTTTGGATATCTTCAAGGGCAATGGTACATTATGCTCTGCAGTACTTAATACACACCAGCGCCTGGCTGCTTCGCTTGGTCCTACCGGCTAACGCTGGCTCTTGGGTCTGAAGATACATGGCAAGTACACAGAGTTACCAGTACCAGTACACCCATGTGAATCGTGTCCCTTTCACTCCCTGCACATGCCTGATCGTGAGGCCTTACTCCACTGGGTGGTGCCTTGGCAAGTTTCTTAGCTTGATGGTTCCTTGGCTTGATGGTTCAGTAGCTTGATAGTCTTGTGCAATAGTGTATTCCTTTCCACAGTGTACAGTCCTAAACTCTTCACCGGTCTCTTTTGTTCAGTGATTTAAACTATGTTTTTACCTTTTGAAAAATATTTGCCTCATAAATTTATATTCAATATACAATCCCCTAGCTCAACAGCTCAAAATTGTTAAAAATGCCCCATATCTGTATAAGGACTAGTTAAGTCAAGTACAGGTATTTGAACGGTTATGAGGGCCATTTATCAAGAATGGCTTTTTAATATGCCAGTCTTGCTCTACTACGTGCTGGAAGAAGAGACACACAATAGTATACCATTTATTTGTAGTAATATCGTTGTAGTAATATTAATAGTAATACCATTAATTTGCCGAGCCATGAAAGACCCTCCCCCATCCCACGCACACCAAGTCCACTTTTCATAAAACTAGTGAGTGCAGTGTAAAAGCTCATCATAGACCTTGAACATTGAGGTTAAATGTGAATGGATCCATCAGTTGTAAGTAACCATTTTTTGTCTCTATTACTTCTTATTGCATTCACATTTAGGCTGTCATTCTACACTCATGACTACCCAGTTCCATAATGGAAGGGAGGTATGTCATGTTGGTATAGCTTGGGAGAGGTGGGTTTGACTGTTACTTTTTATGGGTGTCCATTATTTTCAGTAGAATTATTCCATAAAATCTAGACTACCTACCTTTTAAGCAATATTTTACAGAATACCCAAAGAAAATTTGTGGCTTGTATTTTGCTTATTTCATAGTTTCATAGTTTCTACGGTTGAAGAAAGACACTTGTCCATCAAGTTCAACCAAGGAAGGGAAGGGATTGGATGAGGAAGGGATTTAGGGGAAACAATTCTATATAACATAACCATCAATGTTATTTAGGTGTAAAAAGGCATCTAGACCCTTCTTGAAGCTATCCGCTGTCCCTGCTGTGACCAGCGCCTGAGGCAGGCTATTCCACAGATTGACAGTTCTCATAGTAAAAAAGCCCTGTCGCCTCCGGTGATTAAACCTTGATTTCTCCAAACGGAGACAGTGCCCCCTCGTCTTTTGATTTGATCTAATCTGAAACAACTTACCACCATATTTTTTGTATGGACCATTCATATATTTAAATAAATTAATCATGTCCCCTCGTAGTCGTCTCTTTTCCAGACTAAATAAATCTAGTTGTTTTAATCTTTCCTCATAACTGAGACCCTCCATACCCCTTATCATTTTTGTGGCTCTACGTTGAACCCTCTCCAGCTCCAGGGCATCCTTTTTATGGACCGGTGCCCAGAACTGAACAGCATATTCCAGGTGTGGCCGAACCAGTGCCTTGTATAGTGGTAATATTACATCCCTATCACGAGAGTCCATACCACTTTTGATACATGACAAGATCCTACTGGCTTTAGAGACAGCTGATTGACATTGCATGCTGTTATTCAATTTATGATCTACTAGTACCCCCAGGTCCTTCTCAACAAGGGACTCTCCCAGATTTACTCCCCCAAGGACATATTTTGCCTTTGGATTATTGGCCCCCAGGTGCATAACCTTACATTTATCCACATTAAACCTCATTTGCCAAGTGGATTCAGTTTGTCCAAGTCACCCTGCAGCCTATGAACATCCTCCATAGACTGTATTACACTACACAGTTTGGTGTCATCTGCAAAAATAGACACAGTGCTATTAATTCCTACCTCTATATCATTAATAAATATATTAAATAGTAGTGGGCCAAGCACAGAACCCTGGGGTACACCACTCATAACTGGTGACCATTCCGAGTAGGAATCATTGACCACAACTCTCTGGATACGATCCTTCAGCCAGTTTTCAATCCAATTGCAAATGATTTCTGCCAAACCAATAGCCCTAATTTTACCCATCAGGCGTCTATGAGGGACAGTGTCAAATGCCTTTGCATAGTCCAAGAACACAATATCCACAGCTGCTCCTCCATCCAGGCACCTGCTCACCTCTTCATAGAAGCAGATAAGGTTAGTTTGACAACTTCTATTCTTAGTAAACCCATGCTGGCTGTCACTTATTATACTATTTGATGTCACATACTCCAGTATGTAGTCTTTTACTAACCCTTCCAATACTTTCCCCACAATGGAAGTTAAGCTTACAGGCCTGTAATTGCCAGGCGAAGTTCTAGAGCCCTTTTTATATATTGGCACCACATTTGCCTTGCGCCAGTCACTTGGCACCACACCAGACATTACGGAATCCCTGAAGATTTTAGCCAGCGGTACAGCAATAACAGAACTGAGTTCTTTAAGAACTCTGGGGTGTAACCCATCTGGTCCAGGAGCTTTGTACACATTGATTTTATTGAGCTTAGATTGGATAATGTCTACATTTAGCCAGCCTAGTATATCACAGGATCCATGACCCGCACTGGCACCACCCAAGTCAGAAGTTCTCTCTTCTATTGTATAAACGGAGCTAAAAAACGTATTAAGTATCTCCGCCTTCTCCTGGTCTCCAGTCACCGATGCCCCATTTTCAGAATAAAGGGGTCCAACCTGTTGTGACCCATTTTTTTTTGCATTGATATACCTAAAAAATTTCTTGGGATTTGTTTTGCTATCTTTAGCTACCTGTCTTTCATTTTGTATTTTGGCTGATTTGATTTCTTTTTTACAGATTTTGGTAAGTTTTTTGTAAGTATTGAAAGCCTCAGGTGACCCGTCAGATTTATATTTTTTAAATGCCCTCTTTTTCTCATTAATTGCCCTTTTAACTGTAGCTGTAAGCCACGCGGGGTGTAATCTAGCCCGTCTATACTTGTTACCTATTGGAATAAATTTAGAAGTATAAAAACCCAGGACAGATTTGAATTTCTCCCATTTAACATTAGTATCACCATGTGACAGTATCTGATCCCAGTCTATATCCTGTATTGCAGCCCTCAAGTTTTGGAAATTAGCCCTCTTAAAATTCAAAGTTTTCGATTTTCCCACCTGTTTCTGCTTTTTAAAGTTTAAGAGGAAAATAATTATATTATGATCGCTGTTCCCAAGGGGTTCCCGGATACTGACATTTTGGACAATCTCCTCATTGTTAGAAATCACAAGGTCCAACAATGCGTCACCTCTTGTGGGATCTTCTACAAGCTGCAACATAAAATTATCCTGCAGAAAGTTGATAAAATGTCTCCCCTTCATAGATAAAGACGAGCCCTGACCCCAATTTATATTTGGAAAGTTAAAGTCTCCCATTATCACTACGGTCCCCTCCTGTGCAGCCCGCTCCATCTGTTTATATGGGTGACCCTCTATTTCCTCAGAGATGTTAGGGGGTCTATAAATTACACCAAAAATAATTTTCTCAACACTCTCCTGGTTTTGAATTTCAACCCACAAAGTTTCAGCCTCCTCACACTCTTCTGAGACCACTGACTCTTTCACAATCGCTTTTAAGTCTCTTCTGACATACAGACATACACCACCTCCCCTCCTATTTGCCCTGTCTTTCCGAAAGAGTGTAAAACCTTGAATATTAACACCCCAATCATGTGATGCATCAAGCCATGTCTCCGCTACACCAACAACATCTAACTGTTCCTCTAATATCAGAGCCTCAAGCTCGCCCATTTTGCCTGAGATACTTCTGGCATTTGTGAACATACAATTTAATTTTCCACAGTTATTTATCTGATTTAAAGTAATTTTACTGGCACATATATCCTCACCACTGTTCTGTAACTTGTGGATCTCCTTATCCACTGCCTTAGGCCCCCATACACCGCCCACCTCACCACCCACCAACATAACCTGCCCCCTCTCTGACCTGTCTACCCCTTCACTGTCTTCCTTTTCCTCCTCCCCCAAGCCTAGTTTAAATACTCTGCCACCCCTGCTAGGATCTTCTCCCCCAGCACAGCAGCCCCCCTTCCACTTAGGTGCAAGTTATCTGCAGAAATTTGCAAATTAAACTATTTGCAAGTTATTTTTTTATTTTTCCTAGATATTTTATGTACTAAGGGAGATCTTTGCTCTATCTGCATTGTCTATAAAAGATTTGTCTCGCCAGACAAAAACGTATAGTAAATCAAAATGTCAGAGCCTGTCATTTCAATGCAGTGTCAGCTCTGTAATTTAATTTTCATATTGGTTTTGCAGAGGACTGTAGACCACTAGACAAGATAATGTGCTAATATGTTCTTACTGCCTTCTAATATCCTTGATTTCTTTCATCATTTTCTTCAAAGGTATTAGTAAAAATCGGTTCTCTCGGGTCTTTGCTGTTTATCCCTTCAGAGGAAATGTTAGCACAGCTTGTAATGGCATTCTGCCTGATCCCTCCTGTAAAGTATACCGCTGCTATTCTGCCATCCTGGCATTAGACCACTTCAAGCACTGACACCTAACAAGATCCCTTTCAGCCTCGAAAGGGGTCGTTCTCATCCCTTTTAGTATTATCTCTACTACTTTGGATACTCTTATGTTTGATAACAGATATCCAGGTTCTGGTGCATGAAAGGCCCTATAATCGCATAAGCTGAGCAGCAGGCTCACCATGGGATTATGCTTTGCTTCTAGACACTGAAAAGTACATAAGATCTTTCCTTCTCAGACTTCAGTAAAGCAAAGCATAAATATAGCATTTTACTAAAATCGCAGGTTACTTGCATCATCACTGCATTAGAAGAAAACATACAGTATAGCAAATGTATTACTAGCAACAAGAAGGAACTCCTTACTATTTTTCTTTTTTCACTTTTGCTAATAGCAGTTTTAAAGTTGTCTTAATTATTCATTTTTAGACATCATTTACATTAATTACAATTACTTACAATTTTAATTGTAATATAACTCATAGAGACGGCCTATGGCACCTGGTGTAATTACCTTGGTTAACAACTCAGTGCTTGCTGCTGTGTCACCTGCCGTACTCGGCCTGGTGCTGTCACTGCTGCTCGGCATGATCTGGCTGCCACACATCTTCCTTCTCCTGGGTCCTAGGGCAGGGGTTCATTATGGTTCCTAATGTTTAAAGGGTCAGTGTGCTCACGTACTGTATAAATTGTCAATAAATCTGTTCTATTTCAATTCTCTGGGTTGACCCCAGTTCCATCCCTTGACTTCATTTCTATATCCTGCATTATTGATAAGCCAGGCTTTTCCTGACTCTCTTCTGTATCTTCCTGCACCAACCTCTGGCTTGTTGCTGGATGCTGCTGGATTGCCGTTTTCCCTGACAACTTGCTGTGTTTGACTATGCCTGCCAGACCCCTTTGCAGCGGCATCCCCTGATCTGCCAACTTGGAACTCCCACCAGAGTTAGTGACCTTGCAGTAGCTCCATACTGAAGTCCAGTTCTCAGAAAAAGGCTATTTGTCTGCATCCTGTGGACCTTTGTTGGCATCCCATGTGTCATCCGTGGTGCGCTGATGACCATTGAAAGTGACTGCCATGGACGTAAATACAAGCAGGAACAGGACCTGCTCTATCTATCACGTCTCAGAAAGTCAACTCATACAGTGGGCTGTGAAATTCACTGCTGTGTACATAAGCCTATAGAAGTTATAGATGTGTTCTAGTTGTAACAGCAGCAAGCACACATCCTCATTTCCTACTCTTGTGCAGTTAGGCTTAGGGTGAAAACCAGGATAATATTAGTGCTGGCCCAAAGTAAACTGCTTGGTTAGCACAGTAGATTTTGCCAACCTGCTGTTTTTACAATACAGCAAGAAAATAATATGAACATTATGGATTTCATGTTGGGTACAGTTGAGATGAAAAGGTAGATCCACATAGGTTGCAAAATTATACATTGCTGATTTTGTGCTGCGTCTCATGCTATATCTTGTATAGAGGGATATGCAGAAAATTGGAAAACACCATGGGGCACATTTACTAAGGAAGAAAAAGAAAAAATGTTACTGTGTATGCTCACCCTTCCAATGGTACGCTCCATGTCATGGATCTGCTGGATGAAGAAAAACGCTTGGTCCGGATCCAAGGCTAGGTATGTAGATAAAGTAGAAAAGTTAAGGCTATCCGCACAAGCAGCTGTGAAAAAGTAGAAAAACATCTTAAAAACATCTTAAAAAGTGATATCACGAAAGAAAAAGGAAATGATGCTGGTGACGCATTTCAGGAGAGATGGAGGAGAACGCCACCAGAAACAGAGTGGTGGGCGTGAAGGGGGTGTGTAAGAGGGAAGTTACAAGATGGATCACATGACAGTCGGAAAGGAAACATTTACATCATAGTATATACATTTGTGTGTGTATAATATATATATATTTTTTTTTTCGACCCGAGTATAAGCCCTAATTTTAGCACAAAAAAACGGAAAAAACCTATTGACTCGAGTATAAGCCGAGGGTGGGAAATGCATTGGTCACAGCCCCAGTATATAGCCTGCCAGCACCCAGTAGTAGCCAGATAGCAGCCTGCCAGCACCCTGTAGCAGCCTGCCAGCACCCTGTAGCAGCCTGCCAGCACCCTGTAGCAGCCTGCCAGCCCCCTGTAGCAGCCTGCCAGCCCCCTGTAGCAGCCTGCCAGCCCCCTGTAGCAGCCTGCCAGCCCCCTGTAGCAGCCTGCCAGCCCCCTGTAGCAGCCTGCCAGCCCCCTGTAGCAGCCTGCCAGCCCCCTGTAGCAGCCTGCCAGCCCCCTGTAGCAGCCTGCCAGCCCCCTGTAGCAGCCTGCCAGCCCCCTGTAACAGCCTGCCAGCCCCCTGTAACAGCCTGCCAGCCCCTTGTATCTGGCCTTGGTGCCGGCTTGAAGTAAGAAGAGACACTGCAGGAGGAGCTGCCGCGGACTTGCCGCTGCCCGGGCCGTCGGAATGGTGAGTACAGAGGGGTTTTTTTTTTGTTAAATATACCCGAGTATAAGCCGAGTGGGGAATTTTCAGCACAAAAATTGTGCTGAAAAACTTGGCTTATACTCGAGTATATACGGTATCTGCACCGGAATACTGTGTGAAAATTTGTTGATAATTGTGAAACATGTTTGGGAGATAGATATAACTCCTGAGTGTGTTCTAATGGTGTCTGTCAGATCAATGCTGGGAGGCTGGTAATTGAACATTTTAGTCTTAGGTGCACAATGACTTAAGTTTGGACTTTGACCGCTTCTTTCTTAAGACATTTTTACACTTGCTCTTGTTAGGCTTTTACTTTAGGGAATGGAATCATTAGGTTAAGGCAAACTTTTGCCTTAAAAAAAGCATCTTTGGGCAATTATAAATGGCTCGAGGCTGCTCTTATAGAGTGCCTGCAGCAGAACAGTCAGATATAATAGGTCCCTATATTTCTTATGACTTGAGGGAGGATCAGAGTGAAGCTAACTTCAGACTACGCCAAGCGTGTAAGATACTGCATAGGTGAATGTTTGGAAGAATAAAGCTTTGCTTGTTATATTAAAATCTGTCTGCTACAAAAGCTCTCAAGGTCGGGTCTGCTAAAAATGACCCTGTTTTTTTCATCTCTCTAAAGTTGGGTATTTTTTTCCCCGCCTTGGTCTACCTCTTTGATGTAGTGCTATTACAGTGAGAATAACCAGTCTGGAAAGGCCAAATGATATCCTGTGTTATTTTTAGTTTCAAGTTTTTCACATTAAGTAGGAATATAAGTAAATATTATACATGTGTTGATTATGTTGTACATGATTAATGTCACTATTTATTGCTCTATTTTTTAAATAGACACAAATGGAAATTTTATTATGACTTGTCTGTAATATTTTCATGATTATTGTAAAATCATCACAGAGATGGGCTGTGCGAACTATGTCACGTATGCTTCTGTCACGCGTGCTACTGAGTGATTCTTGTTCCATAGTATATATCAGTGATGGTGAATCTTTTAGAGATCGAGTGCCCAAAATGAGACCCAAAAACCATTAGCTTTTCCCAAAGTGCCAACATGGCAATTTAGGCAGTAACAAACTTATTGCTACCAGAGTCTTTGAGCTCCAATCCGACACCTTTTCACCCTTCGGACAGGACCAAGCAGCACAGGATGGGTCACTTTAAAATAGCAGGGTACTACTTGGACTGCCTGAGACTGCAGGAAGATGCCATGTCTGGCAAACCCTGTGCCTGGAAGACAGCCCGTGTGCCCACAGAGATGCCTCCAAGTGCCATCTCTGGCACCAGTGCCATAGGTTCGCCACCACTGGTATATATTATACAGTTCTGTTTCCTAACTGTTGAAATGAAAAACACAATATATTCAGTTTAATCTACCTCCAAACAACAGACCAAAGAAATCTGCCCAGGCTTCAAACACCATCAGTAAAAGGACCTGCTCCAATATTTGCAGTTTGGGCAGTTGGCTCATTCCCCCTGTAGTGTATATATATATTTTATATATATACTCAGAGGCTGTTACAATGAGCAGAACATGAGTCTCCCCCTCTCCCTGTTCTCTTCCTCCTCCCTCTGCCTGTGTAATTTGGCAGCAGCTGAGTGCAGGGGAAGGGGAGCCCTGCTCTGCTCATTGTAACAACCAGTGAAAAGATATCACATCAGGCTTATCAGCATAATTTTAAAAGTTTATTTTAGAAGAAGGCTATGGATAACAAATATAATATGATTAGCACACTCACATTACCTGGATCTATGAATAAGTTCAACTGGTTTAGCATGATTGATTTTGATGGTACATTGTTAAAATAATTTATGGTTTTCCGTCTTTTTTTTTTTTTTTATTCTTGTAGTTTGCTGGGATAGTGAGCATGTATGGCTCTTCTCTGGGTTTTTGGCAGTATATAGATATAACAAGGTTAAAACAAGCAGCTATGTGATCATTGTATCACTAGGACAGGATTTGGAAAACTGAGAAATTGATACAGAAATGGAAAAGGGAACCTGTGTCATAAAAAAAAATATAGGCTCATCTGTCAGAGAATGTTGGAAGGAAAAAGATCTGAACAGATTAATATGTTTCTAATGATATCAAAGTAGTATTTTGACTATTCGGCTATCTCTGGCCAACTCTTAAAGTGAATGAAGTGGAATGTACAATGTAAATCCGCTTTATTCATTTTCACCTATAAGTGAAAAGGGAACCTTTTTTGGACTACACAGATTAGTAAGGTAGAGGCTATTCTGTGGGTAGGTATAACCACTTCTGCAACATTTTACATAAATAAAAAATTATTTTTTTTAAATGAGCCGCCTAATATCTATAATAACACTACTATTGCTATGTAGAAGTTAAAGGACAACTTTATTTTGGTAATATGTAAATTAATTGCAAAGGCTATTTAGCCCCCAGTTCTTGGCCAGGCTAGTACACACCTCTGTAGCTTCTGCAGCTCATTCACTTATTACTAAAATTAAGTATTTAAGAAGTTAGTTTAGGTTCCAGGATTATTAAAGTAAAGATTAGGGCAGAGACCAGAAGAAGGAATCTGCCACCAGATCTACTTCTGATAGTAGATTCATCATGGTATGTTTCCTTTAAATTAAAGGGAACCTGTCAGACAAATGTAGTCCCTCAAACCGTAGTTACTACCTAATTGTATTGAGTAGCATGATGATATTGAAATGAGTCAGTGGCTCTGAATTATAAAATTACTCCCCACTTTGCATTGTAACCCTGTGAATTGAGTCGTCTGTGTGTTCCAGGCTGCAACACTTCCTTTTTCCTCTTGTAAAACCCTGCACACCCCCTGCACATATCATTCACACCCCTTTCTGCGCTGCAACTTAACGGTGTGTACAGGAGGCGTGTACATAGAAGGAAGGGGGTGTTTCAGTCTGACTCGTTCATCTCAGCCGCTGACTCATTTCAATATCCGTAAATGTGGTAGGACCTTTGATTTGGGGGGATAGGTGTGCCTTTCCTGTTTTTTTTTCTATGTCCCATTCTAGAACTTTTGGAAATAGCTCTGGAGCATGGAGACCAGTCATCAGGTCTCTGTCACTAATTTTGTCACCTCTACCTGTTGCAGCAGCTCACAAGGATTCATCCCAGCCTCTAGTCAATTCATACATTAATCATTCTAAAATCATCTTTTTTCTTTATTATGGAATGAGGCTGGTCACATGGCCACAGGCAGTGATGTCACTCCTGTTATCCCTCCCCTCTCCTCTTCCTGCTCATGTCTGTGTGTAATGTATAGTAAAGCATTGCTAGTGTCTGTGCTTTATCTGCTGACATGCTCTCTCCTCCCATACACATGTGAGAGACACAGACATCAGTTACCCATGAATCTGTCATGGTCTGCTGTAACATGGCGGCCTGGAGCTGCTGTATCTCTCCTAAACACACACAGGCTGCAGGGGGCATGGCTGCCAGCACCTGGAAGCACATGAAGGAGCCATTACACCATTATACCTCACATCATTATACAGGCTGTCAGTCAAGCACTGGGGAGTGTGCCTGTACCTCCCACTCATTAATAAGCTGGACAGCTGAATATGATAATGATTCATTGTACCTCTCTCAGCTTTATAAAAACCTGATTGCTTAAGTTTACAGGCATGTAGAAGGACAATGAAGGGATAGGGGCAACGCTTTCTAATAGCAGTTTAAGAAAATATATTTGGTTTTGGGGGTTAATTTGCCTGACAGGTTCTCTTTAAATTTTTTGTTGCTTCAAATTAGCCACCTATGGGGGAGATTTATCATTAGTCATATGAAGCTTCTTGTGGTATAATTGTCACAAATTTTTGCGCAAACAGTGTTTTTGCTGGTTTTTTGTAGTGAGAAAAAAACACAACTCTAAAGTCACGCAATGGCGGAAAAAATACACCACAGAGTGTTCGACACCATGCAACACCACATTTATCAACTGAGAATTTTTAAAAGAACACAAATTTAATTGCAAAACTACACCTACACCTAGGAGGTGGTGCATGTGGGTCCATTGCCACTACAGCGGGAGATTTATCTCAAACTTGCACAATTTTAAAGTTTTTTTCTCAACTTTATGTTTGAGGTATCTGAGAATTTCCTGTGCAAAAACATCGCAAAAAAGAAATTGGGCAGATGTTAAACATTGGCATTACTGGTGCAGTCTATATGCATAGAGCACACACACCTGAAGGCATGTAACACTGCACATACACCAGACTATAAATCCGACTGTTGGAAACCTGTCTAACACATAGACAACTGCTCAAAATCCTGCCTAATGATAAATCTCCCCCTACATTACTGCCTTAAACAGCAGATTTGTAAAATACTGTATGTATCTTTATGTACCTGGAATCAAAGAACTATCTCTCTATGTTTTGTTACATCAGCAATGTTTCAGTTACCGTTACCCCTAGGCATGAGCCAGAGTTTTTTTCTTTCTAGGGGAGCTAATGAGACAGGGTGCCAAAATAAGTCAATTTAACAAGCTCCCCTCAAGTAAGTAAAGCAATAAACACTAGGTATTTTCTTTATTTGCCGCACTTCTCCTGAAGGTAATGCAGCGTAATAATGGCCATTGCACAAAACAAAGAAGCCGCTCCATTAAAAGCAGTTTGTCAGAATGCTTGTGACAATCCCATACAAACCGTATCCTTACAAGTGCACATTCTTCTAATAACTTGTAAAAAGCAATATGGAAATAGAAGACCATGAAAATAAAATTAATCATTCCCTCTGAAATAACTACATCCAGAACTAGGTATGGCAGGGATTCTAACCTTCATTTCCATGTTGTTGGTCTTTGAGATGGGATGCTCTGTTCACACACTATGTCCTCTATAGATTTAAAGAGGACCTGTCACCCAAATTTTAGGCACTAGGAGCTGCTTACTAAAGTAAACAGCTCCTAGTGCTTGAACAAACGCTGCAGTGTTGGAGTGATAGCGTTACTGGAAACCTCCGGCAACGCTATCAAACACTGCGGCGGGGTAATTGTTTAACAGTTCGCAAACCTGTCCGACGTATTTATGAGGGGGCGGTGTTGGGGTGTGGCTAGGGGCGGTGACTGCCGCCTGGCGCGTTACAGTCACTGCCGGCCTATGGAGAGAGCGGGGCGGTCCGGGGAAGAGGCAGCTCCTCGGACCACCCCATCATGAATACATCGGACCGCTTTGCGAGCGGTTCGTTCATTACACTGTACCCCGCTTCAGTGTTTGATAGCGTTACCGGAGGTTTCCAGTAACGCTATCACTCTAACACTGCAGAATTTGTTCAAGCACTAGGAGCTGCTTACTTTAGTCCTCTTTAAGTTTATTTCCTATCCTGATGATGCATAAATACATACCCATTTACACAGGTATATAAAAACTTAAAGAGGACTAAAGTAAGCAGCTCCTAGTGCTTGATCAAACGCCGCAGTGTTAGAGTGATAGCGTTACCGGAAACCTGCGGCGGGGTACAGTGTAATCATCGGGCAGCTTACAAAGCTGTCTGATGTATTCAAGAGTGGGCGGTCCGAGGCACTGCCTCTTCCCCGGACCGCCCCGCTAGCTCCATAGGCCGGCAGTGACTGCAGCGCGCTAGGTGGCAGTCATTGCCCCTAGCCACGCCCCAACCCCGCCCCCACATGAATACGTCGGACAGCTTTTCCGGTAACGCTATCACTCTAACACTGCAGTGTTTTATCAAGCACTAGGAGCTGCTTACTTTAGTAAGCAGCTCCTAGTGCCGAAAATGTGGGTGACAGGTCCTCTTTAACAAAGTGAAAATATCACATTATATTTGGTCCGAATAGGAGGCTGGTCATTTTTAAAGAGGTGGTCTTTTGCAGAAATTTCACGGTACACAGAACCAATTCTGAGTACCAGTAGTAGATAAGGAGTACTTTTACTGCACAATTCTTTATATATCTTCTTTTGTCAAGTCGACTTGTTTTCTGCTCTTTCTCCTGCAGAGAGCAGTGTTTCTCAAAGACTTTTGAGGTCCCTCCATTTCAGTGAGATCAGTAGGCAAATGATCAACTCTTTCCATACCTAGAAAATATGTATCATGAACTCTTTGGGGTGATTGAAATCTGAAATCTAAAGAGTTAAGGAACCCAAAAAAGTTTCTAATGACCTATGTATTGGCTGATAAAAACTACTTAAATGAGTAAGAAAGACGGGTGGAAAAAAAGTACACAGGGGGTCTACATTGGAGAAAATAAGTATTTGATAAATTGCTGACTTCTCACCTACAGCATTCTGTAAGGTACATTTTAACTATGACAGGCAGAGTCTAAACAATAGCCAGAAAATCACAATTTTTTTTTTTTCAAATACTGTATTTTTTGTACTTTAAGAGGAACCCCAGATTTTGAAATTAAAAAAAGGTAAAACTTATACTTCACACCAGTTAAAATTCCCACATCCACGCTCTATCTATTGGCTGAGACCAAAGAGCTAACTGAGGACAACATTGACAAAATTGTAGACCTGCACAAGGCTAGGATGGGCCACGGAACAATAGGCAAGCAGCTTGGTGTGAAGACAACTGTTGGTGCAATTATTAGAAAATGGAAAAAGCACAATATGGCTGTCAGTCTTCCATGGTTTGGGGCTCCATGCAAGATCTCACCTCATGGAGTAAGTATGATTCTGTGAAAGGTCCAGAAATAAATGGGAGAGTGACCTGAAGAAAGCTGGGATGAAGATTTTAAGATTACCATTAGTATGTGTCTATACTGTCATGTATAAAAATCATGCTGGGCATTCAAGATCCCCATGACATTACATGTCGAGGCCTGTTTTAACTTCGCCAATGAACATCCAGAGGATGCATGGGAGAAGGTCATGTGATCAGATGTGACTAAATTAACTCTTTGATATCGACTCCACTTGCCATGTTTAGAGGAGGGAAGAAGAATTAATACAACCCTAAGAAAACCATCCTAAACGTGAGGTATGAGGTTGGCAACATCATACTTTATTGAAGGGAAGACGAATGGGGCCATGTGTTGAGATTTTGTCTACTAGCCTTCTTTCCTCAGTAAGAGCTCCATAAGAAGCACCATAAGGCTCTTCCAGTCTCCAGACCTGAACTCATTGAAAATCTTTGGTGGGAGCTAAAACTCAATGTTGCCCAGCGACAGCCCAGAAACCTGAAATATCTGGGGAAGATCTGTATGGAGGAGTGGACCAAAATCCCTGCTGCACTGTGTGTATACTTGGGCAAGAACTACAGGAAACATATGACCTCTATTATTGCAAACAATCGTTTCTGTACCAAAAATGAAGTTCTGTTTTTCTCTTTTTATCTAATGCTTACTTCATGCAATAAAATGTTAAATATTATAAAATCATACAATGTGATTGCCACAAACCCTCCACACTGGGGTACGCAAATTAGCCCTTAAGCTCCGCCCATGTAACAAAATGGCGTTCTTACGCTAATTCCGCTAATTCCTAGCACACAGCACACCCAGTCAACTCAATTCTCATGTCAGGGAAACCAAATGCATCAAAATCCCAGGCACTACACACCACTCACGCAGAGCCCTGGGGGCACCCAACCACACTATGTACCCTCCCACACCACTTCCATACCTATGGAACCGTACTGCACAGAGCAACAATGCACTCCGGTACAGTCAAGCGCCCATACTTTGTCACAGCTGCCACTGCTCGCAATTGGTTTACGTGCCATATATAATAAGCAGGCCCCTGCCTTTTTGCCCGCCTCTGTGGTAGGTAGGTCCTCCACATATCCCAACACACAAACGGAGAAAGCTTAATCTGTACTGAATATACATCATTAATGATATCTACCACCACCTTCCAGAAGCCCTCTAAATTTGGGCAGGACCAAATCATGTGGTGCAAATCTGCCATCGCAGCATGACGAGGGCAGTGGGCATCATACCAAGCTCCTACATCTTACATAAATTTGGGGGTTCTCTAGACTCTGTGGAGCAGGAACAGTTATGTGATAGTATGTGAGCTTCACTAAGAGAGAGGGAGCATACTCTAAGATTTCTTTCTACTGATCTTTCTCTATAGGTTCTATATCCCCCTGCCAACGTACACTACTACAGAAAATCCTCCCAAAATAAGGTCCAGTATATACTGATACACTATAGAAATAACCAATGAGGAATCTCATCTCTTTTCAATAACGCAAATAATTTTATTATTGGATATAAAATTCTCGCCCCTTGGGTTATCAGACCTAAAACCATGTTGGATTTGAAGATATCTAAAAGATTCTGTTGAGGCCAATACAAATTTAGTCTGCAGCTGCTGAAATGTTTTTAGCCTGTCAAATGAAAATGAGATCTGCTACTTTTCAAACCCTCTTCTGCTTCCACCTATGGACTCCCTCGAGGAGGAGCAGGCTTGGGAGTTGAGGGATGTCCCACAGTGGGGAATATTGTGAGAATTCCTGAATTCCCTGCATATCTCTGATTTTCCACCAATGAAGCAGAGTTAGAGTAGGAGATGAGGAACTAGAGCGTTTAAAAGCATTGGTTTCCAATGCTTCATACAAATTGCCTGCATTCAAATACCCCTATAGAAGGGCTTTAGTGAAGTAGTTTCTTCAAACTCCCAACCCCTCACATACTGAAGCTGCAATGCTAAAACAATATGCCCATGGGTTAGGTAATGCCAAACTCCCATCACACTTTGCCCTCTGCAAAGTTTCCAAGCGAATCTGAGCCACCCCTCCAAATCAACCTGCTCAGTAACCGGTTGACTAAATGAAAAAAATCTAAGGGGAATCCAGAATGAGTTGTGTAATAAGTATAGAAGCTTCAGCATCCAAAATGTTTTGTTTATGAGATTGGTTCTCCCTATCACTGTCAACAGAAATTTAGCCCAGCAGTCAAGTTTATATTTAAACCTATTAAGTAGAGGGGTTAAATTCTGAGCTTCATAATCTGCTATACGACAGGAGACTTAAATGCCTAAATATTTAAAGTCATTAACTACCTGTTACCCAAATCGACCATTCTCTTCTACTGCCCCTGGGACATCCAATTCAATCAAGATGGACCTATCCCAATTAATCGGTAAACCAGAATATACGCCAAATTCCTTATTAAGTGACATAACCGCTGGGAGAGAATTGGCTGTTCAGTTTTATTTTATTGGTGCACTGTAGAGAAGCTACACCCTAGTCGAGAACTGTTTGCCCAGGCCAAACCTATCCAGTACCCCCCAGAGATAACCACATTCAACACAATTTAATGCTTTAGCAACATCCAGTGAGCAAATGACCCTGTCTCCAGGGTCATCTACCCGGAGCTGCAAGTTGAGAAACAACTGCGGACATTAATGGCTGTGGAGCGATTGGGCATAAAGCCGGACTGATCCAGATGTTTGATAGAGGATATAACCGATAAGAGTCTTTGTGAAGACTGGGGGGCAAAATAAAACCTCTGCTACCTCCTAAACGGCTGCAGATGTTTAGTGCAGAATTAGGCAAAAGCTTTTATATTTTACAGTTGTACTTTAAATTAAGAGTTATACCAGGGAATACCTTGAATATTCTAGCTATAAAGTTAGTATATTTGTTGTTAATCTGGAAGCACCCGAAGGATGCAAAGCATTTCAGTGGACGCTTCAATTTGACTTGTAAACATTCAATTCAGTGATAAATAACATAGTATTTGTGTCCTTTATAGGGTCATATTCCTGCTTTAAAAAATTACATGGAGAAAGGAATCATTTAAATTCAATACGCTTTAAAAAAAAAATAAAGCTATGTAGGCTTCTCACAGTTTAGGATTATTACATGACTGCAGTTATTGTGGTGTGTCTCAATTTATAAAAATTAGAATCCTAAGCTATGGCTGTCACAAAACTGTACCAGTGGCCACAAAACTGAACAATGCGCTGAAGTAATTTTAAAAATGTGTAAAAAGATGTTTGCCTCCTAAGTGTAAGAATATCTTCATTTATAATGGAATGATGTGCTGCATTGCTAAATAAAACACAATTTATTCTGTCTTGTTGAAAACTGATACTTCCAAATAAGATTTATTCTGATTTTCACTATATTGCTTCACTGTGTAGTGCCTGCACATTTTTTTGGGCTGAAAAAGTCTGCTTATACATGAGAATATATAGTAAGTTAAATTTGCTTAATAATGCAGGGCTTCTATGTCCACTATTTCCAAGGTAAAATTCATGAGTGCTTCTGTCTGTGTAAGGGTTAATGATTGAAATAGTCTTATTAAGTGAACATTCAAGACATTGAAGCGTCTTTGCCTGAAGCATTTTAGTAGAGTTTATGGTGCTTAAGCAATTAAATGCCCTCTCTCAGAGTTTGCTAAAGTGCTTCTATCAAGTAAAAGGTTTTAATTTTTGTTTTCATTGAGTTAAGAAACATTAGCAAATCTACATTAATGGTGTTTCTAATTGTACAATTGGCATTGCTAATGGATTTAATTCAGCTGGCAGCAATTTCATTACCTAAATTACTCTTGGAGCTTTACTGGTAATGTTTTGTCTTTTTTGTACAGTATCAAGGTAACTTGTTTGGCTGTTCTCATGTAGGTACTTTTAAAGAGAACCCGTCATGCAAAATAACCCCCCTAAACTAAATATATTTTCATAAACTGCCATTAGAGAGCATTGCCTCTATCCCTTCATTGTCCCTCTACATGTCTGTAAACCTAAGCAATGAGGTCCTAAAGCTGTATGCAAATGACCTGTGAAATGTCCAATGAAGCATTAGCATATTCAAGCTGTCCACTCTATTCATGAGTGGGAGGCACAGCCACACCCCCAGTGCATGACTGACAACCTGTATAATGGAGTGAGGCTGTGTAATGATGTGCTTCCTGGTGCTGGTGGCCGCGCCCCCTGCAGCCTGTGTGTGCATGTGTGTGTATAGGAGAGATACAGCAGCTCCAGGCAGCCATGTTACAGCAGAACATGTCAGATTCATGTGTAGCTGATGTCTGTGTCTCTCACCTGTATATTAGGAGGATGCAGCATGTCAGCAGATGACATACACACACTAGCCATGCTTTACTATACATTACACACAGACATGAGCAGGGGGAGGAGAGGGGAGGGGGAACAGGGGTGACATCACTGCCTCTGACCATGTGACCAGCCTCATTTACAAGATAAAAAATAGATGATTTTACAATGAATAATGTATGAAATAACTAGATAAAGGCTGGGATGGGATCCATGTGAGCTGCTCCAACAGGTAGAGGTGACAGGACAAGTGACACAGACTTGATGACAGGTGTCCTTTAAGGCCAAAGTATACTTCCTATAGTGTTAAATTGAGATTTTTTCTGTTAGTCTTTCATGGGGGCAATTCAGATTAAAGCCAATCCACACTTCCTTTTTTATGGCAGAGGGCAAGTTAAAATCTGTGGAGCAATTATATTATATGTGTATTATTTCTGAGAAAGATTGGAAAAGGGATAACTTATGATGAATATAAGGCCCCTTCCTCTTTGTATGGACTATTAAAGGTGTTTGGAGATAGGATGATGTGGTTATGTTGAAGTTCAAACCGATCCTTTCTGACAGAAGATAAGTTTGTTTCTACCAGAGGTGTCTGATGGTTATTTATGCCACCCCCTTCTTATATTAATTCATGTATACTCACCTAAACTGAGTATGGAAGTGTATGACGATTCTGTTTGGCTCTGTTATGCAGCTGTTGAAAGTGCACCTTTTGGGGTCATAGCCACAAAAGTGAAAAATGGACAGCACATTTTAATGAATCAATTCACACATGCATTCTTTAATGGGAATCCATCATGATACTAAACTTTTGTGTGTGTAGTAAGTAGCAGCAGAACTGTGAAAAGTGAACTATTTGTATAGACATTAGAGACATGGTATACAACAATGTAGATATAGTTATAATATAGGATACCTCCATACTTGTTAAATGCACTTAAGAATTCGTTATGCGCATTGCCATTTGAAGCTTTCTTGTTGTGTGTAAAAAGCCTTAATCATGGTCGATTAAACCATTGTGTTTACTGTAGATCCTTCTGACCGAGTATCTGGATATGAAGAACACCAAGACTTCTTCTGAACCATCTGCTCAGCTAAGCTATGCTAGCACTGGACGAGAATTTGCAGCTTTCTTTGCAAAGAAGAAGCCTCAAAGGCCCAAAAACTCACTTTTTAAGTATGCAACGGTTTTCTTAATTGTGTGTTTGTGTATATGTATACATATAGTTGATAAAATGTGTAAACTATATGGACTGTAAAGTTCCACATTCTGTTTTAAAGTTGACTCTCCATCTATGCAAATGACCCCATGTGTGTCGCTGAAGAGAATGCCTGAGGGAGGTATGAATGAGGAGCTGATTTCTTGCTCGCAGTCAGTGCGCCTCTCAAGCCCCTTATTCACACCTCCCTCAGGAATTCTCTTCAGAGTCCTATACAGCACAGGCAACGTATTTTTCATTTCTGTGGGAGGGGTGAATGATGTAGCAGAGCGTAGCTGACTTAACTGTAGAGGAAGTAGGCCCCTGGTCAAGCAGGACGCTGGAGGTGTAGATTAGCTAGAAGAAGACGAGTATGCAAAGATGGGAGTCAACTTTCCAAACGGTCTTTGGAAGTTTACAGACCAAAGAGGAACAACTGTTGCACTGCTGTATAATAACAGTTTTCAAAGATCTGTTTGAAATGTGTCCAGTATTATAACTTCATTACTAGCCTAGTAGTAAAAGTAGGAAATGAAATGTCCTTTATAGAACTCCCTTTACCTCTGTTTGCCTATAAAAAAAAAAATGTTCCCCAAAGTCAAGCAAATATGACTCTTTTCGCCTCATTTTAACATGAAATGAGTCAAGTTTAGTGGTTGCAGGGGGAGTTTCACTTCAGAAGCCTTTAACTTCTGTTCTATAGTACCTAGAAACAAGAATCGTATTGAAGATACAAATCTTATCTGTTAGATCCCATCATGAGCTACAGAACTGGACATACAGGCAGTTAAAAAATGGATGGGAACTGGGTCTTTATCTTGCTTGCATTTCCTATGTCCTATGTCTGTAGCTGCCTGTATCTCTGGTTCTGTACCTCAAAGATGAGATCCTAAGTATGTTCCCATGTACTATAAGAAAAGAAGATGGGGTCTTTTGAGGTGACACTTCCTCTGCAGCCACTAAACTTGATTCATCCAAAGTGAAAAAGAGTTGAGAAGAGTCATATTTGCCTGACTTTGGGGTAGATGTGTTAAAGGTAAACGGGTGAGATTTCACATAACAGGGAATTCTAGAAAGCACATTTCATACCCTACTTGAGAGAGTTAGTAGTTTAGTGTGGTAAAACCTGGTGACTGGTTCTCTTTAACCCCTTAAGGAGCCAAAGGCGATGTAGATCGTCCTCATCAGCGGGCTGTTGCTGCATGAGGACGATTTATACATAGTCTTTGGGATCATACATGATCAAAATATACATTTGAATTACATACAGCCTGGTCCTTGCTTCGTCTGCAATTAAACTCCTTAACTGCCAAGATCGAGTACACACGCAGCAGCTAAGGAGAGAACACCGGATGTACAGATGACCCCTAGTTACAAACGGGCCTCTGGATGTTGTACTGTACTTAAGCCCTCGGCTACAATACACAGCTTTAACAGTTATCAAAGCTTTATTGTTAATCCTGGTTCTTATGACAACCCAACATTTTTAAAATCCAATTGTCACAGAGACCAAAAAACATTTGTCTGGGGTTACAATTATAAAATTTACAGTTCTGACTTGCATCCAAATTCAACTTAAGAACAAACCTATAGAACCTATCTTATATGTAACCCGGGACTGCCTGTATACACACTTATATATATAATAAAATAATTAAAATGAACCCGTAAATACAGAATTGGTATTGTCGTGTCTGTAGCGACCTTGGCCAAGCATCTATTACATTATTATACATAGAAAAGTGAAAAAGGGTGGTCACGGCACTACCAAAACATTTATGGAACGCTTGTGATATATATGTATGGCACAGGTATTGTGAGTTCCAAAGAAGTAGTGGTGCTCAAAATCCTAGAGGTATGTTTAAACATCAAAATAGGCAAAGACCAAGTAGAAAGGATGGCACTCACCCACGTCCAGTTTGCAAGGATGATTCTTCTTTATTTGGTAAACAATAGTACTCACATGAAGTAGGACAGGCAAGGGAGGGGGTGAGGAGTGATGCTACAGAAAGGCAACGGCCGTTTCGCGCGGGTTGCGCTTCTTCCGGCCTCCGTGCATAGTGACTATACATTCGTGAAGGGTATAAATGCTATATCAAACAACTGACAAATTAGAAACACCTGTTGCCCAATGGGCGTAAACATATCACGCATTACGTGTTCCACCAATAGGGTATACAGCAAGGCTAAAACTCACCCTGGTGAGCGGACGCTCAGCCAATCCTGTGGTGCAGACACTCCGGTGCAGCGGCGTGATCGTCGGGGCCTCTCATGCCTCCATCCGGAAGCCGGGATGCCGTTCCGCCCACAGCGCGCTCTGTTACCTGGGGTGCATCACATGACTCACACCCCGGCCCGCCGTGCCTCCCGATCACATGACGCATTACCATAATAACAGGTGTAGCGTCATCACATCTAAGGATTTGCGGCAACGGTGCAGGGGAGGAGGAGGAAGGCGAGCAGATACCTCAAACCAGTAGGGTGATACGAAGCCTGTGTAACAATCTCTCTTTCATAGTGGTAAAGTAAGCCTAAAAACAGGAGATATCTACCTAAGGTCGTTTGTAGCATATACCACATAATGATTAAAAACTGATCGGTGATGAGTAAGATCGTTCTTACACCTGAATCAGTCACTAAAATCACACTGTGTCTGTTTCGTCTTATTCGTTATTTAGTCTAGGAATATGTCACATATTCTTTTATCA
Source organism: Engystomops pustulosus (assembly GCF_040894005.1). NCBI lineage: Eukaryota > Metazoa > Chordata > Amphibia > Anura > Leptodactylidae > Engystomops > Engystomops pustulosus. Next base: position 132,184,939 of record NC_092414.1, read on the forward strand.
TTATAAGAAAATCCCGAAGTCGATTTTGTCATTAAGACCCACCGGCCCCATGGCGTTCGAACGCAGAATCCACCTGCTTTCAGCTTGCAGCAGTAGGCGCTGCCTATCCCCTCCTTTTACCGGGTGCTTGATAACCTCTATGCCTGCGAATCTAAGAGCCCTATTATCCCCTCCATGTTCCTCTCTGATATGTTGTACAAGGCGTGGGGCCCCTACTCCAGTTTCTATTGATCTAAGGTGCTCTTTTACTCTCAAGTATAGGTTCCTGATCGTTTTCCCGATATAATATCTTTGGCAAGTACATTTTATGACATATACCACAAAAGTGGTTTTACAATTTATAAAACTTTTCACTTCAACCTTCAGACCTCCAAAATGCACTGTTTTCTCTCCTGAGTTGTACGGGCAACACTTACACCTACCACACCTGAAGTTTCCCACCACTGTACTTCTCTCGAGCCAGGGGTCTGATCGGTGTATTGATCGGTAAGCACTACTAGCCAATTCTGATCTGACTGTTTTTCCCCTTCTAAAGCTCACCACCGGACCACCTTCTGCTACTTTGGCTAAGTCTCTGTCATTTTCTATAACGTGCCAGTTATCCTTGAATGCTTTTTTTATGAGGTTGGCCATCGGGGAGAAATCAAAGGTAAAGGAGAATTTTTCCTGTTTTCTCTTTCTATCCCTGTTCTTCTTCCTAAGGAGGTCCAGTTGATTTTCCTCTTTTACTTTCTGGTAAGCCTCATCTACTAATTTAACAGGATACCCTCTTCTCATGAGTCTCTCTTTTAGCTCCCCCGCTTGTCTTTCATACCCTTCCTCAGTGTTATTAATTCGTCTTAATCTGAGAAATTGCCCATATGGGATAGCTCGCTTGACGTGTATAGGGTGATAGCTATCAAAATGGAGGAGTGCGTTCGTGGCCGTCTTTTTTCTATGTACGGAGGTGGTAATCCTCCCATCCTGTATTTCAACAAGTACATCCAAAAACTCTAGTACTCTGTCACTTATCGTGTATGTAAAGAGCATATTCATGTCATTCTCTACATTAAGGGATTCAACCATCTCTCTGAATTTGTCTTCTGTACCGGACCATAGGATGAAGACATCGTCCACAAACCTTCGGTACATTTGAATAAATTTAACATATGGGTTTCTGTCACTGTATATGTAAATATTCTCAAAGACTGCGAGGAATATATTAGCATAGGTGCAGGAGACGGGAGTGCCCATTGCAGTCCCGTCCCTCTGCACATACCATTTACTATCAAAAACGAATGCATTGTGGGATAGAATAAAATGTAGGGCCTCACAAACAAAGTTGGTATAGTCATCTCCTTTCTGTGTTTTCTGAACCACGTCCCTAACCGCTTGTACTCCTTCTTTATGTGGTATCCGGGTATACAAACTTTCCACATCAATAGATGCTAAAAACCAAGTATCCTGCCAAGTTTGCTCACTCAGGGCGGACAAAAAGTCATTTGCACCGGAGTGTCTGCACCACAGGATTGGCTGAGCGTCCGCTCACCAGGGTGAGTTTTAGCCTTGCTGTATACCCTATTGGTGGAACACGTAATGCGTGATATGTTTACGCCCATTGGGCAACAGGTGTTTCTAATTTGTCGGTTGTTTGATATAGCATTTATACCCTTCACGAATGTATAGTCACTATGCACGGAGGCCGGAAGAAGCGCAACCCGCGCGAAACGGCCGTTGCCTTTCTGTAGCATCACTCCTCACCCCCTCCCTTGCCTGTCCTACTTCATGTGAGTACTATTGTTTACCAAATAAAGAAGAATCATCCTTGCAAACTGGACGTGGGTGAGTGCCATCCTTTCTACTTGGTCTTTACATTATTATACCCATATTGTCAGGTGTATAAAAAATAAAAAACTAACTAAAAATTGCAATTTTAGTGCTTCCTACCTCCCAAAAGCATGTAATAGAAAGCGATCAATAAGTCAGATGTACCCTATAACAGTACCAATCTAACCATTACCTAATAAACTAGTCCTAATGACCCTCTTTTGATTGAGGAATTAAAAAGTTATAGCTCTCAGAATATGGCGACACTTAGAGAAGTCTCCATAAAAAGGAGTTTTTATTTGCTAAAGTAGTAAAATATAAGAAAACCTGTACATGTTTTATATATCTTCTTAACTGTACTAACCTATAGAATAATTATATCTTATTTATTATACTGTATGGTGAACTGAGTAAATGTTTAAATTAAAAAAACAAGCAGCAAAACACCTGTTTTACCGTAATCTGAATCATTGCTTTTTCTACCATAAAAATAAACCCATTGAAAAATACAAATGTTCCAGCAAAAAACAAGCCCTTATATTCCCATGTCAGAAAAAAAAATAAAAAAAGTTATATCTTTTGGAATTTGAGCAGGAAAAAAAGTTAAAAAAAGTCTGTGACCTGAAGGCCAATATAGACCGTGTCCTTAAGGGCTTCCATTTGTTTTATTACACTTCTCATTACACCCACCAAAATAATATGGTGGCTGCATACATAAGGTGAATGGTGACAAAATTATTATTTAGGGGTCACCCCTGACAGCATTTGTCATAGAGAGGAAAGGTAGAACACATGCACCCACAGCTGCACCCAGCATGCATATGTATGGCAGGTCAGAAGGAATAACTGATGGCTGAACAAGATCTGAACATGTAACATATAGTGTTTAATGTATGCAGGCAGCTGCTTATTTCCTAAATTTTTGTGTTTGCTTAAGGTTTGAGTCCTCCTCACATGCGATAAGTATGAGTGCATATTTACGAGAACAAAGAAGAGAATTGTATAGCAAAAGTGGTGAACTTCAAGGTACGCATGTCATCTGTATTTACTGTGCTTTTAAATGAAGCTTTGTAACTTCTAAAAGTTAGTGTAACTGTAAAGCTATAGTGATTTTTACCAAATTATTATATGTGATTCCCCCTTTGAAAAGAAACAGAATGATGCCTACTTTATGCTGCTCACCCTTTTCTTTAGAAAGTTATGGCATTTTCTGTTCTCACAAAGTGTTTCTCACTAGAGTTTAGTTTCCCACACTTAAATCTAGTGAACACTGCACACTGAATATACAGGGTGTATATGGTGACAGCCTGGCAGCTTCCATCACATTGAGAGCAGGGAACATGTAACAAGTGAAATAAAACCTAAGTAACCCAGTTATATCCCGTCTATAGCCTGTACTATCTGGACAGAGCTGATACTGCCGATGACAAGGTGGGGGAAGGGAGCAGCGAGAAGAGCAGAGACAGACAGAGAAACTTCGGTTGAATCACAGACTGGGATGCAGGGAGGGAACAGGGAGATCTTATACCTCACTATTCTGTGCAGGAGACATCTGCATTCACTGTTCTAAACACTCCCATGAATCCGTAGTTTGTTTACACTTTGTTTTCCTTATGGACTCTGGGGCTTATCAGCACATGGAGAGGAAGCAGCCATTGCAGCACTAAGGTAATCTAAGGGCTATTGCATAGAAACTACTGAATATAGGTAATAAAAGATAATAGGCAAAGTTGTATTACTGTTTGTAGAGCTTATGATTTGTGGACAGCAACAAAGATGTCAGGAGATGTCATTTTCTTCTGATTTACAGACAACTTTAGGTACGCCGTATTGATTAACAGGTATATTTTCATTTAAAGACTATTGCCTACGAGCATGTTTTGTCCATCACCTAGAAACATGTTGATCTTAGTTCAGAGATTATTAGTTGGGTCCAGTAAATCCTACAAGCACATGGAGAGAGTTTGCCCGATACACTTGTGGGCAATCAGCTGTCTTATATAAGGCCACCTTGTTGTTCTACTTTTTAGTGGGTTTCCTAGAATTGTCTTTTGCATTATTTTTTCTTTCTTTTTTAATATCTGGTTTGTTTAGTATAATTCATCAGAAGGCTTCTTTGTTAGTATCTAAGGTAAAGGCAGGTGTGCCTTGGTTATCTGTGAAAGCAGTCACCTTATCCAGGCATTTTAAGACCACTTATTTCTTTCCTGTGTGTTCTTTCCTACATGTTGGATTAGTTGCTGTCTCTCTACAAAGACCATCCAATCAAGGAGGGGTTATTAATACCAGGCAGCTTTATGACTGAGAATTAATTAGTAGAGTATTTTCATGCAAAACATCCAATTTTTTGATTAGCAACAGAGCAAGGCTGCAATTAACACTCTAGGAAGCTTAGATTTCCAGCTTTTTGATTCTCAGGAAATAAGATTATCAAACAGGGGTCAGGCACTTGACAGCGGAGAGTTTCAACGTGTAAGAAAATAATTTGTTTCTTGATTTTGTTGGTTAGATTTAATCAAGAATACAGCCTGAGGGGGGAGGAATATCCTAGTTTGATTTACACACAGTATATACTATAATCTGAAGAAGAACTGGTTATAATAAAGAATGAATAACTTAACAAATTCAGATGAATAACTTAACAAATTCAGATGACATTGACTTTCTTATAACAATCAAAGTGTTGTCATTAACTAGATAATTTCTCTGCTATTTTCATATTCATTAACATATTATAGGAATACAGAGGACGATTTATCATAAGTGACTTAAAGCAGAACTGTTTTAGTTACCCATAGCAACAAATCGGAGCTCACTTATTATTTTCCCACAGCTTTTTATGAAATTAATCTGTGATTGGTTGCCATGGCCATCTTGAACAGTTCTGCTCTCAGACACTTCTGATAAATCTCCTTTACAGTATGTTTATACAGAAATACAATTGCTCCTAGGCCTTATGCATATGACCATTATGGGGGCCGTAAAATTAGTGGTCAGGTTACGGCTCTCGTAGAGGTTCATGGCATCGGATCACTTTGCTGGGCAAAATATAAGAAAAAGAAAAGAAAGCCATCCAGCGGTCCTACGCTCCTGTGTCTCCGGCATTCCTACGCTCTTGTGTCTCCGGCGTTCCTACGCTCCTGTGTCTCCGGCGTTCCTACGCTCCTGTGTCTCCGGTGTTCCTACGCTCCTGTGTCTCCGGCGTTCCTACGCTCCTGTGTCTCCGGCGTTCCTACGCTCCTGTGTCTCCGGCGTTCCTACGCTCCTGTGTCTCCGGCGTTCCTACGCTCCTGTGTCTCCGGCGTTCCTACGCTCCTGTGTCTCCGGCGTTCCTACGCTCCTGTGTCTCCGGCGTTCCTACGCTCCTGTGTCTCCGGCGTTCCTACGCTCCTGTGTCTCCGGCGTTCCTGCGCTCCTGTGTCCCAGCCTGCTACCGTGTTCCTACTGTGAAGTTCCAGGGTTCCTTCTAGCGCTATACTCCTGCTCTCGTCTCAGGTCTGGACTATTTCCTGCACTCCTGGCTAGTCACACCTGTGGAACGACCTGGTGGCACCCCGCCTGTGACACCAATCACTTGCCATGACAGCTGGGAGCCTCTGTATTGTTTGTGTGGAAGGCACTGTACAGTTTCCATCTGCACTATAAGTACGAACACAAAGTAATGTGTTTCAATGTGTATTGTGCCTTGTCAGTCAATTTCTTAGGTTTTAGATTTATTCAACATTTTAAGATCTATGAAACTAAAGACTGAAACAAAGGGATAAGCCAGAGACATAGGAATGGCATTTGTTCCTGTAAAGGTCAGACCATCCAGAATAAAGCTTCGATGATATGAACTCTCTCTGCATCTCAGATGTGGGATAGTGATAAAATAGCAGTCCTGAGAAGATGGTAGTAGATATGTAGATATTCAGTCTACATATCAGAGTGGACAGAGTGGACACCCAGAAAAGTCAAGCTTTTTGTCTTGCCCAGTATACTATATACTCATCTGGAGGATCCACTTCACTGCGGGACTAGGACCCTGTGTGCTGTCTCTATATGTTTTCCTAATTCAAATTACAGATGGTTTCAAGGTAAACCTCCACTTGTATGGATCAGGCGTTGTCCAGATTTTTAAAATGGAACAATAAAATATTTTAATATACAAAAATTCTATTTTTTTATATACCCAGTATTCATGTAATATGAAGAAATCTGTGGCAATATCACAACATATGGCCATAATCTATGGTTTGAAATCCCCTCCTCCTCACAATTACATGTAGAATCTGAATAGGGACAGACACCACCTGGAAAGAAGCCTGCACAGCAGTTGGGGTTCCATAACACACCCTAAATCAAAAGAGTAGGTTGTCATGAGATTCAGATAAGGTTACACCGCACAAATGGTATGCAGTGACAGATTTCCTTTAAATATATGACTCTGAATGTCAGCGGTCAGTGGAACAATACACTGAAAAAAATGTTTTCAAAGTTATTGGTATATTCATCTATATTCATATTCTTCAATATATTCATATTCTTCATATACTTCAATTCAGTTGTAATTATTATTGTGTTTCACATCTCAGCCTCTAATAGATTTATTTAGAAACTCTTTGAAATTATACAATGCCTGGTGTGTAGAAAAAGCAGTCATTATAATTGACAATGTTGTTATTGTTCAGGTGTAATCACCCATGCTTTAATGTACTGGGTAGGCTACTGATGTAGAAACCAGAATCCTTCAGTGCTCCTTTACTTGTGGAAAAATTTCTGAGAAACACACTGAAGGGATACCAGTATTCAAATGTTTCACTGTAAAGAAAAGTCAGGGAATCCTTCCTGAAACAGGTATCCAAACATCAGATTGATGTAATAATGGGGAAGAGGATTGGATAAAGGTGTGGTTCAAAAATTTTTTTCTTCCGGTTGTTTTGTGTACTATACAAATAAGAAATAACTTAAATAACAAAATTATTTAAGACGGCAAGCAGAAATTTATAAAGTTTTGAAGATTTAATACATGGATGTGCAGTGCAGACATAAAACAGATTGTCAATTAAAAGAAAGAAATGGTTAAAAGAACATACATACAGTACATACACACACAAACAGTTGTAAAATAAAAAAAGATAGAAATGACTATGACTTAAATGCAAACTTTATAAGGGTGAATAATCTATTCATTCTTCTACAGTAGAAGTATAGCAAAGATAATGTCAGTGATCTCGACCTAGAATTTCTGATCTTAGTAGTCTGCCTATTAACAGTGAAAGATAGAACTGTTTCAATATCAGCCAGATAAGTGTATTCTTCTTTGGACTGTGTTTTTAAGAAATTATTGTGACATATCAGTCACCTAGTGGGGATCGGACATATCTGACCATTTCACATTACTGCCTTTAGAGCTTTAAATTTTTTCAATATTCGTGATAGTAAAATGTAATCTGTGTGTTCATAACACTATACATGACTTTCCACTCTCCTTCAATTTGTAAACTGCTGTTTTGATCTCTTTTGAACTGCAAGTGATGTCATGTTTATAGTTTATTTGACCACTCAGCCATCGTTAGTCATGTGTACAGGGGTCATGGAGGCATCATTTTGGTCAGAAGCCCAGGTACCACACACCTCTTAGGTGCGCGAGCCGGCACTCTCACAAGGGAATGGGACGGAGGAGGAAGAAGTGCCACTTTGTGTTTGCTTCTTCCCTCCTCCTTCGTCCCATTCCCCTGTATGAGTGCCAACTCAAGAAGTGTACATAATTATGTAATATGGGAGCGCCAGACCTCTTCTCTGGTGCACCATGCTGTTATCAGTATCTGTTTAAAACGCGGCCCCTCTGGGACTAACAAAGATATCTGTGGTCCCCGCGTATCTACCGATAGCTAAGTGACCTGCGCTAAAAAACCCCACTCTTTCACAGTGGATGATTTCCTTTAATAGGTAGAGTCGTGGTGGTAGGTTTCCTTTAAGCTTTACATGTATTCCATACACACTCTCGTACATGTACTGCAGAACCTTTTCTCTCCTCTTTTAGTAATAAGATTAATTAACTTTGCGGCCCAGATTAAAATGTTTTAATTTATCAGAATTTCAGAACATTAATCTTATGCTGCCCACATACAGTATTAGCTGCTGTCCTCTGCCGGCTTTAGTTAATCCTTCCTGCTGCGTTCTTAAAAAAAATATCTTCCAAATGAACTGAGAAGCAGAATTATCCATTAAAATGGAAGGACACGCACGTTTATAAATGGCTGTGACTTTAGTTTTGCAGCAGCCTTTTAATGGCTACCATTCCAGTGGTGAAGAGGTGTGTGCTAAGCTTTCTAGTAATTGCTCTTGTTACTTTGGTATCATAGTCACCTCTGTTTTTCAGTGCTCTCTTCGGGCCACTAGTAGCAATCCTCTCCCTGGTTTTAATCAGCCTGAAGCTGTCATTTCTCCACCGTCACTGCCGCATTAGCCGCTAATCGCCACTTGCTGATTAGTAAAGTGGATGGAAATCACTGCTCAGTGTGCGTCCAAATAGGATGCTCATCAGCTACATCTGTGATGGACCAAGCTTGCTTGTGTAAACTTTAATCAAGGACAAGCCATGTCACCTCAAGAGGATTTCTTCCAAACTTTGCAGTCTTTGTTTTATTCATGGTGGGGGAATCAAAGCATATTAATCAACATTGCAGCCGTTTAGTAGTAAATAATTTGCAATAATGATTAACCGTCTGTGATTCATTCCACTATGCCTGTAAAAATACTGTAAAGTAATGCCTTGATCACAGAAGACCTTCATTGAGCTGCACAGAGCTTACCAAATCATTCCTTTTACCCTTGGGGCTCACAATATAATCAACCTACCAGTATGTTTTGGAGTGTGGGAGGAAACTTGAGGAGCTGGAAGAAACCCATGCAAACACGTCTAAATAAGCATATATATTTCATAAAATTAAATCAGGAATATAAAAACTGTCCTGGGCTGCATTCACACAGCCATATGGGGTACGTATATACGGCCGATGTATATACGTCGGATATACGTTCCCTACAGACAGCAATGGGTGCATGGCAACATGGGAGGTGTACGGTGCTGCACAATTGCGGCTCTGTACTACGAGAAACGATAGGACATTTCCTATCTTTCTCTGGGATATGGCGCCGTGCCCCATGTTTCTCTATGGAGAGGGGCGAGGGTGAGCAGCGCTCATCCCCTTCTCCTCTTCCCGGCGACGATGTGTGCCTGCAGTGCTACGGTACAGTGGGCAAACGTTAATGTGAATGTAGCCTAATCTGAATATTATATATACACGTTATTACTGTGGCCAAGATTTATAGGAAGAAAATCATTAAATAGTTTGAGCAGAACCCTCACTGCATGATTTATAAAATGTCTCCACGGTGACAAATAATACTACCCCAGGATTAGCCCAGATGTCACATGCGCAGTGAACCTTATTAAAGAGGTTATTCTCTTATTTTCCCACAAAGGCTTGCCCCTACATAGGTTTTCTGTAAAAATCAAAAATCCCTTTAAAAATGAAAAGAAGAGTTATATTCTTTGTGTATCTGATCAAGAAGCACTGAGCTATTAAGACAGTTATCTCATACTGAAATATGCACATATGAAACATCCATTTAACACCTTGGAAAACTTATTTGCATTCTTCACTGAAATATGCTGGAGACTTTCCGGTATTAATATTGAACAATATGTTACACGATTACAGTAAATATGTAATATGTTACTTTAAGCTAATATAGTCAGTAGACAACACTACAATTACAAGTGCACAACACAGAATAATATTTTTTACTGTATACCAAAAAGGTATGTAATCCCAATAAATCCAGTGGGCCAGATAATCATATCTGGCACTGGATCAGTCATGTCCAGCCTATCCCAGCATGTTGGCAGATTTCTTCATCTGGTGAAAAGAAAGTCCCATCAAAAAAAATTACCACTGAAATTATTAAAATCATGGAAATTGTACCGTGATGACATAAAGTAATGAGAACTTTGCATGTAAGTTCCGTAAAGCGTTATTGTAAAGTTACTGAAAAAAAACGTTTTAGCACATCTGGAAGGGCCTTTGACAACAATTCCTACGATGCCTTTATCATGGTGCTGGCTTCTTCCTAGCCTCAGATACAGCCTGGTATATCTATCAGCCCTTCTTGTAAAATCATATTCAGCTATTCCTGAAGTGGGCGGCACTTTCTGGTTGTGACATCAGCTAAGGGCACTGAGGCTTTTCACATAAATCAGGACAGCATGTGGGTAATTGGACAATCTGGAGCATGTGACATCACTCAAGGTAGTTCAGTTAGTATAACTAACAAACAAGTAGTTTGTCTATATTCACAAGTTTATACTAAGGGAAAGTCAGCTCACCTGGACACCGGGGTTGAAGATGAACGGCTGCTAAAGCACGGATCAAACCTTTGCCCAAAGGAAACACTTAGGGATTTGAAAAAACACAATCCAGCTTGGATTTGCGATTCCATAAAATCTTCATGATTTATTTATACAGCATTAAAAAGAAATACATCCCACATTGGAAACCTATATGGAAGACAAAAGAGGACTGCAGGCAAAGCTAGTATAAACTGACGCAGAAATCTATAAACTGACGCAGAAATTATTTTTGGTTTCCTCCTCTTCCTTGCTATGTGGGTTACAGGGTTATTACTGAGAAATCTGTAGCAAAATAGTCATCGGGAAACCAAAACTTAGGTGAGGGGCAAGCTGAGAGTTGAAATTTAGCTGTACCTCAGCAGGTGTTGGAAAGGCAGACAAGTAAAAGTGAAATACGATACAGGTAAAGGGGTAAGAGTTGTTTCACATTATCCCTAATCACAAATCGTGCAGATTTTCCCCACTAAACAGCCGCACCAATACTGTAGTTTGATTACATTGTATCCATGCATCATATATTGCACAATTCCTGCGATGGGCCGATCACAGACGGTGCGATACCAGCCTTAAAGGAAACCTACCAATGCTCGCATGATGAAATCATGCGAGCAGACCACCCTGTAGGCTACTTAATGCTGATGCAGGCACATAGTGTAGTTAGGCTCGGCGAACTTTAGTTTTGCTAAAAAAAACGATTTTCTTACATATGTAAGAAGGTGCCGAGAGACGTGACGTCACCAAGCTCTTGGCACCTATCGCCTGCCGGCTGTGCGAGACTTGGTGCTTGCGCATGCGCGATAAGTGCCGAGAGCTTGGTGACGTCACGGCTCTCGGCACCTGAAGGAGGACAGTTAATATGAAGGAGGCGGGAATAATTAAACATCGGAAGCCATCGCCAGCCGAAGATGATGTAGGGCTCATTTACATATGTAAGAATCGTTTTTTTTGGCAAAACTAAAGTTCGCCGAGCCTAACTACGCTATGTGCAGGCATCAGCATTAAGTAGCCTACAGGGTGGTCTGCTCGCATGATTTCATCATGCGAGCAGTGGTAGGTTTCCTTTAAACCTGAATAGGTTTAGTGGAAGGGCAGAAACCAGTTACAGTATATAGTGAGCACACCAGGCTAATTTAAAAGGAGGGCAAAGCATTGCTTCATAATTTATACAGTGAATTTCATGATCCACCATTGTGTTAGTCTTCTATTTATTCCAAGAAAAAAGACTAATAAAACACATCTGTTTTGCATGTTTTTTCTTAAAGTACTTAAGAAGTGAAGAGATCGACATTTTGACTGCATTTAGTTTTTTCCCAACTATTTGATTAAAATATTATACATTTCACTTATATTTTATGTTACATGTCAGAAAGGTGAAATGTTCACTTTAAAAGTTTTGCAGCAGCCTGTATGATTTTCTTTGTACCTTGCTAGAACACGAGTGTTTGATTTCCACAAATCTAACTTTCCTTCCTGTAGCAGCTCTAATTGCTGAGCCTGCAGCCTGACAGCTTCATCATCATATTTTTCGAGCTGCATGGGCTCTTTCTTGTGTGTACTTGTGTGCCTTTAGAGTAGAAAGTGTGTTGATAAAAGGAAAGTTTCATAGACGGATTCCGACATGTGCACGCTAATACACAAGTCTTCTTGAAGAGAGGGAAGAGAAGTTTTTGTCTTTATAAAGACACTGTAGCCAGGCTAAAACGTACAATTTATTTCACTCATTACAACAAATGAGCCATATTCTAACTTTTTCATACCCTGGTGTATGGAGCTGTTTAAGGTGATTACATTTTCATTCCGGTCATTTTTTGAACCATTAACTTTTTATTTAAATTTTTCCGAATTTCTAAATGATGTAAGGCGGCGGTTTTGGTACTATTTTCTGCACTGGGAATAACTTTTAATATTTTGATCATAATTTTGGGACGCAGCAGTAACGAACGGGATTTTTGTTTTTGTTTTTTATTGGTTCTGGGGTGTGATTTGAACTTTTAGGGCATTTATTTTTTTTTCTTTGCTGTATTTATAGACTCCCGAGGGGAATGGGTGTGAAACACAAGATCTGCGGGCCAAGTCCTACCCGTCTTGTGTTATTCTATCCGCCTCTGGCTTACTGCCCCTGTGCTGCACTAGTAGGGAGCACAGCATAGGGGCTCCCCGAAATAGTGGTCTTTAAGTATGTATTGGACTGCCAGCTACAGATCTGCATGTACAATCGCTGCATGCAGCAATAAAGGAGAACACTGTGGCTGTTTCAGGGGAGTGGGGAAGGAGAGTAAATGTTTGTTTCCCCCACAGCGGGACATACATTGAGAGAGGGGCAGGAGCTACTACAGGGACCACACCGGAAGCTGGTGGGCGGGGCATTATAATAATAATTCTTTATTTATTCTGGCTGTCGTGTATTTGTGGGGACTTTGACTATTGGCTACTGTGTGGGGGCAGCCTGACAGTTAGCTAGTGTAGACCCACATGCTTACCATGGCGTTTTTTAAACAATGTATTCAGCTTTGTAGTTGCCCGCAAAGAGTACTGGCTAATCAGTATAAATGCAACTACTAAACAGATTGAATAATAAAATTACATTTGGCTTCTTTAAGGCAACGACAAGTCTCATGTGGCCCCCGAGGAGAATGAGTTTGACACCCTTTCCCTAGGGTGGTCTGATCAATCCTGCCATATACTGCAATACTAATGTATTACAGTAGATGGCAGCACTATGTGTGATCTGTCTTGACATGTAATGCACAGGCCCTGACAGATCTCTCCTAATGAAAGGCCCTGGAGTCGAGGAGAGGGGTGACGATGTGATCCTAGATTAAATTTCTCCGGGAGCATTTAATTGGTTAACACCCCCGGGTGCTAGTGTTTGTTTGTAATATGAAGCAAACACCTGGACTTTATGGTGAGCTCTCACCTTACTCCACTTGCTGTCCATCAACGTAATAGTACACCAGTTTGTGGCAAGGGGTTTAGTGTCTGTATCTCTGGTTCTGTAGCTCACAGAACCAGAAGCCTGGTGTGGTCTTAAAGATAGAAATTTTATCTTTAATATAACACCAAAAGCATTTTTTCTATAGGCATCATATGTGATACTCCTCCTCCAGCCTCTAAACTTGAACCATTCAAGCCAAAATATGACTCTTCTCTGCTAATTTTTACATGGTTTTAGATTTTCTTTTTTATATGGGTAAATATAGGGAGATTTCAGATAAAGAGAGAAATCTAGAAAAGGACATTTCAGCCTCCCTGAAGGGGCCTTTGTTTTAATAGCATAAAATATAGTGACAGTGTCCCTTTAACAGTGCAGCGAATAAGTGGATGATATTGATTTTTGAAGCAAATGAATTGGTTACATTTAATGTCAATTTGGTTACTGAAATGTCAAATGCAAGAAAACATTATAAGTTTAACAAGCCAATAACATTTTTTGTTCTTTGTTTTTCTGGCGTCTTGCACAAAAATGGCAGTGTTTGTTTTATCTTATTTTGCTCCCTCTTAGCCAGAGCCCCCATTCTGTCTTATGAACATGATTTAATTTCTAGAAGAACATAATGGCCATCTTGCTTGCTAAAGTGTAAAATATTCAAGCCCTTTGTGTAGATGAGATGTCAAATGGTTTTAAAGATTTTTAGTTTAAACCTAATTTTGTTTTTAAGCGCGTTATTCCATTTTATTCCCTTCCTTTAACCGAGCTTTTATTAGATTATAGAAGGCACTTAAATCATTGTCAGAGAGAATGGCCCCATCAGATGCACTTATTTTTGCTCACTGAGCTATAACATATAACAGGACTTCAGCACTATCTGGAAAGCAGGATTGTTTTATGCAGTTTGTTGTAAAATTTGACACTCTCAGCTTAAATAATGTTCAAAATAACCGTAAAAGCGGCCCTTCTGCGCTGTTAAACGGCATCATTCATGATCCTTGTATGTTTCATTTTGCCCTCCTTACAAGATTTTAAGCAGGAACTTACTACATTCAAATGGAAACCTAAATTAAAGATTTGATTCATTGTATGTAAATGGACTAATATAATTTTTTTTTCTAGTCACCTATGCCATCAGACTGGTTTTAATTAAGACTAATGGCAAGGGCTTTACCTTGTCGCTATTCACCCTTAAAGGAAACCTACCATACCAACTTCTACCTCTGCTCTAATCTTTATTTAACTAATCTGGAAACCTAACCTAACTTTTTAAAAAACATTATCAAAGTAATATGTAAATTACCTGCAGAGACTACTGGGGCATGTAGTATTAGCCTCCTGCATATTCTTCTTTCGGTTACATGTTACACACAACGGGCTGCTGCGCATGCTTGTTAGAATGAATAAACTTGTGTGCGCTCAGCACAACTGTGTAGAAGTTCGCATCTCCCCTCGCAAATTATGCCACTGACATCAATGCCTTTTAAAGGCATGTGTTTGTATGCATATACAGTACAGACCAAAAGTTTGGACACACCTTCTCATTCGAAGAGTTTTCTGTATTTTCAAGACTATAAAAAATGTAGATTCACACTGGAGCCATTAAAACTATGCATTAACACATGTTGAATTATATACTTCACAAAAAGTGTGAGAAAACTGAAAATATGTCTTCTATTTTCTACAAAGTAGCCACCTTTTGCTTTGATTACTGCTTTGCACATTCTTGGCATTTTCTTGATAAGCTTCAAGAGGTAGTCGCCTGAAATGGTCTTCTAACAGTCTTGAAGGAGTTCCCAGAAATACCTAGCACTTGTTGGCCCTTTTGCCTTCACTCTGCAGTCCGTCTCACTTTAAACCATCTCGATTGGGTTCAGGTCTGATGATTGTGGAGGCCATGTCATCTAGCGTAGCACTCCCATCACTCTCCTTCTTGGTCAAACACACAGGTGCACAGCCTGGAGGTGTGTAATAGGGTCATTTTCCTGTTGAAAAATAAATGATAGTCCAACTAAACACAGACCGGATGGAATAGCATGCCGCTGCAAGATGCTGTGGTAACCATACTGATTCAGTATACCTTTGATTTTGAATGAATCCCCAACAGAGTCACCAGAAAAGCACCCCCACACCATCACACCTACTTTTCTATGCTTCACGGTGGGAACCAGGCATATAAAGTCCATTCGTTCACCTCTTCTGCGTCACACAAAGACACGGGGGTTGGAACTGAAGATGTCAAATTTGGACTCATCAGACCAAAGCACAGATTTCAACTGGTCTAATGTCCATTCCTTATGTTCTTTAGCCCAAACAAGTCTCTTCTGCTTTTTGTATGTCCTTAGCAGTGGTTTCCTAGCAGGTTTTTACCATAAATGTGTCTGCTGCTAGAACTCTGTGTAGCAGTGACCTGGTCTCTAATCTGAGCTGCTGTTAACCTGCAATTTCTGAGGCTGGTGACTCTGATTAACTTATCCTCTGCAGAAGAAGAGTGAAGAAATCAGGCAATACCTTTTTGAGGCTAACTGAGTATATTTGATGGTGAGCTTTCGAGAATACTAGTTCTCTTCGTCAGACATCATGTTATCATAACCTCATGTCTGACGAAGAGAACTAATATTCTCGAAAGCTCACCATCAAATATACTCAGTTAGCCTCAAAAAGGTATTGCCTGATTTCTTCACTCTTCTTCTGCTCTCATTGGCTAACACGGTACAAATCTACAGTACTAGCAACTTATCCTCTGCAGCAGAGGTGACTCATGGTCTTCCTTTACTGGTGGCAGTCCTCATGTGAGCCAGTTTCTTTGTAGTTTTGATTGTTTTTGCAACTGCACTTAGGGCCACTTTAAAGTTTTCCCAATTTTTGTCACTAACAGACCTTTATTTCTTAAAGTAATGATGGCCACTTGTTTTTCTTGACTGTTTTTTTTTTCTAGCCATAATACAACTTCTAACAGTCTATTCAGTAGGACTATCAACTATGTACTTACCTGACTTCTGCATAACACAACTGATTGTCCCAACCACATTTATAAGGCAAGAAATCCCACTTATTAAACCTGATAGGGCACACCTGTGATGTAAAAAACCTTTTCTGGTGACTACCTCTTGAAGCTCCTCAAGAGAATGCCAAGAGTGTGCAAAGCAGTAATCAAAACAAAAGGTGGCTACTTTGAAGAACCTAGAATATAAGAATGTTTCACTTGTTTCATGCTTTTTTGCTACATATATAATTCCACATGTGTTAATTCATAGTTTTGATGCCTTTAATGTGAATCTACAATTTTTATGGTCATGAAAATACAAAATAATATTTGAATGAGGTGTGTCTTTTGGTCTGTACTGTATGGTCACACACATGCATATATAAGTATATAAGTCATAATTTATTTTGCGGGGTTAAAAGACGCAAGCTTTTACACAGTTGTCCTTTTTTGTAGTCAGTCCCTTGGTTGTTTTTAACTACTCATGAATTTTTATGTTTTAATGGTGTAATTAATAAAAAAGTGTAGATTTTCATACTGCAATTTAGTCTTTTGGCTAAGTACTACACGCCCCAGTAGCCTCTTCAAGTAATTTACATATTACTTTGATAACATTTTTTGAAAGTTAGGTTAGGTTTCCAGATTAGTTAAATAAACATTAGGGCAGAGGTAGTCATGAGGAATCTACCATCAGATGTGCTTCTGATGGTAGATTCCTCATGGTCGGTTTCCTTTAACCCATTAAGGATGCAGCCATTTTGTAGCTTAAGGCTCAGCCCCATTTTTTGGTTTCTTCCTTGTGTCACTTTATACGGTTATATCTTTTGAACAATGTTACTTATCAAAGTGATTCTGAGATAGTGTTTTTTTTTTTTTTTTTTTTCCCCACATGTTGTACTTCAGAGACCCTAGAGTTGACATAGCAACGATCGTCGCCCCCCGAAAAAGGCGCAAGGGGGGGGGGGGGCGATTGAGGGGAAAAGAGCATCAGCTCTGCGTCCAATATATCGTACACTGAGTGCAAAGACATTGCGCTTAGCGTCCGATATATCAGACGCAGAGCGGAAAGGTGTTAAACCACACCAGTCACTAGAAATGTAATTTTTAGCTCTTAACTGTATGTCATGGTGCAACAACTACCTGCACATTATGACGTACAGTTACGTGAAGGGGTTAAAGCAAACCTGTCACCAGGAATGTGATTTTTAGCAGGTGACAGGTTCCAATAGCTTATGCTATGCTGAATTTAAAAATGCCTTTCTCTGCATTCTGATTCATTTCAGTACTTAATTTAAGTTTAATTCACATTTCTAGGCTCCCAACCAGTAGCATGTGGAGAATCCCAGGGGAAAAGTAGCCAGCTGTGTCTCTTTATGCATTCTTTCTTTTCTCCACACCATGAATGTTGACAAATGCATTTTTAAAATCACCATAGCATAGGCCTATTGGAACCTTTCACCTGCTAAAAATGACAATCCTGTTGACAGCTTTGCTATAACACCTTGCCACACCCTGACGTAACTGTACGTTATTAGGTGCGGGTAGCTGCTGCATCATAAATAATAATAATAATCTTTATATAGGGCCATCATATTCTGTATCGCTTTACAAATCATAGGGGACAAATACAAATATGATAAAACATTACAGAACACAAACATTCATATGGAACAAAAGGAATGAGGCCCCTGCTCGCAAGAGCTTACAGTCTATGGCAGTGATGACGAACCTTTTGGGGACTGAGTGCCGAAACTACAAGCAAAAGACACGCATTTTTCACAAAGTTCCAAATGGCAATTTAAAGTAACTAAAAAAGTTTCAAACATATTTGCGCGCTGAGAACACCATTACAGTAGAAAGAAGGAGAAATTAGGATTAGTATTGTAATTTCCCTCTAAGGTCTCTCAACAGGATGAATCACAGATCCGGAGAACGGTCTACAATGATAATCCAGCTCTGTCAGCACCTCATTGCTCCTCCTACACTTCCAGTCACTTTCAAATAGCGCTGAACGTGGCACGTACTGGGGTGCCTCTGACTGCAGGAGAAGGTTTTGAGTCCTAAATGGTAACCTGGGTGATGGTCTGGGTGAGAGGGCTCTGGCACCCGTGCCATAGGTTCGACACCACTGGTCTATGGGCTTACGTCATGGTGATCACCTGGGCTTAGAAGCTGAGCCTGTGCGATTACCGTGGGATCATACCGTGGCATGTGAGAGCCGTGCTCCGACAGTAAAAGCTGGGATGCCGACTATTGTGATCCTGGCTGTTCAATCCTATAGATGCTACGGTCATGGTGACTGCAGTGCCTACAATGCATTACAGGAACGATCTGCACCCTCCATGCAGGTCATTAAATTATTATTGCAGTATGCTACACTGAGCAAGTATTTAAAAAAAAAAAAGTGCAAATAAAAAAATTTGTCTTTGAAGCCTCAAAAAAACAAATACAAAATAAAAAAGTTTAAATAATTAAAAAACACTACATGTTGGATATCACTATGTCCATAACAACCCGTACAATAAAATAAACCTGTACGCTGAACGCCATAAACTCATGATCAAAAAGTGATATGTAC
Source organism: Engystomops pustulosus (assembly GCF_040894005.1). Lineage (NCBI taxonomy): Eukaryota > Metazoa > Chordata > Amphibia > Anura > Leptodactylidae > Engystomops > Engystomops pustulosus. Next base: position 132,203,636 of record NC_092414.1, read on the forward strand.
CTGACATGATACCAATAAAAAGTACAGCTTTTCCCACAAAATACAAGTCCTAAAATAGCTCTATAAACAAATAAAAATGTTATGCCCATTAATACATGTCGATGTAAAAACAAGCAAATTTCTCACCAAATGATTTCTATATTCTGCAAAAAAGTGAACCATAAAAAGCTATATAAATGGTGTATTGCCATAATCGTGGTGACCCACAGAATAAAGAAAATATGCATAAAAGCCATGCCGATATAAAGAAAACATTTGGAAATGTTTGTTATGAGGTTAATAGGGTGACATGACCAGCTGTCTGAAAAGCTGAAAATTCAGAACGTTTTTTTCATAGCTTATCACAAAAGCTATCATCCATCTTTTTCAACTTATTTTGAAGTACAACGTGTGATGAGAAAACAGTCTCAAAATACCCTTGATATGTTACAAAATTATAATCACTTCTGGGCAGATTGGAAAAATAATGTTTTGTCCTAAAGCAATACAATGCCTTAGTCCTAAATGGGTTAAACCCAATAGGGGAACTTGGCTTTGTTGGACAAGGCCACAGCCTCTCAGAGCAGTCCCACTACTGGTGGAAGCTGGCTCAGCTCCACAGCGTCAGACAAGATGGATGCCGACCCTAAAGTCAGAAGATACAGGGTCGGTTACCATTGGAAACTGAAATTGTGTACATCAGGACTGATAGAGACAGGTAGGACTTATATCTGTGAAATGTATTTTGTTAATAACATTAAATTAGAGAATCTGTTATTTTGTTATCCTGAGTACATTTAAAAAACTTGTCTTTGGGGGAACACCCCTTTAATTACCATATGCACTCGAGTATAATCCGGGTTTTTCAGCACAAAAAAATGTGCTGAAAAAGCCTAACTCTGCTTATACTCAAGTCGATGAAATAAAAACTCTGTACTCACCCTTCCGACGCTCTCCGCAGGTCCTCTTCTGTCTTCAGCTCCAGCTCCCCACACAGTCCCGTTGCACACACCATAACGTCAGCCGCTTGCTGACATCATAGTTTGTGCACCACCAGCGGCACACACTACAATGTCAACAAGCAGCTGACGTCATGGTGTATGCGACAGGCCGAAGATGGAGCCAGAGCTGAAGATATATACTGGGGGGAGGGGGCAGGCACTTGGCTGTATGCAAGGGGGCAGGTTCTGGCTATTTACTGGGGGACATGTGACCAATGGATTTCCCACCCTCGGCTTATATTCGAGTCAATAGGTTTCCACAGTCTTTTGCGTTAAAATTAGGGGCCTCGGCTTATACTCTTGTCAATTTAGACTCGCCTTTCCTTGCTTCCGCATATTCTTCCCCCAGCTTGCATTTGCTGTACGTGCCAGCTCTGAACTTGGCACGTGACATCTTCACATGTGCCGGCTTCAGAGCCTGCACGTACAGCGGGAAGGAAGAAAACGGCTGCTGGCGCTGCACCTGGGGAGCGAGGATAGCTAATCATCGGACCCTGCCCTTACGCTGCATGGAACTGCCTCTATTTTATATTTCCTTTGATGACACCTGTACTTAAGAGTCCTTGTGTATTGTAGAGAAAGGTTCCTCCTATTTCATTATTAATGAACAAGCCAGATATCCATTTGTTCCTTTTTGCTGAGGAGTCGGAGATCTGTATTCTGAAATTATTTAGCAATGCCACTTGATTTTGCATACTCAGTAATGGAATGTAAAATATTAATTTGCTTCCTTTTTCTGGGGGTGTGGTGGGTCTCCAAACACTCATTAGCAGTAGTTGTAGACCTGTCATGTATTAAGATGATTGGACCGAAATGAAAAATTGATTACGCATGTCTTGGATGTGTATAGAAGAGGAGCACAAGTCAAGAAGAAAGTTGGCTCCTAACGCATGTTCAATCACCTTTTAATTGTGCCTGTACCCAATGGGTGCAATTAAAAATATTAAAGTATAATTACCTGTCAGTGTCAAAGGTTTGTCTTGACACCTTCCTGCTTTACTTTCCTGTATCTCTTCCCTTGTGACTTAGCTAAAACAACTTTAATAACATTTCAAGTGAATGCCCGGTAATAAGCTGCATATTTTTGTTTTTCCTTCACTTATTTAACTGGGTTAAATAATTACGCACACATTCTACTTTAGGATTTAGATCGATTTTGTGATGTTCTTTACTTTTAAACCTCAACTGGTGCAACCAAGTTTTTAAAATATATGTGATATCGGACATGAAGTGAAGTGTACGTTTATCCTTTCTTTAAACTGTTGTATTGAGAACAAAGTACACTTCCATCATCATAACAAGGAATATTTGCAGAAATAGTAAATATAGTGTTAGGATTGGTACACAAAAAGACAGGGGATAGTGTGCCCTGAGCTTGCCCCAACCTCTGTCCCTTCCTATAGCCCCCCCACGCTAAACCGTGGGGCGACTACTTGAAGACTCGAAATATTCTGGGTAAGTGTGGGAAGGGGAACACAAACAGACTGACAAACATAAAACATAAAAGAATCGTAAACAAGCCGGAGTCACAACTAGAGGGTACGTCAAAAGCAGAATCAGTAAGCAAGAGTCAAAGTCCAAAACTAGCCGAGTTAGCAACAATATAGATACAGATACAGAGCAATACAAACTAGCAGCAACCAGGTGGAGAAAGGGATTTTCATACACTGGCACTGGTGACTAGTGAAGCTGCAATTTATGCAGCCAGAACTCCACCTCCAGAACCTGATAGGTGCTGGACAGCATCTGGGAATTAACCCCTCAAGGTGCAGAAACAACCAAGCACCAAGCAGAGGTTCAAAGTCCCAGCCACTCCTAGACAGCGCGAGATCTTAGCAGCCGCTGCCCAGGACGAGAGGTGGAGTTTGCGCGGATACGCGCCGGGGTTCGGAGAACGCTGCTGGTACCACCAGAAGAACCAGAAGTCCCAGCAATCTCCCTAGCGAACCTGACAGTACCCCCCCCCTGACGGGGGGCCTTCGGACCCCTAGATCTTAAAGATGGCTTCTGAGGGTAGGTCTGATGAAATAACCTGAGTAACCGTGGAGCATGAACATCTCTAGCCGGAACCCAAGACCTATCCTCAGGACCAAAACCTTTCCAATGGACCAGGTACTGCAGGGAGTTACCTACCCATCTGGAATTCACCACCTTTTCCACCTCAAATTCCAGATTCCCCTCCACAATAGATGGAGAAGGAGGGTCAGAAAGAGGCAAAACAGGCTCAACATAGCGCTTCAGAAGACTCTTATGGAAGGTGTTATGGACCCGCCACCCTGCTGGAAGTGTAATCTTGAAGGAAACCGGGTTAACAATATGAGTAACAACAAACGGACCCACAAACCTGGGCGCAAACTTCAAAGAGGGGACCTTCAATTTAAGGTTTTTTGTTGATAACCACACTTTATCCCCCACCACAAACGTATCAGATTTAGTGCGCCTTCTTTCAGTTTGTTGGACCATAGAATTTTGTGCCCTCTGAATATTCTCCCGAACTTGTGACCAGAGCGAGCGCAACTTGGACGTAATGGCTTCCGCTCGAGGAATATTAGAGACAGGCACAGATGAAAAAGAGAAACGTGGATGAAAACCATAATTGCAGAAAAACGGAGATACCTGTGTGGACGAACTACAGTGGTTATTAATAGCAAATTCTGCCAACGGAAGGAATTTCACCCACTGGTCCTGACTGTCCGAGACAAAGAGTCGCAGATATTGAATCATCTCCTGATTCATTCTCTCGGACTGACCATTAGACTCAGGATGAAACGCTGAGGAGAACGACAGATTAACTTCCAGTCTAGAACAAAATGCTCGCCAAAATTTGGAAACAAATTGTACGCCCCTATCAGACACAATATCATCTGGTATACCATGGAGGCGTACAATGTTCTGTATAAACAAATCAGCCAATTCTTCAGCTGAAGGTAACTTTTTTTAATGGAACAAAGTGTCCCATCTTGGAGAAACGGTCCACTACCACCCAAATCACTGTATAGCCTTGAGATGCTGGCAGATCAGTGACAAAATCCATTGACACTTTGGACCATGGCCTGGTGGGAACTGGAAGCGGAAGAAGAGGCCCCTCAGGACGTCTCCTGGGAGTCTTTCCTCGCGCACAGACCTGACAGGCTTGGACAAATGCGTGCACATCATTAGTCATGTGAGGCCACCAGTAACTTCTCTTTAAGAGATCCAAGGTACTCCGCATTCCCGGATGACCTGCCAATACTGAGCAATGCGTCTCCTCCAACACTCTCAAACGACAAGAAAGAGGAACAAATAATTTGCCTTCCGGAAGGTCTTTGGGTGCAGATTTTTGTCCTGCTAAAATTTGAGAGGAGAGGTGGGAGGAGACAGCTGCCAACACAACACCTGGAGACAAAATATTACTGTCCGTAGTCGCTGGAAGCTCAGGAGTCCCGAAGCTACGGGACAAGGCATCAGCCTTCACATTTTTTGACCCAGGTCGGTAGGTGACCACAAAATTAAAGCGAGAGAAAAACAAGGCCCACCTAGCCTGACGTGAGTTCAAACGCTTAGCAGTATCCAAATATACTAAGTTCTTATGATCTGTGAGCACAGTTATCGGATGAAGAGCTCCTTCCAAAAAGTGTCGCCAGACTTCAAATGCCCACTTAATGGCAAGGAGCTCTCGATTACCAATATCATAATTCCTCTCACAAGAGGAAAACTTTCTAGAGAAATATGCACAGGGCCTAAGTCTGGTGAGAGTGGAGGACCCTTGAGACAACACTGCACCTACTCCTACCTCGGAGGCATCAACCTCCACAACAAACGGTAGAGAGAGGTCAGGTTGAACCAAAACTGGGGCTGACGAGAATGCCGCTTTTAAAGTTTCAAACGCTGAGCAAGCGGCAGGGGACCAGTTGTTTGGATCAGCACCCTTACGGGTTAGATCCGTGAGGGGTTTGGCGATCACAGAAAAGTTCTTTATAAAGTTCCGATAATAGTTAGCGAAACCTAAAAATCGTTGTAGGGCCTTAAGATTGGTAGGCCGAACCCAGTCCGTGAGCGCCTGAACCTTACTCGGATCCATCTGTACATCAGAGGGAGTCACAACATAACCTAAGAAGGAAACCTTCTGGACGCAAAAAACACACTTTTCCAGCTTAGCGAAGAGGTGGTTTTTGCGCAACCTGGTAAGTACTTGGCGGAGATGTTGCTGGTGAGAAACCATATCAGGAGAAAAAATCAAAATATCGTCTAGATACACCACCATAAACACACCGATGTAATCATGAAAAATGGAGTTCATAAAGCCTTGAAAAACCGCTGGGGCATTACTCAAACCAAAGGGCATAACCAGGTATTCAAAGTGCCCCAAAGGTGTATTAAATGCGGTTTTCCACTCATCCCCTTCTCGGACCCGAATCAGGTTATAAGCCCCTCTGAGATCTAATTTAGAGAAAACTTGGGCCCCAGAAACCTGATTTAAGAGATCCGGGATCAAGGGGAGGGGACCTGAGTTTTTTACCGTTATCTTATTTAATTCTCGATAGTCAATACACGGCCGTAAACCACCATCTTTTTTCTCAACAAAAAAGAACCCGGCCCCAGTGGGCGACTCAGAGGGACGAATATGTCCGATTGCCAAACTCTCATCAATATAACTCTTCAGTGCCTCCCGTTCTGGTACCGACAAGTTATATATACGACCCTTTGGCAATCTAGCATCAGGAAGAAGGTCAATTTTACAATCAAACTCCCTGTGAGGAGGAAGGACTTGGGACAAGGGTTTTGAAAACACATCTGAGTAGTCCGAGAGAAAACCTGGAAGACCCTGATCTTCCGTCACTACTGTACATAGTGAAACTCTGGTCAGGTGCTCCTTACAGAGAGGACCCCAATGAACCAGCTCCAGAGTTTCCCAATTAATTACCGGATTATGGATCCGGAGCCAGGGTAGACCAAGAATGACATTTTCAGACAGGTTTTCCATAACTAGAAAAGAACACCATTCTTCATGCATAGCTCCTACCATAAGCTTTATCTGCGGGGTTCGGAATTTGATCAACCCTGCCTGTAGAGGGGTCAAATCCGCACCCGACATCTGGATAGGAGTGGACAATGGAATCAATGACATGCAAAACTGAGAGACAAAATTATAATCGATTAAATTAGTCGCAGCACCTGAATCCAAAAAGGCGCGACCAGTGCAGGAAACAGACTGAAACTTAACCGTACAAGGTAAATACATTCTAGACACAATAGGGAGTACCTGAGCTCCTAAGCAGTCCCCCCGACTACTGCTTAGGAGCGGAAGTTTTCCTGCTGCTGCCTCTTGGAACAGGTGTTGATCTGATGATCAGGACTTCCACAGTAGAAACAAAGATGGCGTCTTATTCGATGTTGCTTCCGCTGTGCAGGAGAGATGCTATCCAGCTCCATGGATTCCAATTCTGGACTACCTGGAGACAGACTGGCCGCTGGCTGACAGTCCGAGGACACCCGAGGTGATCGCCTGGATCTTAGGCGACGATCAACTCGGATGACCAGAGTCATAGCATCATCTAATGTCTGAGGCTCGGCATAAGCTAAGACTAAGTCCTGTACTCTGTCTGACAGTCCGGACATAAATTGGTCTTTTAGGGCGCAGTCATTCCATTGAGAGTCAGTCACATACTGTCTGAACTGGGCACAATAATCTTCTGCTGTCCGTTTTCCCTGACACAGAGATCTAAGGTGGGAAACTGCAAGTGCTCGCCGGTCAGGTTCGTCATAAATCTGGCCTAAAGCAGAAAAAAAAGCGTCAAGAGAAGAACGGGATGGAGAGTCAGGTGGGAGAGAAAAAGCCCAATTTTGCGGATCCCCACGCAACAGGGAAATTACCACGCCCACCCTTTGAATCTCTGTGCCCGATGAACGAGGGCGTAAAGAAAAGTAAAGTTTACAGCCCTCCCGAAATGAAAAAAATTTCTTACGGTCACCAAAAAACACGTCAGGGAGAGGAACCTTAGGTTCAGGCGTGGGTGGCAGTGGATCCTGCGGTGATGTCTGCCGTGGAACCTGCATAGATTCCTGAATTTGGAGACGGGAAGCTAGATCCTGAACAAGCTGAGTTAGGGTCTGGACCTGAGCGACCACAGCTGACAAAGGCTCCATGGAAGGAGAGAATGTAGCAGGTCGGATACAGGATGCAGACCTATGTGTGGCCAGTGTTTCTGTTAGGATTGGTACACAAAAAGACAGGGGATAGTGTGCCCTGAGCTTGCCCCAACCTCTGTCCCTTCCTATAGCCCCCCCACGCTAAACCGTGGGGCGACTACTTGAAGACTCGAAATATTCTGGGTAAGTGTGGGAAGGGGAACACAAACAGACTGACAAACATAAAACATAAAAGAATCGTAAACAAGCCGGAGTCAAAAGCAGAATCAGTAAGCAAGAGTCAAAGTCCAAAACTAGCCGAGTTAGCAACAATATAGATACAGATACAGAGCAATACAAACTAGCAGCAACCAGGTGGAGAAAGGGATTTTCATACACTGGCACTGGTGACTAGTGAAGCTGCAATTTATGCAGCCAGAACTCCACCTCCAGAACCTGATAGGTGCTGGACAGCATCTGGGAATTAACCCCTCAAGGTGCAGAAACAACCAAGCACCAAGCAGAGGTTCAAAGTCCCAGCCACTCCTAGACAGCGCGAGATCTTAGCAGCCGCTGCCCAGGACGAGAGGTGGAGTTTGCGCGGATACGCGCCGGGGTTCGGAGAACGCTGCTGGTACCACCAGAAGTACCAGAAGTCCCAGCAATCTCCCTAGCGAACCTGACATATAGTTACATAGACTTGCATGTTATATTTGGCAAAGAAGGCTAGAAAGCAAATTCCTAAATCTGACAGAAAGCTAATTATTGTGGGTAGATCACACCAGATTCCCCAAATGGCACAGAATTTGTCCGGGCAGTTCCTATGTTTGTAAACCAGGGATTCAAACACTGGTCAACATCTGCAAAGAGTTTGTAGGTCCTCTCCGTGTTTGCATGGGTTTGCTCTGGGTCCTCCGGTTTCCTCCCACACTCCAAAACATACTGGTAGGTTGATTAGATTGTCAGCCCCATTGGGGACAGAGACGAATTTGGCAAACTCTGTGCAATGCTGCGTAATCTGTGTGCGCAATATAAAGAAAGCAATTATTATTATTATTATAAGCGAGTGTTTGATCAATGTGAACTTTCCACATTCTGTCGGTACAGGTGTTTGGGTCATCTAACCGCAAAGATATGCATTTCCTAGCCATAAAAATTCTTGTAGGAATATCTTAGGGGAACATGACCATGTCTCTCCAGATATTAATCCCAGTAGACAAATCTCTGGTGTGCATGGCACAGTGCGATAGCAAGTGAGAATAATAAGGGGTAGAGAGGACAACCCTGTCAAGTGACTCTATACGGTTGAAACTCGGAGGATAGTTCCCTGCATTAGGCTACTCTTGGTACACTGGCATTCTTTTGCAATTTTGCCAGCCTCCACATTGTCTCTACCTATAATATAGAAGGTCTGACACTTGTTTTATTTTACAACATATTTTTCAAAGTATGTCTTCCAAACAGGTAAGAATCTTCCCCAAACCTTTGGTACAAAATTGGAAGCAATGAATTGTCTTTAACATTCCGCCAGAAATGGGAGATGTTGCCTACATACTGAGAACTGACAACATTTCACCTTGGGAAATATTTATTAACATGATGTTATCCAACATATATACCAAACCTTTTTTCTTTAACCATGCTGCCAAAATATCTTACACAAGCTATACATTACACATGGCGATCTTGAAATTGTGCGTAGCTGCTCAAAAAATGAAAATGCAACATTTCATCAAACTCTAATGCACAAACTCTTATGGCACCTCAAGATTTTAGGAGATTTTAGGCATCAAATATTTCGGAACTGAGCTGTGCCACTTGTTGAGTTTGTCTGGTCTAGCAGTTTATGGTTGAGCAGTTGCCAGACAGATAATAAAGGAGTAGACAAATAAAAAAAATGTTTTCCACACTCCGTGTTTTAAGGAATAGAAGTAGAAAAAGTTAAACACTTATATTTTAATGGTATACATTAAAAGCTAGATGTGATCATGTCAAGAAAACATACAATAGAAAAGCAGGCGACTTGTTTCAGGTTGCATTTAAACGAAAATATAAAAATAAGAAATAAAGGAGTATGTGAGTCTGTAAGACTTGAATTGAAAATTGAGATATTATAATGGTTGTCCTCTCTCAAACCTGAGCTTTCCAGAGCAGTATTGGAGAACCACAGGAAGGCCGTTACCCCCAGCATCATAGAGATCTATGATGCTATGAATTGGGGTCTCCACACAATCTTCAGTCTGACAACCCTGGCTCATATACTCCCCATAATCCATAGTCTAAAAAAAGGTCTTCAAGATCAGTATTTTGATGTTCTTTCAATGACAGCTTCTCCTCGGGAAAATTCTACATTTTAGATCAGCCGGAAAACATTTATTTCTCCTCTAAAAAGTTTCCTAAGTTATAAAAACTTTTATTTCATACTAAGTATTTTTTAAAATTGTTTATATGTTTATACACATGAGGTATTGGGTTTGTCCATCTGAGTCAACAACCCAATACGGTGTATCCTTTGTTAAGCTTAGCTCATGGGATTACCTAAACCATAGCTCATTGTTATCTCCCAATTTGTCTCCCATAAACTGAGCTCATCTTCAATTATAAATCAATGTATAAGAACATATATTTGAGGAAATATGACAAGCACAAACCCTCATATTTACATAAAGCAGATGTAAGTATTTTTCTGTTGTATTTACAAGTTTCCTAGCCATTAAAACGGTTAGAATTTCATCCCAAGACTACAAGGATTTTTCGATGATTTTACATGGCTCTCCAGTCTACTAGTTGCGCTTATTTCTCTTTTTATCAGTGAGACACAAGACTGACCTTGCTGTGCTTGCAACCTTTGAATTTGCAGGTTATGTTGACCTCCGCATAGGGTAATTTTTCTCTCAATTTCCATATACACTAACAAGACCTCTAGTATGCAGCTGATGCCAGCGTTTTGAGACTCTGGAAAGCAATGAAATAGATTTCAAGTGATTAGCGTATGTAATGGGAAATCCCTGATCAAATGAAATCATAAAACACCTGTTTACTGTAGAGATTTCCCCAATATTATTGTGTTATTGTCCATAGATGCAAAGTGTTTTTTTTCTTTTTGGTGGCTTTTTTCCCTCTCCCCATAGAGGTATTTTTTTAATCAGGTTCAGCATGATTTTGACATAGTGACTTTTGTGAAATTGGTTTTTATTAAAGCCTGCAGGATGCTCTCTCGCTGGCAACGACTTTGATTAAGCACTGTATTAGGGTCATCTCCTGGAATAACAGCAATTCCAAATCCCTGGCTGTGTTTGAAAAGAAATGTGATTAAAGTCTTGGCTGTTTTCCTGAAACTACTAATGTCTGTCGAGGGTTGAGTTACCATTGCAGTTGCTGGCGTTTGTGTATCTATCCTTCTCCCCCATGCTGTCTTCAAGGTAATATTATCAAATTTCCCTTTTTGTCAGCAGTTTATGGTTTGATTATGTCCACTGTTAGAAATTAGATTGTCAGCTGTTTGGCTAGCTATGGGAGTATTGGACTTAACACTTAAAAAAGCCCTGTAAATGAACTGTCTAATGTATTACTATTATTTTTCATCTTCGCATAACATGAAAAATACTTCTAGCCTCATACTGTCATTTTTTTGTTACCAGGTGACCGTTTCCTGTAATAATTAGAATATCCACAAATAAATATTACTCTTATTCACTGGATGGGTTTAAAAGGCAGTCTACCACTTCCTAACTCACTCACAAGTTAATATAGCATTGTGTACAGCACTTTAAAAGGGTACCTGTCACCACATTTTTCACAAATACAGTTAATGGCAGGTTCCCATAGAGCCCTATAAACTAAATGCAACCCTTATTTTAGCTCAAGATTGTTTCCTTAACATCCTCATAAAATCAACTTTATGTTATACTACTTGACATCAGAGGAAGTCTGTCCTGCTCAGCCGACCCCTCCCATCTACACCTCCCCATGTCCCATCCCTCTTCACCATTCAGTACTTCAAGTTATGTGACTAAAGTCCTTTACCCTGTAATATTGCAAAGTCTACCCCATGTATGTATAGGCGTATAGAGATCTAGAAGTCCATGGAGAAATGCTGTGATTTCATGTGATCAGATAAATACATGGGGTATATGTTAATGGATTTTAGATTTTCAGTATAGATGAATGTGGTATGCATACATGCAGCAATAAAGGCCATAGTACTGTAGACAGCCCACTTGTTAATAACATAAAACTGCAGTGACACAAGACTAACAGACAATCTCACACCCATACCAACATACACCATCTCCTTTGTTGTAGAGGGAGAGGGCCTGGGGACTTATAAGGCAGTTTAAGGATTCACACAACACCTGGACCAGGAGAGCATTTCCTATTAGTATAGAGTAAGAGATAATGGGGGATGGCACTATTAACAAGCAGGATCCATCTTTTCAGGGGGGCGTGCATTCTACAGGGTAAACCAAAAGAAAAGTGTTGTCGTGGTGGCCATTAATGACTTCACTCATAATACCTAAGAGACATACTGTAGGGGACATTAAGCGGAAGAATTCAAAATCCCTATTTAGGAATTCCAGGACTTCTGACCAGAAGATACTAATTTTAGAGCAGGTCCAGACACAATTTAGTGAGCATCCAGTCTCAGCCTGACAGTGAAAACACAAATCATTGGGTATTATTCCCTTGCAAAATAGTTTTGCAGGGGTGAAGTATACCCGGTGTAGGAATTTTGATTGGATTAGGAAGTCCCTTGCACTCACCACAGATGTAAAGTAGGACAATTTCCCTCTAGTCATGATGTGACAGGTCAGGAATGTCAACCCTCCTACATTCAAATGCTTTATCAAAGGGTCTGGTCCTTTGTTCTTGCAGGAGAGCGTATACCTGTGTGAGTGGTTTAGGGAGGTCCGGGGTGTTCATCAGAGTCTCCAGCTTTGAAAATTCGACTTTCAGGCTGAAAGAACCAAACTGGACCTTAAAAGCATGACACAACTGTGCCGGCACACCTCCAGGGCATGCATAGGGAGTGGAACATTAGATAGAGATTTATATCGATAAAGCAGATTTAATTTGTAAGGGCTTCATAGGAACCCACTATGGCACCTGCTAGTGCAGCAGAGGCCTTGTCTCTGTCAATGTCAATCCACCATTAGGCGTACACCATCTGAGCATCCAGATAGTATAAGTATAAATCAGAAGCTGCTAACCCACCCCAAGATTTAGGTGCCTGAAGCAGAGCTAGACTAAAACTCAGGGAGGCTCCTTGCTAAAAAATTGCTCAATTTAAAATGTGAATTCAAATCATATTTGCCACACTGGGGCAGATTTAACAAGTGTCTGAAAGTCGGAATATTTCCAGTTGCCCATGGTAACCAATCACAGCTCGCCTTTAAAATATTCATGAGCACTGGTAAAATGAAAGCTGAGCTGTGATTGGTTGCCATGGGCAACTGGAAATATTCTGACTCTCAGACACTTGATAAATCTGCCCCACTGTGTCGTAAATGAATATGTCGGTTATACAGTTGATGTCAAATAGAGACTGGAATGGTCTTGCCCGATGTACGTCACATAAGTATGCCAGGTTTAAACAATGGTAGGACTCGTCAAAGGTAATCGCCCTAGATATCCCTGGGTTATTCCCTGCCCCAAGGAACAATGAACTCCTGCCCTTACATAAGTGCACTTAAGTGTATCTTAGTAGTCACCAGTAAGAAATCGCATGCCCTGACACATTTCATCAACTTAGACTCTTTAGAGGGCTGTAACATAACAAATATACAAAGGACCAGTCGGTGAGATTTATCAATGAACTTATACATTAAGAGCAGAGGATCACTAAACTTTAAAGGTGTAAGATCACTGGTCATACCTGCCATGTAGTGAAGACTCCTCTGCCCGTACACTGGCTTAGAAGCTGTCAGCTCTGATGTGAGCCATACAGCGCAAGATCCCGCTCAGCGGTGTGAGGTTCACAGTTAAGAGCACTGACGCATGCGCACTATATTGTAAGCAGTTCCAGGGGTAGTTGGTTACTTTTTTAGGACACGCTGACACGTAAGTTTCTATAAACAAATCTGCCTCCACATTGGGCCGTCGTATTGGGGAGCATATAGTATATTGTATCTACAACAAAAGGTATGTTAATGGTAACCCATAGTTCTCCTGGCTAATGATTTTAGAAAGATCATGAAGGCCAGGATAATATTCGGATGATGATCAAAACAGGGAATAACAAAAGCTTATTCGCATAGCAAACATTTCACATAAAAATGAGGCGTCTTTCACTGACAATAAAACCTGTCACATCAATCAACAAATTGGTCTGAGCATTATCACGCAAACATATCATCAGCATTTATTATAAAGCAATTAAAGCTATGTTGTTCATTTAAGCTATAAGGTGTTACTGTGTTTAAAGTGAACATCCACTTTAGTTCCCTTTGTAGGAGTATACGATTCCAATTTCTTCTACGTGTTGGTTGTGGCACCAGTTCAATGCCCCTTGTTTTAGGTGCTGTGTAACAACTGACACAGCATTTTCTACCTACTTCTAATAAGTAAACAGAGCTGTATATGCCTGTAGTTGAAAATCGGAAGACGTTCCCTAAGTATTAGGTCCATACAGCAGCATGTCCTAGCAGCGAGACCTGTCGATCAGGAAAAAGCAGCCAGGGCAATGCAAGTAAAATTTAATATGCAGGACTCACTTCAGGTGAGTTATATATAAGTTTACACACTTATTTTCCAACATTGCAGCCGTGGAGAGGAACCATTTAGGCATAAAGGCATTTATTTGGAGTGGGTTAATAAAAACGCTGGTTCCCCTTAAAAGCTTTCCAGACCCATATTTTCTTTTGTCATTTTAGAGAAAATTAAGTGTTTTTCTTTTTGCAAATTACATTTTCAGTGCACTCCTTTGCATCTTTCTATCTTTCCCAGAACCAACCAGCATCACCTATGTAAACCAGTGATGATATATTTTACAAAAAAGTGGATAACAACTACCCAAGCAGACATGGCCACTCATCTGTTGCTCTGAGACCCTAAGTCACTGCCTGTCCCCCATCATCATGTTCTGCCCTGCTCTTCATTAAATTATGATATCTTTGGAACTGCTTTACATACCATAGCATCTTTTACAATGGGTAAAATTGTATAAACAGTTACCAAAATTTGTTATAAATATATACAGGGATAATCCATCACCCTTTCCCAGGTTTAGAGACAGATGTAGAAGGTACATGTACTCCTACACAGTGGGGCACATTTACTTACCCGGTCCAGTCGCGATCCAGCGGCGGGTTCTCCGGCGCTGATTCGGGTTCTGCCGGGATTCACTAAGGTCCGTGCGCCGATATTCACCAGGTGTCGCTGCTGCGCCGAGGTCCGCTGGAGTTCACCTGCTTTTTTTCTGGTGTATGTGAGTGCTTGATCTTGCGACACAAATGGCTTTTTAAATTCTGCGGTTTTTCCGAATCCTTCAGGTTGTCCGGTGGCCAGGCCCCCCGATTTCTGTCGCGCGAAAGTCGGCGCGATTGCGCCAAAAATCGATTGCATGTGCCACAATCCCGTGAAATACAGCGCAAAGCGGAAATATTCGGGAAAAACCCGACGGATTCGTGGCTGCGGACCCTTAAATGTGCCCCAGTGTCTTTTGCATTCTCCCTTCAGCTGACACTTATATGAAACAGCTAAATTTCCTGAACCATTGCACCTAGAAACACAATTCTGGTTTAATGTTAAAGAATCTCCCCTTTTATTATTATTATGTGTCCTCTCTCTTTTAATATAGTATGTGTTTCGAGGTGACAGAGAACCAGAGATATCCGCTGTTCAAAGGAAATCTACCATGAAAATCCATTGTGATAAAATACTGCTAATAAGGCAGAAGGGCTCTGGGGGTGCATTACCAGAGCCCTTCCACACTGTAGCTTCACAGGCTGTTACACTGTGTAGGAGCACACCTCACCCTCCCTCTGCTCCCTCAGCACATCCTTCTTTATGTGTGGATTACAATTGAACTATATCCTTAGTTCTTTTTTCTAGATGAAGGAAGTATCTTCCTGTAACCCAGTACAGAATATTAAGCAGCGAGGTGATTTAATTGTGACAAAACTTTGCGTTTGGATAAAGTCAGTTGTTAAATGTCATTGTGAGGTAAAATAAGGTTAGCCATTGCTGTTTTGGCCGGTCTTTTGGTTTTGATCTTTTGCCCATGTCTGGGAGAACGCAGACTAGTTTCTAAACTAGAGAGCGCACAGTTATTCTCAGACACGATGTACAGACTCTAAAGAGCAACGAGCCTCAGCTCTCTGATCCCGAATTGTTATCAAAGCAGCAGCCATTATAACCGTAGATTGCTTTGAGATGAAGATTGTCTTCATGTAGGGTCATAACACCAGCCATGGTCGCATGTTCTGAACCAGCTTCAAAGTAAAGCGTCTTTGATGCTTCTGTGATAGCTTGTTGAGCCTGTACAAGTTTAGCAGTGTTGTTTCACAGAGAGAGAGATTTAATGAGGACATTTGTGTATGCCGCCGTAATTTCCCCTTGATGTATGCACATTGCCAGGCTTTCTGCCGGCCTTACATTCACCTATAAGGCATTCTTATAACTCTGTATGTGACTAGGCAGACGGCAGCTTAGTCATACCTGTGAGTCCTAGCATCGTGGCATATAATAACCACTGAATACATCACCAGTGGTAATGAGAGATCATTTTTATTTATACAACTTTTATCTAAACCACTGGGCTTACTATAATATTTTACAGACTTGAGGTTTTTTTATATCACATTTTCCTTTGTGTACATTCATAGTTATTAAGTACAAAATACTGAATGACATACCTTCGCTTCTTTTATTTTTCATATTTTTTTTCCTATTATAAGATATGGTAAACAAAAGTTTGTGGTAACTTTTTATTTATACTGCATTCAGAGATAACCCTCCTCAGAAAATAAAAGGTTAAGGGGTAAGATGATTCACAAATAAACTCTTATTGGCCAAAGGCTTACCATCGAGTAGGCCATCAGTTGCACAGCTACAATTACAAGAAATACACTTAGGTTGACGTATTAAACTTTTTGCTTGGCCTTATCTTTAATTTTTTTTTCAGTATTCCCCCAGTTATCGCCTATATCCAGATGTGAAAGGTACAACTTTTTTTAAAAAGTCACATTTAACATTTAAAAAAAAAAAGTCACAGATAGTCTCTAAGAGCAATCGGTACATGTCTCAATAAGGAAAAAACATTAAGATGGAGACCAGTAGAAAAGCAAAAAAAAAAAAAAAAACATGCACAAATCAAGACTTATGATACTTGAGCCTCACTGTGTACTTGACAACAGGTCCTCTTCAATTAAAGGAAATCTACCACTCACAATTAAAGAAAACCGATACATTCACCTGTCCCCTCTTTATCCTGATCCTGGCGTCTTCTCTGATCTTGACAAACCAGGATCACCTAGAAAAAAAAAAACGATATGAAAACCAGCCTGGAGCGCAGGGACACAATTTATGGTGCACTGGGCTGCTAATTATTCACGCAACCCTGTGCTCCGGATTGCTAATTATAAGTTTTACTCTTATAAATTATGAATCTTAATTATAAGTCTTCATCTTCTAGGTGATCCCAGTGTGTCAAGATCCCTGCAGGTGATGTCATTTGAGAGGCGTTAATTCATGCCTTTTCCATGATAGATGGCTCCCTCTCCCATGTTGGATAGGGAGGTTACGTCACACATGGGTTGTGCATAATTAGCACCCTGGAGCACCGGACAATTCGTCCCCACGCTCCTGTCTGCTAATTATAAGTCTTTTTTTCTTGGTAATCCCGGTGTGATTAGAGAAGACAAATGCCGGAATACAGATCAAGAATAGGGAAGGTGAGTATCTGTAGGGTTTTTTTTAACTTTTTTTAGGAATGGTAAATTTCCTTTAATACTGCACAACGAATAGCAACAGATTAAAAAAAAATCCTATTAATCCCCACCACCACCATAAATTAATGGAAAGCTATTCATTTGCTACAGTGCCATTGAGACTTGTGACTAAAAACAAGAGTTAGTTATTTAGCCCATGTTTGGCCATTTTAGAATTAGTTTAGCTGTTACCATAAAGCACAAAAACACTGTACACATACTATTTACTTACCGTATATACTCGAGTATAAGCCGATACCCCTAATTTTACCACCAAAACTGGGAAAACCTATTGACTCGAGTTTTAGCCAAGGGTGGTAAATGCATTGGTCACAGCCTCCCAGTATATAGCCAGCCAGCCCCCAGTATTATATAGCCAGACAGCCCCCAGTATTATATAGCCAGCCAGCCCCCAGTATTATATAGCCAGCCAGCCCCCAGTATTATATAGCCAGCCAGAACCCAGTATTATATAGCCAGCCAGAACCCAGTAGTATATAGCCAGCCAGAACCCAGTAGTATATAGCCAGCCAGAACCCAGTAGTATATAGCCAGCCAGAACCCAGTAGTATATAGCCAGCCAGAACCCAGTAGTATATAGCCAGCCAGAACCCAGTAGTATATAGCCAGCCAGAACCCAGTAGTATATAGCCAGCCAGCCCCCAGTAGTATACAGCCTGCCAGCCCCCTTAAGTGTACAGCCAGGCCGCAGTTTGCCAAGCACATAAAAAAACACTTACATACTCACCTTCGGGCGGTCCTGATGCTCGGCACAGCACCTTGATGCTCCTGTCACTGTGACTCCTCTTCTTCTCTCTGCTGTAACAGCTTGCAGAGATGCACCCACGCAATCTGCTGGCCGCCGCACACTGTGACGTCATCAGCAGCAAATATCGCATCACAGCGTGCACAGCGCATGGGTGCATCCCTGCCAGCTAATGCAGAATAGAGAAGCCGCGCCCAGCATCGGGGTGCCGGAGGGTGAGTATTTAAGGTTTTTTTTTTTTTTTTAAAGTTGACTCGTGCATAGGTTTTTTCATCACTAGGCTTATACACGAGTATATTCGGTAGATCGGTTTTTATATGTGAAATGTTACAGATTTTCAACTTTCTACCCGTCTACTTGTGATTTATTTAAATGTTACGAAAACTGGTGTTTTCTGCTATGTAATTTAAGAAATTGTATATTTTTCCCTTTTTTAATTTTATTATACAAAAACCTACTCTGTGATCAAAAGGCTGGGAACACTTAAAATAATAAAGCATGAAAATTTAGAATATGTTGGAATGATGCTATAAAATTGTGTTCTTGCTTTAAATGTGCACTTTATCTTTTTTTAAGAACACAGTGCTTCAAATATGTATGTTTCCAAAATATTAATTTTCTTTGATGCAGGGAGCAAAATTGAAAATTGCCTTCACCTTGGGAGCAAAGTACAGATTTTGTTTGAGCATTTCACTCCTCATTTACATTTAAATTATCCAGTTGGAATGTGCGCAAAGTTTGAAGATGCCTAATAACTGTATGAGCCTTGGCAGCAATAATTACTTAGGGGCAATGGATTCCACCCGACAAGCAGTCAATATACTAATGTTTGGGCTGGAGTCATTTTTTTTTCTGTCTGTCGTATGCAATCAGTTCTGTAAATTGTGTCTCATAACTTATCTCCTCTCCCTTCACTTGAAATTAAATGAAATATGTTCTTGGCAATATTGATGTTGCGATATTTGTAACGCACAATGAGACCTTTCCATAGTCCAAAAATGCATAGTTTTTAGATGATTTCTTTACTCATTTTAGCAAGCTAGGTTTGTTGGTAGATTTGTATCTTATGAAATCTTTCCAGATCTTGAATTTGATGTTTTGCTGTAAAATTCTAAACTCTTTAATCTTAAAATGTTGGAGATGGTTTGAAGAACTATCTGGGCAACATAACTAATCTCCTATAAACACAAAAGAGCTTGCATATTTGTGCATTCCGACAAATCTTGTATCATAATGTTTTCACGGTTTGTAAAACTAAAGCTTGCCCTATAGTTCTTCCCAACTCCATAATGTTAATGATCATCCTAGCTCAATGAGGACAGAGGAAGAAGTCAACACTAGACATCTCCACAGGCAGCTAATGTTTTGTGAAAAAAATGTACTTTTCTGACTTGTAGTTTACTGTAGAATAATTTCTCCTAAATATGGTCATGTTGTCCTTGGACATGACCACCCAAGCACTCTGGCAGCGGGGGCCAGGCACGTGGTGTTGAGCCGTGCCTGACCACTTTCATTCAGCATTCATTACCACAGGCCGACTCTTATCAGCACACTTTTCACATAGGACACTTCCTGACCACTATTCTCTGATCCTGTTGATGGTGGGTATGTTTGAAAACCTTGTTAATGGGGTGTTCTGGGCACCTAAATTACTAGTACTACACTAATTTGAGTGCAATGATTTGCTTTCTCCCCAAGGTATAACTTCATTTTCAGAATCTGACGAGTTTTATAACGGCTGAATGTCCAAATTTCGTTTTTAAATCACCGAACATCCTCCTATTTACTATGTGGAAAGAACTTGTACTATGATGAAATGAGTCTACTTAGTCTGTCTTTAGGGGTTTCTTTTGTGATTTCAACCAGCAGATTATAACCATATTAAACATTTTCTCGCTAATTAAACTAGATGGAAGAACTCTATTTCCCTAGCTGCTGTCATACTGATCTTCCAGGGGGGGAGCACGATGATACTCATAAGTTTTTTGACAAGTGAATTTTGCTGACCCAATCATAATTGGCTTCTGAAGTACAGCCAATTATTTAGTATAAAGATCTGCTAAAGATTTTTTATGTGAGAGTCCCAGAGGTTGTACATTTTAATACCATGACATTGAAAGGCACATTTAGTCGTGGCTGAATCACAATGGTGTTATTGCCTGTTTGCTTGTTTTTATGTATTTTTTTAATTGACAGTCATACATTAAAGTTTTCATTTAATTTACCATTATCTAAACATAATTTTACTATATATCTGTATAGGTGTTTACTAATCATAATGGGCCCAGTCCAAACTGCTGTCCCATAAAGTAGCACTGTAATGCCTTATATGTATTGGTTATTGCTAATGCACATTACTCCAAAAGTAGATCATCAAATGAGAAGCAGGTCTACAGTACATATGTAAATTGTTTTCTAATTCCATATGGCTCCTTGCACCACGTTAGGGCCAATGGAAAAAAAATAAATTGTACTAAATCACTATATTTCTGTATTGATGAATCCAAAGGCGATAATGTCATATACTTTTTGTAATATATACTTATACTTTGGTAGACATAACCTACTTTTGCTTTATATTTTGAGAATAGGTGACCTTACTCTTCCCTGTTCAGTGTTAACTGCATTCCAGAAGGGTAATTTTTACTAAAGGACCCCAAACATCCTAAAGTGAACATACCATCATGCAGGCGCTTGCATCATGATTTAGGGTGGGGTATGTGATTACGCTAACATTCTCTGACACCATCCAATCAGCAGCGGAGGGTGCCAGAAAAGGTATGCCATTCTGTATCTGTGAGTATGCGCCTATCTGTGGCTGCACGCTCCCTAGATCCTGTGTCTGCACTGCCGGGTGCGCTGTGTTCCATCCCAAAGCCGTAAGCTGACAGGAGACAGCAGTGCGGGAGCGTGCAGCCGCAGATAGGCGCGTACTCACAGATATAGAAAGGAATCTCTTCTTTGACTTCCTCCGCTGCTGATTGGACGATGTCAGAGTATGTTAGCATAATCACATACCCCCACCCGTGCTGCAGCTCCTCCTATCTGACAATACAGCACAGTGAATACAGGCTCATATCTGAGGAACGGAGGCTAAGAGGAAAATTCTAAGTGCCCCTGAATCGTGATGCAAGTGTCTACATGTTGGTTTGTTCACTTTAGGATGTTTGGGGTGGTGAAAGTTCCTTTGTAAAGTACAGTTACCATTAGTTTTACTAAGGCACTATTCTTCTCAGGACTTCTTATAGTATAACTCTATATGCCGCAATTTCAGCAATATATAGTTATAAAAATGATGGTAATCCATCTGGGGCACATTGGCTACATCAGCGAAGCTCCTCATAGCAACTAGTCTTTTAATTTATTCACTCTCCCGTTATTCTACAAGTCTTGCCTGGTCCCTGATGTCGCCTGCTCAATGCACTGTGGACAGGCGGGACTTGTAGAGTAACGAAGGAGTGAATAAATTAGAAGAGGCGCTCTGAGGCACATCATTTCCCGCCTGTCCACAGTGCATAGAACAGGTGACGTCAGAGACCAGGTAGGACTTGTAGAGTAACAGGTGAATAAATTAGAAGACAAGTTGTACACTGAAATTCTGGTGAATACTATTATAATAAAAGAAGTCCTGAAAACTAGTCTAATCGGTAAACTGATGTCCTTTAAATTCCACTGTAAATGAGAAAATGTAAATTGTCACTAATTTTCTCTTCTGCTGGCTTCTAGGTATATTTATCATTGCCATAGTACACTTTAGGCTCAGATAATCTCACTTAACACAGTATTCTTCTTAATTCTATCATTCTTTTTTCTCCTAATCATAGGTGGTCATGACAATTTAATTGGGGGCGGTTCAAGGTTCGTCTGCAAACCAGGGGCCAGGAACATTACAATCATATTCCACCCTTTGCTCAAGTAAGATGGCATCCAATGTGATTATGTGTTTTATACCATGTTTGTTGTTCAGGAGATGAAAAAAGTTTGTCCATTTTAGTCCTCTTTCGGAAGAACGTTTGAAAACAACCATATGCTACCCGTACTTTTCATTCAGGTAGTATACACCCATATTGCCCTTTTTAATTGGTAATACGGCAATCCATTTAAATGGCCGTAAAGTCCATTGTACCACAGCGTACTGTGAGCAAGACGTAAAAAACTGTAGAGCGTGTCATATTTTCTCCAGTATTTCTATTCCATACGCCCCACAGGAGCCTATGGGAACGTATAAGATGCATGTTGCAGTGTGCAGTATCCATGGAGACAGGAACCAGTGGGAGGTGCATTCTGTCAACCAACAATCAACCAGCCATCATTTGCCAGTCCACTGTATGTTATACAGATACAGTACAGATACAGTGACATAAATGCACATGTGGATGAAAAACGTCACATATACTCGGATTCATATGGCTCAGAAATACACGACTGGAGAAATCAAACATTCATGTGGAAGAGGCCTTACTGTAACAACTCAGTCACATGTTAGTGATACTACATACAGTATATGAAAAAAGTAATCCGCTTTATTTGTGATCGAACATTACTTTGTCAGTCACGTTCTGTTTTCAGCACCAGTGATCACTATGTATAAATTGAAAGGTTGTACAGAAAACAAAAAAACAAACAGAATGTGTGAGTTTGCCAGGAAGATGATGCTTCTTTTCAATACTATAAAAGCATCTTGTAGAACCAAATCCAGGAGATCAACTGGGAGCAGCTATTTAAAGAGAACCCGTCATGCAAAATAACCCCCCTAAACTAAATATATTTTCATAAACTGCCATTAGAGAGCATTGCCTCTATCCCTTCATTGTCCCTCTACATGCCTGTAAACCTAAGCAATGAGGTCCTAAAGCTGTATGCAAATGACCTGTGAAATGTCCAATGAAGCATTAGCATATTCAAGCTGTCCACTCTATTCATGAGTGGGAGGCACAGCCACACCCCCAGTGCTTGACTGACAGCCTGTATAATGGTGTGAGGCTGTATAATGATGTGCTTCCTGGTGCTGGTGGCCACGCCCCCTGAAGCCTGTGTGTGCATGTCTGTGTGTTTAGGAGAGATACAGCAGCTCCAGGCAGCCATGTTACAGCAGAACATGTCAGATTCATGTGTAGCTGATGTCTGTGTCTCTCACCTGTATATTAGGAGGATGCAGCATGTCAGCAGATACAGCACACACACTAGCCATGCTTTACTATACATTACACACAGACATGAGCAGGGGGAGGAGAGGGGAGGGGTAACAGGGGTGACATCACTGCCTCTGACCATGTGACCAGCCTCATTTACATGATAAAGAATAGATGATTTTACAATGAATAATGTATGAAATAACTAGATAAAGGCTGGGATGGGATCCTTGTGAGCTGCTCCAACAGGTAGAGGTGACAGGACTAGTGGCAGAGACCTGATGACAGGTGTCCTTTAAGTTTTTAAGGGAAAGAATCACAGTTCAAAAGTTTACATTCAAACTTTCGTTCTTTACCTCCATTAAAAATTAAAATTTTATGTCATCTGTTATTTTCCGTTTAGGTAGGTAACCAGTATTTTGGAAAAATTATGGTGGCTGCTGCATGGATAACGGATGTTTGCTGATTATAACAGATGACATAAAATTTATATTCATTATAATGGGATTTTTAACTGATATGTTAAACTTCTGTTGTTTTTATCTTTTTTTAATTTATTATTTATTTTTTTTTACAGAGGTAAGGAACAGAGGTTTGAACGGTAGTGTGAACTTAGCCTAACCATACTCGCTATTTAAATGATTAACTTTCCATGTATTTGGTGAACAGTTCTCTTTCATTAGAACAAACTTCATGGCTTCTCTGCTTTTAATTCTTGAGGTGGTCCGAAAGGGGGACACCACAAATTGATGGCTGTCACAATGACTCTTCTTTCAATTACCATATATACTGGAGTATAAGGATTATACTTGGGCATCTAAAAATAAATAAACTCTGTACTCACCTTTCCCACTCCCCTCCCCCCCGAAGCAAGTCCTCTTCTTGATTCCTGCAAGGTCCGTGGGCGCTAGTAGTGCACAGACTGATATTGGCAAGGGGCTGACATCATACTCTGTGCGTGGACAGCGTGTGTGGGACTGGATCAAGTAGTGGAAAGCGCAGAAAGGTGAGTACAGAGTTTATTTTTATGTGCTAGGCAGGGTGCTGGCTGACTATATACTGGGGCTGGCTGACTATATACTGGGGCTGACTGGCTATATAAAGGGGACCAGCTGACTGACTATATACTGGGAACAGAGGGTTGGCCATATACAGGGGACGGGCTGACTGGCCATATACAGGGGACGGGCTGACTGGCCATATACAAGGGACGGCTATGTACTCAGGGCTGGTTATATACTGGGGACTGTCTGGCTATATACTGGGGACTGTCTGGCTATATACTGGGGCTGTCTGGCTATATACTGGGGCTGTCTGGCTATATACTGGGGCTGTCTGGCTATATACTTGGGATGGGCTGGCTACATACAGAGGACGTGCTGTCTGGCTACATACAGAGGACGTGCTGTCTGGCTACATACAGAGGACGTGCTGTCTGGCTACATACAGAGGACGTGCTGTCTGGCTACATACAGGGGACGTGCTGTCTGGCTACATACAGGGGACGTGCTGTCTGGCTACATACAGGGGACGTGCTGTCTGGCTACATACAGGGGACGTGCTGTCTGGCTACATACAGGGGACGTGCTGTCTGGCTACATACAGGGGACGTGCTGTCTGGCTACATACAGGGGACGTGCTGTCTGGCTACATACAGGGGACGTGCTGGCTGGCTACATACAGGGGACGTGCTGGCTGGCTACATACAGGGGACGTGCTGGCTGGCTACATACAGGGGACGTGCTGGCTGGCTACATACAGGGGACGTGCTGGCTGGCTACATACAGGGGACGTGCTGGCTGGCTACATACAGGGGACGGGCTGGCTGGCTACATACAGGGGACGGGCTGGCTGGCTACATACAGGGGACGGGCTGGCTGGCTACATACAGGGGACGGGCTGGCTGGCTACATACAGGGGACGGGCTGGCTGGCTACATACAGGGGACGGGCTGGCTGGCTACATACAGGGGACGGGCTGGCTGGCTACATACAGGGGACGGGCTCGCTGGCTACATACAGGGGACGGGCTCGCTGGCCATATACAGGAGACGGGCTCGCTGGCCACATACAGAGGACGTGCTGTCTGGCCACATACAGAGGACGTGCTGGCTATATACAGGGGGCTGGCTATATACAGGGCACGGACTGGCTGGCTATATGCTTGGGGTCAGAGTCCTTCCTATTTACTGGGGGGCCGTGGCTGGTTTTGTACAGTGGGCTAGCTGGCTATATACTGGTGGCTGTGTGGCTGACTATATTATACTGGGGGGCAGGGGGCTGG
This sequence comes from Engystomops pustulosus, assembly GCF_040894005.1. Classification (NCBI taxonomy): domain Eukaryota; kingdom Metazoa; phylum Chordata; class Amphibia; order Anura; family Leptodactylidae; genus Engystomops; species Engystomops pustulosus. The sequence goes on from NC_092414.1 coordinate 132,228,834, forward strand.
CTGGTTCTATACTTGGGGGCAGGTGGTTGGCTAGCTATATACTGGGTGAAGGCTGTGACCAATACATTTCCCACCCTCCGCTTACACTTGAGTCAATAGGTTTTCCCAGCTTGTTTACTCCGGTTGGCTTATACCTGAGTATATGTGGTAATTTAGGTAATGAAATTCAGCTGGAACATGTCTATTTTATTATTAAAAAATGAAAAATTTGAGAAACCTAAGTTTTGATGGATGTTTTCTGCTGCCATAGTGCATTTATTACTGTAGGTACTGTGCTGTGAATTTCTTACATTGATCTGAACAACACATTTTCAGAGGACAATTTAGCTGCAGCGTGCTGTTGGTGCTATTCAGGTCAACGCAGAGAGGGATGGAGAGACCAAAAGAGATGGAGAGATGATTAAGCTTCTATTTTGATCTGATAGAGTTGGAGCGCGGTCAGAGGTTGAGCTGGAAAGGTGAAATTAAATTTAATTTCTCCTCATTTTGAACAATGAGGCAGTCGCCAACTTGGTGTGAGTAATAGAGAGATGCTGACAGGAGGTCAGTCCTTTCAAAGTTTCAACAAAGTTTTTGGTAAACATTGATGAACTACTTAAATGTTCAGTTTACCCATAACCAGAACCAATCTGTTAAAAGCATTGTTTCTATCAGTGCTTAATTCAGTAACATAAACCCACAGAGAGATGTACAGTAGGTGTGCAGTCCCATAACTCAAGTGGAAGCATCACATCAAACATAGTCATATGTTTACAGTTTTTTAAATAAAAGAAACGCCCGGATATTTTAGGACATTTAATGAAGTTACGACTTGTGATGTTATATTAATTTTTAGCATGATTTTTACTGTAAAATTTAGGTTATAATACTATTACTAATTATTATTAATGTACGTTTTACAGGCTTTATGCAATCTATCTGTTATCCTTTTAACCCTTACTTGACCAAGGCTCTTTGGTGTCTGAATGCCCAGGTCAAATTTTGCAGTTCGGTTATGCCCTTTCTTTGGAATAATTTTACATGTCATAACAATTTTTGCTTTTTTTTTTCTTGACATGCAAGACTTTAACTTGATTGTATAGTTGTATTAATCAAATGTATTATCTCTGTAGAATTAGAAGACACATGACTAAAATGTGAAAATAATACACTTTTTGTCATTTTTCACATCAAAGTTTTCTAAGTAGTGAAATTGAAAAAAATAATCTGCAGCATTAATCCATTGCCCTTCTCCACTTTAACCCCTTAAGGCAGTGATGGCGAACCTTTTAGAGACTGAGTGCCAAAACTACAACCAAAATCCACTTATTTACCGTAAAGTGCCAACATGGAATTTTAAGAAGTAACTTATTGCTACCTGTTCTTCCACATCTTTTAATTGTATCGGCCACCTGAGGCCACAAATACAGTTGATAGAAGGGGGGCAAATTCATACTATCATAGTAGCTTTTCTCCAGGTTCTCTAAAAAGAAAGAATGGTTGGTCCACCAGGAGAACCTCCAAAGATAATGCAGTTCTGTCAAAACCTTCTCACTTTTCCCGAAGTTCCAAACAGCCAATAAAGTGTCACTTTAAAATAGTGCTGAGAGCAGCATCTCTTGCCTGGGACTGCAGGAAGATTCAGTGTTTGGCGAACACTGTAATGCTGCGATGGCCTGGGTGCCCGCAGAAAGGGCTCTGAGTGCCACCTCTGGCACCCGTGCCATAGATTCGCCACCACTGCCTTAAGGTATTCAATTTTCAAAGTTCTAAATTCTTTGCTTTTCAAGTAGATAGTTATAGCACTCAAATAACTTTATAAATAACATTTTCAGAATGTCTGTCTTGTGTTGGCATGGCTTTTTATGCATCCTCTCATTTTGCTAGGTTAGCATGGTTCTTAGAACTGTGGGTGCAATTTTTTCACATTTATATGACAATTGCCAAAACCTAAGATATCGGTTTCCCTATGCATTTATTTTTCTTTTCCCCCTTTTCCCTATTTTTCCCCTCCCCACGAAACTCTCCAATACCCCTCAGTACCATATATAACTCCAGTTATTTAACACTGAACAACAATTAGTTTCTCCACTTAGGGGTATGGTACATTAAGGTATGTGCCATAAAAGTCCAATTTCACTTCTGAAACTCTGGGAGAATTGAGTGCTTTTTCTTCCATTTGCTGTCTAAAAATGAAGAAATATTGGCCCACATGTATTAAAGCCCCTCCACCAGTTTTATGTTTGACTGTTCACGTTCTTTTCAGTGTAAACTGCTTGCACATGTATTTATAAATTGTCTGCTACTCATTTGTGGCGCAGCTGCACTATGCCCAACGTGACACAAAATTCTGCCCTGAAAGGGGCGTTTCGGTGCACAGTCGGGCCGTGCATATTTATTGTGCAGCATTAAATAGAATTGTGACGCACTGCACTCTGTGAGAGCACCACAAGGAAGAACGTGCACCACAATTCATGAATCTTGCGCACACTACACAGGTCAGCTGCAACTACTGCGGGGTACACTGTTTTTGATAAATGTGGGCCTTTGTATGAAGTTGGCTTTCTTGTTTTTAGCCTTCTATTTGGTAAAAATGCTTTACTACTTCCAAAAAAGGCTGTGTTTGGCTCCATGTACCTTTCAAATATGTTGATGCTCGGCATTGGCTACTTGCATTGCACATTGCACAGTACAAATATCAGCTAAGGGATTTGAAATACGATACAGCGTATGTATTATACATTACACTCCAGCACCAGGAAAACTTAATTGGTAGTGTTGTAGAGATACTGAGGTTTTTTTTCATGTCCACTTAGTTATATTCTCCTTCAACCTAGGGCCATATGCATAAAAACATCTGAAAATAAACATCTAATTTTTGTAAAGCTTTCAATGTAAAAGTTATGTCATTTTAAAAAAAAATATTTTCTAGTTATATAGTAGGTAAAAACTCTATCAAAGTTATATGAGGGCTTGTTTTTTATGGGTTTTGGTTTAATTTTTTATTAGTGACATTTTGAGGTACATAGAACTGATTGATAAATTTTTGCTGACCATTTGGTGGTGGGAATAAAATATATTCTGACATGTTTACATTTAGGGTGTTCAGGTACACTGATGCTGACAGTGTGGAGCCTCCCATTCTGTATGGCCTAGTACAAAGTAGGAGTAAGGTATATTGGCAATATACTTCAACATAACATTATTGCAGTGTATTCTATGAGCCATCTGGGCATCAAATACCCTAGGACCTGAAAGAATAGTTAAACAAATTTAAAAAATCCTAATTCCTTAGAACACAGATACAAAAAACCATTTACATGTTAGGCATCCCTGAGTCCAAAATACCCAATGTCATTTATCGTCTTTCACCACAGATAATAAATATCATGTTATACTTATGGATTAGGTTGTAATAAGCCAATAGCCATTATGTTTATTTTCTTTAATTTTCTATAACAAATATATATATATTTTGTTAGTAATCCCATATAGAGTCTTTAACATTGAATTATTTGATTGCTTGTATAATGCTCTTCACTTCTAAAAGAGTATTATACTTGTACTGTCTTACTAAGGAAACTGCCTTTTTAACTCTCTTCGATGCCGTCATGGAGTTCACCACGGCACCTATTGCATCCTAATTGGTTCCTGGTATGGAAACTAGCATGTGATAAAGCAGTGCATTGGTGGAAATCTTACTTTTGTCTGCACATGACATGTCTAGGACATGGAATACAAGATCAATGCCCATTTTTGTGCAGCTTACTTTCCTCTAATCGATGGACCAGACACTGAACCGTCGCTGGTATTGGTGGGCAGTGTCACCTGGTTATAATAGGCTTTTAGTTCAAGTATCCACCTAAGTTGCTGATCATTTTGCCTGGCACAAAATATCTTTCTAAAGTAAAACCTTCTGGTATGAAGTACAGTTCTGATGTGCACTTTACTATTCATGACCCAGAAGCACTTGGCTCTGGAGGCCGGTAATGATCAAACATATGTTTTACAGAGCGTTCGGTTACAGATGTCTGAAGCGTGGTGCCAGGGGAATGTTATGTGCTGGGCATTGTCTAAGACTGGCAGCTAGGCTAACAGGCTCTGAATTCACACTGTTGAGCAAAGGAAAGATGCAAGTACACATATCAGCCACATCTTATTAGTATCAATTAAGAATTAACAGGAAGGCAATATACCCCGGACAAATAAGTTCCTCTCTGCTAATCTAAAGTGATTTTATTGTTGTAGGAATAAGAACCTCTGTTACAAAATAATCTATTGAATGGGATAGCACAGAACTTCTGGTATGATGGACAATTCTGTACATAATCTGCCTTCTCATTTATAATTATAAATAGGTTGCCATCTCGTAGTCATCTCTGCCTATCTGTCTGGTTATAATAACTTAGATTGTTAGTTTTCTATATAAATCTCTGAGAGCAGGATAGTAATAGGGTAAACTGATGTGTTTCTGTCTGGTCAACGTATCTGTGCTGAAGCATCATGAGATTCAGAGCATTGGCAATGGATAGAGAGTGAGTGAGTAGCGAATACATAAAATAAGTGCGTAGTGCTACATGTTACCAAGCAGTGCTGTAATGTGATGCTGACATCTTTTGCAAATGGATCTATGTAAAATATGAGAAAATTATTGATAAATTATTATGGACTATTATGTGTTCGGATCTGTGTTACACTTGCAACCATGTACACTCACCGGCCACTTTATTAGGTACACCTGTCCAACTGCTCGTTAACACTTAATTTCTAATCAGCCAATCACATGGCGGCAAGTCAGTGCATTTAGGCATGTAGACATGGCCAAGACAATCTCCTGCAATTCAAATCGAGCATCAGTATGGGGAAGAAAGGTGATTTGAGTGCCTTTGAACGTGGCATGGTTGTTGGTGCCAGAAGGGCTGGTCTGAGTATTTCAGAAACTGCTGATCTACTGTGATTTTCACGCACAACCATCTCTAGGGTTTACAGAGAATGGTCCAAAAAAGAAAAAACATCCAGTGAGCGGCAGTTCTGTGGGCAGAAATGCCTTGTTGATGCCAGAGGTCAGAGGAGAATGGGCAGACTGGTTCGAGCTGATAGAAAGGCAACAGTGACTCAAATCGCCACCCGTTACAACCAAGGTAGGCAGAAGAGCATCTCTGAACGCACAGTACGTCGAACTTTGAGGCAGATGGGCTACAGCAGCAGAAGACCACACCGGGTGCCACTCCTTTCAGCTAAGAACAGGAAACTGAGGCTACAATTTGCACAAGCTCATCGAAATTGGACAGTAGAAGATTGGAAAAACGTTGCCTGGTCTGATGAGTCTCGATTTCTGCTGCGACATTCGGATGGTAGGGTCAGAATTTGGTGTCAACAACATGAAAGCATGGATCCATCCTGCCTTGTATCAACAGTTCAGGCTGGTGGTGGTGGTGTCATGGTGTGGGGAATATTTTCTTGGCACTCTTTGGGCCCCTTGGTACCAATTGAGCATGGTTGCAACGCCACAGCCTACCTGAGTAATGTTGCTGACCATGTCCATCCCTTTATGACCACAATGTACCCAACATCTGATGGCTACTTTCAGCAGGATAATGCGCCATGTCATAAAGCTGGAATCATCTCAGACTGGTTTCTTGAACATGACAATGAGGTCACTGTACTCAAATGGCCTCCACAGTCACCAGATCTCAATCCAATAGAGCATCTTTGGGATGTGGTGGAACGGGAGATTCGCATCATGGATGTGCAGCCGACAAATCTGCGGCAACTGTGTGATGCCATCATGTCAATATGGACCAAAATCTCTGAGGAATGCTTCCAGCACCTTGTTGAATCTATGCCACGAAGAATTGAGGCAGTTCTGAAGGCAAAAGGGGGTCCAACCCGTTACTAGTATGGTGTACCTAATAAAGTCGCCGGTGAGTGTACAAATAGGCCCTTTTCTGAGGTAAAAAATGGGTGGAGAAAGGTTGTCCAACAAACGTGTACTTACCTTCTCCGGAGCTCCTAGACTCCCACACCGCGGCCGTCGGAGTTGTGCCCCTGTTTTGTTGACAACTTCCGCCCACCTGGCACGGCCACGCTGTCCCACTGTTGTATCAGGTGGAGCGCGGAACAGGAGACTGGGAATGCCAAAAAGGTAATTTCACGTGTTTCCATTTCGTCCCCCTCGTGTTTTTCCTGTCTCTGCAGGATGAACTGTGAGAGGCCTCCTCCTCTCTGTAATGGAGGGGGAGGGGAATTACATGACTTTACTTGCCTGGCAGCACTGGGGGTCCTCATTCGGTCTTCCCTCTCTGTCGACCCCACAAAATAGGCTGAGGGGCCTATTTTTTTTTTTTTTTTAGCTTTTCAGTCCACTTTCACTTTCAGCTAAGATAAGGTATAACTCTCTTACCAGTCAGAGACTGTTACTGTATATGAATACAAATTTACTATATAGAATAATATAACTGAAAGAGCAGAGAACAGAAAGGGTTAAACTCCACACTCCCCTTAACAGAATATAAAAAAATATATCTCAAACCACTTTAAATTGTGCCTCATCTGGCTGTTCCATTACTTTCATTGGAAACATAGTCATTGATATATTACCAAGAATGTGTATTGAGCTGTTTTGTTTATTACTTTTGTCTTGTTACTAGATAGTTGAATTTTTAGAGCATCTGAGAACATTGTCACTTAAAGTGTTTCTAACAATTTGCCACTTTAGTGTCTTATCCAAATTGACATTTCTGGACCATATCTGTTTTACAAAACTTGACAGCTTCTAAAAATGTTAAGATAAGTCTTTTCATTCTTCATGACAGCGCCTAAAATCTTTCATCCTCCCTCAGAAAGAAAAAATACTAATATGCAATTCATTTGTCCTAGACAGGCTGTCAAAAAGGTGCAACATTTGATTAGTCAAGATCAGGTTTATAAATCGATTTTGTCCTTTTATGTCTAAAATCTGACAGCATGTTGAAATCCGCATATAGCTGTATAGCAGTGCCCCGGGGAGCCAGCTGTGCCAACACACCCTGGTACTAAAGGAATTTTGTGAAATCATTTTAATTCCGTAAAATCTTCTGTGTGTTGCACTATATATGCAAGATAAAGCATATATAAATATTATTTTGTCATTCGTTCATTCCTACAATATGAAATCTTTTTTATGTCTTATTTTTAAAAATGAAAGCATTATCCCATTGTGTCTGGACTCCAGATCCTATTGTAATATCTATTTGGGCAAAAAGTAAGAATATTACAAGCATGTTTTTATGGAAGCTGAACATGTAGCCATGATAGCCTATCCATGTCTATTTCGTGGAGGACTTCCTGACCTCAGGCCAGAACTGATTCGGTCTCCTTCCTCTGTATTTATAGTAGGCCAGATAGATGATCAATGTTGAGGGGATGTGTCCGGACAGACCATAGAGCACCGGTAGGTTGGTAGACCAAGATGAGTGAGTGCAGTACACCACTGGGAAGATATTTTTGTATGAGTGTGAGTAGCTTACTCTTCATCCCTACACAAACCTCAGTGTGAAGAGAAAGTGAGTAAAATTCCTTGTGACGTAGAAAAGATATGTAATTTTGGTGTACAGCATGACAGTATTGATCTGTCTGATTAGGCAAGTCAATGAGGTTTCAGCATGATAATCAGGTTAGTGATAATGGATCAGATAAGCCATGTCCTAAGCAGAGCACAGCTCATAAATTCACTGAGAGAGGAATCCCTTTAACCCCTTATCACCGAAACTAGTTTTCAGCTCAATGACCAGACTCGATTTTTCAAATCTGACATGTCTCAAGATAATTGGTTATAACTTCGGAACGCTTTAAGATATCCTGGTGATTTTGAGAATGTTTTCTCGTGATACATTGTACTTCATGTTAGTTACAAAATTTAAGTGATAAGTTTTGCGATTCGTTCTGAAAAAAAGTGAAAATTTGGCAAAAGTTTGTAAAAATTCTTCTTTTTCCAAGTTTGAAATGTTCTGCTTTCCAGACAGGAAGTAAAACTACCCAAAAAGCTTGATAATTAACATTTACGGAATGTCTTCTTTATGTTGAGATGATATTTTATGCATCCTCTCACTTTTCTAGGATGTTATGAGGTGCAGAACTTTAGGTGCGATTTTTTTTCTAATTTTCATGAAAATTGCCAAAACTCACATTTTGAGGGACAACTCCGCTTCCAAGTGACTTTGAAAGGCCTAAATAATAGTAACACCCCATAAATTACCCCACTATAGAAGCTTCACCCCCCAACATATGTAAAACAACTTCTATTAAGTCCATTAACCCTTTAAGTGTTTCACATGGGTTAAAATAATATGGACCTGCGATTTAGAAACTATAGAATTTTTTTGGAAAATACATTCATTTATGCCAAACTGAGTTTCAGAATAAATTAAATGATGAAACGCACTGCAACGTTTGATGCCCAATTCCTCCCGAGTGTACTGATACCCCATATGTGGTGGTAAACTGCTGTACGGGCGCACGGCCGGGTATAGAATGAATGGAGGCGCAATTCAAAGCAGATTTGTATTGTCACATTGTACGACCTATAAATTTTTAATTTTTTTTGGTAATGCGAACATATGAGTGCTTATTTTTTACGGGATGAGATACAATGTATAGATAATTCATTTTGGGGGTGTATAGCTTATTCATGAGATTTTATTAACTATTTCAAGGGGGACACAAGCAAAATCATCAATTTTTATTTTGGATTTTTAGCATTTTTTTTTCCTCCGCTCACCGTAACATGAAAATAATATTTTATCTTTATTCTCTGGTTCACTATGATTGCTTTGATACCTCATTTATATAGTTTTTCTTATCTTTGCCCAATTTTCCTGAGCAAAACCAATTTTGGAGAATATCGCATTGTTCTTACGATTGACAACTTTTTAGGGCCATAACTTCTGTATTTTTCAGTTGTCAGACCTGGTTGAGGGCTTATTTTTTTGCGAAAAGAGTTGTTCTTTTCAGTTGTATTATATTAGGGAACGTAACTTTTTTTGATCACTTTTTAGAACATTTTTTGTGATGGTGTTTGATGAAAAATTGTGTATTACGGGAAGTTTTTCGAGGTTTTTTTTTTTTACGTCGTTCACCGAGCTGCTCAGTTACTTACAGCCGGGTCCTGCCAGGAAGGCAGAACCCGGTGGGTAGAGGAGCTGGAAGCCCCGGGTCACTCGTCGGAACCCGGGGCTACGGCAGGAGGGATCGGATCCCCCTGTAAGCACACCGGGGGGGGGGGTCCGATCCAGGGGGGACACACTTGAACGCCGCGGTGATGCTTGACCGCGGCGTGTAAGGGGTTAAACACCCGGGATCTGAGTTTTTCCGATCCCGGGTGTTAGTGCCGGGTCTGGGCTGTAAGATCACAGCCCGACACCGGCACCAGCGAGACCCGGTGTCACGAAATCTTCGTAGAAAGGCGTACGCGTCAGAAGAAGTACCCATAATGACCGCCGTAAAAAGCCGATACGGCGGTCATTAAGGGGTTAAGCATATTTGAGGTTTAATTTAAAAAAAAAAAATAAAAACTTTCTATTCACATTTAGATGTCTTTACATGCATCGTTAATATTGTCTCCACATCATCTGCTTGTCTTCCAATGAAAGGACATAGATTCTCTTCTTCTCTTCTACATAATTTGCATTGTTAAAAAGTGTAATTTTTCTATCAGACAAAAAAATACCTATTGATTTGTTTTTTTCCTTAAATACCTGTCACCAAAATTTTATCATCCTGACTAACAATGCCTACTGATAAAGGGTTACAAGTCCTCCCCACATCACCTAAAATGAGCTGCCAGTGAAGAGCTTTACCTTAATTACAGCCATTTCTTTTATTTGCAAATTAACTTTCCTGACTCTTCTCCTCTCCTAGGCTGCCAGAGAACCTCACCACATTTTGCTGACTGACAGCTCTGTGTCTCTTCAATTCACTGCCCTGCCCCCTTATATTTAGTGACTGTCTGCTAATATTCAAATACAGACAAATAAAGCGCTATTTCCTTATGGGAAATATCGTGTAAATTTTGTTTTGCCTCGTGTTACATTCATGTCACGTGACTAGAGTGACATCATTGCAGGTCCTTTAGCCTTCTAACAATGGCAAACTATATACCATGTATGTGATCACATAAAATCACAGCAGCCTCCATGGAGGATGGAGAAGAGTAGAAGTCCGTGGAGGCTTCAAGTGGTCAGATACATACATACATGGAGCTTGCTATTGTTAAGAGGCTAAAGGACATGAGATTATGTCACTGTGGTCACATGACCTCAACTACTAAATAGTAAGGAGGCATAAGGCAAGGGGAAGAATAGATGGGAGGGGTCGGCTGAGCAGAACACACACCCTCTGATGCCGGGTAATATAAAATAAAATGCGATTTATGTGGATGTAAGCTCAACAATGTTTAGCTAAAAAAAGGGAGGCAGTTAGTTAATAGGGCTCTATAGGAACCTGTATATGTGCAAATGTGGTGACGTGTTCCCATAACATTGAAGTAAGTGGCAAGTGGATACAAAAGAATGTTCTTTTTTGGCCTTTATTTGTCCCAATTTTTGGGGTCTATTTAATAGATCCACTAAATCAGCAGCTCTCAACTTGTGGGTCGCGACCCCAGGGGTCGCCTAAATTCATTGAAAAATAGATATTTCGGATGGCTTTAGCCATGAACACCATAATATGTAATGTGTAAATATAGCCTGTTGGAGAGAATTCAACATGTAAACTCCTCTATGATGATTTGACTTGGAAAAGATAGATCTTACCTTATGCTAAAAACACAAATCTCCCTGTGTAAATGTAGTCCCTCTAGTGCAGTGATGGCGAACCTTTTAGAGACCGAGTGCCTAAACTGCAACCCAAAACCTTATTACTTATCGCAAAGTGCCAGTACGGCTATTTAACCAGAAAACTGACGGTTTAGTTTAGAATCAATTTACACAGGTTACAGCAGTCCTATACACACTGAAACGCCACTTTTACACCATTTTACATCACATAAAAGAGTAATAAAAAGTTATCAAAAGGTCACGCAGTCCTCAAAATGGTAGCAATGAAAACAACGGCTCATTAAGCAAAAAAACCCAAATCTCCCCAGCTCCGTGCACTAAAGTTATTAGCGTCACAAGATGGCGAAACTATTTTCTTTTTCGTACACTGTTTTGATGATAGAAAAAGCATTAAAACACAATAAAACCTACAAATCTGGTATCACTGCGATAGGACCGAACCAAAGAATAAAGGACACAAATGATTTGGAGCGCACAGCGAAAGTATTAAAATCCAGCTTCCCAGTACACGACATGGAATAATAAATGAGAAGTAAAATATGTTACGCAAAAAATAAGCCCTCACACAGGTATATATAAATGCACATATAAATTTATAATATAATATGCATATACATAAATACATAAATAAAAATACATATGCTACTTACTCTTGCTCAGGTGTCTGTTGTTCCAGGGGGGGGGGGGGTCGGGGTGCAGCATCTGGAGTTCGTTTCAGTGTGGTTATGAGGCATGAGTTTCAGGGGAGGGGGTGATGGGGGGCAGTGACCGGAGTTGAGCGGGGGGAAGGGGGGGGGAGTGAGAGCGGCCGGAGTCCTTGCGGGGGGGGGGGGGCGGCGGGTTGCGGTAGCGGGCATAACAGGCTGGGGTTCGGGCGCGCCGGGGGGGGCTTGTTGTAGCGGGCGCAGTTTGGGCCGTGAGTTTCGGCCCGGTTGCGGGCGGAGTTTTATGGGAGGTGCGGGAGCGGGCAGGATGGATGCGCCGAATTAAAAAAATAAATACACTCACCTCAGACTCGTTCCTCCGGCTGATCACTGCAGCGCACACGGAGTAAGGTGCCCAGCGCTGGCAGCGTAATGACATCATTTCGCTGCCAGCGCGGGGATGCTTACCGTCCTGTGCGCTGCAGTGATCAGAGTGACAGCAGGCAGTGTCAGCGCCCTGCTCTGTCATGGCTGTTAGCATTATCGGAGCGCAGCTCCGATACTGCTAACAGCCATGACAACCAGGTGTGGACAGTGGTTGTCCGCACCTGGCAGTGGTTGGGAGGATGGGGCGCGTGCCAGCAGTGAGGGCTCTGCGTGCCCTCTCTGGCACGCGTGCCATAGGTTCGCCATCGCTGCTCTAGTGTATGTACTGTAAAGATTACAATTTCACCACGTTATGAAGGGATTATCAGGTTAAAATGCATTCTTTATACGGAATGATTTGTATGTCTGATTAATCACCAAATCATAGGCATTATGCAAGTAATTTTTCATGCCTTCTCAAAGACTTGAGTTTCCTGGCGAATCATTTCACTGTGAAAATAGGCATTTCTTCTCTTTGGGAGCAGCAATCTATGTTTGTTTACATGTAGTGTCCATAAAAGTAAAATACCAAGCTTTCAGGTTGTATTATATACTGCCAAGTCACCATATGTACTGCCTTGTATATGTCATTTGCTTATATTATTGTGTGGCTTGCCTAGCGATAATTGAATTTTCCACCCCTTAATTATATTTTTATATGGTAAACTCCATTTCTCAGATATACAGTTTATTTAGTGAGAAAGTGACGGGTGTAGTTTTGGAGGACAGGTGTCTGACGTACAGACAAATGAAGCGTGTTTGGTAGCAGTGACCTAAGGGTTAAGGTAGACATGTAGTGAGTAGGAATATTTTGTTCTGTCTGTGCTGGTCTAGCTAGCATAGACCCGTTTGTAACTTCCATACTGAGTCTGCTTACTATGGAGTAGGGGTAGGCTGGTAGTGGGACGCCTACTCCATCGGAGATTTGGTCCTGGGTTGTAGTTGAGCCCACAGGTACAGGTCACTGGAATTGTTAGAGCCTGATATATACTTCAGGTTGAATCAGTAGGTGAAGCACTACCTAGGTATCTGAATGCTGGACTGAGGTTGATCCAGACCTGTGAAGTTGAAATGTGCGTCGGGTGGGCGCCAGGCAGTGTGTCTACACTCTTATATCTTTCTGTGTGAAGGTATATTTTATTGAAACTGTTGCAATTTAATATTACATTTGTAATGCACCAGTTATTTTTCCTTAGGATTTGTGAACATTGAGCTACATAGCCTATACTTGCATGATATTCATGTGAGATATGGTGTTGGGGATAATGTAGTAGCTGTATTGTGAAGCAATTTATTTCTTCAAGTCTTTCACACTCGAATATATACTATATATTGTGCATAATTGTATATGGCCACACTGCCTGTATCTTCTGTATATCTTGCGTTCCTCTCTCTGAATACACTTTTTGTGTGACATTCATGTTTAATGTGACATTCAATAAAGGAAACTATTTTATTTACTGCTGTTGTGGCCCACATCTTTATGAGGTTTCATACAGTAAAGGTAACTAAGTGCCTCCAAGAGTGGGTGCCTGGCAGCCAGGTGCATGTAAAGACAGGGAGCTGTAATAGTGTTAGTACTCAGGCGAGTAGGTTTTGTTTTTGTTTATGCTGAGGCTGAATTTATGCTGTGTGCAAATAAAAGACTTGGTTTGGAGTGTAACCTACATGTGTCCGTGCTTCCTGCATTACTACCTAGCAGCTGCCAGAGGAGTCTTGATGTCCATTCACTATACAGAAGTATGTCTATAATGTAATAAAGCCTTTAGATTTTCATGTTGATTGAATTTCACAATAAAGGTCACTTTCATCTACTGGTTGACCAGATCAATAAAGAATAGTTTGTATTTGTCCATTTATGAGACATTTACTAATCAGTCACCTTTTTTATCACCTCTATGGATTGTTATTAACCCCGGTAAAGGGAAACTGATTTGGCCGAGAAGCATTATAGGTTTTCTAGTTACACTTTACTGATGGGTCATCTGTGATCCCTTCTCAGTAAAGACATTTATTGTCTTTGAAAATATACAATATATCATTCTAAAGGGCATATGCCACAACATGGTACATCTTTTTCTCATCTTCATTTATCTTCCTTTAAAATTAATTGTATTTTTCTCAATAAATCCATTTTCATTACCTTAACTATCCCTCCTGTAGTGAAGACTAAGTTGTGTGGAACTTTGATGGAGTTGTAGGTAGGCTGATGAGCTGTTGACATACGCATGGCCAAAAGAAATGGCTGAACATATCTGTATACTCTTAATGTAATTTGAAATAAACAACCAATGACCAGTTGGTATCTCTGTGATCACATTAATTTTTGTATGTAGTTATATCTAACCAAAACCAGTTGTGGCCTCCCTAGAGGGAGGGAGAACGCTCCTGGTCTTGTCTCACAATAACTGCAGCAAAACCTGATTAAAGATCATAAGCAGAAATTAAGCTGAAACTCTTCCCCAGACATGAACTGTATGGCATAATCCACAAGTGCTGGATACCAGAGTGCACCGGAAGCTAAGTACAGCTTTATTATTTTAGGCAGCCCGCTCCCGGCCACATATATATATATTTTTTTAAACTCGGACGATCCCTTTAAGGAATTAGCTTTGACTGGAGTGTACCTTTAAATAAAGACACAGTGTAATTTGTCATATGTTGATATTCTAAGTTTGCGTCTATCTAGTTATCTATCTATTTAAGATACCGAAGATAATAAACAGTATTGTGAAATTCAAACCTCATCCGATGTCAGATGCAGGAACTTTTTGTAAATAGTACTTTAAGGCTTTTGACTGCCTAATTTACAACTAACACAAAGCTCTTCTATATTACAGAGCCACAACCCATTAATTGTTTACTCATTGTGAAGAACATCATTGTCATTTGTGATGGATACTGGAATACAGAAGCAAAATAGAAAAAAAAGTTCTCATGGTGTAATACAGACAGATTGATAGTTGCTGAATCATACATATTAATATATTTTACCACGCATGAGTGGCTATTTTCTTGAAGGGACTCTGAGAATGAAATGTGCTTAGCTAAACGAGCACTTAAATTGGTAGCACTTTGTAATATATGCAATTTAAGTCCCCAATCTAAGTTCTCAGGGACCATAGTGGAAGAGATGTGAAGAAGCAACTTTTGCAATGGGAAATTACCTTATCGTTCACATATTACACTTTTATTTTAGGGGTGGGTTTGTCTATGTCAATGTGCAATTTTTTTTATATATCGGAGTAGGTGTGCCTTCTGCCATTTTTAAAGATATTTCTGAAAAGTTAAGTTTTAGGTGTTAATAATTCCGCAGTTAGCTTTTCTCTTTTACTATTACTCAAAGTTGAAATTGCCTGAGAGTAATAGCGGCTCAGCTACAAATTTGCTGACCAGTAGTCTTAAATATCACCCAGTGCCTGTGGCAGGTAAAAATGGCCTATACCTGTTGTCTTTACAATTCCAGACTGCTGTCAGCGGACTGTTTACCCAATAGCCTTGTTAGCGCTCTTTCTGATGACTGTCATTGTTTTGTAAGTCCTCAACTGTGTTCCAACTGGATTTTCAGTGACCAACCATGGTGTCCATAGTGATATATGATGCAAGGAGTCCATTCCTCAACACTGTATTAATGATTAAACTTTGCTGCTGTGGATTAGCTGGGAAGAAGAGTCCCCTAGTATAATATATATCTTTGATGCAATAAGTTCCGGCAATGTGGTCAGTCTGTGAAATCCAGCCACTACAGTTCTGTGATTCATGGAGCAATTACACTAGTCTTTTTTGGCCCTCATTTGTATGGCAAGTCCAAGGTGTCTTTGGGCCATGAAGTTGTTAAAATTCATCAATTGCACAGTGGATCATTCAGATCCCATGTGGGTTGTAGATTGTTGTAGGTGCAAGTCAACTTCATTTCATGAGTATTAGTGGCTAATTAATGCAGTATGTAATTGAGGAGTCAAAGGACTAGTTAATTGCTTAAAAACATTGGCATTTCATCTCAAAATATTGATGTAAGCCACTTGATATATTGGAGAGAACTAGAATACTTGGGGGTAACCCAACACAAATTTTGCACAATTTGTGGCCAGATATCAGTTCCCATAGAAGCTTGGCTTGGCTTGGCTGCAGTGAGGTCACCACATGTTTCACCATACCATGCGGTCCAGGGGTAAAATCTGAAGCATGCTTTTTTCTCCCGTGTTTACAACAGGGCCCCATGCCTCGCTATGGTGAGTAGTGCCCATCCCTCCATCTCTCCAACCCAACCCGACCCAGGTGTAACACACATTCATGTTAAAGTAGCCTTAGAACTCACTGTTGGGCTACAATGTGGATGGATAAGTAGCTGCACATACCAGGATATTGGAATTATTGAAAAATGCTTTCATGCATTTTAGCATTTTTGCCCATCCTAATGGCCTGGAAATATAAGGATAATGAATGTGTACATGTAGTTTGCTCATGTTCTGAACCCCATGCAGTGGTGGTGTCTGTCACAGCTCATCAGTGATCTTCATTATACAGCTCAGAAATGGCTTTCAGCTCCTTTGTAAGACCTGCTTGCTCATTTCCTGGGGTCTGCTCTCATGTCCAAGGCACTGCTTGCATTCCGAATTCTTCTTTCAAGCCTGGAAGCAGTCCCCCCTGCAGGGCTGAGAGGAAAAGCAAGATGTCAGATCACACTTGCCATGTCACTGTCATTTGTAACATCATTCAGAAGGATAGCGTTGCCTCTAACAGCCTTTAACAACCTTCCTAAAGCTTATCTTCTCAGTGCTGCAGAAACGGAATGGAAGGTGACAGCTTGTTCTGGATCTCAGCTGAATGGGAATGTGTGTGTACGCTGTCCCAGGGCAAGCTTTTCTCACAGCTGCACAAGTCACCTTACTGGGTCATGGAAAGCGTGACTGACAGCCCACCTGTAAAACTCATCACTCTGATTTCTATTATATCTTTGTGTATATCACTTTGTGTAAGCAATGCAGATCTAGCAAATCCTTCTTGAAATGCAATTACAAGGGCTATTATTAACCCATCCATGCAATTGGTAAGTTTTGTGAGTCAGAGAGATTAATTATCTCTATTTCAAGATATATATATTAGTCCATTGTAATCATGTCTACACACTGTTTTCCTTGTTGTTCTGCTTCTAGCTCATTCCTCTCTGTTTATGATCTAGAATAACTGTTGGTCAGTTTAGGGGCAAAATGTCAGATATTGATGACCTATCCTGCGTATAGTCTATCAATTATAACCCTGGCCAATGCCTTTAACAAAGCATCACGTAACCACAAGGTCAACTTACCTCTATTAGCTTTTATGGGCTTGCTAAATGCTGTTTGCACATCAAAATAGTTTTCTATGCGAGAGCTGCTGCTAAAAATTGCTGTATTGGCAATTGATGATAATCTGAAGAAAATGTAATCCACATGCCGTGACAAAAACCTGCACTCCTGGAGCTTTTTATATCTGCAGTACAATGTAAAAGTTGAAGGTAGCAGGTACAGTGGGAGAGCCCATAAAGATTACCTGTCCCAAATTGTCTTTGAGACATGCTGCTTTTTTAGGGGATCCATGAACAGAATGTAGACAGTGTTATGTAGAGCTGTGTAGCTATACCTGTGTATATAAAGAAGCAGAAAGACTGTGAAAAAGGAATTTGTAATCCGGGTTTGCAGTTGTGGCAAGTGCTCTGGTGGGTCTTTCAGTCTGAAGAGCTTTCTTCTCTTTGCGGTGAACAGTTCCACAGCCCCTCCCCTTTGCTCTCAGTGACTGCTGTATGTATACAACTCCATTCCTGATACAGGCCGACTCATGACAGAGAGGAGGTGCAGTGGAGCAGAAGAGTGCAGAAAGCTCTTCAGGCTAAAAGACACACCCAGACTTTGCAAGAGCTGGATTACAATTCACTTTTCACAGTCCTGTCACTATTAACAACATACACAAAGGTATAATTCCACAGCACTTCTTGTCTGCTACCTAATAATAACTGCCGCTTTGTATGGTTCACCTATGAAGCCCCTTAGAGTCTTACTAACACTATCATTTGCCATTGGTTCACACACGGTGTGTATGTTTTTCGTTGTTATATTTCAGTTTTCCATAACACATTATTTATTTTACTATGATTTTTACAGGTTTCATGCTACCAGTAGATATTTATCATAGGATGCATTGAAAGATCCCATTGAGCACCCTAAATGACACATGACTTGTCTAATCATTTATAACATTTTGTCATTAGGATATAATAGGAGCTTTAAGCCTATGACTTTCAAAGGGGACTTTATTTGTCAATAGTTGCCCCAATATACATGTTTGTGAACAGTGACACAGACTCCTATGCAGAGTTTTGCCTTGTATTTCAGAGTCCATTAGGCACATCTATTAAAAACAACAGGACAGCAGCCACAATAGTTTATTTTATTAGGCTGCCCACAGCAGGGCTTCTGCTCTCAGACAATAGGCGGCATGATGCCTAATGTGCACAGTGGGCATAAAAGAGACAGGGGTGATTCACAGGCAGAATAGATGTTTTTCTTAATGTCACACTAAGCTAACAGTGGGGAAAAAGGGAAAATACTTGTAAACTTCCAGTTTCAATTACTGCATTTTCAGTTTTTGCATTGCAGTTAATAAATGTACTGATACACATGGCATAAATAGATGCTTATTTTCAGAATTAATAGCACATTGATATTTTTATCTTATAATGTTTATGAAAATGATCCTTTACCCTCTGAAAATATTATAACAAAATAATGGAAATTACCGTAGTTATTTGTTCTTTTTGGACTTTAACCAGATTAGCATAACGTGAAGCAAACCTATCACCAGGAATTTCAGGAATGCCATTGTCAACATTTTGATTCATTTCAGAATAGTTTGATTTGCATAACCTGGCTCCCTGCCAGCAGCATGTGGTGAGTCCCGGGGGAGGGGCAGGTGCAGCCTGTGTGTACCTGTATCTCTTCATGCATTTTTCTTCTCCTCCACATCATCCCCATACACTACTGAAATGATTCAGCTACTGACAAAGGCATTTTTTAAAAATCGGCATAGCATATGATATTGGAAGCTATAAATTACATTCCTGGCGACAGGTTCCCTTTAACCCAATAACGCGGGGGCCGTAATAGTACGGTGTGTGTTAAGTGCGTGTCCATGGAGAATGAATGAGGAGAATACTGAAGTATGGCAGTATATGGTAGGAACAATCAGACAACCTAAGGTTAAAGTAACCTAGGGGGTCTGAAAAATAGTAAAAGTAAAAAAAAAAAAAAAAAAATTATAATAAAAAAACCCAAAAAATTCAAATTACCCCCTTCCCCTAGAACTGATATAAATAAACAGTAAAAATCATAAACACATTAGGTATTGCCACGTCCAAAAATGCCCGATCTATGAAAATATATTAACGGTTCTTCACTGCGTTTAACCCCATTAAATTAAATGGCACCCGAAGTTGAAAATGGCACATTTTTGTCATTTTGAAATATATAAAAAATTCAATAAAAGTGATCAAAAGGTCATACAGTTTGAAAAATTGTAGCATTGAAAACATCAAAAGTCGCAAATAATGACACCACCCACAACTCTGTACACCGAAGTATGAAAAAGTTATTAGCGCCAGAAGACGGCAAAATCTCCCACCAAATTTTTGTACAGGAGGTTTTAATTTTTGTAAATGTGTGAAAACATTATAAAACCTATACAAATTTGTTATCCCCGTGATCGCACCGACTGAAAGAATAAAGTAGACATGTCATTTGGAGCGCACAGTGAAAGCCGTAAAATCCAAGCCTACAAGAAAATGGTTCAAATGTGGTTTTTCACCGTTTTCACTTCCTTTGGATTTTTTTACGCTTCCCAGTGCATGGCATGGAATATTCAATACCATCTCTATGAAGTGCAATTTGTTACGCAGAAAACAAGCCCTCATAGAGCACTTTACGAGTAAAAATAAAAAAGTTATAGATTTTTGAAGGTGGGGATTGAAAAATGCAAGAAAATGGAACACATAGAACACAAAAGGGCCAGGGCATTAAGGGGTTAAATTCTTGTGTCCCAATGCTAAAAAATCTGTTCCTGCACCCTTGCCCACAGTTCAAAATTTCTAAAAACCGTAGAGAGGAAGTGCCAGGTAGTGCTATGGTTAAAATGTCAATTTTCTCTCTCTTGGGCTTGATGTTAGGTCAGATATTTATTTAAAAGCCAACTTCCTATTGGTGGCACTAAAATTGCCAATTGTATTTGAGAATTTTTTTTAGGCTGTGAGTATATTTAATATTGGTTGTCAGTGTGTAAGGTTAGTAGTTGCTGCCTGGAAGGACTTGAATCTATGGAGTTTTTCTATTATGGATATTTTGGAAATTATGGAAATTTCAAAATTTTTTTTAAAATATTTTTTATTCTTTTTAACTGCACTAGTTGGACAAAACCTTTTCTTAAGCTTAGAATAAATTGGGAAGTGTAACATTACAGCAGAAGTAAACTGAATTCTTTTTCTCTGTATTTTTTGTGCTACCCCTAGAGCTCGATGGTGACTTTCTGTAATAGACACTTCTAAAACTACTAAACTGACGTTTCGCCGTTTGTGTTAACATCTACAAATTTGTTTTGTCGCTATGCTGATGGAGGCAATGCTAGGGCAGATACATTTATGACAACCCTCTTGCACATCCAAATTAAAGTCTTTTTTTTTGTTTGTTTTTTTTATTGTCATTTAGACATGTTCTATTTTTTTCAGAGGACTGATTTAAAATGGATTGGTAAACCTTGTTTTTTTGTGTGTTTCAGAACTTGAGTTTGTCATTGATTGAGAATGGAGATTAAATAGCATTTTTTTAGGTCTCCCATTTTTGCAGAGATATTTTATTAAAGATATACTGTGTGTCCATGTGTATACGATTCTAAAATGACTGTAGCCTTTCCTAGTTATGCCATTCTGTGTATTCTTTGTGCTGCGTAATGAATTCTCTAGAAAAGTCTGACACAAAACATATTTGTATTCTACAATGTGGTTCCATTACTCTTGTTTATCTACACACTTCTGGAGCCACCAAAAAGCACAACATATAGGTTATGCATTGATATATAACATTGGTTTATATAAAACATTCAGTTTGTCCCATACATGTAATCTGTTACTCCAGGTTACATGTATGCAGTGAACACAAGCAAAGTTTTCATTGTAAAAGAGTCTCGATCTCCCTATTACACAAGTGCTGTACGTATGATAATAGTGATTTTATTATATGTTATAGGGATGAAGCAGGATAGTTTATTTGATAATTGTACAAGCATCACACTGGTATGTCATAGCCCCTTCCTACATATAATGTTGTCCGTTTGCTGTCATGTGGCAAGGATCCGTATAGGTCATCTAAGCATAATGATCCAAAGACAATTCTGACCTCTGCACACTATTTCAATGCCCTTTGTCCTCACTTCCTAGTTCCCCGCAGCTTCAGTCTTGATAGATTGTTATTGTTTGTCAGGTATACCAGTAAGTTGCTCCTTGTGATAAATAGGGGTTGTGTCCTAATGTAAAAGCCATACTTGCTTGTAGCTGGGTGACTTGGTGACTGTGTTTTATAGGTGTCCACTTAGATGTTTATTATGATCCGTCCAGGTCTAATTTGAAGATGTCTGCAGTCTTACAAATCTTGAAAAGGCACAAGGGTTGTAAGTAAAGATCGTATGCAGTTTGTGTGGAAGAGAATGGGTTAAATTCTGCCATTTATCCAGCCTTCTAAAACACAATATACTGAGTCATGGTCCCTGCAAAGCATACAAGGAAGAAGTCTAGTGATTATCTTCTCTACAGGAAGACTAGCACAACTAAAACTATGAAGAATTGATGAAAATTCTCATGTCTCCCTCGGTCACCATTTACATATCAGAACCTAATAAAGGAAGAATTACAATTCCTAACGTGGGGTCTGATTGCAGGAAGGAAATCTCTATTTTGCAATTAAATCACATTAAATTGGTTTACAAGTCCCACTGTTTACCCACATGTAAGATGGGCAATATATATTATTTCAGATGAGCCGTCCACTGGAATCTGATAAGTCAGACTTGTGCTTTTATTGTGTGTTCTGGAAGAAGTTATATATGGCCATTAACCCGTTAAGGACACAGCGTTTTTAGTGTTTATATTTTTCCTTCCTCACTTTCAAAAAATCATATTTCTGTGTACTAAGCTCTATAAGGTTTTTTTTTCTGTGTAAGAAATTGTACTTACTAGTGATGGTATTTAGTATGCCATGCTGTGTACTGGGAAGTGTGTTGAGTCTGTACTATATACCCTGTGTACTCCATGTCAGGGCATTGTAGCACCAGTTTCTTTTTAGAAAAGGTTCATCAGGCAAAGCTAATTTTCTACTTAAAAGAATAACCTCTTCCATTCATTCTGTATTTTTTCCTTTTCTTTCTACTTTTCTCAGTTCTACATTGGTGCACAAGAAGGACAGACCTTGTTTGTGCAGCTGACTCTTTTTGTTAGTGTCATCAGGTAGATAAAAGGCAATAAAATCATTGCACCATTCTGCCCTAATTCTTCCAGGTCACTTGCTTTATTTCTAATAATAACCGATGATGTGTGAACTCATGAGCACCAGACGTTGCTGTCAGAGCTTTGACTAGCAGTTTCTTCAGGTGTCGCTTTCGGGTGTACGACAGTTTACTAACAACTCTACAAAAACATTGCACAGTTACATAGAATACAATATAATTTTTATTATCGTATATGTAATCAATTGCATTTGATCTGTGTTGCTGGTTATTTAAAGTGGTATTCCTAATTCAGCAAATAAATGTTATTGTTTGTATAATAAAAAGGTATACTATTTTCAAACAGTTTTCTAGATCTCTGCTTGCTGTCATTCTATATAAAGCCTTTATGTTTACTTCCAGTGAACAGAAATCTGACCAAGGTCACACAGGTGCACGGCTCGTTATATCACAGCTCTAATTACTCTCTGATACTAATGAGCAGTGCACCTGTGTGACAATGGTAAGTTTTCTGTCCACTGGAAATAAATATAGAGGCTGTCTATAGAATGATTGCAAATAGTTCTAGAAAACCATGTGAAACTGATACAGAAAGTATATTGGTAAAATATATTATTTTTCATCATGCAAACAATAGCATTAATTTGCTTAAATGAGAATACCCCTCTTGACTTTAATACTAAAGATACATGGCAATAAAAAGGAAGCTTTTCCTTGGTAATAATAATATTGATAATAATGATAATATTAATTATTAATAATAATAATAATAATAATACGAATTGTGGATGGATTGTACACAAAAGATGCAAATACAAGGATTCATTCAGTACCCACTTGGTCCAAACCACTTGGATCAAGGATTAAGCAAGATATGTTTCTGCATCAGTGCATCATAACACATAAAATCAAATGGTAGGTTTCCTGTAAGCCAGTTGTTTGTATGATGTCGAATGAAGCTCTTTGAAGAGTGATCCCATTCAGTGTCACCTTTTTATTTTAATTATCCAGTTATCTATAACCTAACAGCTGTAGATCTAGTAATGGTCAGAGCTGGTTTGCAGTCCTTCTCTACCATTTACCTTGTCAGTTTGAAATATCTGGGCATTTCAACCCTTAGTACAGTATACGCTATTTGTACCATGTGCCAAAAATAGGTTATACAAACACTTGTATGTCCTGCCATATATTGGTCCATCTTTTTTGTATAGGTAAAGAAGTGTGGAGCGTTCACAGATAGGTAGCAGTCATTAGTCTAAATGTGGGTGAAGTCAGCCAGTGTGGGCTAATGATCTGGGGAAACGTTAGGCACATCTCAGACAAAGCAGTGTGAGTAGAAGCTAAAGAGAGGTGCCCACTGGACATCTAGCAAACCCGGCAGTGAAGCTGAGCATGGTGGGTAGAAGCTGGAGAGAGGTGCTCACTGGACACCTAGAAAACATGTCAATGAAGTTGACAAGGGTAAGTAGAAGCCAAAGAAAGGTGCTCACTGGACACCTAGCAGATCTGTCAATCAAACTGAGAAGGGTGGGTAGAAGTTGAAGGGGGGAGGGTGGCCATTGGACGCTGGACACCTTGCAGACCTGTCAATCAAGATGAGCATGGTGAGTAGAAGCTGAAGGGGAGGTGCCCATGGGACACCTAGTTCCATGCAAGTTTTATTAACCCCAAGGCGCACCGGGACGTAGTATAACGGCTCATGAACGGAGCTGGTACCAGAATCAGCGGCTATCAGCTGTCTATCACAGGTGACACCGCGCTGTAACACCCGCGATCGAAGCGGGTGTAAGGGTGTTCCTGCTGTGGATCGGGTCCCCCGTGCCGTTTACCGGGGGATCCGATCCTCTTCAGAGCATCGCTGGTTCAAGTAAGTATAAGTAAAAACAAGTAAAATCACTAAACACTAAAAAAAGATCAAAAAAGATCTAAAAAGTGATTAAAAAAATGTTATGCACTCTAAAATAAGACAACTAAAAAGAACAACTCTTCTCGCAAAAAATAATCCCCTAACCAGATTTGTCAGCCGAAAAATAAAAAAGTTATGCATATGAAAAAAGGGTGATGCTAAAATGAACAAAATTGTCTCCAAATTAGTTTTTATTCAGTAAAATTTAATAAAATAGACAAACCCCCCACATATTTGGTATTGCTACGTCCGTGACAATCTGCATAATAAAACAGAATCATTATTGGACCTGCAAAATGAACCCCGTTAAATAAAACCTCAAAAACGCTGCGAAAAAAAGATAATTTTCAAATAATACCCTTTTAAAAAATGCTCTAAAAAGGGATTTAAAAAAGTTACACACTTTAAAATAAGACCACTAAAAAGAACAATCCTTCTCGCAAAAAATAAACCCCTAACCAGATTTGTGAGCCGAAAAATAAAAAAGTTATGCATATGAAAGACGGTGATGCTAAAATGTACATTTTTGCCTAATTAGTTTTTATGCAGTAAAATGGGAATTTGTTTTTTAAAAACTATATAAATAAGGTCTTTTCGTAATCTTGGAGACCCATAGAATAAAAATAAAATACTATTTTTACGGTATGGTGAACGGCCCAAAAAAAAACAAAAAAAGTTCCTAAAAATTGATGCTTTTCATTTCCCCCACCAACAAAGAGTTAATAAAATCTCACCAATTAGCTATAGATGCCCCAAAATTATGTACCAGAAAAGTGCATCTCATGTGGCAAAAAATAAGTCCACAATAAAAAAAACTAAAAAATTATAGCCTGTACAATGTGACATAGCAAATCTGATCTGCATGGCGCCTCCTCCCCTTCTATGCCCGGCCGTGCGCCCATACAGCAGGTTACCACCACATATGGGGTATCGGTGTACTCGAGAGAAATTGGGTATCAAACTTTGTGGAGCCTTTTTTCATTTAATCCATTACAGATGTTTAATTTTCCACCCAAAATGAATGCACTGTCAAAAAATATTACAATTTGTAGACCACACCTCAATTTTGTTTTAACCCCTATAAAACACCTAAAGGGTTAACAAACTTCTTAAAAGTGGTTTTTCATACGTTGATGGGTGTAGTTTCCATAATGGGGTAATTTACGAGTCTAGCTATTATTTAGGCCTCTCAGTGTCAATTAGAAGTTGAGCAGGTCCGTCTAAATATTAGTTTTGGGGATTTTCCCAAAAATTTGAAAAATGGAACCCAAATTCTGAGCCTCATAACATTCTAGTAAAATACGTGGAATCTTAAAAAAAACCATGCCAACATAAAGCAGACATTTGGGAAATGTAAGTTATGAATTTATTTGGGTGCTACGACTATCTGCATCAAAAGTAGAGAATTTAGAACTTTGAAAATAAAGAATTTTTCCAAATTTAGTTTTTTTTTCATAACTAAACACAAAAGATTTCATCCAAATTTTTAAACCAATTTAAAGTACAATCTCGAAATCCCCTGCATATCTTATATTGTTCCAAAGCTATAAGCACTTATGACACAGGCCAGATTTGAAAAATGGGGCCGTGTCCTTAAGGCCAAAATAGGCTGAGTCCCGTAGGGGTTAAAATGATGCTTTCTCAGAGAAGCTGGGTTTTTTATAAATTATTTTGTGTCATAGGAGGGCATCACATATCTTTTGACTGTCTCCGTTTAATGAGTTACTTGTTTAGCCGTCTTAGGGTTACAACAATTTGGTTGGCATCTTGATACTCTCTATAACCTTTCATCTATTTATTTTGCCATTTAAGACTTACTTGCTTGCACATATGTTTAGATCCACATTTCATGACATTTCTTTTGCTGATAATGGAAAGTTGGGAACATTGCTTCCTTTCAGTAGAAAATAATGTGTACATTTCTTGGAAACAGTGCTTCCACCTACGCTTTATAACCAAGTCTTTATCTCACTGAAAGACGTTCATAAGAAGTTGAAAGACCTATTGTAGACGGTAAAGGTGTGTGAATGCCATTAGGTATTGTCTCTCACCATCACATGGTTTAATGACTGACATAGGATTAATGGTGAGGTCAAATGACTTCATTTCTCAGAACATTTTAATCAAAAAGAATGAATTTAAAATGAAAAGATATTGAACTCTGCGAGAGCATTAATTTATACATTTCACAGATTGTGGAGAACATAAAATTAAGTGAGGGAAAGATTAAGATACATTTTGCTTTTCTCTAGGTGCTTTTATGTGAAATGTATCCTTTATGGTGCCCTTCCACGTGTTAAGTGCTGGGAGGAGACTTCTAAAGCTAAAATTAGTGTCTGATAGGTGTCTGTACTGTTCTGGTGGTGTCACAATGTGTCTATTGTTTCTAAAATTGAAGTGGCTTTTCAATCCTTATAATACTGGTAAAAATAAAGCTTCATATAGCGCCATCATACTCCGCAACACTGTACAGATCAAGGGGCACATATACAGAAAAAACTAGACTACCGAGTAATAACATAATCAGATGAAACAATAGGAAAGAGGGTCCGGCTTCAAAGAGCTTACAATCTGTTCAATTTTTCTATGTACAGCTGTTCATTGACTAGCTAAAAAAATGGTTAATTACTTATTTTAGGTTAAAATTCCCACATGGTACAATGTCTTCTCCTTGCAAGGATTTTGGCCAATGCCTAAAACATAAGTGAATTTGTTTTTCAACCTTATACTTATCTTTGATGCAATGATGGCTTACCTATGTAGGTATATTAAAATTTATTCAGAGCCTTACCTTAGGGGTGGCTGGAGACACCCTAGGCTTTTAATCTAGGTAGGTTGGCACACTTGGGAAGTGGGCATTTTAATGAAAATATTTATCAGGCACATTCTGCTTGCGCTGTTTGTGGGTTGCTATCTAACAGCACTGTATGCGAATTCCCCAGGTTATGTTTATTGATTACTGTAGTTGTAGCCCCTTGTACCTATCACTCTCTTTTGGAGGTAGGTACCAACCTGCACTTTTTTTTGCTGCTATATTAAACAGGCAGAGGAAAGAGACAGGGAGAAGCGAAGTGCATGTTCTGCTCATTGTAACAATCTGCAGCACTAAGGGGCTTCGGTAACAAACCCCAGAACCAAGGATACTAATGAGTAAGTGTCCCTGGTTTATCATGCTTGATTAATCATACCCCAAATCATATTAGCTTGTGTATAAGAGAGCTCCGCTCCCCTTCCTCTAAGTTATACTGTTATGTAGGGCAGAAGAAATCAGCTGATTAGTTCACTTTAAAGACATCATAAAGAATGTGACAGCATTGCGCAAATATTCTTAAAAATTTTCCATTTTTTAAAAAATGTATCAACATTCTGTTCCTCTTTGTTTTGTAGTCAGAGATGAACAGAGATACAAACTACTGACCAAGAAATATGTCTGCCGCCATTCAGACATGTATATAGGGGGAATTTTATCAGCTCTTCCACACAAGTTTTTTGGCTAGAAGCACTAAAATAATTGCAAGTTATGGGGCCCAAATGCCGAGTATTTGATTGCCTGTATGACCCGAGCCTCCTGATCCTATTGGTGCTCGCTTGACGGCGCTGCCTTGTAGAGGGCTGTGGCTGGTAGTCCGACTGGTATCCTCATTGCAGCTTGGGACATAAGCATCATTTTACGGAATCAGGACAAGCCTCCAGATCGAGGCAATCCCTTACCACCCTATTGGTCCCCCGTTACTCTCTATAGGCCGCACATGTACAATCTGGGTGCATGGCCTCACTAGTGCCGGTACTCGCAGAAAGATGCATCTCAACGTGATATGGTGCAACTGTATGTGTATTATCATTGATATTCATACCTCTGATGAAACACTGTCTACAAATGATGGTGTAGAAACGCATTAGGTCAATGTGATATCAGAATAGCTGAGCTAGGGAGGTCAATACTACCTATGCTTAGCGCTAGTAATGGCATAATGTTATTTGATGTGGAATCATGGAAGAGTAAACACGAGTACTACGCTGATGCCCACAAGATATTAGCTCTCGTAGTACACTCCTAAATATGTTGCAAAGGTGGAAAAATAGTGAGTCAACAAATTATCAAATGAGTGTAGTTGCCCTAATGCCTGGTGCATCATATCTGAGAGCCATCTGCATGGTTTTGATGCTTTTGAGTGTCTCATGTACACAAGATATGTTTTGATACTCATAAGACCAGTCTGGTTCAACATTGTTTCTCACATTTGTAGTTTTGACAACGCTGATAGCCTGATTTTGATATTTATATGGCTGAATTATAGCCATTTTATTAATATTTAAACCAAATAAACTATTTTTTAAGCATTCTCATTCAGGCAGAATATTATTTCTTCATTATTTGAACGTAAATCTTCATCTTCTTTGGCAACATTAGGATAGATAAGTTCCTTGGTGACGTATGTCACTGTATAAGCACACAGTGGAATGTGTCTGTACCAAGGGCATGTCTTCTAAGGACATGTCTGAATCCCACTCAAATGTCCTTACAACGTATGGCACAAAGCGTAATGTCAAACTAGCCTTAGGGTAATAGTCATGGCCTGCATTGTATGTTAATAGTCACATGGCTATGGTCTGCCACATTGTACTGCAGTGCAGAAAATGGCAATGAAATGTAAATGATAATAGGCACAATCCTTAATGTCCAACATCTGTTTCTGAAATCCTTGTAATTGAGGAAAGTATGACAGTAAAAATTTGCATGCAGATTCTTTTAATCAGAGCGCTTTAATAGTAGCCAGCTGAAGACTTTGTCACACACACACAAAAGATAAAACACACAATTGCAAGGTGCTCAGATAATGAACGCCTGGCTTTCATCACTTCCTCATTTTACTTGTCAGCTTTTGACAAAGGCTTTTGTCATTTCTTTGTGGTAATCATTCAATGCTAAGTTTTCATACTTCGACAAGGGACCGGTCTTTATCTTCCAATCCGCTCAAAGGATTCCATAATAAATTACACACTGAAAGAGTCCCCAAGCTGTCCACCTTTTTTCTGTAGTTTTATTGAAAGACATCTTCCAAAGAGGTCAGCACTTTAAATCGCGCCATAAAGCCGTTTTTCATTAGGATTTACTGCTGGGAAAAGATTAAATTGTTCTTTAACCGAGAAAGCTTTTATGACGTGAGCAGTCTGTAAAATGCACATACATTGGTTTATGTTAGTGATGAGCTAATTCTATTGGAAATGCACGCAAGTGCTCAAATTCTGGGTCCTCACTACTGATGGGGAAAATTTCATACATTAAGTAGGAGAGGTAGGGAGGTACTGTGCCTTTATATATCAATAAAAATCTGGTGTTATATGAAGCCTTTCATTGCTGATGACATAGGGTTAACATGCAAGCAGACATGTGCTGCTTCAAAAGGTATGTTTGAAATCTGAATCAAAGAACCCCTCCAGAAATATTAGGAATATGATTTATATTCTGACTGGTAACAAGTAATATATCCCTATTTCATTGTTTTAACTGGTTTATAAATAATACAGAATTAGGCCTTACACACCTATGCTTTGGACGCACAAACAGCGCTCAACTCATGGCCCCATAATTTGTATTGGGCATGTTTGTAGTTTTTTGCGTGCACCTTGATGCACCATGCATTAGATAGGGCAGGTCCTATTTCTCCCTGTGTTTGCAGTGTCGGTAGTGGACTGGGTGAGTGGCACCTTCATGTACAAGATGAGACTAATCTGGCATTAAAGATAAAGTGATGCAGATGTACAGGTTAGAGGAACTCTCTAGCTGGTCACTGCATACACACTCTCAGCCCCCTGGACTGCCTAAATAAATAAAGGGGCAGATGCCGATGGGGCTCGAGGGAGGAACCCCCCCATCCCTGAAGGTTAACCTTGCAGGACTGTTTTCACCATACTGTTCTTTTTTCCATGTACCACTTCCGTTTGTTTATGACATGTTGTGTCTGCAATCACTTGCTTCAACATAATGAAAGAAGAAACTTAAGGATTTTAAGAATGGCTTTATTGATGCACATCTTGTAACGTCAAATGCCTTGTGGAGAATGTATGTCTATTTGTTTTATGTGGATTACCAATAAAAATAGAATTGACAAAAAAAATAAATGCGGAAGGCAAAAATTCATAATCCACAATCGTCGATTTGTGACCCTAAACCATAGGTTGTATGTATAGGCGGTAGTTGGTTAATAATTCACATTCACATGAAAATCAATGAAGAATACTGATACATTATAAATTTACAAGACTGAAATATGCAATTTCTGAGTATATTGGAAGAGGCTACAATGTGTAATGGATGAGAACCTGAGCTTTCTGCTCTGTATAAGAAAGTGTGAGAAATGCTATGGATTTGCCTAAATTGCTCAGTAATTTTAGTGCCATAGTAAAAGTCTTTGATATCATTGTACGTTACTCTTGGATCTACTGTCATGATATTGACAGCTGAAAAGAAAAGACCAAGCGATAAAAACAAGCACAGTACATTTAATAACAATATGTTAAATCACCCAACACTGTAATAATTGTGAAGGTAGCAGGATTGGCACGCTTAACAGTCTTTCTTAAGAATAATTATCTTGCAACATCCCGCCAGGGGAAAACTACGCTTATACAAGTAAATGAGTAGGAGCGACAGGGGGAGGAGTAAAACATTCGACTTTTCTAAATTGCGCACAAAACCGGCAGAAAATGAACTGCATTATTGTTCACTGACTTGTTCTGCTGGTGATTGAGGCGTTTGGAAGAACAAGCAGAAAAATGATAGGTTGCTCTCACAATGCTAGAAGTTTAACAAATGCTCACCCGTTCTCCTTCCATCATCACTGTCATTGCTGAGAGGTTTACTGTTTTATATTGATGCTTCGGTTCACACTTATTGCCATATTCTTTTCAGATTCAATCTATCTGCAATGGGCCACTAAACATTTCAATTTGCAACCTGTGGAGCTGGGTTCAGACTTACCAGTAGCCAGAAGAGTGATACTATGTATCCAGTGTGTGTGTACTAACGCAGATATATTTGATGGTATAGAAATACGTGTGAATCCGGAGGTGTAACGTTGTTTTAAAATGTGTAATAAAAACCATGTAGTTTGGTTTAGAAAACCCTTTCTAGTATTAGCTTACATTATCAGATTATAAAAAATTGTCCCCAGTTTAGAGTCCTCGTCTTTTATCAAGAGCAGAGAGGCTAAAAAAGAGCATCTCTCCCTTTGGAGGACTTGTCAAGTCTATGTATTCATGGGGTTTGCCCATGAAAGAAAGTTCTGTTTACACAATAAAGATCATTTTGACCCCTTACTATACCATTTTACTCAGTTTTTATTGCTATTTTAGCTCCTATCACTGGTCAGTGTAAAACTCCAGATTGTGGGCGGGGACTCTCTAAGCAGTCACTTCATGATTCCTCTGTGCTATGTGATGCTGTGTGCTGATAATGTTCTTAGATTATCAGTGTCCAGGGTTTATCTAGACTTTCAATCTACTAGCATCTGACACTTAGAAAAAGAGAGAGAAGACAGATCAGAGATGAGAGATTATGAGATCCATGAGATCCAAGCACAGTTACACTCTCAGCTCTGCTAACTCACCTATAACACACACAGAGTGAGCAATGTCCCTCCAAGATAAAGACCTCATCTTGCCTGTTGCTAGTTTAGCTGCTTGGTGGCAGGATGTGCCTGTGTCTGAGCTAGTCTTGTAATGCAGAAGGAAGGGCAGGAGGCAGAGGGCACTGCAGTGTGCAGAAAAGAGAAGCTATTCATGAGAAGTATCTGACCATAGTCAGAAGATTTACGTTTGGATCTAGGGGCAACCAAAATTGTAAACACCACCACTGAGGCAGACAGGTTATAATTATATCTGTGATATGATGTATATTTGTTGATTACACAGTAAATTATAGTGTGCTATTTAAGAATCTTGTCTTCATGGGAATACCCCTTTAAACCTTTTGACCAGTAGTGTAGTATCCTGTTATCGGCTGGAAACTAACATTAAATAATAGATTTAAGTGTACTACTTGTAATCTGCAAATAGCAAATGAACCTGAACAACTACAGTAGCTTGCTCATTTTCTGTGCAATAAAACCAATAGTCTCGAGCCTTCTATAATGTCAGCCACTTACTTGAGACCTAGAAAATGTATATCAAGCAGCAGGGTGGTTCATAGCTACATTGACAACAGTACATACAAATGCACATAAACCTTTAAGATCTGAAGCATAGCTTTTTATGTATAGTAGTATTATTTGTATTTTGTGGTGTTGCAAGTTCTTTAATATGAGTCTCTACACCAGCTGTATGTTGTATGTGATATTACCAATAATAACCGATAATCAGTGAACCCTCAGCATCTTATTTAACCTCCTTTTGGTTGTGTACACTGTTCGAATGGTTCAAAGGCTGAACCCTTTCTATATAGTGCAGGTGTCTGCTTTATTAACCCCTTAATGACATCCCTATCAGGATTCTACGTCGGTCATTAAGGGTACTTCTTCTGACGCAACGCCTCGTTATGGCAGCGCGGCAGAAGAAGATAAGTCAAAAGTTTCTAAATCGCACTTCCCGTGTGAAAAACTTAAAGGGTTAATAGACTTAATAGAAGTTGTTTTACATACGTTGAGGGGTGTCGTTTATAAAGTGGGGTAATTTATGGGGATTTACTATGATTTAGGCCTTTCAAAGTCACACAGAAGCTGAGTTGTCCCTCAAAATGTGAGTTTTGTTGATTTTCATGAACATTTTTATTTCCTGTCTAGAATGCAGAACATTTCAAACTTTTCATTTTTTTCCAAAATGAACCGCAAAACTTACCCCCTTAAATTTTACCATTATCATGAAGTACAATGTGTCTCGAGAAAACAATCTCAAAATCACCTGGATATGTTTAAGCATTCTAAAGATATAACCAATTATCGTGAGACAGGGCAGTTTCGAAAAATCGAGTCTGGTCATTGAGCTGAAAACAGGCATCGGTGATAAGGGGTTAAACAGGTATGATAGGTATGCACAAATCCCAAAATGAAAAAATAATCATCCCTTACAGTGAACCTAGTAACTGAATAAAAACCACCCAAATATCCTGATCAACACTTTTTTTTGACATTTTACTGCCCATATGAATTTAATTAATTAGTAATCAAAAAGTTGTACAATTACCAAAATGGTATCGATGAAAACATCAGGTCGTTCCACAGAAAAATGACACCTTACACACTAACGCACTGTACTCTGTAGTGTTGAAAATGTATGCTTGTCTGAATATCATAATACAGAAAATGTAGTATAAGCCGAGGTCACAAATTTTAACACAAAAAACTGGTAAAACCTATTGACTCAAGTATAAGCCTAGGGTGGGAAATGTATTGGTCACAGCCTCCAGCCAGTATAAAGCTTACCAGCCCCCCCCAAAATATATAGCTAGCCAGCCCCCTGTCCCCCAGTATATAGCCTTCCAGTCCCTGTTCATCTAGTATATAGGCAACCCCTGACCCCCCAGTATATAAGCAACCAGCCGATGTCCCTCAGTATATAACCAGCCCCTGCCCCCCAGTATATAGCCTGCCAGCACCTACCCCCCAGTATATAGCCAGCCAGCCAGCACCTGCCCCCTAGTATATAGCCTGCCAGCTCCTGTCCCCCAGTATATAGCCTGCCAGCTCCTGTCCCCCAGTATATAGCCTGCCAGCTCCTGTCCCCCAGTATATAGCCTGCCAGCCCCTGCCCCCCAGTGTATAGCCTGCCAGCCCCTGTCCCCCATATATAGCCAGCCAGCCCCTGTCCCCCATATATAGCCAGCCAGCCCATGCCCCCAGTATATAACCTGCCAGCCCCTGCCCCCTCAGTATATAGCCAGCCGCTGCCCCAGTATATAGCCAGCCAGCACCTGCCCCCTAGTATATAACCTGCCATCTCCTGCCCCCAGTATATAGCCTGCCAACCACTGCCCCCAATATATAGCCTGCCAGCCCCTGCTCCCCCAGTATTTAGCCTGCCAGCCCCTGCCCCCCCAGTATATAGCCTGCCAGCCCCTGCCCTCCAGTATATAGCCTGTCAGCCCCTGCCCCCAGTATATACATA
This sequence comes from Engystomops pustulosus, assembly GCF_040894005.1. Classification (NCBI taxonomy): domain Eukaryota; kingdom Metazoa; phylum Chordata; class Amphibia; order Anura; family Leptodactylidae; genus Engystomops; species Engystomops pustulosus. The sequence continues at coordinate 132,263,225 of NC_092414.1, forward strand.
GCCTGCAGCCCCTGCCTCCAGTATATAGCCTGCCAACCCCTGCCCCCCTAGTAAACAGCCTGCCATTTCCTCCCCCCCCCCGTAAACAGCCTGCCATTTCCTGCCCCCCATTATATAGCCTGCCAGCCCCTGTCCCCATTCATACAAGTATAAATCTTATATTAGACACCTCTGTTCTCCAGTCATTTCATCACATCATGAAAATATTCACCAAATGCTGTAAATGAGTTGATTGCTTTGAACAAATGTGCTTCAGTAAGGATAAGGGGTTGTGTGTAAGATTGCACAGTTCTGCTATCTTCTTGCTATCTGTGGCCCTTGTTTGCTTCCCCAGCCGGAGATTCTGACTAACCAGTGAAAACAGTCTCAATTAACTTGATGAAACAGAGCAGCTTCTTGGTAATGTGTCACAAAATCTCCTGACAGTTATAATGAATTAGGTTAGTTATAGGAAATAGAATACAAGGGGAGAAACCAGATAATGAAACATGATGCTATTATCCTAGTATAACAGAGTGCATCCAGACTTCATTCTTCTCATTGCTGATATTATACTATTAACTCCCGCCTGCATTCAGCTTCCCATCCACGTGGCTCATTTATAAGTGTGCACTGCAGAGATTTGGAAATGCTACCATCTACAGCCTCGTACCAGCAGAGGCGCAAAGTTGGATCATATTAAGCTGTTGTCTATTCTTAATTACAGTAGTTTATTTGTACCTAAACATTTTTCATTTGTGTTTCCTACTTGTTATGCAGCCATGCATAATCCTCTGTTTCTTCATTTTCTGTAAGCCTTATCACTATTTCCCTAGGAAACACCCTTCATATTCAGTGATACACAATGATCCCCACTCCTCCACCCAATTTCATATTCATCACTTCTTTTACAGAGCTATATTCAGCCAGCTACAGGCCATGTGCTGTTTTTCTTGGAGGCTAACATTGGGCTACTTAAAGGGGTTTTCCGTCTTGCTTTAAAATCTTTGGGGGGTGGGGGTGCGGTGGCCGTAAAAAAGAATAATTGTTTACTTACCTCCTCTGGCTCTCCCTGTTTGTTTACCAGGATACGCCACCTCTACTCGGACTACATCCATCTGCCTGGCATATCCAACCATCCCAGTGCTACAGCTGCAGCGCTGGGACAGGGGATGGGTGGGCATGCCACACCAGTGAAAGAAGTCGGAGTGGAGGAGCCGTGCCCCTTTAAACAATTAGGGGCACAGCACAGACAGATATCAGAGTGAGAGACAACCCATTTTAAGTTATTTGAGATCCTGGTTTAAAAGGTAAATGAGGCTTTTCGCATAAGACATAAATTGACAGAATCAATTTCCAGTAGAGCCAGAATACTATGTAATGTGTATGAGATCACCAGCCTTTCCTTCTAGAGCCTTTCCTTCTAGTTCCTGGAGGGGAACTGTTTAGGGGTAAAAAGGATCTGGATATATTGGATGTTAACATGCTCAGTCATTTGCTCCTGTGTGACATAAACCTGTACATGCAATGTCTAGTGTGAAATCAATTAAGTGAGCTTGTCTATGGGGAGTCTGGATATATTTCTCTACAGGCGCCATCTTGACCAATCAGATGCCATCTGGTCTTGTTATCCACCGCCCAGCCATGTTATGATTCAGCCATCTTTTGTAATCTGTTTGCTTGTTTGCCTGCTTCTCCTTGACTCTTGTCAGAGATAGTTGACCTTCAGCCTGTTTTCTTTTCCTTATCTTATTTTGGGTTACTAAGGAGATGTTCTCAGTACATTTTGTAGCTGGTATAATATAAACATTCTGCTTATGTGAGAACAAGGCCTCTGAAAGAAACGGTGCACAGTTCATCAACATTTAATGTCTGGTATGTTCAGCTGGCCTATAAGTATTGTAGTGTTTTATCACCTTTTCATGCCCCTATGCAGATCATTTTCTGTGTTTTATATATACGGCTGCATGTTAATAAATTGTGAGTTTGCATATTCTAAGAGACTGGAGTGTGTGTCTTGGGTTCTGCTCTCATCCCGATACCGGCAGCCATTTTTGTTCTGGAAGTCACCTTAGAAGTGAGAAGGGCTGTTTGAGCCCTAGATAAAGATCTTTTACAGTAAAGATGTCCATTGCAGGACAGGCTATTATAAACCGTGTGTAAACTGAAAGTGTTTTATGTTAACCATCATACTATAATGTAACTCTCTGCAGTGGATCCTTACAGACTGGCACATAGATCTATTTGCTTCTAAAACACTTCAGAACCTAAAGATCCACTAATGCTGCCTGTAAATTTGATGAAATCATTTCCCATTTTCCTTTAGGCAGCGTCTGCTTCATGCTACGCTGTTATTGCTTGAAGTTTTTATTTCAGTTCGTTACTTCTAGTTTCATTGTACTTCACGTCTGATTTTTGGTTTAACAAAATCATTTTAAGTGGAAGTCGTCTTGCGTCAGTGCTTCTCCCAGTACAGTGGAAATCTTCCCAATGTTGTTTTCTTTGACTGTGGACCATCTAACACATAGATCCTAGCTATATTTTATAACCATCCTTTTGCAATGTGGTGTTTTCTAGAGGTAATCTATGCATGTGCACTTTTACTACGCAGTGATTATTGTGAAAATTAGCTGGTGAACTGAATCCACCAACATCCATTGTGCAGTCCTCCCCCGAGACGCTGAGGTTTTGTAAGTAATTGTATGGTGACCAGACAGAAGGTTAAGATTAGCTTAAATAATGAATGTTGCAGTGAGTATCAGACAGATCTGCAATCGTATTCCCAAGATATTACACTGACATGAAAAGATTTCACTCACAAAGCCAGGGTGAGGGCAGCAGAGTAGCTCTAGGCTATAGAAAACCTTCCTTCTGTTGTGACGTGATACATTTTTGGCATTTGAGCTGAACGATTGAATAAATAAATTCATATTGCACACCCCACTGAAACATTGATTTCATGAAGCTCACATTTAGTTGTTTTAAAAAGATTTCTGCATTTTTCTGTCACTGGAAGAGGCTGTGAGCGGCTTACTAATGGCCCACAGCTTTTATTACGTATTACAATGGAAAAGCTTCCATGAACTCTCACGATTTGGATAAAATGATGCAGCGAATGGTATCATTTCTCTGTCATCTCCTGCTTTATGAACCCTGCAATAAGAGAGGAATCTAAATGGATCCTATGAATGGAACACGTGACCAAGGTATTGACCATGCCTGAAGAAGAGACCTGAGTAGTCTTGAAAGCTTCCCATTGTCAGCAATCTTTTTAGTTAGCCAATAAAGGTATCAACAGCTGAGGACTTTCAACTTTCTATATCCCCATTTACAAAAAAAACTTGCCTATATTCAGGAGCGCTTGAATACCAAAAAACAGGCGCAAGTCTTTCCATTGTAGTACCTTACCTCTGTAGGTAAGGTAAGACTTGGTATAGGTATGGAAAGACTTGTACCTATTGTGTATACATTAGGTTTGTGTTCAACCATTCCTGGTTTTGGCTCACAATCACTTAAAGGGAACCCCCAAACATATTTTATAGGGTTTATTAATTGTTGGCCAGGCATGTTTTCATAATTATTGTGAGCTGGCCTTATGGAGAAATATATCAACATTTATTCACCGGCAGGTAGTGGTGTTGGGGTTTGGGGTAGAGCAGTCAAGAACTCACCCACCCTCCGGATACGTGTAGGGCCGTAGAGGAGATAATAAGCTCACTGCGCGTGTCCGATGTTTGAAACAAGAGCGCAGGAGGACGGGGAGGCAGAACAGGTATTGGCTCAACAGAGTGCATTAGGCGAGGTTTTCATGATTCAGCAGCCTGGCGGGCGAGTAAGCTCTTGACTGCTCTTCCCCAATCCCCACCCCCTTCAAGGCTACCTGCCAGTGAATATAAGTTGATATTTCAGCGTGAGGCCGTTTCAGAATCAATATAAGGACATGCCTGGACAGCAATTAATACACCCTAGAAGGTATATTTGGGGGTTTAACAGCTGGGTAGATGGTGACAGGTTCCCTTTAAGACCTACAGGGGATGTGAACTTAGCCTTAGATTTTAGGATTCATAACAGAAGAATAGCATAGTGATGTAATTAATTATTGCTTCATGGACCGTAGCCATATTTCCCTAAACAGCTGTGGCAGAGCAGGTGGGAATGTATTGACCTGAATAAAGACCATTAATGGAGACTAGGTAGAATGTACCATACAGTGATGGAAGTAGATGGGTATGCCAGCAGAACAGTTTTAAGAATCTGTATTGGTTGTTACTGTGGTTGGTTGTCTTTATGTATGTTAGGAGAATTGTAATCCTTAATATCCAAGCTTTAATTCAATAACTCATGAAGATGTGAGTTTATCTTGTTTTTTAACAGTGTAACTTTAATAAAGATCACAGATAAAACTGGAATAACCTACTCTTCTGAGCTGGGAACCGGCTACATTTTTCTTGATATTGTTTTGATTGGAATTTCAACTGCCTCCTTCAGGCTACATGTTAATATTATATATATATTTTTTTTTAATAACATTGCGTTTCCGAGGACTTTAGAACAATTATTACCGCAGGCTGACAAAACCAGCAGCCATTCCTTTATTAACAAACTTGGGAAGTTTATGAGATATCTTTCAGCGCACATAGAGTTGGGAGAAAGGGGGGAAAAAAATATCACCAGTTTCTCAAGACTCAATTTCAGTTGATGTGCTACTTGTCCACATCTCTGAAAAGTAATTAAACCAGCTAGGGCACTGGGTAGAGGAGAGGAGTTCTGGGAAATTTCCTATAGGAGTCAAGAAGCGTTGCTATGTACTTGGCTACTGGCGGTTTTAAACCAGTTATTGAAACGAAACATATCTAAGAAAATTTGGAGGTAAAGTTACGTTTGCAGCGGAACATGATATTTGGCTGCTCGTATATGTACTGTATTTAATATATTTCACACAGTTTGTGTTATTGAAAGACTAGGCTTATTGCTTATTTATGACTACAAGCCACATATAGTTGTTAAGAATCACTAAGAAAGTGGAATTTGCAAAATAAATCAGCTGGTTTCTTAATACTAAAATATAACAATGCTGTGAACCTGGAGGATGGGGACACACGGGCTTCTCCGTGTGTTGGTGATCCCGGGGGAGCAAGCACAAAACAAAAGGCGCAACCCTAGCGTGATATTTTATAGGTGATGTGCAAACATGACAACACATATTGTGGAGAGTCTCACCTGGTTTCAGATGAGCCAAAGCTTTGGAATGATGGCAGCCTGTCCAACCTGTAGCCTCGTGGACCCAGGGAACCACTTCGTCGAGGTGGAAAATGTGCTAAATCCCGTAGTGAAGGAAGGTGGTGACGGACTGGCACTCAGTGAAGAAAATGCGTACAGCCTTAGGTGGCAAATGAAGGCTTTAATGTTATACTGCTGCGACACGTTTCAGCTCCGTACCGGAGCTTTCATCAGGCATAAAAGCATATGGTGAACATTCCAAATATATACACTTACAAAAGGTCATCTCTTCGGTGAACAGTGAGAATTAAAAACAATGTATAAATATAGATAAATGTAATGATTTCATCAGCATATACAATGTTAAAATTGCGAATAAAAATATATATATATATATATCATGAATTTTAAGAGTAGATAAAAACAAATGTAGGTGTACAAAAATTATGAATGGTAATCATAAGTAGTATTTTTTATTCATTCTCACACATTTTTAAACATATATTGCTACTTATGATTACCATTCATAATTTTTGGACACCTATATTTGCTTTTATCTACTATTCATGAAATATATATAATTTTTTATTTTATTTTTTTTGCAATTTTAACATTGTATATGCGGATGAAGTCATTACATTTATCTATATTTATACATTGTTTTTAATTCTCACTGTTCACCAGAGAGATGAACTTTGACCTCCCCCGGTCACCTGGTCGTGATGTCATCATAGCATCCGGTCCCTGTACCTTTTGTATGTGTATATATTTGGAATCTTCACCATATGCTTTTATGCTTGATGAGAGCTCCGGTACGGAGCTGAAACGCGTTGCAGCAGTATAACATTAAAGCCTTCATTTGCCACGTAAAGCTATACGCATTTTCTTTACTGATTGAGCGCCAGTCCGTCACCACCTTCCTTCACTACGGCATTTAAAATATAACAATGAAAAATGTTCCTCTTAATCACACCCTGCTTCTCCCTATTGTTGTCCAGAACCTTATTATCCCACATTTTTTGGTTCACCCTGGTTTTAAATATCTCCCAACCCATGGCCTTGTAACCAATCACTCTGTGGTTACTATAAAAAAAAACAAAAAAACTTTTATACTAAAAATGGGTCTGATGAGGCACATAGGGCCCACCTCTGGTGCTTCCCACACCTGTGCAGTGATTCATTGAAGCCTGAGCAATACACACTGGCTCCATTGCACAAGCAACATACCCACAACACATGCACAGTGAGGCAGGAGAGTAGTAAGCCTGCTTCATTGTGTATGTAAATAGGTGCTGGAGTTCCAGACCTAGGTAAGAATACAAATGTTTTTGTTTTTTTTTCTTTTTTTTAGCACGTACAGGTACACCAAATTGGCCACCAATTCTAACTCTAACTCCACAGTCCTGTTTTCCTGGTCACTCTAGCAGTGCTTGAGATAGATGCGGGCATTCTTTTCCAGTGCCTTATTCTTTTGATCTGTAGTAGAGAAGATTCACTGCTGAGCATGTACATAAAGTGTAGCCACATTCATCTCAACTAAAAGCCTAGAAGAGGAGTATACAACCCTTAGCTGTGAGTCACATGGAGCCTGTCAAGCCATGAGTGGCGAGTCGCAGCCTGCTGGCAGTCGTGGTCCTATGATTGCTTCCATAACTAATAGCATCGTTCCTTGATGCGGGAGGATGGGTTTGGTTGAGTGCAGCAAAGAAGTCCTTACTGCTCCAGATCATCTCCTGCCACTCTACTCTGTGCCCTGTCTCCTGATGTTGGTTGCAGGGCCGCTTTTAGGACCGGGCCCAATGTGCAGTTGCCTGGATCGCTGGTGTGTAGGGGGCTCTGAGAAGTGCAGTTCGACAGAGAGCTAGCGAATAAGTTTTTTCTTTTATTTACTGCTTCTTCCTGGCTCTGACAGTCTATACAGCGAGCAGTAAATGGATGTCATGAAAATCACTCCTGCTGGTGTAGACTTTTAAAGGCAGCTGTCTGGACGAGGACAGTAGTCTGTAGGGGGAGGGGTTTTTGGGTCCCTTCGATGACTGGCTGCAGAACATTGCTGTTTCCTGAAGCAGGGAGATAGGAGGAGAGGGAGTGAAGGCTGCCTCTTAGAGAGGTATTATAATTACTTAAATTTACCTTGGTTGAAAGCTTGGGTAAAGCTGTGGCACCTTGTAGCATGGTAGACTGTTTGTCTGCTTCCGGGGTTTCTAGTATTAGTGGTTTTATGCTCTCAGGGTCTCCAATATTGTAAGTATGCTATGGGTTCTCTAGTAATATTTATAGTTGTCTGGCCTGCAGTCTTCAATACTATTATTATCTTCTCTTGGGTCTTCATTATTAGCTTTAGTAGTTTTATACTTTATAAGTTAATTTTATTATTTGCTCCGGGGTCTCTACTTTTATCTGCTCTGGGGTCTCTACTGTTATCTGCTCTGGGGTCTCTACTGTTATCTGCTCTGGGGTCTCTACTGTTATCTGCTCTGGGGTCTCTACTGTTATCTGCTCTGGGGTCTCTACTGTTATCTGCTCTGGGGTCTCTGAAAGCAGTATTTGGTTTCTGGGGTGGTATTTTTTGCTGAACTGTAGTACTTGGCAGTTATTATTTTGTCAGTCCAACCTCTTAAAAATAAAAATTGTTTTTCACTGTTTTTATTAATATAATTTCTAAAGTGTCCATAAGTTCTTACACTTAAGTATATTTGTAAGATTACAGACTCTTTTGTCACATTATTTCTACTACAAAATATTAGCCTGGACTGTGGGTGAATTACTATAGGACTAGTTTAATGACCTTGATATCATATATAAAACCATTACTCAGGGCATCGTCAATATTTGAATGGAAAAGCAAGGCATAGGCCCAACCACAACTCCCAGCTATGACCTTAGGGCAGTGGATATAGGGGCTTGGTTGCTCTACTTTGTCAATCGCTGGTGGACTGAATAGTCAGACCTTTACCAATGCAGCAATTACCACATATCCAATGAATGACAAGGATACCTATTCAAGTACATTGATCTGTTTACTTCTGCATTATGCTGCTGCAGTTTCTGAATTCTAACACACTAGAATTAGGCAATCTTATTAAATTTACATCTTTGTTTAAAAATTGTGGTAATGTGGTAGTAGATCAAATATTTCATAGATTCCCAATCTTCTAACTAGATAGACAAATATCTGTACTTGGCCTTTATAAACCGTCTGAATATTCCTGTGGTTTACTATTATCATACAGTGATAGTGTAGTCTAATTTCATTATAGGAAGCAAAAAGAACCCTGTATGTGTTGCAGGTATCCCCTCCAGCAGCTGTACTGACGCAGAGGAAAATATAATTGGCAAATCTGATCTCATAACCTCCCATGGAAGCTGTAGTGTAATAATATTACTGATGCACGCTCTCCTTTCCCCAAAAAGACGGCTGCAGAGCACTGGCTGCCTGCTGGCTAATTATCCTAATGAGCATTGTTGGAAAAGCCATTAAATCCGACAATTAGCTGTAGTGATACAGGTTCACAATAGCTTACTCAAAATCATAGGACAATTTCATAGCTTATATGAGACTGACTAAATATACAAAGAATATAAACTTAGCATATCATAGAGAGTAGCTAAGTAAAAGCTCAAACCTAAAAGCAGTCCCTGGGTTACGTACAAGATAGGTTCCATTGGTTTGTTAAATTGCATTGAATTTGTATGCAAGTCTGAACTGTATATTTTATAATTGAAGATCCAGACAAAAAAATTTTTGCCTCAGGTGAAATTGGAGTTTCAAATTTTTTTGCTTTGATTGGACCAAGGATTATCAATAAAGCTTCATTACAGACACCTTACAGCTGATCATTGCAGTCTGGGACTATAGTACAACCAGGACCGGCTCCAGGTTTTAGTGGGCCCCTGGGCGACAGAGCCCTAGTGGGCCCCTTTATGGGCCGCCCTCCAGTAGTCACACTGCTCCCTCATCCCCGTGTACACATTCCTCCCCTCCCCCTGTATACACACTGCCCCCCTCCTGTATACACACTGCCCCCCTTCCTGTATACACACTGCCCCCCTCCTGTATACACACTGCCCCCTGTATACACACTGCCCCCCTCCTCCTGTATACACACTGCCCCCCCTCCTGTATACACACTGCCCCCCTCCTCCTGTATACACACTGCCCCCCTCCTCCTGTATACACACTGCCCCCTCCTGTATACACACTGCCCCCTCCTGTATACACACTGCCCCCTCCTGTATACACACTGCCCCCTCCTGTATACACACTGCCCCCTCCTGTATACACACTGCCCCCTCCTGTATACACACTGCCCCCCTCCTCCTGTATACACACTGCCCCCCCTCCTGTATACACACTGCCCCCCCTCCTGTATACACACTGCCCCCCCTCCTGTATACACACTGCCCCCCCTCCTGTATACACACTGCCCCCTGTATACACACTGCCCCCCCTCCTCCTGTATACACACTGCCCCCCCTCCTCCTGTATACACACTGCCCCCCTCCTCCTGTATACACACTGCCCCCCCTCCTGTATACACACTGCCCCCCTCCTCCTGTATACACACTGCCCCCCCTCCTGTATACACACTGCCCCCCTCCTCCTGTATACACACTGCCCCCTCCTGTATACACACTGCCCCCTCCTGTATACACACTGCCCCCTCCTGTATACACACTGCCCCCCTCCTCCTGTATACACACTGCCCCCCCTCCTCCTGTATACACACTGCCCCCCCTCCTCCTGTATACACACTGCCCCCCTCCTCCTGTATACACACTGCCCCCCTCCTCCTGTATACACACTGCCCCCTCCTGTATACACACTGCCCCCTCCTGTATACACACTGCCCCCCCTCCTGTATACACACTGCCCCCCCTCCTCCTGTATACACACTGCCCCCCCCTCCTCCTGTATACACACTGCCCCCCCTCCTCCTGTATACACACTGCCCCCCCTCCTCCTGTATACACACTGCCCCCCCTCCTCCTGTATACACACTGCCCCCCCTCCTCCTGTATACACACTGCCCCCCCTCCTCCTGTATACACACTGCCCCCCCTCCTCCTGTATACACACTGCCCCCCCCTCCTGTATACACACTGCCCCCCCCTCCTGTATACACACTGCCCCCCCCCTCCTGTATACACACTGCCCCCCCTCCTGTATACACACTGCCCCTCCCCCTCCTGTATACACACTGCCCCCTGTATACACACTGACCCCTCCCTGGCCCCTGTCATGTCTCCCCCTCACCTGATGCAGCTCTCTCCGTGTTGTTACTGCTTTCCCCGGCATGTCATGTGACCATGACATCATCAAAGGTCCTTCAGCCTTCAGCCTCTGGGGAAAGCAGTGAGTGCAAATGCTCTCATCGCGATCTGTGTCTGGAGGACACAGATCACGATGAGAGAGGAAAGGAATCTCCCGGGCAGCGGGGCAGATGTCCTGCTGACCCGGGGAGATCCGTGGGTCCGGGTGGGCCCCTCCAGTACCCCGGGACCCTGGCACTTGCCCGGGTTAGCCGGGTGCTGGCGCCGGGCCTGAGTACCGATGTCGATGCCGATGTCATATACCAGGGCATTACATTCCTGCTACGTACTATGGCATATGTTCAGACTGTCGTACTACGTACTATGGCATATGTTCAGACTGTCACTGCTGTGGGCGGGGGTTACCATTAGTAGTGCCCCCTTTAGTTTTATATTTCTGTGGGCTTAGCTGAAAATCCTAGGGGTATATGAAAAGTCTCTTCATTAAGTGAACTCTGTATTCTGGGACTGTGAATTAGTTGCACGTAAAAATATGGATTCTGAATATTGCAGAAAACATTAATTTATTGAATTTTTTTCCTAAACCTCCGATCATTTTCTTACAGCTCATATAATATTTGAGTTACAGTGAGATATGACATCTGCAAATATAATCAGTGCAATGTTTTTGAAGTGTGATATTTCATTGTGACTTACTGCCCCTTTTTAATTGCTTACATGTAGACATCTCCTGTCCTTCTCCATCAAACACAATAGCATTTATTAGCATTTCTATGCTTTGTTATTTCCAATTACGCCTCTGTTCTAAGTGCCCAAACCATATAATTAAATCTTTTCAGCTCATAGTTCCAGTACAGCTGCATCAATTTATAAGTCCATCGCGTATCCTCCTAATATACATTTGTTCGCAACACAATTCTTTATGTAGCCCATGGTTTCTGGAAAGCGATTTTGGACTGAGCTGTTTCGATAATATGGAAATGCAATTGCATGCACCAATCTGTTTGATGACTCTGCATGTTTTTCACGATTTTATGGGATTAAGAAAGTCACAAATGTGTCATCCAAGGTTTATGTCACATGAAGGCTGATTTAGAGGACTTTAATAGAAGATATAGGACAACCTTTAAGAACAATTGTGAATATACTGGCTTGTGTTTCAATGGAACAAAGAAATCACAGGGAAGCCAGAGAACAATTCTGAAAGTAAAGGGTAGAGGTCCAGAAAACAGAGCCCAGTACGTTTTAAGGAATTGGGAGACTAGTGGTGCTACATAAGTATGGGAATTGTTCAAGAATCTGGGAAGGCTTGTGTTTACAGTGGCGCTGCCGTAATGATAAAGACAACACAAACAAGCATCTTAGTAGATTCTATTGAAACATCAAAACAACATAATTTCAACATAAAGAGGTTAAAAAAAGATTCATCTGCTGCACAACTGGCTTTCTGCATCGAATACAACTCTGTACAATGTGGATTGTCAGTTCATGCATTGCCAGGAAATTGAAAATCCATAGAAATGTATGTAACCTTTTTAACTGAAGAGGTGTATTACTTAAACCATCTGAACTGTTTGGACAGCAGGAGCCACTACTTTTAGGCTACATTCACATTTGTTTTTTTTTTTTAAACTCGTTTATTGAATAATAAAAACAAATAGTCATACATAGACATTATTCTCAGTGCAGTGTCATCCTTATTGAAGGCACCATATTGGTGTGAGATGATATAATGGCATAAGTAGCACTGATATGTGCATATTCAATAAATACAACCATATAAAATATACAAGAATAACCAAACACATGTAATGGCATACACTCATTTAACATTTAACATATGGCTTTGCAATAAGTCAGAGCATGTGGGGAACAGTCGGGGAGCAACATGCAAAATTGAAAACATAGCAATAGTTCAATAGTTCAAGATGTATGAAGCTTGCTCCTCAATCAAGGGCAAGCTAAAGCCTCGAGCGAGGAGGACATAGCAGAGGTAGAATACATAGTGAGGGGCGAGTCACACCATTTCCCCCATACCTTAGTGAATTTTTCAGGGCGATTCCTATGCAAGAATACTATTTTCTCATATGGAATTATGTTATTAACCAATGCTTTCCAACGAGAGCATCTGGGTGGACGAGGGTCCATCCAACGGAGCGCCACTGCCTTACGGGCCATAAACAATGCCTCTCGGAGGAAAATTCTAGTGTGATGGGGCCATATAGTCGGGGAAATGTCAATCGGTGTCTCGACTATATCTATCAAGGTGTCAATTACCTCTTTCCAAAAGGTCTGTAGAAATGGGCATGCCCAAATCATGTGCCAAAAGTTGGCGGGTGAATGGTTACACCTATGGCAACTTGGGGCAGTAATGCGGCCCATCTTGTACAACCGTATCGGAGTGAGATAGCATTGGTGAATTATATAAAGTTGAATAAGTTTGTTATTAATGGAAGGGGAAACAAAGCGGTGCGACTCGAGTAGATCCGCGAAGTCCTCCTCGCTTAAGGTGGGAATTAAGATCTTCCAATCTGAGAGTGCCTTGCCCTGGTTGACATCTGTTTTGGCCTGAATAAGAAAAGAGTAAATCGTGGAAATCAAACCCGCCGGTCCTTGGGACCTTACCACCCCTATCAAGGGACAGGATGAGAAAATATGGTTAGCGGTTGCTGGAAATTGGGACTGGAAGGCATGCCTGAGCTGGAAGTAACGGTATAAATCGTGTTTATGTAGTTGTAATTTAGTGGAAAATTGTTCAAATGACATAAAAACATTGTCCTGCATAACATCAGATATTCTGTGCACCCTGTGAGAGCTCCAAAAAATCGAGCCTTGTTTCGAAGAAAAATGTGACAGGCTAGGATTTTCCCAAAGAGGTGTTTCCAGGGGGATGTCTTTGTATCGGGTAAGGCGTCTACCCTCCCGCCACGCGAATCTGGCCACTTTGTGTATTGGAAGAAGCTTTTTACCTGTCCAACAAGGGGCATGTAGGAGGTGCCAAAGCTGTTTTAAATCTAAGTATGTTGCTAGATGTGAGTCTGGTGTACTAGGAATCCCATCTTCCACCCAGGGTCCCAAGTGCTTTAATTGCCCCGCTAGAAAGTACAAGTATATGTCTGGTAAGGCCATCCCTGCCCTGGATTTAGGACGCTGTAGGCTGGACAATTTCAATTTGGACCGACCTGACCCCCAAATGAAGGGGATAAACATAGATTCCATGTCTTTAAAAAAGGCTTTGGGGATGGGAACAAAGACATTAGTAGTCATATATAAACATTTAGGTTGCACGACCATTTTGATGAGGTTTATACGCCCTGCCACTGAAAGAGGAAGTTTGGACCAGATTTCAAATTTGGATTTGAAATGAGCGATCAAGGGCCAAATATTCTTAGCTAACATCTCTGATGGTGACCTAGATATAAGGATCCCCAGGTATTTGAAAGTAGGCACCCTTTCCAGTGCCTGACTGGCAACTGAGAGGCCCATAGTCGGTCTATCTTGTAGGTACATAACACATGATTTAGTCCAATTTATGGTTAAGCCAGAGTAACTTCCAAATTCGTCGATGAGATCCACTGCCCTATTGAGGGACTGTTCAGGATCAGACAAAAAGAGGAGGAGGTCGTCTGCATATAGCCCCAACCTTTCCTCACGGGACTTGTAAGTGATGCCCCTATATAGCTGGTCACTCCGGATCTTCACCGCCAGTGGCTCCACTGCCAGCGCAAAAAGGAGCGGTGACAGCGGGCACCCCTGGCGTGTGCCCCTTGCCAGTTGGAATTGATCGGAACAGGTCCCGTTCAGAGATATACAGGCTTTGGGAGCTTTGTACAAAATGGATACCCACTTCTGAAAGACTGGGCCGAAGCCCATTGCCCGGAGGACCCCTTGCAGAAACGGCCACTCAATGGAATCAAAGGCCTTGGCCGCATCCAGCGAGGCCAAGGCCCAATCCTCTCCGGTCTCGACCCCTATCTGTAGCATGGTCTGCACTCTTCGGAGGTTATCTGTGGTGCAGCGCCCAGGAATAAATCCAGTCTGATCCCCATGGACTACCGATGCCACCACCCGGTTCAACCGGTTAGCTAGTACCTTGGTAAGAATTTTATAATCTGCGTTGAGCAGTGAGATAGGGCGATACGATCCGCAGTCCACGGGGTCTTTACCTGGCTTGAGCAATATGACTATGACCGCTTCATAAAAGGATGGCGGCAGACAGCCCTCCTTAAATGAACCATTAAGAACCTGAAGCAGGGCCGGGAGTAGTGATTCCTGGTATTTTATTACTGCCTCCAGAGGGAGGCCATCTGGCCCTGAGGCCTTACCTTTAGACATACTGGAAAGGGCTTCCTGTAACTCCTCTAAACTTATTGGGGCCTCTAATGAGTCTCTCTGTGCAGCGTCTAGCGTCTTGCAGGAAATATTAGCTAAGTAGTCATCTATTTGATGTGGGGTCCTATTTACCTTGGAACTATATAAGTCTTTATAAAATGACAAGAATGCTGAAAGAATGTCTCTGGTCGTGTTAACCACCGTACCTGTTTCATTCATTATTTTAAGAATAGCTGGGGAGGCTGTGTTGCGATGTATTAGATGTGCTAGAAGGCTGCTGGATTGGTTACCCAGCTCGTAATATTTTTGTTGGGTAAAGAATAAACGCCTCTTGCTTTTCTCATAAAGACAGTTTAAGTAGTTTCTCCCCTGGTGGAGCCATGCCCTTCTGTTTTCTTCAGAGGGAGAAGCTACAAATGTTGCCTCCAAACTGCTACAGCTCAGTGCCAGCGCCTCTTCCTCCCTAGCCGCTGAGCGTTTGATATGTGAGATAGCAGACTGTAGGCAACCTCTCAAGTATGATTTAAATGCCTCCCAATAATAACTGTAATCATTGTTAGGACTATTATACAGAATATAATCGTTTAGAAGCGCAGGAGTGCGATCCTGGTCGCCTATCACACCTAACCAAAACGGGTGTATTTTGCGCTTAGCCCCCCCTGTTGATTGATCTGAAAGCTGAAATGTTGCAAGTATTGGTGAGTGATCCGAGGGACCACGGGGGAGATGTTCCACTGATATTAGTGCCAGACATGCCTTATCGTTTCCACAAACATAATCTATACGAGACAAAGCTTCCCTTCCCGGGGTGTAACATGTATATTCTTTAGTCTCTGGGTGGCTAGTTCGCCAAAGATCCGACCATCCTATCTCACCAAGAAATTTGGCCAGAGGTGTGGGGCGATTACTCTGTGTGGTGGGGTTTGGTCCATGTAATCTATCTATAGATGGGTCTAATATGGTATTCCAATCCCCCATACAAATGGTTAAGGATCCGGGGTAATTAGAAGCGAATCGAGCAGCCTCGTATAGAAGCGATAAGCCTGAAGAGGGGGGAATATATAGGCACAGGATAACGTATGACACACAGTTTATCCAGGCTTGGGTAAACACATATCTCCCTTCCGGGTCCACTAATACAGCTCCCACCTCCCACCTAACCATTCTGTGAACCAGTAGAGACACTCCTCTTGAATGTGATGATAGCATCGCGTGTGCCGACCACTGGACCCAGGGGCGATCTATTCTATTAGAATGGCCGGAGGCTATATGGGTTTCCAGCAGACATACTAAATGAGGGTTCTGAGCTCTTATGGAAGAAAATATAATATTGCGTTTGCGGGTGTCTCTCATACCCCTGACGTTCCATGTTAATACAGACAAAGCCATTTGAGTGTTACCTATTAACTAACTAACTATCTAACTATCTAACTACCACAAAACAAAACAGATAGAATACAAGATATTTATATACTAGGTCTGTCCAGTACACACCATGGACAGCCCAGGTCTGTGGGTCGTGTGCACCTCGGCGCACCCGCCGTGCCTCCCTTTGCTCGGGAGACAGTGGCGAGAGCCCCGGGGAGAGACCACCCAGTAAAACAAGTATAGAAACGGGGAAGGTCTGTGTAAGTTTGGTGGAAAACTACAGACCTATGCGCCGAACACCCAGCGCACGGATAACGGCTGTCATCCAGGGTAAACTATTGATGGCATAGACTAATTTGTGCGCCTCTATGGCCGTTTGGCTTGCTAGTAACATTTATATATGTAACGGCAGAAGACCTTCTGCTGAACAAAATATGGGGCCAGGCCCAAGAACAAAAAGAGGGCATAAAATCACAAATGTTGGGTACTTATCACAACAGTCCCTTTAGAGAACTGAGTCCCAGGTGCTAGCGGGAGTTTCAGCGTCGAGGAGGCCTTCTCCTGGTGTTAAGCCAGTCGTCCGCTTCTTGTGGCGTCTCAAAGAAAATGGTGCGGTCTTCATACACCACACGTAGTCGTGCTGGAAATAGCATGGAGTAAGCCACTTGTTGTTCCCGCAGCCTTTTCTTGACTCCTAGGAAGGATGCTCTGGTCTTCTGCAGCGCTGCAGAGAAATCTGGAAACAGCGAAATGTCCGCACTTTGATATGAGATGGACCCCATGCGTCTTGAGGCCTGTAAGATGGCATCGCGATCCTTACTGCACATCAGGCGAACCAAGAATGGCCGTGGTCTCGCACCCGGAGGCGGTGGTTTAGCGGGAACGCGATGGGCTCGCTCGACCGCATAGGCTGGAGACAGTGTTGCAGTGGGTATGACGTCTTTGAACCATTTTTCTATGAAGGCGACTGGGTCGTTCCCTTCCGACCTTTCAGGGAGGCCCAATATACGCACATTATTGCGTCTGAGACGGTTCTCTAGGTCGTCCGACTTGAGGGCCCAAAGGGCCGCCGCCTTCTCCAGAGACTGCAGGCGTTCCGGCATAGGAGCTGTCAGGTCCTCCACTTGCGATATACGGGTCTCGGTTTCCTTGACCCGGTATCTGAGTCTCTGCAGGTCCTGCCGAATTAGGCCTACATCCACTCTTACCTCGTCTATCTTGGAGGTGAGGGACGTGGTTGAGGTTTGTATGGCTGTCAGCAGTTGGCTAGAAACCTCCTTGAGGGTAAGGTCGGCGTCCTCTAAATCAGATTCGAAATCCTGCTCCTGATCATCAGGTGCGGGGAGAGTGGCGGGAACCGCTGGTTCTGAGGGGCCGGCGCCATCTTGTGAGCCACGCCATGCATATTCCCGGAGTTTTGCAGCAGCCCCGGAGGTTCTGGCCTTGCTCATTCTCCGCTGGCCAAGGCCGGAGCCACGTTTGACCTTGTTGCCCGGAATCTTGACAGCAGGATATCTGCAGGATTAGGTAAGTAGCGCTGGGTAAGTGCGGAGCTGCTCTTACATGCGACTGCTCTCGTCGGCCGCTTAGCCACGCCCTATTCACATTTGTTTTTACCTTTGTTGTAAATGTACTCACAACAGAGGGCGACATAGTATCCCAATGTATAAGATATGTCCTCTTATTCAGAACCCCCCCCCCCCCTGAAATCAGGAGGTGAACATCAGCAGCATACGTGATTTTCTCCTGCTGCCAATGTTTAGGGTGCCTCTCTTGTGATGTAACTGTCCATATGTGTACGGTAACATTTCTGATGAAACACGGAAGGTCTACGTTGAGCTTAGGTTAAGGATAGATGATATTCAGTTGCATCTGACTACCATAGGCTATTATTGCCTCCGAAAATGTGTAACATTTCTAGACCTACTAAAAAGAAAGTTAGCAAAAGGAGGCATTGTTTTCCATTCAACACCTTGAAAAACTTTTTGCATACTTCCCAGAAGTCTCTGGTGGAGCATCTATGGCTTTAAAGAGGACCTGTCACCCCCTGAAAAAATACCCCCACCAAATGTCCCCCCTAATCCTGTTTCCAGCCCCTTTATTTTTATTCAATTTTTATTAAAATGTGTGTGTGCAAACTTAGTTTTAATCGATCCAACCTCTTACCAAATAAGAGGTCGGTTGTCGTACAGGTCCCCTAGAAGTTGGCCATATTCATGAGGGGGCAGGCTGACACACCCACTTCACGCCCCTGTCAGTCAGGGACCTGTAAGAATCGGCGGCAGCAACGCATATATTGCGCAATCGCTGCCGGCTCAATGCGATGCGGCACGCTGACAACGGCTGCAGAGGGGCTTATTCACAGCGCAATTGCGATTGTGCAATACATGCGCTGCTGCTGGCAATTCTTACAGGTCCCTGACTGACAGGGGCGTGGAGGGGGTGTGTCAGCCGGCCCTCATGAATACGGCCGACTGTGTTTGCACACACGTTTTAACAAAAATTGTATAAATGTAAAGGGGCTGGGGACAAGATTAGGGGGAACATGTTTGTTAGGAGTATTTTTCGGGGGTAGCAGGTCCTCTTTAAGACTCCACATGCCTTTAAGGTGGACTTAATTGACAATCTCTCCATAAGGAGAACACCTTCTGTCTGATGCTTCTGATGAGCATATGATAGTATGAATCAGTAGGGCAATTTAGCTCTGATACGTTAGACAGGTATAAGACTCACTGGGCAGGGGCGTAACTGCCCCAAAACAAAATCTGTTACAGGTGCCCCTGGATTAATGAGGAAGAGACACCCTGAGGCTCTTTGGGCCATGTCAGACAATTTAGCCTGAGGGTTCCAAAGCCCCTCCTTTAGGCTGTTACAGTGTGGAAGGTCACTTCCTCCTCTCACTGTGGTCATAATCTTCCTGCGCTGTAATAAGAAGGAGGGGGCAGTGCCGAGCCAGAGCACAGGAGGATGATACAGTCTAATAGCTTTTGAATCTTAAGCTTGGAGGGACCCTAGGAAATGCCCATCAGGCTCATTAGCATATTTTAAAAAGCTGATTTTAAAAAGAAGGAGGCAATGGATAACAAATATAAGAAGATTACCGCAGTCACGGTGCCAAGATTTATGAATAAGTGTCCCTGGGTTATCATGCTGGATTTTGGTGGTAATTTGCTTTAAAAGGGTATTCCCATCTGAGTATTCATAATAATTGAATTAATTTGCCACATAGATACATTTCTTCAACTGCATGTTATTAAAAATGATTTACCTGTGTGAAGAGGTGAACGAGATGGCTGTCCTTGGATACAGCGACTTCCACACTATTCCAGAAGTGGCTCTGCATGCATTATTGAGGCACCAGACCACTGGGATTCAGCAGTCACTACCACAAGACAACCGTGGTACATGCAGTGACTCCCGAGCATTTCATTTGCAAAGACAATTTGCTACTTTGTACAGTTGTTGCAGAAGTGATGGTTTTATCCAAGGACAACAGTCTTGTTTCTAAGGGACAACATGGCTACATTTATAGCAAATTATCTTCACACAGGTATTTTTTTTCAATAACATCCAATTGAAGAAAAGTATGTATATGGCAGGTGAATTAAATTAAATGTCAGTGCCCAGCTGGGTATACCCCTTTAGGTGGTTTAGATAATTGAAGTCTCATCTGTCAAGGAAGGAGGGGCATCTTTTAGAATATTTGCTTTAGTCTACACTAAGCCAGTTTTATATAAGTTTTATGTCATTAGATGAAAACACACCATATGTATCACCCAGCATTAAACACTGTAATAAAGCTGACAACTTATATAACAGTCTAGTTGAGGGGTTGTCTTAAAGCTACTATTACAATTTCCACTACTACTTGTTTTCCATTACTATTATACTGTCTATTTCATTTGGTTATATTAGCTGATTTGTGCTGCTCTACAACGGCCAATTCACCAGTCATATTCTAATTTCCCAAACATACTTTCTATGGATAGACATTTTATTATATCTTGTATCAGTGAGTGATGCAGTGTGGAAATGAAAAATGAGACCTATTGTCAGTATAAACCTGGTGTGTTAATTGTAGGTAGAGGGGGAGAGAATTAGAACGCATTCTGTCCTTTTATAGCACAAGATGTGGATGTGTGTAGTCATTGCTTCAGACAGCATTTCATTATGGAAAAAAAAAAGTTGCCGCCCCGGCTCATATGGTGCCTCCTCATTACATTCTCCGTGCAGCTCCATCAAACCCTCTCTTATTTTCTTCCTGCTCATTTTATTGTTTTATTGACAAATGCAGGAAAAATTGAGGTAGCACAAACCGTAGCTACTGTAGCAGCCGAAATGCTTGTCCTTTTGTACTTGGGCTTTGAAGCACAGCTTTTAAATGATAGCCTGTGCTCTGTGACTGCACATATCCTTTTACTTTTGTTTGTTTCCTTGAATGTATACAATTGCGCAAATTATAGCGCATAATACATTTTATTAAAATGAAGAGAGGTAAATGAATACTTGTGGTTACTTGCCCTTAACAGATAAAGTATATATTGCTTTCTGTTTAGTAGGAACATCATTGATAGAAATACAACAAGGGTCAAACTTCAGTTTCTAATAGAGAAATAGACCCTATTATACGTTGGCACTGGTCAACCACTTTATAGTGCATAAGATCAATGGCCAGCCCTTTTTACCTAGAAGGGTCTTCATGTACTGCATGTATTTTTTTTTATGATGATTGAACAATAAAGCTGAAGAAATATTTTGAAACCGTCTGATGCGGAAAGACAAGTTCCTCGTTTGCTGTCTGGTGTTGGATTACTATAGTCAAAGTGGGGCAATATGCAATTACTGCACATGATGAAAAACTTTTTGTATCAGAGCCGCCAACTTCCTCTATTTATGGGGGTGTCTCTTTAAATGTTAAAGGGGCACTGTCACCAGCTTTTACACTACTAAATTAACAGCAGCCTTAAGTAGGGTATAAAGTATAATTTTTAGCATTCCCCCTGTCATCTGTTATAGATTGCCAAAGGCATGGTAGAGGGCAAGAAACATATATTGTGCCTCCTTATAGTTAAGATATATGGTTTTAGCTAATATAGAGCTCAGGATATTGGTACCTGAAGTGACGCTGCTCCTCCAGCCTCTTAAAGTCACTCTTTTCAGTCCATTTGCATTTGACAAGGGAGACATTTGTTTTCAATAGGAAAGTAATCAAGTTTTAATAAAACATATGGAATATTTCACCTAATTCAGGGGGTTCTAGTTTAAAAGCTATTGACAGAGTTCCTTTAATATTATGGCTCACTGGCAGGCATAAAAGATCTGGAGTCACAGCACAAATTCTGTACATGACATAAAAAATTATACATTGTTTTTCTGTAGCGGGATATGCATAACTTTCCCAGAGCTTACGCTTAGAGCTGACATTCTGCCTTACCTTAGGAGCTGGTAAGGGTCACATTAGGTCAATGATGACGATATTGACAGTTGTTGTTGCCTTCCAATTTTAGTTAAATGCTAAAAATTGGACATCAGACCTTATAGTTTAGGATGACTCGCTTCTGGGGATGAGAACTGGAAGCTTAATTCCTGTGAAATAATACTAGGGCCCTGCAAATCAGCCAGAAGTAATGGTTTACTTAGAAATGATTTCATGTGTGTATGGCTGTTTGTGAATTCCAGTTAACATCTCCAAGTTATTTCTCCAGGCTGTAACATAATTGCACAGCTATAATTCCCTAACACAGTCCCTTGTTAAGTCTTAATACATTGACTGCTCTGCTAGATCCAAACTTAAATGAAAGGCTAAGGGTGTTCTGCTGTTCTTGTGGCCGTAGCACCGGAAGCTGTTAATCACATTTCATGCACAAGGCCTCATTTCATGTTCCCCCTAACTGATAAAAGCTTTCACTTTTTTGGCATCATTATATCAGCAATGGACCATTACTGTGTTAAGGAGATTTTAATGAACAAATTATCAAAGAAAAGCAGTTGAATCCAGTAGCAACATCAATAATTCTATCCGGAACAGCTCCTTAAACTGGAAGTGTGGTGAAAACGTCAATGTTTTTCCAATCACATCATCGTCTATGGTAAACCTGCACGATCAGCAGGACGCGAGTCGACACTTGGCACCTGGAAGTCACATTCCTAATTAATATACTCCTTAATGAAGTGTGAACATGGATAACAGATTGTTGCTGTACAGTATCATGAGAGCTAGTGGTTATTTAGTTCATTAACTTAAGTTAAAAGGGAATTTTTTTTTTTATATCTGAAACAAGGGCAATGCTAGGGTTGTAAAAGATCTGGGGCTCTGGTCCCAATGCATATGTACTGCATTTTCAGTAGTGTACACTCCTTTACATTACCCCTATAAGATGCACTTGTATCAAAAGTATACATACCCCTGCAGAATTTTGCCTTTCTTGGCGTTTTTCAGAGGATATGAATGATAACACTGAACTTTTTTTCCACTCATGATTAGTGGTGGGGTAAAGTCTAAATTCTGCTGTGGTATGTAAACTTTTGAGCAAAACTGTACCTAACATATACAGCTACAGAAAACACAGGATAAATCCCCACTTTTTATATCCAGTGACTGTAGGTGATGTATCTTCTCCATTAGGCCAAAAATCCCCAACATCTACTCTTCCACCCATGTGTCTTCCCTGTGGAGTTTACTACACAGACATGTTATGTACTTCATTGTCCTTACATCTTCATCCCCTTAACAGTGTTTTACTGGTACTATCCCTATCACTCTCCCTAAAATACTTTTATAGACCTACACAGGAAGTCCTAATAAAAATGCACAAATAATAAATTCTTGATAGAATAACATGTATAACCCTTATTCTAAGGCTGCATTCACACGGCCGCAATGGGGGACGTATATACAGCCGACGTATATACGGCCGATATACGTCCCCCATAGACGGCAATGGGCGTGTGGCGCCCTACGGGAGCGGTACGGTGCCGCACACGTGCGGCACCGTACTGCTCCGTGCCCCGTGAAAAAATAGGACATGTCCTATTTTTTCAGGGCATACGGTGCTGTGCGCCATATATCCCTATGGAGAGGGGCGGGGGTGAGCAGCGCTCTCCCCCTCCTCCTCTCCCCGCACGCTGCCGTGTGCCCGCCGTGCTACGGTACGGCGGGCACCAGTCGTGTGAATGCAGCCTAAGATCTACATTGTGTGTTTGCTGAACATGTAATAAAACAGACCATACTTAATACCTATGACGTCTACACAAATTCTCCCCTGGTATAATGGCCACCACAGCCCCCAGTACCTGATGACCCCCAAGTTCAAGTCCCCTCCCCTGTGCTTACCATCTCATTCTCTCTTAAAAAAATAAGCAGTAATACATTCCTGTCTTCCCTCCTGCTTCTCCTCTACATCTTGAAGGATATATATATATATATATATATATATATATATATATATATATATATAAAAATGGTTTACCTGTGTGAAGATAATTTCTCATAAATGTAGTCTTATGGTCCCTTAGAAACAAGACTGTGTCCTTGGATACGGCCACCTCTGCTGGAGTGATTGCACAAACAAACAAAAGGCTTTTGTATATAAAATGTTACTGTATATCCTACAGCTGTCCTGTTGTAAAGAATGCTGAATCCAGGTGGTAAGGCAGGACTCAATAGCGCACATCTGGCCACTGCCTCCAAAATGTGAGGTGGTCTTATCTGAGGAAGCCATCTGGTTTCTAAGGAACAACATAGCCACCTTTATGAGAAATTATCTTCACACAGGAACATTATTTTGAATAACATCCAATTGAAAAAATGTTTACATATTAAAAATTAATTAAATTAAATGTGAATGCCCAGAACACCCATTTAAGCTTTTTTTCCTTAATAAAGTATAATGCAAGTTTATTATTATTATTACCTGCACTATTCATTTCGGAAATTTCCCTTTGCAGTCATACAAATACCTTTTGACAGTTATAACTGTTTCTTATTTATTGAATTGGTTGTGATGCTGAGCAAACAACCAATATAAATTGGAAATGGGTGGTTTATGTGTGAAAGATTTGTAAGAAGGCAAGTGCTTTTATTGTTGTTAGTCTTGTGCGTCCTCAGTTCCCCATTGATGTATCTAAGGCCAGTCTGAGACAGTTCTGATTATTGCTGAAAACTGCTTACACTGATACACATGGATTTTAGGGGCATATGTTATGGCTGAAACTCTAGTTCTCCTATAGTTTCTGTCTGTAAATCCTGTTATTTAATCATTTCTTGTGTCTTTGAATAAGGTGACAAGTCAATCTTTAATGATTGAATATTTTAGATATATATTTTCCTCTGGCATCCAAATGTTAAACCTTACAACCTGTGATGAAGAGGTTTAATGACTATGGTTACATTCCATGTGTGATTAGTTCAACTTCTCTTTGTTTATGTTTTTTTTCATATTTTATATTTAAATTTTCTTTGCTGTGCCAGGAGGTGGCAAACTTAGATTTCATTGATAAGGATTCCCACTGTAGAGGCTAATTATACAATCGGATGGTAATAATAAAGCCTGACATGTGTCTGTGAGTTTTAATAGAATGTCGGCACATACAAAGTAGGAAGTAATTGGATTGACAGACACAAAGCCAGTTATTATACCGTTATTATCTGATTGAAATAAGCCGGCAGAAGCACAGGCAACTGTAGCATAACTAATCTGATAATAATGAAGTCCACGCTCCCAGAAGCGTGCCTTGCTTACATGGGGATTGAAAGTAGATAAGTAGCACTCAGCCCACCCAGATTTCGTGATCTACCAATGCTCTGTACAGCGAGGTAGACCACAAAACATATAGACCTAATTGCCAAATAACAGTGATATTCCTCTACATTTCTCCTCCTTTAAATGGCTACGTGGGAATTCACTGTAACAAAAAAACGTAAATACTGTATAGCCTATGTTGCAAAAGTACGTGAAATTTGGATACATGTCAACATTTTGACACAAATACTTAGTTCTATGTCTCTTTAAAACATGATTCATGCCAGCTACTTTGGGCTTGCAGCTTGTTCCCATTAGTTCATTAGTTTACATACTTTAATGGGTGTCATATAGAATCTGTGCAAAATGAGGTACAGGTTCAGGGACTGAGATAGGAGAAGTTGTGATGTCATTGGGACAATGAGTCTGTGTCTGATTGATGGCTCTATTGTGTGGGTTCAACTCCTAGTAAGGCGGTGTACTCAACGGACTATACAGTAGTGGAAAAGGAATTGTACAGAATGAGTAAAGCTCCAAAGGAAAGGCAAACAAAATTCAAAAAAAATAAATTATAAAGCCCATTATCTCCACACATGTTTTCTATGTTAATGTCTAGGCCATTTTTCAGGGACCTTTTTGTCAATGCCTTCTATAAGTTATATCTTTTCATTTTTTTCTCTCATGGAAGCTATCTTGGTTTTTCAGGATGAAATATAGTTTTTAATAGCATAATTTGGGTCTAATTTATCCTACTGGTGAACTTTTATTAACCTTTTCTGTTCTATAATTAAAAAAAGAACACAAATCGAACATTGTTTTTTTCTAAAAAAAGAATTTAATCAAACTAAATAACATAAAAACTTTGGTCTCTGGGTCAATATGCATATAGGGATACCAAATTTATAGGGGTATTTTTTTTAATGACCTTCCATTGTATAATGAAGGGACAAAAACTTTTGAAATTTTTTGTCAATGTGGGCTGTATGGGGAGGGGGGGCTTTTTTTCGACTTGTAGATTTTATTTGTACACACTTAAGGTTCAGAAGCTTAATATAATTTTTGGTGTGATATGTTGTTAAAAAATGTCAATTTGGCCTTCACTTTACATTTATTTTTTAAATTTTTTGTTGCATGGGATACATTTAAATACTGTTATAGTTGTGTAGCCAGGGTTGGTTTGGATATGGAGGTACAGAATGTGTGTGATTTTATCATGTTTCCATGTTTGTCTGAGAGTGCGTTCACACGTTGCAGTTAAAACTGCATCGCAATCGGCTTTGAGGGGGTTTTAGGTGCAGTTTTGTCAATAGAACAGGTGAAAGACATGAAGTGAATTCGATTTTGAAGGGGAAACCTGCTCCACAAATGTCATTCACTCGTTCAGTTCATGTCTTTCACCTGTTCAATTGACAAAACTGCACCTAAAACCACCTCAAAGCTGATTGCGATGCAGTTTTAACTGCAACGTGTGAACACACCCTAAGGGTTTGACAGTATCTTACACCCATACTAATATTTGTAAAAAGAAAAAAAATATTTAAGTCCATTTAGGATATCGTTGTAATGGAATTTAGAATGGTGTGTTACAGATCTTATTGTGTTCATGCAAAAAAACTTTCTGCTATTAATGGAAAGGAAAGACCAAAGGGAGAAATTACCTGTAAGTAGGGATAATAAAGGCAGCTCCTTGGAATCATAATGCTGAAGAAGCAAGACAAGAAGCTGTGTCTGTACTGTGGATTTCTGCAGTTATGCACAAACAGTGGGGATATCACTCGAGGGGAGCCATTCCCAGCACTAACCCAGCATGGGCCAACAAGCATCAGAGAAATAACTCATACTAAGTACCTAGAACAATGGCTTCTGGCTAGTTTACAACAAGTTGTAAGTGTATGAAATAATCTTGTGTTCACCAGTAATCACCAGTTTGTTAGTATACAATATATTGCGATAAAGAGTTTTACTAACATAGGGAGCTAGAGCATTTATCAAAAGCCGCCATTCACTTCAGACCTTACAGCGTAAGAATTTATTATTATTTATTGCAATTTATTTGTACGTATGTAATTTCACCCCACAATGCACATTTCTGAAATTGCACCTACATATATTTGACTGTAGGAACTGACAAAGTTGCGGCATCCGTGTAGCGCTGGTATTGATAGACTATTCTGACTAAAGCATTAAGAATAGTAGGAGAGAGTTTAGCAAATTGACTAGACAGTTACATTAGTCAAGATAAGAGTGAATCAGTGTGACAATTAGTGTTTTAGAGGTTTCCATGGTGAAAAAAAGATGGATTTTAGAAATGTTTTGAGGTGTGAGCGGGAGGATTTTGCAAGTGAGTTGCTCTGTGATTCTATGTAAGGCGCAAACGAGAGGCAATAATGGTGATAGAATGGTAATGGTGATAGTCCTAATGGAAATGGAGACGTCAGGGTTAGAATGATTAGCAGACGGTGCAGATTTAAGAAGTTCAGTCTCTACCTAAAGCTTAATCTTTCAGAGCGAGGACATGATGTTAGAGACAGCAGAAAGACAATCAGTAGTGTTTATTTTTTGTAAGGCAGGAGGGATGATACATGCAGAAGTATATAGTATGGTTATCATCAGCATAAAGATGGTACTGAAAACCAAATCTGCTGGTGGTGTGTCCAGTGGCCATAGTATAGGGGGGAAGGGGGTTGAGAAGAGGACCTAGAACTGAGCTCTGAGGAACCATGAAGATCCAGAGAAGGAGATTAAAAGAGATATAAAAAGTTAGTCGAGAATAAACCAAGCATTCCAGGAGATTGGAGATGAAGGTCTTGATATATCTTGAAAAGGAAGAAAAAGTTAAGAAGGACTTGCTTACTTTTCCAGCCACCGCATTCTCGGCCAAATTCTGGTTTATAATGAAACATGCGATTACCCCAACATAGTGTAATATCAAAACCTATCATATCCACGTATTCATTAATAATTTCTATTTAGAAGGGTAGAAGGTGATCAGAGTTACTGTTAGTCACTCTCAGGTGTGAATTACATTTTTGGAGAGGACAACTTCATTTACAAGGCTCAAGGCAGTGAAGGGCACATTTATACCACCGCTGTCAGGCTGGGTTTCCAGGGGAGTCTGGGGACAGCTGCATTCATACATATGCAGTGTTCTCAGAATCTAGACACATCTATCTCTGCAACTAGAAGACTGAAAGTGATTACAAGGCAGGTGCAATGTATTTAAGTGATTAGATTCAATTAATTATATCTTATACTCTATAGCAGTGATGGCGAACCTTTTAGAGATCGAGTGCCCAAACTACAACAAAGATCCGCTTATTTATCACAAAGTGCCAACACAGAAATTTAATTTGTGATTTATACTCCCTTCTCTGTCACAGTTTTCATTGATACCAGCCCCTGAGGACACCAATAAAGCAGAAAATAGTCCCAGGTAGAGCTGTCACTTTAAAATAGCTCTGTGCACAGCAAGTCCTGGGCTGTCTGGGACTGCAGGAAGATACCTGGAGTCATCTCTGGTGATGGCCTGAGTGCCCACTGAGAGGGCTCTGAGTGCCACCCCTGGCACCAGTGCCATAGGTTAGCCATCACTGCTCTATAGGAAGTGGTGGATTTCATCTTAAACACCACAAATGGTTACAGTAAATCATAAAGAGCACTATGGCAATATGTAATTCATATAAAGAATGGTTACTGGTTACGGAAATAGTATAGAAGTATTAGTTATAAATAACCAATGCCCTGTTTCCTTTTAGGTTTATTCAAGAGATTGAACATGCCATTGGTTTTGGACCAACTAAACAATGTCCCTTGAGAGAGTTTCTTACAATGTACATCAAGAACATCTTCCTAAATCAAGTGTTGGCAGAGATCAACAAAGAAATCGAAGGAGTCACCAAGGTGTCAGATCCTTTGAAGCTTTTGGCTAGTGCTGACACAATGAAAATCCTGGGTGTCCAGCGGCCACTGTTACAAGTATGTATTGATCCACCAGTTTATTCTGCTACCAACTTTGTATAATTGAAGAGGTAACATCCCTGTGACATTTTTTTAGTACTAAAGTTCATAAAGCCTTTAATCTCATATTATATGGGGTTACGTTCACATTTCTACCCTGCCAAAATCCCAGTAAGGGTGCACAGTGCCGACCTCTTAGCACATTCTCAATCCATCACAGAATTAGCTGTGAATTGTCATATACAATGTAACATATACAGATTAGATACAGATTGAACAGTAGGAGATAGATTGGATCTTATGCATTGACCAGGTAGCTGCAGACAGTGTTAGGAAGCAGCTCTGGAGATCTGTGTAACCGTACCCTTAGGTGTAAAAGCAGGACAGTGAAAAATGCATTTATTTTCCAGGATTGTAGCTGCATTGGAGTCCTGGCATAGTGTCTTAAACACTACTGCTGTGAATTACAATTATTCATACAAAGTGTCACACAGGAGTGTACCCCCAATCTTGTAATCTTGTAAATCTTGTAACATAAATGCTTTTTTTACAGTCTTGCTGTTACTAACAACACACAGGACTACTTTACACTATATGAATTTCTGGTAACCTAGCTTTGAAAAAACTCTATTACTACTATTTTCAGGATAACAGACTTACTCATAGCACAAGCTGCACCTGAGCTGACCTGAGTCATGCTGTTCCTGAGGTCACCTCAGTCATGCTGCAGCACCCTTTTCCTCCTTTGTCCTCTGAACACCTCTTTTGGTGCTGCAGCTTACCAGGAGGTGTGTATAGGTTGTGTGCATGGGGCCTGTTTACCAGAGGAGGAAGGGGGTGAGAACCTGATTCATAGAATCACAATGCAGACTGGGGAGGTTCCTTTTATAATTCACAATAGCCATTAACTCATTTCAATATAATTATGCAGAGCAACTCGATACAGTAAATGATGTAGGATCTTCGGTTTTGGGGGGCTGGATGTACCAGAGAAGTTCCTTTTAAAGGACGTCTACCACCAGGATGAAGGATTGTAAACCAGGCTGGTGGTTGCATGCTGGTGTGTGCACCCTCTGGAAGAATCTGCTCTTTTAGCTTCTTATTCCCTTGTTTTTATGAAAAAAAAGTTTTAAATTATGCAAATGTGCCTGATGGGCCCAGGCTCCATTGACATAGAGACATACACCTCCATGTAAGTTTTTTGTGTAATAAATCATAATATATTTCACATTTTTTATTGACAGTACATCACAATAGGAAAACAACCTTCTCCAAGTCATTCATCAAAATACAAAATAATTAATTCCCGTCCTATCGAACCTGTTTGATTTGCTGCCTGTGCTCAAATGGTTAACTGTGTACTCTATGTCCCATTTGATAAAGCCGCATTTTCTGAATCAAGTGGGAAAGACAATGATATCAAAGTTTTGAGATGAACAAAACAATTCTGAGCTTTTTTCTGTCTTATATTTTGATGTCTATTTTGTAAGCCTTTAAACCTAAGATTCTGTTCTGGCGTTTAACTTGTGCATTTACCCTTCTCCATTGCCCCCTGAAATGAGCAGCACTCAGTGACAGCTTGGACAGTCCACTGAACATGGAGTTTCCAATGTAACATTTCCCTGGCGGTAACCCATGTTCCCCTCTGATCGACAGACTATGCCCCTTTTCTTCCTAGGCTGACACATCGATTTTCTTGTCTTGGTGTAAACCCGCATGAGTTCTTGTTTCTGCACATTCAAGCACTAATGTTGGAATAGATTGTCAGCTGGAGTGGGGATCAATAGTTCCCCTCTGAAAAGTTTTGGCTGTAAAAGATACTTATTTTTAACCTTTGCTCCGCTGATCTTCTCATGATATAAAAATGTATTTTTTTCTTTCACTTACACAATGCAGCTTTACATAATTTATGAGAAAACGCTTTGAAAGGTCATATACCGCAGACCTGCATAAAAGATCTTTTGCTTGTATTGCTTTACAGCACACAAGACACTATACACATTAAGTCCTGCATTGAACTCAATGTTTCTGTGTGATTGTAACTTCAGAGGATACAGAGTGTGTACCAGATCCAGTCTAAAGCGGCACACAAGATACACAGGGGTACACTGCTCCAAAAAATAAAGGGGACACTAAAATACCACATTCAGAACCCAGTGAGTAAAATATAACATTTGCAATTTTTTATTCATTACCATGTGGAATGCATTGAGAACAATAAAACATAAAAAATAGTTAATGATAACCTTAATTAATATCGCATGGTAAATCAGATTTCAGGCTGAAACAGACACTGTTTTATCCAACCCGCTGCTTTTACATGTGGGACACTGTAACCTTTTACAGGTTGGGTCACAGAGGAACCAGGGTAGCCTCTCAGACTTATTGGCATAATTTTAAAAGTTGATTTTATCAGGAAGGAGGCTATGGATAACCACTATAAGAAGATTACCACAGTCACAGTGCCTGAATCAATGAGTATAGTACTTTTCCTTTTGTTAGGTCTAAAAGATGTGCCAGTATGAACTGCTGAATAATGACTTCCTAAAGGTCTGGTATGGACAAGAATTTTAAGGGTACATTCAGCCTGGTTTCCATTAGTTAAATCTTTTGCTTCATTGATGCATGTAAACCCACTTTAAAAGGCTTTCCATCTTAAACAGTGATAGTATTTACTGTTTTACACATTGTGTCTAGGGTATCTAGTTACAAAGGAGCGCCTTTGGATTTATTTTTCTATTTTTCATTTAAAAAAAAATATTTTTATCACATCTTGGCCAACTACAGGAGGGACCAGCAGGGAGTCTTGCATTGAGAGCAGAGACATGTTATATTGTATACAAATCAGGAGCATCAGTGTATCATAATGTTAAATCAAAAAGAAAATGGGATATACCACCAAATTTAAACAGTTTACAAAATAAGAAAGTACTGACTGAGGTACTGAGGTGTTTTTAGCATATTTTCAGGTAACTGGATGTGTGAAAAAAATAATCTTTTATTCTTTTGTATAATGCAGTCAGACAGTCGGGTAACCCTGCCTCCTGCGGTCGGGTAACCCTGCCTCCTGCGGTCGGGTAACCCTGCCTCCTGCGGTCGGGTAACCCCTCCTCCTGGCAGTCAGGCTGCTCTGTACACTCCATGCATCTGGTGTCCGAGCCCTGCCTA